>NC_042615.1:255093164-256585664 GCF_901001135.1 Rhinatrema bivittatum | reverse complement strand
AGTAATTTCTTTTATAAAAATCCCAAACACACAGGCCGGTTTAGTACAGTGCGCTCAGGCCGAGCGCACCGTTAGCTCCCATTTGGCCGCGCATTTTTGACACGCTATTATTATCCGTTGTACAGTAAGGGGTAATAGCACATGGAAAATGCACTTCCGACACCCCCCCCCCCCCGCAACTAATAGCACGCTCAACATGCAAATGCATGTTGATGGGCCTATTAGTTAGTCCTTCTCGATATAGAAAGTAAAATGTGCAGCCAAGCCGTACATTTTACTCTCAGAAATTAACGCCTGCCCAAAGGCAGGATTTAATTTTGGCTGGCACCGGGAAAGTGTACAGAAAAGCAGAAAAAACTGCTTTTCTGTACACCCTACGACTTAATATCATAGCGATATTAAGTCAGAGGCCCCAAAAATTAAAAAAAAAATAAATGTGCCCACTGGTTGGAAAACGGACGTTCAATTTTGCCGGCGTCCATTTTCCGAACCCATGGCCGTCAGCGGGTTCGACAACCGATGCCGGCAAAATTAAGCGTTGGCTGTCAAACCCGTTGACAGCCGCCACTTCTGCCAATAGGGATTCAGGATCACCTTTCCAATCAGGTCATCCTGATTCAAACAGACAACCAGGTGGCCATGTGGTACATCAACAAGCAAGGGAGAATGGGCTCCTACCTCCTGTGTCAGGAAGCTGCACAGATATGGGTGGAAGCCCTTTCCCACTCGATGTACCTCAGGGCCACCTACTTGCCAGGAGTGGACAATGTGTTGGCAGACAAGCTGAGTCGCACTTTTCAACTGCACGAGTGGACCCTCAACCCCACTGTAGCGGACTCAATATTCCAACTTTGGGATTACCCTCACATAGACCTCTTTGCGTCAATTCACAATCGCAAAGTAGGGAACTTCTGCTCTCTCACTCACAGCCAACACCTTCAGCCAAGAGATGCTTTCTCCCTCTCGTGGGCCAGTGGTCACCTTTATGTGTACCCTCCACTTCCACTCATTTCGAAGACTCTCGTGAAGTTGCGAAGGGACAAGGGACTAATGATTCTCATAGCCCCTCATTGGCCATGCCAGGTCTAGTTTCCAATTCTCCACGACCTATCAGTACACCGGCACATTCCTTTGGGTTAGGACCCGCTTCTGATAACTCAGAACAATGGCTGCCTTCGTCACCCCAACCTCCAGGCCCTCTCCCTGACTGCCTGGATGTTGAAAGGTTAATACTTGAACCTCTTAACCTTTCAGAGCCGATTTCCCATGTCCTAGTAGCTTCACGAAAGCCTTCCACAAGGCAGTCTTATCATTACAAATGGAACAGGTTTACGGTATGGTGTACTTCCATGTCCATCAATCCCTTCACTTGTTCCATACAGAAGTTTTTGGACTATCTCTGGCATCTGTCAGAGTCAGGTCTCCAAACTTCTTCCATCAGGGTACATGTCCGTGCAATAGCCGACTTCTATAAAGGTGTCGAGGATGTACCTATTTCAGTACAACCCCTTGTAACACGCTTTTTGAAGGACTTGCTCCACTTTAAACCTCCACTGCGCCCTCCGGCCCCTTCCTGAGACCTCAACTTGATTTTGGGGCGGCTCATGAAATTGTCGTTTGAGCCTCTCCAATCCTGTGATCTCCGCCATCTCATCTGGAAGGTGATTTTTCTTTTGGCAATCACATCTGCTCGCAGAGTTAGAGAGTTACAGGTCTTAGTCACCTACCCGCTTTACACTAAACTTCTGCATGATAGGGTAGTACTCCACACTCACCCTAAATTTTTGCCTAAGATAGTATCGGAGTTTCATATCAATCAATCCATTATACTACCCACCTTCTTTCCCAGGCTCCACTCAAACCCAGGAGAACGGGCTCTGCATACCCTTGACTGTAAACGTGCTCTAGCATTTTATCTAGACCGTACAGCTGCCCACAGGAAACCCACTCAATTTTTTGTTTCCTTCGATCCCATCAAATTGGGCAAAACCTATGGGTAAGCAGACTCTCTCCTCCTGGTTAGCGGACTGTATTTCCTTTTGTTACCAACAGGCAGGCATTCCACTTCAAGACCGTGTTAAAGCACACTCTATCAGGGCCATGGCAACATCAATAGCGCACCTACGCTTGGTGCCGCTTGCTGACATCTGTAAGGCTG
The DNA here is from genome assembly GCF_901001135.1 of Rhinatrema bivittatum. Taxonomy (NCBI): domain Eukaryota; kingdom Metazoa; phylum Chordata; class Amphibia; order Gymnophiona; family Rhinatrematidae; genus Rhinatrema; species Rhinatrema bivittatum. Next base: position 256,583,506 of record NC_042615.1, on the reverse strand, counting down.
CTACCTGGAGCTCTCTCCACACCTTCGCAGCCCATTATTGTTTAGACTAGGCTGGCAGACAGGATTCCATCTTTGGCCAGTCTGTGCGACGCAACTTATTTGCGAACTGAGGTACGAACATCCTTCCGCCAACCCGTTAGGGTTCAGGATGCTCTCTACCAAATTCCACCCCAGTTCTTGTGCCTGTTGCACATCTTTGGGTACATTTGGTGCATTCCTCGGGCATCCTCAGCTCTGTACTCACCCATATGTGAGGACTACCCATCCTGCTTGTCCTGTGAGAAAGCAGAGTTGCTTACTTGTAACAGGTGTTCTCACAGGACAGCCGGATGTTAGTCCTCCTGAAACCCGCCCGCCACCCCACGGAGTTGGATTCGTTTATGTTTTCTTATTTTATTTTCGCATGTACTTTTTACTATAAGACGAGACTGAAGGGGTACCCCTGCTGGCTGCAGGGTTGGTGCTATGCTGGGCATGCCCAGTAGGTGCCAATCAAAGTTCTGGAAACTTTGACAAAAGTGTTCCGTGATTGGGCTCCATCCTGATGATGTCACCCATATGTGAGGACTAACATCATGCTGTCCTGTAAGAACACCTGTTACAGATAAGCAACTCTGCTTTCTCTTTAGTGCAGCAGCTCTCACTGTTGACAAGGTGCCTTTTAATTCCCTTCTTCCTTCTCCCTGCCCCCTTTAGGGCACCTGTCTCTGAGAGACATTTACCATGTTTAGCAGTTAGTCACATGCTAACTGCTAAACATTCCTTTCTTGAGAAGCTCAATTGAAAGCTAATGTATTAGCGGTACTGTATTTGTTTGCATTGTTTTGTCTTCTGCATTTCTTCCTGGGGGCGGCATTCATCCCTGGTAGTGTTTGGTCTCTCTGGAATGTACATTGATTGCATCCAGGACAATGCTGTTAAGTGCACAAGTTTTGATTTTCATGCCTCATTTTAAACCTGTGTGTATCTGACATGAATTATAAAATTAATATTGATAACGTGGGAAATTCCTGTATCTGGCTTCTCTAATTGATGGAAGTGCACCTTTCTTCCAAGGGGAGGCTATGATATTCAACATTTTGATGTTTGAAATATACTTCAGCCTTTTATCTTAACTGACCTTCTTTCAGGCAGTGTGGCCACACAAGAATCCATGTAAGGTGAGATATTGACAAAGAGGATAATGAGAATAACACAGGAAGAGTTTTTGTTCTCATTCATTCATTCATTCATTATTCATTCATTAAAAATGTATTAATCTCTTAACACAAAGGCCTAAGTGATGTACAATAAAAAAACTCATAGAATAAAATACAAAATGCAAAGCAGGAATAAACTTATCAAAATATATTGCCAAGCATACTAACAATTACATAAATACTGTCAGGGACAAAATAATGTCTTGAACATACACCATAATCAATTCAGATGTTTATCTAATAAAGGCCTAGATTCATCATTTTGCTATAAATATAGCAAAAATAGTGCCCGCGATTTAAAAAAAAAAAGGGGCATGGTTAGGGTAATTTTCCTGGTATTGCTTCGCATAGGTATTTTGCTGCAACGAGCGTTAAACTTATCGCACCCGCATTATTTTCACATTGCAAGCTAAGAAGTCCCTGAACAAGCCTTTATCACATTTTGGGCTGCTGGTTAGAGAGAGAGAGACACTCGTAACTCGGGGTTTGTGGCGTGAGTTGGGTTTTAGGGGGGGGCAGCTTAACATGCACAGTCATACCTATGAACAACACAGTTACCATCAGTGAAGATTTTATGTCATTTGGAGGGATGAAAGGTGTAGGAGTAGATTTGTATCATGTTCTCTCTACCTAGCTTGATGCACCAGTGTACCAACTTACCCCACAAACCATACCACGAGTTCATAATGCCCCCTCTTACAGTGGTATAAAAAGTTAAAAAATCAGTGGGCCTCCACAGAGTCTCTCTCCTCCTGAAATGAGATTTGCGATTAAAAAAAAAAAAAAGGTATCGTTGTTTCTGCCATTAAATCGCGTGATAGTGTATGTTACATTATCGCATGCAACTGTAACCAGCCCTCATTTCCATTTACTCCACCCAAACTTCTCCCAGTTTAATAAAATTTTCAAATTTGCATACATATTTCGTGATGCAGTGTTTATCGCATGCGTTTCAACGTTATCGCGGGCGTTAGGGCCCTAATGCCCACAATAACGCCCTAGCACATTTTGATAAATGACCCCCAAAGTTATGCTGTTACAAGTTTAGCTAAAGGCTTGCTGCAAAAGGAAGCTTTTTAAAGAAAGCCTAAAAGATTGAATACCATTGGCTTAACCTTAGTTCAATTGGAAGTCTGTTCCATAATGTAGGTGTTGCAACAGAGAAAACAGATTCCCTTGTAGATGTGAGATGCGCAAGTCGAACAGATGGTACGTCTAGCAAGTTGCAGTAGGGGAATCATTTGGAACAGGCAGTGGCAGCAGAAATGGGGACGCTTAAGGGGATTTTCTTTTTGTTAGAAGTTGCTTAGGGTCATTAAGGCTTACAGCAGGGAGCTAAACAAATATTTGTAATTGCCCGTCTTTGATGTCCGAATTCATTGAGGGATTCTAGGGCTTTTGCTTTTTTTTTTTATCTGTTTCTTGCAAGAGCCAATCAGTTTTCTCCTTTAAAGGCCTTAAACCTCCTCTGTGCATGGCAGATTATCTGTAAAAAGTTATTCTTGTAGCATGGTGTCAGGACTATGTATTTTGAGTGACCGTTTATTACATTTTTGCAAAGTATCTGGAAATTTGCATAATAGTTGTTCAATTTTTAATGAAATTCCTTACGATAATTTTTAGATGGCACAAATTCCTATACTTGTTTTGGTGAAAATGATTATAAAAGCATATGAAAATGGTTAGGATTAACAATGTTCAAATGCAACATTTTCCATGTGTGTATAGAGCAGGTGTAGTTGAGGCAATACCAATCCTAGGATTCTTCTTATGTACTACCTCTCTTGCCTCCATACCCCTCCCCCATCCCTAATTCCCTGCCAAAGTATCAAAACTTTGTTCTGTAGTAGTCTTATTTATAGACTCTGCCTGTTATAGTGCTTGCAAATTATGTATGTACTTTTTTTTTATAGTGTCATTTGTACAACTCTGTTTGAGAGTTCATTTTGGACCCTGGAATTGCAGGTTTTGCCCAACTGTTCTACATGATGCAGGATTCTTGTCTTCCATGGGGATGTTGTGGTTTGCATACTTATACATGGCTCCCACTCTTGATTTCCTGCCTGCAGGTCTGTGTATGCATTGTTCTCATGGAATAGTGCGAGTATAGGGACCTTACTGTAAGCAGCATACATTTTAACTGGAAATTCTATGTGTGAGGTTAGGGATGTTTAGCTTGGAGAAGAGACAGCTGGGGGGATATAATAGAGAACTACAAAATCATGAAAGGACTTGAATGGGTAAATGTGAATCGGTTATTTCTCTTTCGGATAATAGAAGGACTAGGGGACACTCTATGAAGTTAGCAAATAGCACATTTAAAACAAATTGGAGACAATTCTTTGTCTCGCAGCACACAATTAAGCTAGGAATTTATTTTCAGAGGATGTGGCTAAGGCAGTTAGTGTAGCTTGGTAGCTGGGTTTAATAAGGTTTGGATAAGTTTCCTGAGACGAGGTCCATAAACTGCTAGTAATCAATAGGAAACAGCCAGTGCTTGTTGCTGGCATTAGTAGCACGGGATCTGTTTAATATTTGGGTACTTGCCAGGTACTTGTGACTTGGATTGGCCACTGTTGGGAACAGGATACTGGGCTTGATGGACCCTTGGTCTGACCCAAAATGGAATATGATATGTTCTTACCGTATCTTTCCAGTTCTATCTGCATTGCTTTGGCTATCTATTAATTGGTAAGGCCAATATAAAATTGCTAATTTGATATATAGAATAATTGATAATGATATCGACTGCTTGGAACAGTACTGAGGATTTATAAACGTGTACCATCTTTGAGATCTGCGGAGAAAATCCTTTTGGAGGTCCCTTCTGTGAAGCTGGCAAGCTTGAATTTGTCAAGAGGCAGAACTTTTTCTATTGTGGGCCCATTGCCTTTGGAACTCTCTGCTGGATTATATTCGATCAATTGTCTGTACCAGTACATTTAAAAAAGCTTTTAAAAGTACTTGTACAAGCAAGCATATAATTTAGAGTAACTTCTAAATATTATTTCTTAGTGTTTAGACAGGTGGATCACAAGTGGATTATGCACCTCTACCAGCAGATGGAGACAGAGCAAAGCTGACATCACGGTATATACACCCCTTCAGTGACATCAGCTCGCAAGTATTCTCTATCTCCAGCAGATGGTGGATGTGCATCTCCCAACTGGGGATTACTTAAAGTTTTCAGAAGGAGAAAAGGAGGAGGAAAATTAATTTGCCCTGCTGTCCTGTAGAGATACCAAATGGTATCTCCCTCAGTTGAGAGTTCCTAAGGTGAAATATATTGGATCCCTCCCTCAGATGAATGCCTTGGTCTGGTAGCTGGTTTCAACCGGCATGGACTTAGCTGTAAAAAAACAGCTGAAAGGCAAGCGGGTGCAAGAAACCAAGTGTGGCGATGAAGGTATATGCCCTCTCTCCGTACAGCCAGAGACCGACACTGTACTCAGCTGGGATGGGCTGAGCTCAGGTAAAGAATAATAATTAAAAAAAATAAAAAAAAGCATTGAAAGGGTTTTTTGTAGGCATTCCTCTTCCCTTCGGACTCCGTGCTTGGCGTGCCAATCCGATATATGTTCCTACCTCTGGAAGGGCTTGGGGGCCTTGAGCATCCATTTTTGACTAGACCCCAGTCTCAGGTTTTCCTTGTTCGCTGTGTGGTAGGTCGCTGAGGCGTTTTGCATGCTTTTCCTGCTCGTTAGGCTGCCCTCTGCAGTTCTGTTGGTTCTTGTGAGTGCATCCGGCAGTATACCTTATTGTGCACCCAGTTTGTGCATTTACTTGGGTGCCTGGTTGTGCATCCAGTGATGGGGCGTCTATCTGACCGTTTTATATGCACACGCGTACCTACGCACAATCTGAGCATCCTTGTGGGAGTTCAGTTTTTGGGCTTACCTAGAGGCACAGGTTTGTACACCTAAATTTTGGATGCCTAGTTTTTTGCAGTGCAGATACAGCTGGACACACACTTCTCAATTGCCTGTTGAGCGTACTGACAGACTGATGGCACCTATATCGAAGAAACCTAAGCTCCGTACCCTCTGTGCTGCTTGTCATATTCGGGCATCTTAGCCTGGCATTCCCGCTAACTTATGTCATCGCTGCTTGGAAACTCAGGGGGAACTGCCTTCATCTGATTTTACTAAGCCTAGTTCTTCCCAGCCTGATGCAGGTCTGGATAAGGAGATGCCAGAAGGGTTGCTTGACTTTGGAGCTCTCCTAACTGGTTCATCAGCAGGGGAAGGTAGTTCAGTAAACACAAGACTGGTGCCCCCTGGATTTGGCGTGGATCCCTCTGCCTTTTCTTGGGTGGAAAATTTTCAAGGATTGCAGTCTTTTCTTCAGGCGCAGACCTTGGCCTCGACCAACCTTACCATTTCGGTCACAGGCAGTGAAGTCCTGCATGCCTGATGCTGCGGCTAAGCGTCAGAGTAAGCCTAGATTGTTTGCCAGTCTTCCCCATAGGGATCCGTAAGGCACAGATGATGAAGCTGATTCTTACTCCTTGGAGGATGGGGAAATTCCCTCTGGCATTGGAGCCATATAGAACTATGTTGCGGACCTTTCATAGGGATGAATTACCAGCTCTGATTTCCCAGACTTTGAAGATGCTGGGAGTTCTTGGGGCTGAATCCATGTGTGAGCCAAAGAAAGATCCCATTTTGATTCCTTTGTGTAAAGCCTCATATTTCTTCCTGATTATGGAGACCATTCAAGAATTGATTGATCTTGAGTGGAGCACCACGGAAGCTAATTTCAAAGTGGGACATGTCTTGGAAGGATTGTACCCCCTGGATCCAGCCGCAAGAGAGCAATTAAGTTTTCCAGAAGTGGATGCGCTTATGTGTGCCGTCACCAAGAGGACGACTATTCCCATAGAGGGAGGAGTGGCCTTGAAGGATGCACATGATCAGAGAATTGAGTCCATCCTTAGGCAAGCCATTGAATCAATGGCAATGCATTGCAGATAGCTTCTGTTGGGAGTGAGCTGGAGAAAATAGCCAATAAGTGGGGCGAATCCCAGGTTCCTGGGTTACTGGAGGATAAGAAACAGACGTTGCGCTCCTTTAGCATGCAAAATCATACTAGGGGTTCCAATTGTGGAGCCCCAAGCCTCCCAATGAAGGTGTGCCAATCCATCCCCGGAAACAGGAGATAGGAGGTTGCCTTCTTTTATCGAAGTAGGGTCAAAATCACGTCGGACCAGTGGGTCCTGGAGGTGATAAGATATTCCATTTATTTCGTTGTGCCCAAGAAGGAGGGCTCTTTTTGTCCCATCCTGAATGTCAAGGGGGTCAACCATCATTTATAGGTAACTTGTTTTCACATGGAAACCTTGCGCTTAGTGATGATGGCAGTGCAGTCAGGAGAGTTTCTGACGTCCTTGGATTTGTCAAGGTGTACTTGCGTGTTCCCATCTGGCTGATTTGGGCCAAGACTCTGGAAGAGAGCTTCCGCATGTCGCGCAAGGTGATCATCTTGTTGCAGGAGCTAGGTTGGGTGGTGAACCTGGCCAAAAGCAGTCTTCAGCCATCTCAGTCGTTAGAGTATCTCTGTGTTCGGTTTGACATGAAGTAGGGCATGGTGTTCCTGCTGGGGGGGGGTCATATTCAGAAGCTGATGGCACAGGTGCATCTATTGATAGAACCACACTGTTGGGCATATTGTGTTTATCTACAGGTGCTCCAATTGGCGGCAACCCTGGAAGTGCTGCTGTGGGCAAGGACGCATATGTGTCCTTTTCAGCATACTCTGCTGTCTTGTTGGAGTCCAAAGTCTCAGGACTATTTGATTCAGCTTCAACTGATGATGGAAGTCTGCACATACCTGCAGTGGTGGTTAGAAGCGGATCATCTGAGAGAGGGGGTTTCCCTAAGATCTCCAGACTGGCTAATGCTCACGACAGATGCGAGTCTCCAGGGTTAGGGAGTTCACTGTCAGGAGCTGACAGCGCAAGGGTGCTGGTGTACAGAAGAATCTCTCTGGAGCATCAATCGGCTGGAAGCTCGTGCCATCCAGTGGGCATGCTTGTGGTTCAGTGATCTTTTACAGGGTCGAGCAGTCTGAATAATGTTAGATGATGCAATGATAGTGGCTTACATTAGTCGCAGGGAAGAACCAAGAGCCAGCAAGAGTCACAGGAATTTGTCCAACTTATGGAATGGGCAGAAGTGCATCTTTAGGAGATCTGTCTCGTACATTGCAGGAAAAGACAATGTAAGAGCAGACATTCTCAGCAGACAGAAAATTGAAGTGGAACAATATCAAGTAACAAAACAACAAATGAAGAACATCTTTTATTTTGAACTGCAGTGAAATCATTTTGAATTATTACCTTTTGGTTCTTTTTTTTTAAACTTGACCCTTATATCTATTTTATTAAATTGACCCCCATCATTTTACTGTCACATAGTCATTGTCATGTTTGAACGTGTTTTCTAAAGTGAACACTACTGTTCACAAGTTAGAAATGATGCTTGGAATAACCATCACCATGGAATGGGTAGGAGGAAGATGCTGGACCATACATCCCTTTCACAAAAGCTAATGGCATTTTGTAACCTGGACCCCATTTGCAGGGACCTAGACTAAAAGAAGAAGCCCAATTTATATCCTACTTAAATAGCATTCATACACCATGTTCAAAACTGCTGGCACAAGTGAAAGACTTTTGATTCAGAACCAGTCCATTAAGTTGGTTCATGAGTGCTTGAATTTTTGGTATGTCTTTCAATAAAACTCCTCTCAACTAAAACAAAACAACTGAAAAAGTCTTGCTTTAAAACTGTTTACATCTTATAAAGGTAAACAGAAATGACTTCTTTGAGAGAATCTTTGAAAGTAAATAATGTAACTATTGCTATAAAAGTGTGTAGTAACAAGAAAGGAAGAGTCTTAATGAGGTGCAAGTTAATCAAGGAGAGCCCCCAGGCTGAAGCTGTAGTGGTGTGAATGGTTTTGGTTTTTTTTTTTACTTTAGCACAGTAGAAAATATTTTTCTTAGAATACATTTTATATTACTCAAGGCCATTACGAGTTTATGCAAGATGCAACAAGTTAGCTTAAGAGAGATTTGTTTACAAGAGAGAGGACTTATATAGGGTAATAAAGCCAAAAGATTCTCTGCATGGAAAAACATTTTCAAAGTTAATTAAAAAATAAATGCACCTCTGTCCTCTTTCATCCTAAATCAGAAAACACATGGGAAGAAACCTCTGAGACAAAACTAAATATTCCCTGAGAAAACAAGTAGGGAAACCATGCAGAGGCATAATTTCAGGAATGCTTTCCACAATAGATTAGTAGAAGGGGTAGCGTGGGGAAGTTTGTAGTGGGACTGTGTTTGGGGAGTAATGGAAGGTGTGAGTGTATAGAATGTATGAATTCAGTAATTATTTTATCCTTACCATCTCCATTAGAAGTCTGTGAAACTGGCCCAGAAAAAAAAAATTGTTCTGTCCCTCCCGACGCAGCCTCGCGGTGAAACACAGGTCCGTGTCGGGGGACCCGTCCTGAATCATACCCTGTTATAAATACTGTGGAGTTGCCATCTCAAAAATATAATTCTTTCACTTAAAATGATGTGTGGACATTGAATAATTTTCTGCACATTTGCTTGCTTTATTTGATTGGTTTGCGTGCAGTAGTGCTCCCTTCTTGTTTTTTAAGATCTATTTTCTCACATTAATGTTGATCCTGCCTCCCTCCCTTCATATAGAAACAGAGAATCTTAGGGCAGATAAGGACTATAGGGAGTATCTGATCTGCCTACTTTATTTTCTGGTATAGTGTCATAGATTCCAGTTGATCTGTCTTCACTTTACAGCTAGAGATCCTCTATGGTTATTCCATGTTTTCCTGAATTCCATTGCTGCTTTTCCTTCCTCCTCCTTCCCTGGAAAGCTTTTCCATGCATTTGCCACCTTTTCCATCAAGAAATATTTTCTGATAATATTCTTGATCTAACTCTGTTTTGAGCCTCATCTCATGACCTGTTCTAGACCTTCCTTTCCATTGAATAAGGTTTGTTTCTTTTACATTATTTATACCATTGAAGTATTTCATTGTTTTTACAATATTCTCCCTGCCTCTCTTCTTTTCTGGTGTTTACAAATGTAGTTTCTTAAGTGTCATGTCATAGGGCTGTTGATATTGACCCTGCATCATTTTGGTAGTCCTTCTGTGGACTACCACTATCTTTTTGGGAGGTATGGCTTCCAGAGCTGAACAGAGTACTCCAGGTGAAATCTCCTCAACAACCTGTACAGAGGCAGCATCACCACCTTTTTTTCCCTACTGGTTATGTATGCCTCTTCCTATGTACTCTAGCATTTCTCTGGCTCTTGCCTCTGCCTAGTGTAGGGCTTCCTATATACATGTCCTGGACACCCCATAGCCAGTTGGATTTTCATGATATCCACAGTGAATATACATGATATATTGAGTTGTCAGTGTATGCTGATATATTTGCAAATATATTTCTTGCATATTCATTATGGACATCCTGAAAACTTGACTAGCTGTGGGTTCCCAAGCACAGGTATGGCATGCCTTCTTATTGTCACCCTTTGTGTTACCTTGATATTATCAGATATGATCATCCGAAAGTTTCTCTTCTGCTTGGCACATGTTGGTATTTCACTCTCCATAGCATACTTTTCTCTTGAATTTGTTTTTTTTCAAGTCCATGAGTGCACGTTGCATTGAAGCTTAGCTGCCAAGCACTTGACTATTCCTTGAATTTTCTTATCTCATTCTTTAATCTGCTGGCTTTTGCCGTTGCTTTTTCCACCTGTGTGACCACCTTAAGATCATCAGATAGAATCTCTCCAAGATCCTGCTATTCTTTCGTGCTTAGAAGAATTTCACACAAATATTGTACCTCTCTTGGGTTTTTGCAGCCTAAATTCATTACTCTACCTTTTTTTTTTTTTTTAACATTAAATCTTAGCTGCCAGAACCTAGACCATTCCTCAAGATTTTCCAGATCCCGCCTCATGTTTTCCATACCTTCTTGGCTGTCTATGCTGTTGCAGATTTTGGTATCATTGGCAAAAAGACAAACCATTCCCGACAATCTTCTGCAGTTGCTTGGTTACATAGGGAGAGGACATCTAAATTCCACCAGAATAAATAAATGTTCCATTCCCTCTTTCCAGATGAAACCACAGTGCCACCTTCTTACTGAGTAATCCCTGCAATTCTATTGCGTTAATATGTTTATATATATAATGAGAGAGAGAGAGAGCCATGCCTTCTCCCTTTCTTCCTACCTGGTCCTTCCGGAATAGATTATAGCTTGGTATAATTATATTCTAGTTATGGTGTACTGTGTGCCATGGTTCAGTGACAGCCACTATGCCTAAATCAACTTCTTCTATGACTGTCTGTAGATCTGGGAATTTTTTTCCCATACACTGAGCAGTGTGTATAGCTTTCCAGATGTTGCCCTTTTTTTCCCATTTTTAATGTTTTACTTAAAGTATGGTGGTGTTCATCCCTGATGATCTTAGTTTAAAGCCCTTCTCCATAGATTTGTCAGTCTGTTTGAAGATGCTGCACTGCCTCCTTTGACAGGAAGATCCCGTCTCTGCACAGCAGACCTTGAAACATCATCTCGTAGTCCAGGAAGCTGAAACACTCTTGTCAATACCATCTACACAGCCATTCATTTATCTCCAGAATGCAAGCTTCCCTGCCTGGGACTCGGCCTTTATCCTTGCCTGGGAGGATGGAGGATATTACCTGTGCACTTATCTGCTTTACTCACTCTTCCAAGACCCATGAAGTCACTTTTGATAAGCTCTATGTGGTACCTAGCAGTATCATCTGTGCCAACATGCGTGAATAGGATCGGATAGTAGTCAGTAGGATTGAGGATTTTTGGTAATCTCTCCATAATGTCTTGGATTTTGGCACCTGGCAGACAGCACACTTCTCGAGACAATATGTCTGGTTGGCAGATGGATGCCTCCATGCCCCTCAGAAATGAGTCACCAACCACCACTACCTTCTGCCTCCTAGATGTTTGGTTGTTGAGCCCACAGCTTTGGAGTTTGCATGTTTCTCCTCAACCTGGGTTGGTTTCTTTTCCTCTGATTCCAGGGTTGCATTCCAGCTCTTCAGCTTGAAGGAAATCAGAGTCATGATATGGGGTCTAGTAGATGTAGTAATCTGGGTCCAACTATCACCTTGTGATCTAGTTTCACCTTTCCCTCTGCTTGAGTTTTCCATCTTTGATGCCTCAATAAGCATTTCATCAATGTAGTCCTTATTCTCTCGAATGCTTCTTCAGTCTTGCCACCTCCTCTCTGAGTTCCACCACCTGTTTCCTAAGAGAGTCCGTCTGCTGACATCTTCCACACTGAACCAGTTCCTTGCTGTGGATCAGGACATCTGTCTGGACAGTACTAGCAGTGTGGAAATTAGTTGTGACAGCTTTGCCGGTGTGATGTTTCCCAGCCGTTCTTCAGTTGTTGGTAGCTCCTTTCTGAGAGCATGTGTAATCATATCTCTTCCTATCTATAGCATGAGTGCCGGAGTGTAGTAATTAACAGGCAGCATGCAGGACATGAATAGCTGGGTCTTGAATTGTGCAATACACACATTGTACACAGCACCCTCCTCATCTCCTGCTTCATGAGACTCCTCCGTTGAGACCTTTCCAGCCTGTCTTATATCCAGGCTGACTAATTGATGTAATAAGGTACAGCCGGCAGAGCGCATAGTTTAGCCTGAAGATGTACGCAGCAGTGGAGGAGATCTGGCTTTCACACATGGCAGTCAAGGTAATTAACTGAGACAGCTGCTTACACAATATGGGACTTTTCCTTTCAGTATTTGTGTAGATAGAGGGAGCTGGTCACTCACTGTAATGGGTTCATGTATGTGTCTCCTCTCCCTCCCTTTGTCTTCAAATTTGGAAGAGACTGGTGAGCTCTGTTTGTTGGCCATGCAAGTCCTTTCCATATCTGTATTACTTGCTCCATAGAGGTTGGGAAACACTGCAATACATTTACTTTATGTACATTTGAAGCAATCTTAGTCTGCCCTAGTTGCCTCACCTTCAAGTATCAAAATGATTGGAGAATTAAGAGGTAATTTGTAGCATTCCAAACTCACAGAAGTGTAGCACTTAGAATGTTAATAGTTCTTGGTGTCTGTTGTGACCAAACAAAAACCACACAATACAACAAATTATACTGTGTATTACATTTTTCTGTATGTATATAAAAACAAAGCATTATGAGCACTGTCATTAATGCCAAACTTTAATCTGGTGTAAACACAATAGAGCCTCAAATATATATTTTAGGATAATCTTATATCATCTGTGTGAAGACCACCAACATATACTCCTCCTCCTTAGGCAGGCTGCCTATATCAATTATGTTTTGTACCTGTGTTCATAGCAGCATAAAATTCACTGGTTAACATAATAACCTATTTAGTCACACATTTTCCCCAGCCATTTTGCTTTTGCATAAATTGAAGGTGGCACTAATTAATTTTTTTTAATACAAAACCAGAATATACATAGTTGTTCCCAGCATCATCTTAGGATTCAGAAATGCAGTTGTTGTGTTTGTGGACCCTTAGGATGAGGCAGGGTTGATCGCAACCTGCATGGACTATCCCTGCAGGACCCCACCTTTGGCATGTGGACTCGGAATGAAGCAGAGGCCCTGCTGAAGCTTCACCTTTACAATTCCATGTTTCCCTTGGGCTGAGCCTTTGGATGCCGGAGCTGGCAGGTCTTAGGTGGGGGCTTCTGCTGGTGGCAGAGAGATCCATCGAGGTAGCTGGGTTGGAGTAAATGAAGGTTGAGCATATCTGGCGGCAGGCAATGGTCAGCGGCAGGCGGCAGTCAAGCGAATCCAGAGGCAGAGAGTGGTTAGGGGCAAGCAGCAATCAAGCATATCCAGAAGTCAGGCCAAGGTCAATACCAGGTATTCATCTGAAGGGAACGATGGGACGGATAGGCAGGTCAGGAAGGCGAGAAGAACAGGCAGCCAACGAAGTTACATGGAAGAACTGAAAGCAAGGAATGCTGGAACTGAAGGAAGATGCTGGAGCAACATGCAGTACAACAAGAGTAGGGAGATCTGTTGCTGAGGCAGTGTGGAAGTGAGAGGCTCAGTCCTTTTATAGGCCTGAGCCTGTGAGGTCATCAATGGGCACCGCGGTGAATTTCCTACTGCTGGCCCTTTAAGTATTGTGACTTTGAGCGTGCATAGGAGAAAGCCTAGCTGGAAGCGGCGGCGGCTTGCTGCGAAGCACATTGACGGCGTCTTGCCTCATTAAAGCGCGGCATTCTGTCACGTGGGTGAGTGAGGGAGCTTGGCGGCATCAGAAGCTGTCCTAAGTGACCCAGACTGGGGGGTGAGTGCGGTGGTTCACGGGAGACTGTGGATCGCTAAATATAATAGCAGTGAAGAACCCAAAAATAGTATGTCAGAGCATATGAAATTCCAGTTTCTGGTTTTCTGTCAGTAAAATTACTCCCCTCCTGGTAACATCCCCTTCTTTTATTGTTTTCTTTACAGCTTAAGCCTTGCATTTTGTATTCTGCCTTGTGCTCCTGTGCAGAATTCTGCATTTGCCCCACAAAATTAGGCCTGGGGACCAGAAAGCAGCAGTAGCAATGGCAGTGGAGGCCTGCATGGGCCAGAAGGGAGGAAAGAATGGCACCAATGTCAGCTAGAAATGAGAGAGGAACAGTGGTGGGCCGGCCTATGCAGACAGGAAGAGAGTTGGAAGAGTTGTCATTGGCGCATGCAGGCTGGAAGATATGAGCCTGCAGTGTTTCCCTTGGCCTGCATGGTCCAAACAAAGGAGGGTGCATTGGGGGTCCAGTGGAGCATGAACAAGCTGGGTAGACAGCAAGCTTGGAGGAAGGTAGGTAGGAGAGAGCTTGGGGGGGGGGGGGTCTTACTAAAGATGGGTTGTCACTCATTAATCTGGGAGGGGTCTTAGGGTGAGGAGAGAGAACTAGAGGAGGGAGACTCTGTCTGAACCCCCCCCTCCAGGAGTCAAGCCTGGAGGGGGCAGACAGAAATTGGAGGTCTTGCTAGGGGTGCAGAGAGACAGGGGGGCTTACTGGGGTGAGGGAAGAGAACTGGGGAGGGGACAGAGAGAGAGAGAGCTGGGGAGGGGTTTAAGCCTTATGGGAGGCTTTCTGAGGGGTGGGAGGAAGAGAGACAGAATGAGAAGGGGAGGGTTTGAGCTTGGTGGGGAAGAGAGCGAATACTGTTTGGGGGGAGGGGTGGAAGCAATGGGAGAAGGTTCATCCCTGGGGGGAAGGGGAGGTAGCAAGGGAACAGGAGGATTGACTCAAGGGGGAAGAGAGATCAAGCAATCGGAAGGGGTTCAACCTATAAGGGGGAGACAGCTGGGGAGGGTCACTGAGCTTGGGGAGAAGAGAGGAATCTGGAGGGGCCAGGCCTTACAAAGAGAAAAATTCTGCTCAAAAATATAAAGAATCCTGTATCATTGAGAATTAACATTATTCTGAATTGCACAATGTATTAACTAGTACTCAGACAATGATTATATTATTTTATCTGAACAAATATAGTCTGCAGAATTTTAAAATATTGTGCACAGAATTTTTTATTTTTTTGCACAGAATTCCTCCAAGGGTAATTTGTATGTTCATGTTTCAGTTGTTTCTGCTGTCCTTCAGCACTACAGTGTGCATATAGTCCACAGATGTTACAGAGAACTCTTCATGACTGCTTCGTATGGCCAAATTGTTTATCTCATTTAATTGTGCTTAGTGGATATAACAAGTCACATGAGTATTAATAGAAAAGTGATCAATTTTAGGTGCCCACTTTTAAGAACTCTAACCTCTGTGAAATGCAGTTTTGGAAAACTGTCAGTTGATTGCAGGGTAGACCATTATTTTATGAACAGACCTCATAGAACAGTATAAACATATATTTTTCATCTGGAAAACAAATTAAGAGAGCGACAATCATCGTAATGCATCAGTTATTTTCTAAATTTTTCTATAATATACATGTATACGGGAGACTCAAACTTCTATGGTACATTATTTCTTGAAGCTGATGAATGCAGCAGTAGACCTTGTTAATCAAGCTTCCCTTTGGGCAGGTTAGTGACAACCTAATGTCAGGTACTCGGGAGGAAAGCTTTAGATGACTATGAAGTGAATGGGCTGGGAGACGGGTCATTGTAAGGACTCCAAACTTTAAAGCATGTATCTGCTCAAAATAACTTTTCATTTATGTTTAAAAGAGTAGATAGATTTTCTTGGAGGTTTTTTTTTTTTAAGTTTAGTGTCTGGCTCCCCTGCTCCTGTGATACTGGCGACTTTTTTTTTTTTTTTTACCATTGATAGGGATCTGGTCTTCACCTGAAGGATCTGCACTATTGCTACTACTGTCATGAACCCTAGTGCCAAAGCTAAGGGTGGCCACCTTTTTACCCTGGGCAATATGTGGCCAGTATGATTTTTTTTTCTTTCCTATGATAATTCAGTAGTACTTGTGAGGTTGCACAAGTAGTACTTGTGAGGTTGCACAAGTGTTTGACTCTAGAAGTTACTACAACCCACCTCTGATCTGAACTGCTTCCACTTTGCATTTCTCAAGCAGCTGGCCAGGTACTGGGCAGGTTGGAAGCCTTTTTATTTCTTAAGGCTCCACTACATTTTCTCTTCCTGATGCAAATTCTCCCAAACACCAAGTCTGTCTTCCCCATTCTCTACATTCTTTACCTCACCTGCCATTCTGTCATCTGCAGTGTTCATTTCTCTTCAGCTTCAAAGTTTTCTTCCTTTCATCCAGCCATCTCCACTTTCCCTGACAGCATGTCATCCTCATTGCTGTCGTCACACCTCTACCTTTCTTCTGCGTATTCTGCTGCTCCTTATCCTACTCTCAGCCAGGGGTATTGATCCCAATCCTTGCCCTCCAAGGCAACTTTCACTGTGCCTGTGCATATCAAGCCATTATTCCTCCAATCCTGTCACTATTCCCCTTCTCCCTCCCTCTTCTCTTACTTGCTTGTGCTCCCTGTGGAATGCCTGCCCAATTTCCAACAAGCTTACCTATATTCATGACCCCTTTATCTTTCATGTTCTTCATCTTCTTGCCTTGACTGAGACTTTGCTTTCCCCTGAGGATTTTGCTTCAGTTGCTGCTCTCTGAAATGGCGGTGACCTTTTCTCCCATATACCTTGCACAGTAGTCTGTGATAGTGGTGATATTGGACTACTCTCCCCCTCTTGTAGATTTCAGCTCCTTCTACCTCAAATTTGAGAACAAAGCTGGGAAACTCATGGCTAATTTAGTCCGATCTGCTAAGGAGAAATCCTTTGTTTATCATATGAAGAATCATCACAGGAAACTGGTCTCCCAAAAAGCAGATATATATGAGAGCTTTAGGATCTTTTATGAGTCATTGTATAAGGCAGACCCTCCACTAGAATCCAACAAGGAAGAAACATGTTTTAATAATCTTTTACTCCCAAAGCTTTTGGACTCTTAGCTAGAGTTTCTTAATCGGCCGATTTAAACCTTTGAGGTCCTACAGGCTATTAATATTGTCAAATCTGGTAAATCCCCTGGCCCGGATGGTTTTTCATCTGATTTTTATAAGATTTTACAATCGCAGCTGCTTGTGCCATTAACCAATTTTTATTTAGATGGGCTGCACAAAGATTCTTTTCCCAGGGACTTTAACAAAGCTCACATCATCGTGTTACTGAAACCTGGTAAAGATTTACTTCTTCCCTCTTCCTACCACCCAATATCTCTATTGAATTGTGATTTGAAAGTTCTAGCAAACGTTCTTGCAGATCGGCTTAATCTTCTTTTACCCACTTTAATTTCTGCTCACCACGTTGGCTTTGTTAAAGGAAGGGAAGGGCAATTCTCATATTATTAAACTCCTTATGTCCATGTAACTTTATCAATCTCTGGGAACCCCTGCTTTAGTTATTAGGTTCGATTCAGAGAAGGCATTCGACCCGGTGTCCTGGCCTTATCTCTTTTCAGTTCTCCACCATTATGGTTTTCGGAGGGGATTTTCTTCGGTATATCTCTTTGCTTTATGAAAGCCCAGTCTCTCGCTATATTGTCTGGGGATATTATACTACAATGAGGTGTACGTCAGGGGTGTCCTCTCTCGCCTCTGCTTTATAGTATTTCTATTGACCCGCTTTTACAAAAAATTGAACAAGGCCCGGGCTTTGAAGGGTTCACTTGGGTTTAAAATCTGCTGCATTTTCAGACCATGTACTCCTCTTCCTTACTCTGCCTATCCAATCTTTACCGATGTTGCTCAACCTTCAGATGCAGTTTGCAGGCCTAAAGATTAATCAAGATAAATCAGAAGCCATCAATGTCAGTGATAATGTTAGGCTCCACTGGCCAGGTCCTTTCCCTCTGAAATGGGTAACCAAAGAAATGAAATATCTGGGTATAAAAATACTGATAAGATACAGGAACCATTTATAAGGCAAATATACAACCCCATCTCATCAATACGCTAGACTCTCTTGAACGGTGGAGAACCTTACCCATATCTTTAAGGGGCAGGATACACCTTCTCAAAATGGTTATTCTTCCCAAGTGGCTTTACGTTTTTCAGATTGTACCACTTTGGTTAACCAAACGGGACCTTAAGGCATTCAACCGCGCTCTCGGACATTTTCTGTGGCATGGGAAAAAGGCCAGGATGCCCATGGCAGTGATGATGCAGCCTTTGGAAAATGGGGGGCGGCGGCCTGGCCTTAGGTTGTCCAAATTTACTTTTATACAATCTGGCCTGGGAGACTGGGTGTTCGCTACTTCTCATTTTAAGCCATATGAGCATTTTCTGGATTGGTATACAGTCCCTTCGTGAAACTCTCTGTTCCAGCTCGAGATCAAATCTGTTCCTTCCCACTTACATTTTCACTTGCTTTTTAATACATGCCAGAAAACCTGGCTACAGCTGTGTAGGATGGTCCATCACCTGTACCATTTAACATCTCTGTTAACTATAGTGGATAATGGAATCTTTCAGCCTGGTATGGGGGAGCCTGGTATGGTGGCACCAGCAGAGGCTCACTAACATTTATCAGCTCTTTGAGGCAGTGTCGGGTCTCTTTCATAGTTTTCAGAACCTACAACACCAATTCTCTCTGCCTAGTCCCGATATCAAATGGATGGAGTGGCCTGCATTTCGTATTTCTTTTGCTGATTTAAAAAATGCTTTTATCAGTCTAAATGAGATTGTGGATAATGTACTCTTAATAGAAACCCAATATAAATTTTTGTGGCAGGTATATATCACCACCTTGAGAACATTTCAAGCTAAGATGAGCATGTCCATGTTGTGTTCAAAGTGCCGGGGAGCTGTGCCCCCTACTTTCACTGTTTTGGCAGTACCCAGTAATTTCAGCATTTTGGGACGGCGTTAGCCAACAGTGAACAATTGTCTTACAGAAAAAATTACTGTGTGTCCCTAACCTTTAGCTATTTGACTTTTCAATCTTGCCAAACATGGGCTTGGGTGTGGAGACTCTGACATTTATTATGAAAGCTGGATTGGTGGGTAAAAAAGTGATCCTAGCAGATTGGGTGGGGCATCAAGGGCATGATAAAGAGATTTGGTTTTGAAAAATGATTAATCTATGCTCACATGAATATCTTTCTGCCCAAACTAGCTCTCCCAAGAAAAGAGCCCATATGATCAGCATCTGGTCTGCGTTTTTAGATTATATATCTCCAATGACAGAGAATGTTGTTAATATTATGTAATCTTAAACCCGTCCCATTTGGGGTCTTTATTTTTTAACTTAATTGTCTATTAAGTGCCATGTATATGTACAATGAGCGTGTTTACTGGAAAGGGGAATAGGGAAGGGTTCATTGGTTGAATATGTTATGGCTACTTGGTGTGTTTGTATTAATGTTTTGAAATCCCTAATAAAAATAGTTTGGGGGGGGGGGAAGTAAAGCTCTCCTCCTGCTCTGGGCTGCCAGTAATCTGAACTACCTCCCAAAGCCTGCCATCATCAAAGGATGCCTATTGTTGCACGTTTTAGCATGTCAACAGAGACATTTTGAGCCTGGCCATTATTGAGGATGTCAGGCTGGAGAGGCAGCTCAGAGAGTTGATCATATGGTAGCAGCAAATATTCTGATGCACCACCAACTTCAGCAGTTACCCTACGCCCCTGCTGCAGGTATTTCCCTATCCCTAGAGGGCTCACAATCTTAAATTTGTACCTGAGGCAGTGGAGGGTGAAGTGACTTGCCCAAGCTCACAAGGTGCGGCAGTGGGATTAGAACTTTTGTTTCCCACCTCTCTATTAAGCTATTTTTCTATTTCATTAAAGTCAGGGTGTTGAGTGTTAGTACTTTCTGGATGGATTATGTGACATTCCCATGATGTTAGGTTTCAGATGAAATGTACTTACTCTGCACATGGTATGACCTTTGGAAAGACAGAAACTAGACATTTATTTGTTGAGATTTGTGTCTTGTGTCATTCAAAAAACATTTTTCAAAGCAAGTTACAAAAATTCACTTTTTAATAATAATAATAATAATAATAATAATAATAATAATACATGTTACACAAATCAGCACTCACTAACAACAAACATATCCAACAAACCACCTAAAACCAAACACCAGACGGCAGTCACTGCTAAGCAATAAAATGTCCCAAACAAACAAGGACCTCTTCAGTCCTCCCCAAATCCTCCCTTACCTAAATATAAAAATCCTTTCAAGATCTCCATCTCCCTATTCAATAGGCTGCTAAAAAATAGCACAGTGCTGTCAATCAGCCTAATTGAAAAACAAGATCCAATTAAGAAAAAAAGTACAAGTAACTAAGTTATGTTTCCTTTGTTAACTAAGCTGTTTCATTGCATTCGACTAAGGAATTTTTTCCTGCTTTTTCTGTTTCTCTGTAAACCGGCATGATTTGCATTTAATGCAAGAATGTCGGTATATAAAAGTTAAAAATAAATAAATAAATAAGTATACTGTTCCTAGTTGAAAGCAAGTTGATACAGTAATGCTTTCACTACCTTTCCTAAAAATCAGGCAATCATTTAATATCCTGACTTGTTGTGCAGGCCCTAAATATCTCCCAAAAGAAGGCCCTATTTTTGGTATTCTGCTGTTTGACAGCCCTTATGGGGGCAGCTCCAGTAAAGCATCCTGTGAGGATTGTACAGGTCTAGTAGGGTTATACATGTGTGGTTTTCCCGTTAGCTTGGCTGGACCTAGATTGTGGGGGGCTCTAAAGTCAAGATGTTAAAGAGCATGCAAAGGGAGACTTGGAGCGATGTGTTACAAAGATTTTGTTCCCATAATTAGCCTGGCTGAATTATTTTGTAAGCCCATGTAAAGTGCATTGCAATAATCTATTTTTGAAAGTACAAGGGACTGAACCATCATCCGTAGATCATCAGTAGTCTGATTTGCTTGATTTGTATTAAAAGAGAAATAACAGTTTTTATCTACAGTAGAGATATGCTAATCCAGATTTAAATTGGAATCTACCCAAATGCCTAGTATATGAAAGCAGTTTGAGATTGGGAGATTGGCACCGCTTATTTTAACTAAAGTTGGAATACCTAATAATGAATTTTCTAACCTATAGTAGCTCAGATTTAAGGGATTTAATTTTAGTCTGTCTGATGGTATCCATCTTGAGACTGATGTCAGGCAATGATTTAAGTTGTCTATTTCCTTCTCCTGGCTTCTGTCCAGGTGTATGCGGAGCTGAATATTATCGGCATATATAAAGAGCTTTATATCCAGATTCCTCATCCATTTAGCTAGTGAGAAGAGATACATATTAAATAATACCGGGGACAATAAAGATCCATGATCATTGCAATATATAAAGGATGAGGGGTAGACAGAATAGGTCCCATAGAAATGCACTGCTTTCTATTAGCCAAAAAAGAACGAAAACCAACTTAAGTAGGTTCCAGAAATCACAATCTCCAGGAGTGTATTAGTCAAAATAAAATGATCCACTATGTTGCATATTGCAGTAAGGTCCAATAAGACCTCTGCAGCAGCATCTTTTTGTTGAAATTCATATACATGACATGCACAGAATATGTTTTTAGATTTATTTTTTTTGAGACCCAGAATTTGATTGCAGCTTTAATTGTTACATATTCAAATATTCAAGACAAGTATGCAACTAGAAGAATATTCTTTACCACATCCCATATTTTGTTTCAAGATAATGTTCATTGTATTCAGTTTTGACTATTATGAATCTCTTTTTTTTTTTGGGGGGGGGGGGGGATAAGTACAGTAAACATTTTAAAAAGTGAATGTAAAGCCAGTAAACATTTCCTGTTTAAATTTTGCTTTGATAATAAATGAGAAATTCTATAAGTAGAGGCACAAGCAGGCTGATATAGTAAAAATGCGGGAGAGCCTTACAGTATAAGGGTAATAGACGAGTGTCTGAAATGCACGGCCAGTCGCGTGGTAAACTGTATGCTCGGCCGAGCGCACCATTTTGTATCGGCCTGTAAGTAAGATGAAATCTTAAATATTTTGGCTTGCATTAGAGCTTGCAAGAAATTCAGCCAGCATATAAAAAGTGAAAAAAAATTATTTGGCTTTTAATGTAAAAATAAATTCACTTTTTGTTCTCGGGTTTTAATTTGCTTTGTTTTAAAATGGTGTAGTCTGCCAATATGTCATAGCATAGAAAGAATCCTTAAAAGAATTAAAGCCATAATCGTATTATTCTTCCAGTGTGTGTAGTTGCTATGTTGTACAGTTTGCTATACTACTGTTGTTATGGTATATAGGTTTGTTGTAATGCGATGTGAGGCAGGGATAGTCAGCTTGAGGCTGTTGATGAACAGATGAGTGAGCACAATGAGGCAGCAAGAGTCAGCAGATGCAGTAAATATACTCAACTTAACTTTAGTGTCTAAGGTCAATGAAAGCACAAGGGGCAAAATATTCAACAAAAAATGATGAACAGTGCATAAATACACTTTCTCTTCAAACAATATATCTTAGGTTCCTATAGTGAACCCAACCTAGCAAAAGAACTGCAGCAGTTAGAGTAAAGCTGGAGCACTTTCCCTTTTTGAACTCAGGCTTCTAACCTGCTCCTCAACAAAGGAAGCCTCCGAGTTAGTATAAACAGCCATTTCAGGTAGGGAGATGGTCTCAACCTGGAGTCTTATCTGATCTTTCTCTTCTGAGAGTAGATAGAGGCCAGCTCTGCCCCTGATGAAGTCACAGGGGCTTTCCCTCTTGGAGATCAATGCCATAGATACTGCATGCAAATGGGAGTGCAACAAAGGAGTTGCTTCTTTGTGTGCGCTGCCTTGTGCATTTAGTCATTATAATTGCAGGTTTAATGAAGAAGTAGTAGTATTAATTTATTTTAATAGTTTGATCGATTGTGTTTACGTTTTGAGACTTAGAATATGTACTAAGAATTGGAAGTAGATTTAGCATTGATACCATCAGTTTCTGTAAGATATGCTCAATATTCAGGAATACAATAATGCTACTTAAAAAAAAAAAAAAAAAAGGAACATTCTCCTCCTTGTTTGACAGTAGTGAATAGATTTAAGGATAAAGATAGTTCTTGCAATAGTGAACTTTCTTTTTATTTTAATTCTTGCTCAGTATGTAAAAAGACAGATGTGATTTTGGATTTATTGAACGTCAACCTGATTTAGTTTGTATTACTGAATATTGGATTCTGGAGTCGAGATTCTGTTATTTTGAATCATATTTGTCCAACTACTTAGGTATATGCTTATATCTAAAACATGATTGCACAAAAAAAGGTGGATGGCTAATAATTATAGCAAAGAAGTCCTTTGAACCTGGTATTCCACCTTCATATGAAGTTTTGTTGGCGTTATCCTTGTCCTGGGCTTGTATGCCTATGCTATTTTCCTCCTGGATTATTGTACTTGGAGTATATCCCTGTTATAAAGTTAATAAATGACTTGCAATTTACAATAGAAAATCTTTATACTTGAGAATTTTCACATGCATGTTGATGAGGCTGAAAGTATAAATGTTTGTGGTGATTTTTTTTAAACTGTATGGATGCATTGGGCTGGCAACAAATGATTAATGCACTATCCCATAAAAGAGGGCATGTTGTGGATGAGAGACATTGGTGGTTTGACGTTTTGTGTTCTGAAGTCCATGGATGATCATTTTATAATAATGTAAAGACTGTTGGAATTGTTTTGCGTAGAAAGGATTATATTGATATTGATGAACTTTGCGTGTAGTAGGCTGCCAAGTTGAATTCCAGTCCAAAGGATAATGTAGAGACAATGTCAGAACACTGATTTATTAGCCTTCAACAACAGTTGGACACAGTAACTCCTTTAAAATAAACTCAAGAGTTGGGTTAGCACAGTTGTTGTGTGGTATACCTTTGAACTGAAATTACTGAAGGTATCATCTCTGGCCTGCTGAATGCTGATGGTATAAAATGCACTTCATGGAAGCTGTAGAGGTATATATTGAGCTATATTTTTTGGCCATCCAGAAAACCAAACATCATTATTAATCAGACATTGAAACTGAGATTAATTGTCCTCAGGAATTGTTTAGGACAGTGAAGACATTGACAGATGATTGTACTGCTGATTTTGTTACTAAACCATCTTTCAATAGCAAAGAAGTTGCTTGCTTATTTCACCAGAAGATTGCTGCAACTTAATTCTTGTTTACTGTGTGATAATGGTTCTTTAAGTTCCGGAACTTGTTTAACACCAACATCACAGAATGAGAGTTGTCAATGGAGTGATTTCTCTAAAGTATCCTCTGAAGAGGATACTCAAATTCTCATCATTGAATAACACTTTTTTTGCCCAATGAATTTGTTGGGAACTGCACTGTTGAAAGTTTTGAAAGAAGATGTTGGAGTATTTGACCAATTTAATTAACTTATCCCTGTTTGAAGGTACTATACCGCTACAACTCGAGCATGCCTCAGTTCACCCATTGTTTAAGAAGGCCACATTTTGATCCTCCATTGCTTGTGTCATCCCCTGTCTCCCCTGTGTTCCAACACAGCCGATGCTTTATAGGCTAATTCCCCTCTGCAGAACTCTATGTAGCATCACCACTTCAGAACTCAGCCACTGCTCGAATGGGTGCTTTTAATCCTGCAGAGAGCTCAACAAGTGGGAGTAAATACCTTGCTTCTCCACCACCTGTCCATCCCTGAAATTAGGCCTGGCCTTCTCTATACCAGCCAAGCTGTAGTTCATAAAGCGGGCTGCCAAGTGATCAGTCCATGGCGTCTGACTCCATGTTTAAACCATGCTTTTCTATGCATAGTCTATGGCTCTGGATCCTGGTTTAAACTTTGCTTTTCTAGGCACAGTTCATGGCTCCTGCCTCTGGTTTAAACCTCGCTTTTCTGTGCTCAGTTCAAGGCTCCTGCCTCTGCTCAAGCATCAAATCAAGTGCCTGTGGGCTTGGTTTGAGGGAAGCCAAGCCCTTACTGCCACCATCCACTGTAGCTTGTAGAGGGACACTTAACTGCGCTTTGTCCAACTACAGCTACATCCACCCACCGGCAGTTTCCTCTTATCAGATTCTAACCTGTTTGACAATCCAGGTCTCCTTGAGGGGGTTTCCACCAGTCCTCTCCCACCTCCGTCGGTATTGGGCCTGGTTCTGGACTATCCAGCATGTACACCTCCATCTCCTCCATATCTCCCTCTGCCTTTAGTACTCTTTCTTCCTGTTCTTGTCCAGTCCCCTCACCAGGCCACCTCCCCGGCTCCTCCTAGTCCACCTTGGGTGCCCCTGCCTTCTTGCTGAGGTGCAGGTTGTGCAGTCCCTCCCTCTCTGTTCATCAATCCTCCCCTTCCCCCAGTGCCTCTCAGAGAAAGATCTCTTCCTCTAACCTGGGATTTCTTGGGTTTTGAGGATTCTACCCATGTTTCCTGCCTCAACCTCTCCCGGGGTATGTAATAATCATCACACTTGCTAATCTGCCAATTTGTTCCCTCACTTTTTTAGAGAAGGTTGTTGAAGTTTTTTTTTTTAATCCATTGGATACAGTGGAATATAAATGCATTAAATAAATAAATTTGGATGAGAATAGCCTTCCAGATCAGAATCGATTAGGGTTTCTCCCACCTCATAACACTAAATTGCTTTCATTATTGAGCTTTAAGATTTTTCGATGGAGGGGTTTTGGCTTCTTGATGTTAAATCAGCATTTGACACTCAATCATAATAGTCTGCTTATGTGGTCAAGTGAAAGGGGCATTACTTTGGTCATTACTTTGTTCATCTTCACTCCCCATGTTTGTTTCAATCTGCTAATTTCTCTGTTCTCCATTTACTCCTACTCTCCCTATGTGCAATATCTGTGACTTGACATTAACTTGACATTGGATTAGGCCTTTAACAGGTTAATGGCATATTTTCTCTCCTGCTTCATTGTTGAAATAGAATATGCATTGGTTTTTATAGTTAAAGGAGTTATACTATGTACTCCTGAAACCCGTTATTTATGTAAAGCCTGTTGCTGTTATTTGTTTACTTCCTGTATTACCTGTTGTATGTAAAGCCTGTTGCTAATTTATTGTTTACTGTAAACCGGGGTGATGTATATCTATACATACCGCGGTATATAAGAATCTCTAAATAAATAAATAAATAAATATTGGAATGGTTTAAATCTTTCTCCCAGGACAAGCAGGATGGTAGCCCTCACATGCGGGTGATGTCACTGGACGGAGCCCTATCACGGAAAACTTTTCTGTCAAAGTTTCTGGAACTTTTTACTGGCACACTGAGCATGGCCAGCATGCCATGATCCCTGGAGCCACAGGCATCTCCCTTCAGTCTCTTTTTTTTTTCTGCGCTGCAGTTTGCCTCGTGGTTAGGAGCTCTGAGAATTCTCACTCAAATTTCCTCACGGAAAAATCTTAATTTCCTCAGAAAAATATTCCCTCATAGGGGTCTCCCATCGGGGAAACTTTTTCTATCGTTCACTGAGCAAAATCACTATTCCCGGTCGATTCCCGCTTTCACCTTTTTTCGGTGCCCGCAGGCCGTCGACCGTTTTCGGGGCCTCAACCTCTGTCATGGCAACAGGTTTCCGAAAATGTCTGGAATGCTCCCAAACCATGTCAATTACCGACCCACATGATGCCTGTGTGATGTGCCTCAGCTCATCACACGACCTCTCTACTTGCCCAAGTTGTGCCCAGATGACTCCGATGGGTAGGCGGGTTCGCCTCGACAAGATGGAAACCTTATTTAAAATTAAACTGACTACATCGACATCCACCCAATCATCACCGGCAGGAGCATTTAAAAAGTTGATCATTAAACTTCACCAGGAGCACCAGGGCAGTGGTGACCGTCCGTCACTGACTCCGTCTAAGGCATCGACATCATCTACCTCTGCGCTGGGGAAAGACCGGGCCGAGCACAGAGGGAAGCACCAACACTGGCACAGACACGAGTCTACTACCGGTGCTGGCACGACACCGCATCGGCCTCAATGGCTATCGAGCAGATTGCGAAGAGGACATGGGTGGAGGAGCCTTTAACCCCCTCTCCACCCGAGAAGCCAAGGCAATCCCCACCGATATCGGTGCTGGGTACTGAGCCCCTACAGGTTCCTGAGGTGGTGCCAGTAACGCCTAGCCTGCCACCCCCTGTAGCTGCGATGTCTATACCAGCTTTCAGGGAGGAACTGGATGGTTTTATCCGCCAGGCAGTGCTCAATGCTCTCCAAGACCTACAGCCACCGATACTGGCTCCCATACCGGCACAGACACTGGAGCCATCGATTTTTGCACCGTTGCTCACCAGACTCGATACATTCATCGGTGCTCTTCCAACGTAACCCACGCCACCAATGCCAAAGCAGCCCGTGCAGCCTCTGAAAGCCCTGATTCCCATTCCTACGTCTTCAGACGACGAGGGCACAGATTCCAGTCCCATTTCACCGATGCCTGGTCCATCAGGGCTCTCGGGACCGAGAGGCCCACGTCTTCCATCGATGCCTCCGGTGATTCTGAAACCTCTATCGGTGCCACCGCGCCATCCATCGAGGCAATCGAAGGATCCATCAGTGCCACTATGTCCTACAGCACCAGCCTTCTTCCCTCCTTCAGGATCTCAACTAGAGACCTTTTCTGACACATGGTAAGATGTGGACACCGACACATCCACGGAGGATATTTTGTTGAAACTATCTCCTCCGGAAAGGAGAAAATCTCCCCCAGAAGACCTCTCCTTTGCCAATTTTATTAGGGAGTTGTCAGAGACAATTCCCTTTGATCTTATTATGGAGGAGGACACAAGGCACAAAACATTGGAAGTTCTCCAATTTGTTGATGCTCCAAAGGAAGTCGTCATGATCCCAGTACACGAAGTACTAGTAGATCTACAGCATCTTCTCTGGGAGCATCCTTATGCTGTTCAGCCAGTAAATAAAAGAACAGAGGCAACTTATCTGGTCCAACACATCCCTGGATACCAAAAACCACAACTGCCCCATCAGTCAGTGGTAGTTGAATCTGCACAAAAGAAATCCAGAAGACTGTGACCACACTCTTCCTCACCTCCTGATAAAGAACAAAAATTTCTTGACGTATTAGATCGCAAAATGTTTCAAGGTTCTATGCTAGTGTCACGAATAGCTGCATACCAACTTTACGTGACACAGTATCAAAGGAATCTATGGAAACAGGTTCAAGAAGTAGCCAACTCTCTTCCTCAACAGCAGCAAGTCAGTCTCAATGCCATATTACATAAAGGCCTTGAGGTGGGTAAACATGAAGTTCGTGCTGCTTATGACTCCTTTGAGACAGCTTCTCGAATGTCAGAGATAGGAATCAGCGCCAGGAGGTAGGCCTGGCTAAAAACCTCTGACTTGAGACCTGAAATCCAAGACAGACTTGCCGATTTACCATGCACCGGTGAAAATCTATTCGGTAACAATATACAAGACGCAGTGGCTCAATTGAAAGACCACAGTGAGACCCTATGTCAGTTATCAACAGTGACTACCGAGGCCCCTTCTTCTGCGAGAAGATACACCAGAAGGGACCATAAAAAAACATTTTATCGCCCACGCAGATACTACCCACCTACATCTCGCGTGCGGACAGCTAGGCCAACTCAGAAAGCACATCCTCGACAGCCCAAAACATCCAGGCCTCAGCCACCTCCACAAACAGGCCAAGCCTCTGGAATTTGAAACCTTTCCAGGGAATAGCAGCCGCTCCATAAATCCAGAACCAGATTTACCAGTAGGAGGTCAAATTCATCATTTTATAACCAATTGGCTCAACATTACCACAGACCAATGGGTTATATCCATCAAAATCCAGGGATACAGTCTAAACGTCCTCACGTTACCCCCGGATTCACCGTCCAATCCACTGTGCGTGTAAAAAGATCACACAACTCTTCTAGAGTCAGGACTGTCCACCCTCCTGGGCGCCAGGGCTATGGAACCTGTTCCCCAGGCACAGCAGGGCAGAGGGTTCTACTCCCGCTATTTTCTCATTCCAAAGAAGTCAGGCGGCCTCCACCCCATCTTAGACCTCCGCAATCTCAACAAATTTCTACGAAAACAAAAATTCAGGATGGTGTCCTTTGGCACCATGCTTCCGCTTC
Organism: Rhinatrema bivittatum; assembly: GCF_901001135.1. NCBI lineage: Eukaryota > Metazoa > Chordata > Amphibia > Gymnophiona > Rhinatrematidae > Rhinatrema > Rhinatrema bivittatum. Next base: position 256,554,651 of record NC_042615.1, on the reverse strand, counting down.
TGCAAAAAGGAGATTGGCTCTGTTCTCTGGATCTTCAAGACGCTTACGCTCACATTCCCATATTTCCACATCACTGCAAATACCTGCGCTTCCTAGTGGGACATCGACACTTTCAGTACCAGGTCCTGCCGTTCGGGCTTGCCTTGGCTCCCCATGTATTTACAAAGTGCCTGGCAGTGGCTGCGGCCCACCTATGCAAGAAACACTTACACGTCTTTCCTTACCTGGACGACTGGCTCATCAAAAGCCAATCCAAGCAAGGAGCTCTCGACACTCTCAAGCTCACTATCACTCTGCTGCACTCGTTGGGATTTCTCATCAACTTCCAAAAATCCCACCTGACTCCATCTCACCTCCTGACTTTCATTGGAGCAGATTTGGATACCACAGTGGCAAGGCCTTCTTGCCAAACGACCGCGCAGTTACACTCTCCTGACTAGCTGCCTCTGCGAACAAAGAACATGGCCTCAGCCCATCAATTCTTAACATTGCTGGGCCACATGGCTTCCATGGTCCACGTCACTTTTATGGCCAGGCTGGCCATGAGAATAACTCGATGGACTTTGAAATCTCAGTGACTCTAAGCCAGTCAACCACTTTCATCCCAGATTCAAGTGACCAACCAGTTACATTTATCACTTCTCTGGTGGACAAAGCCAACTTGCTAACAGGTCTACCCTTTCAACAACCAGTTCCGCAAGTCACTTTAACCACAGACGCATCCAACTTGGGTTGGGGAGCTCATGTGAACAACCTTCAAACTCAAGGTACTTGGACACAGCTCGAAGCAACATTTTAGATCAACTACCTGGAGCTTCGAGCTATACGTTATGCTCTATATGCGTTCAAGGACTGCCTTTCACACAAGACTGTTCTCATACAAACAAACAATTTGCAATGTGATAGTTGAACAAGTAGGGCGGCACAGGCTCTCCTCTGCCAAGAAGCCGCACAGATCTGGGCCTGGGACCTTGCACACTCCATGTATCTCTGGGCCACTTATCTGGCAGGCATACAAAATATAGTAGCAGATCGCCTCAGCTGCCAGTTCCATCCCCACGAGTGGTCTCTGGATCCTTTAGTAATGACCAGAATCTTCCAACGCTGGGGTCAACCAACGATAGACCTCTTTGCATCCGAACTGAATCACAAAGTGGACAGATTCTGCTCCCTGCACAGGCAACAGAACCTGTTAGCCATGGACGCCTTCTCTCGCCCCTGGAACACAGGCCTCCTATATGCGTATTCCCCGATACCACTGATAGCCAAAACTCTAGTGAAGCTACAACAGGACAAAGGGTCAGTGATACTCATAGCCCCGTATTGGCTTCGACAAGTATGGTTTCCCATGCTTCTCGACCTTTGATCAGAGAACCCATTCGCCTGGGCACAGCGCCCAATCTCATAACTCTGAATCAAGGCATGTTACGCCATCCGAACCTTCAGACCCTAAATCTCACAGCCTGGTTGTTGAAAGCTGATCCTACAATCGCTCAACCTTTCAACTAATGTCTCTCAAGTGCTTGTAGCTTCACGAAAGCCTTCCACATGAAAATCCTATCGTTCTAAATGGAATAGATTTACCATATGGTGCACTCAAAAAGGTATCGACCCTTTTTTCTGCCCCACTCCATCTCTACTGGCACCTTTCAGACTCTGGCCTCCAGACTTCCTCGGTGAGGGTACACCTGAGTGCTATTTCAACGTACCACAAAGGAGTTGGGGATGCCCTGGTAACAGTGCAACCCCTTGTGAGTACATTTATGAGAGGCCTACTACAGCTTAAGCCCCCTCTACAGCCACCTGTCACTGAGTGGGACCTGAATATAGTACTTAACAAGGCTCATGCGCTCCCCTTTTGAGCCTTTGCACTCCTGCGATGTTAAATTTCTTACATGGAAAGTGCTTTTCCTAGGAGCCATTACATCTGCTCGAAGGGTTAGTGAGTTACAAGCACTTATCACATACTCACCCTATACACAGTTCCTACATGACAGAGTGGTCCTGAGTATTCACCCTAAATTCCTTCCCAAGGTGGTTACCGACTTCCACTTAAATCATTCTATAGTTTTGCCCACATTTTTCCCAAGGTCTCACTCTCACCAGGGCGAAAGTTTTACACACCTTGGACTGTAAACGTGCACTTGCATTTTACCTAGACCGCACTGCAGTCAATAGGAAATCTACCCAACTCTTTGTTTCTTTTGATAAAAACAAGCCAGGAGTTGCAGTGGGCAAACAAACACTCTCTAACTGGCTAGCAGACTGTCTGACAAAGCAGGCCTTCCTCTCCAGGGCGAGTGAAGGTGCACTCCATAAGAACCATGGCAACCTCGGTAGCACACTATCGTTCAGTACCGATTTTTGACATCTGTAAAACTGCAACATGGAACTCTCTTCACACATTTGCTGCACATTACTGCCTTGACAAGGAAGGACGCGAAGACTCTGCCTTTGGCCAATCAGTCTTGAAGAACTTGTTTCCAGTATAATCCCAAATCCTTCCACATCCAGTCTGCTGTGATTTTCATGCTGCCTTGTTTTTTCCCAACAGTACACCAGTTGTTGTGCCTGTTGCACAAGTTTTACGTTGTTGGTCCAAATTAAATATGAGTCAGCCTGTAGCTTGCTAATCACCTACATGTCCTGGGAGAAAGCAGAGTTGCTTATCTGTAACAGGTGTTCTCCCAGGACAGCAGGTTGTAGTGCTCATGAAACCCACCCGCCACCCCGCGGAGTTGGGTCCAAAACGTTTTATTATTTTATTTTTTCGCTCGCATCTTTTACTACAAACGAGATTGAAGGGAGACCCCTGTCGCTCGAGGGATCATGGCATGCTCAGTGTGCCAGTCAAAAGTTCTAGAAACATTTTCCGTGATAAGGCTCCGTCCAGTGACGTCACCTACATGTGAGGGCTGCATCCTGCTGTCCTGGGAGAATACCTATTACAGGTAAGCAACTCTGCTTTATCTTGCGGGGCACCAACCACAGGTTAAAATTGATGATTCTATATTTTCTTGGTATTCCGTACAACCAGAGTCCCACAGGGATCCACATTATCAACATTTTAATTTAACATATATATGGTACCTATTTGTAAGGTACTTTCTTTAGGGGTTGGTTCTTGGCTTTATGCTTGTGATGTGCAATTCTTTATTCCAGTTACAACTTCTGTTCAAGATGCTATCACTGGTACCTAATTGCATTTTGTATATTAAACTGTGGATGGCTACCAATATGTTGGCAGTGAATTTAGAAGAAACTTACTTGATATTTCTTGGAAGGCCATTGCCTCCACTTATTCCCACCTTGTTAGAGTTTGAGCAGGGTTTAATTTGTAGACAAAATGGAAGCAGAATTGTAGCATGAGGGAGAGGGAAGTGGAATGGACCTTATGTGAGTTGTGTGAGGGGGTGGGGCCAGGGCAGGTGTGAATCCTCACACACTCCCAAATACACACTTTCTCTTACACACATACGCAAACACTCTTCCTCCTTATTCCAGTGAACCTCCATCCCCAGCCATTCTTTGCTTGACGAGCTCTGGTTAGCGAAGAATGGCTGGGGGCTTGAACACTGCTGAGGACTGGGGATGGAGGATCACTGGAGTGAGGAGGAGGGTTAAGAGATGGGGAGCCTTTCTCTCTATTCTCCTCCTCCTCTCTGCTCTAGGGATCCTAGTTCTCCATTCCCAGCTCCACACCCCATGAAATCCCCCAGTGGTTTTTAGGCCTAAGCTCTCAATCTTAATCCCTGATAGACCTCAAATTCCCCCTATCTCCTGAAAATTATCCTCTCCGGCAACTCCTCCACCTCCTTAGCCAGTAAGGCACAGGTCTCTTTGAGTCAGAATCAACTGGCTCTTCTCAGCTTTGGGGGATGAGGGCACATCAATGGTGTACCACCCATTTTTCTCAGCCGCCTCAGACTAGAGGGGCCTATGCTTCAAAAGTGTGGTCAGCTCTTTGCCTCCTTGGGAGAGAAAAGAAGAGAACAGTACCACATGCTTTCCTTACCCCTTCAATCCCCTTCCGTCATTCAGTCTGCCTCTAACCCTCTCACTGCCTCACTCACATCTAAGTTCTTCTAATCCTCTCACACTCTGCAGCATCTTTGATCCTCTTACTCACAGTCTCCCTCTTTCATCCACATAACCCAAATCCCCTCTGATCTCACTCACTTTTGCCCTCCCGCTTTCCCTCTGTCACCCTTCCCCTCTCTCCGATCCTTTGTCACTTACTCCCCTGCCTGCTCTATAACACCTCACTCACTCTTGCTCTTCACCTTAACCTCTTTCAGTTCTCTCCCTCTGATCACTTTTTCTCTCCCCTAGTGTAGTCATCAGGGGCAGAGAGGATCAGAACCAAGAAGCCAGCATAATAAGCAGCAGTGCAACCAATAAACCCACACCACAGAAGCAATGGGGCTGACAGGCATTTTATTTATTTATTTATTTATTTATTGATTGATTGATTTATTTATTTATAATAATCCGCTTTTTGGCCTTTCAGAGTGGATTATATTCAGGTACTGTGGGTATTTCCCTTTCTCCTAGGACAAGCAGGATGGTAGTGACATCATCAGATGGAGCCCGGCATGGAAAACTTTTGTCAAAGATTCTAGAAACTTTGACTGGCACATGGAGCATGCCCAGCATACCACTATCCACGTGGCCTTGCGGGGTCCCTCTTCAGTCTCATTGTTTTCCGCGAAGCTGTTGCCTCGCGGTTTCCGGAGCTCTCTTCTTAGTTTCTTCAAAATTTTTCACATCAAGGTTTTTTCCTTCGGTATACTTCACGCCGGGTCCCTCTCCACTGTCTGTCCTTCCGGCGTCTCGGTAGGGGTTTCTCTCGTTTTTTGCGGTCGGTTCCCGAGTGTGTCGCCTCCCGGCTTGTTTTCATGGTGTCATCCAGTTTTCGCAAGTGCCCTCAGTGCCCGTAGACTGTGTTGCTCATGGATCCGTATGAGGTCTGTATCCTGTTCCTGGGGTCTTCTCACGACAACTGCGGGTGCCCCTGCTGTGCCCAGAGGACCCCCATTGTTCCCATCTGGACAAGATGGAGCAGTTCTTTGGTGCTAGCATTGGGGACTTCGACACCGAGGGGCCACAGAGAACCCTCAGACTCGCTGTCGCTTTCTACTTCCCATCCAGTTCCTCCTCATAGTGAGAGGGGCTTGGGGGGCTGGCCCTCTCCATTGTCGGACCATTCCAAGGCATTCTTTGCGCTGGAGAAGGACCGGACCAAGCACTGAGGGAAACAGACACTGGTACCAGCAGTCGTCATCGCACGGTGCAGGTGCAGAGTCCGGAGGGGGACCGGCCCATGCCGAGCTCCCTCCAAACTGACCCCATGGTGAAGAAACACCATCCTAGTCCAAACCCAGGAGTCCCAGGCATTCCCCACCGAATATGGTGCCAGGCACCAAGCCTCCTCGGCTCCCCGTGGAGGCTCTGGTGATGCCTCGTCGTCGTCCTCTGTTGGAGGAGTTGGACTGCAGGGTGCAGCATGCAGTGCTCCGAGCTCTCCAGAGCTCTGAACCGCCTCCAGTGCTGGTCCCCCCATACTGGCACCGGAGCCAGCGCCTATGCTGCTAGCACACCTGCTGGAGCATCTTGATATCCTGTTGGGCGTCCTATCGACACAACTGGTGCCTGGGGCTCCTTCGGTTCCCCATCTGCCCATGAGGACCTCCTCTGGAGCGATACCGATTCCTGGATCCTCCGAGGAGGAAGATTTGCAACCTCGCCAAAAGCTCTTTAAGGTGCCTCCACTCTCCGAGCCCATTCCCAGGCCATCAGGAGTCCCAGAACCCTTGGGGCCCTCAGTACCCCCGGCCCCTGGCACCAATATTACTGAGACAGCCCTCGGTGTTATTGCTGAGGGGCATGGGCGCTGGCCTCCTTCACTGTCTTCCCATGGACATTAGTGAGAAAGATGTGCCATACGATCCCTGGGGTGAAGAATTATCTGTGTCCTCTTCCGAGGGCTCTGGCGACTTACCTTCTGAGCCTTCTCCGCTGGATGAGAGGCGTCTCTCTACCCCAGAAGACCTCTTGTTCGCAGGCTTTATCAGGCTATGGCAGAAGCCATTCCTTTCCTGCTTCTCATGGAGGAGGATGCCCGCCACAAAATGCTGGAGGTTCTCCAGTTTGTGGATGTCTTGAAAGTAGTAGTAGCCAGCCCACTCCACAAAATTCTCTTGGAACGTCTCTTAAAAATATGGAAGCACCTGGGATCTGTCCCCCGGTCAACCAGAAGACAGATCTCTCAAAAATGCTAGCTCCCCCACCAGTCTGTGGCTGTGGAGTCTGCCCTAAAAAAGGCCAAGAGATTTCGGATTCATTTCTCCGCCCTCCAGGCCGAGAACATAGAGCGCTGGATGCCCTTGGAAGGAGGGTTTTTCAAAGGGCAATGCTTATTTCCCGTATCACCTCCTACCAGTTGCACATGGCTCAGTACAACAGGAACTTGTGGAAGCAAGCTCAGGAGCTGGTGGAGCACTTGCCTCAACAGCAGCAGGATGTACTAGAGGCAGTAGTTCAGAAGGGCCTGGAAGCTGGAAAACATGAGGTAGGGTCCACTTATGATGTCTTCAAGATGGCAGCCAGGGTATCGGCTGTGGGCATTAGCGCCTGACGCATAGCCTGGCTTTGGGCCTTTGGCCAGAGGTCCAGGAGAAGCTGGCGGACCTGCCCTGCACTGGAGAAAATCTCTTTGGGGATAAGGTCAGAGACGCGGTTGCTCAGCTCAAGGACCACCATGAGATACTGCAGCAGCTCTTGGCCAGCACCTTAGACCCACCGTCCTCCATGCCCAGATCCCTACGTCAAGGACCTCGCAAGTTCTTTTACCACCAGAGGAGATACTACCCTCTGGCTTTCTGCCCAGGGCACCACGTATTACAACCAGGGGCCAGCCTCGCCAACAGCGTGCCCCCAGGCCCCAACCTGCACCGCAGCCCAGTCCAGCTGCGGGCTTTTTACTGGTAAGGAGAGAGTAGATGCCAGCCCACGGACCCCTACCCACCGGTTGGGGGCAGGCTATGTCTGTTCACAGACCGCTGGCCTCCTATTACCACCAACAGCTGGGGTTCTAGCCATTGTACAACACGGCTACTGCCTGAATTTCAGGGCAGTCCCAGTGGATTATCTGCCACCCCCAGTGTGGGACCTGTCGGGGAATCAGGAAATTCTCGAGATGGAGCTCTCAGCCTTGTTGAAGGCTGGAGCTGTAGAACCCGTGCCTCGCTCTCAAGAGGGCCAAGGGTTCTACTCGAGGTATTTTCTGATACCAAATAAAACAGGCAACCTCAGAGCCTTAAACAGGTTCTTGCAGCGAAAATGTTTCAAAATGGTCTCCTTGGGCACCCTGATTCCTCTCCATCACAAAGGAGATTGGCTCTGCTCTCTCAGTCTGAAGGACGCTTATGCCCAAATAGCGATACTTCCTGTGAGGCGGGAATATCTCCGCTTCGTGGTGGGTCGCAGACATTTCCCATACTGGGTGCTGCCATTCAGCCTTGCCTCAGACCTGTGGGTCTTTACGAAATTTCTGGCAGTGGTAGGGGCAAACCTGCTCCGCAGTGGGGTGCATATGTTTCCCTACCTGGACAACTGGCTCATCAGAAGCACCATGCAGGAGAGCGCTTTATGCTCCCTCGCTTGATAGCCAAAGTGAAACAGTCACTGGGGTTTGTGATCAGTCTCCCCAAATCTCACTTGAGCCCATCCAAGCAGTTAACATTCATTGGGGCTCTCCTGAACACCACTCTAGCCAGAACGTTCCTCCTTGGGACCATGCTCAGACCCTGGCATTGCTGGAACACTCCATCCAGAAGCATCGGATGGTCTCTGCCCGGGTATTGCTCCGCTTGCTGGGCCACAAGGTGGCATCAGTTTATGTCACTCCACTTGCCTTGCTAGCCATGCGGGAAGCACAGTGGACTCTCTGTTCTCAATGGCTCCAAGCCACTTAGGACCTCTCGGCGCCAGTGACCATTACCTCACCGCTCCGAGACTCCCTCTCCTGGTGGGAGAGCCTGACCAACTTGGAGAGGGGCCGTCCCTTCCAAGCGCCATCCACCCAAGTGGTTCTGACCAACGATGCCTCCACCTTGGGCTGGGGAGCACATGTAGGTAACCCCTGCATGCAAGGCATGTGGTCGGAACAGGAAGCGATTTGTCAAATAAACTTCCTGGAACTGCGAGCGATCTGGTATGCCTCTCAGCATTCCAGGATCACCTGGCCCACAAAGTGGTTTTGATCCAGACTGACAACCAAGTCGCAATGTGGTACATAAAGAAGCAGGGATCATTGCTCAACCCGACAGTTGCGGACAGGATCTTCTGCCTGTGGGGCATTCCGGACGTGGATCTCTTTGCCTCCCCTCAGAATTTCAGGGTGATCCACTTCTGCTCCCTGTACAGGGAAGATGGGGAACCAGCATTGGATGCCTTTGTCCAGTTTTGGGGCAAGGGTTTACTGTACGCATATCCTCCTCTCCCACTGGTGGGGAAGACCTTGTGAAGCTCCAGTTGGACAAGGGCACCATGATCCATGTTGCCCCATATTGGCTGCAAGAAGTCTGGTTCCCAGTTCTGCGCGACCTATTGATCCGGGAGCCCATTCGCCTGGGCACCTCCCCTGACCTGATCACGCAGGACCAGGGCAGATTGCGCCACCCAAACCTCCGCTTGCTGGCCCTCACTGCCTGGATATTGAAAGGGTAGTCTTACAGTCCCTCAACCTCTCTGATAATGTATCGCGGGTACTGGTGGCTTCTCGAAAGGCTTCCACCAGGAAGTCTTACCCGTTGAAGTGGAAAAGGTTCTCCGTCTGGTGTGAGGCAGAGGGCCTAGACACTTTCTCGTGCCTCCTTCCATGACTGATGGACTATTTATTTATTTATTTATTTATTTATTTAAAACCGTTTCTATACCGTCGTTAAGTTAGATAACCATCACAACGGTTTACAGCAAGGCACGCTAATGAAAATGTGAGTGGTATAGATTACAAATGAATCATGTGCCATTATAGTGCGGTAACAATTCATTTAAAAAAAACTATGTGTGTAAATTAGGCTTGTCTGTTGGGATCATATTAGGCGGTTTGAATTTAACATTAATGTGCATTTGTAGCTTACAAGTAACTTACAAGTTATTTGTAGCTTACAAGCATTTGTAGCTTACAAGCATTTGTAACTTACAAGTTATTTGTGGTTTCTCTCGGAGTCTGGGCTACAGACCACCTTGATCCGCCCATTTCTGTACAGCCCTTGGTGGGCTGCTTCATAAGGGGCCTGTTGCATCTAAAGACCCCTCTGTGTCCTTCTGTTGTATCCTGGGACCTCAACGTGGTACTAGCGCGGCACACGCAACCTCCTTTTGAGCCTGTGTGCTCCTGTGAGCTTAAACATCTCACCTGGAAAGTTATTTTCCTGGTTGCAGTAACCTCCACTCGCAGGGTCAGTGAGCTTCAGGCGTTAGTGACATATCCTCCCTATACAAAATTATTTTATGACAGGGTGGTTGTACGCACTCACCTTAAGTTCCTGCCTAAGGTGGTGACTGATTTCCATCTCAATCGGTCCATTTTGCCCACCTTCTTTCCGAGGCCCTATACCCACCAGGGTGAACGCGCTCCATACAGCCCGATCTGCAAGCGCACGTTTGCCTTTTATCTTGTGCGTACAGTGGCCCATAGGCAGTCCACGCAACTCTGTCTCCTTTCATAAAAACAGACTGGGCATTGCGGTGAGCAAGCAGACCCCGTCCAACTGGCTGGCGGACTGTTTCTCACAGGACAAGCAGGATGGTTGTCCTTACATATGGGTGACATCACAGGATGGAGCCCAATCACGGAACACTTTTGTCAAAGTTTCCAGAACTTTGACTGGCCCCTACTGGGCATGCCCAGTACAGCACCAACCCTGCAGCCAGCAGGGGTCCCCCTTCAGTCTTCTTTTTTCCGCGCAGCAGTAGCCTCACGGAAAAGGAGCTCTGCACAGTTTCCTACAGGACTATTCTTCACGGAATTACTAAAGGTTAATTTGCCCCACAGGGGCCCCTCCTTTAACTTTTTCAAGCCGCAGTACTCCGGTAAGTTTTTTACTCATTTTCCGTCGATTACCGTCGAGTTTGGCCCTCGCGGCCTACTGGCAGTCAACTGTACCGTGGCTCAATTTTTGCCATGGCCATGGCATTGGGGTTCCTTCGGTGCCCGGACTGTAATCGCACCATGTCCATCACAGACCCCCATAAAGTGTGCGTAATGTGCCTTGGACGAGAGCACGATGTCCTATCCTGCACCAAATGTGCCTTAATGACACCAAAAGGTCGCAAGACCAGAATAGAGAAGATGGAGCTTCTCTTCCGTGCTCAAACCCTGACTCCGTCCATTGCATCGACGTCGTCAGAACCGGCACCGTCAACTTCGCGCCAGTATCGGCCACCAGCCGGTGACCGTCCGTCATAGACGACATCTCGGCCTTCGACTCCCTCTACTCCCCCTCAGGACCGAGGGGATCACAGAGAGAAACATCGCCATCGACATCGAAAGTCTTGGATCATCGAGGGAGCAAAGTCATCGACCTCGCCATTGTCCGAGTCACCATCGAAAAAACCCCGTCCAGAAAAGGCATCGGCCTTTTCGGCTTCTGGGTCACCGAGGCAACCCTCACCTGACAGGGGATCGGGAGCCACAACTCCACCTTCAACGGTGGTCCCTCCGGCTATGCCTCTGCCTCCTTCTTCTGTTCTGGAGCCGGGGCTGCTTGCTCCAGGTCTCCGAGAAGAACTGGACTGGATGGTTCAGGAGGCCATCGACAAGGTGATGCAACGACTCCAGGTTCCTCCTGCACCGACACCGGTACCAATCGTGGAACTGAGCACCGACCCGATTCCAGCAGTGTTGGCACCACTGCTATCCAGGATGGAAGCACTCATTGCCGCTTTTCCACTGATGGACCTCGGGCCACCAATGGCTCCGTTGCCCTCTCCACTTACTCTGTCATCGGGAGGAGAAACACCGTTCCGCATCCCTCCATCCGGAGTCCTGCCTCAGCCATCGATGCCGATATGTCCGTCGGCACCACCGAGTCATCCATCAATGCCCTCGATGCCTGCGCCGGTGCCTTCGATGCCTTCATCGGTGCCTCTGATAATTCCTCTGATTACTTCGGAGCCTAGACCAGGACCTTCAGGTATCCCACCACCTCATCCCCCTCTAGTTCCTAGAGGGACAGGTGCTGATCCCTATGATTCCTGGACTGATGATTCCTCGCCAGACACCGATGATTTACCTTCACCCACTGAAAGTAGGAAGCGTTCTCCTCCAGAGGACCTCTCCTTTATAAATTTTGTGAAGGAATTGTCTGAATTGGTTCCCTTCCAATTACAGATGGAACAGGATGACAGACATCAGATGATGGAGTTGCTCCAATTCCTGGATGCTCCCAAAGAAATAACCTCCATCCCTATCCACCAGGTTCTTCTGGGTCTCCTCAAGAAAAACTGGGAATTTCCTGGCTCCATTTCTCCAGTGCACAGAAAGGCTGACACTACCTATTTGGTACAGTCAGCTCCAGGCTTTCAAAAAACTCAATTGGATCACCAATCTGTAGTTGTTAAATCTGCATAAAAAAGAGCAGTATAGCTCAGGAGCAGGAGCTTTCTGCTTTGGCCAGTGAAATATCTCTAACCCCCGGTGCCCCGCAGAAACCGGCTCCTCCCTTTAAAGAACTCGAGCAAGTTTCAATAACAGCTGGAACATCACCTGACACCCATAGAGAAGTTGGAAACCCAACAAAAAACTCTGAGGACAGTGAAAATCAAAAGCCCGGGGTGTCTAGGGAAGGCCCTGATCTTGGAGGAGGAGCTGAGTCTCTGTCACAACCTGGAGATTTGGTATCGGGAAGTAAACTACAAGAAATAAAAGAGTTCATTCCTAAGAAGCTTACTTTGGAGGAATTGGGATTGATGATTATGAAAATGCAGAAATCTATAAATAATCTAACTTCGAATGTGCAAGAAGTATTGAATAAGAATGTCTGTATGCAAGGAAGTATAGAAAGTTTAGAGAAGAATATAACTGTGGTAGATGTAAAAATGGCTGAAATAAAAGAGACGCAGGTGAATCTGATAAAATCAGTTCAAGAACATGATGGGAAGTTAGAAATGATAGAAAACCAGAATAGGAAATTGAATTTAAGAATACTAAATTTTCCATTAGTCCATCTGGTTACTCCAGTGGACATATTTAATAGTTACTTAAAGAATATTTTAAAGTACTCTGAAAATTCACTCCCTAAACTATCAAAAGTGTATTACTTCCAACAACAGAATAAAGAAAAAACTGATTTGACATCTAAAGAAAGTATTAATTTGACAGAATTTCTAGAAAAATCGTTTGAAACATCTATTGAGACGAGAGCAACTCTTTTGGTGCAGTTTATATCCCATTCTGATAGAGATGAAGTGTTAAAACTTCATTTTAGACAACAAAAACTAAACTTCTATGGAGCCCCAGTGAGAATTTTCCCAGATATCATACGTAAAACACAGATTAGGCGTAAAATTTCATAGCACTTCGGAAAGAAGTACAAGATAGAGGAGCACAATTCTCCCTACGCTATCCATGTAAATGCTATATAAAACATCAAGGAAACTCTTATATTTTTAATTTCCCAGACCAACTACGAGTATTTCTCGATACACACTCCTAGAGGTTGCATTTAGGGGAAATAAAGGATTATATGAGGGAGTACAATGAGAAATTCAAAGTTGTTAAAATTTCTTGTTTTTGCTCCATAGTTTATACTTAATCTTGATAACGTTTGTTAATATTACTTTAAATATTATCCTAGAAACGATACTATTTTGAGGGAATATTGTATTTTATAATTGAAGTTGAATTTCCTTATTTTTTTTTTTTGCCGTACCTCTGTATCAGAATTACTGTATGTAATAAATATAAGAAATGCAATAAAAAATAAATTAAAAAAAAAAAAAAAAAAAAAAAAAGAGCAAAGAGTTCAAAGCCTCACACTTCTTTTCCCCCTAGCAAGGAACAAGTTTTTAGATGCCGGGTATTCCAAGGCTCAATGCTCATCTCCCGGATTGCCGCCTATCGGCTTTATATGACCCAATATAATAGGGTCATTTTTAAGCAGATACAAGATCTGACAGATATCCTGCCTCAACAATTCCAAGATCAGCTTCAAACCCTAGTAAACAAGGGTTTTGAGGCAGGCAAGCATGAGATCAGATCAACTTATGATATCTTCGACATTGCCACTAGGGTATCTGCAGCTGCTATTTCGGCAAGAAGATGGGCCTGGCTCAAGTCTTCCGACCTTCACCCTGAAGTACAAGACAGGTTAGCCGACCTGCCCTGTGTGGGTGACAATCTGTTTGGCGAACAGATCCAGCGAACGGTGGCGGAACTTAAGGACCATCATAAGACCCTAAGACAACTCTCTCTGATGCCTTCTGACTACTCTTCAAAACAGCCCTTCTGCAAGGACTCGAAGAAGTCGTTCTTCCGCCCGAAGAAGTCCTACCTACCCGCCACCAACTAGATCCCGTTCCGCGAGACCTTTTCAAAAAGCCCAGTCTCGTCAGACATGGAAACAAAAACCGCAAGCAGCTCCTCAACCAGGTGCTGCTTCAGGTTTTTGACTTCCACCTAGAGAGCAGCAGCCAGCTTCCATTCCCTCACATACCAGTGGGAGGTCGATTGTGCCATTTCAACAACATATGGCAATCACCTCAGACCAGTGGGTACTGGCAATAATTGCTCAAGTTATCATCTGAACTTTCTCTCCGTTCCACCGGACTCCCCACCTCTACCAACATGGAGAACGTCCGATCACTCCATCCTTCTGGATCAAGAGGTCTCCCTCCTCCTCCAGTCCAAGGCAATAGAACCTGTGCCCTTCTCTCAGCACGGCCTAGGGTTCTACTCCCGGTACTTCCTAATCCCCAAAAAATCGGGATGCGTTCGTCCAATCCTGGACCTACGGGCCCTCAACAAGTACCTCCAGCGAGAGAAATTCAAGATGGTAACCTTAGGCTCACTTATTTCTCTTTTACAAAGAGGAGACTGGCTCTGCTCTCTGGACCTCCAGGATGCATACACTCATATTGCGATAACTCCATCTCATCGCAAATATCTAAGGTTTCTAGTAGGCCCCAAGCACTACCAGTACCGAGTGCTTCCATTTGGCCTAGCGTCTGCGCCACGAGTCTTCACGAAATGCCTCGTAGTAGTTGCAGCCTTCCTGAGAACTCAGGGTGTTCACGTCTACCCCTATCTAGACGATTGGTTAATCAGGGCTCCCACTCAGCAGGCTGCTCTGTCGTCCTTCAATCTAACCTTACACACTCTAATTTCATTAGGATTTCTCGTCAATTACGACAAATCCTCTTTAGTCCCATCTCAAATCTTGTTGTTCATTGGGGCAGACTTGGACACCTTGCAGGCAAAAGCTTTTCTACCTCGACAGCGAGCTCTCACTCTCGGGTCTCTTGCACACCACCTGCAGTCTCAGCACTCCGCGACTGCATGTCACTTTCTCATCCTCCTTGGACACATGGCGTCCTCAGTGCAAGTCACACCAATGGCCTGTTTGGCCATGAGAGTCATGCAGTGGACTCTACGGTCACAATGGCCTCAAAGCATTCAGCCCCTATCGACCGTTGTCCATGTAACCGACTCACTCCGTCAGTCTCTTGCCTGGTGGAGAAATCAGAACAATCTCCTTCAAGGCTTGCCCTTTCAGGCTCCAGACCCTCAAATAACTCTCACCACCGATGCTTCCAACCTCTGCTGGGGAGCCCATGTGGCCAATCTGTAGACACAAGGATCTTGGTCTCCAGAGGAAGCCAAACACCAAATAAATTTCATGGAGCTTCGAGCAATAAGATATGCTCTCAGGACATTTCAGGATCGCCTCTCAAATCAAGTTATCCTGATCCAGACAGACAATCAGGTGGCCATGTGGTATATCAACAAACAGGGAGGTACGGGCTGCTTCCTTCTGTGTCAGGAAGCTGCACAGATATGGGCAGAAGCTCACTCCATTTGATGTACCTCAGGGCCACCTGGTTACCGGGAGTGGACAATGTGTTGGCAGACAAGTTGAGTCACATCTTTCAACCGCATGAGTGGTCTCTCAACCCCTCGGTAGCGAACTCCATCTTCCAGCAATGGGGATTTCCTCAGATAGACCTCTTTGCGTCTCCTCAAAACCGCAAAGTAGAGAACTTCTGCGCTCTCATTCGCAGCAAACACTCTCAGCCCAGAGACGCATTCTCCCTCTCGTGGACAACCGGTCTGCTCTATGCATTCCCTCCACTTCCTCTACTTTCGAAGACTCTCATGAAGTTACGTCAGGACAAAGGAACCATGATCCTGACAGCACCTCACTGGCCACGCCAAGGGTGGTTTCCAATACTTCAGGATCTCTCCATTCGCAGGCACATTCCCTTAGGGAAGGACCCGCATCTGATCACTCAAAACGACAGGTGCCTCCGCCACCCCAATCTTCAAGCCTTGTCCCTGATGGCATGGATGTTGAAAGGCTAATTCTTCAGCCACTCAACCTTTCTGACCCAGTTTCCCATGTCTTGATTGCTTCACGGAAGCCTTCCATGAGAAAATCTTACTCTTACAAAATTGAACAGATTTACGTCATGGTGCTCTTCTCAGTCCCTTGACCCCTTTACCTGTCCAATCGTGAAGTTTTTGGATTATCTCTGCCTCTTATCAGAGTCAGGTCTAAAAATTTCTTCCATCAGAATGCATGTCAGTGCGGTAGCCACCTTCCATAAAGGTGTCGGGGATGTTCCTATATCAGTAGAACCCCTTGTAACATGTTTTTTGAAGGGCTTGCTTCACCTCAAGCCTCCACTGCGTCCTCCAGCCCCTTCTTGGGACCTTAACCTGGTTTTGAGTCGGCTCATGAAACCACCATTCGAGCCTCTTCACTCTTGTGAACTTCGATATCTCACATGGAAAGGGATTTTCCTTTTGGCAATCACTTCAGCTCACAGAGTTAGTGAATTACAGGCCCTAGTTACCTATCCGCCTTACACTAAACATCTGCAAGACCGGGCAGTACTCTGCACGCACCCTAAATTCTAACCCAAGGTAGTTTCGGATTTTCATCTAAATCAATCCATCATACTACCTACCTTTTTTCCCAGGCCCCATTCCAATCCAGGAGAGCAGGCTCTGCATACCCTTGACTGTAAACGGGCTCTAGCGTTCTACCTAGACCATACAGCTGCCCACAGGAAAAGCACTCAATTGTTCGTCTCTTTCCATCCTAACAAATTAGGGCAGCTTGTGGGTAAGCAGACTCTCTCCTCCTGGTTGGCGGACTGTATATCCTTTTGCTATCAGCAAGCGGGCATTCCATTTCAAGACTGTATTAAAGCTCACTCTGTGAGGGCCACGGCGACTTCAGTAGCACCCCTATGATCGGTGCCGCTTCCTGACATTTGCAGGGCTGCCACCTGGAGTTCTCTCCACACCTTTGCAGCCCACTATTGCTTGGACAAAGCCGGAAGACAAGATTCCATCTTCGGCCAGTCTGTCCTTCGTAACTTGTTTACAACGTGACGTACCAACACCCTTCCGCCTGCCTGGTGGGGTTCAGGATGCCCTCTACCAAATTCCACCCCAGTTGTTGTGCCTGTTGCACGCCCTTGGGTACATTTGATGTATGTTCGGACATCCTCAGTTCGGTACTCACCCATATGTGAGGACTACCATCCTGCTTGTCCTGTGAGAAAGCAAATGTTGCTTACCTGTAACAGGTGTTCTCACAGGACAGCAGGATGTTAGTCCTCACGAAACCCGCCCGCCACCCCGCAGTGTTGGGTTTGTAACGTTTTATTATTTTCTTTTTCGGCACTTCCTGTAGCTTTTAAATAAGACTGAAGAGGGACCCCTGCTGGCTGCAGAGTTGGTGCTGTGCTGGGCATGCCCAGTAGGGGCCAATCAAAGTTCTGTAAACTTTGACAAAAGTGTTCCGTGATTGTGCTCCATCCTGTGATGTCACCTATATGTGAGGACTAACATCCTGCTGTCTTGTGAGAATACCTGTTACAGGTAAGCAACATTTGCTATATCCTTTTGCTACGAGCAGGTGGGCCTTCCGCTTGGAGGTTACATCAAGGTGCACTCTGTTAGGGCCATGGCAGCGCCAATGGTGCACTTTCATACAGTCCCCATCGCTGATTTCTGCAAGGCTGCGATGTGGAGCTCCCTGCATATATTCGCCGCCCATTACTGTTTGGACACGGATGGTCGACATGACAGTACCTTTGGCCAGTCTGTCCTTCGTAATCTGTTCCAGGCATAAGAACCCAACTCTCCCTATCTAGAACCCAGTATCTGGTTCATGCTGCCTCCTGTCCTCACCCTCGGCTCTTCTGTTGTTTTGCCCATTGGCAGGTGGTTAAGTGCTGTTGGTCCTGTTATAGCCGGGGCAGCTTTTAGCTTGGTATTCACCCATCTGTGAGGACTACCATCCTGCTGCTCCTAGGAGAAAGTGGAGTTGCTTACCTGTAACAGGTGTTCTCCGAGGACAGCAGGATGTTAGTTCTCAGGAAACCCGCCCAGTACTCCGCGGAGTTGAGTTCTCCGTTTGTTATTTTATTTTTCGCTCGTCTTTTTTTGCTAAGATATGAGATTGAAGAGGGACCCTGTGTGGATAGTGGCATGCTGGGCATGCTCAGTGTGCCAGTCAAAGTTTTCCGTGCCAGGCTCCATCTGATGATGTCGCCCATCTGTGAGGTCTAACATCCTGCTGTCCTAGGAGAACACCTGTTACAGATAAGCAACTCTGCTATCCTCACAGGGCCTTACAATAACTGGGAGATGCAACAAGCTGAGATAGGGCTTTAACAAGTGTTAAACAGGGTATTTTGGATGAATTTCGGTGTTTATCGTGCAATTATAGCACTATCGAGCGATGATATGAGGTATATGCAATATTTTGCATGGCCTTACCCAGATTCCCTCCCCTATTACAATGAGCTGCGTTGCATACATGAAATTTGCAAATCCATCCAAAATAGCTCATTACTAAGCAATTTTATGTTAATTTCACAGCCAACTGAGGAAGTGGTCAGCCGAGATAAAAAGAGTACCTCCCTGGGATATGTTAAATCTAATGTAGGAGCCATGGGTCCCTAGGCTCCTGTGTTAGATTTAAAAGCCCATTCAAAAAGAAACATGCTGTGGCAAAAAAAATAGAAGTTGAGTAGGCATGAAGGCTGACTCCTAGCTCAAACTGGGGCCGCCACTTAAGGTGGCCCCGACATCCAATAGTAAAAAAAAAAAAGATAAAAATCCTTGTGGCGACAGACCCCCACCCTCCAACCTTGTCATCAATAAAGTTAGTGGCCCCCCCCAACCTTATCATAAATAAACATTGCGCCCCCACTATCCTTTTCAAAGACACCAAGGCTGACACTGCCTCCTACCCTAATAGTAATTCAACATCGTGTGGAGTATAGTGCCCCCATCCTTCCCCCTCCCCCCATCTACCAAATGTCTGAAAAAAGAGCATTGGTAGTTAGTGGGCCTTCCGATCCCCCCTCCCTTGTATCCCCAAACCTCCAAAAATAGAAGATGATCCTGCGATGGGGACTGGGGCGCCCCCTAGCCGGGGCCTGATCAGAGCCATTTTTCAAAATGGCACCAACCTGATCTTGCCCTATACAAGAGGGAGGATAGAGTTGTCCAGGTAGGGGAACATGTGCACCCCATTGCGGTGCAGGTGTGTCCCTACCACTGCCAGATATTGCGTAAAGACCCGTGGGGCTGAGGCAAGGCCGAATGGCTGCACCTAGTATTGGAAATGTCTGTGGCCCACCACGAAGCGGAGATACTTTCTGTGAGGTGGGAATATCGCTATGTGGGCGTAAGCATCCTTCAGATCGTGAGAGCAGAGCCAATCTCTTTTGTGAAGGAGAGGAATCAAGGTGCCCAAGAAGACCATTTTGAAACATTCTGCAAGAACCTGTTTAAGGCTCAGATGTCAAGAATGAGTTGGAGGCCGCCTATTTTCTTTGGTATCAGAAAATACCTTGAGTAGAACTCTTGCCCCTCTTGAGAGCGGGGCATGGGTTCTACAGCTCCAGGAGGTAGCAAACTGTCTCTACAGCTGTTGGGGAACTCAGGACATAAGCCAAGGAAGTGGAGAACAGGTCTATGTGTGGGTTTGGAGAGTTTTTGAGGTCTGGCATGAGGAGCAAGGTGTTCTTGCTCGTTCAATTAAGATCCCTCTCATTCTGGATTTTTTTGCAGGTTGGCTTGAATAAAGGCTTGGCCCTTAATTCCTTGAAGGTGCAGGTTGCGGCTCTTACCTGTTTCAGAGGCCTGGTGAATGGTGTTTCCTTGTCTCATCCTGATGTGGCCCATATTTTGAAGGGAGTGAAGCACTTTAGGCCTGCCTTGAGGTTACCTGTTCCATTGTGGAGTATTAATTTGGTGTTGGACTTTTTGGCGAGCCCTACATTCTGATCACTGTGTAGCCTTTCCTTATGGTTGTTCACTTTGAAGACTATGTTCCTGATGGCTTTATATTCTTTACATCGGATTTCTGAGCTGTAGGCCTTGTCTTACCGGGAGCCATTCCTTCGGGTGACTTTGGGGACATTACAGCTGTGTACTGTTCCATCCTTCTTGCCCAAGGTAGTCTCGGACTTTCATTTGAATCAGTCCATCTCCTGGCCATCCCTGGATAAGGTCAGGGATGTGGAGGAGTTTCACCTTTTGCGCTCCTTGGATGTTAAGCGTCTTTTCGTGCGGTATCTGGAAGTCTGAGTCTTTTCGAAAGCGGATCGCCTGTTTGTTCTCCATGGCAGGAGTAAGCAGGGCGCTCCAGCTTCACGGGCTACCATAGCTGGTTGGATTAAGGAGCTGATCATGGCCGCATGTATGGATGCTAGAAAGCAGTTGTCTACTCAGGTGAGGGCTCATTCCACTAGGGCTCAGGCAGTAACATGGGCGGAGGTTAGTCTGTTGTTTCCTGTCGATATCTGCTGAGCTGCGACATGGTCCTCCTTACACACTTTTTCTAGGTTTTATCATCTGGATGTGCAGGCCTGGGAGGATGCATACTTTGTATGTGCGGTGTTGACTGGAATGTGGGCAGCCTCCCACCTGTTGGGGAGTAGCTTTGTTATATCCACTGGTCCTGGGTCCATAGGTCTACACGCTAGGAAATGGGGAAATTACTTACCTGATTATTTCGTTTTCCTTAGTGTAGATAGATGGACTCAGCTTCCCGCCCTTGGCTGCTGCATGAGTGTGTTAATAGTCCTCCTGTGGGGCTTGGGTCCCAAGGTATTACTGGTAAGTGTTCATCCAGTCCCTAGCTTGGGGTACCTAGAATCTTATGTGAGTTCAATGTTCATGGTTGGTTGATAACATGTTTTTAATCATGGTTTTACTCAAGTTTTTTGCTAGTCTGTCCCCAGTTGCTTTTGAAGAGAATTCTGGCAGCCTGGGGTCACTGCAGAGTTATTATACTGTGACGTCAGCTTGCTCTGTCTCCATCTGCTGGCAGGGGAGCATAAACCCACTGGTCCTGAGTCCATCTGTCTACACTAAGGAAAACAAAATTATCAGGAAAGTAATTTCTCAGTTATGTATTTTGAATTTAGATTTGGCCTTGCCATTAAAGCTCAAGGTAGATTTCATCATCAAGAATTAATACATAAGATCAAAACACATGCAATAACAAAACACAAATAAAACTCTCAAGAGAAAAAAAATGGAATATAATATTAGGACTATTAAATAGGTCTCTGGAAGATAAAAAGTATATAATTATAACACAAATAATAAACATAGAATCTTACAGAAGTCTGATCCAGTTGAACCTTAAGCATGAAGGATTTTGGTTAGTTACAACTTGTCAGTATGTATACAGTGGTGCATAGTGGTATGCAGCATAGAGTTGCTTAATGATTTTGTGATATGACAACTGAAACATTACCTCACCTTTCAGTTCCTATTATAAACATACCTTTAGAAAATAAATCCTGTCCCTACTTTCATCAGAATATATCAACAAACATAGCTGGAGCAAATGCGTGAAAATAGATAAGCAAATATACAAACATAACACAAATCTAAACCATTCTGAATTTTTTCTGTGGCATAATAAAAGTATTCATACCATGTGATTCTACTCCAAGAACATACAAAATTAAAATATACACTGGCACTTGGTCTGGAATTTGGCTGATCATGTGTTTGTGTGGAGAGTACATTTTAAATATGGGCAGACATCTTTCCTACTTTTTCCTGCATGGAAGAACAGGGCACATATTAATGCATAGTAAATTAAAAATCAAATTGGTTTTTCATTTCATAGTCTTTCTAAACCTGGCTGGTGATCTGTACCCTATTTCTAGAGAATAGATGTCTGCATACCTGAAGCCACCATTACATACCCTGCTATGCACTTCATTTAGAGAGGTAAGTATGCAGTGGACATGGATCTCTTCCTATTCTTTCACCTCCAAAAGTAGAGCCTCTGGAAAATGGGAAATTATTGCGAAACAGCTTGTACTCCTGCTAGCCAGGCTATTTTTGTCCTGAGGGTAAATGGAGGCCTTCTGTCTCCAGTACTGTCTACATATGTATTACTTTTACAAGTACTACAATTAGCAGATATTAAAAACAAAAGTATCTATCAAAACAGAGACAATATGTGCCAGCATTTAGGAGTATATGATTGCTGGGTAGATTTGCCTTTAGAAACAAGATGAAAAACTTTTTCAGCATATGCTACTTATTTTAATATCAGAAAATTGGCTGCCTTCACATTTTCTGTCTCTCATCTGACCTGTTTATTTTCACCACCTTCTCTGTATGAGGCTTATATATATCTCCAGATGTATGTTTTAAAATGTATGTACTTTGATGTATAATGAGCAGAACACATTTTGATCTCATTAGCTGAAAAAGCATGAAACAAGTGCTTAAAATTTTTGAAAATTAAAATGGCCGTACAGATACCATGCAAACTTCTTGAGTGAGCTTCACTTTTTCCTGCCAAATGCACTGTGCCAGAAAACATATGTGAGATAACTCTCTCTATTTTTCTTTGCGAGAAACATGTTAATATAAGATGTATAGGCTGCGTAGTATAAAGATCATGTATGCACTTGGGGTAGATTTTCAAAAGTTATGCGCACATGTCCCTGTGCATGCTACCATGTGAGCACACATGGATGCGCGATTTTATAACGTGCACGCATGTTATAAAATTTCAGGCCGGTGCATGCAAGGGGGGTACAGATATGCAATTACTTGCGGCGACGCATCGGGGCCTTCCCCAGATCCCTCCCAGTCCGCTCCAATTAAGAAGCGAACCCGGAGGGAACTTCTCAAACCTAGCCTAACCTCCCTTCCCCTGCCCTTCCCCTATTTCTATCCTAAATACCCCCAATAATATTATCTTACCTTTTGCTCCTGCTTCCAAGCAGGAGCAAGTTGCGCGCGCCGGCACAGCAGCAAATGGCTGCTGTGCTGGACACCTCTAGCCCCAGGACTTACACATGTCCTGGGGGTTTATGCGCGTGGCCGAGCCCTTTGAAAATTGGCCTGGCACGCGTAAGCCCAGCTACGCGCGTAAACTTTTCAAATCCAGCCCTTATTGCCTGCCTCTCGCCGTAATCAAACCTATCCTGAAGAAACTAGGATTGGATCCAAAAATAGAGTACTGTCATCTAGTCTCCAGCTTCCCTTTTTTATGCAGATTTGTAGAGAAAACAGTCTACTTTCAACTCCTTGACTTTCTAGAGTGGGACAAATCCTCCATTCTTGTCAGTCTAGTTTCATAATGGAAAAGAATCTGACGTCCTAGTCATAACTAACAGTGTTCACCTGAAGGCCGACCAGGGTGGTGATTTCCTTCTTGGTCCTACTAGAACTCTCCTCTGCACTGTCGAACATCAGTTCCTGATACATTGCTTAAGCAGCATTAGTATTGAAAGCACTGTCTTCATATGGTTAGAATACTTCCTGGTTATCAGTGCACAGTCTGTCTCTTGGGCAAACAAATCATCCTCACCCATTGACCTCATCTGTTGAATACCTGTAAATGGTCGAATGAGTGATGGTGTATTAAATCTAAGAGTACACAAACACAACTTGTAAAAGCAAATACTTGGTTTACTAAATATGTATATATATTGTAAATATCAGCAAAGGTAAAGCAGTATTACAGCAAATATTGCATAAATCAGTAAAGGTAAATAGTATTGCAGTAATAAAGCTATGCGTAAAGATTTGTACAAAGATAGTTCCCTCACAGTCCTCCTTTTGTGAGTCAATGTATCTAGGAATACTGGAAGAGACACGGGCCTGGAGAAACCCCATGAGTTGGCTAAGGCATTCTCTCTCTCTGATGATCTACCAGAGACTGATACTTTTTTTTATACCCTAATTTCTGTTTTTAGTCCAGGTTCTGCATTTTAAATTATTCTATTTAGAATTCACAGTTTCAGCAAGTTCATGCCCTAAGTTGCAGTTTTGCTAGGAAACATCCTGTCGCTGCATGACTCCCAGACAGTTTAGGCACTGGCCTTATCAGGCAGTCAGACGTTTTTCTGTTTCTCTTCTGGCAGACTAAGGAAAATAAAAGCATGTGAAACTGTCATGTTTAAAAAGTCTTATGCTAAGCTGTGTGCAATATATTGATCCACATTCATTCATTCATTGAGTGATTATCTTTGTTCCAATAATCCCATCTGTTGCGTAACTAAATTTTTCAGGTAAGCTAATTAACTGCCTTTTGATTTCTGCTTCGTGCTTTCCATTTTTAACATCTATGTTTGTCCAATCAGTGACCTCAACCAGTCCTTTATTGAATGTCATCTTTTTGCTGATCACACAACAAAGGAGAGAGGAGACTAAACCCACTCTAAACTTCCAACTTCCAAATTTTCAAAAAACTTCTAATTAGCTACCCAACAAATGACAATATCATAAAGATCTTAGCTCACATAATGATTTAATCTGCAGCCTCTCACCTCGCAATGGGCCGCAGGCTGTAATCAGCCTTTAGAGCTTTTTACTTTTAATCATTTATTGTCATTTGTCCACCCACCTATTACCTTTATTCAATCTAATTCTCTAAATATATAAACTATCACAACTTCCTTAGAACTGACGTTCTTTAAATAATGAATTAAAAAATAGAATACTTAGCCATTAATATTTTTCAATCAAGCAGCTACACTGCATTGTTGTTGAATTTTAAACATCCCAACATGAATCATGTTTCAACTGAGGTCCAGTCTTCTTCAGGGGAATTTTAACTATCGAATCAGGCCAAAATATTCTGTATACCCTAAAAATTAAAAACAGAATTAAAACTACTCCAAACAGACCACACAGCACATCTTACAACACATTCATTGCTACAAGTTATAATCAATCCTATATTTAGGGAGTCAAAAAATATATATATTCTCCACTTACCCGGACCCAAATTTAAAGTCTCTCAAGGGGTTTAAACATGGCACCACAGCGTCTCAGATGTTCACTTCAAGAACGCTAGCTCTCTATTTAAACACATCCCACTGCTTAAAACAACCGGAAATCCGGACTGTCAACTTGAACAAATGAACTACAATTCCCACAATCCTCACCCATGGAAGCCATGATTATTATTAGAACACTGACCAGTCAATATCTTTGTTCAATCCATTTGGATCCACCGTATTAAAATAGTAAATCCACTTTTGTTCTCTTTGAAGTAAATATCCATCAAAATCACCTCCACGGTTCTTCGGAGAGGGTTTTTCTATCACAGCAAATCTTAGATCATCAAACACATGCAAATATGAAAGACAGTGTTGTACTACTGGCGCTTCAACTTTCCCGCGTGTAATGGCACTCCTGTGCTCAATCATCCGGGTTTTCAAACACCGTTTCGTTTTGCCAATGTACAAATGAGGGCATGGGCACCATAACCCATAAATCACACCCTTAGATTCACAGTTTGTAGATGATCGTAACTGGAATTTGCCATTAGCAAAAAATGGTAGAACCATACCAGAAAATGATTGATTGCAAACGGTACAGTTCCCACAAGGATAATGTCCTTTATTCACAAAGTCCATAATCACTTCATCCATCCTTTCATCTGCAAAATGAGAGTGTACTATCATATCCCTCAAATTTCTCCCACGTTTAAAGGCAAATCTTGGGAATTCACCAAAACCTTCATGTAATTGCAGAATATGCCAAAATTTTTTTATAATACTCTGAACCTTATATATCTGTGGAGAGAACGGCAAGACACAAACCACCCTGTTAGTATCTTGTTGCAAGTTCTTAGGTAAAAAAAGTAAATCTCTGTTAATCCAACGTGCTCGTTTATAAGCCTTCCTAACAATATGTGGTGGATAACCTCTTTGTTGAACATTCTGACTCATTACTTGTGCCTTTAATTTATACTTTCTGACGTCTGAACAAAGTCTTCTTAATCTCAAAAACTGTCCGTATGGCAAATTATTGCGCAAGTGGTGGGGGTGACAGCTATCGTACCTCAACAACGTGTTTCTGTCAGTGGGTTTACGATATATAGAAAATTCAAAACCTGTTGATCATAAACTGATCAAAATAACCAAATATACGACTTGGTTTACATTAAAATTATAAGTGAATTTCAAATTGATGTCACAACTTTCCAACCATTCCATAAACACTACAAATTCACTGTTCTCCCCCTCCCATACCACCAGAATGTCATCAATATATCGTCTCCATAGCTTTATATGATCACTAAACAGATTATCATTCACAAATATTTCTTCAAAATTTCCCATATATAAATTCGCCACGTCTGGCGCCATTGTGGCACCCATAGCCACCCCTTTCTTTTGAAGGACTCCCTAAATATAGGATTGATTATAACTTGTAGCAATGAATGTGTTGTAAGATGTGCTGTGTGGTCTGTTTGGAGTAGTTTTAATTCTGTTTTTAATTTTTAGGGTATACAGAATATTTTGGCCTGATTCGATAGTTAAAATTCCCCTGAAGAAGACTGGACCTCAGTTGAAACATGATTCATGTTGGGATGTTTAAAATTCAACAACAATGCAGTGTAGCTGCTTGATTGAAAAATATTAATGGCTAAGTATTCTATTTTTTAATTCATTATTTAAAGAACGTCAGTTCTAAGGAAGTTGTGATAGTTTATATATTTAGAGAATTAGATTGAATAAAGGTAATAGGTGGGTGGACAAATGATAATAAATGATTATAAGTAAAAAGCTCTAAAGGCTGATTACAGCCTGCGGCCCATTGCGAGGTGAGAGGCTGCAGATTAAATCATTATGTGAGCTAAGATCTTTATGATATTGTCATTTGTTGGGTAGCTAATTAGAAGGTTTTTTAAAATTTGGAAGTTTAGAGTGGGTTTAGTCTCCTCTCTCCTTTGTTGTGTGATCAATTGGAGAGGTAGCTGCTTCGTTAGTGATTTGATTATTCATCTTTTTGCTGATGACATCCAACTCTTCATCAAAGTGGGATTGGACCAAAACTCATCCATCACCAGTCTTAATGTTTATTTTACAGCAGTAACCCAATGGCTGAACAACCCTTCTAAATCAGAGCTGCTCTGGTTAAGCTGACAATGGAACCCTTTATTATCTCTACTCTCTCTGTCAGACACCCCTCTTCAACCTAAGGATGCTCTACCATATCCTTACAATGGAATTCCATATCTTAACGGTAGTAAGGATCTCTTTTATGTACCTATGACAGATTTAACTATTGCGCAACTGTTTGATAAGTGCAACTTTGCTATCATGATACATGCTTTAATTATTAGCCAAATTAATTACTGTAATCCTCTATTCAGTAGCATCTCAACATACAATCTCAAAAACTTCCAACTCCTACAATGTAGAACTGTCAGAATTTTGCTAGGGGCCAAAGCATCTGTTAACATAAAACCAATGTTAGTCAACTACAGTGACTCCTGGTCAAAAACAGAATATACTTCAGAATTCTTTGTTTGGTCTTCAAATTCATGAACAATCTGGCCCCAGGTATCTTTCCCATCTTCTGTCCTCTTATACCCCAACAAGTGAATTTTGATTCTCTCATATGGCCCTTCATGCTTCTCCTCTGGCTTCTGCCAGGTTAACTCGTCTGAGACTCCACGCATTCAGTTGGTATATCCCAGAACTATGGAACAATATACTGCTACCCTTATACCTTGATACATTAAAAAAAAAAAAAAAAGTCAAAGCTTGGCTATTGACTAAGCCTTTGCCTTAGATTTTATATAAAAACTTGGACAAAAACTGCAACATATATTTCCCTTGATCACTGGCTACTGAACCTGTTGTTTCCTCTGTATTAAATGCCTTTCTCTGTACTTGGACTGCTTATTCAAGGCACCTGCACTTTAATTCTATCATCTCAATCCCATCATTCCTCTATATTTCCCTTCTCTCCCCTCATGTTTGTTCCTTGAGGTTTGTAAAATGTGGTACTTTTGTAACTGGAATTTAATCGTAACTTGATTATATGTGGAATATCAGATATTTATAAATAATTATGAAACTAAAATAGATGTCCATTAGATGAACAAAGTGCAAACTGCCTCAGGTGCAGTTAGTAGGGATGGAGTGCCCCTGCCAGTGCTGTGCAACAATGATAAAGGAGCTGCATCAGATCTCAGTGAGAGCCCTCATTGTTCCACTTTGGAGAGATGAGGGAGAGGAGGTACTCTCAACCACTGGTTTCTAGATCCAAAGAAAAATTTTCAAGCCTTGAGCTGTGGACTCTCTTCTCGCTTGAAGTTCCTAATTATAAAGATAAAAGTATGTCTTTAAGTTTTGGTTTAGGTCCAGAGTTCTTTTTATATGTTGCAGGTAAATCTGGCTGCTATTTTTGCTGGATCTCTCCCAAACAAGTGGATATTTGCCTCTCTTTAAAATCTGGTTTGAATATGATTTCATGTGGCTTAAAACAGATCTAAATTCTTAAGAGAATGTCATGCTCAAAATTCAAAGTAGCTTATTATTCAGTTAGATGTAAATATGTCCTGACTGAACAATAAGGTATAGATGTAAGTAATTTGTGAGATAGCTTATATTTAAAAAGGACATGCCACTACTGCTGATTATTTTAGTTTTGTGCCAGCAGTAACAGAAGGTGATGTCGCAATGCCCCCTCCGCAACAAAAAAGTCTACCTATTTCATCAGAAGTATAGAGGACCAGTCAGTCAGTTTGATACTTACACGTACTCTCCCAACCAATGTGGTACTTTCACCTGGCTGGTCAAAAAGCTGCCTTGAGTTTTAAGCATTGAGTTCCCATTTAAAACCGAGCCATTAAAATAATCTCTGCTGAACAGCAGTTTTATTTATCATAGAAGTGTTGGTCACTGTGACAGCAATTCTCTCCCACTGAAATAAGAAGGAAATGGCTTACAGCGGGAGATTTTGGGTACGAGGCTTGTAACCAGTAAGGCTCAAGGGAGCATAAATTGGAGGGACTGGTCCCATGTCATAGAGGGGATGGATATAATCAACTCCCAAGATAGGAAGGATAATCAAATATTTCAACAAACAAACTTTGAAGATCAGTGGATCAGTTAGAGAGCAAATTCTTACACAACATTGTCTACAACTTAAGATAAGTACCCCTGATGCAATTTCCACAAAACTTCAGCTGATGTAATATTCCTTTCTGTTGAGTGCTGGGGATTTTCAAGATTTTATGTGCTACATATGTGTATATATGCATTTTTGAAAAATGAAGGAAAATTGATTGTTTTTTTTGGTAACCTTTTTGGTCCATGTGGATGAGTGATCGAGAGGTCCGGGAAACTTCTCTTGTGTGTTTGAGAAATTTTGCACATACTCCCTGTTTGCTGATACCCATATAATACATTAATTTGGTTGAGTTAAGTTCACTTGTTGAAATATATTTCTCTGTCCTTTGTTGGAGTTGATAATAGCTGTCCAGTACAGTGTGTTTAGCATGGTTTTTTTGGTATAGAGGGGATAGAACCAACAGCCTTTTCTAGCAAATCCATGCTAAGGTGTGTTGCTTCCAAAGGAGGTTTCCCCTTTGAGTGCCTCTTCGAGTGGCCTTCGTGGGATCTGTTGTGGCTACTGCTGGATTTATCACTGAGTTTTGCTCAAACTATTGTTGAAGGGGGTGAGTCGGAGGGCAACATTATTTCTGCCCTGGGTCTCCCTTTATCTGTTTTTTTTTTTCATTCATATGTGTGGGAGACACAATCAGAGCACCAGTCTGATTGCCAGGTGAGCTACTTTGCCGCTCCTCTTCCCTGAGATTTTCACTCTGATGGGGAGATAGGTTTATTAGTTTCCTCTATGGGTTTTGAGATTAAGTTAATTTGGGTAGGGTTAGATATGGTTCTAATTCTGGTTTTAGAAAGAAATGTCAGAAGGGAGCCCAGGAAGTTTGATATATCCCTGATTTACCCCTTTTGCTATGATGGTGCATTTTAAAAATGTATCCACTTCACTGATCAACGCTTGATCTGTTAAAAGACAAAACCCCTATCATATGTGATATTTTCAGTGAAAATTGTATTGGCTTATTTTACCTGACATTCCATGTTTAATGAAGATGATAAATCTGTTACTCTTCAGTTATGCCCACCAGGTTTTAAATATATGTAACAATTGAGATTTAGTAGTAGGAATGGTGGTGAATTGTTATATTGAGATGAGTATTTAGTAACTAAGGGGCCGATGCAATTAGAGATGTGACTCGTGTGCCTGATCGTCTTAACGATCGGGTTCGGCTAGAGGGGGGAAAAAATATGATCGTGGGTTATTTTTTTTTTTGTAGTGAGGCCCGACCCTTTAAAATTAACCCCTTACCTTCCCCCACCCTCCCGAACCCCCCCCAAAACTTTTTACGATTACCTGGTGGTCCAATGGGGGCGCGGGGACCGATCTCCCGGGCCATCGGCGCCATTTTGGCTGCCACTCAAAAATGGCGCCGATGGCCCGATAAAAAAAAAACCCACCCGACCCTTTAAAAACGACCCCTTAGCTTCCCCCACCCTCCCGAGCCCCCCAAAACATTTTTAAATTACCTGGTGGTCTAGCGGTGGTCCCGGGAGCGATCTCCCGTTCTCGGGCCGTCAGCTGCCACTCATAAAGATGGCGCCGATGGCCCTTTGCCCTTACCATGTGACAGGGTATCCGTGCCATTGGCCGGCTCCTGTCACATGGTAGGAGCACTGGATGGCCGGCGTCATCTTTAAGGCAATTACTCATTCATTCCGCATGCAAAAAAAAAGTGTGTGTCTCAGATGGACATTTTGCTCTCAGATATTAACGCCTGCCTGGAGCAGGCGTTAATAGCTGAGCGCAGGTAAAAGAAGTACAGAAAAGCAAAAAAAAATTGCTTTTCTGTACTTTTTTAACTTAAAAAAACAAAACAAAAAAAACAAACCATGGCAGACTGACGCCGGTAAACTCGGCATCAGTTTTCATTACATAGCGCCTCCTTGCTTGCGCGACCCCCTAATTTGGGCATAGCATGGTGCCCCCCTTGCAGGCGCCATGTGCGCATTAGGAAAGCGGGTGCTGACTTTTCAGCGCCCGCTTTCTGCGCTTTTTATTGCATCTGCCCCTAAGGGTTGTATTATAATGGTTTTATCCCATTGAGGCCGATGCTATAAAAACACGCAAAGAAATTGCATTCATTAGGTACGCACGCGGTTTTAACGAGTACACAATTTTTCGCCGGCACCGCAGATGCAATATTTAAATTAATCTGAAATTAAAAGTGCGCGAAAATGGCGCGTGTAGTTTCAAACGGAACGCCCGTAGCGCCATCATTATTATTGCATCGGACATTCAATATTGCATCACGCGTGCAATCAGTCTGTGTATATCTGTGAAAAAAAGGTTTGGCAACTGTAATTCAATTGTTGAAGTATAAAAAAAACAATATTTAAACCAAAAAATGCATATTTGATATTGACTTTGCTCCCCCATTGTGCCTGTGACGTCAGCAAACAGGACATAATCCTCTCAGCAGCAAGGTATATCAATTGCTGCAACGGGGCAAACATCTCTTCATTTCCTTCGTTTTGCAAAGGTAAGAACTGGTTGCTTTCTACTTATATAAACACTTTTAATAATATATATATATTTTTTGGCATGTATAGTAAATGTATGTCCTTGAATAAATTTATTTATTTATTTATAATTTTTATATACTGGCTTTAGTATGCAAACATCAAACCGGTTTACATTGTAACTAAGCAGATAGAAACAAAGTACAATGAACAGGGAGGGGGCAGGGGGTAAAATAAAAACGTGCAGGGTGCACAAGAGAAATAAGGCAGGCAGAAGGTATAGAGGATCTTAAAAAAACAAGCAGAGATATAGGTTGAACAAGATGGCAACAAGGTTAAATTATATACAAAGTTATGAAATTGAGCTATATACAAAATGGTAAACATACAGTTCAGATTTCAAGCATTGTTAATGTACGGACGTTCCGGGAAAAAGCTTGTCAGGGGGAAGTGTAGGAGAGGAGGAGGGGAAGAGTGTGAGGGAGGAGAGGGCTATTCGGGGTAGGCTCGTAGAAAGCGTTTGAGGATAGAGCATCACAAAATCATTTATAATAGGCCCGTTAAGGGTATTGAAAACGCGTGTACAGTGTCTGAGGATAAACTTTTTTCTGTCTTAATATTAGCGTTCCTGAAAGCCACTTGTGTAAAAGTTTTTCATTTTTCTCGGCATGTACTAACAATTTTTATCAATGTCCTATTCTTGTATGCCTGGCTCACATCGTAATCAAACGGCCATAACATTGCATTGTAGATCGATGTCTCATGCTTGAATGTTTATAATACAGGGAGGTGGCCACCCCCAGCACCAACATTCTTATCCACTTTTCGAACATCTGTTAGCTTCTTAAAGGACGCTCGATCTGTGTATGCCGGTGATTCTTTTTTGGCACCATTAAAGCCCGCCTTTTATTTTGCTTATCTTGGGGTAGCAATCGGAGAAGCCTTTCTCTTTCTGTCCATGCTCTGTTTTGGGGGGGGGGGGGGGAGGGGAGCTGTGTTTCTTTCTCTTTCTATCTGTCCATGCTCTCTTGTAGGCCTTTCTCTCACTCTATCTGTCCGATCTGTTTTCTCATGTATCATTGCTGTTCTTTAAATTGCCAATAACTGGAGTGCAATACTTTTGTTTCCTGTCTCTGTTTCGACAGTGAGTAACTTACATAGAGAACAACAGTCGAAATGCTGGTGGTCAACTGGACGGACATCGGATTGGGAATGGAAGAAAATGAAGCTTGTATCTGGATGAAGAGCAGGCAGGCCCCAGTGATATCCAACCTCCACAGAAGCGTGTAAGTGATGTGCGCTTCTCTGATGTGGAGAAGGAGCAGCTGTGCCGGAGCAACTGCGAGAACTACAGGGCGCTCTTCAAATCAAAGTGCTTACAGTCTACCAGAAAGCAAATCCTGGGAGTGGATTGCTCGAGAGGTCAGTCTCCAGGGGGTCAAGACCAGGGATATCAAGCAGATCCAGCACCGCTGGTGTGACACCTGCAGGGAGGTGAAGGAGAAAGCTGCCAAAATTGTGGCTTCACAGAAACGGACAGGGGGTGGGACCGGCTGTAGTCTGTGCCTCAGGGCGACCAGAAGGTACACTTTTCGAAATGACTACCATGTTTGCATTGTTTTTCTTTGTATGTGCTTGGACGAGCGACCTAACTAATTATAGACTATTTTGTCTGTTCCTGCAGCTGTAGTATCAAACAATGGGAGAAGAAACAATATGGATGAGGGTGTGGAAAGAGATTCAGACTCTCCTTCCACGCCTGAATTCATGTTCCCCGATATCACCAATGAGAACCCTCCCACTGAGACCGAAGTGGTCGAGGAGACACCCCTCCGGAGGATACAGGGACTCCAGTAGAGCAGCAAGTGGACGAGGTTGGCATACCCATCATCTGCCTGGATGAGCTTGCCAACAACATGGTGACCAACCTAATTGAACAGCAGCAAGGTCACAAATCTACTGTTGCGGAGGGGTGGACCAGAGTCCAATCTGTCCTCCTGCAGATGCAGTGGGAGAATTTAGAATTCCAAAACATCATCACCCCACTGGTAGGAAGACTGGTTCTGGCCATGGAGGCCTTAAGCCAAGCCTTCACATCAGCGACACCATAGTGACAGTTTTATTTTTGTTTTCTCAATAAATTAGTTCCCTGTTTTTCAAAGGCTGCAATATGTCTCATTTTTCCAGTGTTTTCAAGTTGTCTATTTTTTTTACCACCTTATGCTTTATTCGACTATGATTAACCGTTTCCCCAAACGTGAGAAACCTGCTAATAAAAATACAGCGATAATGGCACAACCTCAGATTTTCTTCCCTTTCCTCACCTTTTCCCCCAACCCGTAGACATCGCCACCTAGACACTCCTACTTATCTTCAGCTACTCTCTCTCCATTTCCCACCTGATTGTGTCATTACTATTGTCATCATCCTCCCCCCTAACTTCTCTCTTGCACATTACTGGGATAGCACTGGAGGCCGGTGCCGGTCATAATAACGGAGAGCCAACAGGACATGCATCAAAAGTTTTAAACTATGAATAATTATATATATATATATATATATTTAAAAATTAAAACTATTTACATATTTACACGAGGGGTTGGGATGGAAGACAGGAACTGGGCATGTTCCCTGGGGGGCCGGGACAGGACCATCAGTGATCCAGCTCCTGCCATGGTTGATAGAAGCTCGATCATCTGCCTCTGGCCGTGTACCAGCTCTGCCAAATTGGCCCCCACATACACCAGGAGCCCTTGCATTGTGTCCATCCTGCGGTGTAGCTGACCAAGCAGTGCTAGGATAGCATCTAGGTGTGCCTGGATTGAAGAAGGCCTTCTTTCCTTACCAGGCACATGCTCGGATGCTGCCTTTTGCTCCTGCTGATTGTGGGCCGCAGATGGAGCATCAGTGGAGGGCTCCTCGTTGTCAATGATGACTACCTACTTGTCCCTCCGGGACACAGGGCAGGAAATGGGCAGATGGGGCGGGGTATGGGGCTGTGGTGGTGTAGGGGATGGGGGCCAAAAATTGGGAGATGTTGGAGGTGGGGGCCAAAACTTAGATAGTGTTGGGGGTGGGGGCCAAAACTCGGGTGGTGTTGGGGGTGGCCGTTCTTCCTCTTCCTCCGTCTCCGCCACCATAGCCTCCTCTTCCTCCTCCTCTTCCTCTGAGCTTGAAAAGGTATCTGAAATAGGAAATTGCAAAAGATGTTGGGGAAAAAGAAAGACCGAAGGATGGAAAGAAGGATGCATTGATTTAACACAACAGATATAAATAAACCTTATTATCTCTACTCACAACAATAATTGTATTGATGGAAAGCCAAGTAAATGGACAATCGCACACATCAATCGCTATATCATTGATTTAGGCGGTGTAGTAATAGTCTGTAATTCCTAATATACTCACCATCCAGCTGCCCACATCTGGCGCAGAGGGTCAGGAGACACTTCTCCTCCCGCCGCAGACAACTGGCCCTCTTTTTCAATGCCTCCACTTGGTGGCAGGAATAAAAAATGCAAACATTACTATATATACAGTATTTAATGCTGGGTCTGCACCTCACACCCATTCTACAATTCAAGCTACAATTCAAGGCCTCACCCATACTCACCTTTTTGGGGTAGGATGCTTGGGCATTGAATCTCGCCCTGAGCGCCAGCCAGGCAGCATTACTCTCTCCTGATTCCGCCAGCGCCCAGGGTGGAAAAAAAAGGTGCCTCATCGGCAACTATTAGGCCGGCTAACAGCCGCACGTATCCCTCACTAAAATTTGGGAGGCGATCTCTGCCTCGCGGCATTGCTGCTGCTGACTTCAACATGCATTCTGCACAAAATGGATGTTTTAGGCGTGGCCACGGAGGATGAACATCGTAAGACATGCATCCCCTCGTGGACGTCTATGACTATGCTGTCCCTTAAAGGCGCCAAACGTGTTTCCGAACAATCTGACATCAGCGGCCCAAGTCAGGTGCCTTTAAGGGACACCTTGGACTAAAGCGTCCATTTCTGCAGCCCCTCATGGACATCTATGACTATGCTGTCCCTTAAAGGGACCAAACGGGTTTCCGAACAACCTGACATCAGCAGCCCAAGTCAGGCGCCTTTAAGGGACACCCAGACTAGTGTCCATTCATGTGGCCCCTTGTGGACGTTGATGACTTTGGTGTCCCTTAAAAGGGTCGATTTGGGAACAGAGGGCCTTTGATGCAGCCCCTCATGGACGTCTATAACCACGGCATCCTTTCTAGGGGCCGGACTTTGGCCGTTCGCCGCATTCATCTTCTCTTCTTCTTCCCCTAGTTCCAATTTCCACTGTTTTATTGTAACTTTTACTTCTTTGCTTCTCATCACCTGTTTATTGTTCAAAGTTATCACTCCCCCTGTTTCCTGTAAACCAGCATGATGTGATTGTATCATGAATGCCGGTATAAAAAAGCTCTAAATAAAGAAATTCAAAGGATGCCTTGGACATAAGCGTACAAGTTCAGAACATCAGTAAGGATTTAAGGAATTACATTAAACCACAGAAACACTCAGCTGCAGAAACATTATTTATTAACTATAAAGAAGTCAGAAAACCAAGATAACATTAGAAAATCATTTAACATCCCTCAGAACCTCTCAGACTCCAATTACAACTCCTGAAATAGAAAACACAAAGCAATGGAATTTTTTAAATATCTTAAAGGAGAGCGGTTATTTGTAAGACCTCTAAGAACCTTCATGCGAAATACTCCTCAATGACCTTTCGGTGAACCTCCGAGCCTCACTCTGTTGTCCATTTCTGCAGCTGGTTCTACTGGTGGATCTGTGGACACGTTTTCAGGGACTTCCGGGCCAAAGCACAATGCGAGGTTATGTAGCATGCAGCAGGCCATAATAATGCATGCAACCTTTTCAGGACTGTACTGGAGGGGACCACCTGACCGATCCAAGCATCTGAATCGCCCTTTCAGCACGCCAAATGTCCGTATGATGACAGACCTAGTGCTGGTATGCGCCTCATTGTACATTTTTCCGCCTTGGTGTGTGGAGTCAGCAACCAAGGCTTAAAGCCATAGCCAGCATCACCTATAACAGAGGTAATGCATCTTTGACACTGACAAAACAAACACCAGGAAACACATATCTATGCAATAGTAACAAAATACTTTAGGATTAGGCAATTAACTTCTATTTGTGCATTACTCCAGGCCATCTGGTTCTCTATCAAGACTACGGTTACCTACTGTTACTTCTGAGCAACCAGCCATCACCGTATTTCCCTTCAGGAAAATCTGTTTCAAGCGAGGAACGAGCAAGGATGTAGGAATCATGGCAGCTCCCCGGAAACCTCGAAACTATATTCAGGATCCGTTGACGGGCATCATATTCCACCTGCACATTCATCGAATGGAATGACTTCTGATTACGGAATGCACTCTCCTGTTCCGAGCTGGGGGTAAATGCGATATGGGTGCAGTCTATTGCTCCCAATACATTGGGCATCCCAGCTATGTCAAAGAATCCACGCTGGATCTCCTGCAGTTGCACTGGGTCTACGGGGAAATAAATATACTGGTGCATACATTTCATCATAGCCCTCAGGACTTGTCTCGTAAAATGTGCGTTCAACCGCGTGTTCGCGACCATTCTAAGCCAAATGCCCCTTATTGCATCGGCCCCATTGAGTCTCTATGGGGGGAAAAAAAGCTTAGTAAATCAGGTTTTAAGATTGAGATTCAGTAACCTTCAGGCTCTGAATGAAAGTTTTTTAAGATAGGCAAAAAATGAGGTTTATTGAGCACCCCTAAATTAAGAGACTTTGCTGTCTACTTTTTCCTTTGATAAGCAAGCTAAATTAGTCATTACATGTGGGTGACATAATGAGGCAGCACTGAATGGACTCTATCCTAGCTAACAAAGCTTTAATCTCTACTGAGCATGTATAGGAGTTGCCTTGTGAGCTGCCTCAGTCATTTTTGTCCGAGCATAGCACAGGAAGCATCAAGGCACTCATTGCACTCCTTTGCATCCCAATGCCTTGAATCGTCACAGTGCAAAACAAGCATGGTTGCCCATTCAAAGCCGATCACTTCAGTGTAACCAATGCCTGCAATTGCAAAAATATCCTTGCTGTATACTCCAGCAAAGCATTCTGTGCACTGAGCCCTGAACCACTCAATGCACAATTAAACTCTGGAATTTGTTGCCAGAGGATGTGGTTAGTGCAGTTAGTATAGCTGTGTTTAAAAAGGATTGGATAAGTTATTGGATGAGAAGTCCATTATCTGCTATTAATTAAGTTGACTTAGAAAATAGCCACTGCTATTACTAGCAACAGTAGCATGGAATAGACTTAGTTTTTGGGTACTTGCCAGGTTCTTATGGCCTGGATTGGCCACTGTTGGAAACAGGATGCTGAGCTTGATGGATCCCTTGGTCTGACCCAGTATGGCATGTTCTTATGTAAACCACTATAAGCCAGTTTCTGAAGGTGTTATCTTACCTCTATCCTTTCCCCCCCCAAAAAAAGAAATCTTTTATCGAAGTGCAGGAATCTATCATTAGAAAGCTGTTTGGTCAGTGCAGTATTTTAAGCATAAATGATTTAGATTTGGCAACAACCGTGGAAAACGTCTTGCCAGATTAGTTAGAACTAGAATAAATTAGACTATATCTTAGGGATCAAAGATAAGCAGGGGAAGGTTGTCAGAATTAAGAATGAGATAAAAGTGAATTTTAGAGACTTTTTTCACAAAATTGAACACTCAAATGCAGTCAAGTTTGCAAGCCAGGGAGGAAATGTTTCATAATTGAAATTTCCCTAAGGTCACTGTAGCACAGTTGCAAAAATTTAATGAGCTAACTACTGAAGCAGATATTTAAAATTTTATTAAAGAGCTTAACCTAACTGATGGCCCAGGGCTGGATGGATTTGGCACTGAATTTATAAAATTTGCATAGATTTGATCATTGGTCCACTTGAGAATGCTTTGTAATGCTTTTCAAAAAGTAGATTTCCTTCGAATTCTAATACAGCTATGTTAACTATCATACCTAAAAGAGAGAGCGGGATTGTACACTTCTAGAACTTTACTCCCCTATTTTTTTGATTAATCAGGACTTGTTTTAGCAAAGCTTTTGGCGAATGGTATAAAGGATGTTATCGCAGAGTTGATAGAGATCAGGTAACCTTTGTACCCCAGAGACATACAGTGAATAGAATGAGTCGTACCCTAGTGAATAGCATTATTGTACTTGGGGATTGATAAGATCAGGGGGATGGTCACAGCATTAGAGTGCCTTTCATCTCTAGGCCACTGGTTCAAATACTAACTCAAGTGACTTAAAATGAGACGCCGGTCTCAGCTAAGCTCCACGTGTGCTTATATGCCATTCCTATCAGATTCTTCTGAATTTGTGAATTCTGCTGCACACCTCAACGCTAATTTCTGATAAGGTCATAACAAGAAAGAAAGCAGATGAATGGGGTGATTAGAGCCTTCCTTATTATATTAGTATGGCTGCGGAATTGGCCTTTGATATGGTCTCTAGATATTTTAGTTACTTCATACATTTTGAATTGCAAGCGACATGTCCATCTGGATTAAATTGATATATAAAATGCTTAAGGCAATGGTGTCTGTGAAATTTGACTCACTCACATTGAATCGAGGTACATGACAGGTTGCCCCTTGTTACCTTTGCTTTTTACTTTAATACTTAATATAACTTTTAGTTGTTATACTGAGAACTTTATAGAGCTTCAAAGGTATCAAAATTTGTGGTTTTGACCCTTTTTTGCAACTAGGAAACACACATTATTTAAGTGGACTGTTGCAGAACCACCAGACTCAGTTCTGTAGGTCTCAGGTATGTATGATTTTATGCAAATGAACAAGTATACAGCACTTTTGGTAAGAAAAGCACTATGTAGGTCAAAGCTGGCTTGGTGGAATTCATTAAGTTACAATTTGCGGAATCAAGGGAGAGAATGTTAAAAGCATTTTGTAAATTCCATTGGCAGAGTGTATTGATTTATTTTTCGAACATTTATAGCCCACTAGTCCTTTAAAAAAACCCCAAAACTTGCTCTTAGCAGGAAACAGGATAAAACCTAAAATGTACATTTAAATGAACAAAACATTTCATATTACCTAATCTTTATAAAAAAAAGGTACTTATCTGAACTCTATACTGTACAAAGCTAATTAGCAATAACAATATGCAAGTACAAAACTTCTTGTAAAATAAAATCAATGAAAAAATGTCATGCTCATTTTTCTGTAGAAACGCTTGTTTGCTTGTCTGATATGAGTGGATTTTCTTAGCTGGTAGCCAGTAAAGAACAGGCTTGTTGGAGATGGATGAACTAAACCCTAAGGTAAGTAAAACACTAAATACCTGTATAGAAATGGGGAAAAAGGGCAATATCTGGAAAGCTATGTAGACTAATGCATATAGTATGGGAAATAAAGTCCCAGATCTAGAGACAGTCATGGAAGAAGCTGATTTTGATATAGTGGCTGTCACAGAGACATTATGCTATGGGAAAACCATGATTGGGACATAATTAAACCAGGTAATAATCTATTCAGGAAGGACTGGGTAGAAATGAAGGAAGGAGATGTGGCGCTATACATTAAAAAAAAAAAAAAAAAGAAGCAACAGAATTTAAAGGCTTAGGAAGAGGCACTATGGGTTAATCTAGAAAGAGGGACTGGAACATGTTTATATTGGTGTAATATACAGACCTCCATAGACACAAGAAATAGACAGATTTAATGGAGGATATTCACAAAATTTCTGTAAAAGGGGAGGGGCTATTTCTACGGGCTTTCAGTCTGCCAGATATTGATTGGAACATCCTGGATATACTATTTTCTAAAAGCAGGGGAATCGTGGATTCTCTGCATGGAGAATTAGTCTATCAACTGGTAATGGAACTCATATTAGAGGAGGCAATACTGGACCGGGTGCTTACCAATGGGGACTATTGGAGTGATGAAGAGGCCTCAGACAGCTTTCATGGCAGGCAGGAAGAGAGAAGGCAAAGAGGCAAAAAGGGTTTGTCCTCCCGAGCCTCTTCCTTTTATTGTACATTCATACAAAGGCAGATGATGTGTCATTACATGATTGGCTACTTTCCCATAGCAACAGAAGAGTCATTACACCATTGGCTTTGGCTCAGGGGGTGTGCACGGATCATTTCATTGGCTGCTGAAATCTATACCTCCTGACTTTGTCCTGCCTCTGACTAGGGAAAACCCAGCCCCTCCCCCAGGAATTCAGGGCCAACAGGTATCCTTTCCCAGGCAGAGACTTAAGCACAAGTGATGCTTTTATTCAGGCAAATGTCAGGGAGAAGGGAAGTTAGTGTTTAAACCTGATGAAATGGCTTGCTGGCAAGCGCATATTTCCCACATCTCACCCTTTCTGTTTTTGTTTAGGAAGCTCAATAAAGCTTTAGACCCTTACTGAAATCTGTTATGTCTTGGTATGGGCTGGAAATAGGGGAAGGGGGATTATGGAGAGAAGAAAGCTATAATTCGACGTGGTGTGCCAGCTGTCGATGAGCTTCTGAATCTCCATATCACCCAGAGCTGGTGCAGGTGGTGTGCCAACTCTGCAGGGCTCATGATTCCCTATTAGGCATCTTACAAGACATCTTTGTATCCGGGCTGAGAGCAAGGTTTCAATATGGATATGAGGTTGGGTATGCACTGAATACAGCATCACAGGCAAATAATTAAGACAATTATGGTCATTATAATAGAAATCACCCTTTTGAGACCAGAAATAGCAGGGAGCCAGGACCATAGCCAATCCCATGGAGAAGTTGGTATTCTGTCTGAAAATGGTGCATCAGCACCCATGGTTTCTATCTGCTCTATGGTATGTGTGAGGTTTGCTTTATAGTCTGATATGTACACACAGCAATGAGATCCAATTAATTGCCAAACACCACCCTTTAAGGCTAAAATGGTTTCTAAGGTATAGCTGTTCTGAATGCTACTTCTCTAATCTGAGAAACTTCTGTTGTGAGTAGTTTTAATGCATGGACTGTCTGATTAAATATGGCAGTCGTCCAGTTAGCTAGGATGTGTAAGTCTCTGTAATTCATAGCTGTTCCCATTGGGGGAAACTGGCTTCTAGCTATCTGAGTTTCTGTATACTTTTCTATGGGATTATTTATCGCCTCCCTTTTGTTACGGAGCCTTGCTTTGGGTAAATTTTTGACTGCATAGTATGAGGGGAGGATGTAGCCTAAAGTGCATCTGTCTTTCCATCTTGGGGAAATGTACATATATGCTCTACGCCCACATAACATCCATATGTTTCCTAACAGATTAGTGGACATGTCATTGGTTATCATTTGGGCTATATAACTACAAAAGGTAAATCCTTCATCCCCTCTATACTTTCTGTACTTGCTTGGGTCTCCCACTGCACATCCTGAAATCTGCCAATTGCATACATATGTGTGGTATAACTATGCAAATGTTCAGTGATTAATACAAATGTTCGGTTACAATATGGATATTTCCCACCTGAATTCCCTTTCCCATCCCCTGTATCATAGTCCCAACAAAGAGCGGCAGTCTCTTGAATACAGCTACCAATGTGTAGTATGGTATTATTAACTGGAGAGTTAATGAAAACCTCTCTGTAAAGGATAATTAGTCCATACTGTAAGGTTAAATGGTACAGCATGCATCAGTCGTTCTCCGCAGGTATGGGTTGGCATGTGTGTGCAGATCCAACAGTCTGTTCGATTCAACAGGTGTGAAAAGTTCTGTGCATCGAGGATGTACATGTTGTCCTGTCAGAGTCCTTGTTCTGAATTCGCCATAGCTGGAGAAATAAGGCAAAGGATGAGGATGCAGAACACAATTGTTAATGAGTTGGCATTCAGGCAAGAAAAGGCGGCTAATAAGTTCTCTGGAGTTTTCTCAAGGCCTTGCTGTTCTAAGAGTTGTGCAGATTGGTTGGATAGGGCCTTGATCTGTCCCCAGGTCATGTGGTGCTGCTTTTTTGCAAGGAGTCCGGTCTTTGTCCTTCTGAGGGCTGTGGAGGCTCAGGGAGAAGTTGGGGATCGGGTCCTGTAGACCTGGACACCTTTCCATCTTTCCACGGCTTGATATACCTGTGGAAGCAAGCAGAGAAACATATCCTCGTTCCCCATTTTAAGGGAACGGGACCATACCAGACATTAAATATTCTATACAAAACTGATGGCTGTGGGTGACTAACCCTAGACCCATAATGATTACTCATGGCTGTGTTCTTATGTGAACCTGATATGTTTAGATGATTTAAAGTAAACAATACTTTGTTCAGCCAATCCTGTTTAGGGGAAAATCCAGGGGCAATCCCCCCTTTTTCTTTTTGTTTGGTCCAGAGCTCTTAAGGGTATGATTTGCTCTCTCCACAATGGCTTGCCCTGTGGTGTTGTAGGGGATGCCAAATAAGTATTTAATATTCAATTATTGACAAAATTCATGCAAAGGAATGGCTGCAATAAGCAGAGCCATTTTTCAGAACAGAGGGAACCCCATTATCAAGAAAGTTGTTATGCAGTGATCAATTTTCATTCAGTAAAATAGCAATAAATGTAAATTAATCATTTAAAGGAAAAGTCATTTGCCGTAAGCAGAATCAAATGACAAGTATATTAGACATTACATTAAACATATGTTACACAAGACTGACATATATTCATTCATCTTGCAAATATTAATTTACACAAAACTGACACATATTCATCCATCCTGCAAATATTTCTTGCATCAAGACAGACAACAGATAACACATAATATGAGCTAAAAATCTTATCAAAAAGTTATCAAAAACAAAATTAGATCAAGAATCAAAAGTCAAAAGGTGTTAGAAAAATGTTAAAATAAACTGCAAAGTGTCCATCTTCACATCTCTTCATGGCAGGAAGGCTGTAAATCTGGAAAATATTAAAAACTGGCATACAGCAAAAAATTACTAAGGTAAGGATTAAAGTGAAATTCTTACTTTTTTAACCTTGAAGAAATCAATTCTATTATTCAATTTAATAAAATCAATTTGGATTTGCAAGAAAAGGTTTGTGAGGGATTGCTTTAGATGTAGCAACCTCTATCAGTAAAAGTTTTAAGGTTCAGAATTCTGTAAAAATTTGTGAAAAAGAAAATAAAACTGAAGTTTCCTTAAGACATGAGGACCGCAGATCTGAAAAATAAAAACTATTATACAACAGAATTATTAAAACAATAATATAATATAACTTGTAGAATAACATAGCGCCTCCTAGTGGAGACCCCATCATTACTTTATAGATTGCAACTATTGTTCCAGGTTGCAATCAATAATACTCTGAGCTTACTTTCAATGTGGAATATCAGAATAGAATTTCTTCATATAATTATTAGAATAGGAAATTAAACACGCTGTTTGCTCAGCTCTGTCTGCTGCATGCTAAAGTTTGAAAGTATTAAAAGATTAAAGACATATAGAAAGTAGAGAGAGAAATTGCAGGACTAAGTCCAGGTTTTTTTCTTTCTTTTCAAAAGTTCTCCCTCCCTCCCCCATGAGTGGCTAGCAAGAGTTACAGAAAAGGGGGGGAGGAGCAGTGTTTCTCAAAAGAAAAGAACTGCACCCAAGGAGTTAATCCTTCAGTCAATAGGAACTTAAAGATAGCTTTGTTTAACAATAGATACCATCAACCACAGACAATGGCTGGCTGATTCTTTGCAGACAGACACCATTCCAATCCACTTTTGTCCTGAAAGGTAGAATCACAGTAAAAATATAGAAACCATTTTTTCCAATTCTGTACTGTTTGCACAGTTACTTTGCCTAATCTGGTCTGCAAGAGGTCATTGAAGTGTATAATTAAATCAATTTTTTCATAGTGATATTTTCTTTGCTTGTAACGCAGGAGTCTAATTAAATCCTTTTTTTCATATTGATATTTTCTTTGCTTGTAACGCAGGAGTCTAATTAAATCCTTTTTTTCATAATGATATTTTCTTTGCTTGTAACGCAGGAGTGTAGCTGCTTGGCCCAAGGTCTTACACGCTGATTTCTTTGAAGACCTGTGGGCATAGTCACTGCACATGGCACTTGCTGCCACACCCAGCTCTTTAATCCCCTTTGTGGTGGGGGAAGGGGGTTGCAGGCAAGATGGAGGAAGGCTAGTTTTTCTGACCTCAGTGTTTTCTATTTCCTGGGGTCTTTTCTCTGAGGTGGATGCAGAGGAAGCCTCAGGAG
Organism: Rhinatrema bivittatum; assembly: GCF_901001135.1. NCBI lineage: Eukaryota > Metazoa > Chordata > Amphibia > Gymnophiona > Rhinatrematidae > Rhinatrema > Rhinatrema bivittatum. The sequence goes on along the minus strand of NC_042615.1, from coordinate 256,510,281 downwards.
CCATGTGATTGTGTGTCCCCAGATGTTCTATTTCATTTTCTGTCCCCCTTTGTACATGGTTCTTTTCTGTGATGGGGAAGGCTTGAAGTCCTTCTAACAATTCTGTTTCTGTAAGGTTTTCTTTCTGCAGTTTCTGCTGAAATTCAATGCTAATCGCCCCACCCAGGCCAGGTGGTGGCTCTATTGTTCTCAAGGGTTGCTTTTCTGAAGAGATGGGGAAGGTGTGAATTGCTTGTGCTTTGGGTGTAGGTTTGGGGAGCTGAGGATACAAAGAATTTGCTGTCTCTGAGGAAGACTGAGAAGATGGGGGAAGGGTATGTCTGCCTGCTTCTAAAAGCACATGGTTTGAAACTGCTGTTTTTAAACCTTTTTTTTCTACCATGTGTTCGATGGCTTCTGTACATTTTTGCCAAATTAATCTTTGCTTTATGGGAGCTCTGGGAGCCGTATGAAGATAATTGCCGATTGAAATCCAATTCTGGGTATTTAGAGTTCCAGACTCCATGGAATACCAAGGGCAACGGCAAGCTATTTCACTTATTAATTTTTCTAAGTCCCCCAGGCTGACTTGCGCTATTTTTTCTTCTGGTGATGAAATAATGATTATTGATGATTTGCTGCAGCTCCCTGGCATGTAGCCTCTGCTGTATAGTCAAATCACTGCCCATGCTTAGGAGTGTGGGGAACAAACTTGCTGAGAAATACTTTTAAAAATTACTAAGAAGTACTTTTTTTTTTTTTTTTTTAAATATTACGATTGCAAATCTGTTGAACGGTACGTACCTTTAAGCTATGACCAGCCGAAATAAGCATGGAGTTTATCATCACTGTCGCGGGTCACCAGATATTGCAGTAATGAAGAGGCCTCAGACAGCTTTCATGGCAGGCAGGAAGAGAGAAGGCAAAGAGGCAAAAAGGGTTTGTCCTCCCGAGCCTCTTCCTTTTATTGTACATTCATACAAAGGCAGATGATGTGTCATTACATGATTGGCTACTTTCCCATAGCAACAGAAGAGTCATTACACCATTGGCTTTGGCTCAGGGGGTGTGCACGGATCATTTCATTGGCTGCTGAAATCTATACCTCCTGACTTTGTCCTGCCTCTGACTAGGGAAAACCCAGCCCCTCCCCCAGGAATTCAGGGCCAACAGGTATCCTTTCCCAGGCAGAGACTTAAGCACAAGTGATGCTTTTATTCAGGCAAATGTCAGGGAGAAGGGAAGTTAGTGTTTAAACCTGATGAAATGGCTTGCTGGCAAGCGCATATTTCCCACAGGGGACAGTATCTCTGATGTTGAGGTGGACGATTCTCTGGGATCCAGTGATCACAGGATGGTGTGGTTCAGTATTAGAGCACTGGAAATGAAGTTTCATTCAAAGGCAAGGATCTTAGTTTTCAGGAAATTTAATGCTAAAGGGCATCAAGTATCTTTAAGTAAAGTGCAGAAAGATTCCAAATTACCCCTGTCAACTGATGAGCAGGTTGTTAATACAAGCTAGAAACATACTTTGAAATGTCTATATACAAATGCTAGAAGTCTAAAAAAAATAAGATGGGAGAGTAGATATAATTGGCATCTCAGTGACCTGGTGGAAGGAGGATAACCAGTAGGACACTGTGATACCAGGTACAAATATCACAGTGATAGGATGGATCAAACTGGTGGAGGGGTGGCACTATATGTTAAAGTGAGCGTTGAGTCAAACAGGATAAAAGTTCTACAGGAAACAAAATGCAATGTTGAATCTTAATGGATAGAAATTCCAGGTGAAAAAAGGAATAAAGCAGTAATGGGGGGTGTATTACTGTCACATTACTAACAGACAATGAAATGCTAAAAGAAATTAGGGAAGCTAACAAAATCAGCACAGTAGTAATGGGTGATTTTGATTACCACAGTTGACTGTGTGAATGCTACATCAGGACATTCTAGAGAAGTAAAGTTCCTTGATGAAATAATTGACTGCTTCATGGAGCAACTGGTACAAGAACCAACAAGAGGGGAAACTATTTTAGACTTAGACTTTAGTGGAACACAGTATTTGGTATGTGAGGTAACAGTGCTGGAGCCACTTGGCAATAGTGATCACAACATTATGAAATTTGACTTAACAGGAGGGAGCACAAAAAAGAAATCTGTTGTGACATCATTTAACTTTCAAAAAGGGGACTATGATAAAATGAGGAAAATGGTTAGAAAAAACCTGAAAGGAGAAACTGCAAAGGTTAAGAGTTTAGCTCAGTCATGGATGTTGTTTAAAAATACCATCTTGGAAGCCCAGAACAAATGTATTCTATGCATTAGAAAATGTGGAAAGAAGGCTAAATGACTACCGACATGGTTGAAAGGTGAGGTGAGAGAAGCTATAATATCTAAAAGAACATCTTTCAAGAAATGGAAAAGGGATCTGAATGAAGAAAACAGGAAACAGCGTAAGCACTGGCTAGTCAGTTGCAAAACACTGATAAGGTAGGCAAAGAGAGAATTTGAAAAGAAGCTTGCCGTGGAAGCAAACACTCATAATGAAAACTTTTTCTGGTACATTTGAGGTAAAAAAACCTGCAAGGGAGTCAGTTGGACTACTAGATGATCAAGGTGTAAAAGGAGCACTTAGGGATGACAAAGCCATAGCAGAGAATCTAAATGAATTCTTAGCTTCAGTATGTGGCCCTTATCCATACAATGCTGAACAAGAGGTGCCTCCAACTTGCCACATTTCAAAGCGCTTTGAAACGAGTTTAATAGAACACAAAAGCGCTTTGAAATGTGGCAAGTTGGAGGTATCTCTTGTTCAGCATTGTATGGATAAGGGCCAAATTTTTGAGAATTTAAAAAGTACAGTGCTTAAGGTGGTTAAAAAGGATGAACGGGGAGGTGTCATTAATCAAAGACCTTTGCAAAAAGAGCAAAAATTGATTTTTAAATTGCAAACAGTCTATCCAGCTGGTCTTAACAGAGAGGTTGACCGGTCTGTATACCTGTGAGGAGGTTAAGGTGATTGGTCCGTTTACCTGTAGGCAGGTTAATGGGATTGACTAGTTTTTGAGCAGGTAGAGGAGTTTAAGTATGGGCACTTCCGTTGTGAGTTATTTGAGCGTACAGTGCCATTTTTGAGAGCTGTGCTGCAGAGCTGAGCTGAGAAACAGGAAGCAGAGATGTGTCAAGAAAGAAATTAAGATAAGTGCATAATAGTATTGGTAGCGCTTGACAGCGCATTCACGAGTTGAGTAGAGCACCTAAGAGTGTGTTTAGTGGTTTGGGGGAATATTTTACACTTCTAAAAGAGAAAAAAAGCTTTTATGATATAAGAAAAATGGGAATAAGTAAACGACGTGACATCTAGTGCCTTAAAACACGAAACTGCTTGAAGCCCATTGAGGGCAGGAGCCTGAAGACTGTGAGCACTGTTTAATTCTGATACTAATTCCCTTATATATAAAAAAAGTTTTTGCATATTAGAATAAAAAATAGTTCCTCAAAAAACTTTGTTTTGTGTATGGTAATACCAATATTTGAGGATCCAGTAGCCATAAATTAGAATAGAAAGAGATATACCCATGCCAGAAATGATATTCAAAGCTGATGATTCAGAGGAACTGAAACAAATCTCAGTGAACCTGGAAGATGCATTAGAGCAAATTGACAAACTAAAGAGTAGCAAATCACCTGGACCAGAAGGTATATATATATATATATATATATATATATCCCAGAGTGCTGAAATAGCTGAGAAATGAAATTGCGGACCTGCTATTGGAAATTTGTAATCTATCAATAACATCATCTATGGCACCTGAAGACTGGAAGGTTGAATATGTAACTCCAATTATTAAAAATGGATCAGGGATGATCCAGGAAATTACAGACCAGTGAGTCTGACATCTGTTTCAGGCAAAATGGTAGACAATATCATAAAGAACAAAATTGCTGAACATATAAATAAGCATAGTTTAATAGGACAAAGCCAACATGGATTTAGCCAAGGAAAGTCTTCCCTCACAAAATTGCTACATTTTTTGAAGGCGTAAATAAATGTGGATAAAGGTGAGCCAGTTGATATAGTGTAACTGAATGTCCAGAAGGCATTTGAGAAAGTTCCTCATGAGAGACATCTTAGGAAATTAAAAAGTCATGGGATAGGTGGCAGTGTCCTGTTGTGGATCGCCAACTGGTTAAAAAATACAAAACAGAAAATAGGGCTATATGATACATTTCCCAATGGAAAAAGGTGGATAGTGGAGTGCCCAGGGACCTTGCAAAACTGGGAGACTGAGTATGCAAATGGAAAATGAAATTTAATGTAGACAAGTACAAAGTGATACACATAGGGAAGAGTAACCCAAATTATAGCTACAAAATGCAAGGTTCCACATTAGGAGTCACCACTCATGAAAAGAATCTAGGTGTCATCAGTGAATATACGTTGAAATCTTCTGCTTAGTGTACAGCACCAGTCAAGAATGCAAATAGAATGCTAGGGATTATTAGGAAAGGAATGGAGAATAAAACAGAGAATATCATAATGCATCTGAAGTGCTCTATGGTGCGACCTCATCTTGAGTATTATGTTCAGTTCTGGTCACCACATCTCAAGAAAGATATAGCAGATATGTATGTATGTATTTATTTATTTATTTAAATATTTTATATACCGTTGTTCCATATAAAGTTCACAACAGTTTACAAAATTAATATTATAAATCAACAAGTTTAAGGGGGTAATATTCATAGACAGGGATTAACCTAAATCAATTAGATGGATGTTCGAATACATGTTAACTAAAGTTCTAAGACATAGGCGCCAACAGTTTACACGTGATAGTCAGTACATGTATCAAAATTCTTACAGTCTCTTGTTAATTTAATCCTACTACCTCAATTAATTTCTCTTGTTCTTAGAAAAGGTACAGAGAAGGGCAACCAAGATGGTAAAGGGGATGGAACAATTCCCCTATGAAGAAAGGCTAAAGAGGTTAGAACTCTTCAGCTTGGAGTGGTGATGGCTGAGGGGAGTTATGATAGACGTTTATAAAATAATGAGTGGAATGGAATGAGTAAACGTTAATCAGTTGGTTACTCTTTCAAAAAGTACAAAGACCAGGGGACACACAATGAAGTTACTGGGTAATACATTTAAAACTAAGAGAAAATATTTTTTTACTCAATGCATAATTAAGCTCTGGAATTTGTTGCCAGACAATATGGTGAAAGCTATTAGTATAGCTGCTTTTAAAAAAGGTTTGAACAAGTTCCTGGAGGAAAAATCCATTAACAATTATTAAGGTAGAGTTGCAGAAATCCACTGCTTGTTCTTAGGATAAGCAGCTTGGAATCTAACTAGCCCTTGGAATTCTGCTAGATACTTGTGACCTGGCTTGGCCATTGTTGGAAACAGGATACTGGGCTTGATGGACCCTTGGTCTGACCCAGTAAAATGAGGGGGGGCTACCTTAAGGAATCGTTAGCAGGATGGGAAAATCTAGGGGAAGTGGAAGAGCAGTGGGCAAAACTAAATGAAGATATTATAAGAGCATCTAACCTTTTTGTTAGGAAAGTAAATAAAGGAAAGAGGAAAAAGGTTGCTATGATTTTCCAAAGAAGTAGCTGAAAAGGTAAGGGAGAAAAGATTAATGTTCATAAACTGTAGGAGATCTCAGAAAGAGTAAGACAGGCAGCAATATCTGGAAAAGCTAAGACAAGCTGGGAAAGTAGTCAGGAATAAAAAAAATTGAAATAGTAGAAAAATAACAAATATTCAGGCCGATACAGTACAGTGCGCTCCGGTGCGCTCCGACGGAGCGCACCGTTAGCCTGCTATTGGAAGCGCGTTTTCCCTAACCCCTTATTCAGTAAGGGGAGGAAAACGCGCGTCCAACCCGCGGCACCTAATAGGGCCCTCAACATGCAAATGCATGTTGATGGCCCTATTAGGTATGCGTGCGCGATTCAGAAAGTAAAATGTGCAGCCAAGCCGCACATTTTACTTTCAGAAATTAGCGCCGACCCAAAGGTCGGCGTTAATTTCTTCCGGCACCAGGAAAGTGCACAGAAAAGCAGTAAAAACTGCTTTTCTGTGCACCCTCCGACTTAATATCATAGCGATATTAAGTCAGAGGTCCCGAAGAGTGAAAAAAGGAAAAAAAAATTAAAAAAAATTTTTGAATTCAGCCCGCGGCTGTTGGGCCAAAAACCGGACGCTCAATTTTGCCGGCATCCGGTTTCCGAGCCCGTGGCTGTCAGCGGGTTCGAGAACCGATGCCGGCAAAATTGAGCGTCGGCTGTCAAACCCGCTGACAGCCGCCGCTCCTGTCAAAAAGGAGGCGCTAGGGACGTGCTAGTGTCCCTAGCGCCTCCTTTTGCCCGTTTCTACCGCTGGGCCTAATTAGCATACAGAATCGCGCGTGCACCAGCAAGTGGCCAGTGCGCGTGCTGGGAGAGCGGGCGCAGACTTTACTCTATCGGCCCGATTGTGAAGCAGGGGACAACTTTTTTTTTTTTTTAATATAGATATATTAGTGATAGAAGGCATTGCAAAAGTGGCATTATGGGACTCAGAAGTGAAGGGGAAGAGTATGTAGATAATAAGGAAAAGGTGAAATTACTTAACAGATATTTGTGTTCACTGTGGAAGAGCTAGGAGCAGGACTTCCAAAAATGAACACAAATAAGATTGGAATTGAGGTAAACCTCAATTTTCAAACATATGTTTTTAAGCAAACAAAACTAAATAGATAAGGTGATGGGGCTGGATGGGATACATTTGAGAGTATAAAGGGAACTTGGAAGAGTCACAGCAGCTCTGCTGGCTGACCTTTTCAATGCTTTTTTAGAGTCTGGAGTATTCTGGAGGACTTGAGATGGGGGGATGTTACTATTCATAAAAGAGGAAGTGAGAAGGAGGCTGGGAGCTACAGGCCAGTTAGTCTGAACACATTGAGCAAATTAATGGAATCGCTGCTATAACAGAGGATGAGACTGCATTTTTGTGATTTTGAGTTCATCAGTCCCCAAGATAAATGGTTTGTCTACTTTGCTTAATATAATTCAGAATCATTTTTTGAAAGAGGACATGTTTTACTTGCAGTGTTAAAAAAATTGTCTAAAAAATATAATCAAGAAACTTGCAGAAATTATATTCTATTCATACCGATGATTATAAATCATATGGCACTACATATTTGTATATGAGCAAATAAGGCACCAGGGAAACAAGGTTGGTTGTTTTTTAGGTCTGTTTCATGAAAAGTATTTTTTTCTGAAATAATAGGCATATATTATTTTTATAGAGATGTTTTTGGTCTGTAAAACAGAGGATGGTGCATTTTCTGGAATCCAGTGGATTCTAAGATCTGAGGTAGCATGGTTTTTCCAGCAATTGATCTTGTCAGATGCATCTGATTAATTTCTTTGATTGGGTGACTTGTGAGTTGGATCAAGGGAGAGTGCTAGATGTAGTGTACTTGGATTGCAATAAGACCTTTGACATGGTTCTCTATAGGCGACTTATAAATAATTTCAGTGCTCTTGGTATGGGCCCTAGAGTGACTGACTGGGTTAGAAAATGGCTCAGTGAGAGGCAACAAAGGGTAGAGATAAAGGGAATTTACTCTGTGGAGGGGGCATTACTGGTGGTGTGTCTCAGGGATCGGTCCTTAGACCTATTCTTTTCAACATTTTCGTGAGTGACACAGTGGAAGAATTGTCAGGAATGCTTTGTCTTTTTGCAGATGATACAAAAATCTATAACAGGGTAGACCCCAGAAAGATGCAGAAAACATGAGGAAGGATCTAGCAAAGCTCTAAGAATGGTCTAGGGTCTCTCAGCTAAGATTTAATGTTAAAAATGCAGGGTATTGAATTTATGCTGCAAAAACCCAAGAAGAGGTACAGTACTGATGATGAAATTCTTCTAAGCATGAAAGAAGAGAAGGATGTCTGGATCGTTGTATCTGATGATCATTAGGTGGCTGAACACTTGATAAAATGACAGTGGAAGCCAGAAAGATGTTTGGCAGCATAGAGAGAGGAATGGTCATCTGAAATAGGGAGGTAATAATAGCCCTGTATAGATCCCTAATGAGATCTCATTTGGAATACTGTGTACAGTTCTTGAGATCATATCTTCAAAAGGATATAAACCAGTTAGTCGGTACAGAGGGTGTCTTCCTAAATGGTTAGTGGTCTTTGTTGTAAAGCATATGGGGATAGACTTAAAGTTCTAAGCATGTATACCCTAGAGGAAAGATGAGATATGATAGCGACATTTAAATATCTCAAAGGTTTCCATGCACAGAAGGCTAGGCTCTTTTAATGGAAAAGAGACTGTAGAATGAGGGGTCATGGGATGACGGTGAAAGTGGATAGGTTTGTGAGTAATCTTAGGAAATATTTCTTTACAGAGAAGGTAGTGGATGCATAGAACTGCGTCCCAGTGGAGGTGGTGGAGACAACAAAAAAGATTTCTGAATTCAAAAAATCATGGGATAAATACAAGAGATCTCTGAGGGAGTGATAGAAATTGGTTGGGCAAATATGCAGACTGGATAGACCATATGGCTTTTTCAGCTATCATGTTTCTATATTTCTAGGCTCAGTGTGCTGGCCTGGAAGGAGATAGTGCAGAAGAAGAGAATGATCGGGCGATGATGGCAACTGCTAGGAGATAGGGGATATGACTCCACTCAGGCCTGGAAGGAGACCACAACAACTGAGGTGGTGGGTGGGGTGTGAGAGTTGGGAAGAATAGTGAGAGGCTTGCTGTGGCTGGTGGGAGAGTGAAGGTGAGAGAAGAGCGAAGACTGTTGGGGGAAAACACTGGATGAGAGAGAAGACTATACCTTAATTGTTGGGAGAGAGGGTGGCTGGGGGGTTTGATGCATGGGAAGAGATTGAGAAATGGTGGGGTGGGAGTTTGTGCACTTACCAGGGAAGAATCACTCACTGTGTACCCCCACTGGCCCCCCTCTCTTTGAAACAGTGAGTTGTATTGGAATTTGTCTGACAACCATAAAACAGTGGCTCCAATATAACAAACTGTCTCTAAATGTTGCAAAAACAGATTTTTTGGTTGTTCAGCATTCTAGTTGCCTTGATGTCCCTACCAGCCTAGTCTTGAACAACATTGATTTCCCAATTTCAACTTATGTAAGAAGTCTGGGTGTATTGATTGATTCTAAACTATCTTTTCATCACCATATTAAGGGTGTAATTTGAAATGGCTTTTTCAAACTTACAGATTATTCATCAAAATGCGCTATGGCATTAACACACGCGATAACACGTTAATGCATGCATTAATGCCATAAAGCATGTGATAATAGCAGTAGTGCACGGCGTGAATGCAAATTTTGGGAAGGGGCAGGATTAGGAAGGAGTTTGTCAGGAATTATAAAAATGTGGGGCAATATTGCACAGTGCAATAGCTTAATGCGTGCTATCGCACGGTTTTAATGCCGGAAATAGCTACACCTTTTTTTCCTGGCATTAAGCTGTGCGAAATGGCCGTAATGCAATTCGAGATATATTTTTCGTAATGCATTTCGGCCATTTCTGGTCTTGGGAAGGGAGAGGGAGAAGAATGGAGTAGAGAGAGAGAGAGAGAGCCTCTGGGGAGGCCTTCACACTATGTACCTATTTATATGTCTATAGGAAGGGCAGCTAATAGCTCGAGGTGAGGCGTTTGGTGGTGATTTAGGGTTTAGGGGCCAGTTTTTCATGCATAGTGAGACGTATGAACAGCATAGTACACCTCTGTGAATATTTGACATCATTTGGAGTGAGAAAAGACTCTCAAAGATGAAATTTTGTACTATGTTATCTCGCCCTTGCTTGATGGTACCCTGTTATGGAGTTTATCAAGCTAGGGCGCGAGATCATAGTAGAAATGTCATCTTTGTGAAACTTTCCTCACTTCAAATTACGTCAAATCTTCACTGAGGTGTACTGTGCTGTTTGTACGTCTCTGGCCCCTAAATTAACACCTCACTTTGACCTATTAGCTGCCCCTCCTATAAAGATGTAAATACTTGACTACTATGAAGGCCGTATAGTCAGTCTCTCTCTCTCTCTCTCAGCGCGAGATGCGAAATTAGAAGTATCATGTGGTGCAGTAACTTTAAAATTACTCTAAAGACGCCTCTTTTTCTTATCACAGGTGTTAGGCCTGCAACATTACAGCATTTTGATGAATCTAGGGGTTAGAATCCTATATAGCCTCAAGACTCTGCTTGAATCATTCGATTTTAAATTGGTTGTTCAAGCCTCTGTGCTGTCTACTATGGATTATTGCAATGCTATATACCTTGGGCTTCTGGATGTAGCGATAAAACTCTTACAACTTCTCAATTCTATGGCATATCTAGTCAGTGGAACGAGACGCTCAGACCATATTTCTCCTACGCTACATCATCTTCAGTAGTTACCTATTTGGTACAGGATTCAAGCCAAGATTCTGTTATTGAGGCACAACTTCTTAGCACTCCTTCCTTTCCGTGGATTAATTTTCTTCTTCGTATTTACCAACCAATGAGATATCTCAGATCACAGGAGAGGGGACTCCTTGAGGTGCCAACTGTGAGGACAGCGAGATTGTCAACTACAAGAGAATGTGCCTTTTCTGTGGCAGCACCTGTAATGAGGAATTCTATTCCTGCACCTTTAAGACTTATGGCGCGCAAAAAAACTTTTAAAACTGTACTAAAAACTTTTCTGTTTAAGCTAGCATTTACCTGAACTATGCATTATCGAACCTGAGTTGCACTGGTTGTTGGTTAGTGGATCGTGTATATATGATATTATGTTATGTATTTTTATTGTTATATTGTGTATGTTTTATTTTATAAATCGCTTTGAGCTTTTGCACAAAAGCGATTTAAGAAATTTTAATAAACTAAGGCAGGAGTGCATGGTGATTTTTCCCCTCCCATGACTAACTCCTGGAAAAATTTTAGAATTCTTGTAAATGGAAAGATCATAAGGAACTACAAACAGTTTGCAAAAGGTATATGAGTGGCAGTTATGACTCGGTGGATGTATGATATTGAGTTATGCATGTTTGCTAATGAAGATGTTGAGATACCGGTCCGCAGCTGGTTTTCAAGGGTGGCGATTCAGATGACCTGAACCTCATCACGGTGAACTTGGAAGATGTGGTTGGCTCAATTGACAAATAGAAGAGTAGCAAATTGCCTGGACCAGATGGTATGCACCCCAAGGTTCTGAAAGAACTCAAAAAAGAAATTCAGATCTATTACTAGTAATTTATAACCTGTCATTAAAATTGTCAATTGTACCTGAAGATTGAAAGGTGGCCAATATAACCTTGATATTTAGAAAAGGCTCCAGGAGTGATCTGGGAAACTATAGACCAGTGAACCTGACTTCAGTGCCAGGAAAAATCGTGGAAACTATTCTAAAACTAAAATCACAGAACATAGAGATGGATATTGTTTAATGGGCCACAACCAGCATGGATTTACCTAAGGGAAGTCTTGCCTCATAAATCTACATTTTTTTGAAGGTGTTAATAAATGTGGATAAAGGTGAGCTGGTAGATATGGTGTATTGATTTTCAGAAGGCATTTGGCAAAGTCCCCCATGAGAGGCTTCTAAGAAAATTAAAAAGTCACGGGATAGGAAGCAATGTCATTTTGTGGATTGCAAACTGGTTAAAAGACAGGAAACGAGAGTAGGATTAAATAGTCATTTTTCTCAGTGAAGAGAGGTAAACGATGGAGTGCCTGAGGGATCTGTACTTGGACTGGTGCTTTTTAATATATTTATAAATGATCTGGAAAGGGGAATGACTAGTGAAGTGATCAGATTTGCAGATGACACAAAATTATTCAGCGTAGTTAAATCACAGGTGGATAGTGATAAATTTCAGGATGACCTTGTTAAACTGTGATTCCTACAGGGAAAAATAACCCATGCTGTAGATAAATGATGTTAGGTTTCATGCTAGGATTTACCACCCAGGAAAAAGATCTCGGTATCATAGTTGATATTACATTGAAATAGTCTGCTCAGTGTGCCGTGGCAGTCAAAAAAGCAAACAGAATGTTAAGAATTATTAGGAAAGGAATAGTGAATAAAATCGAGAATGTTATAATAGTTCTGTTTCTCTTCATGGTGAGACCACACCTTGAGTATTGTGTTCTGTTTTGGTTCGGCGTGGCGACGGTTCGGGGGCGGGCTGGGAGGGCGGTCCTGAGTTTCCCGGCACCGCGGCCTGTGCCGGGGGATGGCGAGGCGGTGCGCACAAGTTACGCCTGCTTCGAGCAGGCGTAACTTGCACACAAAGGTAGGGGGAGGATTTAGTTAGGGCTGGGGGGTGGGTTAGATAGGGGAAGGGAGGGGAAGGTGGGGAAACGCGGAAGGAAAGTTCCCTCCGAGGCCGCTTTGCGCAGCCTTGCGCGCGACGACCCCGGATTTTACTCGCGGCTACGCGCGTATCTTATAAAATCCAGCGTACTTTTGTTTGCGCCGGTTGCGCGAACAAAAGTACGTGCGTGCGTACTTTTTTAAGATCTACCCCTTAGGGAATAGCCGCTGCTTATAACTGGAATTAGTAGCATGACATTTTATTTTTATTTTTAATTATTTTTAATTTATTTATATTCCACTTTTTGGCACTTCAAAGTGGAAAACATTCTACTACTGTAGGTATTTTCCTGTCCCCAGAGGGCTCACAATCTGTTTAATGTTTGGGTACTTGCCAGATACTTGTATCTTGTATTGGTCACTGTTGGAAACAGGATGCTGGACTTGATAGACCTTTGGCCTGACCCTTATGGCAACTTCTTATATTCTTATGTGGGGTTTAAATAATTAATTGTTCGGGATGTCTGAATTAACAGTTAAACTCCTATGTACCATGTATATATTTTCTTTTTGCAGTGCTTTGGACTAATCTGTTAAAAAAAAAAAAAAAAATTGTAAGGAAAGAGAACTTTGTGAAAACTTCACCTTGTCGTGAATTTTTCCAAACATTTTAATGTAGAAATGTGAGGTCCTGATAAAACAGTTCTTGCCTTCTGCCAGCAGGGGCCTCTGTGATCTTTGGAGACAAGCTGGTCAGCCATCCCATAACTTGGCCCACACTACTTGCTGGTGGACATCTTATTTCTTGTCTGTACACACCTTTAGTCCAGGCTTCCAGTCAATAGGTTGCCAGATCTTTGTTCTCATTCTCTAGCCCTCCTTGTTGGAGTCCTCTTTCAGAGTTTATGTCGCTGCATTGATTCCAGCATGTTCCTCGCTTCTTCGGATCTGCTGCTTTGTCCCATCTGGTCTTCCTGTTTCTAGTTTGCTTATGCTTCATTTTGCATTCCTGCCATGATCTGGTTCTGGGCCTACTACCTAAGCCCTGCCAGCAATCAGCACCCGAGGGCTCAACTTGAGGGGAAGGCAGCCATTGCTGGTTGGAACCTGTATGGCTCGCCTTGTCAATGTATCAGCTACTCTTACCTTGAAGTTGCACTCCCTGCAGACTGCCATCACAGTAGAACCGCTGTACATGGAGGTAGGCTACACAGCAAGGAATGTGCTATTGCATTTCAGAGCTGGTGGCTGCCTGTGAATTGAAGAATTTTTACCAGTTATTTCTGTGTGGTTTGTTCACTTTTTATGCCATTCAGGAGGGAGCCAGTCCTAAGAATTTCATCACACCATACTCATTATAACATTTCCACGGCACTTATAACTGATATTGAAACCTCTTAATTTTTTAATTTAGATTTTAAAATAATTTTGCGGCAGTATGTTTCATAATGTAAGTGATAAAATTTAACTACTAGAATCCACTACAAAAAGAAACAACCTTAAAAAAAGAAAAAAGGTGCATAACCATGGCAGTGTTGTAGTAAATGAAGTTAATGCAGAAAGATAAAATATCGGCCCCTGTATACAGCAGCTTGTTCTCATTTTATGATAAAAATGCAAGCAAGAGAAGCTGAGTTAATACCATCACTTGCTCATGGATTAGGCCTCACGTTTTGCAGCTTTCAGTTAATTGCTGTTGAGCAGCTGTTAAAATACTCATGAAGCGCTTTTTGGCCAAATTTAATCAGATTTGAGAGGCATACTGTGATATTCAGTTATCTCTGGCTAAATAATCCAGATGTTGCTTTCCTGGTTTTATTTTTTTTAATATATTTTATTTTATTGAGACACCAACAGATACAGAAAATGTAAACATTCAACAATGGTATTGACATAATGATCATTTCTACAGAAGCTAGACATAGAATGTAGTTTATCTATGCATAAAATAACTATATAATTAGGTCTACATTTCAGACCGTGTGAAAACCCTTCAACCATAGAACATTGGAAGATGCAACTGATAATAAACCATTGTAAAGCCCATGTGTTGTGTCATTTATTTTTAACAGAATGATTCCCCATTATATTTTCCCCTCCCCCCAACCCTCCTTACCCTTTGTTTGAAATAATTTGGTTTTGGTTTTCCAAGAACAAACCCTGTATAAGCCTCCTGAACTGGTTAATTATCTATTCCACCCAGGTCAAACAGTACAAAACCAAAAGTCTCTAATTACATCATCCCGACCTCCCCCCAACCCCACAAACAGGAACAAAACATCCGTGTATTCCAATCTCAACTGTGAAAACATCAGACTTTTGCCCACACAAGTCAGAAGGGAGCCCTCCAGAGTAGAATTAGTCTGGATCTATGCACATTCATTAAGGGTCCGACTTCTAGCAGCATGCGGAAGAGTTTGTATATATGGGCCCCACACACTCATAAATCGCTTGCGGCGTGTTGGAGATGTTCGAGAGGAAAGTTGTTCCATATGCATCATAGCATAAAAAAAGATTTCTCCAAGCCCAGAAAGAAGGGGGCGCAGTGTTACGCCAGCCCATGAGAATCACCCACTTTCCAACCACACTGGCCTTCTGTAACAATAACCGGGTGCCAGGATCCCGTATTCTCAACGGGGGTATACACCCAAATAGAATCCACAATGGCGCCACCGGTATAGAAATATGTAAAATTGTGGCTAAATATTGGGCTATCCTAGTCCAGAAGGAATGAACCGCAGGGCAAGCCCAAAAAGCATGAGCTAAAGTGCCCCGTTCTTTATGACAACGTAGACAAGAACCTGAACTAGCAATATGTTGTCTCTGCGCCATCTGGGGCGAAATATATGCCCATCCTAAAAATTTATACTGTAGTTCTCTATAGTAAATGTTGTACGAGATCCTGGCAATCCGACCATAACAGATTCTTAGTACTGAGGAGGTGACCACAAATTCCCCAAAAGCAGTCCATCGATCCGACAGTGTGTCATACATCTCTTTACCTTTCCACTTATACAGACTTTTATAGTATTGTGATAAGGACGGTGCCTTATTTCTCGAGAGAGCCAGCAGTGTTTCCAGTTTCTGGAAAGCTGAACGGTGCTTAAACGCCATAGGTATGGCCTGTATATAATGTGTAATTTGTAAATACGTGAATGCAGTGATCACCTTCCTCCCATAACACTCTTGCATTTCAGAAAAAGACATCAAATTCCCCTGATCCGTAAATAAATGCCCCACATACTCAATCCCCGCCGTCCGCCACTCTTGAAAGGCTTGAGAGGTAGTACCTGGAGTAAAATCAGTGTTACCAGTGATCGAAAGCAAATAGGCGCTGACCCGCGTCACCTGGAGAGTTTTAGTCAAAGTAACCCACGCCTGTCTGATCGGCTGCACTACCCTTGAATGAGTCAGAAAGGGGGATAATTTCGCTGGCTCCACCTGGAGTGCGTAGCTTACACTAACAGGGTGTAAGAGGGCACTTTCAGCCATAAAACTGGTATGTGAGGAAGTACCTAGCAACCAATCTCTTATGATACGCAAATTACAAGCCACTGCATATAATACCAAATTCGGAACCCCTAATCCTCCCATTCCCCACCGCTGCTGTAGCCAAACTAATGGGATTCTCGCTCTACCTCCTCGCCACAGAAACTTCCTTAAGAAACTATCTAATTGAGAGGCATCCCTGTATCTTAAATGAAGAGGCAAGGTTTGAAATAAATACAGCCACTTTGGAAGAATAACCATCTTATATAAATTTACCCGGCCACATAGGGATAAGGGAAGATTTTGCCATGTGGCAAGGGTGTCCTGCGTGAGACGCATAAGACGCGGTACATTAACTTTATAGACTAGGGAGGGGTCAACTGGCACCTGGACCCCCAAATATCTAAAGGTATCTGTAGCCCATTGTAATGGAAAAGGGCCACGCCATCGCTCCCGCAAGGCATCCGGAAAGGCTAATGCAGAAGATTTATGCTCATTTAACCGAAACCCCGAAAAAGTTCCGAAGGAACCAAGCACGCTGAGCAATGAGTTCAAGGAAGTAACAGGGTCAGTCAAAAAAACCAATAGATCATCAGCAAAGGCCGCGCATTTAAATATTTCCCTATCAAACCGCACTCCTCGAATAGTAGGGGCTCTTTGTATTGCTAGCAATAAGGGCTCCAGTTGCAAAAGAAAAAGAAGCGGAGACAAAGGGCATCCCTGACGAGTGCCTCTCTTAATAGCGAACACCTCCGACCTATCTCTATTAGCCAAAATGGTTGCCTGCAGGCCACTATAGAGTAGTTGTACTGCCTCGTAAAATAAACCCTCAAAACCCATATGTCGTAGGATATGAAACAAGTAACTCCATTCCACTCTGTCAAATGCCTTTTCGGCGTCAAAACTAATAACGAGGTATGGAGTATCTGTATTCCGACACATTTCCATGGCCACTAAAATCCGTCTAATATTTGAAAGGGCATATCTCCTCCGAACAAACCCCACTTGATGTGTTCCCACTAGAGAGGGCAAAAAAACAGCTAAGCGATCCGCCAGTATTTTAGCCAACAACTTTTGATCAAAATTCAATAGGGAAATAGGGCGGTACGATTCAGGTAACAATGGGTCCTTCCCCGCTTTAGGAAGAAGAGTAATATGGGCTTCGTTCATCTGGAAGGGAAAACTCCCCTGCCGAATTAGAGAAGAAAATAATGAAGTTAAGGGTCCCGTCATGCTCAGTGGCCTCAGAGTGCCAGTCAAAAGTTTCTAGAAACTTTGACGAAACGTTTTCCGCAATAGGGCTCCATCAATGATGTCACCTATATGTGAGGACTACAACCTGCTGTCCTGGGATAACACCTATTACAAGGTAAGCAATTTTACTTTCTGTTGATAAGTAGGCTGAATTAGCCATTACATGTGGGTTACATCATCCGGCGGCACCAAATGGACTTTTCAGTCCAAGCTTGTAGAGCTTTGAGTTCTATTAAGTATGTGTGGGAGTTGTCTCCATGAGCCTCGTCAGTCATTTTTGTCTAACTGTGCACGTATGTGATCTTGCTCTCTCCTCTTTATCTTTTCAGTTTGTGGCTATTGCTCTTTTTTTCTTGCTGTCTTGCCACCTCAGCAGCCACCCAACAGCACTTTCCAATGCTACTTGCAAACAAAGAAAGGAATAACAATTGTTCTGTGGAAAATTTGTAGGGGACAATTCTGGAAGCCATGGCTAGCAAAACGTCTTGAGCTTCCTTCGGCTTTGACTGATGGCCATCAGCTTTGTTACTATAGCCTGAGACCAGCCAAATTGTGTGCACTGTGGTTGCATATCAGAATGGGCCCAGTATTCTAAAGCAGCTAAAATCGAAGGTTTACGTCAGACTTGAGTGGCAGCCAGTCATCCTTGGGTCACTGGAACATGTTGCATACTCCTCCCATGGAGGCTCTTCGTGACCTGGTGTCATGTAAAGGAACTCTGCATGCATTTACGCCAAAGCACCACAGTGCAGACCAGCATGTGTCAAAGAAGCACAAGCACTTGATGCAGGAAGCATTGGAGACCACAACAGTGCGGACTACATTGAAGCACCCGAAGAATGCCTCCTTGCATTCTGCATCAAAGTGTCTGAAGCTTGATGCATGATGTCCTGACACAGGAAAACTTGATGCATTCAGTGTACGGAGCATCAAAGCATTCGACATATGATGCGTTGAAGAACCCAAATCATCTGCTTTGAAAATTCTGGTGTATGATGCACCAACATGTCTGAAGCATAAGTCATTGTTGCACTTGGTGTTCCTTGATATGCACCACTGCTTCTTTCGATGCAAACAGGCTTTGTCACCTCCTAGGCCTCAGAACTCCTCATCACATTCCAGATACTCTTCCCATACAGTTTGAACTTTCCAAGGGCAAAAGAAGTTCTTCGTCATCAGAAAATTGTCATCATTCAGATGCTGTTCCTTCAGCAACTCCACTTCCTTCCTCTCTGTTGGAACACCTGCTGCACCCCCTTCTGCAGGCAGTCGTTGATATGAATGCGCTGCCCGTGGGTCCCCCCGCGAGCAGGCACGGACTCACCCCATGCTGATCTTCTCCCGACGCGGCAGGACGCCACCGTCGGGCCTCCCACGCGGCTGGAGCCGCACTCTGCTTTCCTCCCACGCGGCCCGGAGGCCGCCCCGGACTTGCTTCAGCCTCCGCGGCGGAGCCGCGGCTTTCCTCGGGGCCCGGGACGCCCCCGACGCCATCTTGATCTTCACGGCGTTTAGGCCGCAGCCCCGGGCTCGATTGGCGGCAGGAGCCGCCCCCGGGGCCTTCCGCAGCGGCTGGAGCCGCTGCCGACGTCAGGGTCCGCCTCCCAGGATCCCTCCTGCCTCTTCAGCGTCTTACGCGAAGACGCTGTGCAGGCCGCTGTCCGCGGTCCTGCACAGCCCTGCTCCTGCCTCCTTAGACGCGCGGCCGTGTCTCTCTACATTATTTAAAGGGCCAGACACAGGAAGTGTCTGGGCCCCACCTTGTGGACTATTTCCTGCCTGAGCTCTATTTAGGGCTGCTTTGTTCATTCTGCCTTGCCTTGCATCGTGGTCAGTCTTCACTCTGGAGGCTCCGGCCTGCCAGAGACTATGTAAGGTCTTCTTCGTGGAGCTCCTCATCTTGATGTCTCGTTCCTTGTTCCATGTCTTCGCCTTAGGTCCATGTCCAGGTTTCTTCAGCCTTCGTCTTGGTGTTCCTGCCTTCCTGGATGTTTGCTTCCTATGCCATGCCTCGTCTCTGCTCTCGAGCCTTCTGGTACCGGTAGGCCGGGAGTCCCTCAGATGCAGTATTCCTGGGTGGGCTGCCTGCCGGTGGACGGTTGTCCTGTGCTCCTGAGCCGTCTGAGCCTGCTGTGTGTTCCTGCGCTGTCCCGCTCCCGTCGTGGTCCGTGACCAGCCTTGGGGCTGTGTAGGGTGCGTAACGGACAGGGTGGTCTGCGACTCAGTCCCGCGGGTGGCCTGAGTAGGGCGCCCTGAGAGACAGTGCCAATGTCCATGCCTTGTGTCTTGCCTTGATGCCATGTGTCTTCGTCTGCCTTATCCAGCCATGTGTCTTGCCTCGGATGCCGTCTGCATCATCCCAGCCATGTATCCTCGTCTTGGATGCCGTCTGCATCAACCTCGTCAAGTGTCTCGTCTGCGATGCCGTCCGCATCGATCCTGGGGTCTTGTATCCACAGCCCTGGTGTCACGTCTTCTGCCAAGTGTCTTCGTGTCATGTGATGCCGTTGCATCAACTCTAGTGTTTCCATGTCAAGGCCCGTCTGCCCTCAGGCCAGGCCTGCTGCTCCATGCTGCTCGCAGCAGGTCCGAAAGGGCCCGGAATGGTCGGAGGACCATTCACCTTCCAACATCCTCGGATGTTTGGCCATGGGAGCTTGCCGGCCTGGCAGAGGATAGACCATCAGCCATGCGGGGCCACCGTCAACTCTTGGCTCGGCCCGGGATGGCCTGGGTCGGGCTGAGGCCCATGGGCACACGAAACCCACCGTTCTTAACAGTCGTATTCACTCAAATATTTGATCTGCTCTGCCTTGGGTTCAGCTGGAGATGTCCTTCATCTATCTCCTCCAATTACCAGGATGCTCTCTGTTGAACAGCTGCTCTCCCAGGGCCTCCATTTGGATTAACTGGATCCAGTCTGTTCTCTGCTGCTGATTTCCGCTATTCGGCTACAAAGTCAGGACCTGGAACCTATTTTCGTTTCAGAGGAGGATGCACCCTCTCTCACTCTGTCGCAGAGGATCCAGCAGTTGATAGACGAGGTGGTAGACATAGTCAGGTCTTTATTCACCTCTCTAGCCTGGGAGCTTGGCAGTTCATTTCAGCTGGTCCTCTCCACCTTCGCCTCCACTCTTTCTCAAGCAGCAGCATCAGCACCTTGATCCCCGCCCTACAGCAGTCTTCATCATCAGTTGCAGTGGAGTCGTCTTGCTCAGGGATGGCAGAGCATACCTTCTCTCCTTGTATCTCTGGCAGAGCCACCGTGATGTCCATACTTCTCAGAGCATTTCTGGCCAAATGGGGGATCTCCATGTGTCTCAGAGAAGCCCTCAACTGGAATTGGCTCTGACCTGCCGCCAGACCACTCTTCTACATCTCAGGACTTTACTTTCCCTAAATTTGTTGAGAAGATGGGGGGTGTCCTTGATATCAAGGTCCGTTAGGACATAGATCTTCAAGCAGAGGTGATGTCTCTTCTACGCATCCTTGACATCCCTTTTGGAGCCCATGGCATTACCAACCCACCAAGTTTTAGATATGCTACAAATGTAGAAGTGGAAAATGCCCATTTCCATAATGATGGCAGCACAGAAAATGGATCTCAAATACATCTATGTGCTGAAATAGTGCACTTGCCCCACCAGTCTGTGGTAGTGGAATCCATCCTCAAGAGGGCCAAAAAAACAATGCTTTACAGTTCACAGCCTGGAAAAGATCATCGGCTCCTCAACTCCTTTGGCAAGAAATTTTTTTGGGGAACATGCTTGCTGCCAGGATTGTTCACCACCAATTCTATATGGTACAATTCATACTAGATGCAAAAGCTCTTTGTCTGCTCTGAGACGGGACAACCCTCTATTCCACAGCCTCTCCGCGATGTGGAGGAAGCGATCCATCACTTGCTTCGCACTGTGTATATCTTTTGACATCAGCAGCTTCTACCAGCACCTGCCATATGGCATGGCTTAGAACTAAAAACATCTGAGAGGACGTCCATGAGGAACTCACAAATTTACCCTGCTTGGGAGACAATCTCTTTTTTGAGAAGCTGCAGGAAACTATTTCCCAAATTAAAGACCAGAACATCGCTGTTTAATTCTGGTCTATAGCGCCAGAGCAAGTCTGTTCATTGCTGCTGGATGACATCACCCACATATAACGGCTATTTCATCCTGCTATCTACAGAAAACAAAATTTACAGTGAGCAAAGCTACTTTTTCCTATAGACATAGAAAGGGAGAAAAGCCTTAGTAAATCAGTCTCAAAGTGGCAGTTCATGTAAAAGGAAACATAGTGAATCATCAAAGAAAAAAAATCAACTATTACAAGATAGATGACATTGTTAATTTATAATGTGGTCTAAAATTAAAGACGAATCAAAGTATTGCATAATATTTTCCTTCACTTTTTAGGTGAAATAGATCAAACTTTTTGGTTTGCTGGATAATTATGACCTGGATTAGCTACTTTTTGAAGACGGGATGCTGAACTTGATGGATCTTGTTCTGACCCACTATGGCATATCTTAAGTTCTTATGTAGATGCAAGGAAGTATATGTTATGAATACCCTCTTATATATGCTTCTGTGAGACTTAACACTTCTTATGGATTTTGCTTTGCCTTAACTGATTTTGCTTTACTGGTCTTTTCTATCTGTCATTCTTCTGTTATGCCTGCAGCAGACATTTATTGCTTGCTACTGCTTAGGGAGAATACTTTTAGGCCCACAACAAAATTGGGAGTAGTCACTGTTCAGTAGCTCTGGATCCGCTACCTTCTTCCTTTTGCTCTCCTTCCCTTAGTCTTTTGCTGATCGTGGATGAGCAGGACTGCAATTGAAACAGCTTATCATCAACTTAAAAGAATATATTAAAAAAAAAAAAGACTTTAATGTTGCCTCAGCATCAAATGGCTTGGTAGTATAAGATTCCTTGAGCTGTGATCACACAGCTGGACAGCTGGTGCTCCCAGAGAAAGCTCCTACTGGCAGCTTACATTCAGTCTACAGAGCAGACCACATGGCTGGCTGGCTCCTTCATTTTTCATCTTAGATTTGAATAAAGCTTGTCAAGCCTTTAGAATTGTGAGCAAGGCCTTTGAGGCACAACGTGTGTGCATTTATTTTGAATGAATGTGAGATATTGCTTTACTATGTCTATAGGATCTGACTGTTGGGGAGTAAAATAGAATGGAAATTTTCTTTGCCATCACTTCTTGTTTTTTGAGCTCCTTCAACAGGCAGGATTGACCTGCCCAGTAATATACCTGGAAGCCATTAGCTTATACATGATCTATTGGTCCATTTAGTATCATTGATAGATTGCATTGATTATATTTAGGGCTTCTAATTTTAGGTTTTAACTGAAAAAGCTAATGCAAAAAAAATTAAAATCTGTGTTTATCAGATAAACACTGGAAAAACTTGTTTCCTCCAACACTGTTTCAAACTTCGCTTATCTGCCTCAGACCCCTGGTTTTTATTAACAAATGGACCTTTATTGTCATCCACTTCTTCCTTCTCCCACCAGTTCTGAAAAAAAAAACCAGCTGTTCCCAACAGAGCCTCACTGACTGCTGCTCTAGGCTGCTCTTCCTGTTGTGGGGATGGTCTGGTGACAGGTTAGAGAATGGTGGCGATGGGCTGGTGGGAGGAATAAGCCTGAAGAATACTGATTATATATCTACATAAAACTCTAAGGAGCTGATTTACTAATAATTGGCCACTATAACAAGCATTATGGCATGCATTTTTTTTTTTAACACTGCTTGCATTATAGCGAACGGAGCTTGTAAAGTGTGTTAGTGCACTGAAATGTGGTAGTGCACTTTAGTAAATTAGATTCTAAATTAGCTAAAAAAAACCCAAACCCCCACTATAATTTATAAATTCTAAAACCCATAACAGGAAGCCCTAATAATGCTCTATTGAGATGTCTTTTTCATTGTAGTAAAATGCTGGGAAGAAGGTTTGTCCAAAGGTCAAGTGACAGTTTTTGGATTTGCTGCTGGTCTCAAAATGCACTTCCAGAGCAGTAGTAACCCACAGCGCATAGGTGCTGTAGGAGTTAATAGAACAGGAAATTATGAAAAGATTGCCATTTTTATATGGTTGTTGTGGATTTCATGGAAATCGTGAACTTGACCTTTATATGTGAAAACTAGACGGACTTCAAAATTTCCCTATTCTTCATCAGTATATTTGGCTTCTTGTATATTTTTATTGAGAAGCTCGTAAAATGCTGAAGTGGCAAAGTGATCAATCTTGCCAGGCTACCAACTCAATCATAATGAACAGCATATGATTTGTTTTCCAGTATTAGGATGCATCTTGAGGGAAACAAAATATCTTTGAGATGAAAATCAGAACAGTATTTAACTCTAGAAATAATAAAACCTTTTCATTTCCAAAACCTTTTTATCATATCTGCAGCTACTCATTTGTAAGCAGTTATGAAATTCACTATACTACCCCTTGAAACTGACCATTTTATTGAATGACAAGTGCTGAATTTTGTGCCCTATAAAACAAGTTTGCTTACTTGCAGGGTTTGCCACAGACAGCAAAAATTAGATAAGCTCACTTGTGGGTGATGTTATCCAGTGCTGAACAGACCCATCTCTCAGAGCTCAATAAAAGTATATTGAGCATGCGTGATGATCCCAAATACATGCTATCTCGTGAACCTCTCAGTTAGTTTCAGAGCTTAGCAAGCTTTAGCTAGTGTTATGAATCGGTTGCTGAAGACTCCTGATGGGGGAAGAGTTAGCAATCTGTTACGAATCAGCTCCTGTAGAGGGAGGAGTTAGCAGTCTGTTAAGCTCTACTCCTCAAGAAGAGAGGAGTTAGCAATCTGTTATGAATTGGCTCCTGTGAAGGAGAAGTTAGCAATCTGATATGCTCAGCTCCTGTAGAGGGAGTAGTTAACAATCTGTTAAGGTATATACTGCGGAGATAGCAATCTGTTATGGATGTTGCTGAAGACCCCTGATAGGGAAGGAGTAGCAATCTGTTACCAGCGGAGTGCTTGGAGAGGGCATTCAGCTGTAGAGGAATGTAGACAGGTGGATCCTTGGGCCGATGGCAGATGACCTTGCCCCCAGGAGGATATCCTGAGAGGGACCACCGGCTAGGCTTGAGTATGGAGACAGACACAAATAGTTCTATTAGACAGGTTAGTAGAACCACCAGAGGTGGCAGTAGTGAGCTGAAATGCCCGGCAGGGCTGAAGTCCCTCAGGAGCTGGAACAGTGATCCCAGAGTTGCTGAGCTGTAGAGAGAACTAGAAGTCAAAACTCACATAAGGTCTTAAGGAAGCTCAGTAGCTAGAAAGGGTTAGGCCCTCGGAGCGAGTACCTAGTTCCAGGGAAAGCTCTGAGAGAGCGATGGTAACTCACAAATATCTGTATCTGCGATAGCTTCCAGGCAGTAGAGAATCTTCAGAGTGTTCAGGAACATGGGCCCTCGAGGAGCGAGTACCGGTTCCTATCTGCAATCTGAAATAAAGAAAAGAGAGCAAGGCCCCCGAGGAGCGGACGTACCCCTGGTAAGTCCGAGGAGGCAGAGTAGCTTGGAACGAATCCCTTTGCGTTTCCTTGCTAACTCGATTCGTTAGCAAAAACTGAGACCTTTTATATTGGAAGCGGATGACGTCATCGCAGGGGAACGCCCCCGAGGTTCGCGCCCTTGCTGGTACATCAATCGGAGCGCGGGCGCCCTACGTCATCAGGCAACATGGCAGATCCGCAGCGTCGTGCTAGTCCGGGGACACTGGAGGGAGACGGCAAGAAGATGCCGCGGCAGCTAACCGTCCATCAGACCCGGGGGGAGTCGCCACAGAGGTAAAAAGAGCAGAGTGAGGGCATCGAGCAGCGACGGATGCAACAGCTAGGTAGTCAGCACTCCAGAGAGGAGGGCAGGAAATAAGCATAGCTATTTTATCCTGCTGTCTGTGGAGAACCCTGTTTACAGGTAAACACATTTGCTTACTCTCTCTAAAAGTAGTGGTGAATTACCCATGATTTGTGGGGAGTCCCAAGCTGAAGATTGCACAGTAGAGCACCTACTGAACAAGCAACCTGGCCTCACCAGAGAATAGACTACTAGGTGAACAGGCTGCGCAAAACTGCTTGTCCAAAACTAATGTTGTTTCTTGAGTGCTCTTTAGAGATCCTGCATCTTCCAGGCCTGGAATTGCTGGACTGTCAGCGGTATCCAACCACAATTATAGCAGCTTACCATGTTGTGATTTGGGCCCAAAGATTTGTAACGGACATCATGGGTGTCTGTGATCAACATCTAGTACCAGCAGATACACAGCTTGAAGCTGCTGATGACGGCTTCTTTTTTGGCCTCTCTCTGGACATCTTGGAATAAGCGCACAGACCTCCTTTTAATTTTTAGGTAGTAGAAGTTCTGGTGAGAAGCTTCCAAGGCAGAAGAGAAAAAATTTTAAAACATTTTTGAGAGACAGGATAGGACAAAATCAGACTGAGGGGCTCATGAGGCAGCGTGTCCGTGGGAACCACCTAGTATGCTTAGAAAGCTTTTTCTGACTCTGAGATATAGGTCTGCTTGGTGCCATCCATTGAAGTTACCCACGTGTCACAGCTTAATTCAGCCCAGTTTGTTGACTGAGAAAGAACACTATTCTTACCTCCTTCTGTTTGATCTATTTGATTTGTGAAGCACTTTGCTTAGAAAGCTGCTTCTGCATGTTTCATATCTGATTACAGGCCTTAGACATGCCCGCATTGCTTGTAATATTTGCAAAAATATTGTAAATAAGGGCCTGGACACTAATGTAATGAGTGAGTCACTGCACTGTGAATGCAACAGCATTTCAAATAATTTTGAAGATATATTACAGTTCTTCTAATGCTTATTGCCATTGGAATTTGGTCTGGACTTCATCACTGTCTCCCTTTCCAATTTGTAAAAGCTAGCATTTGAACTAGATTAAAGAAGCTATTTATTTTGCTTTATAAAATACTAACCAGACTTTGTATACAATGCAAATATTGTATATGGTTGTGGTCACTGAACCTTTAAAGGAATATTGAAGAACCTGAAAAGGTATAACTTTTAAATCATAAAAGATTTGGAGATGTCTTACTGGTGAAGATAACAGCAGTATTTCTCAACTGAGTTTTCAGGGCTTACCTAGCCAGTCAAGTATTCCACAAGATTAGGCATGAGATAGATTACATGTATTGTCTCCATTGTGTACATATCTATCTCGTGCATATTAATTATAAGTATCTTGAAAACCTGCCTGGTTTGTCTCAAGGACTGGTTTGAGAACCCCCTGTATTTTGTTATGAAACAAATGAGACTAGGTATTTCTTTAAAACTCTTTATTTATAAACTTTTACAAAATATACAGTAGGAGGCAACAAAAACACAAAGAAAAATAAAAAATCAAACATAATTCCCCCCCCCCCCCCACAAAGGGTTTTGAGAATATAGTCGTACAGGAGAGCAGTAGGCAATCAATACAGAGTATTTATACAAAGCAGACAGTATTCCCAGTAAGGATACAAATAATACGCTAAACCATACAGTAAGGTAATGTACATGAATCAGGGGTTTTGGTTATTTCAATATTTCCAATAAGGAGAGACCAGGTATTTTGAAGTATATGAATAGAATATTATTTTATTTGGATTAGATAAGTATCTGTCTAAGAAAGGAAGAGCTAGTAGAAGGACATCTTAAAGTTTGCTCTCAGTACGATCTTATTTTCTATGTAATATTCTTGTACAATATGAAATATACCGATTAACATTTTTTAAATAGAATATTAGTGATAAGTACTAAAAAGTAATTTAGATGCCTTCCTGATTTGTATATTTTATTAATGGCTACAGTGCTATGCATCAGTATAATT
The DNA here is from genome assembly GCF_901001135.1 of Rhinatrema bivittatum. Lineage (NCBI taxonomy): Eukaryota > Metazoa > Chordata > Amphibia > Gymnophiona > Rhinatrematidae > Rhinatrema > Rhinatrema bivittatum. The sequence continues at coordinate 256,483,323 of NC_042615.1, read as the reverse complement.
GCGATGGATTGTCTGGGCATACCTGAAAATTAAGTTGTATTTCATAGGATCTGTTTATAAAAGGGGTTCTATCCTTTGTGCTTAGAGCAGAACTGATATAAAGTAACAAGCAACAGTATTCATACCTGTAGAACAGGGTTTTCTAAATTTATCTTGGTGATCCTACAGCTAGTTCAGTTTTTAAGATATCCACAATAAATAAGCTGAATAAATTTGCATATGCTGGACAGTTTAAAGATATGGGTACAAATAGCATAATGTAAAATAGAAATAAATCATTTTATATCGAGTGCATTTAATTGTAATATTACTGTTAGCAGCTTTGGGCAGGGTAAAAATCTCATGTAATATCAGAATAAATATACAAAAAATGTTAACACTTGTGAATTCTGGAACCAGGGATATACAAGTGAGGATTATAAGTAAAAGAATGTTTGTTCTGAAGCAAATAATGTGATTAGTAACATAGGCGATGACAGCAGATAGAGACTAATTGGCCTATCCAGTCTGCTTGATTATTAAAGTCCATAGTGGCAAGGATATACCTCAGAAGCCAGCCAAAACTTGATTGCTCGTAGGATATTGCGGCTTCTCCAAGTCCATTTTATTTTCCTCATTGATTCTCTGTCATCTTGGCTCAGAAGAGCATATGATTTTCCATCCTTTATCCAACACCTAACTCCCCTTACCCCTTCAGTGTCTTACCGTGAAGCTATGTAGTAATATAAATGGCTGCCAAAACTAGTCAGACTATTGCCCAAACATCTGGCCACTTAGGTCCCTATGACGTTGCTGGACCCTGGTGACTTGGCCACCACTTACCTGCTGATATTAACCCATTTGGTTTCTGGGGAGTTGTAGCCTGCTGTTTCCAACTGTCCAACTTGTGGCATGTGTATTACTACATCCAATTTCATTCAAATGTGTTTCATAGGTTGAACTGCACCCAGTTACCCCTGGCTTATGCTTTTCATGTTCCCTAAACGCCCGGATGCTGAATTAATTTCTTTTTATTTCCTATACAGAAACAAACCAGCTCGGTTGGTTTGAAATCTCAAGGAAGTTAGAGCACACATTGTGATGATATAGAGCATTTTGAAAAGTACCATGCCTTTAGTTAGTGACTGTGATCAGCAGCTGTCATAAGAACATAAGAATTGACAAGCTGGATTGGACCAATGGTCCTTCTAGTCAAACATTCTGACTCCAATACTGATCCTAGAGTTATTAGTAATACCCAGCAGACCCAAACCAGAGCTGACTATTTCTTAACTAGGTTCCAATAGAGAAAAGTCATTTCTAACAATACATACCATAGAAGGGAACTAGGCATCATGAAATGTTCACACATCTCCTCCTTTATCATCTCCTCTATAGCTGGGTGAATGGGAAGATGTTTATCCTTCTTTTTGCTAGTAGTAGAATGAGTAAGCCATCAATCAAACTGATCTGTAGGTTAGATGAGGGTGAAGGCAGCCAATGAGTGTTCATGTCCATGTTTGGTTTTGTCCATAATTCCACTCATGCTCCGCTCTGCCTGTAGAAATGAGTGGATGGTATTGGAGCCAAGCCATAGCCCCAATCTGCTTCTAACCATGTCTACCATAATGTCATCAGAAATTGGCCCTAATGCTTTTGCTAACATCACAATTAATGGATCCTGGTTACTTTTTGATGATATCACCAGAAGTTCAAGCTACTGCTATAGAGTGATCTGTGACATAGCAGGGAGCACACACTCTCTCAATTTGTGCTGGTTATAAAACAGTGACAGGGAGAGATCCCCCTTTCCTCCTCCCTTCTGTTCAGGAGGTTTCTGTGAAAATGCACATAGAGCCTTCCAGTTGGGTATTTGTAAAGACTGAGCATAGCCTTTGTAGTACAGAAAAGAATACAAACTTTAATAAAATGGGTTAGACGAATCCAAGAAACTTAGTACAGTTTGAAAGGTCAAAGCAGGCAAAATTGTAATTTCAAAGTCTATTGCTTTGATGGGTATTGACACTGGTTGCCATGCATGATGCATCTTTTCAGTGCATTGGTGGGGGAAGCTCCCAAAACATGCAGAGTTTCCTGCTGGGCCCCATAGGCAACAGAGTCTCTCTGGGACATTTAATATACTGTGTAATAGGGATGTGAATCGTTTTTGAACGATTAAAATTATCGTCAGATAATTTTAAAATCGTCCAAAATCGTTAGATACGCGATACAATACAAATCCCCCCGATTTATCGTCAGGGGCATTTGTATTGTATCGTTAAATAGGGCGCGGGAAAACCGGCACACCAGAAAAACCCTAAAACCTACCCGAACCTTTAAAACAAATCCCCCACCCTCCCGAACCCCCCCCTAAAATGTTTTAAATTACCTGGGGTCCAGTGGGGGGGTCCTGACGTGATCTCCTCCCGCTCTCTGGCCACCACTGCGTTGAGAAATGGCGCCGGTGGCCCTTTGCCCTTATCATGTGACAGGGCAAAGGTAGCGCCGGCGCCATTTTGTTTCCTGGCTCCCGACGTCACGCGTGTGGGAGATCGCCCCCGGACCCCCGCTGGACCCCCAGGGACTTTTGGCCAGCTTGGGGGGGGCCTCCTGACCCCCACAAGACTTGCCAAAAGTCCAGCGGGGGTCCGGGAGCGACCTCCTGCACGCGGGCCGTATTGCCAATCTTCAAAATGGCGCCGGCGCTACCTTTACCCTCACTATGTCATACGGGCGACCATCGCCCGTATGACATGATAATCCCTAGAACAAGGGGGAAAGTCGACAGTCACTCAGCAGTACATGGTTCGGAGAAATGTATCCTTGAAGGATACTAATGAAACAGGAGAATTAGGGCATCCCAACAGAGAGGTTCCATTAAAAGCAAACATAGTCCATATGCCTATATGTAAAAAATCCGTGTTTACTAATGAGGATGTTGGGGAGATACCAGTTCCGGAGATGGTTTTCAGGGGTGATGATTCAGACGAACTGAACGAAATCACTGTGAACCTGGAAGACGTAGTAGGCCAGATTGACAAACTAAAGAGTAGCAAATCACCTGGACCGGATGGTGTGCATCCTAGGGTACTGAAGGAACTAAAAAATGAAATTTCTGATCTATTAGTTAAAATTTGTAAGCTATCATTAAAATCATCCATTGTACCTGAAGACTGGAGGGTGGCCAATGTAACCCCAATATTTTAAAAAGGCTCCAGGGGTGATCCAGGTAACTATAGACCAGTGAGCCTGACTTCAGTGCCGGGAAAAATAGTGGAAACTATTCTCAAGATCAAAATCATAGAGCATATAGAAATCCATGATTTAATGGAACACAGTCAACATGGATTTACCCAAGGGAAGTCTTGCCTAACAAATCTGCTTCATTTTTTTTTTTTTTTTTTTGGAGGCGTTAATAAAAATGTGGATAAAGGTGAACCGGTAGATGTAGTGTATTTGGATTTTCAGAAGGTGTTTGACAAAATCCCTCATGAGCGGCTTCTACGAAAACTAAAAAGTCATGGATAGGAGGCGATATCCTTTCGTGGATTACAAATTGGTTAAAAGAAAGGAAACAGAGAGTAGGATTAAATGGTCAATTTTCTCAGTGGAAAAGGGTAAACAGTGGAGTGCCTCAGGGATCTGTACTTGGACTGGTGCTTTTCAATATATATATAAATAATCTGGAAAGGAATACGACGAGTGAGGTTATCAAATTTGTGGATAATACAAAATTATTCAGAGTAGTTAAATCACAAGCGGCCTTGCAAGACTGGAAGTTTGAGCATCCAAATGGCAGATGAAATTTAATGTGGACAAGTGCAAGGTGTTGCATATAGGGAAAAATAATCCTTGTTGTAGTTACACAATGTTAGGTTCCATATTAGGAGCTACCACCCAGGAAAAAGATGTAGGCATCATAGTGGTTAATACTTTAAAATCGTTGGCTCAGTGTGCTGCAGCAGCAAAAAAGCAAACAGAATGTTAGGAATTATTAGGAAGGGAATGGTTAATAAAACGGAAAATGTCATAATGCCTCTATATCGCTCCATGGTGAGACCGCACCTTGAATACTGTGTACAATTCTGCTCGCCACATCTCAAAAAAGATATAGTTGCGATGGAGAAGGTACAGAGAAGGGCAACCAAAATGATAAAGGGGATGGAACAGCTCCCCTATGAGGAAAGGCTGAATAGGTTAGGGCTGTTCAGCTTGGAGAAGAGACGGCTTAGAAGAGATCTTTAAGATCATGAGAGGTCTTGAACGAGTAGATGTGACTCGGTTATTTACACTTTCGAATAATAGAAGGACTAGGGGGCATTCCATGAAGTTAGCAATTAGCACATTTAAGACTAATAGGAGAAAATTCCTTTTCACTCAACGCACAGTAGAGCCCTAGAATTTGTTGCCAGAGGTTGTGGTTGGTGCAGTTAGTGTAGCTGGGTTCAAAAAAAGGTTTAGATAAGTTCTTGGAGGAGAAGTCCATTAACGGCTATTAATCAAGTTTACTTAGGGAATAGCCACTGCTATTAATTGCATCAGTAGCATGGGATCTTCTTAGTGTTTGGGTAATTGCCAGGTTCTTGTGGCCTGGTTTGGCCTCTGTTGGAAACAGGATGCTGGGCTTGATGGACCCTTGGTCTGACCCAGCAAGGCAATTTCTTATGTTCTTAAGCTGAACTGGAAGTAGGACTCCACTTACCTATTTCTGACTCAGCATCCACTGTTGGTGGGACAATACTAGTCTAGCTATGCTGGATAGCCAGTGTAGCATTGCATTGTTGTTGTCAAAGTTATGCTAATAGAGCTACTAATGTAGCTTTATTTTGACAGCAGAATGCTATGATAGCTATGCTGACTAAACAGCATATCTAGTGTAGCTTTGTAATACCAATGCTGGATGCCAAGCCAGAAGCAGGTAACAGGGAGCTCTGCTTCTGGCTCAACCTAGAGGGTTCTGAGGGAAGAAGGGGCAATCTTGGGTAGGGAAAAAAGTATCGGCTCACTTTCATTTATGAAGATTGGATAGAGTCCGGATAAAAGTCAAGGGACGCAGGATGCAAGACTTGAGACCCTGACAGATTTTTTTTTTTTTAAAGGGCAGATGTGTGGGGAGGTGGAGACCCCCAGACCCAACCTTGTTTTTTGTTTTGTTTTTTTTTAAATAATTGAGTTCCAGTGCACAATGTCTCATGAGACTCTCATTCTGATTTTGTCCGAGCTTCTGCACAGACATTTAACACTCTTTCTCTCGCTCTCTCTTTCTTGTTTTTCTATCATATTTTTTGCTTGCCTTGCTAGCTCCTCAACAGCACTTTTAAGTGCTACCAGAAAAAAGAAAGGAAAACTTTCTAAATATAGCCATGATGTCTGAAGAAAGGCCTAAGAAGAAGCCAGCCATCAGCAGAGATCTGGTTTCTGGATGCTGAAAGTTTTTTATGCATGTCCATGAGGTTTGTTACAAGTGCTTAGATCCTGGCAAATTGCAATAACTGTGATCGTATGTCCCCAGAACTCAACAATATCAGGCCTGAAAGATATGAGATCTCTGAAGATCACTTAAGATCTGGACATTGGAGCTAGTCCTTAGTCACATGGTGGCTGTATTGCACTTGAAGCACTTATTGCCCAGACTATTCGCATAGACCTGAGATTCCACAAACAAGCATGTGAAAAAAAGATCTCCCAGCGAACTTCTTCTGTGGCTGTCAGGCCTCTAAATCTCTCACAGTCCATCTCAGAACCACTGAGGATGATTGCCGTCGAAGAACCCATGCAATTGGGTAATACCAAACTCTCACTCAATGAAGAAACAAAGGTGACAATCATGCTGTCTGTTGCTACTGTACTGTACAAAACCATTTTGTCAGTTGGTGTCCTATAATATCAGAAAAATCAGTAAAAGGAAGCCTCGCTGGGAGGGTAGTATTTCACCATCCTGTTCCCTCTTCAAAATTAATGATATCGGTGTATCTCACCTATGGAAAATACTCAGTTCAGACTGAAGTCTTAGTAGACTCAGGAGCGGGGGGCAACTTTATCTAAGAATCCCTGTTACTCCAATGTGGTTTCCCTGTGACCAGCTTAATCACTCCCTGTACCTGGTCGTGTGACCACAGCCTCCATGCCCATTATTTATTTATTTATTTATTTGTTTACTTATTGGTTTTATATACCGACATTCATGAGGGATATCACATCGGTTTACAGTAAACGAAAAACTACGCTCAAGATGCGCTTGACAAGTAACATGAAACAGGTACATACAAAGCTATTAACAGAATAGATGTCTATATGTCTATAGGAAACATGTATAGGACTAAGGAAATTGAATGTAAAGGTAACTTATGTACATAGCATTAGAGTTATTTACAATACCTTGCAAAGTTACTTATATTGGGAGGTTCCAAGAAGGTGAAGGCAATAGGGGATGAGGGGAACATAGACGAAGAAGGAATGGTACAATGAGAGGCTTGGAGATAGGGGGAAGGAAGGAGCAGGGATGGGAGATAATGCACAAGTATGAAGATTGTGTCAAAGGATATGGGACATCTTAAGAGGAAGTACCTGCGGAAGATGCTGTGTGAATAATAAGGTTATGATTAGGCGTAAGCTTGCGTGAACAGCCATGTCTTTAGCTTTTTCTTATGATGCAGATTGGGTTTCACCAAGATAACCTTCAGTTCTACATGCTATCTAAAGCATCCAGCCTCCTTGCACTTTAACTACCTTGGCTTAGACTCCATCAACTGTCCATTGACTGGTGCACCCTACAAATTGACTAATAGGGTCCATTCTGCTGGGAGCATTGTATCATCTCATCCTTGTCTCCAGGCACTTCACTCCGAACTACCTCACCTGAAGTGCCAGCTTTGCCACTTCACTGTATGTCTATTTCTATGTGGATTCTGAACTGTGTTGTCCTCTTGCCAAAGAATCTTTGTCCATCAGTCAGAACTAGCCTCAGTTCCTCTCTGTTTTTAGCCTTGTCTTCATTCGAGTCTTGTCTTTGTCCAAGTCTTCAATTTTGTCTTAATCCAAGCCTTCAGCTTTGAATGGTTCTTCAGTCCAGTCTCAAAATCAAAGAATCTCTGGATCTTGTGTCTGGACTCCCAAGCCCCCAGTTGGTAAACAAGTACCTTCTTCTTCTCTGAAGCCAAAGAGAAGAGTCCTGAGGAGGGGGTATTGTTATGCTCACCACTTGCGGGAGAGCCCCATAAGCGGCTTTACTTACCTCCGCCAGCCAGACGTTACCACTTCACACAGTAGAGAAATGCCAGCGATTCCATGCGACTGGATGCCACCACTTTTACTGTGCACTTCCCTAGGCATGTATGCACACAACATAGTTTCTTTTAAGGGGCCCATGAAGGGAAAAGCTTGCGGCACCCTCAGATGACATCACATTTTTTGCCCTATAAAAGGGCTCTTCGGATGTCCAGCCTTTTGCCTCAGCAAGGTCTCCTGGTTCCTGGCTCATCTTGGTTCCAGTCCCTGACTTGCTCAAGCCGTCAACCTGTTCCAGTCTTCAGCTACGATTCAATCTTTAGCCTGTTCCAGTCTTCAGTTCCGCTTCAGTCTTTAGCCTATGCCAAGTCGTCAGCCTCAGCTTTGCCTTCTCAAGTCTTCAGTCCCAGCTTTGTCTTGGTATAGACTGTTGGACTCTGTATTAGTCTGGCCCGTGCTATGATTCACTCACCTGCCATCACTGCAAGCCTTAGGGCACAGCCCACGAGGTTGTGCCAGTTGCGCAATGGCAAAAGGGGTTCACACTCACGTCATTTGCAACACTTTAAACATGCTTGTTGATTGCCTCAGCCAAGTCTTCCTGCCTTGAGTGGACCTTGGACCAGCAGATGGTGAATGATCTATTCAACCTCTAGGGGTTGGCAGAATTGACTTGTTTTACGCCATACTTCCAAGCAACTGCAGTTCAGCTCCTAATGCATTTCTACTTCGCTGGGATGTCAGTCTTCTTTATGTGTTGCATCAGAGGTGGACCCTTGGGCTGAGGTGTGGTTGACGTAACCCGTAGGTGAGGACCTACAGATCCCCACCATCAACAGGTGGAGTGGGCTGAAGCTAGTGCCCGCTGGAGCTTCACCTATACCTGCCCTCGTTCTCCTCAGTTTGAGCCTTTGGCTGCCAGGGCCGGCAGGACTTAGGTGGGCCTCGAGGTTACCTAGAGAAGAGTAGTTCAGCCCAGAGACAGCAATCTGTAGATGGCGTAGTTCTATCCTGGACGGGATTCGGTACGGAGGCTCAGGTGCCAAAGGAACAATGGGGAACTGGAGGCACCCAAGCAAAGGGAGGCCTAAGTCTTGAAAGTCCACATACAGAGGAGAGGCGTCACTGACAAGCTAGGTTCCGAGCCGATGGTAAATGGAAGTTGTGGCAAGTAATGTAGAACTCTGGACACAGGAAAGTCTATAGCGTAGTCGTGCAAAGCAAGGGTCAGGGCGCGGAGAAAGCAGGCGTTGTCAATCCAGGCAGTAGTTAAGGTACAGAGAAGGCAAGCGTAGTCAATCAAGGCAATGGTCAGGGCAAGGAGAAGGCAGGTGTGGTCGTGTAGTGGAGGTCGGGGCTGGAGAGAAGCTGAAGAGTAGTCAGGCAAAGCGGAGGTCCGGGGCTGGAGAGAAGCTGAAGAGTAGTCAGGTGTAGTGAAGGTCCGGGGCTGGAAAGAAGCTGAAGAGTAGTCAGGCGTAGCGGTGGTCAAATCCAGAGAGTCACTCCAACACATAGACAAACAGGAACTAGGAGAACAGGAACCGGGAATCAGGAAGACAGGAACACAACTGTTATAATTAGTGAGGTTTGATGGACCCTTGGACACCGTGGCAGCTGACCACACCCACATGGGGAAGTCCCGTGAGGGGCCACAGGTCAGGCTCAGCTCTGGACACACAAACACAGATATTTCTTTATTTAGACAGTTTGAGAAGCCACCAGAGGTGGCAGTAGTGAGTAGAAGATATAGCCCGGCTGGGCTAGTATTCCCCAGGGTGCTGGAACAGTGGTTCCTCCGGTAGCAGTGCTGTAGTGGAGAGAACTGAGAAAATGAGAACAATAGAACATTCACAGAGTCCCAAATATGGAGAAGCCCCGAGATAGGGAGAACTGGCCCTCGAGGAGCGAGTACCAGATGCCTGGGAGCAGAGAGACTCGTTGGCAAAGTATTCACACAGCGGTTCCACGTAGGAGATGGCACTGGCGCTGGAACGGAGGCAGACCCTCGAGGAGCGAGTACCTGGTTCCAGGGAGACAACTTTGAGGAGTAAATGATAGTAGTACTCACTGATGGTGTCTGTAGCAAATTCTTCCAAGTAGAAGAGGAGCTAGATGCAGGCAGCGAGTCAGGGAACATGAGCCCTTGAGGAGCGCGTACCGGTTACCTGATAGCGACCTGAAAGAAGCAAGAGAGGCCCCCGAGGAGCGGGTACCCTGTTAACAGAAAGAGTCCAATAGAAGTTGGAGAAGCAGAGTAGCTGGGTACGGAGAGTGAATCCCATCCGTAAGAATTCCCCTTGCTAACTCAACGGCTATCAATAAACTGTAGGCTTAAATATCCGGACAGCATGATGTCATTACAGGGGACGCCCCTGAGGAACGCGCCAATGAGGAAATAAGAATGAGGGCACGTGGCGCGCGCCCTAAGGTACCTGTAGAACATGGCAGGAGGCAGCGCCCAAGCTGGTTCGGGGACGCTGGAGAGGACGGCAGGTGGATGCTGCAGCAGCCAGGCATCCGTGAAGAGCAGGAGGAGCCCCTAAAAAGGAAAGGTAGGCAGAGTGAAGCCGTCGGGAAGTGACAGTCACAACAACAACGATGAGACAGGAGGAAGGAGAGGAGTAAAAGACCTGCCTGAAGTGGGGTGAGGTTCCCGGCCCTGCGAAACCCTCCTCCACCCATTTGACGTCATTTTGCCGCGACCACTCTACCGCTATAAAATTGCCGCAGCCGCGGCATTAAAGTGAGGAAGGAGAGGAGTAAAAGACCTGCCTGAAGTGGGGTGAGGTTCCCGGCCCTGCGAAACCCTCCTCCACCCATCTGACGTCATTTTGCCGCGACCACTCTAACCGCTATAAAATTGCCGCAGCCGCGGCATTAAAGTGAGGAAGGAGAGGAGTAAAAGACCTGCCTGAAGTGGGGTGAGGTTCCCGGCCCTGCGAAACCCTCCTCCACCCATCTGACGTCATTTTGCCGCGACCACTCTACCGCTATAAAATTGCCGCAGCCGCGGCATTAAAGTGAGGAAGGAGAGGAGTAAAAGACGTGCCTGAAGTGGGGTGAGGTTCCCGGCCCTGCGAAACCCTCCTCCACCCATCTGACATAATTTTGCCGCGACCACTCTACCGATATAAAATTGCCGCAGCCGCGGCGCGTAGCATCCGCCGGCGCGACTTGCTTCCGATGGTTGGAGATGGAATACAAATAATACTTCAATATTTTGCTTTTGGACTCTCCCGACCCTCCCAGAGGACCAAGGAAACCGTGGAAAGGAAATCAGGTGTGGTAGGAACCCTTTATATTCTTTGTCTACTTCATTATGCCACACACTAAACGTAAGGGGCGTTTGCGCATGGATCCCTCTGTACCAGCGCAACCTACCCTCACGCAGCAAGCAATAGAAGGTTTTTTCACACCAGTTGCAGTCTCAACACTGGGTGCTAAGTCCGCTGAGGGTATAGGTTTAGAGCAAAACCTAACCCTCCTGGACATTCAAACTTCTTTAAGCCCCGGAGCACCTCAAATCCCTTTGCATCCTACCCCGGGACCCCTCTCAAATTCAGATCATGGGAAACTGCTACCAGCATGTAAACCCATTATCTCAGAGGAGGAATTGGAAGGTGGACTAACAGGGGTAAATATAACATCAGAGCAAGGTGAAGAAAACCTGGCTACTGAAATCTCAAAGATTTCAGAAGCATCCCAGGAAGGGGAGATGTTGCTGAACCTCAATATTCAGAAAATTGTACAACCAGAAGTGATCACACTGGATTCTATATGGAAAGCCCTAATGACTTTAGAAAATTCAATAACATCATTAACTAAATCTATAAATGTATCTCAACGTAAAATGAATGTAATTGAACCTGTGGTAAATACACATGAAATCAAGATTAATGAGATCTCTGCACAATTAACATCTATAAAAGAAGTTCAAATTAATCTGATTAAATCAGATGAGCAAATGAAAAGAAATTATGAAAAGATTGAAAACAAGATGAGATATCTAAACTTGAGGATGTTAAATTTCCCAAGTGCGAAACTGATTTTGCCTAAAGAACAATTTAAAAAAATATCTGATGAATGTCTTATTAATAACACAAGATAAAATACCAGATATCTCAAAAATCTATTTTCTACCTAATATAGGAGTTAGAAATGCACCCAGGTTATTAGAAGTCAATTTAGAAACAGAATTAACTGCCTTTCTGGAAGCACCCTCTGAGGAGCAAATTGAATTCAGAGGAACATTATTAGTATCCTTTGTGAAAGAAAGAGATAGAGACATGATTTTTAAAACTTTTCTTCAGAACCGTGACAAAACATTTTTTGGTCAAAAAATATGGATCTACCCTGATCTCACAAAGGATACTCAAACAAGAAGGAAAAAATTTGTAGAGATGTTGTCAGAAGCTAAAGCATTAGGGATCCAGGCAATTATTAAATATCCATGTAAATGTACATTTATGTATAAGAACAATAAGTATGTTTATTATGAACCCGTACATTTAAGAGCTTTCTTAGATAAATGTAAGATTGAGGTAGGCAACATCCAACCAGATTGAGGTATAATATAAAGAGAAATCTGTACATTTCCTTATCAAATTTAGAAATTACTTATTGTTTAATTGCTCTAATGAAATTCTAAGGGTCCTTATTGCTTCTTAAACAATGTTACAGAAGAACGGTTTGTGCTGGAATGTAAAATTTCATGTTACAACTGTTTTGGATGTTTGTAATGATATGAAAATGAATAAATAAATAATAAAAAAAACAAAACTATGAGACGATTCAGGAATAGTTACGAGTACTCGGAGTACTCAGAGACCTGTTGCAAAGGCAACGCTATGGAGCAAGGCCTGAGCTTTTTTACGCTGAGGAGACTGACGTCAGCATCCAGGTCCGCGGCCAGGTTCCCGCCGCAGGCCCTTTAAAAGAATCAGTGATGAGCGCGCGCCTAGAAAGGGGCACGGTGCTGATGGCGGTGCTCTCTGCGGGCCACATGGAGAGGCCCGATGAACAGGGACATCTTGGCTAGCAACACTGGGTAGCCTGGTAGGGCCGGAGGCACCTGAGGGAACCCAAGGTCGGAGCTGGCGGCCCACCACCACCAGCAAGGAGGAGCCAGCAGCTGGAGTCCGAATGGAAAGGTGGGAGGGCCGCACTGCGGGGCTGCCTCGAGTGGCACGCATAACATTATGCATATCTGCCAATCCCATTGATTGCTAGGATAATCCAGAAGGCAGAGGTGAGCCTTTTTGCTCTAGTGTGGCTGAGACAGGTGTGGATATCAAACCTTATCTAATTATCGGTGCAGCCTCATCTCCAACTGGGTTCTTTTTTGTCTCATCACTCAGGAGGGAGGCACATTTCATGATCTAATTCTGTTCTCTTTGGCCTTCATTGTATGGATGTTTGAACAGATGGTGGTTTTTTCTGTGCTCCTTCTGAAGGAGATGGAGGACCAGAAAAATATCAGCCCAGAAGATTTTTTTCAAAACTGGCCCACGGGATATATGTTTTACTCCCTCATATGCTTTCCCTGCATAGTATGCTTCCACAGCTCCCAAAAGTGTGCCAAGGTGACCTAAAACCTAGCAAAACTGAGTCTTCAAATTTCAAAGGTAAATTTCACATGTTTTTTAAACAACTAAGTAGAACACACCCTAGAACAGGGATGAGCAAACAGAGCTGCAGTCTCCTTTCCAGCCATGAAATCAGTTGGGGCTCCCCCTCAAGTTTGGTTACATCTCTCTCTCTCTTTCTCTTTCTCTATATATATCCTGGAATCCTGGGCTAGTGTTAACCAATCAGCTCTTGAACCAGTTGCCAAGTAATGAGGCAACCACACTGCCAGCCAGTGTCAGACACACACAAGCTCAGTCACATCGATAGATTTTCAGATTAAGGAAACTTTATTGGCACAGTCTCACATACAAACACTCTCTCTCCCCCTGCCCTCCCCATCTGTGGGTATGTCTTTTTCTGTGTTCAAGAGCCCAAGTGTATGCGTCTGTTCGAAAGAGAGAGAGAGAGAGACATATACTTTATTTGTATCATCTGTGTAGATGTTTTTCTCTCTGACACAAAATACACATTCTGCTGTTCTTGTGCTCACACATAGCCTCACCAACACTGCACAGGTACTTCCCTCTGGCTTACCCACTCTCCCTATTTGTGACTGTAACTTCTCCACTGGCCTATCCAGCGCTCCCCCCAACCCCCATCCTCCTTGTATTAATGCTTAAGGTCACAGAAAATCAGTGACATCTCTCGACAGAAGAATTTGGTTGGGGGAAGCCAAAATGACATTAGAAGCCCAAATGACATTTCCTTATCACACCTACCTCCATAGCATGCCTCCCCTGCTTTATCAATTTGGCTATAAAAATAAGTCTTAATAAGAAAGACCAAAGGGTCTTCTGCATAATTTAAAAAAGCTGTCTACTTTCACGTTTCTAGTAAAACTACTATTTAAATTATTTGCTAGCTTCATTCAACTAATTCTATATAGCTATGAGAGTGAAGTCTGGTATGTAAACAGGAAGGAAAAGAATGTCACTATAAATCTGCACCTCCAGTTCTGTAATACACTGCATCCACAGAAATTCCCCCAAAAATGGAGCTTGGATGTTTCCCTTACAGCTCATCATACAAAAAAGGTAAAGATGTGCACTTATCTTTAAAGTTCAATGGCTGAAGTGCTCAAATTCAAAAAGCTGATGGGAGCAGCAGAAGACATTGTTGTGACGTTAAGCCACTTTTGCCATCCATTATGTGATGGGATACATTGAATGAACAGTCACCTATTGTGGCCTCCAGGAAGGAAGAAATTTTATTATTTTTTTGACCCGTTGCCCCTGACGAAGATTCGAAACATGCAGTGTGTTGGGCGTTTTCACAGGCTAGAGCAAAACAATAATAATTAGTCATTTGAGCTCCATCATCCTGGGCAGATGAGCATATAAGAACATAAGGATTGCCATACTTGGTCAAATCAAAGGTCCATCAAGCCCAGTATCCTGTTTCCAACAGTGGCCAATCCAGGTCACAAGTATATGTCAAGATCTCAAAAACTGATAGATTCTATGCCATTAATCTTTCAAGCAATTGAGTCAAATTAATGGAGGAAGATAATGTAACACCCTGAGCATTAGGAAACACAGGAGGTCATGAGAAGAAAATCTTATTAACAGGGGGAATATCATCATAAGACATGTAAAATGGATGATAAATATCTCTTGAAAGTAATTTAAAGGTAATTCTCCCATAATCTTTGGAAAGTTCAGAATCCGAAGGTTAAGACATCTTAAAGCATTTTCTAGTAATTCAGCACGGCAAGATAAAACCCCATGCTTCTGAAGAGCCTGAATCTTCTCAATCTCTTGATTAACATTATGACACTTAGTAGTATGCTCAGTTAATATGAAACCATGATTAGAAACCTGAGGCGCTAACTTAGTAATAAGAGAATCCAGTTTGAAAGAAGAAACAACAAGAACTTGGCCAAACTTTGCCATCAAAATAACCCTTGTTGTAGTTACACGATGTTAGGTTCCATGTTAGGAGCTACAACCCAAGAAAGAGATCTAGGTGTCATAGTGGATAACACATTGAAATCGTCGGTTCAGTGTGCTGCGGCAGTCAAAAAACAAACAGAATGTTGGGAATTATTAGAAAGGGAATGGTGAATAAAACGGAAAATATCATAATGCCTCTGTATCGCTCCATGGTGAGACTGCACCTTGAATACTGTGTACAATTCTGGTCGCCGCATCTTAAAAAAAGATATAATTGCGATGGAGAAGGTACAGAGAAGGGCTACTAAAATGATAAGGGAATGGAACAATTCCCCTATGAGGAAAGACTGAAGAGGTTAGGACTTTTCAGCTTGGAGAAGAGACGACTGACGGGGGATATGATAGAGATGTTTAAAATCATGAGAGGTCTAGAACGGGTAGATGTGAATCGGTTATTTACTCTTTCGGATAGTAGAAAGACTAGGGGGCACTCCATGAAATTAGCATGGGGTACATTTAAAACTAATGGGAGAAAGTTCTTTTTTACTCAACGCACAATTAAACTCTGGAATTTGTTGCCAGAGGATGTGGTTAGTGCAGTTAGTATAGCTGTGTTTAAAAAGGGATTGGATAAGTTCTTGGAGGAGAAGTCCATTACCTGCCATTAAGTTCACTTAGAGAATAGCCACTGCCATTAGCAATGGTAACATGGAATAGACTTAGTTTTTGGGTACTTGCCAGGTTCTTATGGCCTGGATTGGCCACTGTTGGAAACAGGATGCTGGGCTTGATGGACCCTTAGTCTGACCCAGTATGGCATTTTCTTATGTTCTTACTTCAAATGTACCTGAAAGTTTTTATTATGAGCTTTTGCTTCCACAGCAAGCTTCTTTTCAAATTGTTTTTGCTCTCCTTATCAATGCTTTACATCTGACTTGCCAGTGCTTATGCTGTTCCTGTTTTCTTCATTCAGATCCCTTTTCCATTTTTTGAAAGATGTTCTTTTGGCTAGAACAGCCTCTTACCTCACCTTTTAACCATGCTAGCAGTCGTTTGGCCTGCCTTCCATATTTTTTAATGTGTGGAATATATCTGGTCTAGGCTCCAAGATGGTATTTTTAAACATCCATGCCTGTTGTAAACTTAGTCCCAACTTACTGCAGACCCAGCATGCCTATCCAAAACCTAGTTGACTCTGTATTATTTAAACCCTGTATAAACTGCACTGATTATTTGCTGATCTGATGAAGAAACTCTCAAAGGTTTGTCAGTTATATTTAATGTTCAACGGTTTTTATTGAGTTTAACAAATACAAAGAGGTAAATGGTTTACAACAATTATCATACAGTGAAATCCTCTTATACAGAATGTGCAATCATTTATCTACGATAGGCGGGATCAATCAGGTATCAACCATTAATCTCTAGTATCTCAGCATCCAAACACTTTACTCCCCCCCCCCCCCAACTGAATCCCCCCCTCCCTCCCGCTCCTTGGTCCAATGTCTATCTGCTTGTTCCAGTTTATCGCGAAGATCCAAGACTCGTCGTGGCTACTCCATTCAATACATGACTACGAACCTGGGGCGAGAGAGACTGAATATAGGGGTCCCAAACACTGAGGAAGCAGCACTCGCGCTGATATGAGGTGTTTGCCCATTGTTTATCCATCAATAGCAGCCGATGGAAGTGGTTCCGCCATTGCCAATACGCTGGGGGTTCGGAAGATTGCCAGTTCAGTAAAATTATCTTCTTCCCCACAGCGAACGCTTTCCGAATGAACAGTCGTGGTCCTCGTCCTCTAATCTTGCTTTGCGAGAACTGTCCAAACAATATCAGAGTTATCGTAAAGGGTATCACTGCATCCACAAGCTCCTCCAGATAGTGCACCATCTTGGCCCAAAATTGCCTCACTCGGGTGCAGTCCCAAAACATATGTTGTAGAGAGCCTTCAGCCGCACCACACTTCCCACACTGTCCGGTGGCCACTAATTTGTAATGTACTGCACGTATAGGTGGAATGAAGGCCCTCCACAAAAACTTAAATTGCATCTCCCGGTAATAAGTATTAGAGGAGATACTAGATATATGACTGAAACAACTCTGAAGATCAGAAGCTGCTACCACCGTCCTTCCCGCCCCATTCCAACTTGCAGCCAAGGCTGCAGTAACTCCCTCCACATCATTCCCCATGAGCTTTTTATAATATTTAGCCAGTGTGGGAACCTTCTGTGCTGATAAGGAAAGAAATGCTTCCAACTTGTGAAAAAACTGGACCTGCCTAGTGTCCAATGGGAGCGAGTTTACATAATGTTGCACTTGTAAATAGGGAAAAATATGTCTATAGGACAACCCATGTTGTTCAATTAACTCTTTATGGGGCAGGAGATGGCCCTCCGCATCTAGAACATGACCTAGATACTCAATACCCTGTGATGCCCAATCCTGAAATCCAATTGCTTGGGATCCTGGGGAAAAATCTGGGTTGCCTCTTATCGGCAGGAGGTAGGCGCTTTGCCTGGGTATACCCAATTTTTGAGTCATCACCCGCCATGTGCGCCGAAGGGGGGTCAGTAAGGCCTCCACCAGCGGAGGGTAGGAAATTTTTGAGGCCTCCACCTGTAACACATAACCCAGACCTGTCAGAGCCACTAAGGCTTTGTCCACCGAAAGATTAGTGTAGGTCTGAGCCCCCAGAAGCCAATCTCGAATAATTCTGAGATTGCCTGCCACATTGTACAATTGTTTGTTGGGTATGCCAATCCCACCTTGACCCCAGCGATTTTGTAAGGAGCGGAGGGGTATACGCACCTTCCTACCCCTCCACAAAAACTGACGCATGGCTTTCTCCAGTCGTCCCCGATCCAGGGCCTTAAGAAAAATAGGCAAATTCTGGAAAAGAAAAAGCCATTTAGGCAGGATTATCATCTTAAACAAATTTAGGCTACCCAACAATGAAAGGGGAAGCGAACGCCATGTTTCAAGCTTTTCCGTTGTCTGTTTTAAAAGAGGGGTTATATTACTAGAATACAATAATGGCAGTTGGGCCGGTATTATAATTCCCAAATAACGGATCTGAGAAGACGCCCACGATAGAGGAAATGCAAGCCCCCAGTCAGTCTTTAAGGACGGAGGAAACGGCAAAGCCTCAGACGTATCAAGGTTTAATTTAAGCCCCGCAAAGGAACCAAATTCCTGAATCAATTCCAACAGGTTGGCTAGGGAGCGAATAGGATCAGTCAGGAAAACCAAAATATCATCAGCAAACGCTGCATATTTAAATGTTTCTGACTGAAATCTAACTCCTTTGATAGTACAGGTAGTTTGAATAGCTTCCAATAAGGGTTCAAGCTGTAACACAAAAAGCAAGGGGGATAAAGGGCACCCCTGCCTAGTATCTCTGTGGATGGAAAAGGCTTCCGAATAAGAATTGTTAACCACAATATTGGCCATTGGTGCATGGTATAGCAACTGAATCGCTTGGTAAAATAATCCCGTAATCCCCACCAATTGAAGTATGTGGAATAAATAAGGCCACTCCACCCGGTCAAACACTTTTTCAGCGTCGAGGCTGACCACTAAGTGAGGGATACCCTCGTGCTGACCAAGGGCCATAGCTGATATGACCTTCCTAATATTAGTGAGGGCATATCTACTCCTGACAAAACCCACCTGGCCTGGTCTAAGCAAGCCAGGCAATATAACAGCCAACCGCTCCGCCATGCCGCCATGATTTTTGCCAGGAATGTTTGATCTACATTTAGGAGTGAGATCGGACGGTATGATTCTGGTTTCAAGGGGTCTTTCCCAGGTTTAGGAATCAAAGTGATAGTGGCACAATTCATATGTGGCGGGTAGGAACCTAACTGTATCAAAGCATTGAAAGCATTGGTAAGAGGGCCAAGTAAGGAGTCTCGCATAGTTTTATAAAATTTGGCCGTATAACCATCCGGCCCCGGGGCCTTATATTTCTTTGCCATTGTAATGACCAAGCGAACCTCATCTTCAGAAATAGGTTGTTCAAGTCATTTTGTTGTGCAGCCGTTAATCAGGGAATATTTACTCGGCTGCAAAATTTCTCAAGATTTGCCCAATTCGATTGCCCTTTTGAGTATAGGTTAGAGTAAAACTCTTGAAAAGAACGTACAATTGAGGGGGTATCCCGTACCAACCTTCCAGAAGAAGCATAAAGTGCCGGGACATGCCTGGATGCCCTCTGAGATTTGGCAAGATTGGCCATCATCCTACCCGGTTTATTCCCATATTGGAACAACCGGTATTGGTAATATGCCAACCCTTTCTTGGCCCTTTGATGCAATAAAGTATTGACCTCATTCTGGAGTGCCAGGTAAGTTTTCCGAGTCCCAGGGGCTGGAGCACACTGCAGCCTCTGACGAGCTCATCGAAGCTGGGCGGACAACAGCACTAATTTTTTGTCCAACAATTTCTGTCGGCGGGCTAAAAAAGCTATCACATCTCCCCTCAATACTGCCTTCGCAGTGTACCAGAACAGTACAGGGTTGGATCGATGGTCGCTATTAAATTTCAAGTATTCATCCCATTTAGTCCGTAAATAGTCCTGAAATACTGGGTCCTCCACCAAATAATACGGATAGCACCACCAACGCCTTCCAGAATGAGTCACAGATCTATTCATCTCTAATAAAATTGGCGCATGGTCTGACACTATGATCTCATCTATGTCTGCCTGAGTTACTTGACTCAGCAAATTTGAACTAATAAAAAAACAATCTAAATGAGCCTGCGACTGATGGGCCCTAGACAGGTGCGTGAAAGTTTTCTCCCCGGGATGTAGGAGTCTCCATGGATCTAACAGATGCAATGACTTTTCAAAAAATTGAATACCTTTACTGGGTGGCAGTACTTGGGCCATGGCACTGATCCAAGAGAGGATCTCTAACAGAGTTAAAATCACCCCCAATGATCAGGTTTTGGTCTATATAAGGCAATAATGCTCCATATAACCTTTTAAAGAAAACTAAGGGAGGATTATTAGGAGCATACACATTACACAATATTAATGGTTTTTGATCCAGCTCAGCTACTAAGATCAGGTACCGTCCTTGTGGGTCCTTAATCTCCTTGCGGACAAAAAGGGGTATGTTTTTCCGGACAAAGACTGCCACCCCAGCGGAGCGAGTTGTGGCTGAGGCATAATAAACGGTTTCCACCCATTGCTGATGCAGCTTTTGGTGTTCAACATCATTAAGATGTGTCTCCTGAAGCAATACCACATCCGCTGCCCTCTTTTTTTAGGACCGATAAAATTTTGGTTCGTTTCAGAGGTGAATTAACACTACAAACATTCCATGAATAGATTTTCAAAGTTGGGTGAGTCATGCTTTAAGTAACCCCTGGGTTCCACGCTGATATATGACAAATCCTGATAAAATAATAACAGCCTGAGGGCCCTCCCAGTTGGAGCCCCCACACCAACATTCCCGCTTGGCAGGAAAACAGAGGAACCTGCGCAGATATCTCATGATATATCTCCCACAACAACGGACCAAGGAGCGGATCCCACGTACATCCCACCCTCCTACCCCCACCCCTTCCCCTCCCCCCATTCCACCATATACAGTTATCACTGCCTTCCCCACTAAGCCTCCCTCTGGAGGTTAGAAATCCTAATGAGCTGATCAACACCCTCCACCCCCCACCCAGGCCCATCCAGCCGCCACCATCATGAGTCAGGGAAAATGTCAAAAATAAGTTATAAAAGAACCCATTAAATGAAATTTTCTTGCATCTAGTTTAGACGCTGGTCTCCCCAAGGTGAGCCAGCAGGGTAGAACCAGTAATATAGTGAATAAAGTCCCATCTCCCTGGTGAGAACTGCCTATGATTAACCATTACTAACTATGGAACTGCAACGTAATAAAGAGCAGCTTATGTCCCAAATCGGCAACCCTTGCCCGTCGCCAATGAATAGTAAAGAAAGTCTCCGGTTTCGGACCTCTTCCCCCATCCAACTTGCATCAAGGCGGTCGTCCGGGAGCTAATTCAAAGCGCTGCTGTTTCCTGAACTTTCTCTCACGAGACCCCTGACACTGGTTTAGGCATCTTCGCACGCTCCTCTACAAATTTTGCAGCCTCCTCCGGGTCCGTAAACCAACGTATTCCAGATTTTGTGGGCACCCGCAGCCGGGCCGGGTAAACCAAAATCGCTTTGTCACCCATCGCATGTAATTTGGAGCAAAGCGGCGCCATGGCTCGGCGCTGCTGTGACACAGCCGCTGAAAAGTCTTGAAACACCAGGATATGTTGGTTCTCATATTGGAGGGTTTTGCCTCCTCGTACGGCCATAAGTATTTCATTTTTGTGCACTGAAATTCAACACTTTCGCAATAACCACTCTTGGGCGAGATTCCTCCGGTCTCTTGGGGCCCAGCCAATGTGCGCGCTCGATAAGCAGGGGGCCATGCGTGACCGCCAAGTCCAGCGCAGATGGAAGCCACGTTTCCAGAAATTTTGGTAACTCACGGTCGGAGAGGTTTTCCGGCAGCCCGACAAAGCGGAGGTTGGACCGCCGAGAGCAGTTTTCCAAATCTTCCATGCGCTCCGATTGTTTAATTACCGTTTGCTTGAGCGTGGCCAGCTCTTGTTGCATCGACTGGTGGCCATCTTGCAGGTCTGAGATTCTTTGTTCGGCCTCTTCAAATCTTGTCTCAAGGTTTGGATAGAGCTATTCAGCTCCATTAACTTAGATGATATTAATAAAAGTTCCGGTTTGATCGTTTCTTGAATCGCTGCTTTAATATCCGCCATATTTGCCTGCGTTATTGTATCCAGGGGCAGCTCTTCCCCCTCTATTGGGCTCTCCGAGGGCCGCACCCGGTCCTTTTCTTTTTCTCTTTCTTTCTTAGCTTGCCGGGAAGCCATGGAGCCAAGATATTTCAGCACTGCACTACAGATTCAGATTTGTTCAACCGGTAAGGTGTGGGTTCCTTTTAGGCGCCGGATGAGGCCAGATGGTGGGCAAAGGGCGCCGAGAAGGAAGAATGTGCGTCTTCTCCCCTCACAGCATCACGTGATCTCTCCTGTCAGATATATTGAATCCAATAAAAGTTATCACTTATAACTTGTTGACCCTTAATTCCATGTATCCAAGTAGAGTAACATGACAACCACAATTCTTTGCTCATGTCTATACATAAAGTATTGTAATAATATAAGTGCAAGTGGGGCTGTGGCCTAAAGATCTAGCCTCCTAGGTCTCCTTTCTGTCTGCCAGACAGACCCAGATATGTGAGTGTCTGTATTTCCTCGGGGACCTCTAGTTATTATTGTATGTGCAGTCTGTCAGACAGATCCAGCTGCTGGTTAACAGTATGTTTGCATCACAAACTGCCAGATAGACCAAGCTGAGTAATTGTGTGTTTATTCTAGGACTTATAACATTTCATATTACCTGCTTTGCCATTCACTCTGGCAGCCTCAAAGCTTGCTGAATCATTCAAATGGAGCAATTTAATACTTAGCAGAAGTAACACATG
This sequence comes from Rhinatrema bivittatum, assembly GCF_901001135.1. Taxonomy (NCBI): domain Eukaryota; kingdom Metazoa; phylum Chordata; class Amphibia; order Gymnophiona; family Rhinatrematidae; genus Rhinatrema; species Rhinatrema bivittatum. The sequence goes on along the minus strand of NC_042615.1, from coordinate 256,461,080 downwards.
TTATTTCTTCATTTTTTTGCATCTCATGATGTATTTATTTACTGGTTTTCTATACCGATGTTCATAAAACAATATCACATCGGTATACAGCTTAAAAAATAAATGCCTTATTAAAAGCATTTTAAAAACAATAAGAAAAAAGTTACATTTATAAAATAAAAACTAGCAATACTAACTAGACCCCCATAATTATAATAGAAACTAGAATTAGCAGTAAAAAACAGTAAAATAATATATTAAGATTAAACTTAAAGGATATGTTCAAGGAAAAGCTTGCTGAAACAGCCAAGTTTTGAGTCCTCTCTTAAAAGATTTAAAATCTGGCTCAAGTCGTAGATCTTGTGGAAGAGAGTTCCATAAAAGCAGCTCTGCAATGGAAAGTGCGCTCTCCCATACTGTATTTAAATGAGCAGCTTTTGGTGATGGCACTGGTAAAGATCCATTGCTTGCCAATCTGGTAGACCTTTGTGGGGTATGAAAATGTAATGAGGCAGTGAGCCATTCCATTTTGTCATCATAGAGAATTTTGTGGATCATGGAGAGTACTTTAAATTGGATGCGAAAGGAAATTGGCAACCAATGTAAATCTTTCAGGATCGGTGTAATATACGCTCTTCTTCTGGTGTTGGTTAAAATTTGGGCTGCTGAGTTCTGGAGAAGTTGGAGTGGTCTGATTGAAGAAGCAGGTAAACCTAGTAACAAGGCATTGCAGTAATCTGTCTTTGAGAGGATAAGGGCTTGAAAACTGTTCTAAAATCTTGTTTATATAAAAGTGGCTTCAGGTCTTTTTAAAATGTTCAGTTTGAAATATCCATCTCTAATTGTGTTATTTATCCAGCATTTTAGGTTTACTTCACAATCTAGCATCACTCCTAAGTCTTTAACCTCAAAAGTAACTGGATGTTTTTTGTTATTCTTTGATACTTCTCCTTCAATCTTTTCATTTAGTTTATTACTTATTAATAAAAATTCAGGGTTTTTTTTTGATTCAAGGTTAAACTCATCTGTCTTAAAACTTGGATTATAGCAGCAAGGTAGATCTCCTAAAGTCTTCATGTTTAAGATTCTTTATTACTACTATCACTACTTCTTATCATTTTTACTCGGTGCTGTACAGATGCATATGAAAAGGCTTATTCCATGCTTTCTTTCAGTCTGTTTTAGCCTTCCCCATCCACTCCAGGAGGTTATTCCACACAACTACTAACTTTGCTGTGAAAAATATTTCCTGTCATCATTTACTGTATTGTTCCTGAGCCTACCCACTTGAAGCTTTGCTTCATGAGCTCTTGTTATACAACTTCCTTTCCCCTGAAAAAAGATTTACTACTTGTGCAATTATTAACATCTTTCAGGTATTTTTTATGTTTTTATCATTTCATTTCTGGTGTTTCTCCAGAGTACACATATTTAGATCCTTAAGTCTCATCTTGCAGGGTTTTAGGTGTAGACCCTTGTACTCTTTTGGTAACCCTTCTCTGGACCACCTCCAGCCTGTCTGTCCTTCCAGAGGTTAATAGCCCTTACGAGGTGTCACCAATGACCAATGAGGTCTACACCTCAGCATTGGGCTACTGCCTTGTTACATTGTCTCACCATCTTGAAATCATTGGTTATAATCACTCTGAGGTCTCTGTGCAGCTTTATGGATGTAAATATCTCATTCCCCACTGTTTACCCCACCTTGGATTTCTTCACTTCCTCAGTTTTTGCTTTTAGCATTATTTTCTGTTGACTTTTTTTCCCTTCATAGGGTGCAGAAAATTGAATCTCTCATCAAACAATGATGAAACATTATGCAAGCAAATGGTCTGTAGGCTTGTAATTTTGTTACCTTATGTTTACCGACAAGTGAATTTGATCTTTATTCCATTGCTGCCTTGTCCCTCGATGTTTACTAGTTAATGCCTTAATAGTGGGAAAAAGGGAAGCTGGAAAATGCATTAAAGTTCCCAAAATCTGCCATTTTAATTTTTTCTAACTTCCACAATCTGTGCTTTTTCTACCAGCCAGCCTTGTTGGATTTCACTAGTAAGAGCGATGCATGAAACTAGGCCAACCCTGTGGAATCCCTACAGAAGATTAGCTCTTAGTGCAATAGAGCTAGCTAACCGTTCCCTTGAAAAAGGAGCTGGCTAAAGTTAAAGCTGAATTAGCTTCAATGAAGAAAGTCTCACCCACTTTATAATATTCAGGAATTAATTCCCCATTACCACAGAAAAACCAAAAGTCAAAGATAAAGAGATTTACAGTGGGCTCAGGTAGGATTAGACCTGTGACCCACAGGCACCCGTTCCTGACAGCTGTGCAGCCCACAAGTCTACCCCCCAACTCACACAGGGCATTAAGGAACTCAATAAACAACAAGATTACAGTGGGCTCTGGTAGAATTGAACCTGTGATGCAGAGACATACATTGTATCAAGTGCAACAAGTAAAAAAATCCTTCTCTGTATTAAATACTGAAGAAGTTCTTGAGAAAAAGATTGAAGTGTTATCTGAAAAGAAAGAAGAAACCCAATGCATACAGAAATTCCAGATCAGTAACCAAAGGAAAAAGCTCATTGTGCTGGATGAATCTGTCATCAAAGGCACTAATCTTTTCCTTTGCACAAATGCAAAGGGAAAGGGAGAAGTGGATAACAAAACCCAACTAAATAAATCACAAAAGGAGTCCAGGAACAGCAGTAACCTGAACGAGGAAAGCTGGAAAGCTATGAGCACAAATGCTCGTAGTTTGGGCAATAAAATTCTAGACCTGCAAGCCCTATTGGTGGAGGAGGACTTGGACATTGTTGCTGTCATGGAGACGTGGTTCACAGAATCTCACGTTTGGGATATGGCAATACCAGGCTATAACTTGTTAAGGAAGGACAGAGAGGATAGGAAAGGGGGAGGAGTGGCTCTTTATGTCAGAAACAATATCCAAGCATCTGAGCTGCAAGGAAGATGGGGCAATGAAGAAGCACTATGGGCCAACCTAAAAAAAGATGGGACATCCATTTTTATTGGAGTGGTTTACAGGCCTCCAAACCAAAAGGAAGAACTTGACAGAGATCTGGTTGAAGACATCCAAAAGATGGGAAAGAAGGAAGAAGTGGTGATCATTGGAGACTTTAATTTGCCGGATGTAGGCTAGAGAATCCCATCTACAGAATCTAACAATAGTAGAGAAATAGTGGATGCTCTGCAAGGAGCTTTGTTCAAACAAATGGTAATGGAACCCACGAGAGAGGGAGCTATAGTCGATTTAGTGCTCACTAATGGAGATAATGTCTCTGATGTCCAGGGGGGCGCCCACCTCAGCACCAGTGATCATCAAACAGTATGGTTTAATATCACAAAAAGGATACGGAAAAGAAGCACACGGACCCAAGTTTTGCAGTTCAAAAACATGGACTTTGATGAAATGGGGAAGTACCTAGAGGAAGAACTAGTAGGCTAGGAGAACAAGAGAGATGTGGAACAACAGTGGACCAAACTAAAAGTAGCAATTACCAAGGCAATTAATCTATATATTAGAAAAGCAAAAGAAAAATGAAACCTATTTGGTTCTCAAAGGAGGTGGCTGATAAAGGCTAAAAGAACAGCGAAAGGATCCCAAAGGGAGGAGCACAAAGAAGAATATCTGATAGAACTGAGGGAGACAAAGAAAGTAATCAAGACTGCAGAAAGTCAAGCGGAAGAAAGGATTGCCAAAGAGGTAAAGAGAGGTAACAAAACATTTTTCAGATACATCAGTGAAAGGAGAAAAGTTCAAAGTGGTATAGTGAAACTGAAAGGTAAAAAGGATCAATGTGTGGAGAGAGACGAAGAAATGCAGAAATATTAAACGAATACTTCAGTTCTGTGTTCACTAAAGAGGACCATGGAGAAGGACCGTCGCTAGTTAACAAGAAACTGGAGGGGAATGGAGTAGATGTAACTCCATTTACAGTAGAGAATGTATGGAAAGAGCTGTGGAAACTGAAAGTGGACAAAGCCATGGGGCCTGATGAGGTTCATCCCAGGATACTGAGGGAGACTAGAGATGTGCTGGTGGGTCCGCTGTGTGACCTGTTCAATAGATCCCTCAAAATGGGAGTGCTGCCGATTGATTGGAGAAGAGTGGTGGTGGTCCCGCTTCACAAGAGTGGAAACAGAGAAGAGGCTGGTAACTGCAGACCAGTTAGCCTCACCTCAGTGGTGGGAAAAGTAATGGAGCCGCTTTTGAAGAAAGAATAGTGAACTATCTACAGTCAGAAGAATTGCTGGACCAGAGGCAGCATGAATTCACCAGGGGAAGATCCTGTCAGACAAATCTGATTGACTTTTTTGACTGGATAACCAAGGAATTGGATCGAGGAAGAGTGCTCGATGTCATCTACTTGGACTTCAGCAAAGCTTTTGATACGGTTCCGCACAGGAGACTGGTGAATAAAATGAGAAGCTTAGGAGTGAGTGCTGAGGTGGTGGCCTGGATTGCAAACTGGTTGACGGATAGAAGACAATGTGTGATGATAAATGGAACTTACTCTGAAGAGAGAGCGGTGTTGAATGGAGTGCCACAAGGATTGGTGTTGGGACCGGTCCTGTTCAATATCTTTGGGAGCGACATTGCGGATGGGATAGAAGGTAAGGTGTGTCTTTTTGTGGATGACACTAAGATCTGCAACAGAGTGGACAAGCCGGAAAGAGTGGAGAGAATGAGACGGGATTTAAGGAAGCTGGAAGAGTGGTCAAAGATATGGCAGCTGAGACTCAATGCCAAGAAGTGCAGAGTCATGCATATAGGGTGTGGAAATCCGAAAGAACTGTAATCGATGTGGGGAGAAAGGCTGATGTGCATGGAGCAGGAGAGAGACCTTGGGGTGATAGTGTCTAATAATCTGAAGTCGGCGAAACAATGTGACAAAGTGATAGCTAAAGCCAGAAGAATGCTGGACTGCATAGAGAGAGGAATATCGAGTAAGAAAAGGGAAGTGATTATCCCCTTGTACAGGTCCTTGGTGAGGCCTCACCTGGAGTACTGTGTTCAGTTCTGGAGACCGTATCTCCAAAGGGACAGAGACAGGATGGAGGCGGTCCAGAGAAGGGCGACCAAAAAGGTGGATGGTTTTCATCGAATGACTTATGAGGAGAGATTGAAGAATCTGAATATGTACACCCTGGAGGAAAGGAGGAGCAGGGGTGATATGATACAGACTTTCAGATACTTGAAAGGTTTTAATGATCCATAGACAACGACAAACCTTTTCCGTTGCAAAAAAATCAGCAGAACCAGGGGTCATGATTTAAAACTCCAGGGAGGAAGACTCAGAACCAATGTCAGAAAGTATTTCTTCACGGAGAGGGTTGTGGATGCCTGGAACGCCCTTCTGGAGGAAGTGGTGAAGACCAAAATTATGAAGGATTTCAAAGGGGCGTGGGATAAATACTGTGGATCCATAAAGTCTAGAGGATGTGAGTGAAGAGAAGAGGCATGGGGGTGGCTTGCGGGAATGACGGCTACTACCTGGAGATTAATATCATTATTCAATAAACATGCACACGGTTAATGCGACTCCAACATTGCTCTATGCTTCAACGGCAAGAGGAAATGTGGAAAAAAGGATTTTCATTCACAAAAAAGCAGGGGAGTAGCTTGCTTGTTACGGCGGTTGCTACCCCAAACCAAATAAGCCTGATACTTCACTTTCAATGCATATCCAGCACAGCTCTCTGCTTCAACGGCAGGGGGAATGAAGAAAAGATAAACATACACACAAGTTAATGTCCTTATTCAATAAACATACACACGGTTAATGCAACTCCAACATTGCTCTATGCTTCAACGGCAAGAGGAAATGTGGAAAAAAGGATTTGCATCCACAAAAATGCAGGGGAGTAGCTTGCTTGTTACGGCGGTTACTACCCCAAACCAAATAAGCCTGATACTTCACATTCAATACATATCCAGCTTAGCTCTCTGCTTCAACGGCAGGGGTAATGAAGAAAAGAGGATTTATATTCAGATATCTACCAACAAGGACTGAATTACATAGTCAGGGTAAAACAAATAAGCATGGGTGTAGCTTGCTTGTTATGGCGGTTACTACCCCGAATCAAGCCTGATACTTCACTTGGAATACATATCCAGCGCAGCTCACTGCTTCAACGGCAGGGATAATGAAGAAAAGAGGATTTATATTCAAACAACCAACAAGGACTGAATTGCACAGGCTGGGTAAACAAGCGTGGGAGTAGCTTGCTTATTACGGCAGTTACTACCCCAAACCAATTAGCTAGATACTTCACTTAGATGCAGCTCCAGCACTGCTATCTAAATTGATGGCGGGGGTGGAAGGGAAATATAACCAAAAAGTTATTTTAAAGGGACAAGAGTAACAGGTAAGTATGAAAAAATAAGTGTGAAAGCTTGCTGGGCAAACTGGATGGACCGTTTGGTCTTCTGCCGTCATTTCTATGTTTCTATATTATTCCCTCCAGGAAAATGTAAAAACACAGGCTAATAGGCAGAGTACACTGAGATAGGGCTCCTCTGCACTGTTTAAAATAAATGAATAAATAAAATTAACAAAAAATAGTAGTTCTGCTTAGGGGAGAAACTTAAAACAAATTGGCCTGATTTCAAAATCATTTATATGCTTCAAACTGGGTTTTACTTGTGTAAATCAACTTTACCCACATTAAGTGGCTTTTGAAAATTGCTACAATATATGCCATTGAATTGTTCATAGGTTTTTACCCATGTTAAGTGCACTCAACGCAGGTAAATGTCTGTTGAAAATTGCTACAATAGTATGTTACGTTTCCATGCATAACTCTTGAATGATTGCAGTCACCCGAGAATAGTATTTTGGTTGTGTGAGAGTTAAATAAAAAAAAATAAAAAATCAGGAATTACAATGATGTGGTTGAATGGAAATGGAGTTTTCATCTGCATGCCAAAAGGAAATCTGGTTAAACTGGTTGAACATCATGAGGCGGAACTCTCCATGTTAAATTGGTATGTGCTTAATGCTGATTTCTTAATATGTAAGGTGTTTATATTTATTTACAGCACAGACTTTTGGTAAATGTATTGGTCCCTGGAGACAACTGGGATCTTTGTAGTTTGTAATAGCTCATATAGAACCAATAAAAAACAAATGCAGTACATGAGCTTTTGAGACTGCACCGGTCCTTTCTTCAGATGTGACCTTTACCTTCAGATGTGTATTTACATTGTAGATTATTTTGTCTGACTTTCTGCATTTTTAGCACTTTGTGCAGTCTCTCTTTTATCACTAAGACTACTGACATTGGGAGTTTGTTCCAAGAAGAACTGATCAAGAAAAGGAAAATAACTTCTTACAGACATATATGAAAACAAAAGGAAATGGGAGATCTTTGAATCAATTTGAGTTATCTCAGTTAACAAGACTCTTATTTCACTGAATCTTCTTTTATTTTTTGGGAAAAGAATAGGTTACTATCTCTATTAAAAACAAAAAAACACCTAAAAATCTTTCAGGATTGGAACCAGTGGTCATTACCTTTGGTTTGTCTGACGTCTTGGTCCTGTCTGTAACCCCTGCTGACATTTCCGTTCTCTTTTTCCAAGGTTCATTTTTTTAGCAATTTCTGGAACCTGCTTTTCCTTTTCCAGTATCTTTTTTTGACCCGCCTCCATATTTTCTCTCTGTAATTCTCTGTTTCCAGTTCTGTTTTCCTGGACCTTAACACTTTTTAAGACATTCTTGCTATGCTAGCTTTATAACATCTCTTTGTTTCTGGCGTTAGTGTCTTTTTTTTTTTTTGCTATTTTCAGGACTTTATTTTGCTATTTCTGTGCCTATTCTCTGTTTTCCAGGGCTCAGTTCCTCTGTTTGAATGCAGAATTAAAAATGTTCAGCAGAACATTATTCACCAGATTAAATGAATGAAAATAATTACATCCTATGTTTAGAATCATAGCTTGGAGGCCTGGCATCTCTTCATAAAAATGAATAAATCCTGTATGCACTGGTGTTTAGACTGGCCCACTCACAACTCTGTACATTATCAACTTTGTTACAATTTGAATGACCCTCGTTCTCTATTCTAATATTACTAACAGGTAGAATTGGGTAGAGGAAACTCACTGAGCTTACTCACAATGTGATGCCAATGCAAAATAAGGACAAAAAGTAAAAAATATATACCCACACATGCAATATGCCCCCTCATTTAAATATGCTGGAAAGCATTTATGTGACCTTATGCCATAGAATTTCTTAGGGAGCGAAGACAAATTTTTGACTCAAATGATTCTGTAATATTTATATTGAGCTTATAGGGAATGTTCAGTATTAATTTGTGAAGGCTTTCACACATATGTACACATCATTCAAAACAGAAGCAGTCGTATGTAGTGTAGTGCTTTAGAAATGTTAAGTAGCAGCAGTAGTAATTTTCAGTGCATACTTTACTTTCACTCCCTTATGACCAGCACTGTACCACAAGGAGGAGCATTCTTTTTCCAGACGGGTCAGGTCTGTGCACTTTGTTCTCCACTCCATAACTCTTAGGATACCATGAGTTGACATCTCTGAACTATGCAATGTGAATAAACAATTCGAAGCAGTACGTGTTACAGCATCGTGGATGGAGTGTTCACCATTCCAGGACACCACAACCATTCTTGAGCTCATCTCATTTTGTGGAAGTAAGCCTATTGATCCCACTTCTTGTGAGTCATTTATAACGCTGGCATAATGGATGTTCCTTTTCTGATATACTAAATAAGGTGAGGTCCTCTTAAGCTTTCACTTAGCCTTGCTAGTAACACCAGAGGGTTCCGGTTTGATGCTATAATCAGTCAGCTACCAGGCAGAGAAGGAACTGAGGTTGGAACCAGAGCTTTGGAACTAGTGCAGTTCTATGAAACCAGATTTTGGTGGGAAAAAGCTATGGGGAGCATATCTGGGAACTTTTGCCTTCTGGTCACTCTAAGATTGACATGCCATGGGGAGGGGTGGGGATGTATACATGTACCACTTTCCTCCCCATGACTCACATTAGTGTTGATCAGCAGTTGGGGGGGGGGGGGGGGAGGGGTGAGAAGGCGATGGCATTTACTCCCCTTGTGCTGTGCCTAGCAGACATCCCCTTTTGTGCCATCCCACAAGAATTCACCCCTCTTTACCTCTCCCAATATTTATCCCTTCTCACAGCCCCAACCCATCAAGCATTCACACCCCCCTCATACCAGCAGCATTCTCTCTTTACCTCACTCCCCTTTCAGCATTTACCTCCTCTCCCACTCCATAAGTAACTTAAATATCCCTGGCTTGTGTTCCAGGGTCTCTTTCCTCCTCCTCCTCCACTCTGGCTTCAGCTTAGGATCACAGAGAACTACGGGCTACTGTATCTGTCGCAGCTCCTTCCCTCATGTTTCCCCTACTGCTGCTTGTTCACAGAGGGGCAGGAGGAAAGGGGACAAAGCAGGGAAGAAAACAATGTTTCTACTTCCTTCTCCAAACTCTCCTATCCTGTTTCTCCCACATATACTGCCTGTTGACCTGTTGACAGGGACTGTGGGTACAAGAAGAGAAGGGATGAAGCTGGGAGAGTCATAGCAGAGCTTTCCACTGTTTCCCCCGGGGACCCTGGAAATGTAAGCAGATTCATGGAGTCTGAGTCAAACTCACAGTTTCCAGGTATGTCCAGAGTGAGCAACTGCCTATTGTCTCTGGGGCTCTGCAAGAAGCAGCTGAAGGTGAACAGCAGGACTGGGGGAATTCTGCGCAAAAAAATGTAAAATTCTGCAAGCTTTATATTGGTCAAAATAACACAGTTTACATGACAGACTTTAAGTAATTACATTTAAAATTTATACAGAAAAAATGTATTACTTAGAGTTGCAGAATTTTAAATATTTTGAGCAGAATTTCCCTAGAAATTCACTGTAAGAGTGTCCCTTCCACTCACTCTCCCTACTCCCCTGGCCACTTTGCCCTCTCAGGCCCCCAACTCTTCCACCTGCCAGTATCTCTCCCTTCCACTCTATCATCACTCCCAGAGTTTGACCCCATTCTCAGTACTGCCCCTCACACAGGCTCCCTCTGTCTCTCCCTCTCTCACACACATGCTCCCTCTCTCTAGTACACATACACACACACCCTCATACAGGCTCCCTCACTCTCTCGCACACACCCACACAAGCTCCTTTCTCTCTCACACATACATCCTCACACAGGCTGTCTCTCTCTCATGCACCCCTTCACTCATGCTCTGTCTCACACATACACAATCCCTTCACACAGGCTAGCACCCTCACATACACACAATCCCTTTTTCATACACACGAGCTCCCAGTCTCTCACACACACTCCTTCATAATCTCCTCATATAGGCTCCCTCTCTCTGGCACCCACACTCAAGCATCCCCCCCTCTTTCTCACCTCCCATGCTCTCTCTCTCTCACCCTCCCCTCTCCTCTCTCACACCCCTCCCCGTTCTCACACCCCTCTCCCTCTCCTCACACACACATTCAACGGGGCCTTCATCTTCGCCGCGAGCGGAGCATACTCCGCAGCACACGGGGGCCTTCATCTTCGCTGCAAATAGTGTGCCGGAGCCGCCTTCTTCGCCGCGAGCGGAGCGCATTCTGTGGCACACGGGGGCCTTCATCTTCGTGCACTCCATTCGTAGCATGCCGGGGTCTGCTTTGCCATTTTCTGCGCAGAAAAGGGCAATTCTGTGCAAGGGGGGAATTCTGCTTAAATGCTGTGCTCCTCAGTGGCACAGAATTCCCCCAGGCTAAGCGGGACTTAGCACTTGCATACATACATGGAAGTGTTTAATTGCTAGCTAAGGTCAGAAAAGCTGAACAACTCTATTCTATAGGATCATGTGTCTTGTACTGCTTATTCATACAGAGTATTTCCAGGCTAGTTTTGTGGAAACTGTTTTTGTTGATTCATGTATATTGAATGATTGTGATAAAATTTATTTCATTCAGTAAACATCTGTTGCTGTTCTTTGTGATCTGAACTTTGTTACCAAGTACCCGAGGTATTGCATGTTTCAGTGAAGCTTTGCACAGAAGTGATTATGAAATTGCATTCCTGTTTATTAATGCAGAAGTTATGGTCAAATGTTATCATGAAGGACTGATAAATCTGAGGAGTTTTATTGTTGTACTCTCCTCCTCCTCTTCACCCTGCCTCTCCAGGAGGTAAATCTGGATCTGTAGGCAGAGGTTGTTACTGATGTATTGAGAAAATGCAGGCAACCATGTCATTCAGTAAGAAACTGATAAAATAGTACACAAAGGACTGACTGTCACCAAAGGGAACAAACAGTCTTAACTAAACTTCTCCAGATCTAGTGGGGGACCAAAGTTATTGAAGCTTGAAGCTCCATGGCTTTTAAAATGTGGATAAAACTGGAGGATTTATTACTATTTTCTCTATGAACTAGATGTGGGTCCTTTAAATTCCCATGTAGCACCACTTTTGTGGTAATATATGAAGCTCTCATGTAACCCCTGTTCTATTAATTTTTTCCTTGCCTGACTGTTAAGATGGCTACAGTAGGACCCAGAGACTGATCAGTCAGGGTCAAGGCTGCCCTCTTTGTGGAACTGGTGCAGTGGGGTGAGTATTGAGTCCCAGAAATGGTATCCTGGAGGTCTAACTGCCAACCCCTGCATAACAGGGAGGAAATCTGTTCCCCTGGCATAAAACCACCTCTGTAATTCAATGCAGGTTTTCCACAAAGTTGGCAATAGCTTGCAAGATTGCCTGTTAAAAAACACTAGCTCTAAGAGGCTCTTATTTAAACCAAAAGATAGTTTTTACCACAAGATCCTCCATGGCTTTAGTCATGCTGGTAACTTCAGTGTTCTTTGCCAAGACCTGCTAGCTCTGAGGGACCTATTTAAGCAGTGGTGTTTGCTGTAGGACGTTCCAGGGCTGCTGATGTTTTTCCTGCCACTCTGGAAGCTAGCTCTGAGATACAGTATTTGCTTAAATTCAGTCAGGTGGAAAAGAGCTCCCAGCTTACAACTTCCAGATTCTGCCTGGAAATTATTTTATCCTTCGTATAATTGTAGTCAAACCGTTAGGTTGAATAGCAATAAAACATACAATCCCCCATGAGAATTTCATCAATGAAAATTCCACATCATTAACCGTACTTTACTTAATGTCGTATTGTTACCGATTAATAATGGCACCCAATATTTAAAGTATGATCTATAACTTCCTTGATATATGTGCCCTATTGTAAACCGATATGATGGTAAATAACTTAATGACGGTATATAAAAACTTAAATAAATAAATAAATAATTAGGGCGAAGTGGAAGATGCTGTAATGCTGACGATAACTAAGATAATGTCAGCTAGCTAAAGCTAGATGAAGGCAAGCCCCTTAATTAAGAAGCAGCCCTGGTTGCTTGAAAATCTTTGCTTGCTGCTTAAAGAGGGGGATTGCTGCATATACTCAAAGTGGGTCTAATGTTCCAAGAAAGTTACTGAAGATCTGTTATATATGCCAGATCCTTTGTTGAAATCTCTAAAGAGCAGGGCTCAATTTGTAGACAGAAAAGAAGTGGAAGTATGGAGCAAATGGAAGCAGAGAGCAGGTAAGATGTGGAGGTATTAGGGCTGGGGCCGGGTGTGACCTCTGTGAAGGTGAGTGACAGGGTATGAACTCTGCTGCTACACACACACACACATACAAATGTGAACAGTAGAAGAAAAAGCAGTGGCGTTGACACGCATTCACCTGTTGTCTATTAGCTATTTCTTTTCCTCTCTCATGGCCTGCTTTTCAATTGTGCCAGGAAACTGCACAAAAATCAAGGCCATGTGGCTGCTCTTACCTCGTAGTAAGCAACTCCAACACTCTGATCTGCTTTCTCTGGGGCCCGGGGGGGGGGGGGGGACGGGACGGGACAGAAAGAATCCTGTCATCACCGGTTCCACTCCATTTCTGAAGGGAGCTGGAACTGATTTATACCACCAGCTCTGCTCTCTTTCCATGGAGGAGCCGGAACTGATTTACATTGCCAGCTCTGATCTGTCTTCCTGTGTACTGGAAGAAAGGTGGCAGAATGGCATTCTGGGTTGGTCCTCCAGAAATTAAGCCTTTGGTAACAGAACAAAAATAGGTTGAATGAGCACAACTTGTGAGACTTGTGAGCTGTAGTGTTTTTCAAGGGCAGCATTGAAACCTTGACTACTGGCACTATTGCACATAAGTTTTAAACTTTTGTTAATTCAGCCTCTTTTTATGTCTGGGTTTTTTTCTGTTCAGCAACTGCTTCAATATCACCCCTTCTCCTGTTTCCTGTAGAAGAGGACGGGAGGAGCAACAGGAGGGAAAGGTCTGGATTAGGGAGTAGAGTGACTTTTTTCTGCTCTGTCTGCTCCAGTTTTACCCTCTCTTCTCCTCCTTCCTGCAAGCTGCCTGAAGGGGAAGGGCACAACAGAACATCTCTGGTGCTCTACTTCTTAAGTCTGAAAAGAAGTGGTGAACTGTAAAACAGGCCATTCCTCTATGAATTAAGACCTGCTAGAGAGCACCTGATAGGAAAAGAGGGCTGTATGGATAAAGACCACTGCCCTACCAGTGTTATTCTTTGGATTGCCTAAAATAGAAAGAGACATATAAAAGCATAGCCATAGGTGTTGCATGTATGTAGTGGCAGGTTTCATCATTGACTGTATATTTGCTCTGTTACTGCGGCTTGGAGTGTAGGTTTCATTTTGTCCTACATTATTATGCAGACACAAGTTTTATTTGACCTTAGCTTCTCTCTCTTTTTCTCTCTCTGGGTGGAAAAGTTGGATTTCTTTGGTTACAGTGTATTTGGATTTTCAGAAGGCATTTGACAAAGTCCCTCATGAGAGGCTTCTAAGAAAACTAAAAAGTAATGGGATAGGAGGCGATGTCCTTTTGTGGATTACAAACTGGTTAAAAGACAGGAAACAGAGATGGTCAATTTTCTCAGTGGAAAAGGGGCACTGCAGAACAGTGCAGTGCCCCAGGAATCTATACTTGGACCAGTGCTTTTCAATATATATATAAATGAGCTGGAAAGGAATACAATGAGTGAAGTTATCAAATTTGTGGACGATACAAAATTATTCAGAGTAGTTAAATCACATTACAGGAGGACCTTGCAAGACTGGAAGAATGGGCATCCAAATGGCAGCTGAAATTTAATGCGGACAAGTGCATTTATGGAAAAATAACCCTTGCTGTAGTTACACGATGTTTGGTTCCATATTAGGTAGTACTACCCAGGAAAAAGATCTAGGCATCATAGTGGATAATACTTTAAAATCGTCAGCTCGGTGTGCTGCAGCAGTCAAAAAAGCAAACAATGTTAAGAATTGTTAGGAAGGGAATGGTTAATAAAATGGAAAATGTCATAATGCCTCTGTATCGCTCCATGATGAGACTGCACCTTGAATACTGTGTACAATTCTGGTCACTGCATCTCAAAAAAGATATAGTTGCAATGGAGAAGGTACAGAGGAAGGAAACCAAAATGATAAAGGGGATGGAACAACTCCCCTATGAGGAAAGGCTGAAGAGGTTAGGCCTGTTCAGCTTGGAGAAGATATGGCTGAGGGGGGATATGATAGAGGTCTTTAAGATCATGAGAGGTCTTGAATGAGTAGATATGAATCTGTTATTTACACTTTCGAATAATAGAAGGACTAGGGGGCATTCCATGAAGTTAGCAAGAAGCACATTTAAGACTAATCGGAGAAAATTCCTTTTCACTCAACGCACAGTAGAGCCCTAGAATTTGTTGCCAGAGGTTGTGGTTGGTGCAGTTAGTGTAGCTGGGTTTAAAAAAGGTTTGGATAAATTCTTGGAGGAGAAGTCCATTAACTGCTATTAATCATGATGACAACAACAACAACCTCAACTCACCCCTAATGACCTCCTCTACACAACTAAGAGACCTCGGCGTAATTATAGATAACCGGCTAAGCCTAAAAAAATTCGTCAATAACACAACAAAAGAATGTTTCCACGAACTGCATATATTAAAAAAGTTGAAACCGCTCCTCCATCTTCAAGACTTTCGAACAGTTCTCCAAGCAATCTTATTTTCAAAAATAGATTACTGCAACTGCCTGCTAATTGGTCTTCCAGCTATCACCACCAAACCTCTACAATTGTTACAGAATTCCGCCACCAGGATCTTAACCAATTCCAGCAGAGGAGAACACATCACACCTATTCTTAAGAACCTACACTGGCTCCCAATTAAATCCAGGATTTTGTACAAAGTTCTAACCATGGTCCATAAGACCATTCACTCCCAAACCTCGCTAGAACTAAACTGCCCTCTTCGTCATCACTCATCATCCAGACCTATCAGAACCAGGTATTTAGGCACCCTTTATGCACCACCTGCCAAGTCATTGCTCAAGAAACGCGCATTCTCGACAGCCGCTCCCACACAATGGAATGCCCTCCCCGCAGACCTTCGCCTGGAACCTTGTCTGCGGACGTTTAAGAAAAAGCTTAAGACTTGGCTTTTCACAGAAGCCTTCACTTAAAGCCTTCACAATCACAAAACCAACTTTGATTGCCACACTGTTATTCACTCATTTCCTTCCTGTGCTAGATTACCCTCGGACCACGGTCTCGGGTTAGAATTTCTATGGCAAATGCCAAATTGTCTATCTGTTTACTGGTATAATTCTATGTTCTTAAAAAAAAATAAAAACTTTTTTTGATACAATGTTTTTTTTTCTATGTTCGATGTAATGCTAACGTTAGTTTTTCTTCAATCACTATGTACGCCATGTTTCTATTTACCCCTTATGTTCATTGTAATTTCTAACCTTAGTTCTCTGTAAACCGACGTGATATGTACTATAACATGAACATCGGTATATAAAAGCCTTTAAATAAATAAATAAATAATCAAGTTTACTTAGGGAATAGCCACTGCTATTAATTGCATCAGTAGCATGGGATCTTCTTGGTGTTTGGGTAATTGCCAGGTTCTTGTGGCCTGGTTTGGCCTCTGTTGGAAACAGGATGCTGGGCTTGATGGACCCTTGGTCTGACCCAGCATGGCAATTTCTTATGTTCTTATGTATTGATGCTTTGACAAATGTTATGATTTCTGTTCTTCTATCTTTGTTTCTGTGTTAGCTGTTTTTTTGTCTTGGCCAATTCCATTGCCTATCAGCTTTCTCCAAGGACAAGCAGGTTGGTAGTCCCCACACATGGGTGACATAATCATATGGCGCCCATATGCGGAAAACGTACTTTAAAGTTTCTAGAAACTTTGACTAGGCACACTGAGTATGCTCAGCATGCCCTATACCATGCGTCCATGCGGAGACCCTCTTCAGTCTCTTCTGTTTTGTGGAGCTGCGAGCCCCGCAGATGATAGAGCTCTTAAAAATTTTGGTCTTCTGGCCTAGCGGAAACTTATTTTTTGTGCTTTTGCGATTTTTTTCTCTCTGTTCCTTCACTGGGTCAATCTCAGCGCCTTCCCATAGTGTCCCCAGTCAGGGTTTTCAATGTCTTTGGGTAAGTTTTCTTTTGTGGTTGTTTCCCCCGTGGTGGAGATGCCTTGGTTCCCTTTGGTCATCTACGTCTGCTGCCACCATTTCCTCCTTTGGCCCTTTTGTTTTGCTCTGTCATGGCCACGTCCAGTTTTCATTGATGCCCCCAGTGTCCGCAGACCATGTCAATCACCGATCTGCATGAAATCTGCATCCTCTGCCTGGGGGCATCACATGATGTCCGGGGTTGCCGCTTGTGCGACCAGTTGATACCGAAGGAATATTGGCTTTGACTTGACAAGATGGACCACCTCTTCGGGCTGAAGAAGTCCGACCCATCAACATCGGCATCTAAGGACCTTGGAGCTGCACCAATGGACACCTCTCCATCGACATCGGTAGGGCCATCTGTTCTGTCGAGTTTGCCAGTGGATAAGGGTACCAGAGACTGACCACTGTCAATCTCCTCCGGATCGAGGACAATAGGTTCATCATCTTTGACTTTGGCACCGGGGAAAGATCAGGCTGAGCATCATGGGAAGACCAAGATGCAGTGGCACCGGTCTCAGTCGATGAAAGGTGCCGGGCACAGGGGTGCATTGGCTTTTGCCATGATGCCCCCAAAGTGATCCCTTGGTAAGGAGCACCCACCCTCCATTGATGTCCAGGGTCCACAACGGTCTCCACCGGTCCTGGTGCCAGTCGCGATCCCCCTCATGGGTCCAAGGAAGATCTTGGACACCCCTCTTTCCTCCCAGTCTGTGTTGGCATTGGCAATGTTCGAGAAGGAGGTGAAGTGGGTGCTTCAGAGGTTCCGAACTGGTAGAATTCCATCTTTTTCTACACGTCAACAGCTTTCAAGGGGTCAGGTATGGGCCCATTCCTTTCATGGGAGACGGCCTCTCCTTACTAACAGCTCCCAAACTTTTCCATCCTCCAAAACTCCACAATGAAGGTGCGCTGGCCCATTCCTTGGTGCCAGAAATAGGAGGATGTCTCTCACGTTTTCACAGTGAATGGGTCAAAATTACCTCAGACAATTGGGTCCTCAATATTATAAAACAAGGCTACGCTTTGGATTTTGCCTGCCCATTAAAGGATCTTTTTCTAGTATCTCCAAGCGGTTCTCTTCTAAAGCAGCAACTTGTTCGTCAAACCTTACATCGGTTGCAGGATCTAGGAGCTAATGTTCGGGTACCTCTGTCCCAATATCGGTCCGGTCGTTACTCCATTTATTTCATTGTTCCCAAAAAGGAAGGAACATTTCGTCCAATATTAGACTTGAAGGAAGTAAACAAGTCACTTCGGGTTCCTCATTTCCGCATGGAGACCTTGAGATCAGTCATTGCGGCCGTCCACAAAAACAAATTTTTGGCCTCTTTAGATCTGTCAGAAGCTTATCTTCATATACCAATTCAGAAATCCCACCAGAGATATCTTCATTTCATGGTGTTGAGCGAACACTATCAGTTTCAGGCTCTTCCGTTTGGTTTAGCAAGGTAATGGTGGTAGTTGCAGCAGCACTCAGAAGGGAAGGGATTTTTGTTCATCCCTATCTCGACGATTGGCTCATTCGAGCGAAGTCAAAGACTCTTTGCAAACTAGCGATCCAAAAGGTTCTGCATCTTCATATCCTTGGTTGGGTAGTCAACTTCAAGAAAAGTCATCTAGTCCCGATGCAAGCTTTGCAGTTTCTGGGTGCTCGATTCGATACGGCTGTGGGAAAGGTTTTTCTTCCACAGGACCGGATGATCAAATTGATGTCGCAAGTTCGTCGCCTTTTGGATCTAAATTTACCCTCGGTATGGGATTATTTACAGGTTCTTGGTTCTATGGCATCTACTCTGGATATGGTCCCCTGGGCTTTTGCACATCTAAGACCTTTGCAAAGGGCGTTGCTTTCCAGGTGGGACCCCAAGTCAGAGGAGTTTCATCTTCCTCTACCCCTACTGGAGCCGGCTCGGTCCAGTTTAAATTGGTGGTTGGTTCCGCGTCACTTGCAGGAAGGAATGGACCTGGAGCCTCCTCAGTGGATATTAGTGACAACGGATGCGAGCCTTTTCGGTTGGGGAGCTGTATGCCAGTCACATTCGACACAAGGTCAGTGGACAGCTTCACAAGCCAAGTGGCCCATCAACCGTTTGGAAACCAGAGCGGTACGACTAGCACTCTGCAGATTTCTACCACTTATTCAACATCAGTCGGTGAGGATTCTCTCCGACAATGCCACGACAGTAGCATACATCAACAGGCAAGGCGGCACGAAAAGTCACTCCGTCGCCATAGAAGCAGACATGCTAATGACCTGGGCAGAATCTCATCTACGCCGTCTAGCGGCATCGCACATAGCAGGAGTAGACAATGTTCAAGCAGACTTTCTCAGTCGCCAGTATCTAGATCCCGGAGAGTGGGAACTTTCCTGGGAGGCAATGAACATTCTCACTCAAGGATGGGGGACACCCAGGCTAGATCTGATGGCTACCCGTCTCAATACGAAAGCAGCTCGGTTCTACAGTCGAAGGAGAGAACATGGAGCGGAAGGGGTGGATGCCTTGGTTCTACCTTGGCCCAAAGACATCCTTCTTTATGTGTTTCCACCATGGCCACTAATAGGAAAAGTCATGAGAAGATTAGAATCTCACGAAGGTCCGGTGATTCTCGTCGCTCCAGAATGGCCTCGCAAACCATGGTATGCGGATCTCATCAACTTAGCGATCGATGGTCCAGTCCGCCTAGGTCACCTCAGCAACCTCCTTCGACAGGGTCCAGTATATTTCGACCAGGCGTTTCACTTTTGTCTACCGGCCTGGCTTATGAAAGGTGGCAATTAAAAAAGAGAGGCTATCCAGACTCAGTCATCACCACCATGCTTAGTTCGAGAAAACCTTCTACTTCTCTCACCTATGTTAGAGTATGGAAGGTATTTGATGCTTGGTGTTGTAAGTCCGGCTTGTCTCTGCACAGAGCTACAGTCGTAGACATTTTGGCTTTCTTACAAGATGGTTTAAAAAAGGGTCTGGCTTATAATTCGCTCCGCGTCCAAGTTGCGGCAATAGGCTGTTTACGAGGTAAGGATAATGGTGTATCTATTGCTATGCATCCGGATGTTGTCCGTTTTCTCAAAGGAGCCAAACATTTGAAACCACCAATCCGGGCTATCTGTCCATCGTGGAATCTGAATTTGGTTCTTCGTAGTCTTTGTGCTCCTCCTTTTGAACCCCTTAAGCGAATAACTTTGAAGGACTTAACTCTCAAGGCAGTATTTCTTGTATCAATTTGTTCTGCTAGACTCATATCAGAGATTCAGGCATTGTCTTGCTGTGAGCCTTTTTTGAGAATTTCAGATTCAGGTAAATCATTGCGAACAGTACCGTCCTTTTTACCCAAAATGGTTTCCTCTTTTCATCTCAATCAATCTGTTGAATTGCCAGCATTCCCAGATTTGGATAAATCTTCTTCTCAATCACGAGACTTAAAAAGACTTGATGTCTGCCGAGTGCTTTTACGTTATTTAGAGATTACTAATGTCTTTCGGACCACCTTTTTGTTCTATGGAGCGGCCCTAAGAAGGGCTATCAAGCTTCTAAGGCTACCATTGCACGGTGGTTGAAGGAAGCCATTGCTTTGGCATACATTTGTAACGGTCGCCCAGTTCCTGATGGTCTCAAGGCGCATTCGATACGCTCTCAGGTGGCGTCTTGGGCCGAGAGTCATTGTGTTTCACCTCAGGAAATTTGTAGAGCGGCGACTTGGAAATCTTTGCACACTTTTGCCAAACATTACCATTTGGACGTTCGCGCTCCAGACGTAGACTCTTTCGGCAGTAGTGTGCTGAAGGCGGGACTCTCCGGATCCCACCCCATTTAGGGCAGCTTTGGTACATCCCTACTGTCTGGACTGATCCTGGTACGTACAGGGAAAGGAAAATTAGTTCTTACCTGATAATTTTCGTTCCTGTAGTACCAAGGATCAGTCCAGACACCCGCCCAGTTTGTTTTCGGAGAGTTCGCTGTTGAATACTGTTTATTTCTTATTTTGATTTCCTTTTTATATTTTTCCTATGCAATGATTTAAGAAGCTCTGAATATTGTTACGTTATTTTTTTCATGTTATGTATTTGTTCTATTCATATATATAGTTGATCTAGTCATTGATTATCCTTCTTCATGAGTTTCTGTTTTGTTATTCAAAATGCTGGAGGATCGCAGGAGGCACCCTGGGATATGGGAGGTGCTTAGAACTTTGACCTCTGACTCCACCTGCTGGAAGGGAGACATAACCCTACTGTCTGGACTGATCCTTGGTACTACAGGAACGAAAATTATCAGGTAAGAAATAATTTTCTTTTGTATGATTCATGTGGGGCCTTCTGCAATTGAAGCCTCCCCTAAGGCCTCCAGCTGTGTCTTGGGACTTCAATGAGGTGTTAGCTGATGAAAGCAACTTTTGAGCCGCTGCGCACCTGTGACTTGAAGTATCTGACTTGGAAGGTCATATTTTTGGTGGTGGTCACTTCAGCGCACAGGGTCAGCGAGCTCCAGGCCTTAGTGTGTCCACCTTATACAAAATTCTTTCATGACAGGGTGGTCTTGTGTTCGCACCCTAAGTTCCTACCTAAGGTGGTGATGGATTTCCATCTTAACCAGTCAATCGTCCTGCCAGTATTCTTTCTCAGGCCCCATTTGCACCAAGACGAACAAGCACCATACAGTTTGGGCTGCAAGCGAGCCTTAGCCTTCTATCTGGAGCAGACAGAAGCCCATAGACAGTCCAAACCTTTTGTTTCTTTTGATAAGAATAGGTTGGGTGCCATTGCCAAAAGACTCTATACAATTGGCTAGTAGATTGTAGCTCCTTCTGTTATGCTGAGGCGGGGCTGCATCTTGAGGGTCATGTTAAGGCTTATTCTGTCAGAGCCATGGCAGTGTCGGTGGTCCACTTGCGAACAGTTCCCGTGAAAGAGATCTGCAAGGCTGTGACATGGATTTCTCTCCACACATTCACATCCCATTACTGTCTGGATAGGGATGGCCAATACAACAGTAGGTTTGGCCAGTCTGTCCTCAGGAACCTGTTCAAGGTCAGAACCCAACTCTCCCAATCTAGGGCCCGTTGTTTAGGTTCAAGCTGTTGCCTCCTCTGTTACCAACAGCACTGGTGGTGTTGTGCCCATTGGCACCTGGTTAGGTGTCTGTTGGTCCCCTTTGGTGTTAGGGAGCAGCTTGTAGCTTAGGGATTCATGTGAAGATTACCATCCTGCTTGTCCTTGGAAAAAGCAGAGTTGCTTACATGCAATAAGGGTTCTCCAAGGACAGCAGGATGTTAGTCCTCACGAAACCTGTCCACCACCCTACGGAGTTGGATTTCTCCTATTTTTATTTTTCATCGTAATTCTATGTTAAGAGACTGAAGAGGGGACCCTGCATGGACGCGTGGCATAGGGCATGCTGTGCTCAGTGTACCTAGTCAAAGTTTTGACATAAGTTTTGACATAAGTTTTTCTCATCGGGCTCCATCTTATGATATCACCCATTTGTGAGGACTAACATCCTGCTGTCCTTGGAGAACACCTGTAACAGGTAAGCAACTCTGCTTTACCTTTTCTGTAGGTATGGTGTTTGATACCCATTTTAGTTGCTGCAGGAGGACCAATATACTCTCCCCCCAGCCGAAACAGCAACTGAGGGGATGCGGAACATCCACATTTTTACTACCTTGTATCATTTCTTGTGCTACTAGACACTTAACTTCAATCTGCTAGAAATCAATCAGTGGTAATTTATGTTGATTTTTCTAGGTAATGTAAATGTTTTATTATTTCTAGTGTGCAGTATCAATTCCTGTAAATTGTTTAATTTTGTGATGTGAATGTATTGGAATATCTCAGCATGGATTAATGTATATGTGATGTGAGTGCAAGTGAGGTATAACCATTATACCATGAGGGGGAATAGTTCTTGTTGGTTAACATTGTTTCCTCTAGCTTATGAGGTGGTGGGTGGAATTAACAGAGAAGACTGAAATCTTCTCTGTCACCAGTGCACATTTTGTCTCTGATTTTCAGTAAATGCAGATGCACTCAGCTGGTGTGGTTCCCAAACTGATTTATTATTTACAAGAAAAAAAAATTCTGTGTACCATTCCCATTGTGTCGATTAAAGATACCAGACAAGATTTTTCCACTGAGGATGCCAGAATCCAGCTGCAGAGCCTGTCCAGATCAGTATAGATTGCCTTGGAGCCCAGTTTGTCATTGGAGGCAAATGATTCAAGTTTCCTCCAGCAGGCAGAGGAAGAGCCTATTTGAGTCTTTCTCCAACTTTGGCTTGGAAAACACAACAGCCAATGGGCCAGCTCACTGACAGGCCGATACAGTACAGTGCGCTCCGACGGAGAGCACTGTTAACCCGCCACTGGGCGCGCATTTTCCCTTACCCCTTATTCAGTAAGGGGCTGAAAACGCACGTCCAATCTGCTGAACCTAATAGGGCCATCAACATGCATTTGCATGTTGCGGGCACTATTAGGTATTCCCACGCGATTCAGAAAACAAAATGTGCAGCCAAGCTGCACATTTTGCTTTCAGAAATTAGCGCCTACCCAAAGGTAGGCGCTAATTTCTTCAGACACCGGGAAAGTGCACAGAAAAGCAATAAAAACTGCTTTTCTGTGCACCTTCCGACTTAATATCATGGCGATATTAAGTCGGAGGTCCCGAAACTTTCCAAAAGTAAAAAAAAAAATTAAAAAAAATTTGAAGTCGGCCGGCGGCTGTCGGGTCGAAAACCAGACGCTCAATTTTGCCGGCGTCTGGTTTCCAAGCCCGTGGCTGTCAGCGGACTCGAGAACCGACGCTGGCAAAATTGAGCGTCGGCTGTCAAACCCGCTGACAGCCACCGCTCCAGTCCAAAAGGAGGCTTAGGGATGCGATTTCCCGATTCAGTCCCCTAGGTTGGAGATTACCCCATTTACAATTCTTTGTTAAATATCACATTTCTAGTCACCGAGGGGGTAATGTCTCAAGAAGATTAATACATAAAGAGCAAAAGCTTATTTTTGATGGGGCACTCACCAACCTATGGGACTGAATCGGGAAATCGATTGGCCATCATTGTTATAGATGTGTATCAGTGCGTTGTTTCATGCAATGTGATTGGTTGATTCAAAGAATAAGTAAGAGGTTCTCCAGAATGAAGCTCTTTTTGGCAGAATGTAAATGTTTGAGGACAGCACAAACAGTATATTTGAGAGATTGAGATTGTACCCAGCATACCCTGGTTTTCGAGTGTAGCTCATTCCTGTCATTATATGTGCAAAACAAAACCATTTGAAGACACTACCCAGAAGTGCTTTAAGAGCAAGGAATAAGAAACAAGCCAATAATCAACTTGCACACCTCATTTTCATATAGCTTTGGAATCAGAGACATCACAGAAACATAACGATCCATTTGACATAAGAAAAATACATTGCAAAACAAGAGGAAAAAATTGGGATCCCAAATCCTGACAGAATTGTAGAGACTAAAGAAGTTGAGATCACCTGGGACATTCACATTCCAACTGATAAAAAGCTTGATGCAAGCAAAATGGACACTGCAGTAAAGGAGAAAAATACAAGAATGGCATTGCTAATAGGAGCATGAGTACCAAGCACCTACTGTGTTATGTATGGAAAGAGATCATCATGTACGAAAACATGCAACTGGAGACAAAAAATGATTGCAGAAAGATATAGAAATAATCACAATTGTATATCGCCACAACTTGATTACAAAGAATTTCTAAGAACACCTGGTTATGAGGCCTGTACACATTATATCCTATGAAGTCCAGGAGGCACCTCACTTGGCACAATGCAAGTTTTAAGAAAAGAACGAGTAGTAAATCTGAGATATTAAAATCATATCCCACATACCCTGAGACATATGAGTGAAGTTCACTCCCTCCAATAACAGGTACAGATATGTTTGTTTTCAAAGAGATGGTGCTGATGCTCTCTTCACCATGTGGGAGTTCAGGAAAGGAGGTTGGGGATGCTGGGAAGGCAGAGGTGGAACAGAGAGTATGGGAGCTCCTGAGCAGGAAAGGGTGGGAAAAAGGGGTTGGAATAGCTGGATAAGGAGAGTTGAGGAGAGAAAGTGAGCACAGGAGAAGATGTGGGAAGGTGGGAGAATGTTGGGCAGGTATGTGAGTGTGAGGGGATGGTTGAAAGGGAATAATTATTTTGGAGAAGTGAAGGATGATGGGGGCATGCAGGAGTAATGTGGTGCAAGATCCATAATATGTCAGTTTTGGCAATGTTCATTTCTTCAATCTTTGTACTTTGCTTAGAGCAGGAGTAAATATATTTCTGTTTCCATTTCTCCAGTTTTGCACTGCATGCAGAGTGGTGTTTTGGGGTTTCCACTCCAGCTGTTGTCTCCACATTTGTAATTCATGGTCTTTTATTCTGTATTTGGTGAAGGTCTATTGTGTGTGTATGTTACCAAGGTGAGTGTTTTTTACTAGCACGTAGAGATTTATCAGTCTTATTTATGATGTTTTCTCAAAAGGACACGCATCAGTGGTGAACTGCTGCCTTTTCAAAAGTAGAGCTATTGTGTCTTCTAGTTAAGAGAATTCATGTTGCTGTTACTCAGATGACACAAGAATTGGAATATCTTTTTGTATGGTGAGTTGTACAGGGATTGTCCTAGTTCTGCTCTGCACCCATTGTTGGGGGGTTCCTGTGGATGCAGAGTATGAGCCGGATTTTAAAAAGGTTACGTGCGTAACCGGTCTTACGCGTGCTGGGCCTATTTTCAAAAGGCCCGGCGACACGCGTAAAGCCCCGGGATGCGTGTAAGTCCCAGGGCTTTACTAAAGGGGCGGAGCGGGGGTGGGACCAGAGGCCTCTGACAGGTGGGAGAATGTTGGGCAGGTATGTGAGTGTGAGGGGATGGTTGAAAGGGAATAATTATTTTGGAGAAGTGAAGGATGATGGGGGCATGCAGGAGTAATGTGGTGCAAGATCCATAATATGTCAGTTTTGGCAATGTTCATTTCTTCAATCTTTGTACTTTGCTTAGAGCAGGAGTAAATATATTTCTGTTTCCATTTCTCCAGTTTTGCACTGCATGCAGAGTGGTGTTTTGGGGTTTCCACTCCAGCTGTTGTCTCCACATTTGTAATTCATGGTCTTTTATTCTGTATTTGGTGAAGGTCTATTGTGTGTGTATGTTACCAAGGTGAGTGTTTTTACTAGCACGTAGAGATTTATCAGTCTTATTTATGATGTTTTCTCAAAAGGACACGCATCAGTGGTGAACTGCTGCCTTTTCAAAAGTAGAGCTATTGTGTCTTCTAGTTAAGAGAATTCATGTTGCTGTTACTCAGATGACACAAGAATTGGAATATCTTTTTGTATGGTGAGTTGTACAGGGATTGTCCTAGTTCTGCTCTGCACCCATTGTTGGGGGGTTCCTGTGGATGCAGAGTATGAGCCGGATTTTAAAAAGGTTACGTGCGTAACCGGTCTTACGCGTGCTGGGCCTATTTTCAAAAGGCCCGGCGACACGCGTAAAGCCCCGGGATGCGTGTAAGTCCCAGGGCTTTACTAAAGGGGCGGAGCGGGGGTGGGACCAGAGGCCTCTGACAGAGCGGCCATTTGCTGCTTGTTGGAGGATCACGTGCTTGCAGGCTGCCGATGCAAAAGGTAAGACAAAGGTCGGGGGGGGGGGGGCGTTTAGAGTAGGGCTAGGGAGGGGAAAGGTTAGGGGAAGGGGTGGGAAGATCAGGCTAGGGGAAGGGAACTGGAGCGGCCTGTGAGGGAACGGGGGAAGGCAGCACAGCTCGGCGTGCACAATTGTGCACCCCCTTGCGCGCACAGACCCCAGATTTTATAATATGCGTGCCTGCGCATGTTATAAAACCGGGCGTATGTGTGCGCGCCAGGTAGCGCGTGCACATGTATTCCTGCGCGTACCTTTTAAAATCTACCCCTATATGTTTACATTTAGCCCTGTGATGGTCATGTGTTCAATGTGTCTCGACTAAGCATCATCTGTCAGGTGTGTCCTGACAGAAAAGAGGTCAAGAACCACTGCTTTAGAACAACATCTTTACTGAGTATTTCCGACAGTCTACAACAGCCCATGCCTTAAGGCACATCCTTATTAACGAAATTGTTTTATAGCACAATAACCTTGACAGAGCTGGTAGTGAGGACATGGAGAGGTTTCCTATGGCCAAAAGAAGAACTAGGAAAGCACTGAATGCCCCACCAGTTTCTCTTCTGAATTTTAAAACAGAGGGAGAGAGGGGAGCTGGAGAGACATGTGCAGAAAGGAGATATCGGTGTGGTGCGGGCAGCCAGCTCTGATAGTTACTTTGGTTGCCATACCTCCTCCAGTGCTGCTGCTTCCGTCACTCAAAGTGAGTCACATCAGGGTTCAGTGCATACTGTCCCTATATTACTCAACCTGGAGATAAGATAGAGGCTGGAAAAGGAGGTGACTCAGAAAGGGAACTGCTGGTGGTGATGTATGCAATGTGCATACTGCACAAAACGGGGCCCAGCTATCCATGACTTCCAAGCTGCCCATTAATTTCCACACTCCAGAGCTCACGCTGTAGCTAGGAAGGAGAGGCATGCATGACTGGTCATGTTCTCAGGCTGCAGCTCCTGCATGTTTAAGAGCCACCACTCGTGTCTTCCTGCTGTATTGTGCTGGATTTGAGCACACACCAGGCAGTGGAACTTTTCCATGGCACATCGCAATACATTAGTAGGTAAATACTGGTCTGCAAAGTATGCAAAAGCATTGTACAACTCATACAGTACTTTCTTGGAAAAGGAAATAAAAATTTAAATCCAAAAATCCAACCCTCACCTCCCACTTCTAAAAAAGTGAAGAAATGCCGAATGTTAAATAAACTCTGTTTTTCACACCTCCCATATCAATCAATCTAGGTCTCAACACTGAGCAGCACAACTCTAAGAAAACTTTTCAGCACTCTTCTAATATTACGACTTGTTATGCCAGTTCTTTTACTGTAAATGAAGCACAGTCCTTATAATTCTCATGAAGTAAACATATATTTTTCCTTTGGCATATAGTAACAAGACTAAATTAGAGGGATTGCACCATTGTTGAGGTGTGCCTCTGCTGTTCAAAAATCTTTCCTCAATTCTCATCTTTCTTTCCTCATTCATTTCATCCCTCCTTCTCCTCCCCCAGTCTGTTCCTCTTAAGTCCTAACAAACCAGAAGCAATGCTAGATGGCTCTAATCTCTTATTTATGTTAAATTTGATCAAGAAAAAAAAAAGCATCTTTCTTTTTGAGGTGGGAAGATAATGAAATACTTCTTGGAAGAAATTCAGCCGGAATATCTCCTGTGGCGAAAGCGGGTGAGTTATCTTTAAGAACCCGCTTTCAGGTGCCCTGTAAGCCAGAAAGGATTACCTTGGAGGCTATTTGGGACCTAATGACTGCACTAGTGAATGCGATTGGGGAGTATCAAGAAAAAAAAAAGCATCTTTCTTTTTGAGGTGGGAAGATAATGAAATACTTCTTGGAAGAAATTCAGCCGGAATATCTCCTGTGGCGAAAGCGGGTGAGTTATCTTTAAGAACCCGCTTTCAGATGCCCTGTAAGCCAGAAAGGATTACCTTGGAGGCTATTTGGGACCTAATGGCTGCACTAGTGAATGCGATTGGGGAGTATCAAGAAAAAAAAAAGCATCTTTCTTTTTGAGGTGGGAAGATAATGAAATACTTCTTGGAAGAAATTCAGCCTAGGGACAATATCCACATACTAATGTCAACACAAAAGCTGACTGCATAGCTTAAAATTTAGATTAGAGAAATTCTAAAATGAAAAAGCAAAGAAAATATCTAATTTTGTGTGCAAAGAACAAGCAGCAGCTTTCTCAAGTCTGATCCTGAAACTTACTGTGTTTTCAATGTGATCTCTATTGATGAATGAAAAAGGGACACATTCTAACACTTTGGATTTCTGTTAGACTCAGAAGTATTTCAACTACACCAGGGCCAGTTTTAAGATTGTGGTGCCCACAAGCAGAGTGACACAGAGGTGCCCCTTTTGAAGCTCTGCCAGCACATGGCCCTAAAGCAGATGCAGGGTCTTTAGCCTGGGTTACTGGTGCCTTCAAAATCTGGCATCCTAGGTAGTACCCTATGCCTTAATCCAGGCCTGACACCAATACAAAAACTAGCAAAACAATCATTCCTCAAAGCATGTTAAACAATAAATACAATGAATCCTGAAGTGTTTTTTCGCCACAGGAGATATTCCGGCCAGCAAACCTTCCCCTTCTGAAGCAGCCATCGCTCCTTCCAATTCTTCAGTCTCCCTCTCTTTAATTTAGCAATTCACAGGAGCTATAGCAGCTTGGATTCTTTAGGGGATGTTCATCTTGAACAAGCTTGATATCTCTGGATAACCAGAAAATTAGAACACAAGAACATAAGAAATTGCCATGCTGGGTCAGTCCAAGGGTCCATCAAGCTTAGCATCCTGTTTCCAACAGAGGCCAAACCGGGCCACAAGAACCTGGCAAGTACCCAAACACCAAGAAGATCCCATGCTACTGATGCAGTTAATAGCAGTGGCTATTCCCTAAGTAAACTTGATTAATAGCAGTTAATGGATGTCTCCTCCAAGAACTTATCCAAACCTTTTATCCCAGGACAAGCAGGATGCTAGTCCTCACATATGGGTAACGTCACTGACGGAGCCCTATTGCGGGAAAACTTCTGTCAAAGTTTCTAGAAACTTTTGACTGGCAGCCTGAGGCTACTCAGCATGCCCAGCATGCCATGATATTCTCTGCCACAGGGGTCTCACTCCAGTCTTCTTTTTTCTGCGCTGCCCTCAGCATCGCAGAGACAGGAGCCCTGTGAGATTTTCTCACTACTTCTGACTGGAAAAGTCAAAAATTTTCTCTAATTTCCCCATTTGGGGTCTCACTAAATCTCATTTGTTACCGGACGGTGACAAAAAAAACAAATATTTTGAATTTTCTTTTCTCAGGATTTCTCTTCTCACAGTTTTTCATCAACGGCTGTCGATAGAGACATGGCTTCGGGCTTCAAAAAATGCCCAATTTGCAACAGAACCATGTTTGTAACAGATCCACATCTAGAATGTGTAATCTGTTTAGGAGAAACACATGAAATCTCTTCATGTGAGAAATGTAAAGAAATGACCCCGAAGGGCAGAAAGCTGAGACAGGAGAAAATGTCTCAACTTTTCCTTAAATCAGTGCCTTCACTGTCTACTTCAACAAAATCCTCACCAACAGGGGTCACTAAGAAACTTCTACTAAAAAAACGAAGAATCGAGGAATCTGGCGCTGCTCTGTCACCAGTACCATCAACTTCATCGGCCAGGTCAGTGTCGGAATCGAGGCCTA
Source organism: Rhinatrema bivittatum (assembly GCF_901001135.1). Taxonomy (NCBI): domain Eukaryota; kingdom Metazoa; phylum Chordata; class Amphibia; order Gymnophiona; family Rhinatrematidae; genus Rhinatrema; species Rhinatrema bivittatum. The sequence goes on along the minus strand of NC_042615.1, from coordinate 256,431,162 downwards.
AGCAAAAACACCGACGGCATCGATCCTCGGTATCTCCGTTGCTTCCTCCCCCGGGGGAACCGACTAAAAAGCAGCACAAGCCATGCGATACTCCGCTGACCTCCGTACCTTCGATTCCCTTACCTACTCCGTCGATATCGACGCCACCGATGCCAAACAATCAGTCTAATAAGACAAATGGTCACGGAAGCCTTCCAGGCGCAAGTACCGGCGTCATTGCCGATGCCAGCTGTACAGCCGATGCCGACGGTCGCATCGATGCCGAGGGCTACATTGATGCCGGAAGCCATATCGATGCCGGCGGCCGCACCACTATCTTCAGTGGCGCCGATGACAATGGATACGTAACTAACAACGATAACATCGATACTACCCTCGATGCCACAGGCACCGATGTCATCGGAACTAGTGACATCGGTTCCTCCATCGATGCTTCAAGCTCCATCGATGCAAATAACCTCGATTCCACCGATGCCTTTGGTCAAAGTCCCAATATTGATGTTCTCTTTTCTTCATACATTGCCTTTGACCGTCCCTTCTTCTATGCAACCGAAATCGATTTATGCGACTGCACCTACTGTACATCCTTCTCAGGGGCCATCGAGACAGAAGTCATCGACAAAATCAAAACACTCGATGCCAAAACACTCAACTGCATCTTCTGACACCTTAGGTGCACAAGCAGCACTTCATAGTATCCTAACCAAAAGGTACGAAGATTTGTTGGCTTCCTTGCCTTCTCATCCGGTAGAGAAGGAAAGAGAAGATATTTTCTCTGATGATCCTCTGCCTGGACCCTCAGGTGTAACACAGCTTTCCAAGCCTACACCTCCTCGACAAATTTCTGGATATGATACGTGGTCAGACACTTCATCAGACGTCTCATCAGAAGAATTCATGTCTGAGCCGTCGCCACCTCAGGCTAGAAAACAATCCCCTCCAGAGGATTTTTCTTTTTCTGCCTTTGTCCAAGAAATGGCGGATTCTATACCATTCAAACTGCAGGCAGAGAGCGATGACAGACAGCAAACTCTAGAAATTCTCTAGTTTGTGGATCCTCCTAAACATAATTTCGCAATTCCTATTCATGAAGGGGTATGCGCCTAAGATACGCGCGTACCCCCCCGAAAACCTACCCCAAACCATGTCGGGGGCATGCCAGGAGGACGCTGCGTTTCGGGGGCGTGTCGCGAGTGACGTGGCGTTTCGGGGGCGGCGCCGCGGGCGTGGTTTCGACCCGGGGGCATTCCGGGGCGTGGCCGCGGCCTCCGGACCAGCCCCCGGACCGGAACATGGAGCGCGGCAGCCGGCCCGGCGCGCGCAAAGTTACGCCTGCTGTGCTACAAAAGTACGCGTATGCGCAGATTTATAAAATCTGCCCTGAAGTGCTCTTGCAATTGCAACAACGCATCTGGGAACATCCCTGCACTGTTCCTGCAGTGAACAAAAGAATAGATTCTACATACCTAGTGCAACAGGCATCAGGTTATCAGAAACCTCAACTTCCCCACCATTCGGTGGTCGTAGAGTCTGCGCAGAAGCGTTCCAGATGAACCAGGACCCATTCTTCTATCCCTCCGAGCAAGGACAATAGATTCCTGGATCAATTGGGTCGTAAAGTCTTTCAAGGAGCGATGCTGGCCTCCAGGATTTCATCATACCACCTTTACATGACCCAACACCAGAGAAATCTCTGGAAGCAAATAGAGGAGTTTATAACATCTCTGCCTGCAGAATGCCAAGAAGCAGCACAAAACATCATCACCAAAGGTTTAGATACAGGAAAACATGAGGTGCGAGCCGCCTACAATGCATATGAGACGGCTTCCAGAATTGCTGCTTCTGGTGTTAGTGCCAGAAGATGGGCTTGGCTAAAAGCCTCTGACTTAAGACCAGAGGTACAAGATAAGCTCGTCGACCTTCCTTGCCTAGGGGATAATTTGTTTGGCACTAAAGTTCAAGACGCAGTATCACAACTACGTGAACATACTGAAACTCTGCGGCAATTATCCTCTCTTCCGCATGATACCCATGCTATTCGCAGACCCCCGAGACGGGACACCAGGCGACCTTTTTATAGGCAAAGGAGGTATTATCCTCCCTCATCCAGGCTTCGGCCTCAACGGTCCCAACAACGACCACAGCAGAAGCAGCAAAGAACGCCTAAGCCTCCACCAGCTTCACAGCCTGGACCTGCAACTGGATTTTGAGATCCTATCCAGAGAACAAGGCCTCTACTCCAATACCGGTTCCAGACTGTGATCTGAAAAGCAATGAGAAAGCGAGGCCCCCGAGGAGTGGGTACCCCTGGTAAGTCTGAGGAGGCAGAGTAGCTAGGAGAGTAACCCAAGTTCAATCCTTGCTAACTCGATACGTTAGCGATTTCAGAGACCTTAAATATCCGGTGAAGATGACGTCACCTCAGAGGAACCCCCCTGAGATTCACGCCATTGCTGGGGCTTGAGTCGGGGCCACGCAGCTCGCGCGCCCTTAGGCTGCTGGGAAACATGGTGGATTGCAGTGTCTAGCCGGTCCGGGGACGCCGGAGAACGGCACGATGGCGCCGCGGCAGCCAAACTTCCAATAGGTAAAGAGGGAGTCGCCAAAGAGGTACGGTGGGCATAGTGGAGATGTCGGGCAGCGAAGGTCGCAACAACGTGGAAGGCTTATGGGAAGCTACCAGGACTTGCGAGACATTATTAGAAAGGTTGAGGGATTGTAGTATTAGCCTTTCAATATCCAGGCTGTTAGAGATAGCGGAGGTTCGAGTGGCGTAGCTTGCCCAGATCCTGTGTGATGAGATCGGGCGATGTGCCCAGATGAATGGGTTCCTGGATAGACAGGTCGTGGAGAATGGGGAACCAGACCTGATGTGGCCAATGCGGGGCTATGAGGATCATGGAGCCTCTGTCCTGCTGTAGTTTTACGAGAGTCTTGCCTATTATTGGAATCGGAGGGTACACATATAGGAGACCCGCACTCCAGAAGTGGGTGAAGACATCCACTGCTAGTCCCTTTCCTTCCTTGTGCAGGGAACAGAATCGGTCAACCTTGTGGTTCTGCGAGGGCGGCTGACCCCACTGGCAGAAGATCCTGTCCATTACATAGGGTTCAGGGACCACTTGTGGGGCTGGAATGTCCGGCTGAGGCAGTCCGTACCACATTCTCGGTCCCTGCCAGGTAGATGGCCCACAGGAGCATGGAACGTGACAGGGCACAGGCCCAAATCTGTGACGCCTCTTGGCAGAGGAGATAAGAACCTGTACCCCTTTGTTTGTTCACGTACCACATGGCCACTTGGTTGTTCATCTGGATCAAGACGACCTTGTTGGACAGGCAGTCCTGGAATGCGAGGCGTGCATACCGCATCGCCCGAAGTTCCAGGAAGTTTATCTGGCATCTTCAGCTTTTGACAACAGCCCTTGTGTGTGGAGGCTGTTGACATGGGCCCCCCCAGCCTAGGTTGGAGGTATCTGTCATCAAGATCACCTGAACAGCCAGGGGCTGAAAGGGAAGTCCCTTGCTCAAGTTGGATTCCTGCGCCCACCAGGTGAGGGAGAGCTGGAGTGGTTTGGTTATCTGGACCAGTGCCGAGAGTTTCTGAGTGGCTTGGTGCCACTGAGACCGCAGGGTCCATTGTGTAACCCTCCTGGCTAGGCGGGCCACTCGGGTGTCGTGCACAGAGATGCCATGTGACCCAGCAACTTCAGGAGCAGGTGGGCCGAGGTCGTCCAACAGCGTTGAATGGTTCTGGCCAGTCCGGCTAGGGTGGCTATGTGTTCTCTGGGAAGGAACGCCTTGCCCATCGTGGTGTCCAGGTCTGCCCCGATGAAGTTCAGTCGCTGGGACGACGTCAGCTAGGATTTCGGGTAGTTCACGAGGAAACCCAGTGACTGGAGGAGGCTCAGTGTCACGTTCAGGGACTGAAAAGTTCCCTCTTTCAAAGAACCCTTGATGAGCCAATCATCCAGATATGGGAACACATGCACCCTGTTTCAGCGCAAATGTGCTCCCACCACTGCCAGGCACTTTGTGAACACCTGGGGTGTGGAGGCTAGCCCAAAGGGGAGAACTCTGTATTGGAAGTGCCGATGGCCTACTACGAAGCACAGATATTTGCAATGAGGTGGAAAAATGGCAATGTGCGCATAGGCATCCTGTAGATCCAAAGAGCAGAGCCAGTCCCTATGATGCAGAAGCGGAAGTGGGGTACCCAAGGATAACATTCTGAACCATGCTGTGCAGAGGAACCTGTTTAAGGCTTGGAGATCGAGGATGGTTCGGAGGCCGCCTGTTCTCTTTGGGATGAGAAATTACAGGAGTAGAACCCTCGCCCCTGCTGAGCCCGGGGAACCAATTCAACGGCTCTGGACCATAGCAGCAGCGAGAGTTCCAACTCAAGGGTTGATGCGTGTTCTACTAGGCTCCACACTGGGGAGGGTGGGGAGTCTGGAGGAACAGTGAGGAGATTCAGACAGTAACCTCATGCTATGTTGGATAATACCCATCGGTCAGTGGTAATTGGAAACCAGTTGCTGATGAACTGGCAGAGACGACACCCCACAAGTGGGTCGGACAGTGCAGGCAAAGGGGATAGGCTTCTGCTCTCTGTATCTGTATCTGTGTCAAATGCCAGCTGCAGGGATAGGCTGGGGAGCTGGCTGAGTCCTAGGCACTCTGTTGGTGAGGGTAGCCACTTTGGGAGGACCGAGCTGAGCTGTACAAGCATGGGAGGATGGAGGGTAGTATCTCCGCTGCTGTAAAACTGCCTCCTAGTATCCCTACTTGGTCCTCTACAGGTCGAAGAGGGATCAGAGGTCGTAGTTGATAACTGACATAGTGTCTCATGGTGGTCCTTGATTTGGGCCACTGCATCCCAGATTTTGTTCCCAAACAGGTTGTCTCCTGTTCAGGGGAGGTCGGCTAGTTTTTCTTGAACCTCCGGGCAAAGGTCAGAGGCTTTTAGCCAGGCCCAGCGTCTGGCACTAATACCTACCTCTAAGACTCGTGACACTGTCTCAAGAACGTCATAGGCCGCTCTCCCGGCTTCCAGTCCCTTCTGGAGGATGGATTCTAGGCCCTTCTGAAATTGTTGTAGGGTCTCAGTGAACTCCTGGACCTGTTTCCAGAGATTCCTGTTGTTCTGGTTTATGTACAACTGATATGCCGCTATGCGAGTGATAAGCATGGATCCCTGGAAAACCCTTCAATCCAGGGCATCTAAGGCTCTATGGTTCTTTCCTGGAGGGGCGGTGGAGTGAGGGTGTGTCCTTTTAGCCTTTTTCTGGGCTGATTCAACCACCAACTGGTGTGGCAACTGGCTCTTCTGAAAGTCTAGCGCCTGTTGTACCAAATAGGTGGCATCCATCTTCCTATTGACTGGAGCCACAGAACCTAGGTATTCCCAGAGCTGGTGAAGGAGGTCGAGAAGAACCTCATGCACCGGTACTGCCATTAACTCCTTAGGAGCATCCACAAACAACATCTTGTGGCAGGCATCCTCTTCGATTAAAAGTTGGAAGGGAATGGTCTCCAGCATCGCCAAGACAAAACTCGCAAAGGAGAGATCTTCCGGAGGTGAGCACAGTCTCTCTTCTGGCAGGGAAGGCTCCAACAAAAGGTCCTCAGAGGCGTCTGAATAATATTCAGAGGAGGCGACTTCCCATGGTCATAAGGGGCTTCCTCCTCAGCAGCAAACTGCCTAGGTTGAGGATGGAGGCTAAAATCCAGAGTATGGGGCGCAGGGCACTGATGGTCGGTGAAGTGGAAAGATGGCGGTGGTGCCGGCATCGAGAGCACAGGGACCTGTGATGGACGTTGGGGCACCGGGAGGCGCGATGGCCGGGGATGGGATCCAGCATCTGCAGTACCGTCCGTGGAGATGGGTGAGGAACTGCATCTTCCTCCTTCAAGGAGCCCGGAATTGGGATTGAAACGCTGGGAGGCACCGGTGGCAGGCAGGGCACAGAGGGGCTCACCTCACAGGCTTTCCAGTCTTTCCAGCAGAGGCGCCAAAATGGAGGGTGCTGGTTCTGATGCCAGTATGGGGGCCGGTGTCAATGGCAGCTGGAGACCCTGAAGGGCATTTAGCACTGCCTGTTGAACCTCGAGGTCCCATCCTCTCTGAACAAGGGTGCGGAGAAGACCGATCCTGGAGTAGGAGGCAGGCCTGGGCATCACTGGATCGTCCACAGGGGTCCATGGAGGCTCAGTGCCCGGCATAGACATCAGTGGGGAACGCCCTGGGCTTCCAGGTCCAGAGAAGGTCCTCTCTCCAGGGCCTCTTCGGAGGGGGTTCGGCCAAGACCGATGCCGCTCTGGTGTCGGTGCCAGTGTCAATGCTTCCCACGGTGCTCGGCTCAGTCCTTCTCCGGCACTGAGGAAGACTATGCAGAGGTCTTTGAAAGCAATTTCCCGCTCCCTGATCCTCTTTGGCAGGGCACTGAAGGCAAGGGTCCAGAGTCAGATACCGGAGTCAATGGAGCAGATTGCTTGGAACCAAACAAATGCTCCATCTTGTCCAGGTGGGCGCGCTGGCCTTTGGGGGTCATCTGAGCACAGCTGGGACACCAAATGTCGTGGGAAGGCCTGAGACACAGAACACAAACACATGTGGGTCCATTATGGACATAGTCCGTGGACACTCGGGGCACTTCCGAAAACTGGTCGCCATGACAAAACAGGGTGGCATGCGGTCGGGGGCATCAGCCACCGGGAGGTAGATGCTCGGGAACCAACCACAAAAAACGTGAAACAGACTTACCGAGCGCTGGCGGAATCTGTTCACGATGGGGGAACCCGGAGCGGGGAAAAACCTGAAGAAAAACTTCGACTTGTTCCGTGAGGAAATTGTGAGAAAAATGTTCTCACAGAGCTCCACTAACTGCGAGGCAACAGCTCCGCAGAAAAAAGAGAGACTGAAGGGGTACCCTGTGTGGCCACGAGGTTGGTGGCATGCTGGGTATGCTCAGTGTGCCAGCCAAAGTTCTAGAAACTTTGTGTTCCATGACAGGGCTCCATCTGATGATGTCACCCATCTGTGAGGACTACCATCCTGCTTGTCCTGGGAGAATGGGTATTATTTAATATCTGTTTTGAAATATTTTATTGGTGTTTGGGAAATTTGTAAAAATGTTTGAGATTTTAATTATTAGATATTTTTTCTATTTACCAGCTGTTTTGAAATATTTCTTTTATTAGTATAGTTTTATTATATTGATGTTTTATATTTCTTGATTTTATTGTTTGATGTTTTATGAGGAATGTTTGTTTTTCCACTGTTGTACTACATACAGAGTCTAGCATATTGCAGTTTCCAGTTCAGTTTTTGTCTGCATGTTTCTATTTATACTTAATGGGTCTATCTGTGTTCTACATTTGTAACTGAAATGAGGTGTTCTGTTAGCGTGTAGCTTCTATGTAGGGGTCTATAGCAACCTGGTTTGTTCTGTTTTCCTAATAGGAGGTGTATTGGTATGTTAGGGCCTGGTGTAATTTTGCTTTTGTTGCCTTTTTATACATTGGGTTGTTACTGTTTGAATGCTGTCAGTTAGTGCTATTTTGGTATGGGAAATTTAATGCATGGTAATGCAGTTTATTCATGGCTTTCTGAGGACCAAACTCATACCCAACATGCAATACAATAGGCCTAATACCATATGGGTTCCAACTGACATTTTGGCAGAGTTTTCTATTTGGCACCTCAGCAGTATATGTTAACATATACTTCTTGTAGAAGTGTCAAGAAAGGTAGAATATAAATAAAACAAACAAATTAAATTAAGATGCAGGCTAGAGCTTATCACTGTAGTCACCACACAGGGGTGCTGTAGCAAGTGGTTTGCTCCATTCCTGCACTCTCCAGTCCAGGTCTGTTCCTAGGTCCAACTAGTGGAGATCCCAAAGGGCCTCTACACCAACATATACAAATACAATAAAATATACCACAAGCAATTCATTACAAAACCATATAATTCATAATCAAAATATTTTCCTTTGAATTTGTATAAATTAAGTACAATTCATAAACAAGTCTAACGGAAATCATGATAATATTTGGTTTCCATTTCTAACATTTATTAAGCAACATTCTAAGGAATGTAGCTGATCTGTGGATCTTCAATCCCAAGTAATTTCTTTCAATTTCACACTATTGTGATCTTATTCACCCACATAGTGTCTTGTCTACTTTTATTTTACATCTTTCTTTTGTCTCTGGATTCTCTTACTATTTCACTTATTTCAGTTTTATTATTTTGCTTATCAGACACATCTTACTGTTACTCTAATTTTTTACTGTCTAGTCATGATGGTATTATGATGATTCAATTATTTGACAATGTTTCGTTTAAGCAGCAGTATACTAGAGGATACTTTATTGATGATTTCAAGTTATTAAAAAACAAAATTGTAACTGGTATCAGCAGTTTACTATAACTACAAAAATGTTTACCTTTAATTTTTTGGACAAATGTTAGAGGAGCAGAGATTACAGTGGGAATAGGGATGAAGCAAAAGCTTTCATTTGCAACCATTAGGGTTAACCTTAATTATTCACTTATGATTAAACCAACTATAGGAGATAGTTATGCCTTACACATGAAAATATTTTTCTTCTGCTCTACCTCTTACATAATCTCTCTCTAGAAAAAAAAATAGTACATAGTGGCCTTTATTTAGCAAAATTCAGAGGTATCAACAAAATTATGTTCATAAAACAATCAAACAACCACTTAAATAGCCAGAAAATGCCACAAGCCCAGTATGTCCAGATATTTTGCATTTATGCAGCTTAGAAATTAAAGTACAAAACTGAATGGAATTCTTACTGGAATTTTAACAATTCAGGAAAGCTTATTGCTTTCACAGAGTATCACATAATGGTTGATAACTATCTCAGTGAAAGATTGAGAAGAGGACAGAGATGCATTCAGCTATATTCCATCACGATTTACTTATTTGAATTATTTTTGTACATCTTTGAATTCACAGAATAGAGAGTATAGTATATACAAACTGTTTTATACAGAGAAACATTAGGTAATGGGTGGAGCAGAATAAAAACTGTATTTTCATGAGTAAGGCATAACTATCCCTTATAGCTGGTTTACTCCTGACAGAATAATTTTAAGGTTAACCCTAATAAATGAAAATGAATGCTCTGTTGCATTTCTATTCATATTGTAAACTACTCACCCAGTGTTTTCCCAAAACTAAAAATATTTTGCTGGTTCATACTGTGAACTATTGACACCAATTAGAAATCCCCTAAGCCACAGAACCAATACAACACATGCAGTGGCAGGACAAATGAAAGCGACCCGTGCTTTCCTGAGAAAGGTGCCTCAATCCTATTTTAAAATGACTCTCTACAGATGCAAGAGAGATTCAGCTTCCAGGCCCATTCAATCTGTGGCCTCTCTGTAGAGAGCTCCAATAACAGTGTCAGTGTCAACTGCCATATTTTTTTGGACATAATGATCACTTGGGACTGGACTAAAGCCTCTAATTCATTTCACATAGGCCAATGGACAATTTTCAAATGGTTATGAGTTTCATCTATCACCAGTCAATGCCAGAATACAGCAGACAAGCTAGAGATGAAAGGCTCTTTAACAATAGCAAGTTATCCATTCTCTCAAATAGAATTATGCATCTCTGAACACTATTGTCAGTTTGCAGCACTGCATACAGTGTTTAGTTATTATTCCTCCAGTCATTTAAAATCACATTTCTAGCTAACTGTATAAGATATTATTGCAGTACCATGCTGCACAGTAATATCTTATAAAAAAAAAACCTTCCAATCACATTTATTGAAAGGGGCACTTCATTAAGACAATGTGTCCTTTCATAGACTTTATAAAGATGTAGAACATGATAACAAACACAGTCACAAGGCTCTTCTAGTTTGTTGTCAATCTGCTTGTTGTGTCCATCGGTCGCAGACGGCTGCGCCCTCTCTGCCTCACCTCTTTCTCTTTTTCCGCTTCAATGGGAAAGATGACTGCCTCTGCCTCTCCTCGCCGACCTCTTCGGCACCCCCGGTTCAGCATGGGCGATTGCGTTCGCCATTTTCCCTCTGAGGTCATCTAGGGCGCACGTGCGTCGGCCCTCCTTTTGAGTACGTCATGGCGGGAACCTCAGGGGCATCCCCACCGCATGACGTCACTACCTCCGGGTATTTAGCTTCTGCTCTCCATTCCAGCTACGAGTTAGCAAGGAATCTCCCTGCTGATCTCTGCCTGTTACTAGATGCCACTCTCTGTAATTTCGCTCCGGAACGAGTTAGGCCTGCTCCTCGGGGGGCCTTGCCTTGCTCCTACCTTTCCTTCGGTGATACCAGCTACCACCAAGGACTCTCAAGGTACCTGCTCCTCGGGAGCCTTGCCTTGCTCCTTCCTACCCTCCGGGGTTACCATCTCCTGCAAGACGCTTAAGGTACCCGCTCCTCGGGGACCCTGCTCCGTCCTGGACCTCCACACTCGGGGGGTTCCTTTCTACAGCAACTTCCAGCCTCAGAGTGAGTACCTCAGCTCTTGTTCTATCTCTGCCTTGCCTCATCTCTGCTATTGTAGATTCTCGGCCTACCCGGCATCGCGGACCACTACTGGATCTACCCTCTCCGGCATATCATCTGTACTCGGGTTCTCAGCCTACCCCGCTATGCGGACCACTACCGGAACAGTCATCCTCTCAAGACCTGGTGAGACTCTATCTGCGCTACAGAGTACAGACTGGATTACACCATCAGAGACACTTCTCCTCTGGCTGGGTTCACAGCCCGTCCCCCGGGCCATCAACTTCATTGCTGTATAATAAAGCCTATAGTTCCGCTGTGTATATTACTGCTAAGAACCAGCCTATCAATACAAGTCCCCACAGGGGAGTCATCTCTTATAGTGACCAGGGATCCACAACTCGATGTCTCAAATACAACACTGCTGTAACTATGCAAACATTTTCTTTCTGGCCACCAATACTTTTCACCAGAGCTCTGCACTCATCCCATGCTTTCTTTAATACAGATTTTGTTCTTGCCCCACCATCTTCATTCAAGTATCTACCAACCTCTCTGTAAAAATATACTTATTTTGTTAACTCTGAGTTTACCCTCATCCAGTCTTGAAAAGATCTCTAGTTTTAAAACTTCATATCTAGAAGGATTGTCTCATATTTCAGTTTTCCATATTTGCCCCCATCCCCCTGCAAAAAGCACATAGAATGGAGTATAAAATGATTAATAAAATACACTACACGGGGATGGTAACTTTTAAACAGCCACGCGGGCGTCCATATACATGTATAAGCCGGTCGTGCGAATGGACACAGCTATTTTATACCATACCTGCATATATGCGTGTGTTAAAAAATCAACAGTATGCGCATACATGTGCATGCGATTTTATAGGGACGCGTGTATGTGTGCACAAATACCACTTCTACCTTGTAAGTGGGGGTATTTTGCTAAGCACATGCGCCGACGCAAATACCCATTTCCCCAGTTCGTCCCGGTAAAGGATAGGACTTCCTAACCCCCCTAGCTAGACAGACTCCTTTTTACCATATTAGCCCTGACCCGTCAAACTCCACTGACTATCCCTGAATTTTTTATTTTAAAACTTACATGCCATCCATAGCAGAAGTAAAGTTACATGGTAAGGGAACCCGGCATGCGCGTGTGCATGTAAATACTTACACGTTTATTTCATGAGACCTTCCCGGAACGCCTATGTCCCACCCATGCTCCACCCATGCTCCACCCAGACCACGCCCCTCTCTTTTCAACTTTTTGATTTGTACATGTACCACCATATACATGTGTAATCGGGTGCTTCTTAAAATCAGAGTGCGCATGTCGGCCCAAGACGTGCGCACAGGACTTTTAAAATTCACCTTTTAATGAACAATGAGATGACACACAACCATAAACATACACACATACCAACCCCACAAAATCCTGTATTAGGAAAGCATTTTAGCTGATAGTATTAAGATGTGGAGGGACTGGGTGATTTTATTGGGGTTTTGGGAGTAAATTTTGTATTATATATTATCATATTGGGAGGGGATTGGTGTTTTATTGTGAACTGTTTAGTGAATTGTGGACATAGGCAGTATATCAAGTTTATTAAATAAATACCTCTTACCCCTGCCTAAAATTTTCCTGCCACCTACAATATTTTCTAACAAACCCCTCCCAACAAGACCACTACTACTTTGAAAACTTGCCTCCCTTTGTTATGGCCAGGTGGGACGTGAACCCTTGGACCGCCGGGAAGGTTGGTACGACCTTAGGAGATGGCTCCTCAGGTTCCCCTGTTGGGTGGCGAGGCAGAACGGAAGTTGGGACTGGCTGGATCTTCGCCGCAGGAGACATTGATAGACCTTTGAGAGGTCGGAGAGGTGTGAGGTCGTGCAAGGGCCATCTGGATCTTCGCCACTGGAAGCCCGTGGCCCCCCCAGGAGGAGCCCATAGGGACCCGGGCTGCTGGGACTTAAGTGGGCTCTTGAAGATCGAAGGTCCGTTAAGGAAGTCCAGGATCGAGTACCAGAGGATCGCCGCTTGCCAGTCCGAAGTCACACACCGAAGGATCACCGCTTGCCAGTCCGAAGTCACACACTGAAGAGAAGTCCAAGGAGAGCAGGAACCAGGAACCCGAGGCACCAGGAGACTCACTGGAGCGCTCAGACTCATTGCCAAGTCGGTGAGTGAGTGAGAAGTCTCCTTAAATACTTCCCTACGTCCGGCCCCTGTGGGACAGCTGCAGCCAATTTGCAGGATGAGGCCCCTTTAAGTCCTGTGAGGGGGCACGGCCTTGTGCGTAGGAGCCAGGCAGCTTAGCTGCTGCTCGGAGGTGCCTGGAAGCAGAGTAGCGCGGCCTGTTCCGTGAAGAGGAGGCTGGGGGGCATCTCCCCCGCTGGAGACAGCACCGGGGCGCGGTCCAACACCGGCAGCCGGCGCCGCAGAGGAGGCCAAGAGCCTGCGCCGGGGAACCCCCCGCGTGCCGACAGCAGCCTGAGAGCAGGTAGGAGGGGCTAGCCGCGGCCAGCTATGGGTCAGAGCCATGACAGTACCCCCCTGCCATCTAACTGGCTTTGAGCAGGGCATGTCGGGTGGAGATCCAGAGGCGATGTAGTTCGTCCGCAGAGAGTTGGGCCACCGGAGACGTGACTGTAATGGGAACAGGCAGTGGCAGATGGGGTTGCTTCCCATAAACCAACCCGCCGATAGATGGCACAGGCAGCTCCCTGGACGCCTTGGAGGCTCAAACACGCCATACAGCGGCCCTCTCACAACACCAGCTACATGAGGTACTCCTGGGGGAATTCAGTGCTACTGCGGAATGCAGATTTTGTGCAGAATTCCTCCTTCCTGCAGATTTCCTTCCTCACCTGGCCGATTTCCTCCCTTGCCGGAAGACTATTCAAAACCGGAAGGACAGCGGCCATCAAGGGACAGGCAGAAAATAGCAGAGGAGACCCTGGCATGCCGCGAACAGAGCGCATCCCGGGGCACACACTCCGTTCGCGGCTAATATGAAGGCTCGGCGCACCATTCGCAGCGAAAAGGGATGGCCGCCATGGGCCGTGATCGGCATGCCCGGGCCTTCATCTTCGCCGCGAACAGAGCGTGTGCCGCGGGACATGCTCCGTTCGCGGCATGCCGGGGTCTCCGCTGCTATTTTCTGCTCAAGGCGAAAATGGAAGGCCCCCGTGTGCCGTGAACGATACGCCGGGCCTTCATCTTCGAAGTGAACGGCACGCCAGGCCTTCATCTTCGCTGCAAACGGCGCAGGTCCCACGGCATGCCGGTGAGAGAGAATGTGTGTCGGGGAGGGAAGGGTGAGAGAGAGCAGGAGGGTGTGAGAGAGAGCATAGGGGGATGCCAGTGACAGAGAATGTGTGTGTGAGAGAGGGGGGGTGACAGAGAGCATGGTTGGTAAGAGAGGGGTGGGGAGGGTGTGAGAGAGAGCATGGGAGGTAAGAGAGGGTGGGTGGGGGGATGCTTGGGTGTGGGTTTCAGAGAGAGGGAACCTATATGAGGGGAGGGGGATGCCAGTGAGAGAGAATGTGTGTGTGAGAGAGGAGAGGGGTGTGGGGGAGTGCGAGAGACAGCTTGGTAAATAAACTTTGCCAGACCTGGCTTTAGCAAATGTGCCTCCACATTTGCTAAAGCCAGGGCTGGCAAAGTTTATTTGCCAGCCCTGGCTTTAGCAACTATTGCACCCGACCCAGTATAGTGGCAAAATTTGATGGTGGATTATACAAATAGAGTGGTTAGTTGCAAAAATGGGGGGAAAATAAGCTGCTGGAATCATATATACATGCCTGGGAAAGCTATTGTCAGAACCTATCGGCAGCCCGGCAAAGTAGATTAAAAGATCTAGGTTACAATACTCACTGGACAGACTCTCAGCAAAAAAGATAGTGATGAGCTGATCTCCATACAGTATCATGGACTGCCTGGAATGCCTCCCCTTTTCTTTTGCAATAGTTTACTAATTTGGACTTCTCATGAACAACGCTTCCAGGATTTATAAGAGATATGGACGTGTAAATGGATGGATGAGCAAGGGGCAGGGGAGGGAGAGTAAACATGAAACGGAAAGGAGATGAGAATGAATCTGGTTTCAGTGGTATGGCATATATGTCTGCTTGTTTGGATGGTAGTGTTAAACGTGTGGAATACGGTTACTATATATACATTATGTATGTTATTTGTTTATGTGGTTGTAGCTTTTTCTTTTGCTAAATAAAAATAATTCCCCCCCCCCAAAAAAACCCACACGTTATTGCTCATATATTTTCCACTCTAATTAATTGACACTATACACACTTATCTCTCAACATCCATGTCCAGGCTCAGATTTCCACAATTTCTCTTCATCTATGCAAATGTCCCTCAGTATTTGTCATCCTAGGCATAGCTCATCCTCAAGGACGTAGGAAAATAAGAATCTCAAATGGGCAGGGGATTCATAGACGTGAGCAGAATTCTCTTCCCAAAACAAATACTGGAGGCACTGTTGCTCTCCAGACAATCCAACTCAATCAACTTTTTGTTCCTGGTGTGAAGACTCCTGGTGGGGAGTTTTAAACAGGCTTGGACATTGTTTAAAAATACAATCCTAGAGGCGCAGTCCATATGTATTCCGCGCATTAAGAAAGGTGGAAGGAAGGCAAAACGATTACCGTCATGGTTAAAAGGTGAGGTGAAAGAGGCTATTTTAGCCAAAAAAAATCCTTCAAAAATTGGAAGAAGGATCCATCTGAAGAAAATAGGATAAAACATAAGCATTGTCAAGGTAAGTGTAAAACATTGATAAGACAGGCGAAGACAGAATTTGAAATGAAGTTAGCCATAGGGGCAAAAACTCATAATAAAAACTTTTTTAAATATATCCAAAGCAAGAAACCTGTGAGGGAGTCGGTTGGACCATTAGATGACAGAGGGGTTAAAGGGGCTCTTAGGGAAGATAAGGCCATTGCAGAAAGACTAAATGAATTCTTTGCCTCCGTGTTTACTAATGAGGATGTTGGGGAGATATCAGTTCCGGAGATGGTTTTCAGGGGTGATGACTCAGACGAACTGAACGAAATCACTGTGAACCTGGAAGATGTAGTAGGCCAGATTGACAAACTAAAGAGTAGCAAATCACCTGGACCGGATGGTATGCATCCTAGAGTTCTGAAGGAACTCAAAAATGAAATTTCTGATCTATTAGTTAAAATTTGTAAACTATCATTAAAATCATCCATTGTACCTGAAGACTGGAGGGTGGCCAATGTAACCCCAATATTTAAAAAAGGCTCCAGGGGCGATCCTGGTAATTATAGACCAGTGAGCCTGACTTCAGTGCCGGGAAAAATAGTGGAAACTATTCTCAAGATCAAAATTGTAGAGCATATAGAAAGACATGATTTAATGGGACACAGTCAACATGGATTTACCCAAGGGAAGTCTTGCCTAACAAATCTTCATTTTTTTGAAGGGGTTAATAAACATGTGGATAAAGGTGAACCGGTAGATGTAGTGTATTTGGATTTTCAGAAGGCGTTTGACAAAGTCCCTCATGAGAGGCTTCTACGAAAACTAAAAAGTCATGGGATAGGAGGCGATGTCCTTTTGTGGATTACAAACTGGTTAAAAGACAGGAAACAGAGAGTAGGATTAAATGGTCAATATTCTCAGTGGAAAAGGGTAAACAGTGGAGTACCTCAGGGATCTGTATTGGGACCGGTGCTTTTCAATATATATATAAATGATCTGGAAAGGAATACGACTAGTGAGGTTATCAAATTTGCGGATGATACAAAATTATTCAGAGTAGTTAAATCACAGGCAGACTGTGATACATTACAGGAGGACCTTGCAAGACTGGAAGATTGGGCATCCAAATGGCAGATGAAATTTAATGTGGACAAGTGCAAGGTGTTGCACATAGGGAAAAATAACCCTTGCTGTAGTTACACGATGTTAGGTTCCATATTAGGAGCTACCACCCAGGAAAAAGATCTAGGCATCATAGTGGATAATACTTTAAAATCGTCGGCTCAGTGTGCTGCAGCAGTCAAAAAAGCAAATAGAATGTTAGGAATTATTAGGAAGGGAATGGTTAATAGAACGGAAAATGTCATAATGCCTCTGTATCGCTCCATGGTGAGACCGCACCTTGAATACTGTGTACAATTCTGGTCACCGCATCTTAAAAAAGATATAGTTGCGATGGAGAAGGTACAGAGAAGGGCAACCAAAATGATAAAGGGGATGGAACAGCTCCCCTATGAGGAAAGGCTGAAGAGGTTAGGGCTGTTCAGCTTGGAGAAGAGACGGCTGAGGGGGGATATGATAGAGGTCTTTAAGATCATGAGAGGTCTTGAACGAGTAGATGTGACTCAGTTATTTACACTTTCGAATAATAGAAGGACTAGGGGGCATTCCATGAAGTTAGCAAGTAACACATTTAAGACTAATCGGAGAAAATTCTTTTTCACTCAACGCACAATAAAGCTCTGGAATTTGTTGCCAGAGAAGGTAGTTAGTGCAGTTAGTGTAGCTGGGTTTAAAAAAGGTTTGGATAAGTTCTTGGAGGAGAAGTCCATTAATGGCTATTAATCAATTATACTTAGGGATAAGCCACCGCTATTAATTGCATCAGTAGCATGGATTCTTCTTAGTGTTTGGGTAATTGCCAGGTTCTTGTGGCTTGGTTTTTGGCCTCTGTTGGAAACAGGATGCTGGGCTTGATGGACCCTTGGTCTGTCCCAGCATGGCAATTTCTTATGTTCTTATGTTCTTTCCAGATTTACTGGGACCTTTGGATGAAGGTCCCAGCAGAATAACATGAAAAACCCTCCTCTCTTCCCCACTCTCAGGCAGGAAGGGTGGCAGGCAAAACTTCCTCCTAAATAAAAAATACAAAAATCTCAACAAAGCACTCAGCCATTCAAAACAATCACCATTGTCCATCCAATGGGAGTAAAAGGGAATAAGCAGCTCTTTTCTTTCAAAACAGAATCTCTACTGTCCATACACTGGTTGCGA
The DNA here is from genome assembly GCF_901001135.1 of Rhinatrema bivittatum. NCBI lineage: Eukaryota > Metazoa > Chordata > Amphibia > Gymnophiona > Rhinatrematidae > Rhinatrema > Rhinatrema bivittatum. The sequence continues at coordinate 256,413,614 of NC_042615.1, read as the reverse complement.
AATAGAACAGTAAGTCTCTCTTCCCTTCTTGGATAGCCAAGGGTTTAGCTAACCCGGGGAGGGGGAAGAGGGGACAGCCTCTTCTCCTCTACCTAAAAATGCCACACAGATACTATGCAGTGGAGTAGCCACCTAGTGGTTAGAGCAGCAGACTGTGAACCAGCGAAGCTAGGGTTCAAATCCCACTGACCAGGCCTGGTGTTACCAGGTGTGTATACCATGCAATTGCACAGGATAGCACACCTGGAGGGGCATCAGCAGCGGAGCAGAAGCAACACGTTGCCTGAAACTGAGAATCAGGCTGCCCAGCTGTAGCCATTATATTAGAGGCATCGTCTGAAGAGCACCACAAGCAGATTAAGCCGCTTCCACCAAGCAGAGTGGATTTGGACCTGGGCAGCAATTTTAACTTTCTTGTTTCACGCTACCACTGCATAGCTAATAAAGAGAGATGGAGTGTGGCGGGGCGGGGCGGGTCCTAGCAAGGACAGCATGACTGTGTCAGCATGACAGCCTGGGTGCTCCAAGGGGCAAGAGAAGATTCAGAGGGTGCCAATGAAGAAGGGATAGGGCAGGGACATCCTGCACAGGGCTAGAATAGGATGACGGCAGCAGCAAAAGCAGTTTTAGGCTGGTCTCAAAAGAAACAAGGCAGTGTCAAACTGTGAGGAGTAGGAAGAGGAAATGTGTCTATGCAGGCTAGAAAATAGCAGATGACATGTTCTTTTCTGTACAGTCAGAACAGAGAAGGCAATGAGTGGGGGGGGGGGGGGGGCAAGTCCCAGTGGGTGGTGGAAGAGAGAAGAGGGATGTGTGTGTGTATGCATAAGAAAGAGGAGTATGTGAGAGAGAGAGAGAGAGAGGGTTTGTGTGAGAGATGTGTGTGTGACAAAAGGGGTATGTATGTGAGAGATAGAGGATGTGTGAGAGAGATATGGGTGTGAGAGAGAGAGAGAGATGAGTGTGTTTGAGAAAAAAAGGGTGGGGTGTGCAAGTGAGAAAGGGATATATGTGAGAGAGAGTGGGGTGAGGCTGATAGTGGGAGGGCATGTTAATGAGGGCAGGGGTGTGAGTGATAGAGGGAAGATATGTGAGAATAAGAGGGTTTGTGTGAGAAAGAGAGTGTGTGTGTGTGTGTGGGGGGGGGGGGGCTGTGTAAGAGAGAGGAAGCATTGTGTATGGGGGTGTGAATGTGAGACACCATACTGTGCAAGTGGGGGATGAGAGCACATGTGTGTGGGGTGATGTGCAAGACAGCATGTTTGGGGATGTGGGAGAGAGCATGTATAAGAGAAAGAGAACATGTGTGTGGGGGGGAATGTATAAGAGTATGTGTATGTATGGGGATATATAAGAGCATGTGTGTGTGAGAGAGTGCACATGTGTGAAGGGGATATGTAAGAGCATGTTTGGAGGTGTTGGAGCAAGCATGTATGTGTGGGGGATGTGAGAGTAGTAGAGCATGTGTAGGGGGAGGTGTGAGAGTGAGAGAAACAGAGAGAATGGGTGTGAGAGAATGAACATGTGTGTCAGAGAGGGTGAAGGAGGATATTCAAAAAAAGCTGAGTTCCAACATTTAGGCTTCTAAATTAGGATTCTAATTTTCATCCTAAAATTCACAAATTTAGGATCCTAAAAATTAGGCTACTAGATTTATGTCTGCTATTCATTTGTAACCTATCATTAAAATCATCCATTGTACCTGGAGAGTGGCTAACGTAACCCCAATATTTAAAAAGGGCTTCAGGGGCGATCCGGGAAACTACAGACCAGTTAGCCTGATTCAGTGCCAGGAAAAATAGTGGAAAGTGTTCTAAATATCAAAATCACGGAACATATAGAAAGACATGGTTTAATGGAACAAAGTCAGCATGGCTTTACCCAAGGCAAGTCTTGCCTCACAAATCTGCTTCACTTTTTTGAAGGAGTTAATAAACATGTAGATAAAGGTGAACCAGTAGATGTAGTGTATTTGGATTTTCAGAAGGCACTTGACAAAGTTCCTCATGAGAGGCTTCTAGGAAAAGTAAAAAGTCATGGCGATGTCCTTTTGTGGCTTACAAACTGGCTAAGAGACAGGAAACAGAGAGTAGGATTAAATGGACAATTTTCTCAATGGAAGGGAGTGGGCAGTGGAGTGCCTCAGGGATCTGTATAGGGACCCTTACTTTTCAATATATTTATAAATGATCTGGAAAGAAATATGACGAATGAGATAATCAAATTTACAGATGATACAAAATTATTCAGAGTAATTAAATCACAAGCAGATTGTGATAAATTGTGATAAAAGTGATGCATATAGAGAAAAATAACCCATGCTATAGTTACACAATGTTAGGTTCCATATTAGGAGCTACCACCCAAGAAAGAGATCTAGGTGTCATAGTGGATAACACATTGAAATCGTCAGTTCATTGTGCTGCGGCAGTCAAAAAAGCGAACAGAAAGTTGGAAATTATTAGAAAGGGAATGGTGAATAAAACGGAAAATGTCATAATGTCTCTATCGCTCCATGGTGAGACCGCACCTTGAATACTGTGTACAATTCTGGTCGCCGCATCTCAAAAAAGATATAGTTGTGATGGAGAAGGTACAGAGAAGGGCGACCAAAATGATAAAGGGGATGGAGCAGCTCCCCTATGAGGAAAGACTAAAGAGGTTAGGACTTTTCAGCTTGGAGACGAGACGGCTGAGGGGGGATATGGTAAAGGTATTTAAAATCATGAGAGGTCTAGAATGGGTAAATGTGAATCGGTTATTTACTCTTTCGGATAATAGAAGGACTAGGGGGCACTCCATGAAGTTAGCATGTGGCACATTTAAAACTAATAGGAGTAAGTTCTTTTTCAATCAACACACAATTAAACTCTGGAATTTGTTGCCAGGGAATGTGGTTAGTGCAGTTAGTATAGCTGTGTTTAAAAAATGATTGGATAAGTTCTTGGAGGAGAAGTCCATTACCTGCTATTAATTAAGCTGACTTAGAAAATAGCCACTGCTATTACTAGCAACAGTAACATGGGATAAACTTAGTTTTTGGTAACTTGCCAGGTTCTTATGGCCTGGATTGGCCATTGTTGGCGACAGGATGCTTGGCTTGATGGACCCTTGATCTCACCCAGTATGGCCTGTTCTTATGTCTAGATTTAGGGTCCCAAATTAGGTACCTTCTTCTGAAAGTAAGTGCTAAGTTCCTAACTTGGTTTCCCTGACCTAACTCCACTTCCGTAGCCACCTGCTTTTTTAGGTTACTAAAGTTAGGGGTCTAATGAAATTAGGAGCCTAAATTTAGGCACTCAGCCCTAGTACATTTTCCAAAGGATCTAATTTAGGATCCTAACCTCAAAAGTTAGGGGCCTAAACATTTTGACACTTAGCCCCTGTAAGTATATAAGAGAGAAAAAAAATTGTATGCCATAACCCCTCCTCCAATAATCCATGACTAGTAATCAAAAGCTCCAGGTATGGAGGAGATTTTTTAATCCTTACTAGTTTTTACGTATAGCAGAGTTGTTTACCTGTAACAGGTGTTCTCCCAGGACAGCAGAATGTTAGTCCTCAAGAATCCCGCTCACCACCCCGCGGAGTTGGGTTCACCTGTGTTTTATTGGTTTTTTTTTTTTTTTCGCTCGTACTTTTCTGCTTTGAAACGAGACTGAAGGAGGACCCTGTGTGGCCATGGGGTTAGTGGCATGTTGGGCATGTTCAGTGTGCCAGCCAAAGTTCTAGAAACTTTGACAAAAGTATTCCGTGACAGGGCCTCATCTGATGATGTCACCCATCTGTGAGGACTAACATCCTGCTGTCCTGGGATAAGCAGGATGGTAGTCCTCACAGATGGGTAAATAGCAAGATGCAGGCTGCTCCCGGAACACCCTGGGCCAAAAGACACCCAATAACGTGCAACAAGCATAACAACAGGGGTGCTGTTGGCAACAACGGGGGCAGCCTGAACCTCATACTGGGCCCTAGGTAGGAACAGTTGGGTTCTTACACTGGAAACATTTTATGGAGGACAGACTGGCCAAAGATGCTGTCCTTTTGACCATCCTTGTCCAGACAGTAATGGGCTGCGAAGGTGTGGAGGGAGCTTCACGTCGTGGCCTTGCAGATTTTGGCAATAGGGACTGCCCGGAAGTGTGCTACTGATGTTGCCATGGCCCTTATCGAGTGCGCTTTCACTCGGCCCTCAAGTGGAAGGCCTGCTTGCTGGTAGCAGAAAGCAATACAATCAACTAACCAATTAGTCAGGGTCTGCTTGTCCACCGCAACGCCAAGTCTATTTTTGTTAAAGGAGACAGAGTTGGGTGGACTGCCTGTGGGCTGTGGTGCGTTCTAAATAAAAGGCAAGAGCATGCTTGCAATCCAAGGTATGCAGAGCCCGCTCACCTGGATGAGAGTGTGGCCTCGAGAAAAAGGTGTTTAGCACGATGGACTGATTCAGGTGGAAGTCAATCACTACCTTAGGCAGGAACTTAGAGTGAGTGCGCAGCACCACTCTGTCATGGATGAACCTCATGTAAGGTGAATAGATCACTAGGGCCTGCAGCTCACTGATTCTGTGAGCAGAAGTAACGGCTACGAGGAAGATGACCTTCCAGGTGAGGTGTTTGAACTCGCAAGGGCTCAAATGGAGGCCGCATGAGCCATGCCAGCACTATGTTGAGGTCCCAGGCAAAACAGGACAACATAGTGGAGGCTTCAGTTGGAGTAAGCCTCCCATGAAGTGCCCTACTAAGGGCTGCACCAAGACAGGGGTGTTGCCCATTCCTTGGTGGTAGGCACTGATGGCACTCAGATGCACCCGGATTGAGGTAGTCTGACCAGACTCCGAAAAGCACCAGAAGTAGTCCAGAAGCCTAGGAGTGGGGCAAGAGAAAGGGTCCAGACCCTCCTGCATGCACCAGGATGAGAACCTCCTCCACTTTGCTTGGTATGACTTCCACGTGTGTTAGTGTTCGTGGTAGTTGTGGGTGGATCCTTGGGCCGGTGGCAGATGACCACGCCCCCGGGGGAAGATCCCGAGAGGAACCACCGGTCGGGCTCAGAGTATGGATACAGACACACACTAGTTCTTTTATTAAACAGTATATTGAACCACCAGAGGTGGCAGTAGTGAGCCCGGCAGGGATGTAGTCCCTCAGATACTGAAACAGCGATCCTGGATAACTGAGCTGAAGAGAAACTGAATATAGTGAGTAGGCAGGGTATGCAGAGTTCAGGAACAGAACCTTGATGGTAACACTCACACAATAGTCTCTAGAAGCAGCCCAGGAGCTGGAATGAAGTAGGCCGTCGAGGAGCGAGTACCTGGTTCCAGGAAAAGCTCTGAGAGAGAGATAGTAACTCACTGGTGTTGTAGGCAGCAATGACTTCCTGGCAGAAGTGGTATTCAGGAGCAGGTCAGGGAACGTGGGCCCTCGAGGAGCGAGTACCGGTTCCAGACTGCGACCTGAAAAGTAAAAGAGAGAGCGAGGCCCCTGAGGAGCGGGTACCCCTGGTAAAGTCCGAGGAGACAGAGTAGCAAGGTATGCGGAGAGCGAATCCCATCTGCAGCGATTCCTGGAGGTAGCTAAGTAGGAAACCCTTTGCTAACTCGATTAGTTAGCGAAATGAAAGACCTTTAAATATCCGAAGATGATGACGTCATCTCAGTGGGACGCCCCTGAGGCTCGCGCCACTGCTGGTACTTGAGTCGGGGCCGTGCACACCTTTAGGCCTCAGGAGAACATGGAGGAAGGCAGCGCCTAGCCAGTCCAGGAACGCTGGAGGAGGTCGGCAAGATGACGCCGTGGCAGCCAAACGTCCATTAAGCCAGGAGGGAGTTGCCAAAGAGGTAAGGAAGGCGGAGTGAAGATGTCGGACAGCGACGGTCGCAACACAGTGCTAGGCGCTGGGCCTGGCTTAAGGCCTCAGACTTACGCCCGGAGGTTTAGGACAAACTTGCAGATCTGCCCTGTACAGGAGACAACCTGTTCGGGGACAAGATCCAGGACGCAGTGGCTCAGTTAAAAGACCATCTTGAGACCCTGCATCAGTTGTCAGCTGTCTCCACAGATAATCCCCCCATAGCCCGCAGGGGCACAAGCAGGGACACCAGAAGACAATTCTATCTGCCACGTAGATATTTCCCTCCTTCGTCCCATGCAAGACCAGCTCGGGCACCTCAGAGGGGACAGCCACGCCAACCAAAAACACCTAGGCCACAGTCAGCTTTGCAAGCTGGCAATGCAGCTGGATTTTGACTCTTTTCCAGAGAGCAGCAGCCATCTTCCAGTGGGGGGCTGCCTATGTCACTTTGTAACAAATTGGCACCCAGTCACTATGGACTGGGTGCCAATGGGTTATGATGGACAGTGGGTACTGTCCATCATAACCCACGGTTACCGTCTAAATTTTTCAAAAATACCCCCGAACTTCCCACCCATTCCATTCTGGAGATGGGAAGATCACACAGGACTACTCGAGTCAGAGCTCTCGAACCTTCTGTCGGCCAGAGCTGTGGAACCGGTTCCACCAGATCAGCAGGGGAGAGAGGGTTCTACTCCAGGTATTTCCTAATTCCAAAAAAGACCGGCGGCCTCCAGCCTATTCTGGATCTCCGTGCCTTGAACACATTTCTTCACAAGGAATGGTTCAGAATGGTTTCTCTGGGCACCATGCTTCCGCTGCTAAAACAAGGAGATTGGCTCTGCTCTCTGGACCTTCAAGACGCATATGCCACATTGCGATCTTCCCTCCTCATCACAAGAATCTGTGATTTGTGGTGGGTCACAGGCACTATCAATACAGGGTCCTACCATTTAGCCTCGCTTCGGCACCCCAAGTGTTTACAAAGTGCCTGGCAGTCTTCGCTGCACAGTTACACAGCAGGGGCATATATGATTTTCCATACCTGGACGACTGGCTTATAAAAAGCCAGTCCAAACAAGGAGCCCTCGACTCCCTCAGACTCACCATAAGCCTTCTAAGTTCATTGGGATTTCTAATCAATTACTCCAAGTCTCATTTGATGCCGTCTCATCTTCTCTCCTTCATAGGAGCAGAACTGGACACGACACTGGCCAAGGCATTCTTACCAAACGACCATGCGATTGATCTGTCCAACCTTATCAGCTTTATCCACCATCAAGAAAGAGCCTCTGCTGGCCAGCTACTAAGGTTGCTCAGCCCCATGGCATCAACAGTCCATGTCACCCCTACAGCATGCCTTGCCATGAGAGTGACCCAATGGACTCTGAAATCCCAGTGGCGACAAGCTACCCAGCCGCTGTCGTCCATGGTACACATAACCAGCCAGCTTTGACTGTCCCTTGCCTGGTGGACACACAAAGCCAACTTACAAGTGGGTCTTCCTTTCCAGCAACCGGCTCCTCAGGTGACCTTAACTACGAATGCCTCCAACCTAGGTTGGGGAGCCCATGTCCAAGGCCTTCAAACTCAAGGGACTTGGAGAAAAGCCAAAGCGATCCATCAAATCAACTTTCTGGAGCTTTGGGTGATGCGGTACACCCTTCATGCATTTCAGGACTGCCTCTTCAACAAAGTTGTCCTGATCCAAACAGACAACCAAGTTGCAATGTGGTACCTGAACAAACAAGGGGGCACGTACTCTTACCTGCTCTGCCAGGAGGCGGTGCGGATTTGGGCCTGGGCCCTGTCGCATTCCATACTACTGCGAGCTACTTATCTAGCAGGCACAGAGAATGCACAGGCGGACCGCCTCAGCTGACGTTTCCAACCCCACGAGTGGTCTCTGGATCCCTCCGTTGTAGCAGAATCTTCCACAAGTGGGGTCTGCCGACCATCGACCTCTTTGCATCAAGTCAGAACCACAAAGTGGAACACTTCTGCTCCCTGCACAGGGACCGAAGAACACCAACCATGGATGCCTTCACCCAGCCCTGGAACACAGGTCTGCTATACGCGTATCCTCCGATTCCGCTAATAGCCAAGACTCTCGTGAAGCTACAACAGGACCGAGGCTTAATGAGACTCATAGCTCCATATGGCCACGTCAAATATGATTCCCCATACTTCGCAACCTCTCTGTCCAGGAATCCATTTGCCTGGGCACGGTGCCCAACCTCATCACACAGAGTCATGGCAAGTTACGCCACCTGAACCTCCAGACCCTGTCACTGACAGCCTGGATGTTGAAAGGTTGATTTTACAACCACTCAATCTTTCTAGCGCTGTCTCTCAAGTCCTGGTAGCTTCACGAAAGCCTTCCACGCGGAAATCTTACCACTCTAAATGGAAGAGGTTTACCTTGTGGTTTTTGCCCCACATCCAAGCTATTAGACTATCTCTGGCACCTCTCGGAATCTGGTCTCCAGACATCATCTATCCGAGTGCACCTAAGTGCCATTTCTGCTTACCATCAGGGAATAGGGGATACCCCGATAATGGCTCAACCCCTGGTGAGTCACTTCATGAGAGGCTTAGTACAGCTTAAGCCTCCTCTACAGCCACCGGTCGTGGCATGGGACCTCAGTGTTGTACTTGCATGGCTCATGCACACTCCTTTTGAGCCCTTGCACTCCTGCGAACTCAGATACCTTACATGGAAAGTTCTGTTTCTAGTAGCCATCATGTCTGCTTGTGGAGTGAGTGAGTTACAGGCCCTTGTGACCTACTCAGCCTACACAAGGTTCCTCCATGACTGGGTGGTTCTCCGCACTCACCCTAAATTCCTTCCTAAGGTGGTAACCGATTTCCATTTAAATCGGTCCATAGTCTTGCCCACTTTCTTTCCAAGACCTCACGCTCACCCGGGTGAGCAAGCTCTCCACACCTTGGACTGTAAGCGTGCTCTTGCATTTTACTTAGACTGCACTACAGCCTACAGGAAGTCCACCCAACTCTGTCTCTTTTGATAAGAACAAGCTTGGGAGTGCGGTGGGCAAACAAACACTGTTAAACTGATTAGCAGACTGCATTACATTCTGCTACCAGCAAGCAGGCCTTCTACTACAGGGATGAGTGAAGGCACACTCAGTCAGAGCAATGGCAACATCAGTAGCACACTACCATTCAGTACCGATTGCTGACATCTGCAGGGCTGCAACATGGAGCTCTTCCCACATCTTCACAGCTCACTACTGCCTGGACAAGGCTGGATGACAGGATTCCAGTCTGTCCTAAGAAATTTGTTTCCAGTGTAGGAACCCAACTTGTCCTACCTCGACCTGCTGTGAATTTCAGGCTGCTTCATCCTTGCCAGCAGCCCAGTTGTTGTGCCTGTTGCACATGTTCGGTGCTGCTTGGCCTCATACGTATGACTCAGCCTGTAGCTTGCTATTCATCCATACTTGAGGACTACCATCCTGCTTGTCCTGGGAGAAAGAAGAGTTGCTTACCTGTAACAGGTGTTCTCCCAGGACAGCAGGATATTAGTCCTCACGAAACCCGCCCGCCATCCCGTGGAGTTGGGTTCGCTTATGTTTTATTATTTTATTTTTCGCTCGTACTTTTGCTACAAACGAGACTGAAGGGGGACCCCTGCTGGCTGCAGGGTTGGTGGCAAGCTGGGCATGCTCAGTGTGCCAGTCAAAGTTCTGGAAACTTTGACAAAAGTGTTCCGTGACAGGGCTCCATCTGATGATGTCACCCATATGTGAGGACTAACATCCTGCTGCCCTGGGAGAACACCTGTTACAGGTAAGCAACTCTGTTTTTTCTTTACTTCCTCCAATTAAATATAGTGGTGATATTAAGTTGAAGGAACTGGAAAACTAGAACTGTCCCAAAAATATGTAAAAATTTAAAAAAATGTAAAAAGTGCGTTGGCAGTCTAGTTCAGAAAAGGGATGCTCGTAAGATTGAGCTTCCGTTTTCCTAACCTGCTGACAGCCATCTTTCCTGGGTGCCTGCTGCCAAGAAAATGCTAGGGGTGCATAATTTCCCCTAGCGCCTCCTTTTTACTGCAGTAGCACATTTGCATGTTGCATCGGGCGCCCCGGATTTTTCAGCTTGCCTACAACCCTTAGGGGGTTTACAGTTTAAAACTCGATTCTTTACCACATTGAAGTAGCCCCTAAGGATCGGTAGATAATCTGGAGCCCCTAATAATATTGTCACTACATTGTGAAAAAAGGAATGTGTGTCTACATTTGGTGCATACACATTACAAAGAGAAAGTTTTTGATTGAATAAGGTCCCCAACAAGATGATATACAGTATCTGCTTTCTTCATCTTGAATCTGTTTCTCCACTTTGAAAGGGAGATTCATATGGATCAAAATTGCAGGCTCCCCTCAATCATCAAGAAAAGGAAGAGAAATAAAACTGGTCTACCCAATCGTTGTTATCGGTAATACAACCTGGTAACAACCTATATGAGGTTATGGTAAGCACCAAAAATGTTTGTTAAGAAGAAAATGCTGATTGCAGTGTAAATGCCCGCATCCTCCTCGAGCACCATTCTATGTGTAACATCATCTAGTTATCCTAGAATGAAGACAGATCTTTTAAGGTTTTGTATAAGTGTTACTTCAAAGTATGGACTGAAGAAAAAATGTTTGTAAATCCACAGGTATTCTGCTGGCACAGTTAGTAGCAGAGGTGTCAGTTGCTGCGTGCAGTCTCCATTACTACCATGTTGGCTTCATTAGTAGCATATGAACAAAACATTATTCAGCATTATTTAAAGCGGTGAGAAACTCCTCTGCCTCTCTCTTCATTGATAAGACACAAGCTGTCCCCCGATGTGTTTTTATTATTGCAGAGTATAATAGCATACAAGGCACACCTTTTTTGTACAGCTCCGTGCAAATTTGTGCCATTTCTCTCCTTTCAGCGGCCACATGGGCTGAATAATTATTAAACAGTAGGAGTTTGTGCCCTTCATAACAGAGTGTGCCCAGTAGGTTCTTAAGAGTTTTGTTTTGTGTGACCAGTTTAAGATCTTAGCAGATATGGATTGCGGTAAATTACCTCCATCGGCTTTTATACGAACTCTGTGTGCCCATTCACAAATCAGCCTATCTCCCTTCATCAACTTTCTACAGAATTTTGCAACTCAGTCTCCTTTACAAACTCAGTCAATCCAATAACAGAAATTATTCCTCCATTGTCTGTTTTCTTGATCTTCTGCTCGTTCTAACAATCTCGCAGCTTGAGCCTGCAGTTTAGCCTCGTGGCATTCTAACCAAAATGTTCTGTCCTCCTGAGAGGAAATTCTAGCTTCAGTGGCCTCAAGTTGCTTTGAGAGCCCTTCCAGACCCTTTTTAAAATCTTTTATAGCCACCTGTAGTTTGAGCAACTGCTCATCTAATGCAGTGATTACATTTTTGGATATTTGGGCAATCATTTCCTCTGAGAGTGCAGTCAGAGGTTTCTCACCTCTGTCTGCCAGTGGAGCCGCCATGACAGCCACTGCGTTTTTCAACTTGTCTCAATTACTGCATAAGACTTTTGAGCTCAGGTCCCGATGTTCTTTATTTGTCGGGCAATTCTGCAGTTTAAATGTTTTTAGTGAGCTGGGAAAGTAGATGGACCAAGACCATTGCAGGAGCCCACAAACCTCGCATCTGCTCAGCTTCCTGCCATAACTAAAAGTCCCAAGAATAAAGTTTTAAGTTCAGCTTCTATCCAGAGCATCCAGCCTTTTTATTCTAGTACCTACACCCCTACAGTATATACCTAGTAATATGTGCCCACAGCAAGAATTATGCCTTGGGACTGTGCAAGTACTTAGTCCTGGGACTGAGAACATAACATAAGAACATAAGATATTCCATACTGGGTCAGACCAAGGGTCCATCAAGCCCAACATCCTGTTTCCAACAGTGGGCAATCCAAGTCACAAGTACCTGGTATGTACCCAAACATTAGATAGATCACCAGCTACTATTGCTTATTAATTACCATCATACCAGTTTATGGATTTATCCTCGAGGAACTTATCCAAACCTTTTTTAAACCCAGTTTCACTAACTGTTGTAACCATATCCTCTGGCAATGAATTCCAGAGCTTAACTATGTGCTGAGTGAAAAAGAATTTTCTTCGATTTGTATTAAAGGAGCTACTTACTAACTTCATGGAGTGCCCCCTAGTCCTTCTATTATCTGAGAGAGTAAATAACCGATTTAAATTAACTTGTTCAAGTCCTTTCATGATTTTGTAGACCTCTATCATATCCCCCATCAGTCATCTCATCAGTCATCTCTTCTCCAAACTGAACAGCCCTAACTTTTTTAACCTTTCCTCATAGAGCAGCCGTTCCATGCCCCTTATCATTTTAGTCGCCCTTCTCTGCACTTTCTCCAGTGTAGTGATATCCTTTTTGAGATGCGGTGACCAGAACTGCACACAGTATTCAAGGTGCAGTCTCACCATGGAGCAATACAGAGGCATTATGACATTTTCCGTTTTATTCACCATTCCCTTTCTAATAAATTCCCAACATTCTGTTTGCTTTTTTGATTGCCACAGCACACTGGGCCGAAAATTTCAATGTATTATCCACTAGGACGCCTAGATCTCTTTCAAAAGCTGCTGCGGGTGTTCCCATGAGGTTCAATAAGTTGGGAATCAAATCCAAATGGAATTAGTTTGTAAGGCAGCTCAGGTCTTACTGAAAGGTTTAAATATGTGCTATATTTAACATGGGGAACTTTCCACTTAATGGGAGGTTCTGGTGGTATGGTTGGGGTGATAAGTGAAAAGGTGTTCTTTCCTTAAAGTGGATGGGTTTGGGAGGAAGTGTATTTAAGGTGCTTCCACAAGCACTGAGGGGGAGTTGGAGCAGTGAAAGGAAAGTGAACTGAAGCTCTCATGTGTCAAGAAGCCTGCAGGTTGAGGTTTGCAGCATTGGTTGGGGGCCAAGATTAGTTCTGACGTTTGAGAAGATCTAAGAGATTGGACATGTCAAAGAAGCCAAGGAAGGTGGGTTTGTTTGTACATAAATGTGTATGCCGCAATTTCCATATATTGTATTCATTGTGGATTCCAAATATGTATAACAGTCACATAAAACAAACTAATTAAAACTTGCCAAAACATTAAAATGTTATGGCTAAAAGAATCCCTCAGTAAACAGAGATATTTCTGGTCTTCCTTGGAAAGCCCACAGCTTGAGACCAAGATTTCTGCAGGAGGGAGAGGTGTTTTCAGGACTGCATTTGGAGCTCTGCAGGAGTAAGGGTCCTGGACAGAGCTGGTCTGGGAAACCCCTCTGGTAACGAGTCCATTTTGAAGTAACCTGTGAAGGGGGGGGGGGGGGGGGGGGTTGTGATTGCAAGTGAGAAGTTGTTTTTGAAGTTGAATTCTGTATGTACGCCGCTGAGGTTTTCTCCATCTTTATTCTGCTCCATCTGGACTTTTAATTTTTGGACTGTTTAAGTTCTGGCTTCTTTTTGGAACAAGACTTGGAGTGTGGACTGGCTTGCTGGGTGTGTGACTCCCTCTAGGGCATCGGAGGATTTTCCCTGGTAAAAGAATCTTGGTTCCTGGCACTGCAGGCAGGTCTTTTCCCACCCCTGCAGCTGCTAAAGGAAATGGAGGGGGGAGTGGGGGTTTACATACTTTTTATTACTAGAATGTCCCAGATTTTAAGGAACTAATCTTATTCTGTGGGGTGTTCAAGTTCTCCCACAAACCAACAATATACTTCTGACAGCAAATAGAAGGTGTAGGGAATTTATTTAATTCTATTTATATTTTTTGAATCAATTTAGTGGATGTAAAAAAATACGTTAGCTCTATCCATAGAAGAGGTGCAGCACACGCAGTCGCAGTGCAACTTGGCTTCCCACTATCCTGCTGGTGGGTTTCAATCCAGTTTATTTTTTTTGGCCCAGCAGCTTCTTCCAGCCATTTCAGGCTTCCAAATCAATTGGAACAAACTCTAATTGGGCTAAGTTTACTTAATGTGTATTTTGTCTGTAGCTGAGTAGCAGGCAAGGAATAAGAATTATAAATGTATATGAAGGTCATGTAAAGTTACTTTTTTTTTTATTAAAAGTGATCTACAAAGTAAAATGAAAAATCATGTTAAGTCTTCTGTTAAATTATGCCTTTAAAGATCAATTCATCCAAATATATTCTTGGCCTCTGGGGAGGGAGTAAACAAGTAAATACCTGAATATCAACAGTCATAGGAGCAAATATTCATGAAACACTTGTATAAAAAGAGTCGCTGTCAGAGCTAGAAAACAAAGTAGTTGGGTTTCACAGGAGTTGTCACCATGGACATTCCATTATCCTGCTCCACTGATAGTCATGCCTACAAATACACATTCACCCAAATACATGTGTGCTTTTTATGGAAGCTCTCAGGCGCTAATATATTTATTTGAGGCTTTGAAAATCTTGGAACCATTCCTCTTTTTAGGTAGTTGGTGAAATTTACATGTAGCCCATGATGGTCAAGTGTTCACTGTGTCATGCATGTAAGCATTATCTGTCGGATGTGTCCCAACAGAAAAAAGGTTGAGAACCACTGCTCTAGGACAAGAGATAGGGATGGGCTCTCCTGTCATCAACAGAAGCAGAGACCTTCCTGTATTTAGGAATATCATTTATATACTGTATATATATTTCTAAAGTCTTGTGTAACCTTGCCCCAAAGTGCTCTGGTGTCTGACATATAGGGAATATGTTGCAAGAGAGACTCTGCAGCTGCAGCACCTGAAGCCCAACATGAGAGAGAGAGGAGATCAGCCGCAAGGGGGCGCTGTGGCAGGGGACCAGACCTGGGTGTGGCCACAATTTGCAGATAGATGCTGCTGAGAGGTCTGGCAAAGGAGCAAAGCTTCTGTGGAACTGGGCATGAGCTCCCGTGGCCCCAGGAGAGAGGGGAACATGGGCAGGTTTAGACCCCACTGCTGACTTGCAAGTGGGAAAGGGAGTAAGGCACACAGTGCTTGATTGCAAAGAAAGAGAGATGGGACAGTGCTAGCATCTGGCAAAAATTGTTCTGAGGAAAGAATGCTCTGGGCTTTCTCTGTTCAACCTCTGGGAGGGCAACTTTTCTGCTAGTTTTAAACTGTGAGATAACACCACTTCCTCCACCCAAAAAAGGTAATAGTAATCAAATCTTTTGTGAACAAATAAGGGCGAAGTTGCCTGAGCTGTTGCAAATACAGGAAAGCTGAACAAACAACTGAAGAACTGAAGAGTTCAGCTGAACCAAGCTACAAACAACTGGTTTTGGCTTCAGAATGGTGACCAAAATTGATGGAAAAACAGAATAGAACTGTATCCCTCCTGGTTACCTGAATAAATTGGGGCTTTGTAGGGTTTAACTTTAACACATGGGACACTAACAAATTCGCTGCTCCTGAAAGGCAGGAATTGCACTGTGATTTTGCACAGATGGACGGTATCTTGTATCTTATTTAAATTTGGTCAGAGTTGATTAATGATATATATATAGTAGCTAGTCTGGCTAATGCAGCTGTCAGTGTGCTTGATCTGGATCTAGTCTCCTGCTTGCTCATCAGTATACATAAATGTGTATGTGGATGGGTTGGTTAGTCTTTGCGTAGCTGCCTTTTCCTCCATGTGTGTAGATCATATACTTTCAAGTTGGTACTGGCCTCTGGCTACAGCACCATGAAACATCATTTGCACCCCCATGGGGTTCCCCCTTACTTTAATATTCCCCTTCCAACTCAGCCCAGACATTGCAACAACGGTTCTTGGAGAGGAGCCAAAAGCCATGGCTCTCTCCATATCCTGGTTAATGTGTATGATAAGACTTTTCAGCAGGTACTGCCATTGTACAGTGGCTTAGTCTCCTTCCCAGAGGGGCTGTGAATGCTGCCTTTGTAGCATCCCTGGCTGGCCAGAGAGCAGAATCTTGTCTCAGGAATTGCACCCAGTCTTCTGTATGGCAGCGCGGAGCACTTGCCCTCAGGCAAGTTGGTATCTGGATTATTTCAACAACCTCAAGCATTCACTTGTGTGTTTGTAAACAGCAAGTTATAAGGGTAGCCCACACATGTAATAAAATGGTGCACCACATGCATTAGTACAAAGACCTTTTCTAATCATGCTATGCTAATTTTGATGGCTTCAGTAAGCATACGTTTTGCATAAGAATATGCAAATCTCTCTGCGTTTATCTAAAAATAACTTGTATTGTATAAGGACATTATAAATAGTTACACTTCCTGCATGCATTGGCCCAGTGCTCCAACAGTACTTTATTTACAAAGAGCCATTTTCAGCTCTTTTCCTCTAGCTTCAGCCTGAGTCATCGCTTTATAAAATTTTGCAAGCTGTGGTATTGTGCCTTCCTGACATTCAGGAAACTGTTGAGGAGGACACCTAATTTATAATAGCTTGATGCAAACAGTGTTAGCAATTTAAAGATTGTGTACAGTGTTTTAAATATAATGGTTTAGATAACTTGTACAACTTTTTTTTTAAGCACAACAATTTGTGCATAGAACAATCATAAAATTGTTTGTGTGTGCTAGGTGGCAGCTTGGGGAGGACTGCTGTATATTAAGTATTTGCACTGGCATTCTACATATGACTTTCAATTAGTGCATATTTTGTTGTATAAATCACCCTAAAACAATTGTCATATTCCATATTATTAATTCATGAGGTACCTGCCGTTCCACTTAAGTCCATGGCATAAATGTCCATTAGTCCAGTACAATATCATATAAATTTATAATTAAAATTGAGTTCTTCCTCAATATTTGCAAACAGAGTAGCAACAATGAAAGAGCATTTAGTTTGTGCAATTTCTTTTTTATATGGGAAGAGGAAAAAAAACTCCAAACAGATCATTAGATCTGCAATATACTATATCCTTAGCAAAATCCTGTGGCAGATTGGGGAACTGGTACACTATGTCACAAAATTTTTTTCTGTTTCCGGAACCTTTAGGTTGGTTGTTTTGCTAATGTTGATTGCTAATGCTGCTTTGAGCAGCTGTTAAGCAGTAAGATGAAAGCACACTTCTCTTTTTCAAAGACCACAACCCAGCACAAGATTCTTGGTGGTGGAGCTGCAGTATAGCATATTTTGAAAAAATGTAGTTAACTGTGTAACTTAGCAGCCTGTGAGCATGCTAAGATAGGAGATCTGGAACACCTGTTCTGCCTTTTCTTATCCTTTTTATCCCACCTGAAATATTAGACAATAGCATTTTCATACTTTTCAGGCCTTGAAAATTGTGATTTTCATTGGTCACTGGGGCTTCAGATGTTCCATAATTCACTTTGTTTTGCTGTTGTCTTAGTTGAGCAGTGGAAATAGAAGCAGAAAATATTTAAAAGTATAAATTGGGGTTTATATCACCCTTCTTTTTCTGAAATGTAATCATATCTTTCTCCATATGTCATATTTTTTTATTGCTGTTTCAAACATGGCTTAGCTGGGTATAGTTTCATAATGGCATACTTAATATAAAAAATATTTTTCTTGTTACATAATGTTACCAATTATTCTTTAAGCAGTATTGGCATTATAAATAGAATCAGAATGCAGGAATGGAGTCTGGTTTTGGTAGATATACCAGGCTGTTCATTACCTTCAGACAAGAAGGCAAACATGGGACAGGAACAGTGTTCCAACAAATTTGTCATGCATTAATCCATTCGGATATCTTTTAAGTAACTGAACAAAGTCAGCAGTAAACTTCTTTCGTGAAGAAGGCAGCCTGCAGCAAAAATGAAAACATTCCTAGAGTCTGAGTCATGTTTAGTTGTGGAACAAAAAAAATGCCTAAGGTGATAGGAATTTTTTTTCTATTTAAATGCTATCTTATTTTTTTCCTAGTGACAATCTGGCATCAGATATGCTTTGACTTTTATTTATGTCTAATAAAATTAATTATCTTGAGCCTCAGCCAGGTTCAAGCCTCCTGCTGATCAAGGTGCACTAGTATGCATCTGAAACCACTGCATGGGCCTTTCAGGTTGGCCCTTTTGTACCTTAAATGTCATAGATTTGTGACTTGCTGGGCCCTTAATGTTTAGTTTACCAGTGCTTCACCCATGTACTCCTTTTCTCAAAAAATACTGCTCATGCTTTTTGTGCGATTATGGAGCATTTTGTGGCATCAGTCCTTCTGAATGCTACTATCAAGTTGGCTAAATAATATATATTTTACTATATTTATTATATATGCTCATATATATATTTGCAGTAACACATGATGAAGCATAGTTGGAATGGGGTGGGCCACAGGGCCATGGCCCCACCAATATCTCGCTCTTCACACAGAATCACTGCAGGAGATCCAGGGCCAGGCTGGGTAGACAGCTGTTTCGCAGTGGCAGAAGGAGTAGGAGAGCAGCAATGTGTTGACCACATCCTCCACCTTTGCAGCTCTGGGCCTGACTGCTGCTTTTGAACTGCATGGGCAATCTATTCAACCATGCTGTTCAAAGCAGAAAGAGATGATGGGTTGGAGCAGAGAGAGGGGGTGTTGGAGCAAAGAGAGAGTGTCCAGTAGTGTAGAGGAGTGGAGTTTGGTTGATTTCCCCTCCCCCAACTAAAAATGTGTTCTGCTGCTGTGATGTGGTATATATTTAAAGTGTTTCATTTGTGATGTGCATTTATATCCTTTAATGTGTACCCTGGCTAGCAAGAATATAGATGAGAGTGGGGTAGATGCATCCTCATTTACAGAAGAGTGTGTTTTGGTGGAACTAAGAAGATTGAAAGGCCATGGGTCCAGATGAGATACATCCCAGATACTTAGGGAACTCCGAGAAGTGTTGGTGGGTCTGTTGAAAGACCTGTTCAATAGATTCTTGGAGACGACAGTAGAGCTGCAGGACTGGAAAAGGTGGTACAGGGAGGAGGCTCGAAACTACAGGCCAGTTAGCCTTACTTCAGTGGTGGGAAGATTAATGGAGAGACTGCAAAAGGATAATGAACTATCTGCAATCCAATGCATTACAGGATCTGAGTCAATATGATTTTACCAGAAGAAACTCCTGCTAAATAAATCTGATTGATGTTTTTGATTGTGTGACTAGAGAATTGACTCAAGCAAAAGCACTTGATATGGTTTACTTGGATATCAGCAAAGCTTTTGATATGGTCCCTCATTGGAGACTCATAAATAAAATGAGAAGCCTGGGAGTGGATCCCAAGATGGTGGAATGGATTACAAATTGGCTGACTGACACATCTCAGTGAGTAGTGGTAAAAGGAACCTATTCTGAAGAAAGAAGAATGATGTGGACATCCTCAAGGATCAATTTCTGGGACTGGTAGTATTCAGTATCTTTGTGGGTGATACCGTAGAAGGATTAGAAGGCATAATTTGTCCTTTCGTGGATGATGCAAAGTTCTGTAACAGAGTAGGACATGCCTGAAGGCATAGAGAGAAGGAGAAATGAACTAGAAAAGCTTGAGAAATTGTTGAAGGTTTGGAAGTTGGGATTTAATGTCAGGAAATACAGAATCATGCATTTGGGGTACGACAATCCAAAGGAGTTGTATGTGTTTGGGGTGTGAGAGATTTTGGGGTGATAGTGTGTGAGGATCTGAAAGTGACGAAGCAATGTGACAAGGCAATGGCTAAGGCCAGAGAGATTCTGGGCTGCATTGAATGAGGCAAAACCAGTAGGAAAAAGGTGGTAATGCCACTGTACAGATCCTTGGTGAGGCCTCACCTGGAATAGTGTGTTTAGTTCTGGAGATCTCATCTCAAAAAGAATAGGGACAGAATGGGAAGTGGTTCAGAGAAAAGCAACCAAAAGGCTGTGGGGTCTGTATGGAAAGCCATATGAGATGAAACTGAAGGACCTTAATGTGTGTATACCCTGGAAAGGAGAAGAGACAGGGGGGGATATGATACAGATTTTCAAATACCTGAAAGGAATTAATGATACACAAAAATAAAATCTTTTCTGATGGAAACGAAGCTATAAAACTAGGGGTCATGATATGAAATTCTAAGGGGAAAGGATCAGGACAATGTCAGGAAACATTTCTTCATGGAAAGGGTAGCGGATGCATGAAATGCCCTCCAGGAAGAGGTAGTGAAGACGAAAATGGCAATAGAATGTAAAAGAGCATAGAATAAACCCGGATCCCTGCTGGCTAGAAAATGGAAATGGAGTAACATTTCCATTGCACTTATAGTTTACATTTTTGCTTGGGGTAGCCTGCATGGAGTTTGTTGCTACTATCCTTAAGCGTGGCAGCTAGTGGCAGTTGCTACTACATAAAAACCTTGCTGGGCAGACTGAATAGACCATTTTGGTCTTTATCTGCTATCATTCACTACTGGCCAGATTTTAAATGCTGGGTGCGTGTAAATTCCGGCCTTTACGCGCGCCGGGTGAAATTTCCAAGAGGCCTGGCCATATGTGTAAAGGCCGGTACGGCTCAAGGGGCGGGCCGGGAGAGCGGCATTCATCGCTGTCCTGGAGCCTCGCGCGCCAGCAACCGGCTGGCGTGCGCAACTTACTTCAGGTTAGGCCCTGAAGTAAGTTCGAGGAAAAAAAAGGTATGAATTAGGGGATGGGGAAGGGGAAGGGAGGTTAGGGTAGGGGGTAGGGAACTGGGGAAGGCCTTGATCGTCGCCACGCAAAGTTTCCCTAAATCCTACCCCTCTTTTGCACGCGGCCCAATGATTTTATAACATGCGCGTTCATGTGTGTGCGTAGGGTATTGCGCGCACACCTTAGAAAATCTACCCATATATTGCTATGTTAACCTATCGTATTATTGCCTGGTCATGTAAACATTTCAATGATGGCATAATGTCTTCTGGAAATGAATTATTGCACTTTTTCACAAAGGCATGTAAAATAAGGATGCTTAAATGTATAATTAGTTTGATTTTAGTCCTAAGCTGTTCATATTTGCAAAATGAAGGTACCAAGTTTGTCTGCTATGAATTTTGTTCAGCAAAAGAAAAGAATGTTTCTATATTGAAAAATGTATAGAAACTGATTTATGCAATTTTGCACTGCAGGCAAATGGCTGTCAAAGATGAGACTTGGCTCCAAAGGCAGAGCTCGAGGGCTAGCCCCAAGCATCCACCTTTCAAAAATACTCTCAAAGTCAGTTGTTACTTTTCAAGAGGGAGAAAACCCATTGACATTATCATCCATCTGGGAACTAATGACCTTACTAGAAACGGCAACCAAGTGGTACAGAAACATTTCCAGACTCTGGGGAAGCAGATTAGGCATATAGCAAAGACTATTGCCTTTTCAGAAGTGTTACCTGTTCATGAAAAGGGGAAGAAGAGACTAAGCCATTTAGAGAACTTCAATGCATGGCTCAAAACTGATGTAAGGAAGAAAGTTTTGGATATATTGGGGGCTGGGACCATGTATGGAACAGTAAAACGTTCTATGTCAAAGATGGCTTACATCTGTTGCAGGAAAAAGAATCCTAAGTGAAAATTTCAAATAGTATTCCATAAAGCATTTTCTTAGCATGTAGATAGATGGATTCAGTACCAATGGGTTATGCACCTCTACCAGCAGATGGAGACTGAGCATACTGATGTCACAGTGTCATCAGCCTGCCAGTATTCTCCGTCTCCAGCAGATTGTGGACGTGCATTTCCCTCCTGGGGAGTGCTTCCAATTTTAGAAGGAGAAATTAAAAAAAAAAAAAAAAAGAAAATTGTTTGCCTTACTCTCCTGTGGTGATACCAAATGGTCCCTCCCCCAGTTGAGAATTTCCGTGGTTCCTCAGATGAGTGCCTTGGTCTGGTAGCTGGTTTATTCAGCCAGCATGGACTTAGCTGATTGTACAGCTGAAAGGCAGTGGATGCAGGAAGCAGGGCGTGACGGTAATGGCATATGCCCTCTCCCCCTGCAGTCGGAGACTGTCTTTGTACTTAGTTTTGAAGGGCTGAGCTCAGGTAAGTTAAAAAAAAAAAATTACAGAGTAGTGAAGGAGGGTTGTTTAAAGGATTCCGCTTTCCCAGTCTCCGTGCTTGACGCACTGTTCTGACATTGTCCCTCCTCGAGGGAGGTTTGGGGACGGGAGCAGCCTGGCGGGTTGAGCAGCCTCATTTGGCTAAGCCCTACTCTGAGGCTTTTTCACAGCATGCTGTTTGGTAGACTACGACAGCGTTGTTGCTCGCTTTTACCTACTCGTTCAGCTACCCTCTATAGGACATCTGTTCAGCCAGGGCTTCTGGCTATGCATCTGGATTGTGCGTCCAGGTTTTGGAAGCTTAGTTGTGCATCAGCTTGTGCGTCCGGTTTAGACATGTACTTATCCTGAGCACACAAATTGGGCATACGTTTGTGGGCACTTAAGTTGGGACACCTAGCCATGGTGCACCTAGTTTTTGGACCCCTATCCTTTGGATGCCTAAATTTTGGACATCTAAAATTTGAATGCACATAAAAAAAACAAACCCCTGGAATTTTGCAGTGTTCCTTGTGATGTGTTCATGGTGTCTCCCTGCCACTCTTCGCAGAAGAAGCAAGCAGTGGAATATATACTGTCAAAGCTCCTCAGTCTGAGGGCTGTGGTTCCAGTACCCACGTCTCAGGAAAATATGGGTCAATATTCCATTTATTTTGTTGTGCCCAAGAAGGAGAGCTCCTTTCGCCCATCCTGGATCTCAAAGGGGTCAACCATCATTTGTGGGTGACTCATTTTCACATGGAAACATTGCACTCAATGATAATGGCTGTGCAGTTGGGAGAATTTCTGATTTCCTTGCATCTGTCTGGGATGTACTTCCATGTTCCTATCCGATTGGAGCACCAACGTTTTCTGTGTTTTGCGATGTTGGGGTTTCATTATTAGTTTTTGGGGCTGCCTTTTGGTCTGACTACCACTTCCAGAACTTTTTCCAAGGTTATGGTGGTAATGGCGGCAGAACTGAGAAAGGATGGAATTCTAGTACACCCATATTTAGATGACTGGTTGATTCAGGCCAAGTCTCTGAATGAGAGCCGTCTGGTGACCTGCAAGGTGATCTTCCAGTTTCAGGAGCTCGGTTGGGTGGTGAACCTAGCCAAGAGCAGTCTTCAGCCATCTCAGTCATTGAAGTATCTGGGAGTGTGGTTCGACCTGAAGCAGGGCAAAGTTTTTCTGCCAAAAGCTCATATTCAGAAGTTGTCACAGGTGTTTCTCTTGGTGAACACTATACACCCAACAGTGTGGTCCTATCTACAGGTACTCTGTTTGATGGCGGCGACCCTGGGAGTGGTGCAATGGGCACAGGTGCATATGCATCCTCTTCAGCACTCCCTGCTATCTCATGCTCATTAGAATCCGCAGTCTCGGGACTTTTTGATTTGGCTCCACCTGCTGATGGAAGCCTGCTCTCACCTCCAGTGGTGGTTGCAAGTGGAGCATCTGACAGAGGGAGTTTCCCTGACCTCGCCAAACTGGTTGGTCCTCGTGACAGATGCGAGCCTCCAGGGTTGGGGAGCTCGCTGTCAGGCACTAAGGGCACTGGAATACAGAGGAGTCTCTCCAGAACATCAATTGGGTGGAAGCTTGGGTAGTCCAGTTGGCATGCTTGCAGTTCAGCGGCAGGCTGCAGGATTGAGTGGTTCAAGTAATATCAGACAACACAACGACAGCAACTTATGTCAATCAGAAGGGAGGAACCAAGAGTCAACAAGTGTCACAGGAGATAGACCAACTTAAGGAATGGGTGGAAATGCATCTTCAGAAGATTTCACAAAAGACAATGTAAGTGCAGACTTTCTCAGCAAAGAGAGTCTGGGCCCCAGAGAATGGATATTGTCAGACGAGATGATTCAGCTGATAGTAGATCGCTGGGGCCCTCCATTTCTAGACCTGCTGGCGACTGCTCGCAATACGATTCTTCAGTCATAGTAGAAATCTGAAGTCGTTGGGTATCGATGCTCTCGTGCAGGTCTGGCCAGAGGACAAGCTGCTGGATGTCTTTCCTCCGTGGCCCATGTTGGGCAGAATTGTTTAAAGGATTGAAGGCCACAGGGTATGGTGCTCTTGGTGGCACCAGATTGGTCCAGGAGACCATGGTATGCAGATCTGTGAAGACTCCTGGTAGACTCCTCCTCAGTTTTCTGATGCACATGAATCTGTTGCAGCAGGGTCCTGTCCTTCATGAAGATCCGACTCTGTTTTGTCTTATGGTATGGTCCTTGAAAGGGCTGACTTGTTGAAGCATGGATATTCTACTGCGGTGATTGCCATCTTGTTACGAGCAAGAAAGTTCTCCACTTCCTTAGTCTTATGTGTGGGTTTGGTGAGTGTTTGAGGCTTGATGTGAAGATCGAGGAGTGCTTTCTCATTCAGTTAGGATCCCGTTTATTGTGGAATTTTTGCAGGATGGGTTGAATAAAGGGTTGGCTCTTAATTCCTTGAAGATACAGGTAGAGGCTCTTGCCTGTTTCAGGGGCCAGGTGAATGGTGAATCCTTATCTTCTCATCCTGATGTGGCCCGTTTCTTGAGGAGAGTGCAACATCTTCGTCCTCCTTTGTGGTTACCGGTTCCCTTGTGGAGTCTTAATCTGGTGTTGGATTTCTTGGCAGGCCCTATGTTTCAACCACTGCGTAGCTTTTCTTTGCAGTTACTGTCCTTGAAAACAATGTTGCTGGTGGCGATATGTTCTGTGTCTAATTTCTGTGCTGCAAGTCTGGTTTTGCCAGGAGCCATTCCTTTGGGTGACTCCAGGAGTGATACAGCTGCAAAACTATTCCTTCTTTCTTGCTTAAAATGGTCTCGGATTTTCACCTGAATCAGTGCATTTCCTCGCCATCCTTGGATAAGGAAAGAGATGCTGAGGAATATCGCCTGTTGCGTCCCTTGGATGACAAGAGACATGTCGTGAGGTAACTTTTCTGAAAGGCGGATCACCTATTTTCCTTCATGGTGGAGGTAAACAAGGCAAGCCAGCTTCATGGGCTTCAATAGCTTGCTGGATTAAGGAGGTGGTCATGGCTGCATATGTAGGAAACACTGTTGCCTACTCAGATTAGGGCTCATTCCACTAGGGCTTAGGCAGTGTCATGGGCAGAGGTTAGATTGTTGTCTCCTGTTGACATTTGCCGAGCTGCAACGTGGTCCTCCTTACACACCTTTTCCAGGTACTATCACCTGGATGTGCAGGCCTGGGACGACGCAGCCTTTGCATGTGCAGTTTTGACTGGACAGTGGGAAGCCTCCCACCCTATTCGGGAGTAGCATAGGTACATCCCACTGGTGCTGAATCCATCTATCTACATGTTAGGAAATGAGAAAGTACTACATACCTGATAATTTCCTTTTCTTTAAGGTAGATAGATGGATTCAACTTCCCACCCTTGTGTTTTGGTCCTTTTGTGTGGCTACGTGTTCCAGGGGATTATTGGTAAGTGTTCATCCAGTCCCTAGATTAGTATTCATAAATTCTTGCCTGAGTTTCAGTATTTCTTGTTGGTTCAGTACAGAAATGATTGTCTGTTTTTAATCAAGTTTTTTGCTAGTCTGTCCACAGTTGCTTTTGAAGAGAATACTGGCAGGCTGTCACTACAGGAGTATATATACTGTGACTTCAGTTTGCTCCGTCTCCATTTGCTGGTAGAGGTGCATACCCCACTGGCACTGAGTCCATTTATCTACCTTAAGGAAAAGGAAATAATCAGATAAATAGTCATTTCTCATTAAATTAGAGGACAGAGGTGGCAGAAGGAAATCGGAATGTTATGCACGACATCTCCAAGCAGTGGGTGAAGAAATTAACAAAAATCATCTAAATAGGGCAGAAAAGATGTCCAAGAAGAGCAGGAAACTGAGGGAGAGAAGCTGAAAAACTATGAGCACAAATGCTTGTTGTCTGGGCAATAAAATCCCAGATCTGCAAGCTCTAATGTTGGAAATGGACTTGCTGTTACAGAGACATGTTTCATGAAGTCTAATGATTGGGATATGGCCATATCAAGATATAACTTATTAAGGAAGGACAGAGATGACAGGAAAGGGGGAGAAGTAGCACTTTATGTCAAAAACAATATCCAAGCAATTGAAATGCAAGGGATGTTGGGTAGAGGAGAAGCAATATGGGCTGTCCAAAAAAAAAAAAGAAGATGGTGCTTACATTTACATTGGCTTAGTCTACAGGCCTCCAATTCACACAGAAGAGCTGGCCAGAGATCTGGTCGAATACATCCAAAAGCTGGGAAAGAAGGGAGAAGTATTGCTCATTGGAGATTTGAATCTGCCGGATGTAGACTGGAATATTACTTTTGTGGAATCTACAAGAAGTAGAGAGTTAGTGGATGCCCTTCAAGGGGCTCTGCTTAGCCAAATAGTAATGAAACCCACAAAGGAGGGTGTGATACTCAACCTGGAGCTCACCAATGGGGATAATGTCTCTGATATCCGAGTAGGTGCCCATCTGAGCACCAGTGATCATCAGACAGTGGTTCATATCGCAAATAAGATACAGAGAAGTTGCATGAATATCCGAGTTTTGAATTTCAGAAATATGGACTTTGTTGAAATGGGGATGTTCCTGGAGGAAGAACTATAAGACTGGGAGAAAATGGGTGAGGTGGAACAACAGTGGGCCAAATTAAAAGAATTACAAAGGCAATAAATCTATATCTTAGAAAAGAAAACAAAGGTAAGAGGAAAATAAACAAATCTGGTTCTCAAAGGAAGTGGCTGAAAAAAAAAAAGGCAAAAAGAACAGTTTTCAAGAAGTATAAAAGATCCCAAAAAGAGGAACACAGGGAAGAATATCTGATGAAAGTGAGGGAAATGAAAGAAAGCAAAAGGTCAAGAGGAAGAAAGGATTACCAAAGAGGTAAAGTGAGGGGACAAACATTTTTCATTATATCAAAGAAAATAGGCCCATAGTGGTTTAGTAAAATTGAAAGGTGACAAGGAGCAATATTTATTTATTTATTTATTTTTAACTTTTATATACCGACATTCCTGTATAAAATACAAATCACACCGGTTTACAATAAAACATAACTTCGCCTGTGAGCTTTACATAGAACAATCAACAAATTATACTAAAAAGCATACATTACCTTTGTCAGAAATGTAAAACAATTATAAAGAAGAAATTGTTAACAAGGGATAAAAGATAACAAGGGGAATATTTAAAACTAGGGATGCACGAATATGTAGAGAAAGATGAAGAAATAGCAAAAATATTAAACATACGTCAGTTCGGTTTTTACTAAAGAAGACCCTGGAGAAGGACTGTTGCTGATTGACAAGCCCATGGATGGGAGTGCAGTAGATGCACTGTTTACAGAAGAGAATGTATAGGAAGAGCTATGAAAATGAAAGTGGACAAGGCCATGGGGCTGGATGAGGTACATCTAAGGGAGCTCAGAGATATGCTGGTGAGTCTGCTGAAAGACCTGTTCAATAAATCCCTGGAAACGGGATTAGTACCACATGATTGAAGAAAAGTGGTTGTGGTCCTGCTCCATAAGAGCAGTAACAGAGAGGAGGCTGGAAACAACAAGCTGGTTAGCTTCACTTGGTGGTGGGAAAATTAATGGAGACTCTACTGAAGGAAAGGATAGTGAACTATTTACAATCTGGTGGGTTGCTGGACCCAAGGCAGCATGAATTTTTCAGAGGAAGGTCCTGCCAGAAAAATCTGATTGACACAGCAAGAGAATCTGGGGATGGGGGTAGGATCTGCTTCCTCCTCTCATGGCCAGGCTCAGCTCTTAGGTGCCAGAGTACTACTGTCCTGCCTCCTGAGTGGATCACACTCTTAACTCCCATGCTATTCTCAAAGTCTTGAAAGAGCAGCATGGGAATTCAGGGCACTACGTGGTGCGGCAAGAAATTGTTCCTGCAATCTTGAACTGGTTTCAGATCCTGCAATATTCTGCATTGCACAGAATTTCCCCAGGAATAAATAATAAGGCCTGATCCAGTAAGCTAAGCTTATACTAATGCAGTTTTGAAAAAAAAAATGTTACTCAAAACTTTATTCAGAAATATAGACTTATGTGTTGAAAATATGATTTCTGTGTATAAATCCTGACTATAATCTCTATGTACCATGACCTCTTTAAATTTGGCCCTAAGGCCTAACACTAGCCCTAGAAACTTTATTCCATCTCTGACCAGGAGTTAAATTCCCAGTGTTAAGAAAACATACACCTCTCTGCCTTGGGGAGTAATAGCTAATGCCTTGATTAACTTGGGAGTTGTGTGAAGAAGAGCAAATTTATGTGCCAAATTCCTTATTAAATTGGGAGTAAAGTTGTGTGACAGGCTACATTCGGGCACAGCAATGTTCTCTTTATTACAGTGGCCTTAACAATAAGAGTGATATTTTTCCCCCTCAAATCTCATCAAAGACCCACCCTCTGGCTCTGTAAGTAGAGGAGGATGTCAGCATTTATACCAAATCATTTCCCTGACATGCCATGCTTTGCTTACAGCCTCCAGAACAGAAACCATGGCTACTTCTAAGATCCAAAACATGGGGCTAATCCAGAAAGGTGCATTCCACCTAACACACCACATTGCCCGAGATTCAACACTCATTTTGTGAGCGTAAACTTTACTCCTAATGCAGTAAGAAGTTTTACACTCACAAAATGAGCATTCTAAAATGGGTGTAATACTTAGTGCCCTTGTTTGGAAATCCCATGGAAATGAGGAAATTAAGTATAAGTATTACTCCCCGATGCAGACTTGTGTGTTGGGCTGGAAATTTAACTCCATCTCTGCCCTGTAGTTAAGTGCCAGCGCAGTAACACTGGAAACTTAAAATTGGCTAAAAAACAGAGAAACATTGTCACAAATTGAGCAATCCACATTGCGGATAAGTAATGACTTAGTTGAGTAAGTTGCGGTAGCCACCACCATTTACCTGGATCAGTATTGGCTTATCCGTGTATCTGGCAGTGCTGGATAAGACCCAGTTTTTCCCCTAGCCTCAATCATCTTCTGCCGGTCATCTTCAGTCTCTTTCATCCTTCCTCCGTCCTTCCACAACCTCTCCAGTCCTTCCAATGCTCCTCCACCCTCTCTCAATCAGCGACAGTGCTTCCTTAGCCTCACTCATTCCCCACTCTTACTCTAATTGGGCTCAGTGCCAGCAGCCATGACTTATCTGGGTATTTGGCAGCAGCGAACTGCCCTCATTTAGCTGGCTCACAGGTCTATCCAGTAACGAGCGGTAGGAAGAGCTGCGTTAGTGCCCGGCGCACCCGCGGTTGCCGCACGCACAGTGCAGCTCACCTACCGCTCGATCCTGTATGTAAATAGCTTGCAAATGCAAGCTGCGTCTAAGAAGCGTCCATGAAGCGTTAGGCCCGCGCAACCCATTTTACTGGATAGAGCGCCTATACAGTATCCTGGGTGCGCGGGCCTAACGCTTCACGGCCACGCTGGAATCTGTCATTTCAAATGACAGATACCAGGAAGTCGGGATTGCAGATCCCCTCCGGACATCGTGGCTTCCCCCGTGCCAGTCCGCTCTCCCCTCCTCCTGAAGCAGGGTGCGAAAAGCAGCCTTGCTCCGGGAGGAGGGAAGAAGGGACTGGCAGTGTAAAGCGACGAAGCGACTTACTTTTTGCACCCCCCTCCGGACATCGGACGACCTCTCCTGCCTCCAGCTGCTCGCGAAGATGGACGCCTGCACGGCTGCTGAAGACGTGACGTCACGCCTGCACGGCCGCTGAAGACGTGACGTCACGACGATTGGCGTCACGGCATGTGATGTCACGTCTTCAGCGGCAGTGCAGGCGTCCATCTTCGCGAGCAGCTGGAGGCAGGAGAGGTCGTCCGATGTCCGGAGGGGGGTGCAAAAAGTAAGTCGCTTCGTCGCTTTACACTGCCAGTCCCTTCTTCCCTCCTCCCGGAGCAAGGCTGCTTTTCGCGCCCTGCTTCGGGAGGAGGGGAGAGGGGACTGGCATGAGGGGAGCTGCAAAAGTAAGTCGCCGAGTGTCGGATTGCCCGTCCTCTCCCCTCTCTCTCTTGCAATTTTTTTTTGCTTCGGGAGGAGGGGAGAGGACTGGGGCTGCCCCAGAGACCAGCATCCATGGACGCGGCCAGGGCAGGTGAGCGGGGGCTGGGGGAAAGCTTGCCGCCTACCCTTACCCCTGCCTCTAACGCAGGGGTAAGGGTAGGCGGTAAGTTAGCAGGTTAAACGCGCGGCAAAACGGCAGGGTAAAATAGCGATAGTTGGGGCGCGGGTTACTGGATGCTAGGGAATAGCTAATTCGCTCGTTTGCATGCAATATACATGCCGCGTGCAGAAGGGGTTGCCCGGGGATTTTAGGACGTGGTAAGGGTAGGTTAAAGGGGGTTGTGGATCGCAGGAAGGGCTACCGCGGCCGGAAAGTGAGTAGAACGCGGGTTAGGAGCGGGGTAAACGCGGCCGCACTTTACTGGATAGACCTGTCAGTCAGTACTTATCCAGGGCTGGTGCAAGGGAATTAGGCACCCTAAGGGAACCTTGTGCCCCCTTTCCCCCTGGTCCAGCCTCCGCCTCCAAACTCATTCATTCAGACAGGCTCCCTTCTCTTACACACACTTAGGTTCCTTGTCTCATTTACACATGCACCCTTACACAGGCTCCTTTCCTCTCACTACCACCATTGTTCTTTCTTACACAATCTCTCTCTCACCCACACAGAGGCGCCTCTTATGGCCTGCTGAGACTCTGCTTCTCTTAAAGGCAAGCAGAATGAGTGCTGCTCATAGCCCACCACGTCTCTGCTGCTCGCAGCTGCCCAGTCTCTACTTCTCTTGGCTGTGAGTGGGATGGGTTCTACTCGTGCTGCTCTTTGCTGCCCCCTAATGGCTGGTGTCCTACGACTGCTTATTTTGCCTATTGCCATGCGCTGGTCCTGCACTTATACTGGTATTTATTTATTGATTTTTATATACCAACGTTTGTGTACACACATGACGTTAGTTTACAGTTGCTATCAAATGTACAAGTTAAATATATTTGCATTTCCAAAGAATAAAATAGTTGTAAATATATAAAATTTATATAAAAAACTATAAAAGAATAAAGATAAAAATTCTAAAATGTGTTTAAAAGTAGCAGAAAACATAAAAGTTATAAAAGAGAATCACACTATCCAGATTGTTGAAAGGCTTGGTGTAGATCCCTGCTATTTATAAGTGTTTATCCACCTAGCACCAGCTACCTGCTTAAGTACTGAATTATCCTGCTAAGTGACTGCAGCTCACTGCTGCCAAAATACCTGGATGAGTCAGTACTTAGTTGGGAAAGTGGCGGTGGCTGCTTCTGCTGTAGATGGACCGGCTACCGCTCCAGCCTGGCAGCAGCTGTGTCCATTTGATTGGCTTTGGGGAGAAGCTGCCATTCTCTTCCCACTTTCATGAGTTAAAATGTGTGGTCCTCTGATACTAAAGACACATTTTATAGTTTTTGCTACTTTTTTAACTCTTGCTCCTTTTGAATAACAGTTTACGGCAGTGGGAGTTAGTTTTTTGTTTTTTTTTACCCTGAGCCTTAAAATGTGCGCTGAGCTTATTCCATCGGCCTCCACCTATTGCAGGGGTTAGATGTTTTTTACGTTTACAGTTTTGGGTTCTGACATCGTGTGACAGGCTTCAAGCTTTGGTTCTTGGCCCTGCCATTCCCAAGTCTCGCACTTGTGCAAATGCAATCTCTTGTTTGGGACAGTCTGTAATAGTTCACTAAGGAGGCCGTGTGGAAGGCGTCGACGGCGATCTGCCCCCCCCCCCCCCCCCCCCTTTCGCCTCCAGCTGCTCGCCCTGCCCCGCCGCACCCCGACCGGGAATGGGGGCTGAGGCCACTCCGTTCTTCCAAAACGGTCCGGAGTCGCACGGAACAACACAGCTCGCTTGCCTATGGGGGTTTTTTTTTGTTTTGTTTTTTTCTTTAAACTCTGTGCAAACGTGGACCAAAGCAAAACATTAAAGCACGCCGCAAAAAAAAAAAAAAAAAAAAAGAGCAGTGAACCACCACCACCACCTCCCCTGAGAGCGCAGCGTAAGGATCGGGCACTGAGCCCCCAGACGCAGCCACTCCCGGCCCGCGCGAGGCGAGGAGGGAGGGAGAGGCGGGAAACGGGGCGGCGCTAGGACCCTGGCGAGGGGAGGGGGGGGGTGTGTGTGTGTATGCGCCTCCGTCCTCCCCCTTTCAGTCCAGCACAAGACGGTTTCGCTTCTGCCGCTTCTCCTGGGGGGGAGGGGGGGTAAAGAGCGTCAAGATGGTGAGGATGGGGTGAGACGGGACGGCAGAGCAGCTACAGCAGCGATGGCAGCCAGACGCGTTTTCCACCTCCAGCCATGTGGTGAGTGACCGGAGAGGGAGAGAGAAGTGGGGTTGATCTTGCGCGTCTCCTATTACAGCCCAAATAGAGAGAGAGGCAGCATTTCGTCTCTCTCTCGCTCAACACATTTTTTTTTTTTGGTCATAGATTCCAGCTTTAGGGTTGCAGCCAGTTGCAAGAGGATATAAGTGCAGTCCTTCTCTTTATAGGCTTTTCCTGTAACGTAGCATCTTCTAGTAAGAAATATTAAAGAAGGCAGGAGTGTGGGAAATATTCAGGTTCAAACAAACGCATTTTTTGTCCGCGTTTTATCCATACTGCTTCTTAAATTGAAAAAAGTCTGTAAATTTGCGATTGAGTTGCATCGCTGTTTACCAGCTATTTGTTTATAAACGCGAGTTGTAGAGTTTGATGGCAGAAGACACCTCGGTTGCAAACTGAAGTTAATTTTACAGTATTGAGAACATTTAAACAAAACTAGAGATATGACATTAAAACAAACAGCTCAGGATCAGATTCTGCTTTACGGGTGACTGTATTTTGCTCCAGTCCTTATACACTTCTTTTTACTTTGGAAAAAAAAAGTATTACTTCCTTTTTTCTCATCCGTGTTTCCTATATAAGAATGAAAATGAATTTAAGGGCATCTTTTTTTTTTTTTTGTTCTTACAAAGGTAAACATCACAGACATCAGAAAGCTTCTTGATTTCCTGCCAACTTGTTTTCATTTTAGATGGTAAAATGTATTTCTGTTGATCAGGTCAGCAATAAATAGTATTTTTCCGAAAAGTTGTCTGGAAAATGCAGCTTTATAAATAATTTGAAAGGCACAGTGCACAATCACAATGATGTCTTGAAAAGTGAATACCCTTGCATCCAAGTTTCACATTGCACTGAGCTTCAAGATTGTGTAATAATGTTTTTTTAGGCACATCAGCAGTTTCTTATAAGTGCTGCAAATGTTGGTATTCTTTGCCTTTTAAGTTGGACAATGCATGACATATGGTATTGGATTTCCAGGCAGTTTCACAATGACAGTTCCCTCTTAGAGGCACTGAAACTTATAGGGTTGTTTTTTTGTGTGTGGTTTTTTTTTTTCGGGGGGGGGGGGGGGGGGATTTGAGTGGAAGGAGGACTTGTATTATGCTGTAAAGTTTGTGGCCAAGATTTGAGTGCTTTTTAATATAGTCCAAAGTTGAGTTTGTGCAGAACACAACCTTTCTGAACAACCTGCTTGGTGCCTTTCTAAATGGATCCCCATTCTGAATTGCATAGTGTAGTAGACCTTTCCATGCAGCCAAATTCTGAATGCCCCTCCCTCAATGGGACAAGAAATAAGATAGATAGTTGTTAGTTATTCTTGTATAGTTGTCTAAACTAAGGGGCATGGAGGTAAGATGATTTGCCCTAAGAAGGTCACTGTAGCTGGCACCTGTGCTGTATTGGTATTTTATTTCTATATAATGCAATAGATTTTTGTCCCTGTACAGTATTTAAGACACATAGATGCATAAACATGAAATTCTATTATATACATATGCACAGACGTAAACAGCATGTGAAAGAGGAGAGAATGGCTGCTGGAACTCTCCTTATTGGGCATGGGTTATCATACAGTAAACAGGTACAGATAGTTGAATCTTTATCCTGAAGAATATACTAACTCTTCAAAGTAGTGTCTACACAGAGGAAAAACAAGTAGGTTTGACAGGTGGGGAGAAGAATGTGATAGCCTGTGAGAGGTGGGTAGAAAAGCTGTGCACAGCAATACATCTCCACAGGACAGAACTAAATATTCCTCGAACTAAAGTATCTATGCGTATGTTTTTGTGTGTTGTATATATACGCGCACACACGTCAGAGAACCCTAAAATAGGGTAACACCACTAGTGTTTTAAATGATTGAAAGATGCTTAATGTTGCAAGCTTTATTACACAATGGCGAAGAATATCAAAACATTTCAAAAGATAAAATTGGCACAGTAATACACACATATACTTATCATCTGCCCTAGTCAATCATTCCTCATTCACACCGCTTCTAAACGCTCTTTAGTGTTATCCATTTATAGCATGTATAAATACCACCATAAAACATTGTCAAAATATATATAGAGTGCTTGTAATGAAACAATAAAACACTTGTAATAGAGCTGGACTTCAAGAAAGATACTTTCTAAATTGGAAATGAGTCACACGGATGACACTTTCATTAAAAGAAAAAAAGGGATACAGTTGAACCAAGGTCCACAAGAAAGGATATTTTGTAATTGTTTTACAGGAATGTTGTCCCAATGATGTTTCTGTGTCTTGTGTAGTCTTTGTTATACTTCTGCTATATCTTGTATTCTCTCTGTCCCTACATAGGCCTCTGTTTCGTGGTACAGGCTTCTTCAGGGGAAAATATGGCTCATAACTTTTCTTGCATTGATACCATGGACTTTAAATATTGATTTGCCAATTCAGTGCCTCAAGACTTCGACTGTTAATTAACATCTTGCTAAACGCAGCATAATCATCTGTGAATTTCCAGTATCTTCTTAGCGTGTTGGAAGTCTTTTCATGTCTCTTTGCTGGAACTCTATCTGGAGCAAACTTCAGTGCCTCCTTGCAATACAAACGCAGTGATGTTAGTCTGCTGGGGTAGTTGTGTAGAAATTAGTAGTAGTATATTTCTTATATAGCTATGGTCTACCATTGTGTGATATGTGTATATACTCACGTATCTTTGTATATATTGCTTTTTCTATTTAGATGATAAATACATGCACACACATAAAGACAACAGAATTTCACAGCTCTTTCATTTATATGCACAGTATATCTACACCCCCGTGAACATTGGGTTGTTTTCAGTTGTAGCTTTTTGTGAAGAATTTTATAGTTCTGCTAATCTGCTGCATTCCCAGTGATGTCATCAAAAGCCATGCCTCTCTTGCCTCAGATGAAGTGTGCATAAAGGGAGGTAATTTTCAAACAGCTTGCATGAGAAAGTTGGCAAAAACACATGTAAGTTGCAATAAGTTTGAAAGTAGACTTGGCGCATATAAGACAGCTTTTGAAAATTATCCCACCAGATCCATTCCCCTCCAGTCACACCTGCTACCATGTGCACAGAATATTTTCTTGAAGGTTTGCATGCATACTTTGCAAAATCCCAAAGTATGTGCATAAATCCTAATTCCTGCCCCAGGAATGCTGCAGCTCAGTCTGGGTTAACTGATGTGCCAACATAATGTGTGTGCATAAGCTTATCTGCATATTGGGTGGGTAGTTTTGTAAAAGGCCACTTTATGTAAAACCCTATTCTATTCACAGATGTCCCTATTGAAATTACCCTAGCAGTGCAAACATTTGAACATCCAAAAACTATTTGAATTTCTTCTGAATTGTTACTCAGACAGCTGGAGAACAAACTGTATTCTTCATCTTATTTTGATCTATCTGTAGAGCTTTTAGTCAACATTAATAATAAACCAATAATTGCTAACTGACTCTTGAATATATCTGTAACAACTTCCTGTCTGACTAATGTCTTTATACAAGGAAAATATTGATTGGGCAGCCTCTGTGGCCTACATGTCTTCATTACCAAACTAATTTAGTTTAGATATATCTACCTTTTGTAAGTGCGAGAGAGCCTCATTGCACCCGGAAACCAGGGAGGGCAAGGTATTCTTCCAGACTCGGGAACAACAATTAATGAGATTGCTTAGTTGGAGACAAGTTGATGATGTAGAGAGTCTTTTATAACGAGGTTCATGGCTCATACATGACTGAAATCTATTATTAGTAAAATTTTCTGTCTGTGTTCCATGTCATTTGAAAATAGCAGTAGGACATCTGAAAATTCCTCTTAATAGCCCAAACCAGAAGCTTGAGGATACAGGCTGTTATGGTGGAATTTGGTAAGACCTAGTTAACAGGTGGGAAGATTGTCATATGTAAGATGCTGTTGATACACTTGTTAGCTGTATGTGTGTGTATGCATATGTATAATACACACATACAGAAACACAGTACTATGACAGCAGAAATTGACAGTTTGGCCTAACTAGTCTGCTTAGCCACCTGTAATTTAGCTTTATAATGCCCATCACTCCCTTACAGGCCGATACAGTACAGTGCGCTCCGACGGAGCGCACTGTTAGCCTTCTCTTGGATGCGCGTTTTCCCATACCCCTTATTCAGTAAGGGGAGGAAAACGCGCGTCCAACCCGCGGCACCTAATAGCGCCCTCAGCATGCAAATGCATGTTGATGGCCCTATTAGGTATGCGCGCGGGATACATAAAGTAAAATGTGCAGCCAAGCTGCACATTTTACTTTCAGAAATTAGCGCCGACCCAAAGGTCAGCTTTAATTTCTTCCAGCATTGGGAAAGTGCACAGAAAAGCAGTAAAAACTGCTTTTCTGTGCACCCTCCGACTTATTATCATGGTGATATTAAGTCGGAGGTCCCGAAGAGTGAAAAAAAAGTTAATAAATAAATAAATAAATTTAATTCGGCCCGCGGCTGTCAGATGAGCGAGAAATACAAGCATGTATATTATTGGTATTATTGGTATTTTAAGTACCCAGTTAAAATCAGCAGGAATATAACTTTATACATACAGTTAAGTAACAGGTATTAAGTATATTCAGAGAGATAATTATTTACCCAATTGCATATTTTGACTTAAAAATTGATTATTTAGGGTAAGTAGCAAAGTGCATATCTCTGGAGGAGGGAGGGTTGGCAAAAGAAAGAAACAGACTTCTAACTGCTTCAGGTCAGGGGGACATTTAGCTTTATTTTCCTCTTCCCTCAGCTTTATCACCACCTTAGTATTAAAGGAATCAAAGAAATTCATTGTACACCTGTGGGCCAAAGATGTTGCTTGCTGTTTGGGTAACCTTAGATCCAAGATGGTTGGGCTTGTTCATCATCTAATTCCCTGATCAGTCAGTAATGTAAATGCAGTTCTGAGAATTTACAGCTTCAGCAGTCTTTCTGTTTTGGGATGGGTCACTGTACTCAGCATTACAAAGGGGTTCTGTCTGAGGTCTGTGTCTCAGTACTTGATTTACACAATATCCAGTTTGGGTGGGCCTCTCCTGATAATTCTTCTGTTCAACTACAACACTTAGCTCTACAACACAGACAATTCCCAGCCAACCTCTGTAATTACTTACATGAAATCTTAAATCTTCTATATTTTTACTTTCACTGTATTCAGGTATTTATCTTATCAGAGATCAGCTAGGGCAGTGATCCCCAACCCTGTCCTGGGGGCCCACCAGCCTGTCGGGTTTTCAGGATATCCACAATGAATATGCATGAGAGAAAATTTGCATGTTATTGTGGGTCCCCAGGACAGGGTTGGGGACCACTGAGTTAGGGTCTATATGGCACTACAAAAAGAAGTAAATTCTGTAGTATAGATAGGTCCAATGGTCCTTGTCTGAGATTATATTAAGTGTTTGTGTTATCAAAACTGTAGTCTGTCTTAGGGACTCCTTTTCATGATTAGTTGTCTAATAATGCTTCAGTCAACACACACTAAATGTGTTGCTAGTGCATTCAGTAGAACACGGTTAGATGACTTCTGTCTTTGAACCTCACATGGTTCTGGTTTTCATAATAATCAAACTCTGCAAGTTATGAGAAACAAGAATATAATTGCTTTAAATTCACAAAGTCGATAGTAGCAGTGCAAAGCCTTAAAGGCTGCAAACAAGTTTGTGAGGATAACCACAATCAATATTCATGAGATGCCTTTGCTTATAATTGTTTTAATAAACAGCTGAATATGCATGTGTTTGGTTACCTTGAAAACCAGAGACATTTGTAGCTTTCCAGGATTAGAGTTGTCTACCTCTTCCCTGTGTGGGATCCTCCATACCTTGAATTAAAAACACTATTCAGTCATTTTTAGTATCCAGAAAAATTATTGCTCATCAGTATGGTATCACTGCCTCAAGATTTTACATCAAGTTAATAGGAAAAACTATAGTTAATTCATGTCACTTCAAATTTGGCTGAGACAGAAATGAAAGAATGCTGACCAGTGGTAACAGTTCTAATTTTTGTTTTATTTTTAACAAAACTGCTAAACTTAGACATGCTTTGTAGCCAGTATATTAAAGTGTGCAGAATTGCGCAAAGGTCACTTTGTATACTAAAAGGGCAAATAGCATACACTGCTTGGCCGTTTAGCACTCAAATATTAACAGTTGGATTTGCAAATAAACTATATGCGAAAAAGTTAACTTTTGCAAATTTTTATTCAAATTCATAGAGTAACTGTAATGCAAAATTTATGCAAAGTAGCTCATTAGCTCTGAACATATAGTTAAACCATGCACAAAAAAGGCCTTGCAAACCCCACTATACCGTAACAAAGTGTAGTTGTTTTTTTACCAAAAATTCCATATTAAAATTAGACATGCTATTTTATTCCTGGACTTGTTTACATATATGTCCCGGGGCAAAATAAAGTGCGGTAAAACAGAAATAGTGCGCAATTCCCAGACTTAAGCTTCTAAATTTGGCTGGGCTATTTAAAGACCCAGAGCAATCTTGGGTCTTTACAGTATATAAAATAAAATAAAAGATCTGACAATTAAATAGGCCTTCTATATCAAAGTTCTTAAGCATGCATATGTTTTAATTTTTTATTTGTTTGCTTCATCAATGGAAATAGTTTTTATCTTATGTATAATTACCTGGTTGTGTATATTAGATTGGCGAGGTGTATCTTGAAGTTGGTGGACTCTTGGATTTGTAATTTTTTCAGAATACATGCATGCACACATTGTTTCAATGATTGTCGCCAATTGGTGACAAAGTGTGCGGCAGAATTTCTAAATTTATAGGAATCAGTCAGGAGTTACAATATGAACATGTCTGCTATGACCCCTGGAAGTAGACAGATCCAACCAATTTCACATAGGCCACCTTTTTTATTTTATTTTATTTTATTTTTTTTAAGTCCATAGAGCTAGATTTGAACCAGTGGCCTAGAGATGAAAAGCTGCGTAGTACAGAGAAATTATCACAGCACTATCGGCCCCATTGTTGTGAATGGCAAACTGTGCTACTAAGAGGTAAGCGTATAACAGCAGAGAACTAGGAAAATACCTACGTCCACAACAAATTAAGATAACTAGGATTTTAGATGTCCTTTGGCTAAGGTAGCACTCACTAATTTTAAAGCAGTGTCACTTCTCTCAACACCGTATTCTTGTTGATGCACTTTATAATGAATTAATAAATAACTTATTTTCTTAACCTTTAATGATTATATCTGACATCACTAGTCCCTTCCTAGCATAGGCTGTTTGCGTTCTCTGGATAGCAAAGTATAGTAAACAGCTATTTCTTTGAAAGAACTTTAAAAACTGCTATACTAGAAACCGGGAATGGAAGAAGAATACCTGCCAAACTTTATTTATTTTAAAGTATTTATAACCCAAACTTGGGAGGGGCTGGATATCTTAAAGTAAATGTTGACCTAAAAACATAAAATAAATGTAACATAAACTATAGAAAATTAAAATATTAAATTAGGAAAAGCTTGAAGGAAGAGAGAATATTTGACAGCTTTCTTGAATGAGTTTTTATCTTGAATTAGATGCCTTTCAGAGGGAATTGAGTTCCATAATAAATATTGTTGGCCGGGTCTAAGTAAGAAAGACCCTCCAGCCCTATTTTGTAGAGGAAGCCAAGCGTTCCATGAAACAGGAGATGCTTTTCCCAAATTCATTTGTCTAGTCTGGAAGTTTTACTACTGCAGAACAAGCAGAAGAAAAGATGATGTGCGGAAGCCCCACACCTTCAGTTTTTAACTTCACAAATGTATCACTATGATTTTGCAGGGAACATGACTAGAAGATTATAGCTGATAAAATAATTGGTAGAAGAATTCAGTATTTAGAGATCTAATCAATTAGAAGACAAAGATTAAAAGGTGGACCAGAACCCTAAATTAATGGGAAGTGTAACATGAGGGATTAAGATATTTGTAACTTTAGCTAATATTTAGCTCCTGATTCAACAAAAATGATCCACAAGTAAACAGTAAGACATGAGTGACTGCTTTCCTTGACCATTACAACGTGTTCAAGTGTATTGCAAGGTGCCAAGCATAAGGTCAAGTGGCTTCAGAAATGAGCAGTGCCCAGATAAAAGCACAATCTGAAGGGTTTTAGAAGCAGCAACATTAAATTCCTCAAAATAGTCTACATGTTTCCCAACTTTCTCTCTCTTCCTTTGGTCATAAGAATATAGAAACCTGATGGAAGAGAAAGCCTATACAGCCTATCTTGATTACCCATCCGCACCAGTTATTCAGCTTTACAATCCCTACCACTCCTTCAGAATTTCCTGTGATTGTCCCATGCTTTCTTGCCTTTTCCACCTTCACTGGGATGCTATTACTCCATTACTCCATCCCCTTTCATCATCATCCCATGACCCCTTGTTCCAGAACTTGCTTTCTGTTGAAAGAGGCCTGCATCCTGTGTATTAATATTTGGAGATATTTAAATGTCTCTGTATTAATAAATTCCCCTATCCTGCCTTTCTTCTAGGATGTACATGTTTAGTTCTTTGTCTGGTCCCATTTGCTTTCATAGTGGAGACCACTGACCATTTAAGTAGCCACTTTATAGATAGACTACATCCAGTTTATATCTTTTTGAAGGTGCAGTCTCCAGAATTGTACACAGTATTCAAAATGGGATTTCACCATTTTGTGATTTCACCATTTTATGATTTCACTAATCATAACAGTAAAAACATACAAATAAAAAAAATATTTCAAAGCAACTGATAAATAGAATAACACCCAGTGATGAAAAACTCTCAACATTTTTTTTAATTTACCAAATACCACAAAATATAAAAAAATAGCAGACACAAACAATAATAATTAAAACTAATAGTAGTAAACTAAAACTAATAGTAGTAAATTAAAACTAATAGTAGTAAACAAAAACCTTCTGCTCTCCATACCTGGAAACATTTGATTTCCAGTCACCCTGAGATGTGTTGGATTAGTGGGGTGTGGTAGATCACACAAACTTTCTCCTCTCTATAATATATACACATTCTATAACACATAAATGTTCATTCTCTCACAATGTGTCTCCCACACACACACACTTCCTTTTTGACATACATGCTCTCATACATACTTACCCTCTCTCATGCATATGTTCTCATGCAGTTCCTTCTCTCTCTCACACACACAGGTTTTCACTCCCAAAGGCTCTCTCATACACATTCAGGCTCGTGGTCCCTTTCACAAACATATGCTCCCTGTCTCTCATACACACATGCTCTCTCACATACTTGCTTTTACACACACACACACACATACTCCCTTTCTCTCATACACATATGCTCTCTCACACATACTTTCATACACACATGCTTTCTCTCTTACATACATGCTGTCTCATATACACATGCTATCATACACCCACACACTCATGTACATATATATGCGCCCTCTCTCATACAGATGTGCTCACACACCCACACACAAACATATTATCTCTCTCTTTTCCTAGAGACTTTGAGGGGAAGGAGGGTCACGTGGTCTTCTCCTCACTCAGGCTGCTGGCAAGATGGGGTGCACAGGTGGCCTGTCAAAGGCCTTTCTTTTTGTGGTTACCAGCTGATGAGAGATTCTGTGGCCTGTCAGGTCTCTTCTTTCTCGTCTGCTGACAACCTGTTGGGCCTCTTTTTCATAGTTGCTGGTGGAATGGGATGTGCTGTGACCTGTTGGGCCTTGTCTATCACAGCCAATGCAGGATGGGGTCTATGGCAGCTTTCAGACCTCTTTCATAGCACGGACCAGCCTTTCTCCTTTCCTCTCACAGTTCACTTTCATTTACATTTATTAAAATGTATGAATCGCCTAACACTTAAAAGGTCTAGGCGATAATAAAAGAACAGTCATAAAAAACATATAAACATTCATAAAAAATACATTCAAAGTAAAATCAAATCAAATAAATAATGCATTCAAATAAAATACATTGTACATTCAAAATACATTTAAAATAGTCATAAAATCAAAAAGTACATTCAAAAATGTAAAATCAAAATATAAAATGCAAGTAAATTAGAATAGACAGACAATGTGACACTGGTAATAGAAAAGCAATAAAAAAAAATTGAAGTAAAAGAATAGAGAAATTATATTAACAATAAGACAGGTTAAATAAATGGGTTTTGACCTGTTTTCTAAAATTCTTAATGGAATCAGACTGTCTGATATCTATTGGAAAAGAGTTCCAAATAGCCCTGCAATGGAAAAAGCACACTCGCAAGTCACTTCCCTTGGACCCCCTGTTATGGTCTAGCGGACCTCAGGTAGGGAACCACATCTATATCACTCCTCAAGCTTTGTTAGATCCTCCTTATGATTTCCATATTCCTGGATGTCTACTTTGTTTCAGAGTTTGATATCCACAAATAGACAAACCTTTCCCAAAAGTCCTTCCTTAATATCACTTACAAAAATGTTGAACCAGTCCAGAGATCAATCCCTAGGCATATCTTTAGTAATACATTCCTCAGAGTGAACTCCATTTACAACTACTCTTTTATGCTACCCATTCAACCATTTTCTAACCCAGTCAGTAACTTTAAGGCCTACCCCAAAGATGCAGAGTTTATAAATCACCTATGTAGAACTGTGTGGAAGGCCTTATTAAAATCCAAGTACATT
Organism: Rhinatrema bivittatum; assembly: GCF_901001135.1. Classification (NCBI taxonomy): domain Eukaryota; kingdom Metazoa; phylum Chordata; class Amphibia; order Gymnophiona; family Rhinatrematidae; genus Rhinatrema; species Rhinatrema bivittatum. Next base: position 256,370,739 of record NC_042615.1, on the reverse strand, counting down.
ATATGTAATGCTCTCCTTTTGATACAACTCTTTAGTCACCCAATTAAAGAAATTGATCGGATGAGTTTGAATTTGATTTAGTGAAACGAGGAGTGGCCCATAGGGTATTTCACTCCTTTGTGCTCTTTCCTGGCAACCGGTCCCACAAGCACTCCAAGTCAACCCTGGAACATGGCAGAATTGACCCAAAATATCTCCAAAATAAACTTCACATTTTACCTAAATAACTAAGAAGTAGAGTACAATCTAGACCAAGGGTGAGCAAACAGAGCCCCATTCCATCCGTGCAAATTGGGCCCCCCACAAGTCTGCATATATCGTTATAAGAGATTTTATAGATGTACTGTATGTGTGTGGGTATGTGTGTAGATATATATATATATAGAGAGATATCTATCTATATATCTCTATATTTCTGTATATGATATATCTATATCTATATAATATATATACACACATTCACAGGGAGAGAGACATAAATAGATATCCGATATTCCTAGTCTGGTCAACTAATCAGTTCTTGAACCAATTGCATGTCATGAGCCAACCATGCTGCCAGCCAGTGTCTCTCACACTCACACACAAGCAGATTTTTAGATTGCAGAAACTTTATTGGCATATACACACTAAGACACTCTCATTCTCAGACCTTCTCTCACAGACACTCGGACACACCCCACACATTGAGAGTGTGTGCGTGTCTGTGTGTGTTTCACTCAGACTTGCTGGTGACACTGCAAATATTACAGCAGATCCTAACACACCAATACACCTGCTATTAGAAAAACATAACAAATCTAGCTGTTTTAGATCCCTACCCAGAAATTACACACTAGCAGAATACCTCACCTCAGTAACACCTGCAGAACACAGACAGACCCTCACCAAATACAGAATAAAGAGATGATAAAGTAAAAATAGAAAGATGCAGACAAAAACCATAACAAACCAGATTCCGTATGCAGTGCAAAAATGGAAAAACAAACACCATTCCCCAAATAAAATCAAGAAATATAAAACAATCATAATAGAAAAACCATAAGAAATTGCCATGCTGGGTCAGACCAAGGGTCCATCAAGCCCAGCATCCTGTTTCCAACAGAGGTCAAACCAGGCCACAAGAACCTGGCAATTACCCAAACACTAAGAAGATCCCATGCTACTGATGCAATTAATAGCAGTGGCTATTCCCTAAGTAAACTTGATTAATAGCCGTTAATGGACTTCTCCTCCAAGAACTTATCCAAACCTTTTTTGAACCCAGCTACACTGACTGCACTAACCACATCCTCTGGCAACAAATTCCAGAGCTTTATTGTGCTTTATTATTATTTATTTCAAAGCAGCTGATGAATAGAACATCCAATGATTAAAAATATATAACATTGTTTTTTAAATTTCCTAAACATCAATAAAATATTTCAAAACAGCAGACATATCAGATAACACCAATAATTAAAACTAAGGCTAAAGAAAATCCCCTGTTCTCCATATCTGGGAACGTTATGGATTCCAATCACCCTGAGATTGTCTGGGATGAAAGGAATGCATAAACGTTCTCCTCTCTCTCATGTATATTCACATTCATTCTCACAAAAACTCCCTTATTCCTTCACATACATGCTCACTGGCTCACACGCTATCTCTCATACCTACTCACTGTGTCACACACTCTCATTCACATACATGCTCACATTCTGGCGTTCACAAATGTTCAATGACTTGCTCTTGCTCATATACCCATGCTCTGTCACTCACTCTCTCTTATGCTCATACATATGCCCCCTGGCTTAAAAGGTCCTCTTGCTCACACATGTGCTCATTGGCTTGCTTCTTCTCTTTTGCTCACATGCATGCTCACTTGCTCACAAACATGCTTTGGAAGCAACAAGAAGGCCAACTGTGGTATGCGGTGCAACAATGGAAAACAGAATTATCATTCCTCAGAAAACATCATGCAATAATAATATGTCAAAACAGCTGACAAACATCCATTAATGAGAAAAATTCACAATATATTTCACAAACACCAAATATTTCAAAACAGCAAAGAGGAAATAACACTTAAAATGCAAAATAATAGGATTAAAAAATCTCCAGCTCTCCATACCTGGAATCTTTTGATTTACAGTTTTCCCAAGATTGTTGTGGATTGATGGAAGGGGAGGGCCACACAAACTTTATCCTCTCTCTGCCACTCGCACGCACATACACGTCACACTCACAGGCTCTCTCTCACACTTTACATATGTGCTGTTACATATATACAGGCTCTTGCTCTCACTCACATATATGCTATCACATGGACAATCTCTTTCTCATAAAGGCCTTCATGCACATGCAGGCTTTCACGTCCACATGCAGGCTCCTTCGCTCACATATGCATGCAGGCTGTCATTCTCTCGCTCACATACACATGCAAGCTCTCTCATATACAAGCAAATGCTCTTTCTCTCTCATGCACATGCAGACTTTCTCCAATACACATACCCAATCTCTCATACACACATTCCCTATCTCCCCCTTTCTTCTGGGCCTTGTCTATGGCCTTACCAGACAGCCAGCTGCTGCTTATGGCCAGAGGGGAGGTGGAAAGAGACCACAATAGCACTGTTGCGGGGGGGGGGGGGGGGGAGGTGCATGCCCTGCAAGCTTCTCCTGGCCACAGTGAGATGTGCTTCCCCTCGGCCTTCCTCAGCCATTCTTCGGGCTGAGATGGGTATGCTCTGTTGTGGCCCTGCAGGCCTGTCTTCTGGCCATGGTGAGATGGGCTCCACCAGGGTCCACCAAAGTTTTCTTTTAGGCTGCTGAAACCCCTCTTCTTTCTCCGCACCCGGGAAACTGAAGAATCACATGACTAGAAAGACTGGTTCACTTGGGGGATGCTTGATCTCCCGATAGGCCAGTCCATCCCTGGGTGAAACCATGCTGCTTTGGATCTTGTAATCTATTGGATTCCAGAAATTACACTTTGCTCTGTTTTGGCAGCTATTCTACACTACTACTTTTGTGAAGAGGAATCACATCCGCCTGTCTCCACTCCTCCGGAATTACATCTGACTCTAAAGAAGCATTGAAAAATGCATTCAACATTGTTGCCAGAACTTCTGTAAGTTCTCTCAATATCCTTGGATATATCCTGTTCAGCCCTATCTCTCTCTCTACTTTTAATTTACAATAGCTATCTCCTCATAAATAAGGCCTTCTGAAAATCATTTGATGTTTACCTCACTTCAGTCCTATTTGTGTCTGTTTTCTGGTCCTACTTATGGCTCTTCCTGTGAGAAAATGGACCAAAAACATTCGTTAACCAATTCTGCTTTTTGCTTGTCAGCCTTTCCATATTCTGCAGTCTTTTGTAGATTATGAATACTAACCTTTTTCTCTTACCTTTTCAGCTGCTACTTTAGAAAACCATAGAATCTTTTTCCTCTTTCTTTTATTTTCTTAACAAAGAGGTTAGTTGCCCTTAAAATCTTTTAGTTTTGCACACTGCTCTTCTGCTTTCCCTAGATTTTCCCATCCAGTTAATGACTCCTTGAGGTACTTCCCCATTCTAACGTAATTAGTTTTCCTAAAGTCTAATAGCCTTGCCTTAAAATGAACATTCACCGCCTGCACTCTAATACTGATTACACCATTTGGTGATTGCTGGATCCCCGATGATCATCCACTGTGACATCATTAACATGGTCCCCATTGGTAAGCCCCAAATCCAGCATTGCTTTCCTCTGCCCCATTACCAGTTGATGGAACAGGTCTCCCTGCAAAGAGTCTCCTTGCTTCTGGATAACACCACAGATGGGATGCCCTCTGGGCTTTCGAAGGAGGTCTGCATGTCCCACCAATATAAATAGATGTTCCATTCCCTCTTTCCATATTAACCCACGGTGCTTCCTCCTTACTTCATAAATCCTGCATCTAGCACCACTCTTCTTCTCTAGCCTGTCATGACCGAATAGATAATGGCCCCGACTAACTTTATCCCAGTGTTTGTTTTCCATATACCATGTCTCCATGATAGCACTCTTCTGGCTGCCTCTAGATCCAATGCTTTATTTACCATACTATGGGCGTTAGTGCACATACCTGTCCAGATTTTGCCATTTTCTTTTCCATTTCTACACAAATGTTTTTTTTTATTTACCTGAGGGCTTATTTTATTCATCCCTGATGTTCCTAGTTCAAAGCCTTCCTCAGTAGGTTTGCCAGTTGGTACTGGAAGACAGTTTGCCCTTTCTTTGATAGGTGGACACTATCTCTGCTCAGCAATCCTTGGACCTCCATCCCACGGTGCTAAGAACTGGTGAAGATCAGCAGCACCTGATTTACTCACATTCATGGCTAAGCAGGAGAGAGCATTAGACATCATCTCCTCAGGAAAGAGAGAAAAAGGAGGGATTTTAATTATTTTTGCTTTTTTTTTTTTTAAACTGGACACATACACTAAAACTTTTTTTTTAATAGTACATTTTTAATGCCTGCTATTGTAGAGTTCATATTTATTAGTGTTCTCAGTTGATCTAAAAAAGTTTTCTGAAAGAAAAGTTAAATATTTTGCAGCATTCATGTAAATGAACAAATAAAATGTTCTACTGGTAGATTAGATTGGAATTAATTTCAAAGACTTGTTTGTTTTTTTTAGCATAGCTATTCTTCCTCCTTAACTATTATAAAATAGTTCTCTGTAAATGTGGGGGTGGCTGAGTTCCTGGTTGATTGGACTGTAATGCCATGCCCGGAATATTCTTTGTCTTTCCAATATATATCTAAATGCATTAAAGTTGTTGCATGTTACTTTGAATTACTTGTTATATTGTAATTGCTTTCCTTTTTACTGTGCAAGTTTATTCTTGATGGTATTGATAGGTTGTTTTTGTTTATATGCCATTATCACAATATCAATGATTTTTGGGGAAAAAAAGCTGTTTTCTCCTGACCTCCCCACCCAGATGTTACAAAGATTTTGAGGGTACCTAATTGGCTAATTCTCATTATAGAAAGTAACCAAGCTGGAGTTTACATCTGGTTTTGAAGGCTCTAACAAAACCACCTTTTTGTATTATGTATCTCAGTTTTCTTATATTTTTTTTGACAATCAAAACAATTTTTCTGGAGGCAATCTGTTCTGTGAGAAGAGGCAGGAAGCTGTACAATATTTTTCTTTTCTTCATGTTTTTAGAGGGAAGGTAGTTTTAAGGTTAGTATTGCCTATCTTTTGCCTAGAGCCCAAATCTTAAGAGAAAAGTGTCTGGATGTTAATAGTTGTTTATAGATGTTAAAATCTTTCTGGAAACTAGAGAAATTGTTTTTTACTTGGGGCAGATAAAGGTAAACCAACTTCTCAGACATTGTTACATCAATAAAAACTGTATCTTTTTGAGGCTTGTAAAGCAGAGGATGGGAACTTCGCAGCTCGCATTTAGAGAGAACGTAAGAGCTGTGAAGAGATCTGAGGTAGAGCAGATTCATCTGTAGCAGAGATTTGTAAGTTTGCCACTTGGAAAGCAATACAAACTGTCCTACATTCATAATAAAAGTGAACATTGGTGAACTCTATAGTCAGAGGTTATGAAAGCCATATTTTGAATCACTTGAGTTGGGCATTGCTGAGCTAAGTAAGTCCCTACATGGTAGTCGTCTGGCAGAAATGTAATTCTTTGTTTCATTTGCCATCTGGATTAAATATGACCTAGTGATGGGGTATAGACTCGATATGAGTTTAGCATGGATTTATCCACATATTAATTCTTATTTTATTAAATTTTATACTGCTTCTCTAGCAAAGCCATCTGAAGTAGTGTACAGCAAATATTAAAAATGCAAAGCATGATTAATAAAAAAAAATAAAATTAAGAACAATAATTGGGCACACACTGAACTACATAAACATGTATTTCTGATACATGACCAGTGGTCACAGAATATACAACATATTTCATTAAATAATAACATTCACCAGATTCTGAAGCTAAATCAGATAGCTCATAAAATCATCAATGCCACGCAAAGATCAACATGCTACTATATACATTCGATTGATTTTGTTCTAACTTATCGTAGTTTTTGCTAAGTATTTTTATGCCCACAATGTTGCTGGGGAAGTGTTTGAATTGAGGGAGGTGCAGAAGAAGGGATTCTGGGAGAAAAATCTTTCTAAAGACTAGGAAGGTGAAACAGATTGTAAAATGCTAACAGAGATTATACAGGCTACTAAATATGGAAACAAAATAATGAAGATTTCTATTTTCCTACTTGGGTGACTGTCTCATTAGGGCATGTTTATTGCTTCATAGTGCAACTGGTTCTAGAAACAGCAAAGTGGGAAGGGGGTACTTTAGATCGACTTCTTACTGTAGTAGAGAATCTGCAGCTAGGGGTAATGATGGTGGCGCTGCTCAGCAATAGTGATCATAATGCAATCAAATCTGAGAAAATAAAATTGTGAACGTATAACTTTAAAAAGGGGGATTTTGAAAAGATGCTAAAACTAGCTAGAAGGAAACTGAAAGGAGCAGTTAAGTCTTCATGAGGCATGGAACCTGTTTTAAAAAAAACAAACCCCACCATCATATGGATAAACCTGGTTTATTGGGCAAACGGGTGTCATGCTTTATTAGAATTCTTTGAAGATATGAAATACTGTGTGGAGAAAGGTGAGCCAATATAGTGTATTTTGGATTTTCAGAAGCTGTTTGATGTCGTCCCTCATGAGACTCAAAACAATTGAAAAGTCATGGGATAGGAAGGTACTGCCTTACTTTGCACTGGTAACTGGTTTGAAGATAGGAAAGAAAGAGGAGGACTCAATAGTCGGCTTTCCCAGTGGAGAAAGGTAAATAGTGGAGTCCCCAATGTTTTAGCTTATTCATTAATTATCTGGGAAAAGAATCAATGAGTGAAGTGATCAAATTTGCAGATCAAAAATATTCAGTCGTTAAAACACAAGCAGAGAGAGGAACTGAAGAAGGACCTTGCAAGACTGAGGAGCCAAGCATCTAAGTGGCAGATAAAATCTAATGTGGGCAAGTGCAAAGTGAAGCACAAAGGGCAAAACAATCCTAACTATAGATGCACAATACTGGATTCTGTATTAATAAGGGAAAGGATCTTGGAGTCATTGTGGACAATACATCAAAACCCTCAGCCTCGTGTGTAGTGGTGGTCAAAAAAGCAAATAGAACGCAAGGAATGGAGTATAAAACTGAGAATATCATGATGACTCTGATAGATCTATGGTCCGACCGCTTCTTGAGTATTGTGTGCAGTTCTGTTTGCCCATCTCAAGCAGAACTAGAAAAGGTACAGAGAAGGGCAACAAATATGATGAAAGGAATGGAACAGATCTCATATGAAGAGAGGCTAAACAGGTTAGGGCACTTAAGCTTGGAGAAGAGACAACAGAGAGGAGATGATAAAATATCTCTGCCACAATTTTCTATAATTTTGTTTTCTTGCCAACCTCTGCTCAGCAGAGGTATAGATTGGAAATGCGTTTCTATGAAAGTTAAGAGCAGGTATCACTGCCTTAAGCAGAAACAAGCAGAACTCTAGCCAATACCTTCGCCAGCAACACCCCTCATCCATTCTGTAATCTCTTGAATTGAAACTGCCAGATGTGTTTAAAAAAAAAAAAAAAAAGGTACATTTTGTGCTCCTTTTGATTAGGAGCAGTTATTTACTTGGTGGCTAATTAACACTTTTCATCCAACTGATATGTGGAGAAGAGGAGACAAACCCCATTTCAGTTGAAACCTAAGCTACCACAAAACACATTGCACTTGTGCCCCTTGGTTCTGGTGGTTGCAGTTACATGGATGCTCCTTGGCAGCTACTGCCTCTTAGTCTGTCTTAGTGCTGTTTTATTTTTGATTATCTAGTTGTCCTGAGTAGAACTGATAATGTGTAGGGCTTCTGATTTTAGATGTTTATAAATAGTAATTTTAGGTGTTTATTTTCTATCTCATCTTTGGGGAGTATAAAAAATGAGTGTTTATTGGTGTTTTTGCAGTGCAGGTACTATTGTTGGGTGCTCTTTTCTGGTTGAATCAAATACATACATGTTTGCAGCTGAGCAATTGTTAATGTGGAAAAGAGCAAAAACAAAGCAGAGGATCCAGGGCAGGCAAAAGAGGAGTGAGAAAGTAGCTTGGGAAGTGATATAGTTTTATCTAATAAACGCCTGTTGTTTTTTTGGGGTTTTTTTTTTTGCATCAGAGTGTTTTTATCATGGTTTATCATTTTAAAACCTAAAATTGGAAACCCTAATTATATTAATGCATGTGTGGGTAACTCCTTGAGGCATGGAGGAGTAGCCTAGTTGTTGGAGTAATAGGCTGAGAACTAGGGAAGCCAGGGTTCAAATTCCATTGATACTCCCTGTGATCTTGGACAAGTTACTTTGTCCTTCTTTGCCTCAGGCAAGGTGTTAGGGCCTGATTTACTAATCTCTTTCTTCCATTCTGTATCAATGGGAAAAAATGCTTAGTAAATGAGGCCCTTAGATTGTAAGCTCTCTAGGAACAGGTAAATACCTACTGTAAATCATTTTCAGCTATCAATGAAAAGGTGTGAGCTAATATGCATGAGATACATTTGCATGCACTGCCTCTTTTGTATGCCAGTATATCTTATGCATATTCATTGTGGATATACTGAAAACCAGACTTGTTTGCAGCACTCATGGACCGGAGTTACCTACCTCTGGTTTACAATAAAATCAGGTCCTTGGTCTTTTTTCTACTGGGCCAGAAATGATTTGAACAGGGGAGGAGAAATGTACAAATTTAATACTTGATTCACTAAGGGTTTTTCCCATAGATACAAAATGGGAGAAGAGTCTTAATGAATCTGGCTCTTAGATTGTGAGTCAACTAGGGACAGGGAAATACCTAAGGTATTTGAATGTAATCAACTCCGAAGTACCTGAAAAGCGGAGTATAAACATCAAATAAATATATACATATAAATGCTGCTGATCTGTTGTGGCTGTGTTGGATGCAGATGGGTGAGAAGGAGGCTGAGGTGCTGGCTTATAAAATTGGCATGGTGCACAGATTCTGGATAATCAAGATTTTCTCTGTCGACAAGCAGGGCTGAGTTAGCTATGACATGCAGTTGATGTCATTCAACAGTTATGAGCAGACCTTTCTCTCCTAGCTCATAGAACGTTTGCTCAACTAAGCACGTGTGGGAATTCCCGTGCATGTGTTCTTCTTTGTGAGCTCTTCATTTTTCGTCTGAGCATCTGCAAGGATGTGTACCTCTCTCTCTCTCTCTAATCTGTTTGGTACTTTGTAGTTACTTTTTGTATAACTCTCTTTGAGTTACATTGCTGCCTTGGTAGCCCCTCAACAGTACTTTTCAGTGCTACCAAAAAGAACCCCAAAACATCTGTAAGCAATATCCAGCTCCAAGAATGCCCCCTCCAGTGGCTTCAAGGATTGTATTTGAAGACCATATTTGCTAAAATGTCCTGGGCCATACTACGTCACAGCTAACCGCTATGACTGCAGCTGGATGTCACTGAGATTCCAGAGAAATAGGGCCTGGTAGCTAGGAGAACTTTGCAGGTTGGTGAAAAGCCAGTCATTCCTCCTCAGAACAGGACCTCCTCGGGCTCCCTTCTTACGAAGTTGACCAGGAGTTCTTCAAGCAAAGCTCTCTGTTCTGTGGCACTAGTTTTCAGATCTGCTCCATAAGGGGTTGAGCAAGGCGAGAGAGTCGTTAAGTTCTTTGGATTTTTCATGTGGCGGCATACTCTTCCAATGAAATTGAGGTCAGGATCAGTCCCATTGATGCACTCATAACCATTTATGCACTAGGCCTCAGTGCCATCAATTCATCAAACCTCGGGCACTCCTTCTCTGTTGATGCACTGGGTCTCAGTTCAGCTGATGCAGCTGTTTGCTCTGATGCATTCAGCCTCAGATCCATTTATTGTTCACGTCCTGGTGCAATCAGAACACTGGTCCCCAGCCCCATCGGTGTACTCAATGCATTCAAGGTGGGAAAAATCATTGAGAGGCCCTGAAGGTGATTCAATTAAAATACTTCCTTCCATTTTCACATCCTTATCTCCATTCCATCTCCTCAAGTAAGGACTTAGTTTACAGATGCCAGATCCGATATTTTCCGTCTTTTGTCTCCATGTATCCACCATTCAGTTGATTCAAGAGGGGACTTACTCTTGGAATCTACTGGGAGTGTCTCAGAGTACAAACCCATACCAATCTCAGAAGAGGACATAACAGCCCATAGAGCTGGAAGCAGAATTGATGAAGACTTTCTTTGCTTAACTAGCAATAAGTGACAAGGAGGGCACCTTTTAACCTCTCCTGTTTAAAGTAACAGATTTCTTTCCTTAAACAGGGAGTTCCTCTTGCCTCCATGCCTTGGGACCTTCCATCAGAAGTCCCAGTGGTGGGATCTAGTCCCCAACCATCACTCTTTGTGGAAGAAAATAGGCAGTCTAAGGAGGGAGCATGGGACACCACCATCTGAAATATGGCCCGGGAAGATTCCCCTCAGTGACGACCAAGATCCAATCACCTTCATCATCATTGAGGTTGTGGGTTTAGAAACATGTCAGCAGAAAAGGACTGTATGGCCTATCTAGTCTGCCCATCCGTCCAATTAATTTAGTTTTATAATTTCCAACACTTCCTTAGAGATCCCCTGTATTTATCCTATGCTTTCTTGAATTCAGATTCTGTTTTTGTCTCTACCACCTCTACTAGGAGGCTGTTCCATACATCCACCACCCTCTCTGAAAAGAAATAGTTCCTAAGATTACCTCTGAGTTTAACCCCTTTCACCCTCATCCCATGCCTCTCATTTTAGATCCTCCTTTCTATTGAAAGAGGCTCGCCTCCTGTGCATGGAAACCTTTGATATATTTAAATATCTATCATATCTCCCCTGTCTCATCTTTCCTCTAGGGTGTACATGTTTAGATATTGTTTAGATCCCCAATGTGCTTTGGAACAAAGACCACTGACCATTTTAGTAGCCACCCTCTGGACTGATTCCATCCTGTTTTGTATCCTTCTGAAGGTGCAGTCTCCAGGATTGTATATGTGTCTCCAGGGGACCTATATAGGAGCAATATATATCCTTTTTTTTCTGCTGACTATTCCTCTCCCTATGCACCCAAGCATCTTTCTGGCTTTTGCTGTTATTTTAGCCACCTGTTTGGCTACCTTAATATCATCACATGCAATCACCTGTGCATCCTTTGTGCCTTAGAATTATTTAATTTCAAATACTCTATCTATCCATGGATTTTTGCATCTTGAATGCATTACTCTGCATTAAATTTTAGTTGCCAGATTCTAGACCATTCCTTGAGCTTCACTAGATCCCTCTTCATGTTTTCTACACCTTCTTGTCTGTCCAACCTGACACAGATTTTGGTGTCATTGGCAAAAAAACCCCAAACCTTTCTCAACAATCCTTCTGGCTAAATCACTCATGAAAATGTTGAAAAGAATCAATCCAAGGACCAGTCCCTGAGGCACACTAGTAACACCCCCCCCCTCTTCAGAGAGGGGTCACCTCCCACTCAGCCAGTTTATAACCCAGTCACTCTAGGTCCCATAACAAGGCTGTTCAATTTATTTATAAGTCTCTTATGTGGAACCATGTCAAAGGCTTTATTGAAATCCAAATACACTATCACAAGCGCTTTCCCTTCATCTAACTCTCTGGTCATGCAATCAAAGATATTTATCAAATTCATCTGACAAGATTTACCTTTGGTAAAACCATGCTGCCTTGGATCTTGCAATCCATTAGATTCCAAAAACTGAATTTTCCTCTGTTTTAGCAGCAGTTCCATTAATTTGCTCACCACAGAGGTCAGACTAACGAGTCTGTAGTTCCCAGCCTCCTTCTTACTTCCATTTTTATGAATAGGAACTATATATGACCATCTCCAGTCCTCCAGAACTACATTGAAAATGTCAGCCAGTGGAGCTGCCAGGACATCTCTAAGTTCCCTTAGTACCCTTGGAAATATCCCATTTCACCTCATTGCCTTATCTACTGTAAGTTTAGTTAGCTCATCACGAACACACTGTTCCAAAAATCGATTGAGATTTACCTCACTTCCAGTCTTATTGGTGTTTGTTTTATGTGGTCCTACTCCAGGTTCTGCCACAGTGAACACCAAACAGAAATATTTAAGCAATTTGGCTTTTTCTTCATCAGCCTCTACATATTCTTCCCCTTCACCTATGAGTCTCACAAAGTCACTTTTGTGCTTACTTCTATCACTACCATAACTAACAAAAAAGTCTTCTCCCCGTTTTACTGTATTTGCAATTTTTTCTTTTATTTGAATTTTTGCATTGCTGAATACTTTCCCAGCTTCTCTTATCTTTTCCAGATATTGTCGCCTGCTTCCTCTACTTCCTCTTGAGCTTATTAGTGCTAACCTTTTCTCCCTTACCTTTTCAGCTACTTGTTTTAAAAACCATAGTAGCCTTTCCCCTCTTTCCTTTATTTCATTTCCTACCAAAAAGATTAGTTTCCCTCATGATATATCTTTTTAGTTTTGCCCTCTGCTCTTCTGCTTCCCCAAGATTTTCCCAACTAGCTAACAACTCCTTGAGGCACGCCCCCATTTTAAGAAAGCTAGTTTTCCTGAAGTCTAGGACCCTCACCTTTGAATAAACCTTCATTTCTTGCACCCTGAATCACTCCACCTGGTGATCACTGGATCCCAGATGATCATCCACTATAACATCAAAAATACTGTCTCTGTTGGTAATTATTAGGTCCAGTATCACCCCCTCCCATGTGGACTCAGTTATGTTGACAGAATAGTTCTTGCAGAGAATCCAGGATCTCCCTGCTTCTAGAAGTCACTGCAGCCGGGATGCCCCAATCAACATCTGGCAGATTGAAATCCCCTAGCAGTAGCACCTCTGCTTTCACAGCAGTCCTGTGAATATTCTCCATTAAATCTCTAGCCATTTCTCCTGTCTGTGATGGAACATTATTTATATTGGTGTAATATACAGAATTCTATTTCCTCTTTCCAGATTAACCCACTGTGTGCCTCCTCCTTACCTCTTAAGACCAGCAATGTTGTTGCTTCAGTATTGTATTTTATATAATGCCACACATCTAACCTTCCTGAATAGATTATAACTTGGTATAACTATATCCCAGTTATTATTTTCAAGTGTATCAGGTGTTCTTGACAGCCATTATATCTAAATCAGCTTCTTCCATGACTGCCTCTAGATCCAGTACTTTATTTCTCATATTATGAGCATTAGTGTACATGACTTTCCAAATATTGCCCTTTATTCCCATTTCTCCCTTTAACAAGTATTTAATATTTTACTAATCTTGGGTTTGTTTTTTTGGTTTTTTTTAACCTATCACTCATTCTAGTTTAAAGCCCTCCTCAGCTGGTTTGCCATTCTGTGTTGAAAGACCTTCTTTGACAGGTGTCCCGTCACCTCTTGGTTCCAAGGAGGGGGTCTGTGGGGATTCACTCGGACCGCTACCTGATCTGTTGGAGCATTCTTTGAAACAGAAGATGTCTTATACTCCAAATTCTTGGACAAGATGGGTAAGGTGAGTCAGTGTCCGTAAGCTCAAGGACCCTCGGACCGAGGTCTTTGAACTTCTCCAGATTCCGGAAACTCCAAGCCTACAACAATAAAGGGTCACTCGATCCGATGGGATTTACAAATGAGAAAATTGGAGAGTCTGGTATTCTGTTCCCTGGTAGCCAGGAAACTGGTTCCAGAATAGAGTACAACAAACCCAAGGGTTTGAAGTAGTCCAGCTACTGCATGAGTCAGCACTAAAAATGGACAAAGAAGATTAGAATCATCTTCAGCAGCCCACTGTTTAATAATTTTAGGAGAAAGGTCTTTCAGAGCTCAATGCTCAGGTGCCATCGTCGTGTCCCACCAATTCTACATGGTAGAGTACTTACATCAATGGTTCCCAACCATTTTTGTTTTATGGCAAACCTGGCACATATTTCACTTCGTTGTGGGTCACCAACCACTTCTCCATTACGTTTTCTTCTCTTCCCTTCTCTCTTCCTCCACCTCCCTGGCATCATCTTCTCTTTCCCTCCCATCTCTTCTCTTCACTCTCTGCATCATCATAATCACTTTCCCTTTTCCCCTACCCCTCTCCCCGACTCCCTTGCATATCACCTTTCCCCTTCCTCCCTCCATCCCTCACCCCACCTCCAGGCATCATCATCACCTACCACCACTTCTTCCCTCCCACCTCCTGGCATCAATACCTTTCCTCTTCCACACCCCTGACATAATCATCATCTCCCCTCTGCCTCAGTCCCTCTCCCTCACCTTCTGGCATCATCCTTATCATCTTCTCTCTGCCTCCACCCCTCACCCTCATCCTATGGCATCATCAACTTCCCTCTCTCGCTTCACTCCTGGCATCTTCATTTTCTCTTCTCGCTACCTCCAACCTCCCCATGCCAATCACATTCTCTTCCTCTTCCTGTACCCCCTAGTATCATCTACCCTCTCTCTCCCTTCCTCTTCCTGTACCCCCTAGTATCATCTACCCTCTCTCTCCCTTCCTGGCATCATCATCATCATCTTTCCTCTCTCTCACCTATTGGTATCATCACCTTCCCTCTTTCTCCATTCTTCTTCCCTACCGATGAGATCATCATCAATCTTCCGTGTCCCCCACCCTGTGTTACCACCTTCTCTTTCTTTTCCCTCCACTCCATTGCATCACCTTCCCTCAAAATCACTCCCTGACATAATCATCACCTTCTCTCTCCCTCTCCTCAAAACATTATCATCTTCCCTCTCCCCCAACCACTGTCATCAACTTTTCTGTCCCTCATTGTCTGGCATCATCATCTTCCCTTCCCTGTCCCCCACGCCCAATGGCAGAATGAGCTGTCCCTTTTCTCACCTCACCCCCAATCCTTGATCAGCAGAAGTCTGGGAGCAGGCTTACCAAGTGCTGCTTTTTCCTCCTTTGCCATCTTCCCTCTGCAATCTGAACTGCATGGAGCCAGCAGGTCTCACAAAGCTATGGAGCCCCATGCAGTTTTTTTTTTACCAAGGAGAGCCAACAGAGGGGAAAGCAAGAGCAGCTGCAGATAAGTGCTGCTCTCCGATACCCCCCTGCTGGTGGGAGGACATCCTGCAGGCCAGGAGGGAAATAGAAAATGAGACTGCAGCTGCGACACACTTGCATCTCAGCCATGGCACACTAATGTACTGTGACACACCTATTGGCAAACGCTGACTTTCGTGATTGTATCAACAAGCTGAAACCCCTGATAATTGCTGGACAGAGAACAGGCAGACTGTCAGTGGACTCTTCTGGATGCGGGGAAGTGCGACTGTGCCCTTCTCTTTTTGGAGTATTAATCATTTGATACTGCAGCAAGATCTTCTGCAGCTGCCATTGGAACATGCTGGATGGCTTGATTGAGAGCCAGCAGGTTGCACAAAGACATTTATTACAAGTTGGCTGATGTCAGGGAAACAGTTTCCTAAATTAAGGAGCAGCAGGCTGCCATCCAGTCTCTCTCGACAGGATCTACACAACCTTCTAGGTGTCATTACTTTGCTTTTAAATGTGCCTTCTTCTAGAGATGCTTTTTTCATCAATTTTAGCTGTATCATACATCACCTGTGCTTCCATAACAGCAGCTTCTGGCCTCCGGACATTAATGTGAGAGATATCAGGTGAAGACTCCACTGCAAACCCATCCTAAGCCTGGGCCTAGTTTTTAATAGAACTTGACCCCTCCATTAGAGGGGGTAGATTGTCTGTCTACTTCCTGGAAGAGTGGCAGAACTTCACTATGGACCATTGGATCCTCAAAATTGAGTAGTCTGGTTACAGTTTCCACTTTTCCCACCCTCCAGTACTGTACCATTGTTTGGCCTTGCACAACCCAGCTCCATCTCAAGGTGGAGTTGCTTCTCAGCCAGTGGATGATAGAACCGAAAGTACAATGACACAGGATGGTACAGGAGGGAATTTCAGGAGGCTAGATTTTGGCTGTTAGTCAGGAAATTGAAATCCAGAACTTTCAGGGTTGCATTCTCATAAATGCTCCTCATTCTATTTTCAGTACCCCAGAGGCATGCTGAGCTCTATAGTCTCAATGCATGGATGGATGGATGGGATGATGTTGCAGAGAAGAGGGCTTTAGATTTGTTAGTAACAGGGCAACTCTTTGGGGAAAAGGGAGTCTTTTCTAATGGGATGGGCTCCACCTTAATTAGAGTGAAAGGAGACTGCTGGTGCTAACATTAAAAAGGAGATAGAGTAGCTTGTCAACTTTCCCCATGTTCTAATCTAAATTTGCTCACATAGTTTGGAGAGAGGCATCGTCAAAGAATACTGGCAAACCAAGTAAGTTAGAATATCCTAATAGAGAGGGGATTGTAAAAGTTGAAAAAACCCAGATTTATTTAAATACAATGCATGCAGATAAAAATTACTCCAGACTGGGTGCATATAAATATAGAAATACAAATAAACCTACTTTAAACTGTCTGTATGCAAATGCTAATTGTTGCGACCGTCGCTGCTCGATGCCCTCACTCCGCCCTCTTTACCTCTGTGGTGACTCCCTCCGGGTTTGATGGACGGCTGGCTGCCACAGCGTCTCCATGTCATCTCCCTCCGGCGTCCCCAAACTGGCTCGATGTTGCAGATCCGCCATGTTGCCTGAAGACTTAGGGCGTGCGCGTGCTCGGATTGAAGTACCAGCAAGAGCGTGAACCTCAGGGGCGTCCCCCTGAGATGACGTCATCCACTTCCAATATTTAAAGGTCTCTGATATCGCTAACAAACGGCGTTAGCAAGGAAGGGGATTGCTTCGGCTTCACCTCCCAAGCTACTCTGCCTCCTCAGACTTACCAGAGGTACCCGCTCCTTGGGGGCCTCGCTCTTTTTCTTTATTTCAGATTACGATAGGAACCAGTACTCGCTCCTCAAGGGCCCATGTTCCTGGACACTCTGAAGATTCTCTACTGCCTGGAAGCTATTGCTGCTATAAACAATTGTGAGTTACCATCGCTCTCTGAGCTTTCCCTGGAACCAGGTACTCGCTCCTCGAGGGCCTAAACCTTTCCAGCTCCTGAGCTTCCTTGAGACCTTACGTGAGTTTTGTCATCTAGTTCTGTTTATGAACTCTGTCTACTCACTTTTCTACAGTTTCTCAACAGCTCAGCCATCCTGGATCGCTGTTCCAGTACCTTAGGGACTACAGCTCTGCCGGGCATATCAGCTCACTACTGCCACCTCTGGTGGTTTCAAAAACCTGTTTAATAAAAGAACTAATGTGTGTCTGTCTCCATACTCAAGCCTAGCCGGTGGTCCCTCTCGGGATATCCTCCCGGGGGAGTGGTCATCTGCCACCGGCCCAGGGATCCACCCACTACTATATCAGAATTACAGATTGATACTCCCAGCTCTACACAGAGCTTTCCTAACAAGATTGTTAACTCCTCTTCAGGAGCCCGCAATGCAGATTCATTACAGATTGCTCCTCTTATCTGATTGCTCCGCCCATCCAGCATCAGATCCTAACAGATTGCTACTCCTAGCACCAGATCCTAAACACTAATAGACTGAAAAATAAGAGAGTTAGAATATATGATGCTAAAGGAAGATATAGGTATCTTGGGCACCTTGTGGAATGAGGATAACTGGGACACTGATATTATAGGATACAAATTATATCGACATGATAGGGCTGATACTATATGTTAAGGATGGCATAGACTCAAATGGATAAAAGTTTTATAGGAGACAAACTGTATTCTGGAATCCTTATGGATAGAAATTTCATGGTTAAAAGGGAAGAGTATAGTAGTGGAGATATATTACTGCCTGCCTGGCCAGGATGAAACAGACTGTAAAATGCTAAGAGATTCCACTGGATAGTAAAATGGGCAGCACAATAATAATGGAGACTTCAGAATTTTGATTGGGTAAATGTCATATCAGGACATGCAAGGGAGGTAAAGGTCCTAGATGCCAGCAATGACTACCTCATGCAGCAGTTGGTCATGAAATCAACAAGATGGGGAACTATATTAGATCTAGTTCTTAGTGGAATGCAGGGCCTGGTGCAACAGATAAAGGTAGTGGATTCATTTGGCAAAGATCATCATAATATAATATTTCAGAAGCACTTTTTACAGTTAAATGCTACTGCAGTAGTTTATTTTTAGCATTTGCCCTGAATACTAAAGAAAACTACTGCAGTAGCATTTAACTGTAAAAAGAGAGACTATAATGTAATATGAGGAAATTTGTTAGAATAAAACAAAGGAGCAATCCACAAGGCTAAAAACTTGCAGGAGGCATGGACTTTGTTTAGAATTACCATCCTTGAAGTCCAGACAAAATGTATTCTGTGCATTGAAAAAGGTAGAAGGAAAATCAAATGACATCTGGCATGGTTTAAAAGTGAGACGAAAGAGGCAATTAAAGTCAAAAGGTATCTTCAAAAAATGGAAGGCAAACCCAGATGAGGAAAATAAGGATGAGCATGAGTATTGGCAAGTTAGCCTGCTTATTACATTCTTACATCTAAGAGAATTTGAAAAGAAGCTTGCTGTAGAGATAAAAACAAAAACAATTTCAAGTGCATTTGAAGCAAAAAGCCTGTGAAGGGAGTCAGTCAGGCTGCTAGATGACAGAGGGTAAAGGTGGTGATCAGAGAGGCCAAGGAAATAGAAAAACTAAAAGTATTCTTTGTCTCTGTCTTTACTGAGGAGGATGTCTGGGTCATACCTACACTGGAAATACGTTTTGATGGTGATGACTGAGCAATTAGATGGAATCACTGTGAAACTGGAGGATGTAATAACTAAGATTGACAAACAAAAGAATAAATCCCTGGAACTGAATGATATTCATCCCAGAGTTCCAAAGGAACTGAAAAATTAAATTGTGGACCTGTTTCTGGTGGCTTGCAACTTATCATTCAAAACAGCTCTGGTACTAGAAGACTTGAGAGTGGCCAATGTGATGCCAATATTTAAAAAGGGCTGCAGTGGTGATCCGGGAAACTATTGACTGGAGAGTCTGACATCTGTGCTGGGCCAAATGATAGAAACTATTTTTAAAAACAAAATTGACCATATAAATGGACATGGTTTAATAAGAAATTAAATAGTCAATATGGTTTTTGCAAAGGGAAGTCTTACTTTACCAATTTACTAGATTTTTCGAGGGTGTAAAAAAACCTATGGATAAAGATGAGCCAGTTGATATACTGCATTTGGATTTTCAGAAGGCATTTGATAAAATCCCTTATTATGGTCTCAGGAAATTGGGAGATCATGGGATGGGAGCCACTGTCTTGTTGTGGATTGGTAACTGAATAAAAGACCTGAAACAGAGGGTAGGACTAAATGATCTGTTTTCCAAAAGGAGAAAGGTCATTCAGGAGCACCCCAGGAGTCTGTATTGGGATCCATGCTATTTAGCATATTCATAAATGATCTGGAGAAAGGAATGACACGTGAAGTGACCAAATTTAAAGATGAGACAAAATCGTTTTGCGTCGTCAAAACAGTAGTGGATCGTAGAGAACTGCAGCAGGATCATGGATCTATACAAAGGCATTATGATATTCTCAGTTTTCTTCTCTATTCCTGTCCAAATAATTCCTAACATTCTATTTGTCTGTTTGCCTCTGCACACTGATCCAAAGATTTCAAGGTATTGTCTACAAGGACTTCAAGGTCGTTTTCCTGGGTGGTGACTCCTAACACAGAACTCAGCATCATGTACCTGTAGTTGGGATGATTTTTCTCTACATGCATACTTTGCACTTATCCACATTAAACTGCATCTACCAATTAGAAGCTCAGTCTCCTAATTTTGAGACTATATCACTCCCATTGGAAATAGCACCATTTTGTAGTGGATGACTCTCATTACCAATACAAGGGTCTCTTTTGGGCTTTCAGCGGCCACAAGGGTCTTCACAAAATGCCTAGTAGTAGTGGTGGTGCAACTTCATGGCCAGGGAATTTGTGTCTTTTCTTACCTGGTCTACTGGTTAGTGACAGGGACTTCTGAATCGGGGAACTGGACTCCCTGCAGAAGATGATCCAATTCTTTCAGTTGCTGATGTTCATTATCAACTTTGCCAAGTTAAACCTTGTTCCTACCCAAATAATCAAGTTCACTGGAGTATGGATAAGCTCCCTGGAGGAGAGAGCATTCCTCCCAGTGGGGCGATCTTTCTGCCTTTGAGCATTGAACAAGTCCTGGCCTGAAAATTTCTGGTTGTCCTGGTACACATGGTGGCAAGGTTGCATGTCATTTCCATGGTCTGCCTTAACATGTAGATTCTTCAGTGAGATCAGCTGCTTCAGCCCTTGTTATTCCCAGTGAGAGTCGTCATAGACATGAAGGGGTCTCTCCTCTGCTGACTAGACCCAAACATCCTGGGGATGGGATCTCTCCTTTTGCTTCTGCTTAATCAAGCAATGCTGGCAATGTATGTGCCCACTAGGGGATGGGTTGCAGACATGGATTCTTTCTGAACCCAAGGAGTCTGATCATCAACAAAACATTTTCAGATCAGTCTCCTGGAGTTATTAGCAATCAGAGATGCATAAGAACATAAGAAAATGCCATACTGGGTCAGACCAAGGGTCCATGAAGCCCAGCATCCTGTTTCCAACAGTGGCCAATCCAGGCCATAAGAACCTGGCAAGTACCCAAAAACTAAGTCTATTCCATGTAACCATTGCTAATGGCAGTGGCTATTCTCTATGTGAACTTAATAGCAGACAATGGACTTCACCTCCAAGAACTTATCCAATCCTTTTTTAAACACAGCTATATTAACTGCACTAACCACATCCTCTGGCAACAAATTCCAGAGTTTAATTGTGCGTTGAGTAAAAAAGAACTTTCTCCGATTAGTTTTAAATGTGCCCCATGCTAACTTCATGGAGTGCCCCCTAGTCTTTCTACTATGCGAAAGAGTAAATAACCGATTCACATCTACCCGTTCTAGACCTCTCATGATTTTAAACACCTCTATCATATCCCCCCTTCAGTCGTTTCTTCTCCAAGCTGAAAAGTCCTAACCTCTTTAGTCTTTCCTCATAGGGGAGTTGTTCCATTCCCCTTATCATTTTGGTAGCCCTTCTCTGTACCTTCTCCATCGCAATTATATCTTTTTTGAGATGCGGCGACCAGAATTGTACACAGTATTCAAGGTGCGGTCTCACCATGGAGTGATACAGAGGCATTATGACATTTTCCGTTTTATTCACCATTCCCTTTCTAATAATTCCCAACATTCTGTTTGCTTTTTTGACTGCCGCAGCACACTGTACCGATGATTTCAATGTGTTATCCACTATGACACCTAGATCTCTTTCTTGGGTTGTAGCACCTAATATGGAACCCAACATTGTGTAATTATAGCATGGGTTATTTTTCCCTATATGCATCACCTTGCACTTATCCACATTAAATTTCATCTGCCACTTGGATGCCCAATTTTCCAGTCTCACAAGGTCTTCCTGCAATTTATCACAATCTGCTTGTGATTTAACTACTCTGAACAATTTTGTGTCATCTGCAAATTTGATTACCTCACTCGTCGTATTTCTTTCCAGATCATTTATAAATATATTGAAAAGTAAGGGTCCCAATACAGATCCCTGAGGCACTCCACTGTCCACTCCCTTCCACTGAGAAAATTGCCCATTTAATCCTACTCTCTGTTTCCTGTCTTTTAGCCAGTTTGCAATCCACGAAAGGACATCGCCACCTATCCCATGACTTTTTACTTTTCCTAGAAGCCTCTCATGAGGAACTTTGTCAAACGCCTTCTGAAAATCCAAGTATACTATATCTACCGGTTCACCTTTATCCACATGTTTATTAACTCCTTCAAAAAAGTGAAGCAGATTTGTGAGGCAAGACTTGCCGTGGGTAAAGCCATGCTGACTTTGTTCCATTAAACCATGTCTTTCTATATGTTCTGTGATTTTGATGTTTAGAACACTTTCCACTATTTTTCCTGGCACTGAAGTCGGGCTAACCGGTCTGTAGTTTCCCGGATCGCCCCTGGAGCCCTTTTTAAATATTGGGGTTACATTTGCTATCCTCCAGTCTTCAGGTACAATGGATGATTTTAATAAGTTACAAATTTTTACTAATAGGTCTGAAATTTCATTTTTTAGTTCCTTCAGAACTCTGGGGTGTATACCATCCGGTCCAGGTGATTTACTAGCATGAAGAGCTTTTTCACATCTACTTCAGTGAAAGAGAATTCTGATCCAAACAACCAACTAGCAATGTTCTCTGTGAATAAGCAAGGAGACATAGGATCATGGACCCTCTGCCCAGAATCCCTACAAATTTGAAAGTGAGCTTACAGCTATAGAGCCTTTCTACAAGCAATTTACCTTCCCAGGATCTCTAGCATATTGGCAGATAGCCTCAAGAACTGGTTTCCTCCTGCCTTAGTGGTCTCCAGATCAAACAGTAGCAGACAGGTTGTTCAATCTCTGGAGTCACCCATCAATGAATTTGTTCACATCAGAGGACAACAGGAAAGTAGAAAAATTGTGCTCCATTCCTAAGAACAAGTTCATACCCACCCGGATGCCTTTCTGCTTAAATGGGATGTGATCTGCTGTACAGTTTTCCACCCCTTCCACTGGTGATCAATGTGCAGAAAGCACTCAAGAATTGGGTATGCCTGATCCTTGTTGCTCCATTGTTGCCCAGACAAATCAAGATTGCCAGATTTTCATTCAGCCCTCTGGGATCCAATACAACTTTACCAACCAAAGAGGAGGGTTGTCTGTCATTCAAATCGTCCCCTTCTCATCATGATGGCATGGATGTTGAGTGCTTGCTAGTCTCATCACTTTCATTATCCAGTGAAGCTGAAGATACTGTAATCTCCGCCAGAAAGCCTTCAACTAGAATATCTTACAGTTTCAAATGGTGTCAAGCAAACTCCCTGGACATATTTGCCTATGAGCCAAAGGAGTTGGTAGTATTTATTCTCCCTCTTCTCCCTGGGTCTCAAAATGCATCTCAGTACCATTGCAGTTTACCCTGTTCAAGCGGATGGCAAACAGATATCCATACATCCTTTTAGTGTTGAAATGCCATGCCACCCTGAATATGCTGATCTTGATCTTGTCTCATGAAATGATTGTGGCATATGAGTCCTCCGGTCACCAAGCTGCTGCTGCCATGGGATTTCAATGTGGTATTGGCACAACTAATGAAATCGCCTTAGAGTCTACTTCCTTAAAGTTTCTCACCTAGAAAGCGGTGTTCCTAGTCGCCATTATGTCAGCTAGAAGAGTCGGTGAACTTCAGGCATGCTTTATTTCTCCCCAAAACAACCCTTGTCACCCAGTTATATTTTTATAGTATTTTAGACAGCAACAAATAGATATTTCTTTTTCTTTGTAAGACCTTCAAGAGTACAGTTTATATTATGCACAAACTGCATTTACCTATAGATCCAACTTTACTTTATTATTTTATGTTTCTTCTTTTCATAAAATCTGTTACTGGATCTCCAGATTTCTCAAATAAATACCGTACTCAAGTCCAAGATGGAGCAGTCTTTCTAAGTGAATATTTTTTTAAAAAAGGACAGACTCAAAATTCAAACTTTTCTTGACGTTCTGATCATCACCCAACATGGATCCATGTTTCGATATACCATCTGCATCAGGGGGGTCTCTCTATACACCGCTGGGTGACAAGGGTTGTTTTGGGGTTTGGATTGTGTTGAAAGTCCCCAGATTACATATTGGTTTGGGCTAGTGTTTGGTGATATTTTGATGCTTTATTTCTCACCATACATACACTCATACCACATTTCTGCCAACAGTAGGGTCATCTTTTTATCTGAATCAAGCCATTATATTGCCCATGTTCTTTTCAAGATCTCATGCACATGAAGGGGAGAAGGCCCTCCATTCACTTGACTGCAAAAGGGCCTTAGCTTATTATCTGAACAGAACGCAACCACATTGTTTCTCAACTTTTCATCTCTTATGCTCCCAACAGACTAGGAATAGCAGGTGCTAAGTGCATGTTGTCTCTGGTTGGTCTTCAGATCACAGACTTATGACAAGGCTCATCAAACTAGGATAGCTGCTGAGCTGTGAGGTGTGCCTATTGAAGATATTTGCAAAGCTGTAACTTGGTCGTCAGTTCACACCTTCATACCCCATTACTGTCTGGACAATCTATAAAGAAGTGACAGTAACCTTGGGTAAACAGTTTTGCACAACCTGCTCTCCCAATACTCCACTGTCCATGGAAGGTAGGTATCTGGGTTGCCTTTCAGTAGTGCTTCACTGCAACCCTCAGCTTGGGACTCCCCATTTATCATGGCTAATTCAGCCTTGCTTTTTGACAGATAGAGCAACTTGCTTACTGTAAACATTATTTTCAATAGACAGGATGAATTAGCCATGTTTAATGCCAACCTGCCTCCCTTGAGAGTTGACTTCCTAGCTAAAGCTTAGTTCTGCAATCAGCTGAGGGGCTCATGAACCACTATGCATGTGGAAATTCTTGCACATGCTCAGTAGAGCAAAAAACTATAATCTAGGAGAGAAGAGTCTGTGCTGTTTACAGGGAGCCCGCATTTATGGTAAACAAACTTGCTTTCCTGGATAATAAATCATGGCCCAGCTACAGTTGTTTTTATGGATAAGAGATCTTCAGACAAATGATGTTCTATTCTATTAAAGCATAAAATGTCAAGCATGCTGTGAATTTCCTCCTATTAGGCATGTTTGAATTTCTATAAAATATAATAAATCAACTATAAGTTTGTGTGGAATTTAATCAAGCTCAACTGGATTGTCCTGGTGAGACAGAGTGAAAAGACCACTTGTATCAGCTGGTGGATGAATACAGTAGCTTCATGAGGATTTAAGCACGTCTGCTGCATAGAGAACAAGATGCTTCTAGTGATATAAAAATGAAAAGAAATTGGACCCAATATTTTGTTCACACATACAATCAATTTTACAGAAGTAGTCGTATTACAGGTAGTCAAGTGCAGTGGTATAAATACAAACTAATTAATACCAATTATTCATCTGCTCCAGAGTAGAAATATTTATATACAGATAATCCCAAACTTGCCATTTTCAGTTGTTTCAGCAATTTTGATGCCTTAGGAAGCCAACTCTGCTCAATCTGAAATTAGTGTGGACTTTTCCATAAGGAAGATGATTACCACAGTTTTGTTTTAGCAGTTGCCAAAACATACATACCTCACTTGTTTTAGCCTTTCTGTCAGTTTTGCATGGACTTGATACCAAGCAACAATTGCCAATCTGTTGTGGTCTCACTTCTACAGATTTCACATATACATCTAATGCAGGCCTGACCAACTTCAGTCTTCAAGAGCCACAAACCTGTCTAGTTGTCAAGATATTCATAATGAATATGTATGATTAAAGTTGTATGCAAATCTCTCTTGCTTATTCATAATGGATATCTTGGAAACCAGATAGGTTTGTGGCTTCCGAGGACTAGAACTGGCCATGCCTAACCTAGAATAAACAAATACACTGGCATTCGATAAGTGGAATATCTAAACTTGAAGATTGGGCATCTGCATGATACTCTTCTATCTCTTCTCCAGCCATCCGTGAAAACAAATCTCACAAACGATCCAACATTAGAGCCCTGTTGCATGCAACAAATCCTTAGTTGTTGCTAACAATTACGTGGCAGTGTAAGATATTTTTGAAACAAGTCTCATGAAACTGACTTTTTGCTCATACTAATCCCAAATTAAAATACTTCATTGTAGCATGTAAAAGTAAGGTAATTTGTTCCTTAAATGTGCATGGATTTCCCTCCCTCCCTCTTTTTATTTTTATTTATTTATTTTTTTTAGGTAAGCCCAATTTAATTAGCTACTTGGTTATAAACCAAGTGTAGAAACTTTTCTTGCTTATTTATCAGTGGCTCTTAAATCTGTTCATTGAAATACCAAAATACATCTGGTTTTCAGGACATCTACAGAAAATATGTAGGCAACATCCAGGATTGGATTTGTCAACAGGCACACTAGGCTTGTTCCTAGAACGGCAAATATCAGGGTGGGGAAGGCAGCCTGGCTAAATATTTACTGCTTTCTAGCTGTACTGAATCTCTCTTAGCAGAAAACAGGCTTCTGCTTTCTGATCCTGTTACGCTTGGGCTCCGGTCAGGAGTCGTGCACACCACCCAGCAGGGTGGCTCCAGGTGGAGAGAGACAGGAAGCTCGAAACAGAGTCAGGTACCAGGCTGGGTCAGGGCAGGCAGCAAGAATCAGAGTCTGGGTTCAGGCTGGGTCAGGGCAGGCGGCAAGTGGCAGTGTCAAGTACAGGCTGGGTCAGGGCAGGCGGCAAGTGGCAGTGTCAAGTACAGGCTGGGTCAGGGCAGGCGGCAGTCAGCAGGGTCTGGGTCCAGGCTGGGTCAGGGCAAGGCAGGTCAGAAGGCCCGTAGGCCACACACCATAGACGGGGCAAGGCAGGTCAGAAGGCCCGTAGGCCACACACACACACACGGAAGGCCCGTAGGCCACACACCATAGACGGGGCAAGGCAGGTCAGAAGGCCCGTAGGCCACACACACACACACGGAAGGCCCGTAGGCCACACACCATAGACGGGGCAAGGCAGGTCAGAAGGCCCGTAGGCCACACACACACACACGGAAGGCCCGTAGGCCACACACCATAGACGGGGCAAGGCAGGTCAGAAGGCCCGTAGGCCACACACACATACACGGAAGGCCCGTAGGCCACACACCAATAGCGGGGCAAGGCAGGTCAGAAGGCCCGTAGGCCACACACACACACACGGAAGGCCCGTAGGCCACACACCATAGACGGGGCAAGGCAGGTCAGAAGGCCCAAAGGCCGCACAAGGCAAGGCAAGGAAAGGAAAGGCCCGAAGGCCGCGCAAGGCAAGGCAAGGCAAGGATAGGATAGACCCGAAGGCCGCGCAAGGCAAGGCAAGGCAAGGATAGGCCCGAAGGCCACGCAAGGCAAGGCAAGGCAAGGCAAGGATAGGCCCGAAGGCCACGCAAGGCAAGGATAGGCCCGAAGGCCGCGCAAGGCAAGGCAAGGCAAGGCAAGGATAGGCCCGAAGGCCACGCAAGGCAGGCTAGAGCAGGGAGCCCAGGTGAGCTCGATGCCGAAGCACCGAGGCAACTGTCAGGCAGGGTTATAAGGGCACACCCTAAGCATAGAGTGGACCTAGGAGATGGACTGGGCCTGTCAGGAAAGCCAGCACTAGAGGGACCCCTGGTGGTGAGGCGGTAGCACAGCAGCCACAGCCGTAACAGTACCCCCCCCCTCAAGGCCTCCCCCTCCTCCTGGATCCCATCTGTGCAGGAGGTAATCAAGAATAACGGGAGACCACTCCGGGGGTGATGCGGCAGGTTCAACTCCTTTCCGAGGCAATAAGGCAGTCCATAACCCCTCCTGGGACAAGGCGGCAGGGTTAGACCCCTCCTGGGGTAGCAGAGGCGGTGCAGATTTCCATAACCCCTCCTGGGGTGACAAGGGGAACACAAACCCCACCTGGGGCAGAGAAATAGTCCGTAACCCTTCTTGAGGCGATAGTAGGACCGGTCCGGACCCTTCCAAGGTCGGCATCAAGACCGGTACAGACCCCTTCAGGGGCGGCAGCAAGGCCGGTACAGCAGGCTCAGATAGTTGAGTAACAAAGTCAGTTGGCAGGACCGGTTCGGGCCCCTCCGGGGGCGTCAGCAGGGCCGGTATGGACCCCTCCAGGGGTGGCAGCAGGGCCAGTTCAGACCCCTCCAAGGGCGGCAGCAGGACCGGTATGGGCCCCTCCGAGGACGGCAGCAGGGCCGGTTCAGCAGGCTCAGTTAGAAAGTCTGTTAGTAGGACCGGTTCGGACCCCTCCAGGGGCGGCAGCTGGGCCGGTCCAGCAGGCTCAGATAGTTGAGTAACAAAGTCAGTTGGCAGGACCGGTTCGGACCCCTCCGGGGGCGTCAGTAGGACCGGTATGGACCCCTCCAGGGACGGCAGCAGGGCCGGTTCAGACCCCTCCAAGGGCGGCAGCAGGACCGGTATGGACCCCTCCGAGGACGGCAGCAGGGCTGGTGCGGACCCCTCCGAGGACGGCAGCAGGGCCGGTTCGGACCCCTCTCGGGGCGTTGTAGCAGGCTCGGACCCCTCTCGGGGCGATGAGGCAGGCTCGGACCCCTCTCCGGGCGTTGTAGCAGGTTCGGACCCCTCTCCGGGCGTTGTAGCAGGTTCGGACCCCTCTCGGGGCGTTGTAGCAGGCTCGGACCCCTCTCGGGGCGATGAGGCAGGCTCGGACCCCTCTTGGGGCGATGAAACAGGTTCGGACCCCTCTCGGGGCGTTGTAGCAGGTTCGGACCCCTCTCGGGGCGATGAGGCAGGCTCGGACCCCTCTCGGGGCGATGAGGCAGGCTCGAACACCTCTCCGGGCGTTGTAGCAGGTTCGGACCCCTCTCGGGGCGTTGTAGCAGGTTCGGACCCCTCTCGGGGCGTTGTAGCAGGCTCGGACCCCTCTCGGGGCGATGAGGCAGGCTCGGACCCCTCTTGGGGCGATGAAACAGGTTCGGACCCCTCTCGGGGCGGTGAAGCAGGCTCGAACGCCTCTCCGGGCGTTGTAGCAGGTTCAGATGGCAGAGTAGCATGGTTAGAGGTAGTGTGCATGGAAGACACAGATTGTACTGCCGTGGGCTTGATACCTCGAGCCAAAGTCTGATGCTCCTGATTTTGTTTCTGGGGGAGCAGTTTAGAGAAGGCACAGGCAGTTCTAGGACGTCTAGGGAAGGTGCTCGTTAGTGTCCGCTTGGCAGCTGTGGGAAGCTGAGCCCTGCTAGAGTTAATCAGCTCTCTCCGTTGTAGAGAAACCTGTTCCCGAGGCTCTAGCACTGGTCTCACAGAAGCCTTCTTGGCCAGGTAAGTCCTGGGTTTTTCTACCCACAAACTGCCAGCAAAAATGTCTGTTTTAGTTGAGCCAGAAACAGAATACTGGTTAGGAGAGCTGATAGCTTTTTCTAATTGCACAGCTGGTCCTAGAGCAGAACAACAGGGGCAGGGTTTGCCTGGAGGTAACAAACACGGGAGACAGGAGCATTTCCACCACCCTGGTTTAGGAGCCAGACAGTTCAAACACTCCTGATAGACAGAGACATTTTTCTTGTTGCAGTTATTGCATGACCAGTGTTCCTGACCAACAAGTTCACAGGCTAGACAGTTCTGATAGCTTGGATAATTCAAAGTCTGACAGGAATGGCAGGTATAAAACTTTAAAGAAGGAGGCATCTTGAATTAGTGAAAAGTTGACTCACCGGCAGGACACAGACCTATCTCTTCCCCTGGAAAATGTGATGGCTTCGGCATACTGTTACGACTGGGCTCCGGTCAGGAGTCGTGAACACCACCCAGCAGGGTGGCTCCAGGTGGAGAGAGACAGGAAGCTCGAAACAGAGTCAGGTACCAGGCCGGGTCAGGGCAGGCAGCAACAAACAGAGTCTGGGTTCAGGCTGGGTCAGGGCAGGCGGCAAGTGGCAGTGTCTAGCACAGGCTGGGTCAGGGCAGGCGGCAAGTGGCAGTGTCAAGCACAGGCTGGGCCAGGGCACAGCAAGCAGGACAAGGCAGGTCAGAAGCACTAGAGGGACCCCTCTCGGGAAAGCCAGCACTAGAGGGACCCCTGGTGGTGAGGCGGTAGCACAGCAGCCACAGCCGTAACAGATCCAGCCTCTACCCCTTCCAAGAAAAGTAACAAAAGGGGAGAGGGCAAGCCTGGAGAAGACATCAGAGAAAAGAGCTATTCTTTTCTTCCATCCAGACCCCTCCCTCCTGTCATTCAGATGCCTGGAGCATACAGAGCAAAGGAGGATCATTTGGGGTAGTTATTAGTGGCTGAGTGAGAAATAATTGCAGGATGAACAGAGAGGCTGGGGGATCAGCTTGGTGGTGTGTGTGTATGTGTGTGTGTATGAGAAAGGGGGAGGAACAGGTGGAGAGGGCAGTTTGTGTGTGTGAGAGAGAGAAGGGATTGGTGCCGTGTGTGTATGTGTGTATGCCAGACTGGATGGGAGGTTTGAGAAAACAAAGGGAAGCAGTAGTAAATCAGAGTAGGGATGACTGCCTCCCTTCTCCCCCTAGATCTCAGATTCTGGAACCTGACGTACTTCCTACTTCTCCCTTCTCCCCAGATTCTGCAACTCCTCCTACTCCACTTTCTCAATCCCAGAGCCTGATTTCCTCTCCTGTTTCCCATTCCTGATGATCTCCCCCCTTCTGCTATTTTCTCTATCTCCCATTCTCCCCGTTGCCACTTCCTCTCTCTTCCATCTCTTGTACCTGGTTCACCTTCTCCTTTTCCTCTCCCCATCTCAGAGTTCTCCTCTCTGTACTGATACTTGAGAACCTCTTTTCTCACCCAGTGATTACAAAATTTATTATACAGACACAATGCAAGATACAAAGATGGAAATGTTGGTCAATATGCTTTAGAATTTTCAAATGTTTGCCAAGAATCTACCCCTGAGCTGCCTCAGGTAATTGGAGTTGTGTCTTAGAACTTTTACTCCCTGTTGTTCAGCCTTGTGGGAAGTGAGGGTGGCTGGGGCAACAGTATCTCAAGCCATTCTTGATCTATTCCAGTCTGGTTTTCCAGATGTTTATGTACTATGATGGAACATGTTTAATTTGTAATCTATACCACTCATATTTTCATTATCGTGCCTTGCTGTAAACCGTTGTGATGGTTATCTAACTTAACGACGGTTTAGAAGAGTTTTAAAATAAATAAATAAAAATTATCCTCCTTGACCTATCTTCTGCTTTTGACACTGTTGATCACCACCTACTCCTTGATACTCTGTCCTCACTTGGATTTCAGGACTGTCTTGGTTCTCTTTTTAACTCTCCCATCACATTTAGACTTTCCTCTGGCAGATCCTCCTGTACTACTATCCCTCTGTCAATTGGTGTGCCTCAGGATTTTAACCTGGGCCCTCTTCTCTTCTCTTCTCCCTGTATACTAATTCCCTTGGTATTCTGATTTCCTGTTGTGGCTTTCAATACCAGTTTTATGCTAATGATTCCCAGATTTACCTCTCTCCACAAGAAATTGAATCAGGAATCCAGTCCCAGATCTCAGCCTGCTTGTCTGACATTGCTGCCTGGATGTCCCACCACCACCTTAAGCTCCTCATGGCCAAGACCGAACTCCTTATCTTTCCTTCCCAATCATATCTCCCATCTTCCTCCTTTCTCTATATCTGTGGATAACACTGTCATCCTCCTGGTCCCCTCAGCCCATAACCTAGGAGTCATCTTTGACTCCTCTCCTCCTCTACAAGTATCCAAAACTCTGTTAAAACATGCCATTTCCTTTCTCTAAAACTTTGCCAAAATCTACCCCTTCCTTATGAAGATACTACTAGCAACCTTATAAACTCATCTCCTCCCTCTTAGAATATTGCAATCTGCTCCTCACAGGTCTCCCAGCGAGCCATCTCTCTCCAGTACAATCTGTACTAAATTCAACTGCGCAACTTATCTTTCGCCATAGTTGCTATACTTCTATAACCCTACTTCTGAAGTCACTGAATTGGCTTCTTATCCTTTCCGCATGCAGTTAAAGTTCTTCTTACTCAGCTACAAGTGCCTTTACTCTGCAGCTCCCCTATGAGGAAAGACTAAAGAGGTTAGGACTTTTCAACTTGGAGAAGAGACGGCTGAGGGGGGATATGATAGAGGTGTTTAAAATCATGAGAGGTCTAGAATGGGTAGATGTGAATCGGTTATTTACTCTTTCGGATAATAGAAAGACTAGGGGGCACTCCATGAAGTTAGCATGTGGCACATTTAAAACTAATTGGAGAAAGTTCTTTTTTACTCAACCAACAATTAAACTCTGGAATTTGTTGCCAGAGGATGTGGTTAGTGCAGTTTAGTATAGCTGTGTTTAAAAAAGGATTGGATAAGTTCTTGGAGGAGAAGTCCATTATCTGCTATTATTTAAGTTGACTTAGAAAATAGCCACTGCTATTTCTAGCAACGGTAACATGGAATAGACTTACTTTTTGGGTACTTGCCAGGTTCTTATGGCCTGGATTGGCCACTGTTGGAAACAGGATGCTGGGCTTGATGGACCCTTGGTCTGACCCAGTATGGCATGTTCTTATGTTACATCCTCCTTGTACTTTCCACTCATCAGGCAGATCAATCCTAGTTATGGCCTTCTCCTCTACTTACTGGAATGTAAGCTTACACTTCCAGCGCTGCTTATGTCAGAGCAGCATTGGAGGCGCCGGGAGCGAGGCAGAGGGTCCCTCGCTCCCTGCTCTTTAAAAAAATAAATAAAATGGGAGGGGCAGTGGGAAGGGGATGCAGGAGTGACACCTCTTATTTGTGGGTGGGAAGGGGGGTGGCAGGCCAATCTGGTTTTTCGGTAAAATTAGGAAAGGGCCCAGTCCACAATACTGAGCAATTCACTACTGTTTAAAAAGGTTTAGTGGACGGGGGTGGGGGTTGGGATACACAGGTTGACTTCTGTAAAGCTTTGGGGGTGGAGGGAAGGAGAGGATTGGGCAGCTTCTTTTTACCTTTAGTAGGTGATGACAGCTCTCCTTAGCCGGATATCTTTCCAAGATATCTGGTTAATTAGCACCTTATCCTGCCTCACAAGGCTGCATACATTTAGACCTGTTCTGCAGCAGGCCTAAATTTATCCAGATAATCTAGCTGGATATACCCCTCCCAGAAGGCCCCTTTTCTAAATGGCTAAATTATAGTCAGATAAGTAGTTATCCGACTATAATTTAGCTGGATAAGCTGCTGAATTTGCTGCATTAGCCATTTAGATAGATAACTTGTGAGTTATACAACTAAATGGCTTTTGAATATTGACCTCTATATGTTTTTATAGAGCTACGTATGTCGAGTGGCATTATAGAAATGTTTATTAATAGTAGTAGAATTGGGCAACAGCACCAATGGTGCCTAGAGTGGCAAAATCCTTAATATCTGGCATCTGCTCACTTTTTTTATCTGAAAACCATATTAACTTTTATAGTTTCATTATCTTAAGTCAGATCTCTTTTGGGTCTTTTGAAAGCTGGATTTGAGAACCATGCAGATGTAGTTTGACTGGCAAACATCAAAGCCAGAAGTCAATGCAATGGTCATCTGTAATGAATTATGTACAAACCAATATACACTCTTCAGATTTGCTATGCACCATGTGTTTATCAGACCTGGAAACTTCATTTACAAAGGTTCAGCGTGTGGGGCTTTGTCAGTTTACATGCATGGTCTGGAAATAGCAGAGTCATCTCTAGGTTTGTGAGCTTGAGGACATTTTTTGCATAGCTCTCCCTAGGAATTATAGACAGTCCAGTGACCAGGCCTGTGTTGGCCAGGCTTCCTGGTGACTTCTGCTGTATAGTCAGTACAGGAATTTTTTTTAGATGTGTTACTAGGGAAGGTTCAGTTTGTAAAGAAGTGGGTGCAGTTTTATGTAAATAATGACTTAGGCTCATTGTTTTTATTTAAGTAATAGCACTGGAAGTAATACCATTATGCTGACCATGTGTTCCCAGTTTGGTCCTCAAACCTCACCTTGACAGGTATGGATTTTAGAATATCTCCAAAAAATGTGATTGAGATACTTTGAGTAAATAGCAATATTCTGAAAGCCAGCCCTGTTAATGATCAAGAACTAAATAGGGGACCTCTGACATCAACTATTGGTGAAAATGTACATTATTTTTTAGTACAAAGGGAAATTTTTATATTTTTTATGTAATCTATCCTGGACTAATAAGAGTATTTCATAAATGTATTTGATATCTTGAATTTACAAAGCAACCTCCATTTGTGCTGACAGGAATCCATGATTTCAAATAAAATGACCATTCATCAGTATAATCTCACATAGTAAATAGTTGACACAGCACTTCATAGCTGATGTGATGACATCAATAAGATTCCTTTTCTGCATTTTTTAGAATTGTTTCATAAAAGAAATATAGCGTGCCACACTTCCTGATTAGTGGAGATATTGGCCATCCAAGCAGTAAACGAGGGCAATGTAATTGATTACATCAATAGGGCCCTTGGTCTTTAATTACAGGTAGCATTTGTTAGTCATAATGCTATGTATATATGTATTTTATATAGATATATAATTTCCCTTGAGCTTTAATTGCTCTCCTTTTTCGCCTCTTGTATGTTATCAGTATCCTGGTATTTAGGACACCAAAATTGTATACTCTAATTTTGCATGTGGCACTTACAGTGTGTTTTACATGGTATAATTGCTGCCACCTTGCTTCTTGTTGTCCTTTTTATGCGTGTTAACACTCTGATGTTTATGTGCTGACATTTATTATCTCTTACGAGTCTCCCCTCATTCCTAACAAAGTATGAGTTCCTCTTTCTAACTGACATATGTTGCAAGCTTTTTTTTTTTTAATTCAGGTGTAAGCAATCAACCCTGGTTCTTGAGATCACAGACTTGTTTGATTTTCAGGATGTACATCTGTTCAACAGATGTACTTGCAAATGTTAGGTTTTGAAAACCCAGTTATCTTACATATAATGGATATTTTGAAAGCATGTGGAGAGACATGGCTTCAAGAATGCTTTCCTATTCCAATATTAGATTTATAGAAGGTGTGTAGGTGGGTGTGTTGTGGAAGGTGTGAATAGGGGATTGAGGGATTGCAAAAGGGTTTCATTTGGGGTATGGCAGTATGTTTAGATAGGAGGTATAATTGAAGATAAGGGTGAGTGAGAGGTTATATGGGAGATATGTTTGGGGGTGGGGTGCTGTAGGTGTGACTTTGGAAGTGTAGGAGAGGTAGCTTTGAAGGTGCCTTTTGATGTCATCCTTTGCCATCAGCTTCACTCTGAATATGCATGGGCAGCTGTGGGGGGACTTCTAGAGTGGAATGAAGGTCAACGTTCTACGTCTTCTAATAGTTTCCCATACAAAACAATGTGTCGGTTTTTTTGTAAGCTTTGTCCTTTCTTGACAAGCAGGCTCAAATTAGCTATATTGTGGGTGACATCATTTGACAGTGCCAACATGGATCCAGCTCTCAGAGCTAACTAAAAACTTTATTGCGCATGTATAAAAATGATTATGATATTGCCCCAGGATGCTGCAGATATTTAAATATTTATTTTTTATTTATTTATATTTTTATATTACGCTTTTCATCACTTCAAAGTTTATTACATTCAGGTACTATAGGTATTTCCCTATCCCCACAGGCTTACAATCTAATTTTGTACCTGAGGCATCAGAGCCCAAGGTCACAAGGAGCGACAACAGGACTTGAATCCTGGTTTCCCTGGGTCATAGCCCCCTGCTCTAACCACTAGGCTACTCCTTCCCTGACTCACTCTCATATTTTGTCACTTTTGGCCTTGTGACTATCTCATTTCTCTTCTATTTTTTTCAGCTGCCTCTGCAACCTTTCAAACAGAATTTTCAGTTCTAAAATAGTCAAGCTGAACATGCAGGACTCCAAAGGCCAAGATGCCTGTGTGCACAGGCTTCAAGGCCTATATCTGGATGCTGATTATCCATTACAGATATACACCATCTGCTATTACTGCCTGTGCCAGGACCATGACTCCTCCAACTGCTACAGCTGTGGTCGTGTATCCTCTAGGGCAAGTGTTCTCAAACCTATTCTGGAGGACCCCCAGCCAGTCAGGTTTTCAGGACATCCACAGTGAATATGCATGAGGCAAATTTGCATACAATGGGAGGCAGTGCATGAAAATCTCTCTCATTCATATTCATTGCAGATATCCTGAAAACCCGACTGGGGGTCCCTAGGGCAAGTATAGGATCACTGCCCTTGGGCACAACAGTACCACACCCGGAAAATGGAGGCCCTAAGGAGTGTGTCTGTGGCTAAGAGCCACAAGTCTCAGCGCAGGGCTGAACAATGGAAGTGCTTCTCATTTAGGAGTCAAGACAAGATTCCTCTCTATCTCAATCATAACTGCAAGGGATAGTTTCCCCTTGTAGTACTGGTCCCCAAAATCTGCCTCAGGTCAGAGATCGAGTGTGATATGGAAACCTGCATTACCAGACAAACACCAAAAAATGTGCCCAAACGATATGAGATTCCCTTTGGGGTTGTCCCCCTCAGAGTCAAAGAAAAAACTTGGCAGTGTTGGCATGGAACTCTGCCAGAATGTGCCACTTCTTGACACCAAGGTAGTAGGTAGCCTTGGTGCAGATCTCATGATCTTTTATAATGCAGAAAATTCCTATGGTGTCAAGACATTTGTTTTACCTAGACTTGGGGCCAGCTGGGGGAGCCATCTGTGTGCTTGGTGTGGAGCTCACACTCTAAAGTGTAGATGTCCATGAAGCATACTAAAGCACTGTCAGTTGCATCAGAATGGAGTTCTTTGGTGTAGAATCCCAAATGTTCCAATGCTGAGGTTAGGAAGTAGCAGGAGGCCCAACTGGTGCTGTTCTAAGGGAGGTGTCAACACACATGGTGCAGAGCACCTCTGAGCTGTCCACTGCCATGGCAGATATTGCTGCCAAGTGCAGAGTAGTTCTTCCGTGGCTATACAGACTGCTGAAGAGGATGATGTCTTCCAACTCCAGCACAGAAGGTCTCCCAGCTAGTGAATAATTTCTTTGCCTCCTTAAGACCAGAGAAAGAAATTGGAACCATTCTCTTCCAAGATGGAGGAATTTTTCTCACAGGACAAGCAGGATGGTTGTCCTCACAAATGGGTGACATCGAGGATGGAGCCCACCACGGAAAACTTCTGTCAAAGTTTAAACAGAACTTTGACTGGCCCCTACTGGGCATGCCCAGCAAGGCACTGACCCTGCAGCCAGCAGGGGTCTCCCTTCAGTCTTCTTTTTTCCGCGCAGCAGTTGCCACGCGGTGAAAGGAGCTCTCTTACCACGTTCCTGACAGGAATTCGGTTTTTTTTCTTTCCGAAGAAAATTTGCCCCTCAGGGGTCTCCCTTCGACAAATTTTTGTCACCTTCACGGAAACCGGTAAGTTTTTTCCCATTTTTCATCGACTGCCGTCGATTTTGGCCCTTGAGGCCTGTTGGCACTTACCGAGCCGCGACTAAATTTGGCCTTAAGCCATGGCGATGGGGTTCCGTCGATGTCCGGATTGTACCCGGACTATGTCAATCACAGACCCCCATAGGGTTTGTGTTTTATGTTTGGGTAGTGAGCATGATGTCCTGACTTGCACCAAATGTGCCTTAATGACACCTAAGGGTCGCAAGGCCAGGATGGAGAAGATGGGGCTCCTCTTCCATGCACCCACCCCAACGCCATCGATAGCATCGACGTCATCGGAACCGGCACCGTCGAAGTTGCACCACCATCGTCAACCCTCCGGTGACCGTCCACCATCGATGACTTCTCGGCCGTCGACTCCTGTCCCCTCCCCGGATGGGCGAGGAGACCGGAAGGACAAGCATCGCCATCGACGGCACAAGTCTCGGCCTGTCGAGGATCCACAGCCATCGACCTCTGAGCAGGCCGAGCCACCGACTAAGAGGCCTCGATCAGACTTGGCACCGTCCACGTCTCGTTCGCAGGCATCGAGGAAACCCTCACCCTCTCCGGGTGTGGGAGCCGTGATCCCACCGGTTACGGTGGTCCCTCCGGCTCTGCCTCAGCCTCCCTCTCCCGTCGAGCCGGGTATTGTTACCCCTGGTCTTCGGGTAGAACTGGACCGGCTGGTCCAGGAGGCCATCGAGAAAGCGATGCAAAGATTCCATCCTCCATCGGCACCGATTCCGGCACCGCCTCCGGCATCGACCCCGACACCGACTCCGCCACCGAGGAAGGAACCGACCACCGAACCTTTGGTGGAAGCGCTCGCACCGCTACTACAACGCATGGAGGCACTTTTACATGCCTTTCCATCGATGATTCCAGTAGCACCGACAGCGCCATCGTCTCCGACTGGATTTTCATCGGCGGGAGAAACACCGTTCCTGATTCCCCCTTCCGGGGTGGTCCCATCGGTGCCTTCTCGTATATCTCCACCGTTTTATCCTTCGACTCCATCGGCAGCACCGAAACCCTCGATGCCGTTCCCAGTACCGATTGTACCACCGGTTCCTCCAAGGTTTCCTTCGATGCCTTCGGATCCTCAACCAGGTCCATCGGGGCTTCAACCCCCAAGTGATCCCTATGATACCTGGGGTGATGATACATCTTCTGACACAGATTTACCATCACCGCCTTCTCCTACAGAGAGTAGAAAAAGATCTCCTCCAGAGGATCTCTCCTTTATTAATTTTGTAAAGGAGATGTCCGAAATTGTACCTTTTCAGCTGCAATCTGAGACCGATGACAGACACCAGATGATGGAACTGCTTCAATTTTTGGATGCTCCAAAAATCATCGCTTCCATCCCCATTCACCAGGTGTTTCTCGATCTCTTAAAGAAAAACTGGGAATCTCCTTCATCTGTATCACCAGTTAACAAGAAGGCTGACCCCGCATACCTCGTCCAGTCTACACCAGGCTTTCAAAAGCCTCAACTGGATCATCGCTCTGTTGTAGTTGAGTCCGCGCAAAGAAAGGCCAAGCGTCTAAAGCCACACTCTTCCACTCCACCTGTCAAGGACAATAAATTCCTAGACAGTGTGGGACGGAAAGTGTACCATGGAGCTATGCTGATTTCCCGCATAGCCTCATATCAACTCTACCTGACGCAATATAACAGAGCCATCCTTAAACAGATGCAAGATTTCGCTGACACACTACCGGACCAATACCAGCCACAGCTTCAAGCTCTTCTTAACAAAGGGTTTGAAGCGGGGAAGCACGAGATCAGAACGGCTTACGACATCTTCGATGCTTCCACAAAAGTTTCAGCTACTGCCATCTCGGCCAGACGTTGGACTTGGTTAAAGTCATCCAACCTTCGCCCAGAGGTCCAGGATCGTTTGGCGGATTTACCCTGCTTAGGGGACAATTTGTTTGGGGAAGAAATTCAGCAAATTGTAGCTGAATTAAAAGATCACCACGAGACGTTGAAACAACTTTCTTCTGTTCCGTCTGAGGTTTCCTCCAAACAACCACCTAAGAAGGACTCTAAAAAGTCGTTCTTTCGGCCACGCCGTTACTACCCTCCATCGGCCAGGCCTCGTCCAGCTCGATCCTCTACCAGGCCCCAGCCACGTCAGCCTAGGAAACAAAGGCCTACTGTAGCCCCTCCTCCTGGGCCTGCGGCTGGCCTTTGACTCCCCTGTAGGGAACACATGCCAAACCCCTCTTCCAGACATCCCTGTAGGAGGTCGACTGTACCATTTTCTACAGGCTTGGTTGCAGATCACCTCAGAT
Organism: Rhinatrema bivittatum; assembly: GCF_901001135.1. Lineage (NCBI taxonomy): Eukaryota > Metazoa > Chordata > Amphibia > Gymnophiona > Rhinatrematidae > Rhinatrema > Rhinatrema bivittatum. The sequence continues at coordinate 256,331,340 of NC_042615.1, read as the reverse complement.
CAGTGGGTGCTAACAATTATCACACAAGGTTACCACCTCAATTTCATAACTCTTCCGGCAGACTCCCCGCCTCTTCAAGCGTGGAGTCTAACCACCCATTTGGCTCAATTACAACAGGAAGTATCTCTTCTTCTGCAATCGAATGCTATAGAACCCGTCCCTCCCTCTCAACGAGGCAAGGGATTCTATTCCAGATACTTCCTAATTCCAAAGAAATCAGGGGGACTATGTCCCATTTTGGACCTTCGAGCCCTCAACAAATACCTTCAAAAAGAAAAGTTCAAGATGGTAACCCTGGGCGCGCTGCTCCCTCTGCTACAAAGAGGGGATTGGCTGTGCTCTCTCGACCTCAAGGACGCTTATACCCACATTGCGATCACACAATCCCATCGCAAATATCTGCGGTTTCTGGTAGGCCGCGAACATTATCAATACCGGGTACTACCTTTCGGTCTGGCGTCTGCTCCACGAGTCTTTACCAAATGTCTCGTAGTGGTAGCAGCATTCCTAAGGAGGGAAGGTGTCCACGTCTACCCCTACCTGGACGATTGGCTAATCAGGGCCTCCACCCAACAGATAGCTCAATCCTCCCTAAAATTGACAATACAAACCCTACATTCTTTAGGTTTTCTTGTCAATTACGAGAAATCTTGCTTAGTCCCATCTCAAACCTTATCCTTCATTGGAGCAGACTTGGACACCTTGCAAGCAAAAGCCTACCTTCCGCTTCAACGAGTACAAACTCTTATGTCCCTAGCTCGCCAGCTTCAGTCTCAAAACACTGCCACGGCTCGCCAATTCCTCATTCTCCTAGGACACATGGCATCCTCGGTTCAAGTCACTCCCATGACCCGACTAGCCATGAGAGTAACACAATGGACTCTACGACACCAATGGATTCAAGCTTTTCAGCCTCTGTCCTCCATAGTCACAGTTACACAAGCGCTGCGCCTGTCCTTAACCTGGTGGACGATTCAGGTCAACCTCCTTCAGGGCTTACCTTTTCTCCCACCGGATCCGCAAGTAATCCTAACCACCGATGCTTCTCACATCGGTTGGGGAGCCCATGTGGACGACTTCCAAACCCAAGGGTTATGGTCCAAGGAGGAAGCCAAACACCAGATAAATTTCCTGGAACTTCGTGCAATCCGCTATGCGCTCCGAACTTTCAAAGATCATCTAATTCATCAGATAATCTTAATCCAGACGGACAACCAAGTGGCCATGTGGTACATAAACAAGCAGGGAGGCACAGGCTCCTTCCTTCTGTGTCAGGAAGCTGCGCAGATTTGGGCGGAAGCCCTCTCCCACTCCATGTACCTCAGGGCCACTTACCTGCCGGGAGTAGACAATGTATTGGCGGACCAGCTAAGCCGTGTCTTCCAACCACACGAGTGGTCACTCAACCCTCTCGTAGCGTCCTCACTGTTTCGGAAGTGGGGTTTTCCCCGCATAGACCTCTTTGCGTCCCCTCAGAACCACAAAGTGGACAATTACTGCTCTCTTATTCGGAGCCAGCACTCCCGACCGAGAGATGCATTCTCCCTCAGGTGGACAACCGGTCTGCTCTATGCGTTCCCTCCACTTCCTCTTGTGTCAAGGACTCTCGTGAAGCTACGTCAGGACGGAGGAACCATGATCCTGATAGCACCTTACTGGCCACGCCAAGTATGGTTTCCAATACTCCAGGATCTCTCCATCCGCAGGCACATTCCTCTGGGAAAGGACCCGCATCTGCTCACTCAAAACGACGGATGCCTCCTCCATCCCAACCTCCAAGCCTTGTCCCTGACGGCATGGATGTTGAAAGGTTAATCCTTCAACCATTTAACCTTTCGGATTCCGTTTCTCGGGTCCTGATAGCTTCACGAAAGCCTTCCACAAGAAGGTCTTACTCATACAAATGGAAAAGGTACACATCATGGTGCACTTCTCAGTCCCTTGATCCCCTTCCTGTCCAATCTCAAAATTCTTGGACTATTTATGGCATCTCTCTGAATCAGGTCTTAAAACCTCTTCTATACGAATGCATGTCAGTGCGGTAGCCGCCTTCCATAAGGGTATTGGGGGTACTCCTATTTCAGTACAACCTCTGGTAACACGCTTTCTTAAGGGATTGCTCCATCTAAAGCCTCCCTTGCGACCTCCGGCCCCATCCTGGGACCTTAACCTGGTTCTTGGTCGTCTAATGAAACCACCTTTCGAACCTCTGCACTCCTGTGACTTGAAATATCTCACTTGGAAAGTGTTATTCCTTTTGGCTGTTACTTCAGCTCGCAGGGTTAGTGAATTACAGGCCCTAGTTACCTATCCGCCTTACACTAAGCTCCTGCAGGACCAGGCGGTACTCCGCACTCACCCTAAATTTTTGCCTAAGGTAATTTCGGAGTTTCATATCAATCAATCTATCATACTACCTATCTTTTTTCCCAGGCCCCACTCCAACTCTGGAGAACAGACTCTGCATACCCTAGACTGTAAACGGGCTCTAGCTTTTTACCTGGACCGTACAGTTTCTCACAGGAAGAGTACTCAGTTGTTTGTCTCTTTCCATCCTAACAAATTAGGACAACCTGTGGGTAAGCAGGCTCTTTCCTCCTGGTTGGCGGACTGCATTTCTTTCTGCTATGAGCAGGCTGGCATTCCTTTTCAAGACCGTGTTAAAGCGCACTCTGTGAGGGCCATGGCGACGTCAGTGGCACACTTTCGATCGGTGCCGCTTCCTGACATCTGCAAAGCTGCAACCTGGAGTTCTCTCCATACCTTTGCAGCCCACTATTGTTTGGACAAGGCTGGAAGACAGGACTCCATCTTCGGCCAATCTGTCTTGCGTAACCTTTTCCCAACGTGATGTACCAACACCCTTCCACCTCCCGGTAGGGTGCGGATGCCTTTTCCCAAATTCCAACCCAGTTGTTGTGCCTGTTGCACGTCATTGGGTGCATTTGGTGCAAGTCAGGACATCCTCAGCTCGGTACTCACCCATTTGTGAGGACAACCATCCTGCTTGTCCTGTGAGAAAGCAAATGTTGCTTACCTGATGTAACAGGTGTTCTCACAGGACAGCAGGATGTTAGTCCTCACGAAACCCGCCCGCCACCCCGCGGTGTTGGGTTTGTTTTATTTTTACTTTTTAGGCACTGCCTGTAGCTTTGAAAATCAGACTGAAGGGAGACCCCTGCTGGCTGCAGGGTCAGTGCCTTGCTGGGCATGCCCAGTAGGGGCCAGTCAAAGTTCTGTTTAAACTTTGACAGAAGTTTTCCGTGGTGGGCTCCATCCTCGATGTCACCCATTTGTGAGGACTAACATCCTGCTGTCCTGTGAGAACACCTGTTACATCAGGTAAGCAACATTTGCTTTCTCACATAGTGGTTCTATATCTGTGTGTGTGCCTCTCCACAGGAGCTTCTGAAGGTAGGCAACAGTCCTCATCACAAGATGATAGGCCTTTCATGAGCTGGAAAAAGATGAAGTGAACTTTATCCATTCTGAGTTCTTACAAGATATTTCCTCCTCAGAACAGTGGAGGTTTCTGCAGTTGCCCTCATCCTCTTTGGTTTATGGCTTAATGCCCTCCTGTGGTTGGGAGAGGAGGAAGATTCTAAGGGGATTCCTTAAGATCCCCTACCTAATGTGCACCAGCTTACTTATCTTTTAGTTATCTCTGTGTCAGGGTCTAAAAAAAACATGGTAGCTGTGCCTTGAATTAATACTTTTTTAATGCAAGAGACAAAAAAGGTAGAAAACAAAAAACATACTTCCTGACTTACAGCTTGCAGGAAAACACCTAAAGTCCTTAAAAAATGATGCAGTCTTGCAGCAATGGAAGTTCAGGAGACATTATGGAAACAGAGAACTCTTTGCTGGCTAGCACTTAAGAACAGCTGGTTGTACAGGGTAGTTTACCTATAGCCAATGAAACTTGTCTGGGCATTGTCCAGCCCACATTATCTGGGAAGCTAACACTACAACTTCCCCAGTTCATCATATTTAGGATAGCTCTTTCTGCAGAGCACTAGCAAGGCCAGGGATTCAAAACTCCAACTGACCTAACACTCTTATTTCAAATTCTTGGATAAGCTGACAAAGATGATGTCCATCAGTGTCAGGAAAGAAAAGGACATGTCTTTATTTCCTCCAGATTCCAGTGAGCTCTGGGGGGGGGGGGGGGGGGGGAATGTTTTCCAGGGATCCATACTGAATGCCTGGATTGCAGTTCACCAGCTGTACATGGTGCAGTATCTGCATGAATCATACAAAAGCCTCTAGTAGATTTGACAGACTCAGAGCAGGCGGACTTCTGAGGATATGAAGGAATATGAGAAATAACTCATCCATTCTGCTTACAGATTTAGATAATGCGCATGGCTGCTAGTGAATTGTCTCCAAGAAGATATGCATGATTTTCTTGTGGATGTGCCTTGCACAGGGGACACTTTATTCAGTAACAAAGTTCAAGAGTTGGTAGTTTTGATTAAGAGCATCAAACTATCTTGCAGTTGCTCTCAGCTATGGCTAGAGACCAAACAGCCCCTGCCAGACACTAGTATTTTTCCCTACAAGCATCTGTTCTTCCAAAGATGACCCTTCGCTCTTCTCCATGTCTTCAAGCTCCTCCCATTATTCAGCAGCTGCCCATCTGAAGTTGATAGAGGGAAAGGTATCAGCAAAAACGCTCAACAGCAGAATCAGCTGAAGACTGAGACCAGTTTTTGACTAATTTAAGACCCGCCTCTTCTGGTGGCGAGAAGGGTTCAGTATCTCAAAAGACTGGTGGGTCCTGAAAATCATGGAGTATGGCTACTGCTTATGATTCTCTTGCCCTCCTCTGACCCAGTAGTTGGGCCATCTCAGATGGCCCAACTACTGGGTCAGAGGAGGGCAACTTCACATGTAGTTGGGCCATCTCAGATGGCCCAACTACATGTGAAGTTGGAGTTGCTCTTTCAGCAGAATACAGTCAAATCTATTCTATCAGGAGTGTGGCCAAGGATTCTGTTCCAATTATTTCCTGATTCTTAAGAAGTCAGAGGGGAGGTGTGGGGGTCTAAGACCTCTACTGAACTTGTGTAAACTGAACAAATTGTTGGTGTGGGAGAGGTTCGTGATGAACTCCAGACAGTTCTCCCTTTTTTCAGAGGATTGAATGTATGTTCTGGATCTGAAGGACACTTATGTACATATCCACTCTGCCCATTGGAGGTTCCTCAGGTTAATGTGGACACACACTATCAGTACACAAGGTGCTCCCCACGGGTCCTATGCCCTTTGCCAGGAGACCCTCAAATCTAGGCATGGGAAAGTTATCGGAAGTCCATCTCCAGGTGACCTGGAAATCCAAAATACACGGACTACTGTAACACACTTTTCCTAGGATTACCATATACCACAATCAGGCCATTACAAATACTTCAAAACTCAGCTGCCAGAATACTTACTGGAAAAGGCACTTGCGGATTTACACTGGCTCCCAATACAACAAAGAGTGCAATACAAAACACTATGCACAAATAAATGACAAAAATGCTGACTGGCTAAACACTGCACTACGTCTGCATGTCCCTCAAAGAAATCTCAGGTCTGCCAATAAAGCACTACTAACCATACCCTCAGTCAAAACAGCAAAGTTGACACAAGTTAGAGAGAGAGCACTATCCTTAGCAGGGCCATTGCTATGGAACACATTACCACTTGAGCTAAGACTAATGAAAGAACTGAAACGTTTCAAAAAAAGCCTAAAAACCTGGCTCTACAAAAAAGCATTTCACAGTGAGGACGCTGAATAACAACAAAATATTCAGGCGAATGTCACCTGTAAAAAAAAACCTGAACTGATTATTTTATTATTTTAGTCATAATTAAATATTAAATTAAAACAGTATTCTCATATGATTATCTCATTAATCAGACAAATAGTAACCCTAATCCACTTATCATTTAGAATATATTATTGATCTATGTAACCGTATAATATTGGCACCCTATGGATAACTTAGAAACCAACCAAACCTATTTTGTGCCTATATGTAAACCGTTGTGATGGTACACCACTGAGCGACGGTATAGAAAAGCTTTTAAATAAAATAAATAAAAAAATTGGCAGACCACCTTAGCAGAATGTTATAACCACACAAGTAGTTCCTGGATGACTTACTCAGTCATTGGGTAAGCAGGTGATTGATCTGTTCACCTCAGAAGACAACAGATTCCTCTCATCAGTACTATTCAAAAGGTCCTTTGGAACAAGGTAAGGATAATCTTCGCAGCACCAGCATGGCCATGGAAAGCGTGATATCAATATCTCGTATGGCTGTCAACTCAATCTCTGATTCCATGGGAAATTTATCTAGCACTCATCATACAGGAGGAAGGCAGGCTCTGCCATCCAAACCTGCCAGCACTGGCCCTCACAATGTGGATGTTGCACATGCAGTAATCTCCAGCTTCCTAAAGAAGTGGAGGATGTTTTGATTTCTACCAGGAAACCTTTAACCAGAAGATTGTGTAGCTTCAAATGGAAGAAATTTTCAAATTGGTTTAGGGCTAGCCAGCTAGACTCCTCATGTGGCCCACAGGACTTTCTTCAGCATCTGTTCTTCCTCTCATCCTTGGACCTTAACATCTCTTCAAAGTTCATCTCAGTGCCATTGTGATGTATCGCTAGCAGGTAGAAGGGGCTCTGATCTCTTTCCACTCAGTGGTATCTGGAATTTGTTGCCAGAGGATGTGGTTAGTGCAGTTAGTATAGCTGTGTTTAAGTTCACCGGTCCTAGAGAATAGCCACTGCCATTAGCAATGGTAACATGGAATAGACTTAGTTTTTGGGTACTTGCCAGGTTCTTATGGCCTGGATTGGCCACTGTTGGAAACAGGATGCTGGGCTTGATGGACCATTGGTCTGACCCAGTATGGCATGTTCTTACCATGGCATTCCAAACCTCCAATCAATAAGCATTCAGTCCCTTGGGACCTTAGTGTATCAACTCATTTAACTTCCTTTCAAGTCTCTCAGGTCTGTGGACTGGAAATTGTTTCTCATGGCCGTTATTTTGGCACGAATTTAGTGCATTACAGGCTTTGTTTTCATGTTCACCATACCTGCAGTTTTTTCACAATAGGATGGAACTGTGAGCACATCTGAACATCCTTCTGAAATGGTATCTTCATTTCACATTAATCAAGCCATTGTACTACCTATAGTCTTTCCAAGACCATATGCGCACAAGGAGAATGGGTTTTTCACTCCTTGGATTGTAGGAAAGTCCTGGTGTGTTACCTAAAAAGGACTCAACCTCACTGTCAAGTTTCTCAACTGTCTGGATTCTTTGATCCCAATAGATTGGAAATGGTAGTTATCAAACTTTGTCTAATTCGTTAGTGGATTACATAGTGCACCCTTACTTGCTAGCTGGCTTGCAGATTACAGACTGTCAAGGCTCAAGTAGGAGTCGTGGTGATTTCAGAGGCTCATCTTAGGGCCACTTCCATTCAAGACATGTTCAAAGCTACTACTTTATCTTCATGCTCCACTACTGTCTGGATAGCATGCCTCAAGGTCACAGTAAGTTTGGGCAACCAGTTCTGTGCAGTGTGTTTTCTCAGTAGTCCACTCTCCACTTGGAATTGGGCTGTTTTTAAGTAAGTATTTCCATTGTTTAACCCTCATCTTGAGATTCCTCAGGTGTTGTGGCTAATTCATTTCTGCTAGTTAATGGAGAAAGCAAGTGTGCTTACCTGATAACAGGATTCTTTGTAGACAGCAGGATGCATTAGCCATTCTTATTACCTGCCCCACCTCCTTGGAGAATTGACTATCTTAAGATCTGGAAGAGACAAGGGGTTCATGAGGCAGCACGTGTATGGAAACTTCCAGGCATGTTCAGTAAAGATTCACTCTGAGGGCTGAGTCCATGTTGGTGCACTCAGATGAATCACCCATATGTAAGCAAAATTGCTTTCCTTGAAAATACTGACAGACTTTCTAATTTTTAAACATGTCCAAGGTATTTATATTTGTTTCCTGCATGCCAAATTTGGTCAATTTCTATTCCTTTTTTGGAAAGTTGTGTGCCTATAGACAGACCCGACCCATGGACCGTTACCAGTTAAATCCTTCATTTTACAGTCCCTTAGCCCTCCCGATGCAATTATTGTGAAACACATTTGTGTCGGGGGACCGACTTTTATTGATAGCATTTGATCTCATTCAGACTGCCTGACTATGGATAAAGGATTATTGTGACGTCACTCTGTGTGTGGATATGTACGCCTTTCGATTTTGCTTACTTCACCTCACCGTCTCTTGTCTATATATTTGTTTCCAATATTCCACAATTTTCGGCCTTTGTCCCTTCCCCAAATCATTACTGTACAGCTTTGATAAATATCTTATAGTGCCTTTTTGAATGTTAAGGTTGTGTGGATGGAGAGCATCGCTTTAAACAAACCAATAAAAATCTTATTTCAGTGGCTATTAAAGCATACACTTACATTTACTGCAGCCTCTGAAGACATATTCTTCTGTGCTAACCTGCTTTAGGCTCCGCGTTTTATTAAATGCATTCTCTGTGTAGGCAACACGCTGCTGAAATGACCATAAATATTAACTGAAGGGGCTGATGGTGAAGTACAGGATGAAATGTAAACCCGTCTGCAAAAAAACCCCAAAACAACAAATAACCCATCGCATCTAGATCCTTAAATTTTAATAAAACTGTTGAAGTGTTTACCAGATTAGGGTAGACATCTATTAAGCATATTCTGTGGAGGAACAGATCTATTTTAGAAATGAAACAGTTTTATTTTTTGTGACTGTTGTTCCTTAATGGTGAACTGCATTCATATCTAATGCAGCACATAGTGTTTTTTATTTTATTTTTTTAGGGGAGTGTATAGAATTTTTCTCCTGTTTCCTTCCCCTGCACCCTCTTTCCTGCCTACCTCCTATCTTTTTCTTTTTTTTTTTCAAGCTGTTATCCGTTTCAACATTTTGAACTAATTGGTATTATTGTGTCGCAGCAATGGTGCAGAAGCATTTTTAAATGTTATTATGAAAAGGGTCTGTATCTCGGACCCATAGCAACCGGCACACATAATATACTTCCATTAGTAAAAACCGATCCTCAAAATTATGTAGGCTTTCATGGTTGGAATGTCAAAAATAGAATTCCAATGTAAATAAGTTTAGAAGGTGTTTACTTTTAGCTAGTCTCATTTCAAGAGGCTTTTTACGCCACCTTTTGCTATATTAAAAATAAATAAATAAACCCTCAGTTGAAGCCCCGGCATTGCCTTTGACGTGCCATTAGTCTCCCCTCCGGCAGCGAAGCCTCAGACAAGGACTCCCACCCTCGACTCATTTACAGCACCCGTATTTTGTGTGCTGATGACAGATTGCCTGGAGAAAACATGATCAGACTATTGCTAATTGCTTAACATATACATTATTTATATATATTCGTGCGTATTTTTTTTTTTCTCAGGAATGTCCTTTAAAAGAGGTCATCTACCTGCTTATTTTAAAGCACCGTGTTTTCTCATTTCCCCGACTCTTCCTGGCTTCACATTCTCTTCTTCCCTCGTTTCTTTGTAATTGGCATATTCTCGCCCACAAAATAGTCTCCAGCCGCTGAGCTCATGCTAGATAATAGATTTGGCAAAAATGCTAGCTTTAGTGGTTTAGGATCACTTTAATCTCGTTACTTGCCAGTGTCTGGGAACTGCGAGATCTAAAGGGGGGGCGGGGGAGCAGTGCTGTGCAATGCGAGATGTTGCAGGATGAGCTGAGCTCAGCTGAACCTGTGACGGAACGTGGGTTCCCCTGAATAATGAGCCTGCTGCGCTATCCATCCTTCTTCCCCCCTTGCGAGGGGGGATCCAGCTAGTAGCCAAAATGGGGGATGCCTTTGCAATGTCTATCTCTGCTGCTTGACTCCACCCACTTGCAGCAGCTCACCAATTGGAATCTGGGGAGAAGGGATACACTGAATTGATTAATGTTGAAGCAAGTAGAAAAACAACAAGCACATGCCTTCTCTTTTCCCACTGCACAGAAGTGGCGTCAGGAAAGGAGTGATACTGCTCAGGAACGAGGGACTGCAAGCTCTTACCCCCCCACCCCCCACCCCCCCCCCCCCCCCCCCCCCCCCTTTCATGATTTTTGTGGCATCTTTTTCCTGATAATTGGCAAACAGGTAGGCAAAGGCACGATTTCTCTTTAGTTGAGTTAGTGCGGCGCTTCTTGCTGGAAAGTTAAATGCGAGCTTGTGGAGCAGTTCAATATTTGCTTACAAAATCTAATACAATATTTACATTACTATAAGGGCCTATCCGCTTGGATATGACATAATGTTTGCCATTTCCCGCGCCTGTCGTCGATTCCTGTGCGTGCGCCATGGTGTGTGAGTGCATATTTTTACTTTTATTCAATTAGATGGTAAATTAAACACATGAGGTTTGCCTAGTATAACTCCAGTTTTTTGTTTTGGTTTTTTTTAAATCTCTGCCCTGTGGGATAATGGCAGTAAGCATCTCTGCTAATACCGACTTCCTCATACTAAAATATTGGCAGCAGCTTCTAAAATCTGTAGGTCATACAGTATCAGTGTCCTGCAGAGCAAAAATGTGGCTGGGTCTGAAGTGTTCGTCAAACGTTGGAACTCTGCTGCAGCGAACCTTGCACGAATGGATTTCCTGACGTTCAGTTTTTCTTTCAGGCAGGATATTTAGTGAGCCTTCCGTTTTAGGGCTTGATCACTAAGCTGTCACACCTAGGGTACTCAATTTGAAAGCGTCCCGTCGCATCATCCGTGTGGGCTGCTTTCCATGTGCCTAAAAGTTGCAGCATGCAAGTAAGTCTGGCTTTTTAAGTGCTTGTGATGTGGCAGGCCTGTGTTGTGCATTTTCTCCAGCAGAAGCGCAGGAGCAGAGTAATTGCTTTCTCCCGATGCTGTAAATGTGCGGCGTTTTCCCCCCAACATTAAAACATTTCCCTGTCGGAGAGCTTAGGGTCCTGCCTGGAAACAGGAGACAGTTCGTCTATCATAAGCCAGCCTTTGGGAGCAAGACGTCCCCTCCTGCGGTTTGTCTGTAAAAATTGTTTTTAAGGAGACACATTGTTTGTTGCTGTAATTGTAGTGGAATATGTTTACGGAGCTCTTACTAGCCCCCAGGTAAATTTTGAGATTCAAGTGAAATTGGGTGACGTTGCACCTGTTTCCCCCCTTTCCCCCCTTACTTCCATGCCAGGTGCCAGTAAAATATTAAGGGCCATGTCCTGTGACCCCCCCGATCACATATCCTTTAGGGCTTTCACGGCGCCTAAAGGCTTGCAGCTAGCAGCTCCATTCACCGTGTCTGGGAGGGAAAGAGGTCCCTTGTGGTAAATCAGCCAGTCGCTTTCGTGTGCGGCTAATTTTACCTCTGCAACTGAGCCGGGACGCCCAGGTCTCAGAAGGGACCTTAGTCTGAAGGTGTAATGTAATCACGTTGGATGCAGATGGTCGCTAACCTGCTGCTGTTTACGAGGGGTGAGCTCTGTACAGTGTATGGAGGCAGAGGAACGGGAAGGTGATTTCTTGAAAAGCGGGCGTCGCCCTCCTGAGCAAGGTAAGCTAGAATGATGGGGGGTTTTCCTTCACTGGATACCAACATTTTTTTTTTTTTTTACATTATCCTATAAAATATAAACCTTTGGACCTGCTCTTCAGTACGTTCCATGAACTGTCAGTATCTGGCAACACCCCTTTTCTTTTCTAAGCGGTCACTCAGCAAATACAACTGCTGAAAAAGAAAGAAATAAATACAAAAAAAAAACTATAGGAAGCGCGAGGGTTCTGCACTTCCTCCTTGTAAAAGCAGGATGTCAGCCTCTCGTGACACCTTTTTTTCCTTTATACTGCTGCGCTAGCCAAGAGGGGAGATAAAAAGCTCGTTAGTTAATGAAGTGCATCCTGTTGGGTCTGCGGCGCAGGCTGCCAGCGTCGCACATCACCAGGACATTCCCCCTCTGAAGCAGCTTTTGAGAAGCACACTTGCGTGTCGCTGTGCTGGGTGGACATCTGAAAACTGATGAGCCAGCTTCTGCCTGCTGCTGCTTGCTTTTTTTTTTTTGCTGCACCGCTGGATCGATTTCCTTTTGATCAACAAACATCCTTTGTAGTTACCCGAGAGCTCTCTCTCTGTGCACAGAAGGTATCACTTTCCATTTCTCTGAATGTGTGTTCCATCTCTTGTCTCCTTAGCTGTGTCCATCATACCTCTCACAAATAAATGGACAGAGAGATGTTTGTGGTGGTAGGTAAGCTCATCTTCTGTCCTCCTGGGGTGGAAAGGAGGAGGTGTTTCCCAGAAAGTGAAGAAGCAGAGAAACTTTATTGTAATGTGTGTATTTTTTCGTTTCCACCTCCAAAATTGTAAAATTGAGTTCGTTCTCTTGGCAATGTGAAGTTGGTGGGGAGTGGAGGAAGGGGTGTGAGAAATGATGTGGTTGTATTGCTGGAGACAGGGAGATCATGGTTACAGACGAGCTGATTACTATATCTTTTTTATAAGATAATTTTTAGTACTAGGTAGGATGCAGAAATATATACAATCTTTTGATTTCCCCCTTATAAAACAGGCCACGCATAAATGGTTTTTGGCAAATGTGATAAAAAAAACAACAACAACCAAAACTGATAAGTGTGAAACAGGAATATCTATATAATGTTCATGGGGAGGCATGGTGACAGAATATTGCCTCTGGAGGTCACTATGCCCTTTGGATTGGACCATTATTTTTCTATTATAAAACAAGTGACAGCCTGTGTTTTGCTTTATGAAACTGTCTGAAAAAGCACAAGGAGGAGAAAAAGTTTCTCATCATGTTAACTAATGCCTGCTGCATGCAATTTTACATTTGTCCTAGCCAATAGTTTTATTTTCCTTCTTAATTATGTGATCTGAACAAATGTAAAGTCTTGTTCCAGTTCTGTGAAAATGTATGGATTGCCAATAAGGTCATTAGTGGAAAATATTGATCCAGAGGGAAAGAATAGTGACTGGTGGACACGGTTAATATTGTGTCTAAATCATACTGTTTCTCCTCAGTGGATCAGTCTTTTTCTAACATTTAATGAATGTGGTGCTCTGTGTTTGCTTTGTGATATCATTACAAATAAAGTTCTGGTTAAGGAAGTATGATGCATCATGCTGTATATTTATCCCTGAAGCTATTAACTGAACAGTAGTTAATTTTAGATTTGACTGAGCACTAATTACATTTGTAAGCTCCGTTGGGATGCACAGTTTCAAATTTTAGGCGTGATCATGTATTATGATGAGTGGTCACTTTTTAAAATTAAATTGCCTGACCCATAAAGAGTTGTTGTGCCTTATTTATGTAGAGTTAGTCATTGGTGGCTGTCTTTACTGTTTCCAGGCTTTTTGTGCAAGGCTGGGGAAAACTTCAGGATATCTGTGATCCCTCTTCTTAGTTGGAAAGTGATAATTCTTGATTGATTTAAAGAACACTATTTATTAAAATTGGACTTAGCTGCTGTTGCCTGCAGGTCAGGAGTGTAGCTGTATGGCTGGCACTGCGACTTTTTAGACAACTGCTGTTTGGCGTGTGTAGCACTCAAATTTCAGATGTAAACTCAATAGTTGAGGTTACATTTCCGTGTTTCCTTATTTCAGATGAAGACATCTTTATTTCTTATTCTGTTTGTGCTGAAGGTAGTGAAATGGGTTAGTGGAAAAATTTGTACAGGCCAGGGGTGGGAGAAGGGGTGCTTTGTGTAGTGGTCAGAAATATTATGGTATACTATCCACAGCAGCATTAACTAATGTAAAGAGACCTTAGGTGGCAGTATTAAAAAGACAGTGAAAAATGGTATACTGTACCTAGTCGAAATATTCAGTCTTCCTTTCTTTAAAGTATGATTTTTTTATACTGTAAGGGAGAGCCTGTGAAACTGAGGCAGAAATCCAGACATTCTGACAGTACTATGTGTTACTTTTGTACCAGTGGGAGATGGCAGAAGTTAGGGATAGGGTGGGGAAATTTATTTTATTTTTTGAATGAAGTGTGGTTTGAAAACTCCCTCAGTCAGACCAGCACCTTCTTTTATGGAAAGGCAACATTTTGTTTGAATTTGCACAGCCACAGTAAACAACATTACATCAATAAAAACAATACATCTCAATAAACAATACATCTCAATAAATTTATCAAAAAATTGCATTATTCACTTCAAACACCAAAGGAAGAAGAAAGATTGTGGGGCAGCTGGTGGCCAGTTTAAATAAGCTGTTATATTGCGGATCTGTCATATGCCGTACCACTTCCCTCTCCTTCTTCACTGTGGCAATTGAGACAGCTGCTAGTGGCGGGAAGTATCCTTAGCTGCTATTAGTCAGCCCCTTTGAGCTGCCTCACACGGCTCATCTTACACTTGACCCTCACCCCCCCATGTCATCATGGGGGGCAGGTTATCCATTGAAGATCTGGACTGCTTGTGCACCGACAATCCATATTATAGTCACAGGAGGCCAGGCAATGAGTCCAAATCATACATAACATATAGTAACAACGACAGAAAAGGACCAACTGGTCTGTTCAGTCTGCCTAGCAAGCTTCTTATAGGAGTATCTGCTGTGCTGTGCAGGATACCCCCATGTTTCTCTTAACAGTAGTATCTTTTGCCCCATGCAGTTACTCCAAGCCATATGATAACCCATAAAAAAAAAAAAGTACAGCTAGCAATATTTTTACTGGGTGTTGAACCTTCTTAAAAATTCGAACAGTGCTGCTTGACGTGCTTTGCTTATGGATTTGACGTAGAAGCAGTCCTATGCTTTGTCCCTTATGTTTACATATCAGTACCCCAGACAATAAAAATCAGGGCCCATATTGGTTGTCATCTGAATCCAATTCCTCTTCACCCCTCTCTTGCCGTCAAAGTGGAGAGTGATGTTTCAGTTGCGTCTATCAGTTTCCCAGACCATAAAAATCAGGGCCCTCGGCTATTGTCTAAATCAAATTCCCTTTTTTGCCTTTCATTAAAGCTGAGAGCAATGTTGCAGTTGCATGAAAAGCAATCAAGGCTTATTGGTTAAGCTGCCGCACTAGCAAGTTACCCCATGCATCTTTTTTTCTTCATTTACATTCTTTAAACTTTAGGGATCCACAGTGTTTATCTCATGCCCCTTTTGAATTCTTTGACTGTTTTAATCTTCACCATCTCTTCTGGGAGAGCATTCCAGGTATCCACCACCCTCTCTGTGAAGAAATATTTCCTGACGGTCAAGAACATAAGATATGCCATACTGTGTCAGACCAAAGGTCCATCAAGCCTAGCATCCTGTTTCCAACAATGGCCAATCCAAGTCACAAGTACCTGGCATGTATCCAAACATGAAATAGATCTCAAGCTACTATTCCTTACTGATTAATAGCAGTTATGGATTTTTTTTCTCTAGGAACTTATGCAAAATGTTTTAAACCCAGTTATACTAACTGCCATAACCACGTCATCTGGCAGTGAATTCCAGAGCTTAACTATGTGCTGAGTGAAAAATAATTTTCTTTGATTTTTTTAAATGAGCTACTTGCTAACTTAATGGTGGGTCCCCTAGTCTTTCTGTTATCTGAGAGAGTAAATAACAGATTTGTTCAAGTCCTTTCATGATTTTGTAGCCCTCTGCCATATCCCCCCCCCCCCCCTCATTCTTCTCTTCTCCAAACTGAACAGTCCTAACTCCTTTAGCCTTTCCTTATAGGGGAGCCGTTCTGTGCTCCTTATCATTTGGTTGCCCTTCTCTGCACTTTCTCCAGTGCAACTATATCTTTTTTGAGATGTGGTGACTAGAATTGCACACAGTATTCAAGGTGCGGTTTCACCATGGAGCGATACAGAGACATGATATCCACTGTTCTTATTTTCCGTTCCCTTCCTAATAATTCCTAACATTCTGTTTGCTTTTTTGACTGCCACAGCACACCGAGCTGACAATTTAAATGTATTATCCACTGTGACACCTAGATCTATTTCCTGGGTGGTAACTCCTAATATAGAACCTAACATTGTGTAACTACAGCAAGGGTTATTTTTCCCTATATGCAGCACCTTGTATTTGTCCACATTAAATTTCATCTGCCATTTAGAAGCCCAATCTTCCAGTCTCACAAGGTCCTCCTGCAATTTATCACAATCCACTTGAGATTTAACTACTCTGCATAATTTTGTGTCATCCACAAATTTGATTACCACACTTGTTGTACCCCTTTCCAGATCATTTATAAATATATTAAAAAGCACCGTTCCAAGTACAGATCCCTGAGACACTCCACTGTTTACCTTTTTCCACTGTGAAAACAGACTATTTAATCCTACTCTCTGTTTCCTGTCTTTTAACCAGTTTGCAGTCCACAAAAGGACATCGCCTCCTATCCTATCCCATGACTTTTTAGTTTTCTTAGAAACCTCTCATGCGGGACTTTGTTGAATGCCTTCTGGAAATCCAAATATACCACATCTTCTGCTTCACCTTTGTCACATGTTTATTCACCCCTTCAAAAAATGTGGGAGACCTGTGAAGCAATACTTCCATTGGGTAAATCCATGCTGGCTGTGTCCCATTAAACCATTTCTATCTAAATATTTTGTGATTTTATTCTTTATAATAGTTTCCTCAATTTTTCCCAGCACTGAAGTCAGGCTCACCGGTCTCTAGCTTCCTGGATCACCCCTGGAGCCCTTATTAAATTTTGGGGTTACATTGGCCACCTTCTAGTCTTCAGATATAATGGATGTATGTAATGATAGGTTACAAATTAATTGTAATAGGTCTAAATTTTAATTTTTGAGTTCTTTCAGAACCCTGGGGTGTATAACATCTGGTCCAGGTGATTTAGTACTCTTCAGTTTGTCAGTCTGGCCTACCACA
Organism: Rhinatrema bivittatum; assembly: GCF_901001135.1. Lineage (NCBI taxonomy): Eukaryota > Metazoa > Chordata > Amphibia > Gymnophiona > Rhinatrematidae > Rhinatrema > Rhinatrema bivittatum. The sequence continues at coordinate 256,314,411 of NC_042615.1, read as the reverse complement.
TCTTCCAGGTTCACCGTGATTTGGTTCAGTTCATCCGAATTGTTACCCTTGAAAACCTTCTCCGGTACGGTATCTCCCCAACATCCTCTTCAGTAAACACCGAAGCAAAGAATTCGTTCAGTCTTTCCACGATGGCCTTATCTTCCCCTAAGTACCCTTTTAACCCCTCGATCATCTAATGGTCCAATCGACTCCCTCACAGGCTTTCTGCTTCGGATATACAGTATTAAAAAAAAAATTTATTATGAGTTTTTGCCTCTATGACCAACTTCTTTTCAAACTCTATTTTAGCCTGTCTTATCAATATCTTACATTAACTTCCCAATGCTTATGCTTTATTCTATTTTCTTCTGATGAATCCTTCTTCCAATTTTTGAATGAAGATCTTTTGGCTAAAATAGCCTTTCATCTCAAAATTTCTCGTTTGAAAGTTTAATGCTAGAGCCGTGGATTTACTTACTGTTCCCCTTTCAGTCACTAATTCAAATTTGATCATATTATGATTCTGTTGCCAAGTGGCCCCGCCACCGTTACCTCTCTCACCAAATCCTATGCTCCACTGAGAATTAGATTTAAAATTGCTCCCTCTCTTGTGGGTTCCTGATCCAATTGCTCCATAAAGCTGTCATTTATTCCATTCAAAAAAAATCTTAAAACATTCCTATTGAAGCAAACTTACAAAGATGGCATTGGTTAACACCACCACTATCCAATATTAACACCATCGCAAGAAAACCATCGCAGTGTATTTACCTAGACGACTAAATTTGACTCTTACTTATTAGCTTTATAGGCAGATTACCTAATCTGCCTATAAAAATATAACTTGCCTATATTACGTGGTGTGTAATATAAGGCAAGTTATATTAAAGTGCAGTTATATATATATTATATCTAACAACTCTTTCATAATAACGAATTATTATGAAAATCTTTGTTGTTTCATTGTTGTTCTAATCTGCATTTCATTGTAATAAGTTGTTTTATCTGTAAACCGGAGTGATGGCATGTTCCAAACTTTGGTATATAAAAACACATAAATAAAAAATACATAAATATTGGGGTAATTGAAATCTTCCATTATTACTGAACTACCAATTTGGTTAGCTTTCCTAATTTCTCTTGGCATTTCAATGTCCATATCATCATTTTGTTCAGGTGGACAGTAGTATACTCCTATTGCTATACTCTTCCTCAACACACAAGGGATTTCTACCCAAAAAGATTCAATTGTGTATTTAGTGTCTTGCAGGATCTTTATCCTGTTGAATTCTATGCCATCCTGGACATAAAGCATTACCTTGCCACCCAGTTGCTCCTCTCTATCGTTGTGATATAATTTGTACGCTGGTATAGCACTATCCCATTGGTTATCCTCTTTCCACATGTCTCTTGAGATGCCAATTAAGTCTCTCATCATTCACTGCTATATGCTCTAACTCTCCCATCTTACTTCTTAGACTTCTGGCATTAGCATACAAAATTCAAAGTGTGTTTTTTGTTTGGTATTAATATTCTGCTTTTCAGTTTACAGGGGTAAATTGGAATCTTTTAGCTCAGGTGAGCCATTAATTATAGCCACATGGACTACTTTTCTTATTATTGGAACCTCTCTGTTGGGATGCCTAACTCCAATGCTTCATTAGTATTCTTTGAAGATACCTCCCTCCAAACCATGTGCTGCTGAGCGACTGTTGGCTTTCCCCTTAGAGCAACTTTTAAACTAAATCAATCTCCTTTTTAATGGTTAGCGTCAGCAGCCTGGTTTTACCCTGGTTAAGGTGGAGCTCATCCCTTTGGAAAAGATTCCCCCCCCCTTCCCCAAAACGTTCCCCCCCAGTTCCTTACAAAACTGAATCCCTCTTCCTTGCACCATCGTCTCAGCCACACATTGAGACTCTGGTGCTCTGCCTACCTCTGAGGACCTGCGCGTGACACAGGGAACATTTCAGAGAATGCTACCCTGGTTTTGGATTTCAGCTTTCTACCTAAGAGTCTAAATTTGGCTTTCAGAACCTCCCTCCCACATGTTCCTGTATCATTGGTGCCCATATGTACCACGACAGCCGGTTCCTCCCAGCACTATCTAAAATCCTATCTAGGTGTTGCCACCTTCGCACCAGGTAGGCATGTTATCAGGCGATCTTCATGTTCACCAGCCACCCAGCTGTCTACATTCCTAATAGTCGAATCACCAATTATGATGGCTGATGTAACCCTTTTCCAGGTCCGTACCCTGAGTCAACCTACCCCTTAGAGTTTAATTTCATGACCCTTGGTTCTACTGTTTCTTTTTTCAACGGAAACATTTCAAAGTTCTGTATCATTAAAACCTTTCAGGTATCTGAAGCTCTATCATATCTTCTGTGCACTTCCTCCCTTCCCGGGTATATATATTCAGATCCTTCAGCCTCACCTCATAAGTCTTCCTAGACTGACCCCACACTATTTTGGTCACCCTTCTCTGTACTGCCTTCATCCTGTCTCTATCCTTTTTAGATATGGACTCCAGAACTTAACACAGTACTCCAGGTGAGATCTCACCAAGGACCTGTACAAGGGCATTATCACCTTTTTCTTACTGGTTATTCCTCTCTATGCAGCCCAGAATTCTTCTGGCTTTAGCTATTACCTTGTCACATTGCTTCGCTATCTTCCGATCCCAGATGCTATCCCCCCCAGATCCTCTCTTGGTCTGTGCACATCAATCTCCCCATCACATAAAGCTCTTTTGGATTACCGAATCCCAGATTCATGACTGCACTTCTTGTATTGAATCCCAGCTGCCAAATCTTTGACCAATCTTCACGCTTTCTTAAATCACTTTTCATTCTCTCTACTCCTTCAGGCATGTCCACTCAGGCATGTTGCAGATCTTAGTATCATCCACAAATAGACAAACATTACCTTCTATCCTGTCCGCAGTGTTGTTCACAAATATATTGAACAGAACTGGTCCCAATACCGATGCCTGTGGCACTCCACTTAACACGGTTCTCTCTTCAGCGTAGATTCCATTTAAGGTTACATGCTGTCTCCTATCAGTCAACCAGTTTGTAATCTATGGCATTCCCTGTAATGACATTCCCTGTAATGGCATGGAATGAGCACATGTAATCCATGTGCTCATTCCCACGCTTCTTATTTTCGGCCCACGTGCCTCCTATGTGGGACCGTATCAAAAGCTTTGCTGAAATCCAAGTAGATCACATCGAGCGAGCTTCCTTGATCCAATTCTTTAGTTACCCAATCCTGTGACCTTGGACCTGGTGAGTTCCATCAAAACTAGACCTCTTAAGAAAAACCCCACTTTAATGCAGTGGCCATGTTCTAAATGAAAAAAAAAATAGTAGGTCAGATTCAGAAATGTCCTCCAGGTTCCACATTTTTCCAGTGGGAATGTTCCAAAAAACGTTCTGGGTTGATGACTTGGCAGAAAATCATCACTGCTAGTGTTCAGTACACTAGCTAACTTGGATTCTATGATCTCTTAAAAATTCCCTTCGTAATCAAAGTTGATTATAATAAGCTGAAGTAAAGTGCATCATAGCAGAATGAGGAGTTATGTGCTTGGATGAACTAGCACTACCCAAATTGATTTCTGTTTTTGACAGTCTCTGAATGTGCCACAGTATTTTGTCTTTGACCACTGGCCACAATTTTACCATGCATACTTTATTTATAAAAATTTGATATTCTGCCTTATACCAGGAATGGCTTCAAGGTGAATTACAATCAGATTTAAATCTGAGTTACAGTAATGATCTAAAGTCATTTATAGTCACAAATGGGCTGATACGGTACAGTGCGCTCCGGAGCACACTGTTAACCCGCCATTGGACGCGCGTTTTCCCTTACCCCTTATTCAGTAAGGGGCCGAAAACGCGCATCCAACCCGCCGAACCTAATAGTGTCCTCAACATGCAAATGCATGTTGATGGCCCTATTAGGTATTCCCGCGCGATTCAGAAAACAAAATGTGCAGCCAAGCCGCACATTTTGCTTTCAGAAATTAGCGCCTATCCAAAGATAGGCGCTAATTTCTTCCGGCACCGGGAAAGTCGGAGGTCCCGAAGGGTAAAAAAAGTAAAAAAAATAAAAATAAATAAAATAAAATAAAATTTGAAGTCGGCCCGCGGCTGTTGGGTCGAAAACCAGATGCTCAATTTTGCCGGGCATCCGGTTTCAGAGTCCGTGGCTGTCAGCGGGCTCAAGAACCGACGCCGGCAAAATTAAGTGTCGGCTGTCAAACCCGCTGACAGCTGCCGCTCCGGGCCAAAAGGAGGCGCTAGGGACGCACTAGTGTTCCTAGCACCTCCTTTTGCCCGTTTCTACCGCCGGGCCTCATTTAAATACTGAATCGCGTGCACAGGCGAGTGGCCCGCTCTCCCGCGGACTTTACTGAATCGGCCCGTATGAAAATAAATAATTTTTTAGTATCAATACAGGAGTTTCTTCTTCCCATATTAGAGATCAAGAAGGTATGGCAATTATTCAGAGAGGACTAAAAAGGAGGATTGGAGTAGTTAGGTTGTTGAGAGAGATTATTTTTTATGGGGTGGGAAGGGGGTAGGACAGTTGGGTTGTTCTCTAAGAACAGATAGTAAATTACAACTTATTCAAAACCCTGCTGTTAGGATTGTCATGGGAAAATCTCGTAGAAATTCAGCAAAACCGTTACTATGGGATTTGCATTGGTTATCTGTTGTGGACAGATGGAGGTTTAAACATCTGCTGTTGGCATTTAACATTTTAAATGGCTTAGGTTCTCCTTCTTTAAGGGGTTCTCTACATGGTATTTATTTATTTATTTATTTATTATTTTTATATACCGACATTCTTACATCCGATGTAAATCATACCGGTTTACATTAAACAGAATAGCAGGAAATAAATTTCCATAGTCTAATACAATGAACATTTCTAATTAAAATTGTTAACAAGTGAAAAGAAAAAGGTAAAGAATTGGAATAAAGGTTAAATAACAGAAAAATATAAAAGATTTTTTTTAAAAGCACAAGGGTTGCACGAAGGTATGTATCTAAAAGAAATTTACGCTCTTTTGGGTCAACGATATCTACAGCTCCCTTCAGTTAATACATTTAAACATTCTTGACTGGGTTTTAGATCACTTTCTAATGCTATTCCCAATTTTTGGAATAGGTTAACATTGGATGTGAGAGAAGAGGAAAATTTATTAAGATTTCGGAAGAAACTAAAAACCTGGTTCATGTCTACTAATTGATCTATATCATTAATTGGTCTGCTTGAGAATGTCTTATCAGGGTAAAATGATGGGGGGTAAAAGCTGGATATGAAGGACTGTTTTTATATGTTTGTAAGTCTTGGTATTTTAAGCTTTATGTTATGGTTTTATTATGTAAACATTGTAATTTTGTGTTACTTATGTACATCGCTTTGGTCAATTAATTTTTATCTGTAAAGCAATTAGTAAATGACAATAAATAAATAGTATTTGTAGTAGGATCAAGGGTTTAGAAAAATCAGGCTGGAATCTGGTGCAGGTAAATGAGACCAGAGGACTTTGTTATAGATATTGCTTGAAAGTTCTGATATTAATTAACCAGCATAGGTAAAGGTGTTTTTTTGTTGTTTTGGTTTAGATAGCAAATTTCTTGTAATTTGTATATCTTTACTTAAATAAGATTGTTTGTAGGGATGATGTGGAGATGATGTCTTTCTTCAACTATTCTGTATAGAAATGAAGGCCAGCAGAAGGTGTACAAGTGATCAGAATTTTTATTGGACTAATTTATTTTCTCCATTTCCTGCTCCTACTTGGTTTCTAAACAGTTGTTTTTGAGGTAGAGAGAAGACTTTTATAAATGTTGGTGTCCTAAATAGAGATTTTTTTAGGTGTTAAAAGTATTGGGGTAGATACTCAATGCTAGTTGTGTAAGTAATTTAGGGCAGATTCATTAAGGTTTTCCTCCCATTTTTGTGTCTATGGGAAAAACCCTTAGGGGTAGATTTTAAAACCCCTGCGCGTGTAAATCCTCCCGGATTTACGCGCGCAGGGCACTCGCGCGCCGGCACACCTATTTTGCATAGGCCGCCGGCGCGTGCAAAGCCCCGGGACGCGCGTAAGTCCCAGGGCTTCGTAAAAGGGGCGGGAGGGGGCGTGTCTGGGGCGTGTCCGGAGCAGGTGGCGGGTCCGGGGGCGTGGCAACGGTTCAGGGGTGGGCCGGGAGGGCGGTCCCGAGTCCCCTGGCACTGCGGCCTGTGCCGGGGGATTCCAGGGCGGCGTGCGCAAGTTACGCCTGCTTCAAGTAGGCGTAACTTGCCCAACAAAGGTAAGGGGGGGATTTAGGTAGGGCTGGGGGGGGGTGGGGTAGATAGGGGAAGGGAGGGGAAGGTGGGGGGACGCGGAAGGAAAGTTCCCTCCGAGGCCGCTCCAATTTCGGAGCGGCCTCGGAGGGAACGGAGGCAGGCTGCGTGGCTCGGCGCGTGCAGGCTGCCGATTTTGTGCAGCCTTGCGTGCGCCAACCCCGGATTTTATAAGATACGCGCGGCTAAGCCGCGTATCTTATAAAATCTGGTGTACTTTTGTTTGCGCCGGTGGCGCGAACAAAAGTACGCGCGCACGTATGTTTTTAAAATCTACCTCAGCGTGAATCAGGTACTTAGACTTATCCGCTTTAGTTCTAACTGGCTATCTGGCTAAGTTCAGACCTACTCTATGGGGCGTCTAAACTTACACATATACTTATACAGTTAACTCCGAATACGACTAATTTGCTGTGCCCCCCAATCCACCCAGTACACGCCTACTTTTTGTGTGTGTAACTTTGCCGTATGAGGGACATATACAGCTAAGTGATGGCTGCTGAACGTAGGCGTATGTTCAGCGGCCACTAATTAGCTGCATAAGTCCTGCTTATCTGGCTAAATAGCACTGAGCACACTTTGAATGTCAGGCCCATTGAGTCTTGTGTCTCAGAACAAACATGAGGCATGTGTGTCTATATCTTTGACTGCACAGTGGGGCAAATCATTTCCTGTTTAATGAGGCATAAGGAAAGAATGTTTGTTTTCAAAAGATTTTAGCATCCACTATAGTATTCTAAGAAGTTAGATTGGAAATTTTGCAATTTTATTTACAGCATATGCGAGTAATAGCGCTTGATGAGGAGTCTGTTTATACTGCATATTCAGATGCCTCTGCGTTTTTGTTAAGCAAGAGTTTTTGCCTCATATCAACTCCCAAGGCATCTCTGTATTTTTGTGTTATGTAACCAGATATGTTTAAGAGTGTTATAAAACAGGCTGCTGATTTCAACCAGAAAAAATAACATAAACATGCTCATTCAAGGAAACAGACTTGAGCACAGTTATCAAATGAAAACTTTTTATTAAAAACTCAGGAAAAATGCACTATTCACAAATTTGCAGATCATTACATGTACAGCTTTTCCATCGATAAGAAGGCTGAATTAGCCATTGCATGTGGTTGACTTCATCCAGCGGCACCAAACAGACTCAGCTCCCCATGCTATTAGAGCTTTCAGCTCTACTTAGCATGTGTGGGTGTTACCTCATCAGTCATGTTTTGTCCGAGCACATGCCACGGGCATGTACTCAGTCTTTCCCCATATTTTTTTTTCTAATCTTCAAATTTTGATATTTCTACCTCAGTATATTCTTTCATTGTTGCCTCACTGATTCTGCAGCACCACACAAAAGCACTTTTCAGTGCCAACAAAAAAAATAGAGCTTTGTTACAGAGGCCTTGCCTCCTCGACATGTCAGGCCAGAAATTAAAACCTACTGTGAGCAGCTTTAAAAACTGCATTTGTGGTAAAGTGATGTCCTCACTGACAGACATGGACTGGAACATGACCAGGCAAATTGCTACACTTGTGGACGAATGTCTCAGAGCTCCCAGTATTCCAGGGTGATTTTAATTGGGAAGCTGCGTAAATTTTTTCGGAGTTGCAGCAGATCCTCCTCCTATAGTGCAGAGTCATCTACCTCACTAATTAAAGAAATGAGCAGGAGCACCTCAAAGACTTCCCATTGGCTCAGTCCAAAGCCATGAGGTTGAATGTTATCAGCTGCTCTGCATCAAAGAAAAAGCAGCATCAGTTATTGGAGCTATTGGATCTGGAATTGAAGAAACACAAACACTCCAAGCGCAGTGCATTGGCAGTAGGTTCAGAAGAAGACTCTCTACAGGTATGGCTTCTGACCTGCTTCTGGATCCTCCCAATCACACCTCACCCCCCGAGGATCTCGCCAAATTGTCTTTTGTGAAAATGTTGCCAAGCATCATTTCTATCTTTTCCACAAATTTAAAAGACTTCTGCTCAGAATTACTTGCTCTAGTTCAAATTTTAGACACTCTGTCAGAGCTGGCAGGCCCTCTAGTTCACAACATCCTCAACATATTACAGATGAGAATGTGGGAAACTCCTATTAAGGGCATTTCTATAGCGAGGAAACTTGACCTTAAATACAGGGTTCAGAAGTCTCCTGGATTTGGTGTTGTCCAGCTACTACATCAGTCTATAGCGGTTGAGTCTGCTATAAAGAAAAGAGACCCAGAATTCATTCAAACTCACCTCTAGGGAAAGATTAGACTACTTGACAGTTTCATCATGAAAGCCTTGATGCTCTCCATGCACATCACCATGCACCAATTTTATATGGTACACGACTACATTCAGAAGCTAAAGTCTTTTTTACAGCTCAGAGAAAATATTACTTATTATCTTCAACCGCTTTTGGATGTGGAAAAGGGCATCCGTTGTCTTCTCAGGTCTATGTATGAGTTGTTTGACTTAGTTTCTCATACCCCCTCAGCCTTAGTTGGGGCTTGATGTATGACATGGGTTAGAGCAAGCAGCATTCATGAAGACATTCACAAAAAGTGGGTCGACCTACCTTGTTTAGGTGACATCCTTTTTGGTGGAAAGCTCAGACTTTCAAATTAAAGATCAGGATGTAGCTTTGCAGTCTCTCTCAACTCCTGAACAGCCCTCTACTTCAAGATGCTTCTTTTTCATGTACAAGCAACCGACCTTCCACAGATCTCCTACCAGTCTTTTCAGTAGTAACACATACTACCTCTTCTGGCCCAGAGTCTGCAACCACTTCAGCCAGACCTTGCCAGTGGGAACATCATGTATCAAAGACCACACAGCAAACCCAACCCAAACTTGGGTCCAGTTTTTGATATCTCCAAACAATTCTCACCCCTCCATTCCAGTGGGAGGAAGAATCTAGACTTTCTTAGAAATGTGGCATCAGATAACCAAAATCATGCAGTTTGGTTACCATTTGCATTTCTCCCAGCTTCCATCCCTCCCACATTGTATGCCTCTCAGTCCAGATCTATCTCACTTGCTACAGCTTTTCCTGGAAGTCCAATTGCTTTTCAGCAGTGAGTGATAAATCCAGTCCCTGCATCCCAACTTGGGCAGGGCTTCTACTCTTGATATTTCTTAACTCCCAAGAAGATAGGGAGATTGAGGCTCATTCTGGACTTGAGACAGTTGAACAATCATCTACTTCTAGAGAAATTCAAAATAAATTCCTTCAGCATGATTCTTCCTTACATACAGCAGAATGAATGGATATGTGCCATGGACCTAAAGGATACATATGCTCACATGCTCATCCACCCTTCTCATTGGCACTGTTTTCACTTTCAGGTAAATTCTTCACATTGCCAATATAAGGTACTCTCGTTTGACCTATCGGCAGCTTATAGAGTCTTTAAGAAAAGTGGTAGCAGCTCATCTGCTTCATCAGGAAATACATGTTTTCCTGTACCTGGATCACTGGCTAATTTTGATGAGTTTTTGGGAGGAAGTACTTGGTTCCTTGCATAGGATAATGTGTTTTACAATGGTTGGGCTTCCTAGTCAACTTTGAGAAATCAAATTTAGTCCCCACTCAGAGGTTCAAGTTCATAGGAATGTGAATAGACTCCTACAGGAAGAGAGCATTCCTGCCTTCAGAAAGAATGAACGTCATGAGATCACTCATTCACAAGCAACTCTCATCTCCACACTCAACCCGAGTGCTGCTGATGGTCTTAGGACATATGGTGGCAGCTATCCATATAGTCTGCTGAGTTGCCTACATATCCATTACGTTCAGTGGGGCCTGTGGTCTCAATGGGATCAGCTAACTCAACCACTATCAACTGTGGTACAAATCACAGGGGACATTAGGCAAGAGTTGCAGTGATGATTACATCCCCTGGTTCAGAAACAAGGAGCTCCTCTTCAAGTACTCCCTCATCAAGTCACACTGGTGATGGATGGCTCCATCAAAGGATGGGGGAGGGCACTTGGTTGCCCAGTCTCAAATCTTTAGTGCTTCATGGCAGAGGGGCCATGACCCTATACCTCCTTGTTTGTTGACAAAGCACATGGCAACTTGGTTATTGGTCTAAATCAGGATGTGTCTTTCCTGAAGAAGATGCACGAACGCTAAGAGAGAATGTATCTTATTGCTCTTAACTCCAGTAATTTGATCGGAGACCAATTGCCCCACTTTGGACGCAGGGCATAGCTCAAGTATGGCCCAGACAGATATGGTTTGCATATCTGATTCAAATTTCCAACATTCCTTCCATTCATCTGCGAATGGAACCTATATTGTTAACTCAAGACAAAGGGACGCTTTATCTTCCCAGCCCCAAACCTAATAGCTTGGATGTTGAGTGCTTGGTAATAGCGGATGTCAAACTTCCAATGCAGAAACCACAAGTTCTATGGGTGTTAAATATCATCCTTTCTCAACTCATGAAGCCTTCTTTTGACCGTTAGCTTTGCAGTTCTTGAAATGGAAAATACTGTTCCTGGTAGCAGTTACATCAGCTAGATGAGTCAGCGAACTCAAGCGCTCATTCACTATCCTACATACATGTGGTTCTTTCACCACAGGATGGTAAAAGTTTATTTCACTTTTCTTATTAATTGATCCATTGAATTACCTCCCTTCTTTCCAGGACCTCATGCTCATGAAGGGGAGAAAACTCTTCCTACCTTGGACTATAAAAGATCTTTGGCTTATTACAAAAAACTAACTCAGCTCCTTATCAGTCTTCTCAGTTGCTCATGTCATACGACCCTAAAAGACTAGGTATGCCAGTCAACAAGCATACATTGTCCAGCTGGTTAGCAGAAAGCATTCAATACTGCTACACCTTAGGTTTACAGAACAAACGCTGTCACAGCTCATCAAGTAATTGCTGTGGCCTCCTCCATTTCTCATCTACGAGACGTGCCCCCTCGAAGATATCTGCAAAGCTGCAACATGGTCATCGATTCACACCTTTGTCTCATTACTGTCTGGACAACTTCTCAAGGACTGACAGTAAATTTGGGCAGGTAGTTTTTAAACTGTTCCCTCCATGGTGGGATCAAAGTTGCTTACCCAGGAAATGCTCCCTCAGCTTGGGGCTCCCCTCTTGTTTTTTGGTTTTTTTTTTTTAATTATTTTATTTTTATTCATTTATAATTACAGAGCAAGTCAACCAACTCACTACAGAGAAAATAGAAATGCTTTTATACATCCAAATAAAAAAGGAAATAAAGCCTAATAACAACATATTGTATCTTATCATTTACAGTATAAAGCATTCCCCTTATTAAGAAATCAAAATCAGGAGGGCAGCATATAGGAAGATATTAATGCAACTAAACATTTGCAGAAATAGGCCCTAGCGTAGATTAATGACCATCCTTCTTACTGGATCCTAATTTAAGGCTTTAATCCAGGGATAACTGTTACCCTTTTTGCATTCAAGAAGGATTTCAATTGCTCAGGATAAATAAAAATGTAACATTCTTTTGGTGATTTTACAACACATTTACAGGGATATTTTAGGACATATGAGAAGCCAAGAGCAATTACTTGTGATCTCATAGCAAGAAATGCCCATCTCTTATCTTGAGTGACGGGGGTGAAATCTGGGAATGCACGAATCTTAGTTCCCCTAAATTGGAGATCAATATTTTTGAAATATCTTTTCATTATTTCTGATATATCTTTCTCTATTATGAATGATACTAAAAGTGTAGCACATTCATAATACTCTGAAGCTGAATCTTCCAGAAATTTAGTCAAATTACCCTTTTCTGTATCAATTTGCTGTTTTTCTTTGTTTCTGTTAGATATAGGCAGGAAATATAATTTATTTACTGATGGTATTTCACCTTCCTTAAATTTTAACACCTCTTTAAAGTAATTCTTAAGAGTAACATTAGGTAATTCTCCAACCATTTTCAGGAAATTTAAAAATCTTAGATTCAAATGTCTTGAGTAGTTCTCCATAAACTCCACTCTCTTAGATATTACATTTAAATCCTTTATGATTTTCACATTGCAATTTTGGACTTTTCCCGTCTCAATTTCAACCTTTTCCAGTCTTGGCTTCATCTCTTTAATCTGTGTGTCGCAAACCACCAATTTTTGTTCCATTCCATCTAAATTATCTTGAAAATCCCAGATTGATTTTACCAAAGCCGCCATAATATCCCAAATCGCCTCCAAAGTTATTTTGTCCGGCCTGCCAGGCATCAGAAAATGGGGTCTCCAATTTGACTCACCCGTTCTCTGCACTGGAGATAGTCCCGCCAGCAAGACCTCCCTTCCAAGAACATTCAGTACTCCTCCGGTTTCCTCAATCACCTTCTCCGAAATCGGAGTAGACGCCGGGGCCACCGCCGTCGACTCATCAGCTCGTGCTGTCTTAAAGTCCGATGAGACTCGCTCCGGAGTGCTGGCATCTTCTGCCCTCTGACCTCCTCCTGAACGGGTCGCATCCACCGCGTCACGGTACTGCGACTCGACTGCCAGTGGGCTCTCGGGGAGTGGAGTTATTTTGGGCTTACGCGGATCCGGGGGAAAGAGAGAAACTTCTCCAGGTGGAGCCAGTGCTTCCTCACCAAACTCCACAGCGGAGCCTTCACCTCCCGCTTCGATAGTCCTTCCAGGTACGTATGATGTTATTAATTGTTGAGTGGCCATAACTTCCGAATCTGAAGGAAAAATTTGGAGTTTGCCTTTCCTTTTTGCTGGCATAGTAAAGAGATCTTTGAAGACAAACGGAGCTCAACGAATGTGTGTCTGGCTACGCCGCCATCTTGCCCCCCCCCCCCCCCCCCCGGCTCCCCTCTTGTAATGGTTAATTCAGCCTTTTTATTGACAGAAAAAGCAAATTTGCTTATCATAAATGGTGCTTTCATTAGATAGAGGGATGAATTAGCAATGAAATACTTGCCCTCCTCCCTAGAGAGTTGACTACATAGCTAGATTTAGCTCTGATATAGACTGATGCTCACGAGGCAACTCCTGTACATGCTCAGCAGAGCTCAAAGCTTTACTAGCTTGGAGAGACTAGACTATTTGGTGCTACCGGATGATGCCACCCACATGTAATGGCTAATTCATTCTGCTATGTATGGAAAATATTTACAGTAAGCAAACTTGCTTTACACCAACTCTCAAAGCGAACTTGAATGTGTAAGTTCTCTTTGAGAAATAACTTGGCAAAACATCTTGCACGAGTTACTCCTGCTAATTAGTGTGGGAGTTTTTCTGAAAATATGTATGTGCATTCTTTTCAAAATTGAAACTTGTGTGTATAACTCCAGACTGTGCTCCCCAGGACACTTCACCATGCATGTAAAATTACACACATACAGGGTGCATGCATGTAATTTTAGATGCATATTGGGCAAGTTTCAAAAGGATCATTTCTGCAGGTAAAACACTGTTTTACCACAAATGTTCCAAAATTTTCCTCTCTATAAATAACTTTTCAACCATATATTTTTGGAATTAGACTATGTATTTGATTTTAACTTCCTTCCTTTCATGAAGTTTTTAGGATATATCCTGTGGAAGTTCTATTTTATAAAGAGATTTGGTTATAAATATGCAGAACAAATGTAAGTATCAAAGATTCAATAGAGCAAATTCACATCAGCAGTGGAGATGTAGTGTGGTGAATTATTGAAATGGTTTTGTTGGAACATTTCCAAACTGTATGTAATTGTACAAGTCAATTCAAATGGGATGAGTCAGAAGGTATTGGTGTCTGAAACTACAGTTGATTCTGGTGGATGATGTGTGCTTTAAAACCTAGACACACATCTTCTGCTTAAAAGCTGAAGGGACCACTCCTGGTCCATTTCTTTGGATATAGTCCAGTATATTAATTCCAGAGTAGCTGAGGTTTCCCCCAACAAAATTGTTACATAAACACACATATCTATATCTGTTCATATCTGTCTGTTGTATCCTGTGAAATTATTGAAACCAACACTTAAGGGAGATGTGGTTGCTTGTTTTTATCATTGTTTAAAATTTGCTTTCCTTTTTATGCTTTCCAAAATATAGAATGTTGGAAAGAAATACGTAAAAAGGTATGATGTTTCTCTTTCTGTCTGGGGGCAAATCACACTCCACACGCATACCCATAAGCCTTACACTGCCACCAACACACTTTCACATATGCCCAGCTCACACCCAACTACTTATTGCCCACACACATATACCATCCTCCAATCACACACACTGTCCATGCACTCCTTAAAGATAATCAGCCCCTTACACCTTCAGTCACAGAAACTGCACCGACCTATACAGCTCTACATGCACATACAACACATAACTCTGCACACATTTATTTATTTAAGAAATCTTTATATTCCACACTCATACCAAACAAGTTATTCAAGGTGGTTTACAAAATCAAAATTTTACAATATAAATTAAAACAATAATAACAATATTTTCTTACATCAAAAAAACCACACGCATTTAACACCTAACTAAAACAAAACAATTCATCACTTAAAAGCTTCCCTAAACAGATATTAACACTTTCCTAAAACTTTTATAATCACTTAGCAAATGCATTTCCAAAGGAATATTGTTCCATAATGTAGGTATTATGCAAGAAAAATCTTGTTTCAAAGTTTGCTGCAGTCGTACCTCAATACATATACCCTAACATGCCTAGACACATAGCCCCATCCATCTTGCCATACAAAACCCACACCCTCAAAATACTCGGCCCATGCCATATGTAGACCCCTCCAAACACAAACACACACACACACACACACGAACACCCCTACAGTCCTATATACACAGACCCATTCAAAACAGATATAAACCTTTGATTCCTTCCCAGATACACATTTCTCCACATACACCCTCAGCAAACCTCTCGCACATACCCAAGACAACCCCCTATGTGAGTAACACCCCCATAGTGACATACCTTAAGCAGCTGCCTTCTCACACAAGTACCCTTGCACCCAACATAGAAACACACTTACCTCCTCTCATGCCCCACTCCATGCACCCTCCCACATACACTCAGAGACAGATTCATCTGAGGTTTCACACAAAGAAATACACAGATATATGAATAGTATATAGTTCATTTGTCTTTGCTTGCTTTTTAAAGTTTGAATTTACACCAGAAAGGTTTGTGGAACAAAGCAAATTGCGATACTGCTGCAGTTTTGTTCTGGGTCAAGCTGCTGGTTTAGAAGGGGACAGCTTTACGGATGGAGCATTTACCAATGTTCAACGGCATCTAACTACTTCTAATAAGCCCCATGATTCTTTCTAAGGCCAACTTTATACACACAAAGAGAAACCTACTAAACTGTTCCCCCCCCCCCCCCCCCCACCACGCGACTACCCTATGGTTACAAGAAGTGGTAAACATCATATTGAGTACAGCATATACTCAATATGTACTGTAAGAACACCTTCATCCCCTTCAGCTAGTCTGCTGGAAAATGGTCCCAAAAATGTCTCTGCATGCTTTTCCCATTTATTTTTTAAAGCTGAATCATTCTAATCAGTCCAGATCCTCTGTCTGGTATTAAACTGAAAAAAAAAAAAGTAACAGCAGAAAGCTGCTTATTAAATTCAAAAATAAAATTAACAAAATGACATTTGTTACTAGAGGATGTTCAAAATCCAAAGGCCTAGGTCAGGGATAGCCATCTTCAGGCTTCAAGACCCTCAAATAGGCTTGGATATGCAGGAGAGAGATTTACGTTCATAGGAGGCCGTGCATGGAAATCTATCTCATGCATATTCATTGTGGATATCCTGAAAACCAGTCTGAAGCTCTTGAGGACTGAGTTAGCCACCCCTGGCCAAGGTGGTCGTCAGTATCCCATCATATGGTTGTGTGTAGACATCAGGCTGATTGTTTTATTCCAGTACTAATTGTAACTTGTTTTAAATAAACCATGGAGCTGTATAATCTTTGCTCAAGTTCATTTGTACAGATATACAGTCATAATTTGTTTTGTTTTGCATTTTGGGGGGGTGGGGGGAGGGACCAATAAGTAATAGAGCTAGATATGGAAGTTTAGTAAACGAAATTTGAAAAAGTTGAAGATTTTAGGCCCTTGGAGATGCTGGTGGTATAAGATTCTTTTTTTTTTTTTCCCAAGTTAGAGAGATTTTGAAAATGCATTTGTCTTCTTAAAGCACAAGGGAATTTATTACTATTCTTATGACATGAAAATTAAAGCTTCTGTAACAGCAATTTACAAATGATCACAAATAGCTCTAAGGAACTTTTAATATGACATGGCCATTTTTGTCTCTAATATTTTGCTATGTGATAGTAATGTGAAAAATGACAAAAATGTAGGAATCTGGAAATTTTACAAAGAGATGGTTTTATAATCTCTTTGCTCATAGCCTGGAATGGCTTTTTCAACTAGTTTTCCTGGACTCGGGGAAAATTCAGGTAAGTTGCAGCATAAGCTAGAATTTTTAGCTCCGCTGTGAATGCCTAGAATTTGTACCATGGAAGCTAGAGAGAAAAGTGTCATATAGGTTCCTTTCCAAGGGGAATAAGATAGGAGTCTAGAGACCAGGGACCTTAGAAAACAGAAGTCTAAGGATGGAAGCTGGATCAAGGAAAGTGGCCCACCATGCAGAGCATCCAGGTGGGGTCTTCACTCCATGCCGTAGCCATTTCTCATGGGTTGAGCCCAAGCGTGCCAGTGCTTCCAGAGAATGCCTAAAGTCCTGAGTAAGCTGAGGGCATCTGGCATAGAACAAGAATCCAGCAAGAAACAGGAATTGGGCATAGCTCAGGAATTAAGAGCCAGTTGGACAGTGTTTCCACAGGCAAGATCTCGGTAAAACCTTTTGCACCAGCGAGGGTGTGTCAAGCAAGTTCTTCTTTATATACAGCTTCCAGTCTGGGAGGATACCCACGTTCAATTGGGAGCTTCCAGAGGCATGGTCCTCCCCTGCCAGGTTGGTAAGTAATTACTGTCAAGGTATTTCAAGATCAGCTGGTCCTGTGGCTGATCCTGAGGGTCTGTGCCCTGGGCTCTAAGGGTTACCAGTTTGAAACCTGCCATTCCTTACACTAAACCAGTTGACCTCAAGTTCTGATGTGTTGAGCCACAGAACTGACTTGAGATCCTAAGGTCTGTCTGTTACTTTTGCATCTGTTTCTGGCATGAAAACATTTCTGGAGCCTGGTTGTTAACATGCATCATCTGCAGTGCTGGTTTAAACTGAAATGCACTGAAGAGGAGGAAAGAAAAATGACAGACTTCATGGAAATACTGTAAATCTGACAATTTGCTAGGTTTCCAGTAAAACTCCTTTTAAAGTAAAGCACAATAGAGATCAAGGACAATTTACATGGGATGTTTTTTTGCTAAAGTCGATTGACCCAGAAGGTCATACAATACAAAAACAAAGCTAAATTGCCAAAAGTTGTATAATTGTTTTGCTGGCAAAAAAAAGCATGATTAATTTTTTTTAAATTAAGAAAAATGCCCAAAATGAATTGTTTCTTCCTTGGAAAATACAGTGCTGAGCTATGTAATGCATCCACCTAATGGTGTTAAATAAGCAGCAGCAGTAATAGTAGTAGGTAGTACCTGGTTAAAAAAGAAAAAAAAGGAATCGCCAAATTTACTATTAATTTGCTACATGTGTATTTGTTACTAAATGTGTATCTTTTTTTGTAAAGCCTTGGGTGCACAGAACCTGATTAGTGTCATTTTATGAAAGATATTTGTGCCTGGTAAAGAGTGGGGAAGATGCATCAAGTAGTAGTAGAGCATCACTACTGTATTTTTTTCCCCCACAAAGGTTATTTATTTATAAGGATGCATAAAAATACTGCCTTGAGCACATAAATATGACCTTCTAAAACACAATCTGATATAAAGCAATCATCATTTCAACACAGAAGGTGAAATCATGCCAAAACATTGACAAAGACACCAAACATCCATTCATCCACACTCACGTACACAGAACAATTTTGTCTTCCAAAGATTTAAACTCAACAGATAGAGTAGCCTAAGATCCTCAAATGGTCCTTGATTGACAAAGGCAGAAGATGGTAAAATAGTTGTCATGCTCTAAGATAATCCTTGGCTAAGACCTGATGTAAAAAAAGAATATCTAAGTGCTTTAATTGCATATAATCAGATAGTGATTGAAACCACTGTAAAATAGGTAGTATATTTGCTTGAAGACAAAATTTCAAAATACACGAATCCACTAACAAAATAGCTATATATATGTGCATTTGATAAATTCTTTAGACATAGGTAACTTAAACTTAGAAGAACCCAACAGTAGCAACCCTCCATCAAAAGTAATATGGACCATAGTAACCACCGAGATTACAGGTAATACTTCTTCCAAAAAGGATGTAATTTAGTTCATGACAAAAATGTGTGTACCAAAGTACACTATCCACTTGACATCTAATACATAACTGTGTTCGAGTAAGACCCATTTTGTAGGCTTTTACTGCATCTGTATAACTGTGGTGTAAAATTTTAAAGAACATTTCCTGATATTTAGTAGCTAATGAGAATTTTGCAATCTTCTCAAAGCAGGATATAAATCAGAAGTAATTTCTATTTCTAGCAATTGAGACTAGTAAGATGCCAAATTCTCCACTATTTCCAGCTTGTATTGACACAAATGCAACTTATATCATCGAGTTTTTTTGTACCCATAGGGGTAGATTTTCAAACACGGCGCGTTCGTGTACTTTTGCTGGCGCATCAGGCGCCAGCAAAAGTACGCGGGATTGCCTCAGATTTAGAAAGATTGATCTTTAGCCCAGCAAAGCTACCAAATTGAATAAAAAGATCTTGTATCCTAGGCAGACACTACTGAGGGGCACTAACAAATATAAATAAGCATGCCATCCACAAACGAACATATCTTATATTCCAATGATAATATTGGAAGAACCTAGAGGTTAAATTGTAAATATGTACAATAATGAGGATAGTGAGCAGCCTTGTCTCATTCCACAAAATAATGGGAAAACTGAAAAAACCTGACCATTAACCTGTAATTTAGCTTGTGGGGAGGAATATAACATTGTTAACAATTGAAAAAAAAAATCCTTGTATGACATACTGATGCAGAATCCAAAACATGTACTTCCACTGGACCTTGTCAAGTCTTTTCTGCCTCAAGGCTAGAAACTATACCCCTTTGATTCCAACATAAAGAGTATAAAGAACATCAATACGTTTCTTAATATTACAAACCCCATGCCTGCCCTTGACAAAACCAGTTTGATCCAATGATATTTGAAGGATATTGCCTTATCTTTTGGCCAAAATAAGAGCTAATATTTTTTTATCCACATTTCTCAACGATCTCTGTCTGTTTGACTCTGGGTCTAGTAAATCCTTTACCTTTTTGGGAAAAATAGCAATTAAAGAATGATCGATTAGCAGCCGGAGGAAAAAACTCCTGCGGAAAGCAATAGTTATAAAACTGCACCAAAGAAGGGGAAACAAAATATTTTGTATTCTCTTAGGACAAGCAGGATGGTAATCCTCGCACATGGGTGACATCATCGGATGGAGCCCGGCACGGAAGACTTATGTCAAAGTTTCTAGAAACTTTGACTGGCACACTGAGCATGCTCAGCATGCCACTATCCATGCATCCACTTGGGTCCCTCTTCAATCTCTTCTTTTCTGCGGAGCTGTCATCTCTCGGTGGTGGAGCTTGTGCTCAATTTGTTTTGTGGAAAGCTTTACCTGGTTGCTTCAGCGACAGTTTTTCCAGCGCCGGGTCCCTCTACCTTCCTCCAGCTTAGTTAGTGAGGCGGCGCTGTAAGTTACTTCATTTTGTGCTGTCGATTCCCAATTTGTTTTTCTTCGGGGTACCGGCCATCAACCGTTTGCTGTGTTGTTTTTCTATGGCATTGTCGGGTTTTCATCAGTGCCCTCATGGATCTGCATGATGTGTGTATCCTCTGCCTGGAGGCATTGCATGCTGTTCGGGGATGTCGTTTTTGCGACTGGATGACCCCCAAGGACCGGCGCACCCACCTGGATAAAATGGAGCTGTTCAGGTCGAAGAAACTGAACCCTCGATGCCAGTGTTGGGGGCATCTACTCTGAGGTGTAATGGTGAACCTATGGACACTGAGCCTTCGTTGTCCACTCCTCTGCTGGGGCTTTCGATGGATGATCGACCTTCGTCGGCCTCATCACACTCGAAGTCTGGATTGTCTCCTTCTTTGGCACCGGGGAAATCCAGGAAGCATCGCCACCGTTCGCTGTCTTCACATAGTGCCGGGCTCGGGTTGGCACTGGCTTCTGCTGTGATACCCCTGAAACGACCCTGTGGTGAGGAGGTATTACAGTCCATCGAACCCGGGAGTCCTAGGTGTTCCCCCACCAATTCCGCTGCCGGGTACCGATCTCCCTCGGGGCTCCGAGGAAGGTTTAGTTATGCCTTCCCCTCCTCAGTCCATCCTGTCTTCATCAGCATTCAAGGACTAGCTGGAGCATAGGTGCAACTGGTGGTGGTCCAAGCCCTTCAGGGCATCAAGCCGCCAGCCCCACTGATGCCTCCACTGGTGCCGGAGCCCACACCCTCGATGTTGGCACCGCTGCTGAAGTGCTTCAGTGTCCTCCTCTGTGTTCTCCCCACGCAGCTGCTGCTGGTGCCCGGGGTGGATTTAATTCCTCTGCAGCCACCGTTGCCGCCTCCTCCCCATGCTATCCCTGTGCTGGGTTCCTCTGAGGAAGAAGGGCCATCACGGCCCATGGCACCGTCAAGACCCTTAGTCCCCTGGCCGACATTCCCCGGTCCGGTGCCAGTCTCTTGAGGGCTCTCTGCCCAAACTGAGGGACCAGGATCAGGGCCCTCCACCGGTGTCTCCAGGCGATCTTAGTGAGGAAGATGCCCCATATGAACCATGGGGAGATGATACCTCCGAGTCTTTGCCTGATGACTTGGGGGATCTTCCCTCAACCCCGTCTCCTCTGGAGGAGCTGCGCTGGTCTGCCATGGCCCAAACAAACTCCACAAAGGACCGGACCTTTATGGAGTTTGTTTGGGCCATGGCAGAAACCATTCCATTTCAACTTCTGATGGAAGAGAATGTCAGGCATAAGATCCTAGAGGTTCTCCAGCTTGTCGATGCCCCGAAGGAGGTGGTGGCTGTTCCTCTCCATGAGATCCTCAAGGAGTTACTCCTTAGGATTTGGGAGCATCCCATCTCCTTGCCTCCAGTGATTCGGAAGGCTGATGCTGTTTATTTGGTACAGCAAGCCTTGGGATTTGAGAGGTGTCAGCTCCCACATCAGTCAGTCATGATAGAGTCTGCCATTAAAAAGGCCAATCATTCCTGCACCCAAGGATCCGCCCCTCCAGGTCAGGAGCACAGGGCACTGGATGCACTGGGTAGGAAGCTGTTTCAAGGTCTCTAGCCCGGCACTGTATAGAGGAACAATTGGAGACTTCGCGTCCCGTTTCAAAGAGGTGTGGATACCATTGCAAGCTAAGTAACCAGTTTTTTTATATATTTTGTATAACCTTTGGCTATTTTAGCATGACTGCCTGTTCCTTTTTTAGAGTGAATTTCGGAACTCTCTGACTCCTGAAGAAGCAGCCGCTGGTTGCGAAACACGGCCGCTGTCGAGTTATTGTGAAATGAGTTACTGTTTGAAATCATTGAGTTACTGTTTGAAATTATTGAAATTGAATATCGGGCTACACATGCCCTGACCGGTAAAAAGAAGGATATCTTGACCAAGCAGGACACTGATCCTACGAGTCGCTCAGAAAAATAGCGATTCGAGTTATTGTTTGAAATCATTGTAATTGAAATTGGGCCATATATGCCTTGACCGGTAAAAAGAAGGATATCTTGTAAAAACTAAAAAATTGCAAAAGAAAAAAGAAAAATAGAAACAAGAAGGAATCAACACATACATAAATTGATTTGTTATTGAATACCGGATGGTATGTGTTTCCATACACACAGGCTGCAGATGATTGAAAAGACCGGACGGCTCAGTGAGGTTTTCCTGAGCACGTTGACTTTGGCTTGCTGATGCAGTCCTGTTTCTCAATAATTTTTTATTTGTTTTATGGCACTACGAGTATGAATTGTTGAACACATTATTTTGGCAAATGGTAGATGACAGGATATAAATTAATTGGCGATACCTTTTGTATCGACAAACAATTTTTTGGATAGGTTCGCAAGAATTGCTCTTTGTTTTGTTTTGTGTCATATGATATGAGCATGGCCAATATAGAGACCCTAAAAACCTTGAGTTTTTCGGAAACAGATTTACAATCTCTGCTGGCTAAACCATCAATTTTCTCCAATACTCCGATTCCATCAGAAACAGATCAATGGGGGTCACTCTCTAAGTTGATTCGGCATGCAGTTAGAGCTTCTCTACATGCTGATACCCTTCTCAAGTATTGTCGCTTACAACGCATCCCACGGGGTTTAAGGATGATAAAAGAGCCACATCTTTACAGAGAAGATCCGGAGTTTGTTCAAGACTGGAATGCCATACTAAATAAGTGCAGTCTAGATCTGATGATCTTAATCATCAAGACAGCACAGAAAAAAGATGAAGAAATTCAGGTAGAAGCTAGAGGAATTAAAGAATCACTAGCTACTTCCATGGAACCTGATAAATATACTGAACAACTGGCTAAATTGGATGAATCCATCAATAAATTCCGATCAGATTTGAAACAAACAAAACTTGAAAAAATTCAATGTGATGAACGAGACTACACACAGGGTTACGTTTATCCATGGATGGATGAGACAAGAAATAAGATGAAACCGAACAAAGTCACTTTCGACTCAGGAAGTGACGAATCTTCTGGTGATGATTTATCGAACAAATCTAAGAGCAACACATCGAGACGAGAGACTTCAAGTGATAATCGTTTTTTAGGCAGAGGGAGAGGACGCAATCGGTTCCAACGAGGGAGAAGAGGCAGGTGGACAGACGAGTCACAACAGTCTCGGCAGACTCGATCTCAGACACAACACAATCTTTGATTTTGAATCTTTCAGATACTTTGTTATCGACTGATCAAACACAGTTATTGAATAAAGGTCTGACATTCATTCCAACCTCGAAGGCAGATTTATTTTCACTTGAGATTGCACTTTTTAAGTTTGTGAGAAAACTATTTATTAAACATTTTTTCACACAACAACCAAGTGGTCCTGAAGTGTCCTTGTTTCGAAACAAATCCACGTGGTGTCCTCCTGGTCCTCCGGATGCAGTTATCAACACCGTTTATCAAAAGACACTAGTTGATTTAAGATCTGAATTTTCTGATCTAAGACCATATTCAAATTTATCAAAAGAGGAAGCACTAGCCCTCAAATCATTACGTACCAACACACAGTTGGTGATTAAACCTTGCTGATAAAGGAGGGAAGACAGTTTTGATGAATCGAGCACAATATACTGCAGAAATTTGTAGATAACTGAGTGATCCACGCTTCTACAAAAGATTGTCAGACAATCCGACAGATTCTATTTTTGAAGAAATCGAACAGGTAGTAAAAACAGGGGTAGAAATAGGTTTTCTAACATCACAAGAGGCTTCTTTTCTTATGCGGAAAAATTCTCAGGTTCCAGTATTTTACATCTTGCCCAAGATTCATAAAGACATCAAAAACCCCCCAGGAAGACCGATTGTCTCTAGTAGAGGGTCACTCCTTGAACCTTTGTCCCAATTTGTTGATTTTTTCTTGGCACCGTTTGTTCAAAATCTACAATCATATATCAGAGATTCTCAACAACTTATACAATTGTTGGACACTTACCATAGAGATTGTACTGACTTTACATCTATACATTTGGTCACTCTGGATGTGGAAGCTCTGTATACGAACATCCCTCAGGAACAAGCGATTGAAATAGCACAATCATTTTTTGAAAAAAGATTGAGACCCCATAGGATACCATCTTACTTTCTGGAAGCCCTGACACGCATTGCATTAACAAAAATTTTTTTGCATGGGAGGGTATGTTTTACCAACAAATTTGCGGTACAGCAATGGGGGCCACAATGGCCTCTGATATAGCCAATCTGTATATGGGCCATTTTGAAGATGAATGGATATACACAAATAATCCTTTCTCTCAATATATCAGTCTATGGAGGAGGTACATTGATGACATTCTGATTTTTTGGACTGGGTCAAAAGAGATCTTTCAAGATTTTCTAACATGGTTGAACAGCTGCAACTCACACTTGAAATTTACAGCAAACATAAACGACACACACATTGATTTTTTGGACATTCATATTTCAAAAACACAAACATGTTTTGAAACTACTTTATTTAGGAAACCAGTAGCGAGCAACACTTTGTTGCATTTTTCAAGTGCCCATCCACGATCATTAAAAGAGAATTTACCCACAAGTCAATTCTTTAGGCTGAGACGTCTGTGCACTACCTTGCCTGAATTTCAACATCAAGCAAAAGACCTATGGACAAGATTCCTCCAGAGGGGCACCCCAATCAAATGTATTAAGAAGGCATACATGAGGGCCAAATATACACATCGAGATTGGCTTTTTCTGCCCCGAGATGATGATAAGGACGACAGACTTACATGTGTAATGCCTTTCTCTTCAATGACATCAAAGATTAAACATTTGATCTATCGTAATTGGAATATAGTACAACTGTACCCAGAATTTCAAGAGTTGCCCAGATTCACTTATACTCATGGAGTGAATCTTAAAGATCAGCTAGTGCATTCAGACTCTTCTGTACGGGATCTTGGTTCACATTCAGGATCCCATTCTCAATGTGGGTCTTGTACTGTCTGTCAGGTAATGATTGTAACTTCGGTGTTACATTTCTCCAGACTGAACAAAAATATTTTTTTACATCACAACACAGATTGCCTCTCCACAGGTATCATTTACATTATACAATGCCCATGTAAATTATGTTAAGTTGGAAAAACTAAAAGATCATTAAAGACACAGCTAATTGAGCATCGCTTTTGTATCAACACACAAAAAAATCACTGCTCCGATGATTACTCACTGCCTTAATTGTTCACACACTTTTGATGAGTTAAGAGTGTGTGTGCTTGAACAACTCACTCTGTCATGGCGGGGAGGTGATTTTGACAAGAGGCTCCTTCAAGCTGAACAAAGATGGATTCACAGTTTGGATACTGTCCATCCGCGTGGTCTAAACAACAATCTGGAATTCAATGTCTTTTTATAATTTGTGTACTCCACATATAGATTGACAAGAACGGAGGTTACAGCCATGATTGCAGATGATTTTTAGATAGCGTCTAGTTTCCATAGTAACAGAGAACGTTGGATGACATCATTACGCCCGCAAAAGCGCGGGCTATTTAATTTTCAACACCGGATGACCGCGGTCTCTAGCCCGGCACTGTATAGAGGAACAATTGGAGACTTCGCGTCCCGTTTCAAAGAGGTGTGGATACCATTGCAAGCTAAGTAACCAGTTTTTTTATATATTTTGTATAACCTTTGGCTATTTTAGCATGACTGCCTGTTCCTTTTTTAGAGTGAATTTCGGAACTCTCTGACTCCTGAAGAAGCAGCCGCTGGCTGCGAAACACGGCCGCTGTCGAGTTATTGTGAAATGAGTTACTGTTTGAAATCATTGAGTTACTGTTTGAAATTATTGAAATTGAATATCGGGCTACACATGCCCTGACCGGTAAAAAGAAGGATATCTTGACCAAGCAGGACACTGATCCTACGAGTCGCTCAGAAAAATAGCGATTCGAGTTATTGTTTGAAATCATTGTAATTGAAATTGGGCCATATATGCCTTGACCGGTAAAAAGAAGGATATCTTGTAAAAACTAAAAAATTGCAAAAGAAAAAAGAAAAATAGAAACAAGAAGGAATCAACACACACATAAATTGATTTGTTATTGAATACCGGATGGTATGTGTTTCCTTACACACAGGCTGCAGATGATTGAAAAGACCGGACGGCTCAGTGAGGTTTTCCTGAGCACGTTGACTTTGGCTTGCTGATGCAGTCCTGTTTCTCAATAATTTTTTATTTGTTTTATGGCACTACGAGTATGAATTGTTGAACACATTATTTTGGCAAATGGTAGATGACAGGGTATAAATTAATTGGCGATACCTTTTGTATTGATAAACAATTTTTTGGATAGGTTCGCAAGAATTGCTCTTTGTTTTGTTTTGTGGAATAGTCTACATGCCATGATGACTATGGAAAGCCTAGAAGCCAGGACGACACCTCAGCGTCGTCGACGCTTCCTTGCAGTCTGGCAGCCGTATTTGCAGTCGCTAACTCCTCAGGCTCGCAGTCTTGTTATTAATGATTAACCTGTTTTCTCTCTCCCTACATTAGGTATGGCCTGGCTAACGGACTGTTCTTACGCACTATACTACTACTCACTTCTACAAGGGGGGGAGGGGTTGTTCGACTGGGTGGGTTTTCTTCTGTAGGGGTTATGATGTCTTCTATTGGTGGCATTGTTCTGAGGCGAGTTCAGAGCTCCTCTCGCCTTAGTGTATTTTTTTATGTGTATTATTCTTGAAAATCCAATAAAAATCGTTTAAGCATAAAAACCAACTCTGTCAGGGTACACTTGAGTGCCATTGGTGCCTACCACCAGGGTATGGATGGTTCGCCCATCTCTGTGCAACCCATAGTGGGGCGTTTTATATGGGGTCTGCTTCAGTTAAAGCCTCCTCTGCAGCCTCCTTTTGCATCCTGGGACCTCAATGTGGTGTTGGCTCAGCTTATGAAAAATCTGTTCGAGTCACTGCGCTCCTGTAACCTGATGTACCTGACCTTGGAAGGTCATGTTTTTGGTTGCGATCACTTCAGCGCACATGGTCAGTGAACTTCAGGCTTTGGTGATGTATCCACCATGCACAGAGTTCTTTCATAAGGTGGTTCTGCGTACACACCCTAAATTCCTGCCTAAGGTGGTGACGGACTTCCATCTTAACCAGTCTATTGTCCTACCCATATTTTTTCCCAAGTCTTTCGCACCAGGACGAATGGGCTCTGCACAGCTTGGATTGCAAGACAGACTTGGCCTTTTACCTGGCTCTGACAGCAGGCCACAGGAAATCCATGCAACACTTCATTTCTTTTGACATGAGTAAATTAGGAGTTGCGGTTGCCAAACAGACCCTTTCTAACTGGCTGGTGGATTGAATTTCCTTCTGCTATTCGCAAGAGGGATTGCAGCTTGGGGGCCATGTCAAGCCAGAGCCATGGCGGCTTCGGTAGCTCACTTGAGATTGGTCCGCATGGCCGAGATCTGCAAGGCTGCGATGTGGAGTTCTCTCCACACTTTTGCCACCTATTGCTGTTCGGACAGGGATATCCAATATGATAGCAGCTTCGGCCAGTCTGTCTTGCAGAATCTCTTTCAGCTGTAGAATCCAACTCTTCCTACCTATGGCCCATTGTTTGGGTTCAGGCTGTATCTGTTACCAACTGAACCAGTGATGATGTGCCTGTTGGCATCTGGTTAGATGCTTGTTGGTCTTACTGTTATTCGGGAACAACCTGCTTGTCCTAGGAGAAAACAGAGTTGCTTACCTGTAGCAGGTGTTCTAGGACAGCAGGATATTAGTCCTCATGAAACCCGCTCGCTTCCCTGTGGAACTGGGTTTCTCCCATGTTTATTTTATTTTTTGTGTTTTTCTGTTATGAGACTGAAGCGGGACCCCGCGTAGAAAGTGGCATGCTAAGGATGCTCAGTGTGCCAGTCAAATGTATTATCCATTATGACGCCTAGATCTCTTTCCTGGGTGGAACCTAACAGGAAAGAGATCTTGGTGTCATGGTGGATAATACATTGAAATCATCGGCCCACTGTGCTGTGGTGATCAAAAAAGCAAACAGAATGTTGGGAATTATTAGAAAGGGAATGGAAAATAAAACGGAGGAGGTCATAATGCCTCTGTATCACTCCATGGTGAGACTGCACCTTGAATACTGTGTGCAATTCTGGTCACCCCATCTCAAAAAGGAGACACATTATAAAGATCAGCCATTACTCTTTACATGGAAAAGAAACCCATAAGTAAAAACCATCTATTTTAGCCTGACTCCCCCAGCTTAATTGTCCAAGCTTGCAATTATAAGTAATCCAAGATAATGAAAGTAAAAGTATTGAAACCCTAGGAAGCCACAAATATCCATGCACATACACATTCATTCCATACAAATAGACTAAGACACAGACACAACAACACCATCTGTGCTGTAATGATTGTATCTTCTTCTCTATCTTCTCATTTCTGCAGGAAGACACACACTGGGTAAATTAAACTTTATGCATTAAGGGCTGGATTTTAAAAGGGTTACGCGCATAAGGTATGCGCGTAACCCTTTTAAAACCATCCTGCGCGTGCCGAGCCTATATTGCATAGGCTTCTGGCGCACGCAAAGCCCCGGGACGCACGTAAGTCCCAGGGCTTTCTTGGGGTGGGCGTGTCGGGAGGCGTGATGCGGACGGCGCGTCAACGGGGGTCGTGTCGGGGGCGTGATGCGGTCGGCGCATCATCTGGGGGCGGTGCCGCTGCTGTGGTTTCGGCCCGGGGGCGTTCTGGGGGCGTGGCCACGGCCTCCGGACCAGACCCCGGACCGGAACACGGCGCGTGGCAGCCGGCCCGGCGCGCCGTGTTCCGGCGCGCAAAGTTCCGCCTGCTTTGAGCAGGCATAACTTCTGCAACAGAGGTAGGGGGGGTTTAGATAGGGCTGGGGGGGTGGGTTAGGTGCGGGGAGGCGGAAGGAAAGTTCCCTCCGAGGCCGCTCCAATTTTGGAGTGGCCTCGGAGGGAACGGGCAGCGCGCGCATGGCTTGGCGCGTGCAAGTTGCACAAATGTGCACCCCCTTGCGTGCTCCGACCTACTTTTGCTCGCGCCTGGTGCGCGAACAAAAGTACACATTTATTTATTTATTTATTTTATGTACCGTCGTGTGGGGTGAACCATCACAACGGTTTACAAATAAAAACAAAAATCGAGCGATAGAAACATGAGGGGCCGGATTTTAAAAGCCCTGCTCGCGTAAATCCGGCCGGATTTACGCGCACAGGGCACTCGCGCGCCGGCGTGCCTATTTTGCATAGGCCGCCGGGACGCGCGTACGTCCCGGGGCTTCGTAAAAGGGGCAGGAGGGGGCGTGTCCGGGGGTCAGGGGGTGGTTTGGGGCGGGACCAGGGGCATGGCGCCGGCCCGGGGGCGTGGTCGAGGCCTCCGGACCAGCCCCCGGGTCGGGTGATGGCGTGCCAGCAGCCCGCTGGCACGCGCAGGTTTACGCCTGCTTTCGGCAGGTGTAAATCTGCTAACAAAGGTAGGGGGGGATTTAGATAGGGCTGGGGGGGTGGGTTAGGTAGGGGAAGGGAGGGGAAGGTGAGGGGAGGCAGAAGGAAAGTTCCCTCCGAGGCCGCTCCGATTTTGGAGTGGCCTCGGAGGGAACAGGCAGCGCGCGCCGGGCTTGGCGCGAGCAGGTTGCACAAATGTGCACCCCCTTGCGCGCGCTGACCCCGCGCATATCTTATAAAATCCAGCGTACTTTTGTTCGCGCATGTGTAAATTTATAAAATCTACCCCGAGGTGAATAGGTTACAATAAATTACAAATACATAATAGGAAAATAAAAATTGTAAGTAAAAACAATTAAAAGTCATTGCTACAAATCAGAGAAAGCAAAATTCTAAAAATAAAACATTAAAATCGTTGAAGCAAATCAAAGAGAGGGGAAAGAACTATTTAGCTAGATAGTTATGCTGGATCCTCATAGGCCTTCAAAAATAGCTAGGTCTTAAGGCCTGATCAAAATACTTTTAAATCAGCTTGTGTATGTAGTTCTAGTGGTAGAAGATTCCAGCATTTTAGTACCTGTAAGGGATATAGGGCCTCATTTTTCGCACGTGAAACGTCCCTTATCGCGTGCGATACCAAAATGGGGGCGGAGTTGGCCCCGGAAGAGGAGGAGTCGGGGCGTCACCGGGGCCGACTCCGCGAAGACGCCGCGGATGACGAAAAGGTAAGGCCCTTTTCGCGTCCGAGTTTGCGCCCAATAGCTACACCTCCTATGGTGGCGCTATTGGGTGCGAAACCGGCAGCGATCGCACCGCGACGGTGCGATCGCTGCCGGCTAGCGCAGGCCCGCACCCCGTTTCGGCCCCCCGCCCCTTATTCCTTAAAGTATCGCAGGCCTGCGATACTTTAGAAAATGAGGCCCATAGTTCGAGCTCTAACATCACTTAGATGATCAGATCTTACTAAAGGGATGGTTAGAAGACCTTTGTCTGCAGATCTGAGGTTTCTCTGTGGGACATGTATCACTGTATTTAACCAGTCAGTTTGCTCACCGTGGATGATTTTATGTAATAAACACAGTATCTTATAGTCAATTTGTTGTTTGCTGGGGAGCCAGTGGAGTGAAATTAGAACGGGCATTATGTGATCACATTTTTTTTACCTGTTAAAACTCTGACTGCAGCGTTTTGAAAAACTTGTAGAGGACATAAAGTGGAAGTTAGAATCCCGAGTAAGGTGGAATTACAGTAGTCTATATTTGAAAATATCAATAGTTGAAGTACGGTTCTGAAATCATTTAAATTTAGAAGGGATTTTTAGGCGCCTGAGGGTTAGTAACTTGTTGTCCATCTCTGACTTTCAGGGAGATGTGTTTTTTTTAAGGTTTAGCTCACTATCAAGGAAGAGACCCCAAGGTCCCTGGGTGATTCACTAGTTCAATTTCGATCTGATCATTATCCATTTTAAAAGTTGGAAGTTTATTGAGTAATAGCTTTCTATCCAGTAGTAAAATCTCAGTTTTATTGATATTAAGTATCAGTTTCATATGAGTTAGGAGGGTTTTGATGATAGATAGATACATGAAGGCTAATTTGAATGCTTTTTCTATTGTATCATGAATAGGAACCAGAAACTGTATATCATCAGCATACATGAAATGAGTAAGTCCCAGACCTGAAAGAAGATGACAAAGCAGTAACATGTAAATATTAAATAAAGTAGCTGACAAAGAGGAGCTTTGAGCATGCCTGATTCTAAGCTTGTTTTCTTTGAAATAGAATTTTGGATTTTAATTTGAAAAGACCAGAACCATAGTAGAGGGGTGTTTTGATAAACCGATTTCCAAGAGCCTATCGATAAGAATGCTATGATTAACCATGTCAAATGCTGTGGAGAGGTCTAATAGTACAAGCAGGTATTTTTGACCACTGTCGAAACCTCTGAGGACTGTATCGGAATGGAGTAAAAAGTAATATTTCCATGCTGAGGTATTTTCAGAAGCTGTATTGAGATGGGTATAAGATGTTATTTTCGAGATGTTCCATTAATTGTGTCTGCACTACTTTCTCTAATAGTTTGGAAATGAAACACAGATTGGAGATTGGTCGGTAATTAAATGAGTTGACAGGATCCAGGTTGTGGTTTTTTTTTTTTTTTTAAGTATTGGCTTAATTATTGCACATTTTAAGGGTTTGGGAACTTTTCCTTAATCAGACAAAGGTTTTTTATGGATGAGATGGCTAGGGATATTGTGTGAGCAATCGGTTTAAATGAGGAAATGGGAATATTATCCTGAGGGTGTGTTGCTAGGTTGAGTTTTTTAAGTAATAATTCAATTTCATTAGAGGTGGCCTCTTCAAATGTGGTCCATTTTGAAGTATCTTTTGAAGTAAGGATAATTTGTTGAGTAGAAGCAGAATTAAAGCTCACAGTTAAGTTTGAGATTTTTTGTTTAAAAAAAGTCTGCAATTTCATTGCATCTAGATTCAGAAAGTGCACTTTATACGATTCCAAACAGACACAAATCCACTCTTTCTATTAATTGTTCTTTTCATGATAATCTATTTTAATCTTTATTTATATTGGGGTTTTACTTATTATACTTTGTTCTTTTTATTGATTTGTCTTATTCAATCTTGAGTTTTATGACAACCAATTATGAACGTATTGTTGTAACCCACCCTGAACTTTGGTGGGTGCGGGATATAAATTCTTTTAAATAAGTAAAATACATATAACAAAGAAACGTTTTCAGCCAAAAATGTAAAGAAAAGGCCATTTTATTCTGGGTATAATTTGGCACAAAGTAATAGCCAAATTACAAAATAATAATCACAGGTTCAGCTATGTGTCTAGCAATTCATCTGTCATTAAAGATCAGAGGAGAAAGAATTAAGCTACTGATAATATAGAAAGTAAAACACATGTATTCAGTTTCCAAAAAACAAGGGACAGTCAGCTGCAAAGAAAAATTACTTCCACAGAACCAGACCCAGCAATCTGTACTCTCCCACAATCGTTCTCATGGCAAAATAAAGTCTCTGGTTCCAGTGGGGATATCCAAATGCAAAAAACCCAAAAGATTAGATAAATCCAGTCTTCTAGAAATATTGCCAAACAAAAAGTTGGTCACAACTTATCTATGACACAGTCTGGAACCAAACCCTAGCTGAATAGCACTCATTTAGGTCCTCTTTGAGCTCTTGCAAGCTATCAAGCAACTTGTTCTTTATTAGCTAAAATGGTGATTGCCCCATAGGAGAACTTCACCCTAACTGGAAATAACACGGAATTTAATTCCCTTCTAGTGAAGCTCCTTGCAAAGTGCGGCCAAGGTCTTTATTTAGCCGAAATGCAAGCCGAATAAAATATCAGCAATTTTTGTCCATCATATTACAGCAAATTCATCTTCCGATAAGCTTACATTAGCTTAAACATACTGGCATAGTTTAAAATATGAATGATCACCGGCCTGGGGCATGGCGCACCCTTTCGAAATGGCCTGATCCTGTGTGCTCTTTTTCTAAAAATGGACTCTATCTCAAAGTATAAACCTGCAGCTTCTGGCAGCCATACCTAGAATAGTTGTAATAGTGTAGATTCTTTAACACTCTTGGGGATACCAATGATATAGATGTTTCTCCTACCCCTGTTTTCTTGGTCCTCTAATAAATCAAGCATTCTCTCATTGTCTTTCAGTGCCATAACTTGGGCGCTCAGCTGTTCTGCTGCCATTTCCTGACTGCTCACTCTTTGCTCCATATCGGAGGTTTTAAGTATGTGGTGTTCCATACCCTCCTGGATTTCCTCCATCGTTGATTGTAGCTTATTAATTTGATCCTCCAGAATTGCCGACGCATTGCAAGATATTTCTTTGATCAACTTTTCTTTAAATTCAAGCAGAGTGAGTTTCTATATCTGTTGCCATCTTGGCTTCCACTTAATTGGTCTTCTCACGAACTGACTGGGAAGATTTCACTGATGTCAGGTCATCCATCTGTAATAATTTCAATGCCGATAAGTAAAAATGCTCACTCTTAAGGCCAAAAACAAATATTGAAAAAAAAAAAGTATGATGCAAGCAAAATAGAAGGATTTAGTAGCTGACCCCCAAGACCACCACTGCTCTGTGACATCTCAGCTCGCCACCATCACCAGAAGTCCTACACAAAGATTGAAAAAAAATAAAAAAGCATGCTAAAAGTGCAAGTTAGAAGACTAACCTGTGGTGGATTATTTGTTAGGTTCAACTGTGCATCTGTTGGACCCCACAAATGATTTTGTAAATTATTTTCAGTTATAAGTATATTTAAAATCCAATTTTGTTTATATAATTTACATTGAAATTACAATTTGACCTGAGATGCTGTAGATATGAGCCTGTTTCACCCATGCATGTTTTCAACAGATATTTGCCCTTCTATAGTTGTATTTTATAATGCTAAATGTATATAAGCACTTAAAAGAAAAACCAAACTGTTTACAACTTAGCAGCTTCAATTATTGATTTATGTGGATTTCAGCTGAGGTAGCCCCTGCCCATCCAGGGTTCAGTTGCCATGAGTCTTCCTTTGGTATTTCCTTGTGGGATTTTTTCCCTGTTCCCTAATAGCTAATTGCAGAAGTGATCCTTGATCAAGAAGCACAAAGCTTCACTGCTTTTGGAGCCCGTACATTGCAATTGCTGGATCAAATGTTCTCAGGATCTCAGAAGTGATTGGAGCACACAACTAATAACTAGGAGTATATGAACGTTGTGAAACAATTGAGAAGGGTGGTGGTAGCTGTTATCTTTCCCTTATGGAACAGGAACATTAAAGGTTCTGTACTTTTCAGTGTCTGAGAGAGAGTTTCCTGCCCCATTTTCTCCAATAGTAAGTTGTAGGTAACAATTTTGAACTTTGCCACAAAGCTGCTGGGCTTTTGCTTTAGCTATTCTTCTAGATTTTATGAACTTGAATTGCAGAGTTCAAGCAGGAATAAATACTGTATTACTGTTTTTGCTAAGGGCTTTGAATCAGGCAAAATACAGCACCTGCATTTGTTGTATAAATTCTGCTTTTCAGTTTCAACACCCGGCTTCAGCTATGCAGGTAATTTGGGGGAGACAGATAGTCTAAGCATGTCTCCTTTGTTAAATATATTTAATTTCTTGAGACTTCAGAGTTGATTTGAGTCTTTGTGACCTAATATTGTATTGTATTATTTTTATTTCTAAGGAGCAAATCACCATGAAGGGTTTTTTTGGTTGTTTTTTTTAAGCACGACTACAATAACAGTCAATCTTGCACAATACCTGGAAGACCCAGGAAAAAGACCAGGGAACAATGGCATCAGGCCTGTAGTAAATAAGCCTAGACAATAAAGACAATTATGTTTTTGGGTTTTTTTTGCAAAAGCCCAAATGTATGTAGGCCCCTTACTTACAGAGTCTGTATTATGTAACAGACACTATTTTTGTATAGGGTCACCTTGCTTTAATTTAAATAATCATCAATAGTCCATTTTTTGTTAGTTTTTTGTTAGAAATTTTTTCATTATAATAAAAACTAATGTCACACACTCCAAGAAAGGGGACACAAATACTCATCTACTCCGTAGTAGTAGTGCACCCGACACAGCTGTGTTTCGGACGAGGTTGGACTGCATCTCCTAAAAGGAGATGCAGTCCAACGGGGCTGCCATGGATTATTAAGAAGATGCGATTCCAAGGAATTACAAGGCTTCCCTATGACGCTCTCAAAAAAAGTAAATTTTGAAGGACACCCCCTGAAGCAGGACGACCTCGTCCGAAACACAGCTGTGTCGGGTGCACTACTACTACGGAGTAGATGAGTATTTGTGTCCCCTTTCTTGGAGTGTGTGACATTAGTTTTTATTATAATGAAAAAATTTCTAACAAAAAACTAACAAAAAATGGACTATTGATGATTATTTAAATTAAAGCAAGGTGACCCTATACAAAAATAGTGTCTGTTACATAATACAGACTCTGTAAGTAAGGGGCCTACATACATTTGGGCTTTTGCATATATTGTTAAGCGATAAAAAATATACTGGTGATACCTTTTGTTGTTGATATTGTTGGTAGACTATTCGGTACACTGGAGTACAGTGGATGTGGGTTATTTTGTTTGTTTTTTTTTTTTAACATCTTGAAGTAGGCCAGGCTACTGCAGAGCCAAAGCTTTCTGAGGAAAAGTGTTTCAGAGCTAAGGATCTTCCACTAGAAAGGCCCTGCCACCCACCTGCACAAATTAAACACATGAATGACAATTTCTTTCCAGTAAGGAAAAACAGTTGTGACCCAACTAAGCTAAATCTCAAAAAAGAACACTTGCATACTTGCAATAGACAAAATGGCTGGTTCTTTTGATTTTTATTACTATTATTGTCCAGTTTATATGTTTTGCATTCATGGAAAGTTCATTTCTGTAGCACTGTTATGCTTTGTTGGCCATGGGTCAGCACTGTGACTGGTCTAACTCACCCCCGGATGCTGCCAGCCTCCTTCGCAGCAGGAAAATCGAGCGCCACTGAAGCAGTGAGGAAAGCCGTTATGCGGCCCTTCCCTGAGTTCCTCTGGGCGCACGCATGCTCGATGCTCTGACATTTATAGGGCCCACCACATGGGAACTCAGCTTCAGCCCCTTCTGATGATGACAGCAGCTCCCAGATATTTAAAGGCTTGTCTGCAGGACAGCAACACCTCAGCAGCAGGTTCACCTGTCTTGCAGTGTGTTGCTATCTCCGTGCCTTGTTTTGCTGGCCCAATTCCTGCTCTGTGTTCCTGTCGTCTTGGCTTGCCATGCTGCCTTGCCCTTGTGCCTTGCCTTGTGTCCCTGCTGTCTTGCCCAGTTTGCCCTGCCTTGGCCTTGTCTCGTTTGTTTTGGTCTGATTCTCTGCTTTTGACCTCTGCTTTAGATTCCAACCCCTTTCCTGGATACTGTCTGCCTGTTGCCTGCCCTGACCCTTGGACTGGAGCCGGATACTGTCTGCTCGCTGCCCACCCTGACCATTGCCAGTACCTGGACACACTGACCGCCCTGTAAGGGACACTTGCCTAAGTCCTGCTGGCCCCTGGAACCCAAAGGCTATACCCATGGGGAACAGGACTGGTACAGGTGAAGCTCCAGTCCCAGTCCCTGTAAAGCCAAGTCTGCCAGCTGTCGGCATGGCCTAGTAGGTTCGCCTACTAGGCTGTATCAACCACGCCACATCCATGAACAAGCATGTGTTAAATGTTTGCCTACAATGAATTTATTTACTCAACTGCCTCCCTGGTCAAACTGACTGCTCAAGGTGATGTACAGCTAAAATTTCATTTCCAAAAAACCCCAAATATACCACAATAAACACATTAAAACATAAAAGTTAATCAGCTCCAAAGTGCACAGCATCCACAGAAAGTTACACATGAATCCAGCTACACTAGCCCTTAAACAGAAAGAGCCAACTTTGGAGTTTCTTGCAAAGGACAACCCCAGCTATGAAAAACATCCTAGCGAATAATTTCCTGATTACTTTGCAAGTGGGCACCATTAGTGAAGTAGAATAAATAGATTAATAAAATCAGATACCTCTTTTGGGAGTTTTGTATGCTTTGAGGTCTGGGAATATTAGCTGCTGTGGAACATAAGAACATAAATGCAATGCTGGGTCAGACCAAGGTCCATCGAGCCCAGCATCTGGTCTCTGACAGTGACCAGTCTGGGTTATAAGTACCCAGGAAATCTACTTCCTATTAACACTCCCAGAAACAGTAATAGCTTTCACTAGTCTACCTGGCTAGTATGGACTTTTTCTCCAGGAACATGTCCAAACCTCTAAATCTGGCTATGCTAGTCACCTTTGCCATGTCCTCTGGCAACAGATTCCACAGCGTGATTGTACATGGAGTACTTTAAATTTGCTGGTTATTAGTTTCATGGAGTGTTCCCTTGTTTTAGTATTAATTGAAAGGGTAAATAATAATCTTTATTCACCCATTTCACGATTTTATAAACTTCTAGTATGTTCCTTCTCAGCTGTTCTCTTCCAAGACGAAGAGTCCTAACCTGCATAGTCTCCCTTCATAGAGTGGCCGTTCCATCCCCTTTATCATTTTTGTTGCTCTCCTCTTACACCTTTTCTAGTTCCGCTGTTTTTCTTTTTGACAAAGGGTGGGTAGAACTGCACACGGTTCTTAAGATGCAGTTGCGCCATGGGTCGATACAGAGACAATGTGATATTTTCTGTTTTATTCTCCATTTTTTTTGGATCATTCCTAATAATCCCATCTCCAATCTTGCAGCCGCTGGGCTGCCTTGGAGGAGAAAGGTCACCTGGAAGGAGAAGGTGAGCATCACCTTGGTGAGGCAGGAAACAATCCTGTAGCTAGGCCATGCTCTCAAGGTGATGTAGAATCCTCTCGCACCAAGAATATGTCTCCTGGGGCATGTACTCAAGAGGTAAGGGTTTGGATGGCCATTGTAGTTGGTGATTTGATTATTAGGAAGGTTGATAGTTGGGTGGCTGGTGGACATGAGGATCGCTTGGTAACTTCCCTGCCTGGTGCGAAGGTGGCAGACCTCAAGTATCACATAGATAGGATTTTAGATAGTGCTGGGGAGTTTCTGGCTATCTTGGTACATGTGGGTACCAATGACAAAGGAAGGTGCAAGGAGGGAGATTCTGGAAGTCAAATTTAGGATTTTAGGTAGAAAATTGAAATCCAGAACCTCTGGGGTAGCATTCTCAGAACTTTATCCTGTTACCTTAAAATTATAAATAAAAAAAAAAAAAAAGAAGTGCTCCCTATTTCATGTGCAGGACCCCAGAGGCAGCAGAGCTTCAGAGTCTCAATGCATGGATGAGACGATGGTACAGGAAAGAGGGTTTTAGGTTTGTTAGCAACTAGGCATCATTTTGGGGAAGGGGGGTTCCAAAAATATAGGCTTCACCTTAACCAATGTGGAACCAGACTGTTGGCACTAACCTTTAAAAAGGAGATAGTGCAACTTTTAAACTAGATGATGGGGGAAAACCGACAGTTCAGAAGTGCATGGTTTAGAATGAAGTATCCTTGAAGGATACTAAGAGAACAGGGAAACTAGAGAATTCCAGTAGAGAGGTTGCAATAATGTTAAAAGGGACCAGATGCCTTTAAGTAAAGAGCAGACAGAGCAGAAAGATTCCAAATTACCCATCAACTGATAAGCAAGTTGTTAAGACAAACAAAAAACATATTTTGAAATGTCTATATACAAATGCTATAAGTTTTAAAAATAAGATGGGAGAGTTATTTATTTATTTAAAATCTTTTCTATACCGTCGTTTAGTAGTATACCATCACAACGGTTCACATATAGGCACATATAGCACAATGTATACGCAAATGTTCCTATTATTAGAAAAGAGGTGCCTCATGATCTCGGTGACATCGTTTCATAGTAATGGCTAAGAGTTTAGTGATGATTAATCTGACCTGTGACTAAGATAAAGACTGTTAAAATATACATTTAATTTAAAAGGTGCAAAAGACAGACCATGACATACATACATATATTGTGCTAGTGCTGTATGAAGATTTTATGTGTACAGCTTTTAGCATTTTATTCTCTCTCGCTCTCTTTGTGGAAAGGCTTCTCTAAAGAGCCATGTCTTTAAGCTCTTTTTGAAAGTCTTGAAATCTCTCTGTAGTCTTACCTCTGTGGGCATGGTGTTCCATAGTAACGGTCCAGCCAATGATAGTGCTCTTTCTCTGACTTGAGTTAGTTTTGCAGTTTTTACTGAGGGGATGGTTAGAAGGGCTTTGTTGGCGGATCTCAGGTTTCTGTTAGGGACGTG
Organism: Rhinatrema bivittatum; assembly: GCF_901001135.1. Taxonomy (NCBI): domain Eukaryota; kingdom Metazoa; phylum Chordata; class Amphibia; order Gymnophiona; family Rhinatrematidae; genus Rhinatrema; species Rhinatrema bivittatum. The sequence continues at coordinate 256,274,937 of NC_042615.1, read as the reverse complement.
GACGCGGAGTGCTGTGTTTAGCCATTCTGCTTTTTCGTCATTGATTAGTTTATGTATAATGCAAAGGGTTTTATATTTTATCCTGTATTCAATTGGTAGCCAGTGTAGTTCAGCTAGTGTTTCAGTTATATGATCTCTTTCTCTTTTTCCTGTCAGTACTCTTGCGGCTGAATTTTGGAGTATTTGGAGTGGTCTTAATGTTGTGTATGGTAATCCTAATAGTAAGGCATTGCAGTAGTCAGTGCTTGCAAATATTAAAGCTTGTAGGACAGTTCGGAAGTTAGTTTGATTTAGTAACGGTTTAAGTTTCCTGAGGACCATTAGCTTGGCATATCCTTCTTTGACTTTTAATGATATGTGTTGTTTGAGGCTGAGTTCTGTGTCTATTATTACACTGCGGTTCCGTACTTTCTCGGCTATTCCAATTTTCTGATTATTTTTTAGTAGGATCGGGGATTGGATGACTGTCATGTTTTTTCGTTCAAGATGGAGGAATTCAGTTTTCTCGATGTTGATGACTAGTTCCATTTGGTTTAGTAGCTGTTTAATAATGTCAAGGTACATGATTGCTAGATTTAGTGTTTTTTCCAGTGAGTCTTCAATTGGTAGTAAAATCTGAATATCATCGGCGTATATGTAGTGTATGATACCCAGTCCAGCTAGGAGGTGGCACAGAGGAAGTAGGTAGATATTAAAGAGTGTAGCTGAGAGTGCTGATCCCTGTGGTATGCCAGTTACTAGATTTATTTTCTCTGACAATGTGTTTTTTATTTGAACTTGATAATATCTGTTACTTAGGTATGATCTGAACCAGGCTTTAGTTTTTTCCTTTAATCCAATTTCATCGAGCCTATTTAGCAGTATGTCATGATTTACTGTGTCAAAGGCAGAGGATAGGTCGAGCATTAGGAGGATGTAATGTTTCCCACTGTCAAAGCCTCTCATTATGCTATCAGTCAATGAGAGTAGTAAGGTTTCTGTGCTGTAATGTTTGCGAAATCCGTGCTGTGAAGGGTAGAGTATATTATTGTTGTCAAGGTGTTCAGCTAGCTGTTTCTGGACTACTTTTTCTATTAATTTTGCTATTAGTGGCAGATTTGAGACTGGTCTGTAGTTACTCAGTGTAAGTGGGTCACTGTTCTTTTTCTTTATTATTGGTTTAATTATTGCTCCTTTTAGGTTATCTGGAAGGTATCCTTCCTCTAAGGAGAGGTTTATGATTTTTGTTAATGTGGGGGCGACCATGGGGGTCATTTTCCAAGGTGTTATCGCGGGAGATAAATTCGCAAATCGCGCTAACAGCCGTTAACGCGATTTGCGAATGCAAATTCGTAATTTTATATTCAGGGGGCGGAGTTGGGGCGGAGCATATGTAAAACGGGAAACAGTTTTCGTGTGCCGCGAAACAGCTGCAGTGTTAGCGCGGCTCCTATCGCGGCCAATAGCTACAACACTTTCAGTTGCGTTACCTTGTGCGCTACAGGTCAGTAAAGGGTTATCGCGGTCCACGAGAGAGCGAGAGAGAGAGAGAGAGCGAGCCTTGCTATAGTGCCTATGCCCTAGACAGGTATTTGTATCCCTATGGGAGGGCCACCTAGTAACTCGAGGTGGGGATTAGGTATGAGCGTAGGGGGTTGGGGGCCACTTTCACATTCAACATGAGACGTACGGAGTTCTTTCCGTACATCTCATGTTGAATGTGAAAGTGGCCCCCAACCCCCTACGCTCATACCTAATCCCCACCTCGAGTTACTAGGTGGCCCTCCCATAGGGATACAAATACCTGTCTAGGGCATAGGCACTATAGCAAGTCTCTCTCTCTCTCTCTCTCTCTCTCTCTCTCTCTCTCTCTCTCTCTCTCTCTCTCTCTCTCTCGACAAATGCCTTATTTGCATGGGACACGCCCCCTCATGTGTTACCACTGCGATATTGGAAACTGAGGCCCTATGTTGGCTAGTTTCTTTGTCGTTTGTTAGTATGGTGTCAATTATATGTGGGGCTGGGTTTATCTTTTTTATCATGGTTTCCACTTCAGGTTCTGTTATTTCCTCAAATGTGGACCAATGCGTACTGTCTCTTATGTGCATTTTGATTTCTTGTTTTGTTGTGTTTGAAATTTTGTTTTTGAGGTTTCTAATTTTGTCATTGAAGTAATGAGCTATTTCATTGCATTTGTTTTCAGGTAACTCAGTGGGAGCTTCTGTTGTGTCATTGGTAAGGTTTTTTACTATGGTGAATAATGTTCTAGGATTATTTGCAAATTTTTCAATTTTTGTTCTATAGTATTGTTTTTTTGTCTCGAGGATTGTTTTTTTGTAGTATGCTAGGTGTTTTCTATATCTAGTTAGGTTATCATTAGTTCTGTGTTTTTTCCAGTCTTTTTCTTTTTTTCTCAAATTTTGCTTGATTTCTTTTATTTACTCCTTGTTATTTGTAAACCGGGTTGATGTGATGCCTATCATGAAACTCGGTATAACAAAAACAATAAATAAATAAATAAAAATAAATTTAGAGTAGATGAAATAAGATGGGAGAGTTAGAGTAGTTGTAACTGCTACTCCCTGCAGTTACTTCTTTGCTTTTCTTGTAAACATAATACAAATCATTTCAGTGTAACATAGTAAGTGACTGCAGATAAAGACCCAAATAGTCCATCCAGTTTGCTCAACAAGTTGTTTAGGTTAGTAACGGCCACTCTGTGCAGGTTACCTCTGTGCCTTCTGTTAAGGGTAGTAACTGCTGTTGCATGCAGGTTATCCCATGCAGAAATGTTACAACTAAAGTTAACATAGTGTGATGATTTTTGTGTGTTGGTAGTGGTTTCTGTGCAAAAAGGTAGCCTTTAATCAAAAGGCAAGAACATCTTGAAGCTGGAGTTGATTTCAGGTCTAATCAGATGCTTTGTATTGGCTGGGAATTGAACCCAAGTCAACTGCTTGGAAGGCAGCTATGCTCACCACTATACCACCAATGCTAGTGTTTGAAGCTGGAGTTAAGTTAGCTACTATAGCAGGACTACAAATCCCAGGATTCCAATCACCTAATTTGAGAAAGGTGGTGCAAAAAAAAAAGGCTTAGTCAGAGGGAGGCTCCCTAAGGCTGCTAGTTCTCATAAAAGGAACCAGGAGGGAACAACAAGCAGAGGTGGAGAGAGACAGAAAAGGGCATTTAGCTAACAATGGCTTACAGTGCTGATGAGGAGGAGACAGAACTAGATGGACATTCCCAGTTCTAAGCTTAAATCTGTTGCCCAGAAAACAGTAGGGAAACTGGATATTTTCTTGTGATTTGGGCAGCATGTTTAGGAAGCAGCAGATGGTTAGACTTGGCATCAATGTAATAGAAGCTATTGTGGCACACTAATTCTGATATAGCACAACTCCTAGGAAAGCCAGAGAGTGACAGCTTTAAAAGAAAAAAAAAAGATGAAACAAGGAGAAGAATGTTTGCTCTACTTTGTTTAAAGTTATTAACTAGAAATAATTTGGGAGAGAGACAAGCTCAATATTAGGGACAGTGTAGGAAGGCTGAGCAATATATACCCAGACATATTAAATAGAACATACTTTAACTAGTGCTGGAGTAGTTTGTCTGTCTGTTAATTGGCTATTTGTGCTTTGAAACCCCTAAAGTTGGGAATGCTGAAGTCATGAGTGAAAGGTCAGTACTTTGCAGCCATGCTTGATCATCTCTGATCTTGTATGCTTTTCTGGAAACTGGTGATTAGAAAACCTTGAACCTTTAAGTTTGAAATGTACTCTGTCAATAATACTCTGTAACTTGTGCTGCAAGCTATATAAGTAGAACTTGAGACTGTAAGGGTTACTCTAGTCAGTCTCTTGGAAACTCTGGCATGGAATTCTTTTAGTCTGTGCAAATCATCCCAGGAAGTGTAGGACTCTGAGCAGTATTTTTCTCCTTATGTTTTTGTATCTGTTTGGAAACTTAAAGGTTGAGCTGTCTTAAGCCTTCCTACATAGCTGCTTCAAACCGTGACTGCTATGCTTGAGTGTTAGCTGTTACTAAATAAAAAGAATTTGGGGGAATTGAATTGTGACTTGGTTTGGAGTCATTATTAAGGACTGGAATGGTGGTGCAAGGGTTTTGAAAAACAAATATAAAACATTACAAGAGTTGTCACAAGGAGAAAAGAGTCCTTGTGGCAACTCTTGTATGCTGACGACATCCAGTTTTTTGTCCAGGTTTGTTCTTCCTGGACAGAAACAGTTGATCTGGTAAATCTGTGTGTATCGACCATTAAGCAATGGCTACTCTTCATCAAGCAGTCCATATGTATTCCGCACATTAAGAAAGGTGGATGGAAGGCAAAACAATTATTGGCATGGTTAAAATGTGACGTGAAGGGGATATTTTAGCCAAAAGATCTTCATTCAAAAATTGGAAAAAGGATCCATCAGAAAAAAATAGGATAAAGCATAAGCATTGGCAAGTTAAATGAAAGACATTGATAAGACAGACTAAGAGAGAATTTGGAAAGAAGTTGGCCGTAGAGGCAAACACTCAAACAATTTTTAAAATATATCTGAAACAAAGCCTGCGAGAGAGCCTGGATGATCAAGGGGTTAAAAGGCACTTAGAGAAAAAGAGTCCATCGCAGAAAGATTAAATGATTTCTTTGCTTCAGTGTTTACTGAAGAGGATGTTGGTGAGATACCTGTTCCGGAGAAGCTTTTCATGGGGGATGATTCAGATCAACTGAACCACAAAAGTTGGATCTAAACTCTGTGTCTCCAAGGACCCTTGCCTCTCTTTTGCATCTCCTTGCATGTCTAAGGGCCAGCAAGAGGGTCACAAAAGTCTCCCCTTTTGCTTCCTCTTCCTACAGAATGAAGACAAATAACTAAACAGTAATAGTACTTTTGGCAGCTTAAGTAAGGGTTGCTAGATGGCTATCATGTTGCTTAAACCTCTCCCCCATATAAACTCATTTCAGTCCCAAGAGTTTAGATGGGGCAGGGGGTTAGTGTTAGTCTCAGTTTAAGGTGGTTTGGACAAGAGTGTTTAGTAGTGTGAAAGGAGTATGAATGGTTTGAGAGGGTTTTCTAGCTTTAAAAAGAAAAATTTAAGGCAGTGCATTCTGTTAGCTGTTAGAATCATATGATACCTGTACTGTAGATTTTTGTTGATTCTACTCTGTTGTATTAGTATTGTTTGTATAGATATGCATAGTTGTTTTCTCATAATGAATATATTGGGAATGCCCTTCAGGATACCAATTGTAATGTTTCTATTTTTGCTGCTGAATAAAAAGTGGAAAAAAAAAAGCTTTCACTATACAAAGTGCAATAACTTACTGATTCCCTAGCATGTGCTATGCATAGATCTCTTGCTAACTGTCCTATGTGTAATAAAGGCTTTAAATAGAGCATAAAAAAAACCCAGCAACTGTCCCAAAAGACTGGAGGATAGACAATGTGACGCCAATTTTAAAAAGGTTTCCAGGGTGATCGTGAAACTATAGACCGGTGAGCCTGATGTCTGTGCTGGGCAAAATGGTAGATTCTATTCTTAAAAACAAAATTACTGACCACATATATATAGTTAATGGGGGAGAGTCAACATGGTTTTTGCAAAAGGAAGTCTTGCCTTACCAATTTACTAGTTTTTTATTGACGGTGTAAATAAAAATGTTGATAAAAGTGAGCAAGCTGATATAGTGCAGTAGTTCCCAACTTGTGGTCTGCAGATCCCTAGGGGGTCACCAAACCATAACAAAGGGTCCACAGGAAGTGATATGGATCTGTTCTCTCTTCTATCCCCCTATTCTCCTGAGAAGAGAGCCTACACTGAGAAAGAAGAGGCCCAATATGCCACTGGCGCATCCCAGCCAGAAACAACTCGAGGCAGCAGGGCAACTGGCACACCTATCCTGCCAGCGGCTGAAGATCAAAGATTGCTCAACGGGCTGCTAGTGCACCCATCCCGCCAGCAGTTAAAGATGGAGAGGCCCGACAGGCCACCGGCATACTCAGCCCGCTGGTGGCTGAAGATGGAAAGAGGCCCATAGGCCGTTGGTGCACTTATCCTGCTGGTGGCTGAACATGGAAAGAGGCCCACAGGCTGCCAGCACACCCATCCCGCCAGCAGCTGAAGACTGGAAAAATGCCACATGGTCACCACCACATCATCTCAACTCGCTAGCAGCATGAGTGAGGAGACAACCACAGGAGCCCCCTGCTCTGCAGACTCCAGGAAACAGAGGAAGAGGCCCAAGTGAGGATGTAAATGGGAGAGGAGGAGGAGGATGTTTGTATGAGAGGGAATGTGTATTAGAGATCATGTGTGTGAGCATGTGTGTCTGTTTGTGAGAGCATGTGTATATGTGTGAGCATGTGGATGTGTATGAGTGACCAGGTTTCTATGAGTGAGAATGAACATAAACGTGTGTTTGTGTGTGTGTGGAGAGAGAGAGAGAGGGAGCATGTGTGTGTGAGAGAGGAGAGAGATTGTGTGCCCCCCTCCTAATCCACAGCAATTTCAGGACGACTGGAAATCAAAAGTTCCCAGGTATGAAGAGTGGCGAATTTTTAAATCCTTGTTAGTTTTAATTGTTGGATGCTGTTTGATGTCTGTTTTGAAATATTTTATTGGTGTTTGGAGAAATTTAAAAATAATTTATTAGATTGCAATTATTGGATGTTCTATATATCAGTTTTTAAATATTATTTTTATTTGTATGATTTTACTATTATTATTAATTTATATTTCTTGATTGTTTTGTTTGTTTTATGAGGAATACAATGTTTTTGTTTTTCCATTGTTGCACTGCAGTTTCCAGTTCAGTTTTTGTCTGCATGTTTGTATTTATACTTTATGGTCTCTTTATTTTGTATTTGGCATGGGTCTGTCTGTGTTTTGCATGTGTGATGTAGGTATTTGCTAGCTTTGAGTTTCTATATAGGGACCTAGAACTGCTGGATTTGTTCAGTTTTCCTAACAAGATGTATTTTGGTGTTTTAGGGTCTCTTGTAATATTTGCAATTTTGCCTTTTCATAGGTAGGATTGTTACTGTTTGAGTCTGACAGTTAGGATGTTATAGTATGGCAGGTTTCCTATAGGTCCCAAGTACATTTTTTGCAGGATTTTGTATTATACAATTTTCCTGGTAGTGGAGGGAGTTTGTATTGCTGTTAATGGGGTGACACCAGCATTTGATGATTTTTTTTAATGGTGAATGTAAGGGTAAAGGGAAATGTCCTTGTTCTGCTCTGCACCCTTTGTAATGGAGTTTCTATGAATGCAGGGTACTGTAGAACTTGAAGTGCAGGTTTTATATTGGGATTCTGTCCCACTCCTATATAGAAGACATTTTATTGATTAATGCACTTTAATAATTTTGGTGATAGTTTTCTTAGATGGTTGAAATTGGCCAGGTGTTTCTTTGTTACTTATAAGTTTTTTCTGTCTAGAGATGCCACAGACATGCATGCCCAGCACTTTGTGACAATGGTGCAAAATGTTTCTAGCAATGGGGGTGTCCTATCTCTGCATATATGGAATTTGGTAACAGGCAGGTGTGGAGAGAGCCATTAGACTTCTGCCAAGATCAAACTAACAGGGTGGTTTCCGGGGCACAGATTTTCGTAGGAAAAAAAAAAATAAAAAATATCATTTTGGGGAGGGGAGAGTTAGGAGGGATATGTGCACCAAACCTCTCACAACATCTCCCTTTTAGTGATGTGGGCCTGTCTCAAACATCCCTCCTTCCCTTTCTCACCAGTACCTCACTCTCTGTCTCTGCTTCATGCTCCATCCCAACCAGTCCCCCCTCTCTCCCTCCATCAGTCCGTCATGCAGTTCTCTCTCTCTCTCCCCCTCTACCAGTCCATCCCCATCAATCTCTCTCCCTCTCTATCAGTCTGTCCCCACCAATCTCTCTCCTTCCCTCCACCAGTCCATCCCTACCAGTTTCTCTCTCTCCCTCCACTTCATTTCCACCACGTTGTTTGCTCTCTCTCTCTCTCTCAATACATTTCTACCAATTTATCTCTCCTTCCACCAATCCATTTCCACCAGTTTCTCACTCTTTCCCTCCAACAATCTTTCTTGCCGGTCTCGCTCTCCCCTCCAGTCCATCATGGTCAGTCTGTCTCTCTCTCTCCCTCCACCTGTTTATCTCTACCATTCTCCCCAGTTGCTCCAGATCCAGCTGTGTGGTTGCCTGTAGTTTCACTACATAAGTTATTGAATATAAGTACATTCTTGCACATTTATTGCTGTGCTTTGCAATTATATGCATTCCATTTATATCAGTAAGCATTATTTAATAAGTTTTATGTATTATGAATGAGCCTGGTGTGCATATAAATTCTGTATTATTACATTAATCACTTTTCTAGGTATGGCACAAAACTGCAGGTAAAAGTGAAAGGGAGGCATGTGGGGGTCCATGAAAATTTTGGAGGTTGAAATGGGGTCCATGCTCCCCAAAAGATTGAAACCCCCCCATTATAGTGTATTTGGGTTTTCAGAAGGAATTTGACAAAGTCCCTCATGAGAAGACTCCTCAGGAAATTTGGAGGTCATAGGATCAGAGGTAATAACCTCTTGTGGATTGGTAACTGGATAAAAGACAAGAAACAGATTCTATTTTAGTATATTCATAAATGATCTGCAGAAAGGAACAATGAGTGAGGTGACCCAATTTGCAGATGGCACAAAATTGTTTCGAGACCTTAAAACAGGAGCAGATTATGAGGAACAGAAGAAGGACTTCATGAGACTAGGAGACTGGGCACCTAAAGTGCAGATGCTATTTAATGTGGACAAGTGCAAAGTGATACACGTAGGGAAAAATAACTCTAATTACAGGTTAATGATGCTGGGTTCCATATTGGAAGTCATCACTCAGGAAAAGGACCTCTGAGACCTTGTCAATAATAATACCTTGAAAACTTCGGCTCAATGTATGGCGGCAGTCAAAAAGGCAATTACAATATTAGGAATTATTTGGAAAGGAATAGAGAACAAGAACATTTATCGCATGCCGGCTGGCCTCGACTGAAGAAGAGGGACTCTGTGCCAATTGAAAAAAAAGTTTGAAAAATGGACTCAGAGTAGAGCTCCACTACCGCGAGGCAACTACTTTGCGGGAAAAAAAAGAGACTGAAGGGGGACCCCAGCTGGATGCAGGGTTGGTGCTATGCTGAGCATGCTCAGTGCGCCAGTCAAAGTTCTAGAAACTTTGCCAACATTTTTTCCGTGCTGGGCTCCATCCTACGTTGTCACCCATGTGTGAGGACTAACATCCTGCTGTCCTAGGAGAATTAATCTGAATTTCCCTCCTGCCAATCTTCAACCACTTGTTACATGATTAACCTAATTTATAGGAATTCTGCTAGTTAAAATTGTATATATTGTGTATTGTATAACTTATTTATTCAATTCAATGTTGTCCAAGTTCCATAGTTTCCCTGTTCTCTGTAAGACATTCGTGTTAAGTCATTTCTAAGTTCTATGTAAACCGAAGTGATTGATAACATTGTTACCAGAACGTCGGTATATAAAAATGTTAAATAAAATAAATAAAATAAAAACACCTGTTACAGGTAAGGAACTCTGCTTTACCCGTTCAAATAACACTAAGACTAGGAGACACTCCATGGAACTAGCAACCAGCAGATTTAAAACAAATTGTAGGAAGTATTTTTTCACTACATGAACAATCCAAACTGTGGAATCTGTTGACAGAGAATATATTAGAACATTTAAGAAGGGCATTAAAACCTGGCTCTTTCAACAAGCTTTCACATAACATTAGTCGATATACTTAATTCCTCACTCGTCATGCTTATAACCCAGTTAACTGTTTTATTGGACCATTAAGACTTTTATATAGCTCTTAATTGTATTTTATGATATTTTAATTGTACTTTTATGATATTTTGAACTTTTTATTGTATTTTATGTTTACTGTGATTGCTTTTATTGAATCATATATTTCATTTATTGTAAACCGATGTGATGTATCCTACGAACATCAGTATATAAAAGCAAATAAATAAATAAATAGATGATCAAGGCAGCTGAAATGGGGTTGAAAATAGGATTGGACGAGTTCCTGATGGAAAAGTCCGTAATCAGTTATTAGCCAGGTAGACTTGGGAAAACCAAAAGTGAGATACAAGAAATAGATCAGCAGCTAGGGATCTGCTGGGTACTTGTGTCCCAGACTGGCCACTATCAGAGATGGGATGCTGGTCTTGATGGACCTTGACCTAATTCAACATGGTGGTACTTATGTTCAGGCCAGTCTGTAATATTATCTTACATTAGTACCTATAGTACCTTAATGTAATCTGCTTTTATGTACACTTTGAAGTACTGAAAAGCAGAATATAAAAATCTAAATAAATAAAATAAATACATGACACATAATATACTAAAGATGTCCACGAAGCATAAAACAAGTTGATCTTTTTTTTTTTTCCCTATTTTTATTCCACCTTGAAATGTCATGAGATTGGTTCATATAGAAAGAAGCTGCTGCTTTTAGGTTTACACAGTAGAGTAAATCATTGTAAATACAGAACACTTGCATTCATATCGTTAAAGTTGGGAAAAGTGCTGTGATTTCAGTGAAGTCAATGTCTCTTCCTGCATTTGAAATAAATTGGTAATTTAACCTGTACTCCTTGGGGTTCCATGGTTTGAAGAAGCACGTGATCATTTTGTGTGGTGTTCAAGAATAGATTTTAGTCTTGGGGGAATTCTGTGCAGAATTATCTAAAATTCTGCATACTTTATATTGGTCAAAATAACACAATATACATCAGAGTCTTTGAATAATATAAAATGTAATATAGAAGAGTTATTACACCAAGATGCAGAGTTTTAAATATTTTGAGCAGAATTCCTCTCAAAGTACAATGTAAGTGTGTCCCTGCTACCCTCTCTCCTAGCCCCCTGGCCAGACTATTTTCATTCAACCCTTTCAGGCTGCAACTCCTCTGCACCCCACTTTCTCTCCCCTTTCACTCCAGGTTCAACTCATTCCACTCTATCTCCACCCCCTAGCCCTCCATTCCCAGAGTTTGACCCCTCTCTCATACAGCCCCTCCCACAGGCTCCCTCTCTCTCTCTCTCTCTCTCACACACACACACACCCTCACACAGGTTCCTTCTCTCTCGCACACATTCCCTTACACAGGTTCCCGCTTGCTTGTGCACACACCTTCACACAGTCTCCCTCTCTGTCTTGCACACACTTCCACATACCTCTACACACAAGCCTCTCTCTCTCTCACACACATACTCACTCACATGCACACCCCTTAATACAGGCTCCCAATCTCTTACTCACATACACACTCCCTCACACAGGCTCCCCCACCCCCTCTCAAACACACGAGCAACCTCAGTTACACACTTCCTCTCTGATTCTGCTGCAGATGCGATGGGCTCAGTCTGCAGCTACTGTGGGCCTGAGTCTTCACTCTCCGTCTGGGCCTAATCTTCAGCCACGAGCGGGATAGGCTCCACTCATGGCCCTTAGGGTCTCTTCGAGCCTTGGCCACGAGCAGGATGGGCTCTGCTTACAGTCCACAGGCCTGTCTGATCTTCAGTCACGAGCGGAATGGGTTCTGCGTGATGTTCTGCCAGGCCTCTCTCCAAATTCTGTGCAAATTGTGCGCTGTGCAGTTGAGTGGAATTCCCCCAGGAGTAATCAGATTTCTGAAGACAAGGGTCACTGGAGCACCCCGTGCATGTATAGGGAATAAGCAGAAGGAGCATATATCTCCTTATCAGTGTGACAGCATTACATGAGAAAGGAGAACCTTAGTGATTTTCACTAAAGTGCTCCCTGAATTTCTAAAAAAATGAGCAGCACTGCTGTTTTAAGTATAAAAAAAACCAAAAAAAATTCAGCACTGCAGGGACAATAAATAAATGTACTTTTAGATTAATAAAACAAGTAGCAAAGACCATTAGGTGTTTTGTGGGTTGCAAAGTGAATAGGAGAGCAAGAAGCTTTTTTTTTTGTGTTGCTTTTTTTGCATTAAAATTGTAACAGTTTTTATAGTGCTCAAATCCTCCCCATGAAGTGAAGATTGTAGCCATATTGAATGAGAATGAGGAGGATATTCTTTGTGAATGTTGTTTTTAGAGATCCCTTCTCATACTGCAAAGGCTGACAGGTTTCTAAAATATGGTTGCCAACTAGTGAAAGTCTTGCATTTTGGTAAAAGTTTGGGGATGGTAACCTGCTGCTGCCAGAGCCATTTCTTGGCACCATGAGGTTCAAGGGAAAATCCATAATACTCCAGGACTCTCCATAGCCCCTCCTGCCTCTTATATTGCCTGCAGAATGCAGGCCTGACAGCACCTGCCACGGGGACTTCGGAAGAGCACAACACTCACAGTCATCAGGGTGATCCTCTTTTTCTTGCAATGCCTGTGCTGACTTTCAAAGCTGATGCTGTTAGTAGAGGAGTTTGTGGGACTGCCATGGCGAAGGTCAGTATGTGTGCTGTGCATGCTGCCTGCCCTGCATTCTGCTGCCTGTGCCTTTTTTGCTCGTCTGCTGTTGGGGATGAGGGGGCTGAAATCAGGAGATTGAGTTTAGAGGAAGAGAGATTTAGATCGGGGAGGATGTGGCACGGGAGGGGGGGACGAAGAAGGACTGAGATGGAGAAATTGAGATGAGGAAAGGACTTAAAGGGGAAGGTGAAGACAGAGGTCCGCTGAGAACGGTAGATAGAAAGTTGAGAGTCGGAGGCCAAAAGTTTGGATCCAGCTGAGAGTATGAGAAGGAAAGAAATGGAATCACTGGGAGCAATGGGGATGAGAGATGGGAAGGAGTGGTAAAGGGAAGTAAAAGGTGAAGAGAAGGGAGGAAGAGAGGAGATTGGGTGGGGGTGGGGTGGCTGGGCAGGAGTCTGACAGGATGGAAAGAAGTGTTAGAATGAGAGGTGAAGAAGAGCAAAATGAGAAGAGAGATATGGGAGAATAATGTTGACGAGTGGTGGGATGGGCCGCAAGATGAAAAAAAGACACACAAGGAAAAGTGAAATGGAAAGAAAATCAGGAATAGGCTTTAGAAGACAAAAAGAGACTGCAATCATAATGCAAAAGAACTTCAGACAGCAAAGGTAGTAAAACCGTTTTTTACTTTTGATAGTTATTGGCATCTGTACACTAAACATATATTTTCTGTAAATTTTGGTTTAAAATTGTGTATTAAAACTGAGAAAAGCACTGCCCTATAACTTAAAGGCCTCATTCACAAAGCCTTCTTTATGGGGAAAGGTCTGGATTAATGGATTCGTAAATGTTGAAAAGTAAATTTAGTTTTTATGAAACATGACAGACAACTTTTCAGTCTATTGAACAGATCTAGCAAGGACTACTATGGGCAGTTTAATTTTGAGAGTGGATTCCTTTTTTATATTTAGTTACTTCATGAAAAATTGTTGTGTATTTCATTGTAACTTGTAGCATTATACTTTCAGCATGAGCACTAACCATGCTGACATGGTAAAAAAAAGAAATGGCACCTTAGAAGGTTTCTTTGTCTGTCCTGCTGATAGTGAAACTGTACAAGGAGGAGAAGAAAAATGGTCTGATTGCTGTTAGCACCTGAAAACTCAACTGATGGGAACAGCAGTGGGTGAAGATTAGGCAGTTAGGCCTGGATGCTACTTTTACATCCTTTTTCAGACGAATTGAATTGCTTTTAATGCTGAATAGTCTGTAATTACTGTTCACTTGCATTCTTAAGCAGCTATTCTAGTAATGCCTGCTTCACTAATTTATTGCAGTTAGACTTGAGTTACATACTGAATTGCTAGTAATTGTTTTCAAATGACTCTGGGACAAAGGATTTGATCTTTTTTTTTAAACAGAAGTTGATTTTTTTTTTTTTTTGCCAATCCTGTTTTTTTTTTCATACAAATATAATGCATAGAGCTCTACTGGCAATTTAAAATTGAGAAATAGGTTGTGCCGAGCCACTGCAAAATAAATTCTAAAATTGCATGTCTGCTATAATACTTGTCATGAGGGGAGGGAAGTTCAGAAAGTCTCAGCTTTGCTATAATTTCACCAGTTCTGAAGCTGAACACAGCTCTAACCTTTTGTTTTCTACCATGTCTCTTAAGTAGATTGGCATTTTCTGTCTAGTCTCTTACCGTTCTGTGCATTCTTTGTGCTAAAACTAGGAATTTTAGACAAGATTAGTATGCTATGTGCTCACAGTAATGGCCTTTTCCTTATTATATTATTGCAGGTAAAACAATGCTTTATATTTATTATAATTTTATGTTTTGCCTGGTGCTGAGGCTCAAGGCAATTTACAATTAAAAAATTCACAATCAGAATATATAGCATGTTACAAATAAAAGCAGAAAATGATAAATATAACATGAAAAAAAATAAAATCAACATATTGTCAAACGTCAGGAAACAAGAGTTATGTGCAGATAATCAAAAACTTCTTTAGAAGATTTCAGATATAAAGCGTTAAAAAACAAAACAAAAAAAAACACCAAATAGGAGCAGTGCAAATTGCTGATTTAAAAGTTAATTCAACTTAGAATGTCAAAATATAATCATACATTCAAGGCAGTACCGTATTTTTCGCTCCATAAGATGCACTTTTTTTCCCCCAAAAGTGGGGGGAGAATGTATGTGCGTCTTATGGAGTGAATATAAAAAAAACAAACTAAAAATCTAACAAACCCCCCCTCTCTCCTGACTCCCCCAATACCTGCCAACTTAATTTACTACAACCCCCCACCCTCCTGACCCCCCCAAGATCTGCCAAAATTCCCTGGTGGTCCAGCGGAGGTCCAGGAGCGGTCCGGGAGCGATCTCCTGGGCAAGGGCCGTCGGCTGGCAGTAAACAAAATGGCGAGGACGGCCCTTTGCCCTTACTATGTCACTGGGGCCGACCAATGGCAGCGGTAGCCCCTATGAAATAGTAAGGGCAAAGGGCCGTCGGCGCCATTTTGATTACTGGCAGCCGACGGCCATTTGCCCTTACTATGTCACAGGGACTACCGCTGCCATTGGTCGGTCCCAGTGACATAGTAAGGGCAAAGGGCCGTTGGCGCCATTTTGATTACTGGCAGCCGACGGCCCAAGCCCAGGAGATCGCTCCTGGACCACTCCTGGACCCCCCGCTGGACCACCAGGAACTTTTGGCAGGTCTTGGGGGGGTCAGAAGGGTGGGGGTTTGTAGTAAATTAATTTGGTAGGTCTTGGAGGTGGATCAGGAGGGTGGGGGGTTGTTAATTAATTTAAAGGGTTGGGATGGGTTGGTTTTTTTTTTTTTTTGGGGGGGGGTTCCCAGAGAAAGAAAAAAGTTTTCTGATCTGGGGAGTGGACCGAAATGGCCCTCCACAGACCCGAAGACAAAATGGGGAGAAAAAAAAAGTTATGCACTGCCCTAATTTGCTCCATCAGACGCCCAGGAACAGAGCCGGTTTAGCACAAATTTTTTTTTTTTTTAATTTCCCCCTCTGAATCCTAGGTGCGTCTTATGGTCAGGTGCATCTTATGGAGCGAAAAATACGGTAATTTGTTTTATAATCAAACAAACAAAAAATGGAACAGCCCAAAATAAGAAAATTAAACTTATCCTTTATCCAGTCATTATTATTTTAAGTACAAAAACAGATTTATAAATGGGTTGGGTTTTTTTTTGTGTTGAAATCTTTTATTAAGAATTTTATAATAAGGTCAAATAAACAATGAACAATACAAAGCATAAGAAAAGAACAATAAAACTCGTCAGCATATCCATAATAATATCAAAATTCACAGCTATGTGGGGACAATCATAATATCTAACATAATATCAAATACGGAATCAAAAGTAGAAAGAAATACTATAAATGAAAAAGAAAGGAGAAAGTAAAAAAAAGAGACAAGAGAGAAGAGGAAAGAAGAAAGAAAAGAAGAAAAAGAAGAAGAAAAGACTGAAACCGAAGTATGAAAATACTTTCAGGAATGCAAAAGAAAACTTGACCGAAATCAATAGACTGACAGGCAGAAGTTGAGCAGAGCACATTTGTGAATTAAGGATGTAACGTCAGGTAAACGTCTAATGGTTTCCACACCTGCGACCAAGCTGCTAACCTCCTAAATTTGATTGCCATAGCTTTTTCATATTTCACAAATAAACATACAGAGTTCCACCAAAGATGCTCAGAGAGTAAATCACTGCGTTTCCAATTTGAAAGAATGTTATGTTGCACAACGGTAAGAAGGAAATCTAATAACTTGCAATGAGGAACTGAAAGTAGTATAGAAGGATGAGCTCCTTTTAAAATAGTTATAGAGTAGGATAAGGGTTCCTTGAACTGAAAACTCTCAGTCACTGTGCGCCACACCTATGTCCAAAATTTGAACATGTAGGGACATGAGTATAGCATATGTTGTAACGTGGCATTAGGACCGGAACATGACCAACAGTTATGGGAGGGGAGAACTCCAGCCCGATAGAGCTTCCAAGGAGTCCACAGGGCCCTGTGCAATACAAAGAACATGGATTGAGTAAGACTAGAGGATAAGGATATGCGCATCATAACATTCCATACATATGCCCAACATTCCGGAGAAATCTGGATAGACAATTCTTCAGCCCAAACTGTAGAAAGCAGAGATTTAGAAAATTTATGAGATAATTGGTTAATTAGCTTATATAGATGAGAGGCCAAATGTCCTCTAGGGCCATATTCTTGATATATATCAAGCAGAAAAGGAGACTTGTCTGGATATATATTCTTCCCTTGTGCAGAGAGAAGAGCGTGCCTAAGTTGTAGCCAGGCATAAAATTGAGATTTAGGGAGAAAAAACAATCTTGCAACACTGAAAAGGAGCAAAGTTCACTATTATCAAAAACATCTGAGATTGACCAAATTGCCGCTTTGCTCCATGTTAGCCAAAAAATGGGATGGTTATCAGTACGGAGCAAGGAATTACCCCAGAGCGGGCCAAATTTTGAAGACCTCCAAGAGTAGGTTAATTGAGAACGAAGATTTTCCAACTCCCCAAATGCTTTATGGAGGGAGCGTAAAATTGGATGCACAGCTGTACGAGGAGATAGGGTAGCACCCGGAAATAAGAACATAGGAAGTGGAGAAAGTAGAGTGGATTCTAAGCCCAGCCATCTTGGTAAATTAGCAATTGGAATAAAGTGAGAAAAATAAAAAAAAAACCAGATTGCAAAATAAAGGCTTGATGGTATCTGTAGAAATCAGGAAAATGTACCCCACCATGTTGCTTGCTGGCTTTCAATTTTACACAGAGCTATCCGTGGAGTTTTATGATTCCATAAAAATGTAGTCAGCAATCTATCTACGTATGAATAAAAATCTTTTGAGAAAAAAATTGGAACCATAGCAAGAATATATGTGACCTTTGGGGCTAAAACCATTTTTATAGTTTCCAATCTCCCCCACCAGGTTAGGTGTAAAGGAGACCATTTAAGAGTGGCGCTCCTAAGTTGTTGCAAGATGGTGGTTTCGCAGTGAGTAATGGTATCACTTGGATCAGTATGGAAATAAATTCCCAAATACTTAAGGCCTTTATTCATTTTCTGTATTTGATATTGGGAAAGATCCAAGAGTGAGCCACTATAATTAAGTGGGAGGAGCTCAGCCATGTGCCAATTAATTTTGTATCCAGAAATCATAGAATATTGAGAGATGAGAGAGAAGAGAGCGGACAGTGAAGACAGAGGATTCGTAAGAAAGAGCAAGACATCGTCAGCATATGCAGATAACTTGTATGTTTCCGTTCCTACTGTTATTCCCGTAATAGCATGATTAGTGCGGATTGCCGTTAATAAAGGTTTCAAAGCCAGGTTAAAAAGCAGAGGGGAGAGGGGGCAACCCTGTCTTGTACCTCTAAAAAGTGGAAAATGCGTAGATTTCTGATTGTTTATATAGAGGTAAGCGGAAGGGAAATGGTAAATACATTTAATCCAGGATAAAAAAGTTGGTCCAAACCCATACCATTGCAAAATATGAAAGAGAAAAGACCATTCGACTCTGTCGAAGGCCTTTTCGGCATCAAGAGATATGGCTACTGTCGGGTCTGAAGCATGAAATTGAAGATGACTCAAATGCAAAAAAAGGCGTGAATTATTGGTAATTAAACGACCCTTGATAAATCCAGATTGATCTGGGTAAATCAGCGTCGGCATTAAATGAGATAGTCTAGTGGCCAATATTTTTGCAAAAATTTTGTAATCTGTATTAAGAAGAGATATTGGGCGATAATTGGAGGGAAGAGAGTCATCTCTACCTGGCTTTGGAAGAACTACCACACAGGCTTCAGTGAAATCAGAGGAAGCTTGCGGATTATTCAAGAGGGAGGCAAAATAAGACTGCAAATGAGGGCATAATGTTCCTTGAAAAGCTTGGAAAAAGTCAGAAGTGAAGCCGTCCGGGCCTGGAGCTTTACCAGATTGCATCGAGGATATAGCCGCAGAAATTTCAGCCACCTGGATCGGAGCATCTAATTGTGATCTCTGAGTCTCTGTCAACGTATAATGA
Organism: Rhinatrema bivittatum; assembly: GCF_901001135.1. Classification (NCBI taxonomy): domain Eukaryota; kingdom Metazoa; phylum Chordata; class Amphibia; order Gymnophiona; family Rhinatrematidae; genus Rhinatrema; species Rhinatrema bivittatum. Next base: position 256,256,412 of record NC_042615.1, on the reverse strand, counting down.
GGCAGTGATGATAAAAAATCTTGTGGTTGAGTAGGTGAGGGAGAAGCTTCACTTTGATAAAGAGTAGCATAAAAGTCGCGAAAGGTTTGCAAGATTTCTGCGTCCGAGGTCAAGAGTCGACTCGCAGGGGATTGAATTTTCACTATCTTCTTTTTGTCCGTTCTTTTCTTCAGTAATGATGAAAGAAGGTGACCACATTTATTATTTTCAGCATAGTATCTGGCCTTGCTCTGAAATAGATGGAGTTCCACGTGATCGCTAAGTGACTGGTTATAATGGAATCGGGCCTTTAACAATGGGTTCAAGGTTTGAGTAGATGGTCTTTGAATGTGTATTTGTTCTAAGCGTTCCACCTCTTGTTGCAGCTGTTGAAGTTGGGCTCTTTGAGATTTGTGTTTGTGAATAGAATAGCTAATTACTTCTCCTCTAATAGTAGCTTTAAAAGCAGCCCACACAGTCGGAGTTGAGATGTCAGGAGAGACATATTGATTTGAAAAAATTCCTCAATTTTTGTGGTAAGTGAGGAAACAAAAGCTGAGTCTGAAAGTAAAGATGGATTGAAACACCATTGTTGGTCCATTTGAATTGGCTTCTGAAAATCACAAGTTATAGTTACTGCTGCGTGATCTGATATCAAAATCGGATGTATTTTGGATGATCGAATCCTGGATATCAAAGCATGAGAGACCAGAAAAAAGTCTATCCTCGAGTACGATGAGTGAGGAAAGGAATAAAAAGTATAATCAATGGCAGTAGGATTAAAGAGTCTCCAGGGGTCGGACAAGCCGTAGGTACGTATAAGGTGTTGTAAAGTCTGTGTAGGTTTAGACAGGAAAGGTTTAGCCGTCGACCTTTTATCTAAGATGATATCCATAGGTTGGTTGAAATCTCCTCCTACTATATATTGTGCAGGTTCCATGATTAAAAGTTGCGCTAAGACTGTTTGAAAAAAGCTCGGGTCATCTTGGTTGGGTGCGTAGAGGTTAAGAATCATATAGCGTTCATTTTGTAACAATATCTGAATGATGTTCCAGCGACCATCTGGGTCAGCCGCTTGATGGAGAACCTGAGTCCCCAATCTTTTATGAAGCAAGATGGCTGTTCCCCTTTTTTTCCTGGTAGCCGGACTGTAGAAAACGTGGCCTACCCATTGTTGCTGCAATTTGACAGATTCGGCTGCGTTCAGATGGGTCTCTTGTATTAAAATACACGTACTATAACCCAAAGCTTCTCACCCAATGTGAAACTCTTGCGACGCTGCACCAACAAAATACTTAAATAATGACCTTCATAATAGGCTTCCTCGTTTGGGCTTTCGCCTATACAACTCGGCCTTATATATAATCATCGGTCATGATGTTGACAATATTTTTCAGGAATTTTTCTTTTGCAAATTAAAATGATAAAGTCAATTACTATTTCCACTGCTGACTGACATTATTTCATGTATATAAAGCGTCATTCAAATGATTGAACTTATCTGACGGTGTTCACAGTTCTTTCTGTGGCACGGTGATCAAGATATGCTAGCAGAGTTTCACAGTTGGATAAATACGTTAGATAGGAATTTACAATTTACAATGACATTTCATTCAGAGCAAATAGATTTTTTAGATTTACATATTTCAAAAAATGGAAATAAGTTAACTACTACTCTCTATCGAAAATCCTGTGAACGTAATACCTTGCTGCATTTTTCAAGTTTTCACCCCCATCATCTGTTAAAAAATCTACCTATTGGCCAGTTCCTGCGGTTGAAGCGTATCTGCAGTACTACAGGGCAGTTTCAGCTGCAAGCAGATCTTTTGGCTAAAAGACTCTTACAACGTGGTTACCCCATACGATATATTAAGTCAGCATGGAAAAGAGCTACAAATGCCCAACGATGTTGGTTATTATTAGACAAACAGAGTGATAACCAATCGCCTTTAGTTTGCACGATCCCTTTTTCTGACAGGGCTGGATCCATTGCACGTTCAATCAAGCAACATTGGGCTGTTTTGCGCCCCCATAACACCTTGTTTGATGATTATCCCATTATTGCATATAGTAGAGGACGCAATATTGGAGACTTGGTGATGCATTCATTTCTGCAGGAACCTATTGAAGATGTGTTGCCACATGGTACTTGGCCGTGCACTGGTTGTTCAGTTTGCAAACAAATTATTACTGGTGAAACTTGGACTAATGCTAGAGGGTATAAACATACAGCATATCATTATACTGATTGCCGTTCCACACATGTCGTCTATCTCATCGAATGTCCGTGCAGACTTTGTTATGTTGGTAGAACTAAAAGGATGATTCGTACACGTCTGGTTGAACATCGGAGTTGCATCACCACGGAAAAATTGACTGCTCCCATAGTGCAGCATTGTAAAGAGTTTCAACATTCTTTTGATTCCTTGCGTTGGAGAATTTTAGAAAAAATTATGAATCATCCTCGTGGAGGAGACATCAATAAAGTTCTAAATAAGAAAGAACAGCAGTGGATATTTAGATTAAATACTGTGATTCCAGCAGGGCTTAATGCCTCTATAGAATGGTATACTCTGATATAATGTGGTATACGGTAAACCCGCAGTAAGTTTGATAGGTGGGAGGAGCAACATTACGTCATTTCTCCATCATATCCGAGGGCTTTGGGAGGTTTCCCCGGAAATGGGTAAAAAACGCCGAAGCGCCATGTTTGATTTGTTTGACAACCATGTAAGTACTTTTCCAGGATACGGTCCGCTCTGATATAACTGTAAGTCCACTGAAAATTTTGGCTGAATGTGCGAGATTGGTCAGTATAGTTGATTAATGAATGTTTTCGACGCAGAACCATTACCCTTGATGAAGGACTGGGAGATGGTGAAAGCAGTCCGAAACACGTTTTCGTGTCGGGTCAGCACCGTGAACTCTGTCATGGTTTTCAACGGGTCAGCACTGTGAACACCGTCAGATAAGTTCAATCATTTGAATGACGCTTTATATACATGAAATAATGTCAGTCAGCAGTGGAAATAGTAATTGACTTTATCATTTTAATTTGCAAAAGAAAAATTCCTGAAAAATATTGTCAACATCATGACCGATGATTATATATAAGGCCGAGTTGTATAGGCGAAAGCCCAAACGAGGAAGCCTATTATGAAGGTCATTATTTAAGTATTTTGTTGGTGCAGCGTCGCAAGAGTTTCACATTGGGTGAGAAGCTTTGGGTTATAGTACGTGTATTGTTTGCTCCCAACACTTTTCAAAAAAGAAGATTAAGTCCTACTCCAGTTATTTTTAAGTCTCTTGTATTAAAGCAATATCTGCATGTAAAGATTGCAAATACATAAGAATTTTTTCCTTTTAATCTGATGTGTAAAACCATTGACGTTCAGTGATGCTATAGTAAAGTTTGAGATGATGGACGCCATGTGTGAAAGTCGCTGAGATAGGGCCAAAATATCCGCCTGCCATCTTGTATTCCAAAAAACAAAAATAAGAGCAAGCAGGAAAGAAAAAGGGAAAGAAAGAAAAATAGAAAGGTCCAGTGAGAATAATGGCCTCTAAACATATCAAAGAGAGAAACAAAGCGTGGGTTAGAAGCCAGAAAAAGGCCTTAAGATATATGCCAGACAGTGAGACACTGCAAGCAAGAAACAATAGGATTGATGAGCCTCTAGGTGGGCAAATGGCTCCATGCCCTCCGCTGCCAAATATTCATACGCTGAGGTGCGAAATCCGCCAATACAGAGCCAAGGCGGAAAAAAGAAGAGAAAAGAAAAATCCAATCTTTGAAGAAACAAGGTCTAATCCACGGCACTCCTTGCCCATAGGATGCCAAGAGCCTTTAAAACATAGTCTTCCCATATATAAGTAAAGAAAGGTGATAAATCATCTGTAGGTAACTAAAAAAATTCTTCTCAGGGGGACCATCAGTTGAGTGTAAAAGAAATATAAAAAGAAAAAGAGCGGCTGCTTATTTAGGCCGGTGATACCACGTACATTTAAGGGATATGAAGGACGCCATTAGAGGTATCCATTTATGAAAAACACCAACTCCAGTGCGGCGAGAGAGCAATGATGCAGAGCATAGGAATTTATAGCAAATCAAGTTATCATCCCAGTATTCTCGTCTTGTTGTGACAGGTACTGTTCAGCATCTGGAACAGTATGAAATAATTTTGTTTGATTGTTGAAGGTAATCTTTAACTGCGCGGGATAGAGAATCCCATACTTCGCTCCCATAGCCTGAAGTCTGGGATGCAGCGCTAAGAAGGCCTTACAGCGTTCTGCAGTAGTTTTAGCTAAATCAAGAACGAATAGGATTGAGTTACCTTGAAATGTAAGAGGAGCTTTACTCCGTGCTGTAGTTAGAATAGCCAAGGCTTGAGGAAATCGCAGTGCTTTGGAGATGATCGGTCTGGGAAATCGTGGGTTCCGAGGAGGTCGAGAAGGGACGCGGTGTGCGCGCTCAATTTCAAAAGGGTGATCAAAAGTTATATGTAGTAACGATGGTATACACTTCTGAAGAAACGCTATCATGTCTGTCCCCTTGGAACCTTCAGGCACCCCTAGGATGCGAACATTACTGCGCCGATTCCGGTTCGATAGATCTTCTAGCTCCTGCTGCAATTTTTCTACGTCTTTCGTGAGATGAGGCAATGGCGCCGTAGTTACCAACAAGGTGGACGTTTGCGATTCCAAGTCCTCTAATTTTAATTGAAAAGAACCTATTTGGGTAGTTACTGCTTGTAGCTCTGATCTAATGGCCGTTGTGGCGTCTATGTTTAGCTGGATCATGTCTTTCAGTTGTTTAAGCTCAGCTAACACCAATTCAGCTGACGCCATTGCCTTTGTAGTTGGGGCCTTATCCGGCGATTGCGGATCTTGCTTGGCTCTTTTTGTTCCGGCGCTGGCCGCGAAGGCTGCTTCAAATTTACCAGTTTTTGATGCAGCCATCTCAGGGAAGAAAATAGCGAAAGATTTGCTTATAGTAAGCCTAAAAGAAAGGCTCTGCACGGCGATTTATTAGGAGGCTTAACGGAGCGGAAGGTTCAGGCAGCCATCTTGTCTCAGCGCTAGAGCGCCCCCCCAGATTTATAAATGTTAAAGCCTATAGAAGAAGTAAATCAAGATCTAAATGCTTCATTCAATATTGAAAAATGTAAATAAATCACAATTCTAAATTTTAAGAACTAATATCTCCCCACACTTCCCTACATCCAGATCTGATCACCTCCACACTTCCATACATACACACTCACCATCATTCATACAAACGCTCATTAAAAACCACTAAAAAAAATCATATATAGAGAGTCCCATGAACAATTTCAAAAAGCACTCCTGGAATAAAGTACTTGGCTTATAATAATGTCCATTGTTTGTAATTATAAAAGGAATTTGATCCTTTAAGAATAAAACTTTCATGATAGCCTTAAAAATGCAGAGTTCCCCGACATGTACATGCTGCATCGGAGGGACAGAATACTAGAAATCAAAGAGAATGTAAAGCAAAATAAATAAGTAGCAAAATTCTAACAATATACCCACCTCTGTATACACCAGTCACCACCCATGATTACTCTGCCATAATATACCTGCAGTCCAATTCCTTAGATTGTCACCTGTGCACTGATCAAATGGATTTTATTAACCAAGCACAGGTTATGGCTAAAAATGTTATTGTACATGGATATCTGAGACATATCATCAAGACAGCCTTCAAGTGAGCACTTTTTACACATCACAATTCGCTTCTCCTTTCCAATACCACTACTGACTCTGAAGCAGTCACTTGTATTCTACCGTATTCCAGAAGAGTGGGAATCTTATGTAATATTCTTAAACGCCATTGGAATATCTTTACTCTTCATCCTATTTTTTCCACTATTCCACTTTTTGCCTTCTAAAAAGGGCGCAACCTTCAGGATTTTTTTGGTAGCGTAAGAATTACCCTCTCATGCACCTAACATGGCCTATACAGGCCATAAATCATGTGGCTCTTGTCGTGCCTGTACTTTATTGCTTACACTATCTACATTTCAGCATCTGGTTTCAAATAAGCAATATAGAGTTACATTTTCATCTAATTGTAGCACACATATGTGGTCTCTGTGATTCTTTTGTCCATGCCAGTTGTTATACGTCGGCAAGACCATTCTTGCCTTCGTATAACATGGGTGTATATACCCATGTTATACGTCGACATGTTATACTTATACATGTTATACGTATAACACGTACCCATGTTATACGTATACATTCTTGCCGACGTATACATGGGTGTATTTCAGAGCACTGTGGTTTTGTTTACGCCATCAACGGGAGGATGCACCTCTTGTATCACATTGGCCACAACATACAAGATCTGCAATTTTTTATTGACAAAATCATTCTCCGCAGTAGAGGGAGTGATACTGCCAACATTCTCTTACAGAGTGAACTAAGGTGGATTTTTCATTTGCAGTCCCTGTACTCTAATGGCCTGAACCAGGAAATCGATTGGTCTCCTTTCTATTAATTTATCTCTGTATTAATAATTCTTTGAGATTTTAGGTTCTACACATATGGCTCTGTTTTCACTTGAAGTTATTGATATGTTTGCTCCTCCGTTGGAGGGTAACATGCAATTCATTACACCATTTTGTATGTCTTTGGTTTTCGTTTCTTGATTTTTTTCCATACATGCAAGTCTATGACAAAGACATCACGCTTTGAGGACTGGTTCCTTTATTAGCATGGTCTTTGGGGACCATTTGATGGTCCTTTTAATGTACTATTATAAATCAGTAATGGTTCGATTTAAACTTACAATGCTTTCAGTTTTCTAATGCACTTTTTCTGTTTATAGATATAGGTATACTTATTATGCTAGTTACACTTTTTGTTCAATTTATTTTCCTTCATTCTTCAGTTCTCATGGTATATAAGGCCAGTTCATTCCATCTGATTTATTTTAGTGGACTGTTTCTTATTTATTTTTAAATCTGTTAATTTATGACCATCTATAATTTACAAGGTGCTTCTCAACACAGCTCTTAAAATGCCTTTCAAATGTAAGTATAATCATATGGAATATTTATGACAGGTTTTCTATCTTTCCGTTCTGATTGGTTGAGCTTCCTTTGTTTTTCATTGGAGCTCTAGAGTCATGTGATTATTTGGCACTCTTTTTGGAATGTTATATATGCCTCTTCTTTTTAGTAGTGTTTCTTGTCTCATACTGATGTTGTATAAAGAAGTTTATAGAATTGTAATTTTGATGAGGGCAGCTATGTTCAGTTATCTCCTGGTGTGTACAGGATGGTTATATTGTTAGAATTTTACTATTTATACAGCTTTATGTTCTCTTTGACTTCTAGTATTCTGTCCTTCCCATGTAGCGTGTTCGCAAAACACGTACGTGTCAGAACTCAGCTTTTTCAAGGCTATTTGTGCAAGCTTATTCTTAAAAGATTGAATAAATTATCTTTGGAATTATATAACAAATTACTACCTTGGATGTATGATTATACTTCGACATTCTAAGCTGAATGGACTTTTAAATCTGAAATCTGTACTGCACCTATTTGGTGACCTATGCATATGTGGTGCAGCCTATTTCCACCCATCTTGTTGGGGAAAAAAAACATAACAAAAAACTTTATTTTGCCAGTCCGAGTATGACTCACAAAATTAAACTACTTGCTAAATCCAGTGTTCTAAAGGAAAAAATAAAACAAACGGGTTTTTGAATATTCTATGTGCAGGGAGAAAAAGTATAGAGAAGAATAACAGATTATTTAAAAATTATGAGGAATCTGCACACCAGAGAGTTTAGGAAGGTTAACAATAAACAATATGTGTAGAAAAAAAATGTGGTTAGGACAAGCAGGAAGAGAGGGAATAGAAACCATTTAGATTAGGGCTGGACCCTGGGATCCCTTCATCAGAGGTTTTGTTACTCTGTGTGGTTACCTCCCACTTTTCAAGATTGTGTTCTATATGTGTTATGAACAGGGCGAACCTAGGCGGTTGCCTATGGCGCCAACCCTTAGGGGGTGCTGAAGAGCAGCCAGGTGTGCCGCAAACGGAGCCGCTCATGGCAAAGAGGCGTAGAGATTCGTCGCCCTGAGAAGCATACAGTGGGCAGCACAAATGAGGGAGGAAGAGTCGGGCCCGAGACCAGCGGAGACGGCGCAAACTGGGGGGTGGGTGCAAGGCAGAAGTCTCCTAGGACACCTACTACACTTGCACCAGCCCTGGTTATGAATTTTGGTTTCACTTCTCTTTCTTTTTAATTGTAACAGTGGAAGAGCAGTAAATGGGGAAAAAAATGGTGGAACACAACCTGTAAATGAAACAACTAACTTTAGTGCAAGCCCTATGAACCCTTTTTTTTCATTATACTAATAACATTTGCTGAATTGGCTTGTACAGTGAAAGCTCTTGGAGTGGCTTGTTTATATTGATTATTTTATCAAACTGGTGAATTGGTTTAGTGTGTGGCAGCAGTCAAAAAAGCAAATAGAATGTTATAAATGATCAGAAAAGGAATGAAGAATAAAAGAAAATATCATATTCCCTGTGTTTCATTCCCTTTATCATTTTTGTTGCCCTCCTCTGCAAAACATGGATTGAAACTGCTCTCCTATGATGAGAGGCTACGCAGGCTAGGACTCTTCAGCTTGGAAAGAAAATGGCTGAGAGGTGACATGATAGTTTATAAAATCATGAGTGGGGTGGAATTGGTAAAGAGAGGACTATTATTTACTCTAAAAAAAAATCTTAAACAAGGGGGACACTCCATGAATCTTACAACCAGCAGATTTAAAAGAAATTGTAGTAAGTACTTTTCCACTCTGCACACAATCAAGCCGTGGAATCAGTTGCCAAAGGATGTGGTTAAAACAATTAGCATAGCGGGGTTTAAAAGAGGTTTGTACAGGTTCCTGGAGGAAAAGTCCATAATACACTATTAGCCAGGTAGACTAAAGAAAGCTATTGCTATCTCTAGGGGTGACTAACAGGATCTACTTTATAAGATCTGCCAGGTACTTGAAACCTAGAATAGCCATTGTTGGATGTTGGGCTTGATGGACCTTGGTCTTACTCTGCATGGCATTTCTTATGTTCTTATGACGATTGTTTTCTCCCTCTCCTTTTCCCATAACTGAATAGCAACAGTTTGCTCAGTGAGCTATGGTACAAAGAGGTCTATTCCAGAAGCCTTAATTTTTGTCTGTTAATGTCTGTGTTGCTCACATGCTACTGCCTTCAACAGAAGTAGCAGTCTGTATCTTCTTACTCCACCAGTAAAGAACAGAAGAAGATGATCTAATTTCATCTCAGCAGAACTATGGCACTAGTGAGAAGGCACATACGTTTTCATTGCAACAAAATTTCTGTAGTCATTTGAAGTACCCTTTTTTTTTTTTTTTTAAAATATAAACTAGCCAAAAATAGATTTCCAGGTAAATTTTAGCAGGTGGTGTCTTTTGAGTCCGGTGTATTCAAATATGCACTAATGTAATCCCGACTGCTCCTCTCTGTCATTGCGATATAATTTGTACCCCGGTATAGCACTGTCCCATTGGTTATCCTCTTTCCACCATGTCTCTGAGATGCCAATTAAGTCTATGTCATCATTCACTGCTATACATTCTAATTCTCCCATCTTACTTCTTAGACTTCTGGCATTAGCATACAAACATTTCAAAGTTTGTTTTTTGTTTGTATTGTTATTCTGCTTTTTAATTGATAGGGATAAGTTAGAATTTTTTAGCTCAGGTGAGTTTTTAGTTACAGGCACTTGGACTACTTTTCTAATTATTGGAACCTCACTGTCGGGATGCCCTAATTCTAATGCATCATTAGTATCCTTTAAAGATACCTCTCTCCGAACCATGCGCTGCTGAGCGACTGTCGGCTTTCCCCTTTGTTCTAGTTTAAAAGCTGCTCTATCTCCTTTTTAAAGGTTAGCGCCAGCAGTCTGGTTCCACCCTGGTTAAGGTGGAGCCCATCCCTTCGGAAGATACTCCCCCTTCCCCAAAAGGTTCCCCAGTTCCTAACAAAACTGAATCCCTCTTCCTTGCACCATTGTCTCATCCACGCATTGAGACTCCGGAGCTCTGCCTGCCTCTGGTGACCTGCGCGTGGAACAGAGAGCATTTCAGAGAATGCTACCCTGGAGGTTCTGGATTTAATCTTTCTACCTAAGAGCCTAAATTTGGCTTCCAGAACCTCCCTCCCACATTTTCCTATGTCGTTGGTGCCCACGTGTACCACGACAGCCGGCTCCTCCCCAGCACTGTCTAAAATCTTATCTAGGTGACGTGTGAGGTCCGCCACCTTCGCACCAGGTAGGCATGTTACCAGGCGATCCTCACGCCCACCAGCCACCCAGCTATCTACATTCCTAATAATCGAATCACCAACTATGACGGCCGACCTAACCCTTCCCTCCTGGGCAGTAGGAGCAATTTTAGATCTAATTCTCAGTGGAGCACAGGACTTGGTGAGAGAGGTAACGGTGGTGGGGCCGCTTGGCAATAGTGATCATAACATGATCAAATTTGATTTAATGACTGGAAAAGGAACAGTGTGCAAATCCAAGGCTCTCGTGCTAACTTTCAAAAGGGAAACTTTGATAAAATGAGAAAAATTGTTAGAAAAAAACTGAAAGGAGTAGCTACAAAAGTAAAAAAGTCCAAGAGGCGTGGTCATTGTTAAAAAATACCATTCTAGAAGCACAGTCCAGCACACTCCATGGTGAGACCGCACCTTGAATACTGTGTACAATTCTGGTCGCCGCATCTCAAAAAAGATATAATTGCGATGGAGAAGGTACAGAGAAGGGCAACCAAAATGATAAGGGGAATGGAACAACTCCCCTATGAGGAAAGACTAAAGAGGTTAGGACTTTTCAGCTTGGAGAAGAGACGACTGAGGGGGGATATGATAGAGGTGTTTAAAATCATGAGAGGTCTAGAACGGGTAGATGTGAATCTGTTATTTACTCTTTCGGATAGTAGAAAGACTAGGGGGCACTCCATGAAGTTAGCATGGGGCACATTTAAAACTAATTGGAGAAAGTTCTTTTTTACTCAACGCACAATTAAACTCTGGAATTTGTTGCCAGAGGATGTGGTTCGTGCAGTTAGTATAGCTGTGTTTAAAAAAGGATTGGATAAGTTCTTGGAGGAGAAGTCCATTACCTGCTATTAAGTTCACTTAGAGAATAGCCACTGCCATTAGCAGTGGTTACATGGAATAGACTTAGTTTTTGGGTACTTGCCAGGTTCTTATGGCCTGGATTGGCCACTGTTGGAAACAGGATGCTGGGCTTGATGGACCCTTGGTCTGACCCAGTATGGCATTTTCTTATGTTCTTATGTTCTTAAATTATTGCTTAGTGACTTCTTCGAGGACAAGCAGGATGATAATCTTCACACATGGGTGACATCTTCAGATGGAGCCCCGACAAGGAAACCTTATGTCAGAGTTTCTGAAACATTGAGTTGCTACACTGTGCATGCCCCATACCACGCATCCACATGGGGTCCTTGTCCAGTCTTTCTTTTTCCACGGAGCTATACGCATCATGGTGTGATTAAGCAAATTTTAGCATTTTGGCCTTTTGGAAAACTGTGTTTCTTTTTCTCTTTTCTTGCGTTTTTTTGTGTTTTCTTTGCTGTTTTGACACCGGGTCCCTCTCTGTGTTTCCCCATAGTCTTCCTAATCAGGGTTTTTGATGCTTCTGTAAGTTTCCTTTTGCGGTCGATTTCCCCCACGGTGGCAGTGCTTCAGTGCCCACCGGCCATAGACACTGCCATCAATTTTGATTTTGTGGCCTTTTTATTTTGTCCTGCATTAGCCACGTCCAGTTTTCAGCGATGCTCCCAGTGCCTGAGGACCATGTCCATTATGGTCCCCCATGAAATGTGTCCTCTGCCTGAGGGCTTTGTATGATATTGGGGTTGGCTCTTATGCACACAAATGACCCCGAAGGGACATCTGCTTCGACTCGACAAAATGGAACAGCTCTTCGGGTCGAAGAAGACCGAGCCATTGGCATTGGTGGCATCAATGGACCTTAGAGCTGCACCAGCGGACACCATGCCATCGACATCGATGGGACTGTCTGTTCTGTCGGTGCCATTGGCGGATAGGAGCACAGTTTATCTCCTCCAAGCTGAGGATGTCTGTTCCTTGTCATCGGCACCAAGCATGGCGATGTACTGGCTCATGCTGCGATGCACCTGAAGCAACTCCATGGCAAGGAGCGCCAATCCTCCATCGGTGTCAGGGGTCCACGATGGTCTCCACCAGTCCTGATGCCAGTCACCAATCTGCTTCACGGGTCCGAAGAAGAACTGGCCATCTCTCCTTTCTCCCAGTTTGTGTTGGCATCGTTAGCATTCAAGCAGGAGCTGGAGTGGCGAGTCCAGCTGGCAGTGGAAGGGGTGCTGCAGGGCATCAGTCCTGTGGCACCGGAGCCGGTATCATCCATCCTGGAACCACTAGTTTAGTTTATTACTTTTTATATACCAACATATTGGGGATCCATCACATCGGTTTACAAAGCTCAAACATAAAAACAATCAACAGGTATCTTTAAAACATAATAAAGAAAAAAACAGTGCATAATTCTAAAACAGTACTACAAGTAATAAAAGCAATATAAAATAAGTGAAAATTTCAAATAAATATATGAATTTAAGCTACTGGAGAAGCTCAATGCACTTATCGGTCGTTGTCAGTTCCTCCGAGGAGGAAGTTCCACCTACACTGGCAGAGTTGCCAAGGCCTATAGCCCCCTGTCCAGCTTTGCCAGTGTCTGCACCTCTAGACAAAGGCCAAGCGACTAGGGCCCCATCCCTTGTGGCTTACTGTGAGGATGATTCCTCCCTATGACCTCTGGAGAGAGGATACCTTGGAGTCCTGCTCTGAGGGTCTCCCCTCAGACTCTTCTTCTCCAGAAGAGCGGAGGAAGTCTCCGCCTGAGGTCTTAACCTTTGCGGGGTTTGTGAGGGTGATGGCGGAGGCCATCCCATTTCAGTTGCTGATGGAGGAAGCCAGGCACAAAATGCTTGATATCCTCCAGTTCATGGAACCTCCTAAGGGAGATCGTGATGGTCCTGGTATACAAGATCCTTAAGGAGCTGCTGCTGAAGATATGGGAACACCCCCCTCACAGTGCCTCCCACTAACAAGAAGGCTGACGGGGGTCTACTTCGTCCAGAAGGTTGCTGGTGGTGGTGGTTGAATCCGCTCTCAAGAGAGCCAAGGATTCTCAGACCCATTCCTCGGTGCCCCCGGGGAAGGACCACAGAGCAATGGATGCTCTTGGGAGGAAAATATTTCAGGGGGCCATGGTTATTGTCTGCATTGCTGCCTACCAGCTCTACATGAGCCAGTACTTGTGGGACATCTGGAAGTAGGTGCAGGAGTTGGCCGAGCAGCTGCCTCAGCAGGACACCCTCATGTCGCTGGTGCATAAGGGCCTGGAGTGCAGGAAACCCGAGGTCCGATCGACCTCCAATGTTTTTAAAACTGCATTGAGGGTCTCTGCAGTGGGAATTGGCGCCTGCAGAATGACATGCCTGCGGGCCTCTGATCTCTGACCAGAGGTTCAGGAACTACTCGCCAACGGGCCATGTACTAGGGAGAATCTCTTTGGAGATAGGGTGAGAGACGTGGTGGCCCAACTCCAGTGCCATTATGAAACCCTCCAACAGCTCTCCACCAGCACTCTGATCCCATCCTCCTCTTCTAGGAGGCTGGGCACAATAGGCAGAGGAAGTCTCTTGTGCCAGAGGAAGTACTGTCCTCCATCCCCTCACTCCTGTCAACACCATCAGGGCTCCCTCAGCCATCCCAGCAGCAGAGAGAGTCTCTAAGCCCCAGCTTGCGCCTCAGTCAACCTATGAGCGCAAACTGAAAATGCAGGTAAAAAGCCTCAGTCTTGCTGGACTTGGAACTAACCATGTTCCCACAAATCTAGGCAATGATAAAGGGTTCTCTGTTCCAATTATGTACCCTATGAAGACTCTGTCTTCTCATCGAGAAGACAAACTTAATCACAGTAGATCATGTCACGGTAAACACATGGCTGGATTACTGTAATGCACTGTACAAGGGTCTAACAGTTAAGGCTCTCCACAAACTTCAGATAATGCAAAACTCTGCTACCCAACTCATAGAAGGATACAAACCCCCAAATTCAAAACACTGGCACTAATTTTCAACTCTGTAAGAGGAGATGACATATTTAGAGAGAGGCTGCTCTTATATATGTTCACCAGACCATTAATGACCTTATTTAGTGCCTCCATAACAACTCTTATGACAAAAGAAATGCCCACCAATGATCCTATTTTGGAGCAGCACCGGCCCTATGGAATTCTCTTCCAGAAGAGTTCTACCAAATGCTGTCTACTCTAGCTTCAGGATGCAAATAAAAGACTGGCTCTTCTCAGCCCTTTGATACCAAATACATAATTTCTCCAACTGAGAAACCGGGCCGATGGAAGTATCAGGTTCGCTAGTTGGCCACTTAGAATGCCATAGTCCCTGGGGTGTCAGGAAGACTGGTCTGGCCCGCTACCATGCTGGCCCCTGCAAGCCCATCTGAGATGAGGAGAGACACACGGGTAGCAATGTAGTAAAAGGTGATGAGCTGCTCAGCATATCTCTCTGCATCCCCCACTCCTGGCACGGCAGGACTGGCGACATACCTCAGAGCCATGAGATCCTCGAGTTTGTAGAAGTAGCAGAGAAATGCATACTAGCTGCTGCATGAGCACTCAAGGACAACAGGCAGAGGAGCATAGCAGTTCGAAAAGGAGGTGGAAGACCTGACCTACCAAGGCAAAGAGCATGCAAGGACAGGCTTCTTGCAAGTAGTGCAGTAGCTTTCCTCCTTGTACTGTCCCAGGCTATCGGTTAGAGGCTTAGACTGCAACTGCCTCCTTGCTTTGACTGCTAGTGCAAGAGTATGTATATGTGTGAGAGAGCGTATGAGGTGTGGGAGAATGAGTCAGCATGTGAGAGAAAGAGAGAGCATGTGTGAATAAGCGAGTGTGTATGCGAGACAGAAAAATGTTTGTGGGCCCTCCCTCCCCTTGACTAATTCACAGCAATCTGAGTGACTGAAAATCAAAAGTTCCCAGGTATGGAGAGCAGGGGATATTTTAATCCTTATTGGTTTTAAATATTGGATGTGATAGTGTGGTTTCACTATTATGCTGTTATCTTGCTTGATTCTGCTGTTTTATATTTTTCTGAGGAATGGTGGTGTTTGTTTTTCCAATGTTCCACTGCATAAAGGGTCTCACTTACTGTGCTTTCCAGTTCAGTTTTTGTCTGCACATTTCTATTTATAATTTATGGTATCTTTATTTTGTATTTGGTGAGGTTTGCCTGTGTTTTGCATATTTGATTGAAATGAGGTATTGCTCTAGGGATCTGTAGCAGTCTGGCTTGTTCTGCTTTCCTAAAAGGAGGTGTATTGGTGTTTTAGGCCCTGATAGAATATTTGTAGCTTCCCCTTTTCATAGGTAGGGTTGTTTGAGTTTTGTTTTGGTATGGGAAGTGTACTATATTGTAATTGTAATTCATTTACTCATGACTTTCTGAGAGCCAAGCTCAGACCAACACATGTTTGAAAAGGCCTAATATATGTGTTCCAAGTGTCTTTTTTTTTTTTTTTTTGCAGGGTTTTCTGGTTGGTACAACAGTAGTACGTGCAAATATAATATACATGTTATAAATGATATTTTTACCCCATGATGTCTTTCATGTAAAATCTATTATCAATGCATAATTTTAAATTTTGTGGGGAACTCTGGGGGGTTACAGACACTAAGTTTCACCTGGAGTGTCTAACACTCTTGTACTGGCCCTGTTCAGAAAACAGCTGAAACCTGCTCCCAGGTATGCATTGATCTAAATTGACTATGATAAACCACTTGGCACTGTTTTTGAGTTTCTTGAACATTGTGTGAGATATTGGGGTGAATTTTCAAACATATGTACGCCCAATTTTATAACAGGCACGTGCATGTTATAAAATCAGGGGTCTGCGCGCGCAAGGGGGTGCATAATTGTGCACCCTGCGCACGCCGACGCCTGCGAGCTTCCCCCATTCCCTCGCAGGCCGCTCCGATTTCGAAGCGGCCTGGGAAGGAACTTTCCTATCCCCTAGCCTGACCTTACCACCCCTTCCCCTAGCCTTTCCGCACCCTAACCTAAACCTCCCTTCCCAAGTTTTCATTTCACCTTTTGCGCCTGACTGGAGGCAGGCGCAGGTTGCGCGCACGCCGGCAGCCTGCCTGCACGTGATTCTCCGACACAGCAGCAAATGACCACTGTGCCGGAGGCCTTTGGCCCCACCCCTCACCGCCCCTTTTGTAAAGCCCCGGGACTTAGACGCGTTCCAGGGCTTTACGCGCGTCGCTGGGCCTTAATAAATTAGGCCCGGCACGCGTTAACCCCCCTACGCGCGTAAATCCTCTGGATTTACGCGCGTAGGGCTTTTAAAATCAGTCCCATTATGTATTTAAGTTAAATTTAGGAATTGCTGTTTATTTTTAGTCAATTTGTTTCTAATTCAGTCCTTACAGTGCACCTTTTTCTTTCTTTTGCAAGCTGCTATTGATCCCTGATTGTGTGCTGCCTTTTTAATATTTTGTACCCCGCCCTGAGTGAATTACAACTTGAAACGGTGGGCAATAAAGCCAAATAACTATATATTTCTTCTTTTTGAGTCTATTGAAAATATACCTTGGCATAGATTGTGGCTATACTATGAAGGGAAATAGCAGAAAGCTATCCAAGAAGAAATCCCATCGAACAGATTACAGCCAGTCACCTTCCTGTCCTTGCAGGAAACTGACTGGGCAACCTGGGCCAAGTGGCCTTCATGTGGCATCTACTGTCTTACTGTGTAATTCTGAATCCCTTTGCCAGAAGGAGGTAAAGTGCTTACCACCTCCTAGCTTTCCTGTTAACTGTCAAAATGGGTCTGTCTCAGTGCTGCTACACACTTTGACCCTGCTTTGGGTTTGTTTGTGTGTCCTGAGAGGATCAGGTCTTTGTGGTCTTGTGGTGGTGCTTGCACCAGTTTAATAGTCATTCTACACTTGCAGTTGTTTCAGTATTCTTAGCATTTTTCAGCATTGCCTGCTGTAGCTTTCATTAGGGTTCACAAGTCCTGCTTCACATCAGACGCATCCAGACTTGGATGCTGGTGAGCTTCAGCCTGTATTGCAAATGAGCAGTGTGGCTGCAAGGGTTACAGGACCAGCCCACTAAAATGAACATTCAGGGTGGAGGACTCAGAAGCCTGGGTTTGTTTTGTCTTCTAAGAACAAACTGCAGCCCTGTAAAAAAAAAAACAACCCCCCCCCCCCCCCCCCCCCAAAACTAATACAAACTTCTGGTTGCTGCTTTGTGGATGTGGAGCAAAGAAATGGCTCTTTTCTTTCTGTGCAGAGGTGCGTACATTAGTTTCGGCGGAGGCGTAAAGAGATAATTAGCACAAGCGGTTTGAGACTGTGCTAAAATAAGCCAGGATTCTGAAAGCAAATTCCAAAACCTCACCCCTTCTGCTTGTCCTGAGCTACCACAGGCAGTGATTTTGTTTCATCGCACTTCTGATGCAACTGAAAGCATTCTGTCATAACCAAACACAAACTCTGTTTCAGTATATCATTTGAGAGCCATGATGCCTACCTTTCCAATGGCATGAAAAATTATTTTAATTTATAAAAAAAAAAAAGTTGTACCTACTGTATAGTTAAGTGTATACTGTAGTTTTGAACATGTTGGTATGTGTGGTACATTCTGTTTTCAGTGCAGCCCTTTAGCTATTTATTTATTTATTTATTTATTTATTTATTTACGTGTTTTTATATACCGGGATACGTTGGGAACATCATCTCGGTTTACAGGTAACTCAAAACAGCAAGGAGCTGTTTTGAGTTACCTGTGGGGAGCAGGCTTTTTGACCACAGCAGACTCAGCCTTAGAACAGTGAGAGAAGGGTAGGAACTGCTGCATTTGGAATGGATGCATCTAGTAAGGGCTAAAAAGCCTACCCTTTTCAGGAGATCATAAAGGTATCATATTTTAGGAGAACGTGGAACTTCCAACCAGATGTGCAGTTACTTGTCTAAATAGAGGGTATTGGGATGGAACAGGCCAGCTGTTTACCACTGAATGGCACTTCTGAGTTAAAAGGAGGAAAACTAATACTCCAGTGTCTATGATGTATAAATACAGTAGATTATACAACTGGATACTGAATTCATGAGTAGAAGAGAAGAAAATTGCTGTTGTCAAACCTGAAATTTTCAAACACTAATAATCTCTTCTATTTTTTTCTTTTCAGAGAGTCCACCTGCAGCGATGTCCAGAAATGGATATTTCTTTGAAGAAACTGGCAAGTATTTTCCAATTTTGTTTGCTAATCAGTGGTGATGTTTTATTGGGCGTGCTTTAACATCTTACAACACTGCTGTTGAGACCCGTAGTGTCAGAGCTTTAAAATGGGGGAGGGGGGGAGTTAACACACAAAGTAATTTGCAGGTTGGATTGTAGCAGAGTATAATTCTGTGCTTCTAGGTCAAATGCATGAAAATGTATTTGTTGTAAGCAGCATGCACAAGATTTAACTGACAAAATACTGCTGTATTTTTTTTTTATTTCTTGATAGTCATCCTTTTTTCTTTTCTATGCTGCTCTTTGTGCTGAGATAAGAATAAGGTCCCTTGCTGGGGAAGATATTATAAAAGTTGTTTCTTTTACTTGTAGACCAATAATCAGGTCTGGATTGCAAATCAGTGTTGCAATTTACAGAAAAAATAACATTTTTAAAACAGTTGGCATTTTGCCCAGCATTGTTGTTTGTTTATTTTTACTTCTGTTATGCTTTCTTTCTGAGCATAATATAAATTTAGATTTTTTTTTTTTTGGTAATCTATAATAAAACTTATCAACAGCTCTGAATATATCAGGAGAGGTGGAATTCTCAAGGTTCTGCCTCAGAAGGCAGCTATTGCTGCTCACTGCTACTTTTCATACTCTGCAGGTTATGGGAGAATCACAGAAAAGATAGTGGATGCATGTAACACCCTCCGGAGGGTGGGTGGTGTCAGCTAAAATGGTAACTGTTTAAGAGGACATGGGCTACGTGCAGAGGATCCTTAGTTGTCAAAAGTGGATCAGCTAGAAAGTAGAGATAATATTAAAAGTTAGTAGTAAAAGTCATCCACACAACTGGGTTGTCTTGAGAGTTTGTGATGTAGAATCAAATGGCAGATATGTCTGGCAGGTTGTAAGTTCTGTCATTAACTAAAGACCTAGTAAAAAAGCAAACCTTCGAAAAGCCAGGTCCGTCTGGCAGTCTACATGAGGGACCTGGAAGGCTACCTAGTAATTATAGCTATTTAGATGAAACTGGGATGTTAGATCCAGCTACTACTTTGCTTCCATCTGGCAGGCTGCAAAATCTGTAATTAACTGGAAGTCCTAATGGAAACATAGGTGCTATTGTAGCTGGGTCTGGCTGGCAGGCTACACAGTGGACCTAAAAGGATGGTTATTGTTGGACTATTTTGTTTGTTACAGAGCCCTGTATTTAGGCCCAGGAAAGGTAGGGTGATAGAGGGAACTAAGTGGGGATTGTATATACTGCTCTACTCAAGATGGAGGAATAGAAAGAAGGAAGACAGACTGGGTATTGGGCACCCTAGGCGACCCTTGCGCTGCCGCTCTCCCCCCCCCCCCCCCGTGCCTCCCCCCTTACCTGTTTTGGCGCCGACTATGTGCTTTTCAGGGCGCCGAGCCGTAGGGTGCGCCGAAGAGCAGCCACACGGTGCCGCAAGCGGGGCCTATCCCGCTCGCAGCAAAGAGAAATAGAAACAGTCGGCACCGAAACAGGTGTGGGGGGGGGCGCGCGCGACAGTCTCTATTTCTGTTTGCTGCGAGCAGGATAGGCCCCGCTTGCGGCACCACCTGACTGCTCTTTGGTGCCCCCTATGGCTCGGTGCCCTAGGCGACCACCGAAGTTCGCCTAATGGATGCGCTGGCCCTGGTCCTGAATAAGGAAACATCTTGCAGATAATGAAACTCTGTGGCTGGCAGCTTGGATGTATACTTAGCAGTGGGGACAGAATAACTGGGTAGACTGGATAGGCCAGATGGTTTTTGGCTGCCATCATTTACTATGTTACTATGATAGTTGCCCATAGTTGCATAAATACAATTCATCATTTGTTGTGGAAGCATCCATCCAGACAAGACTGACATGAGTGTCCATTTGAGTCCTTGAGAGCTGCAAACTGGTTTGATTTTTAGGGTATCCCTAATGAATATGCATCACAAGTATTTGCATGCACTGCCTCAGTTGACTGCAAATATCTCATGCGTATTCATTAAGGATATTTTGAAAACCAGACTGGTTTGTGGTCCTTGAGGACTGCAGTTTGGCACACCTGTTGTCTGATCTTAGTGTATAATGATTGAGGCTTTCATGCTGAGATTTTGGTACTTGGAGAATTAAGATTATTATGGGAGATGTTTAAAAAAAAAATCCAACTTAAAAATGATATTTTTAGCTCATACTGTGGTGTTAATTTATTTTGTTAAATGTTTCATGAAACTTGAATATTTATTTAAAAATAATTAAAATATAAGACTCTCTAAATAGGAAAATTCATAAAGATGTCACATACTCATTCGTTCTCTTTCTAAGACAGCACATTTTTTTCCAGATATTGGGCATCTCCTGAGCAAACACTTGGGCCGATACAGTACAGTGCGCTCCGGTGGAGCACACTGTTAGCCTTGGTTTGGCCGCGCGTTTTCGAAGCGCTAGCTTTACCCCTTATACAGTAAGGGGTAATAGCGCGTCGAAAACGTGCGTCCAACCCCCCCGAAACTAATAGCGCCTGCAACATTCAAATGCATGTTGATGGCCCTATTAGTTATTCCTGCATGATCCAGAAAGCAAAATGTGCAGCGAAGCCGCACATTTTACTTTCAAAAATTAACGCCTGCCTAAAGGCTGGCATTAATTTCTGCTGGTGCCGGGAAAGTGTACAGAAAAGCAGAAAAATCTGCTTTTCTGTACACCCCAAAAATAAAAAAAGTCAAAAATAAAAAAAAAACCAAATTTTAAATCGGCCCGCGGGTCGGAAGACAGACGCTCAATTATGCCGGCGTCCGTTTTCCCAACCCGTGGCTGTCAGCAGGTTTGAGAACCGACGCCGGCAAAATTGAGCGTCGGCTGTCAAACTCGCTGACAGTCGCCGCTCCTGTCAAAAAGGAGGTGCTAGGGACGCGCTAGTGACCCTAGTCCTCTTTTTACCACGGCTCTAATTTGCATAGGCCACCCTCCTGAATTGCGAGCCCAGGAGAGAGGCCTGAGTGCGCGCCGGGAGAGCGGGTGCTCGCCGGCTCTCCCGCGCATTTTTCTGTATCAGCCTGACTGTTGGCTGTAGCACAATTTAGAAAGCAGATACCTTGACACTCTAATTTTTACTGCAGTAGTCTGATCTCTTCATTATTGTACAGTACACATTGCCTTTGATAAAAATTTCTGTTAACTGAGTGGTACTCATGATGACCATACCATAGTGACGCAAACACAATGACTGGTATACCTAGCCTCAGAGTAGGGGCCAGACTAAAATCATCATAGTTCTTTCCCGGAGGACCCAGGTTGCATCTGAAACCATGAATCTGCCAGTGTAAAGCAGTACATCCTCAGATCAGAAATTAGTGTTTTGGTGTGCAATGATTGCTCTTTGTAGTCCCTGCTCAGTATAGATTAATTATGATATCTGTTCTCTCAACTGTTCAAGAGGATTTACTGTTAAATGCTCATTTACCCCATAGCTTCTCCAGAGATGGGTCAGTGAGTCCAGTCACATTATCTACAATGAATAAAAATGATGAACATGTAGACTTACATCTTAGAAATTCAACTGAAGTCTCTAAAATTAGTTTTATTTGCCAGATTGCCAAAAATCCTCCTTCAGGTTGACCAGTTCTTATTCACATGAAAGGCTGGCAGAGCAGCCAGTAAACTACAGTGGACTGCCTGTAGTGAGAATTTGACCTCAGGATGCAAAACCACAAGTACAGCAAGAAAACAACAAAGAAAGTGGATTGCACAAGTTTTTTCTTGTTGGCTTTTTTGATAACTCTGTAGTTTTCTGTTCCAAGAAATATTTGTATTGGACAGCATATTAAAAAAAAAAAAAACAAAAACTTGGATTTAAACTTATTTACACAAGTAAAAACTTTTAATATTTAACAAAGATCCATTATGTGCCTTTGTTCCTTATGTATTATTAGTTGCTTGTTTTTAATCTAGTTAGCTAAAGATCTGTTTATTGCACTCCAAGTGATATGCGTTTCCTAGTCCATTTATGAAGTTTCCACTTTAGCATAGTTCACATTTTTTTTCTTGAATGATTGTGTTTTTAAAACAAAAATAACTCTCTTTACCCATTTTATTCTCATGGTCTCCCCTCTTTTATTGACTCCTTTTAGTAAGCCACAGGAGCTATTACATGACAGCTCGAAGGTGAAGTCACCCCTGAGATTAATGCATAAATGCCACCTTATATTTGATTCTGACACATAAGCCTAGTGACAAGATGAGATGTCTTGCTGTTACAACATTATTCAGCATGTCTCCTCTTTCCATGCTTTGTTTTAAATGGGTGACATCTGAATGTGACTCCTTTTGATTATTATGAATAAAATACAGAGAAATTATGTTCAACCATAGTTTTCATTACAAACCATTTTCTCTTGTTTGGGATCAAATCTACAACAAAGACACATTTATGGGTCATATCCAAAAACTGATTACTCTAAATCACAAGATAACTATTTCTTTTCCAAATTTTTAAGGTAGTGAAAATCAATATAGACTGAGATTCCTTACTTTTTTAGAAATTCATAATTTGTACATATAGATTTTTCTGCTTTTAGGTGATAATTGTAATTTGACTGGGGCTATTAGTGGCAAAAAGTCAGTTGCCAATGTTCTTTGACAGAGTGAGGTTAGAAGGGGAATGAATCACCAGGCTGTGGTGGATAGGGTTCTACGTTTCATCTTTAGGGAGTTGATTTTGAGCTGGAGTCAGTATGCTACAGATTCAGATCACAAGACCCCCCTATTTAGAAAAATAGTCTAGTATAATGGTAAGAGACTAGAAATGGAATCCTTGAAGTATAGTTCATTTGTGCCTGCCCCCTCCCAAATCTATCACTTTCTCGGTGACCTTCAGCAAGCACAGAAGCTTAAATTGAAAGCTCCTTTTCTGCAACCTTGGGAATCCTATAGTACTATACACACAGGGTCCCTATATATACTGTATTATATAGAGAATTTCTGTATCGTAACATGGATAAATGTCCATGGAACAAAAAAAAAAAACAGGTAGCCAACAGGTTATCTACCAGTGGGAGAAGATCATTTTGAAGGTCAGTTACAATTAGAAAATATGACAATGTTCCTTAATGTGTGAGGTTAAAACATGTAGATTTATGATTATAAAGTAAATATATCATACACAAAAGAGAAGATTCTTGAAAATTTGTATTGAAAGAGTGTTACTGGGAGGAAAGTCAGTGAATTCTATGGTAAGGATCAACCTTGCTGCTTGTTTTATTGAAAAAGAATCTAGATCTTCAGCTCCACAAATACTCATCCATAAATCTTTGTAGTTTGCCCCAGCAAGAAAATCTTCCTATCTCTCACACTATCCTTCTGGATTACTTGTGAGTTGTTCCTACAATGCATGCTGTTGTGTTTTTTCCTTTAGAGGATCACATTACATTGATTTTAATTATGAAAATTCCATTTCTTTTGATGTTGTGGTCTTAGACTTAAAAACAGCAAGCCAAAATAATCCTGTCTTCTGATTGTATAATGGACTGGTAAGTTGGGCTTAAAGTCTAGATCCAAAGCTGCTGCTCATACTGTTCAACAAGAATCGAGCAATGTGGAGGCAGCATGAAATAACCGGGCAGCCCAGACACCCAACGTTCTGCTCCACCCCCATCCAGCCTAGCTGGACTCTTCCAATTACACACACAAGGAAAACATGAGAGAAAAATTGGATGAAATGGCTGTAGCCGTTTATTAGAGTCCCTAACTGATGAGTCTAATTTAGGAGCCGAGTCCTGCCAGTAATGCCTACATATTGCTGCTAGGCAGGTGCCGATAACCCTCTTTCCGCCCAAGCGGTACTGTGAGGGTCTCACTCCCTGCGAGCCCCTGGACAAGCGTCATGATCGCCAACACTGGAGAGGGTCTCGGCCCGGCTGCCACATAGCAAGCCCCGCCAGAGACCCTACCCACATATCCAGCCATTGATCAGTCAAAGCCCCAAACCCCGGGCCCAACATTGATCATCTGTGGCCAAACTGAGTGGTGGCCCCCAGGCCCCTCTCATCCATACCGGCCCCTCCCACCTTCCTTTTAATGCGTTTCGAGTTACAATAGGCTTTCCTGGACTCGGTTGCCGCTGCCACAGGGTCCTGTCATGCGTGGGCAAGGAAGTAATCTTCGCCCCCGTGTGACGGGCTTCCCCCAAACAAAATGCTATGGTTCGTGCATCAAACCAATGAATAACCTCTGAATAGCTAGTAGAAACAAATCATTTCCCAAGTTTGAGAAGTGTACTCCATCCAGAGTATACAATTCTGCACAATGTTTGTCCATCCATGTCTCAAATGAAAACCACCCCAGTGTTGGATGGCTTTGGCTACTTGCTGATTGAACTTGGCTTGGTACTTTCCCCACCATCCTGTGCACATCATCATTTGATGAGGTATGATTTCAGACCATCAGATTTTTGAAGATGGCCACGATGAGGCAAGGCAGCTCAAGTCATTCCTGATCATGTTGAACAGGGTGAGGCCAACGCCACTGCCTAAATTACTGCCACCAAGGTGTATGATGAGATCTGGTGGTGTCGGATACTCTCTTCCCAACTGCAGCATGGGCCAGAGCTGGGGCCAACACATGACTCCTTGGCCCAGCCATTTGATTGCCCAGCCCTTTTCCGACAAACTGAGGTCTTGCCCAAAATTTTCACTCCTGGCCCTTTTCCGGTCATGCATGATGAATGAGTGGCTGATGATCCACGCAGAACGACATTGGACGGCAGCTGTAAGTAAAAGGAGAGCTTAGATGTTAACTTGTGTCCAACCTGGCGCCAGCACAGGGAAACCGTCATCGTGCCTAATGTATGATGCATAGGCTCCCGACCTCCATCGGCCCATTTGCTGTATAACCGCTTGCGGCATACCAGCCGTGGCAGCACTGGAAGCGGCTCCGATGTGGAATGAATGAGTGCCAAAACATTCGCTTTGAAGCCCTGCCTTTATTAGGGCGTTTTGAGCATTACCTAAAACTGGTAGCAGCTTAATGGGGATCTATCGCAGTGAAGTAAAAACAGACCGCTCCCTTTTGGGCATAGGGTTAAGTATAGGGTCAAGGCTGCGACCGGGCATGTTACCAAGCCTCTAACTGCTGTTAGTGTGATGACTTGACCGCGGACCCTCTGATCAGTCTTAGACTGTCTCACTCTTAGGTATAAGGTACTGTTTGAGATGCTGACGCGTCCTCTCCCAGTAAGCCACGTAACCGTGATGCATTCTGCGATAGCGCAGTGAACTTGCTAATGGGCAAAGCACTGAAGAATGCCAGAGGAAATGCAACCCAGAAGAGCATAGTCTCAAACCCATCTGTAGCTACTGAGGGCAAGACGCACCAAAGCCTAGGTCTTGAGTCAGTGGCCTCCACACATCATACTAAGGCAGGGACTTCCTGGCCCAGCCTAGCATCACCCTTTTTATGGCAAAATACTGCTCCATGGGGCCCGTTTCCAGCTTCAAGAAAAATGCTAGAGCTGCAAAGTGTGAGCAAACCATGTTCTTGGACTGTCCTTGCTGTTTGGCATGCCCTTTGTAGTTAATCAAAAGGTCCTCTGGAACCTGGTAGCTGGACCAGTGGTTCGCAATGAGAAAAGCCTTCACTTTGTTGTAGTTGCAAATGTAGGCATTCTCCTAGGACAAGCAGAATGGTAGTCCTCATATGTGGGTAACATCATCCGATGGAGCCCGGCATGGAAAACTTCTGTCAAAGTTTCTAGAAGCTTTGACCAGCAGACTGAGCATGCCCAGCCTGCTACTATCCAGGTGTCCATACGAGGTCCCCCTTCAGTCTCTTCTTTTCCATGGTGCAGTTGCCTCATTGTTGTGGAGCTCTCCATATTTTCTTCTTTTCTCAAAAGTAAGTTTCAGATCCTATTTTTCTCTTCATCGGGTTCCCCTTCGTGGTCAGTGCCTCCTTGGTTGGGTAGATTTTCTGTTGCCTTTTTTTTCTCCAACTTTGCGGTCTATTCGCGACTTTCGCCTCGCAGTGACCATTGGTCATCGACCGCACGCCGGGTATTTTTATAATGCCAACTGGTTTTCGTCAGTGCCTCCAGTGCCCATGGACCATGTCCATCACGGATCCGCATGAGGTTTGCATCCTTTATCTGGGGGCTTTGCATGACATCCATGGCTGCCGTCTCTGCAATCAGATGACCCCCAAAGGGCGTCGGGTGTGCCTCAATAAGATGGAGAAACTTTTCAGGGCCCCAAAGTCTGCTTCTTCTACTCCTGCGTCAGTCCCATCAAAGTCGAGAGGTCACAGGGAGCCTTCATATACGCTTCCCCAGCTGTTCCTCTCGCTAGTACCTCCAAGGATTGAGGGGATGGTGATAGATCCTCGATGGTCTCACTGATCTCCTGGACATCGGGATCATCCGCTCCCTAAGTGCCGGGAAAATACCAGGCCAAGCACCGAAGAAGATTCCGCAAGCATCACCATCGGTTGCCATCGGCGCATGGCACCAGTTCCGGGGCGGCATTGGCGCCTGCCAAGCCGCCTTCAAAGTGACACCAGCTATCGGAGGCCCCATCCTCCAATACTCCTGGTAGTCCTCAGTGTTCCCCACAGATACCAGTGCTGGGCACCGTACCGCCTTGGAGATCGGAGGATGAGCCGGTGACACCTCATCCCCCTCCATCAGTCCTGACCACTCCGGACTTTCAGGAGGAGTTTGACCACTGGGTGCAGTCTGCAGTGCTCAAAGTGCTCCAGAGCTTTGAGCTGCTGGTGCCACCAGCCCCCATACCGGTGCCCAAGCCTCTGCCCTTGATGCTAGCACCCCTGCTAGAGCATCTGGACATCCTACTGGGTGCCCTTCTGACACAGTCGGTGCCTGAGGGGCCTTCGGTTCCCCAGTGGCCACCAATGCCCCCCACCAGAGCCATCCTGATTCTTGGGTCCACCGAGAAGGAGGATACAGCTGGCACCGTGTTTCCATTACCACGGTTCCCCGAGCCTTTACCGGGTCCTTCCGGCTTACCTCCGGTCCTCTCAATACCAGGGGAACAGTCGATGCATGCGATGCCCTTGAGACCTCCGAAGCCATCGGAGCCCAGTCTCGATGCCCCTCACAGACCTCACCCATGGCACGCTGGTCCCAGTGAGGAGGGAAAGGCCTTGGGGTGATGACTCCACGGACTCGTCCTCAGATTACTCAGACAACCCTCTCTTGGAGCATTCTCTACTAGAGGAATGGTGCCGGTCGCCCCACACCCCGAGGACTTGTCCTTTACAGGGTTTGTCAGGGCTATGGCTGAAGCCATTCCTTTTCAGCTGCTTATGGAGGAGAATGCGCGGCATAAGATGCTGGAAGTGCTCCAGTTCGTCAGTGCTGCTAAGGAGATCATGGCAGTTCCTATCCATGATATCTTTAAGGACCTGCTCCTCCATATGTGGGAGCACCCCATTTCTATCTCTCATGTTAATAGAAAGGCCAACGCTACCTACTTGGTGCAGCAAGCCCTGGAGTTTGAAAACCGGCATTTCCTCCACCAGTCGGTGGTCGTGGAATCCGTCTTGAAAAAGGCCCGGCGCTCCCGCACCCATGCCTCCACCCCTCCAGGCCGTGAGCACAGGGAGCTTGATGCCCTGGGCAGAAAAGTCTTCCAAGGTGCCATGCTGGTGGGCTGCATTGCTGCCTTCCAGCTGTACATGACCCAATATAACTGCAATCTCTGGAAATGGGTCCAGGACTTTGCAGTGGGCCTACCGCAACACTAGCAGGAGGCCCTATCGGCCATTACCCTTCTGGGTCTTGAAGCGGGAAAGCATGAGGTGCAATCCATCTATGATGAATTTGAGACAGTGGCCCACATAGCAGCTTTGGGCATCGGTGCCAGGAGAATGGAATAGCTTCAGGCTTCTGACCTCCAGCCGGAGGTGCAGGATAGACTAGTTGACCTTCCCTGCACAGGTGAAAACCTCTTTGGGGTAAGGTCTGGGATGCAGTAGCGCAATTGAAGGACCATCATGATACCCTTTAAAAGCTGTCTGCTAGTGCCTCGGAAGGCCCATCCTCGGCCAGGAAATCCTCCTGGCCGGGTTCCTGGAAACCTTTTTACTGGCAGAGGAAATATTATCCTCCAACTTCTCGGGCTCATATGCCATGCACAGGCTCCAGGGGCCGTCCTCGCCAACAGCGAGCACCCAGATCCCAGCCAGCTCCCCAGCAAGCCCTGGCCTCTGGCGTTTGTCTGACAGTGAAGGAGCAAAGGTCAATTGACTGCACCCCTGATGGCAGTTTCCCCAGTTGGCGGCAGGCTCTTGAGCTTCGCCTACTGCTGGGAGATGATCACGTCGGACTGATGGATGCTTACTGTCATCCATCAGGGGTACCGTCTAAACTTCAGTCAGCTCCCGGAGACCTCTTCCCCATGTCCATCGTGGGGTTTGTCCACCCACCAGGTCATTCTTCAGATGCAACTCGCCACCCTCCTCATGGCAGGCGTCGTGGAACCGGTCGCTCGCCATCAACAGGGCCAAGGGTTCTATTTGAGGTATTTCCTCATTCCGAAAAGGAATGGCGGCTTGCGCCCCATCCTCAACCTCAGGGCGTTGAACAAGTTTCTCGTAAGTGAAAAGTTCAAGATGGTCTCTCTGGGCATGCTGATCCCACTCCTCAGAGGAGGAGACTGGCTTTGCTCCCTCTATCTCAAGGAGGCTTACGCACACATTGAAATTATCCCTAGCCACTGGAATTACCTCCACTTTGTGGTGGGGAAAGCACATTACCGGTACAAAGTGCTGCCCTTTGGGCTGGCATCGGCACCCCGTGTTTTTACCAAATGCCTAGCGGTGATGGCCGCCTACCTCAGGTGTCACTTGGTGCATGTGCTCGGTGCACGTGATGATTGGTTGGAAAAGAGCGACTCTCGCTCCGGAGCCTTGCATGTTCTGGCCCTGACGGTGCAAATGCTGCAGACTGAGGGGGTTGTTATAAACTTCCCCTCATCTCTGTCCATCTCTTCATCTGGACTTCATAGGCACCAGGCTGGACATGGTGCAGGCAAAAGCTTTTTTGCCCTGAGACCGAGCAATTGCCCTTGCCTCGCTGGCTACCCTTGTCCGGAACAGTCGGAGGGTGTCAGCTCGCCTTCTGTTCTGCCTGCTGGGCCACATGGTGGCCTCCATCCATGTGACCCCTCTGGCTCAACTCTGCATGAGGAGAGCCCAATGGACCCTTTGGTCCCAGTGGCAGCAGGCTTCCCAGGATCCCAAGGTGCCCATCTCAGTCACAGACCCCCTACGAGTGTCTCTTTATCCTAGTGGGAAGTTCTTTCCAACCTGGAGAAAGGGCTTTCCTTCCAGCCTTCTCCGCCTCAGGTGATTCTCACCATCGATGCTTCCCCTCAAGGTTGGGGAGCCCATGTGAACGGTATCCACACACAAGGTCTCTGGACTGCCTCCGAAGCCCGCTCTCAGATAAACTTCCTGGAACTTCGAGCAATTTGATACGCTCTGTGGGCGTTCAAAGACCAATTGTCATCCAAGAACGTCTTAATTCAGATGAACAACCAGCAGGGCAGCACAGGTTCGTTCCTCCTCTGCCACGAGGCGGTCCAGGTGTGGACCTGGGCCCTTTCTCAGGGAATATTTCTGTGAGCAACCTACCTGCCGGGCCATCTCAACATGCTAGTGGGCCATTTGAGCTGCCTCTTCCGGCCACATGAATGGTCCCTCGACCCGATGGTAGTGGCCAAGCTGTTTCACCAGTGGGGTATGCTGGATGTGGATCTCTTCGCCTCCCTGCACAACCACAAGGTGAGCAGGTATTGCTCCCTAGTATCGGGGGGCAGCCATCCAGCCTGTGATGCCTTCTCCCTCTACTGGGGGACGGGCCTGCTGTATGCGTACCCCCCTCTGCCGCTCCTCTTGAGGACTCTGCTGAAGCTTCAGCAGGTCAGAGGGACCATGATACTCGTGGTGCCTTTTTTGCCCCCTACAGGTCTGGTTTCCACTTCTACAGTACTTGTCAGTGCAGGCACCCATCTGGCTGGGGACGGCACCCGATCTCATCTCGCAGAACCAGGGCACCTTGCGCCATCTGAGCCTCCAGCGCCAGCTGGCACGTCCTAGATGTTGAGTGCCCGAGGTTGGATAACTCTCAACTCAGCCCATGAGAACCATTCTGAAAGGCATAGAGCCCGGACCCTACTTAGATCCCTTATGAATGAATGGAATCTGACAGATGTATGGAGACAATATTTCCTTTCTTCACGAGTATACACATTTTATTCCACCCCTCACGACACATACTCCCATATAGATATTTTTCTAATGGACAAATTCCTCTTATCAAGGATTCAGGCAGTTGAAATAGGCCCTATTACTTGGTTTGACCATGGTTTGGTGTGGTTGGCATATTCTTTCATGGGAGGAATGATGAACAATGGTTTTGGCATCTAAATGCTGCGATACTTAGGGATGATGCTTTTGTAAAAGGACTAGGCAAACAGCTGCAGGAGTGCTTCCACGAAAACTCCCAAATCTCCCCACTCGCTCAGCGTTTTATGGGATTGTTCAAATGCTGTGGCCAGTGGTTTTTTTTATTGCTAAAGCAGCATCCTGCACGAGAGAGCAAGAATCGCTTTGGGGGACCCTAGTAACCACAGTGGAACAACTTTCTAGAATGCATATGCATACTCAATCCCAAAAGACTTATAAATTGTTACTAGCTAAACCTGAACTGCAGTAGCTGGATGATAACTTTTTAAATCAACTTGAGATGACTAAGCAGGCTTACTTTGAAGGGGGAGATAAGGCTGGCTGCATTTTAGCTCAACAACTTAAAACTTGCCTGTTACAAAGCATCATCCCTAAAATCAAGGATGCAGCTGGGAAGATCTGTACGGATCCAGCGGAGAACTGGAAATGCTTATCTGACTTCTTTGCTACCCTTTACAGAAAAGATGTGCTAATCAAGGACTCAGATATAAACGAGCTGCTTTCTATTGATTTACCATCTCTGTCCTCTGCTCAACAGCAGATTTTAGACAATCCCGTATCGCCTAACGAAGTGATACAAATAATTAAATCCCTTAAAGCTTACAAATCCCCTGGCTTGGATGGCTTCTCAAGTGAATACTACCGCAAATTTGCCACTATTTTAGTTGAGCCCTTAACTGACTTTTTAAAATTATATTAGAGAAGGGGGTTCTATTCACACACACACACGCTAATACCACAGGAATTACAGTTATCGCTGAAGCGGGTAGAGTTCCTTCTTTGTGCGTTTCCTATAGGCCTATATCCTTAATCTAGATTTAAAAGTTTTAGTCAGAGTCCTGGCTCCCCTCGTCATGTCTTAGAGCAGTGATGGCTAACCTATGATACGCCGAGACGTTTTTGCTGACACGCGCAGCGTTTCATGGACTATCGGGAATTTTTTTTTTTTTATCGGCTGTGCCAAGCCTTTTTTTTTTCGGCTGCGCCGACCCTTTAAAATTAGGTTTTTAGTATCCCCCCCACCCTCATGCCCCCGGGCGCAGGGAGGCTCATTCGGCACAGCGATAGGCAGGGCCATGGTGACGTGAGCCGAAGAAACAGATCGCATTTAAACGCGCTGATGCTCCTCCTCCTTCCTGCCTGTGTGGCCCCGGAAGTAAACGTTGCCAGAGCCGTGTGGGCAGGAAGGAGGTGAAGCATCAGCGCGTGCAGAAGAGGAGCTGCACTTGTGCTTACGGGCCGCCGCGAATTCCAAGTCGCAGCGGCCCGAGAAGAGGAAGAGGCCCGGTAGCAGGGCCACCGCGGCCCGAGAAGATAGGGCCGCTGCAGGGCCCATCCTGCGGCGACCCGCGAAGAGGAGGCCCAGAGGTGAGAGAGAGGCTGAGGGTCTGTAGAGTGTGTGTGCGTGTATGAGATGAGTTGAGAAATTGTGTTTGAGAGTGAGGACCTGAATGTTTGAAGAGACAGCATGTTCTTGAGCAAGACAGCATGTGGGAGAGAGAGAGAGCCTGTGTGTGAGAGTCAGACAGCATGTGCCAGTGAGAGACTGTGTGTATGAATGATTGTATGAGAGAGCATGTGACAGTGAGAGCCTGTGTGTGTGTGTGAGAGAGAAATGCATGTGAGAATGAGAACCTGACTGTGTATTTGAGGGAAGAAGATGGAGAGAAAAGAAACAGAAAAAAAGACAATATAAAAGGAATTGGCAAAAAAAATAAGAAAGGGAAGGTGGAAAAAGAAGCCTGTGACCAACCAATTAGAAAACTAAGATCAGACAGCAAAGGCAAAAAAAAAAAGATTACTTTTTAGTGATTGGCACATGTAATCTTTGGAAATGTGCAAGAATAGCACTTTCTCTACGGATCTCACAATGTACGAGATCAGCATGGCGAAAGTGGAAGCCCTCAGGGCCTGCACAGAGGAGGCAGCAGAATGGGCTTCAGTGTCAGTAGCAGCAATCGGCACCTCCCCAATAGCCATGTGGCAGCAGTGACAGTGGCAGCAGAGGAATGAGAGAGGTTCCGAGATTGCTGGCAAAAGAGAGGGGGGTCTGAATTTAGTGTGTGGCATGTGTATGAATGGGACTCTGCCTGGGGGTGTATGTGTATGAATGCATGGGTGCCTGCCTGGGGGTCTGTGTGTGTGAGAATGAATGTGTGCATGCCTGGGGGATGGGGAGGGAGTGGTGTGAAAATGACTGGGAGCCAATAAAAGAAACAGACTGACAGATGAAGTTTGTAACTCTTGCTTGGGCTTGAAGTGTACGAAATACCAACCTTCAATTTAAGATTTAGCCAATGAAATTCAGCAACAAAAAAGTCACTAAGCAGGTAAGGTAAAGAATTATTTGTTTTTGCTTTATTAATAAATACAGTACATATATTAAAATTATAACTTTGTTATTAATTAGCTACAAATATCACAAAATTATGGATTTTTCTAGAAGTGACACACCACCCGAGTTATGCTCGGCTTTTTTATGAATTTTGACACACTGAGCTCAAAAGGTTGGCCATCACTGATCTAGGGAGTAGACTAGCAGGCCCCACTCTCCCCACCTGGTCAGGATTCCCAGGCTGGGTTAGCCTGTTTCCTCCAACTGGGCCTGAAAGCATAAAAAAGCTCCTCACTACCTGTTAACTCTCCAAAACTTGACTGCCTCCAGACTCTCAGGAGAGAGCCTCCTAGAGCGATGACCATTCCCAAGCCCTTCAAAAGGAGGGACAGAAGTTGAATGGATCCTCCCTCATCCACTAACCTATTCTACCTAGCGCTTCCCTGGGCATTCTGGTAACCAAAGAATGGCTCTTGGTTACATAAGCTAAGGGACACTTTGGTCGTGTTTTTGTCTTTTTTTTTCATTCTTTTTGTCTTACTTTTCTCTATGAAAAATGTTTGATAGTCCTATATATATAAAGGAATTGCTGAAAATTCCTATTGCTTCAACATTTGACTCAGCTCAAGCTTTACCTGTCCTCTCTGACCTTTCTCTAGCATTATTAATTGATTTGAGCTGGCTCGATAGGTTGAAATCTTGTCTCCAGGCCTAAAGGTCTGTTTGGCTTTGGAAGGACTTACTTTCAATTGTTGTTGTTGTTTCCAGCATCTTGATTTTTGTAATTAACATTGGAATGCCTGTAATGTTTTGTTTGGTTTTTTTTTGTTTAGTTTTTTTAATCTCAAAATGGCTCATCTACTGTTTAACTTTTTCTGATCTGTCCTTGCTTAGCTGTTTCTGTGATAATTTGCTTTAAGCAATATATTCCCCAAATAGCCAATGATTTGTTATTTTTTGTTTTTTTAAGAGTTCTGTGAAGGGTCTACAGCAGACAGATGATATATACATATATGGTTACATAAGAGAGGTTGTTTTCCTTTGTAGCCTATTTTGCTTTATCCTTTCAAAAGATGTCTCCCGTAATTAAGTTTCTATTGTGTTAGTACAGAAGGGGAAGAAGAAGAAGAAATAGAACCTGTTAATTGTCTTAATTTTACATTCCAAATGGGCCAGTTTCATTTACTCTGTAAAGAGATTGGATTTTCATTGTGGCCTCTTAGTTTTCTAATGTACCCTGTCATCAGACAGCTGTGTTCCATGACTGTCTGCAAGCACACACTAGCCATGTGCACTAGAGTTTTTCAGAAAGGGGGTAATTGAAATTATATAAGAAGTATTATCATAAAAATGTCCCATATACAGGTCGATACAGTAAGGCCGCGGTAGAAACAGTGCGGCAGTGTCAGGCGCACCCTTCCTCCCCGCACGCACAGTTCTCTTCACTTAGTCCCCGATACTCTCTTCTAATCGCATGCAAATGCATGCCGCGGCTGTAAAGCGTTAGGGAAGGGTTATGCCCGCGTAACCCATTTTACTGTATAGGCGCTTAATACAGCACCTATACAGTAACCTGGGTGCGCTGGTACCTGTCATTTCAAATGTCATTTCAAATGACATTTGAAATTTCAGGCACCAGGAAGTGTAAAAAAAAAACAAAACCAAAAATATGTAAAAACCTGAGTGTTAAAAAAAATAAATTTTAAATACCTGTCACTTTCATGCAGTCATCCAGGCAGCGGCGTGGGTCCAGGCGGCCGGCGGGTGGCGGCGGGAGCCGGGTGTTCGATCGAGGCCGCGGGCGGGTAGGCGCGTGTTCGATTGGGCGGGCGCAGCAGCGGGATCCGGGGGGCGGGTGGGCGCGTGTTCAAACGAGGCCGGGTTGCACAGGCGCGCATTAATTCAGGCGGAGGGAGCCGGCGGCGAAAGCGGCCTCCGGCAACCCCCACCGGCAGGCGCGCATTCACTATCGGTGGGGGTTGCCGGAGGCCGCTTTCGCCGCCGGCTCCCTCCGCCTGAATTAATGCGCGCCTGTGCGACCCGGCCGGGTCGCACAGGCGCGCATTAATTCAGGCGGAGGGAGTCGGGTGGTCGTGCATTCATCCAGGCAGAGGGAACCGTGGGCCATTTTCGCCACCGGTTCCCTCTGCCTGGATGAATGGCCGTGCGATTTCAGCGCTGAAGGCAGTCACATGCCGTGGTCACGGCATGTGACTGCCTTCAGCGCTGAAATCGCACGGCCATTCCTTCACTGCCGGTGGCTGTGCATTCATCCAGGCAGAGGGAACTGTGGGCCGTTTTCGCCACCGGTACCCTCTGCCTGGATGAATGGCCATGCGAAATCGGGAGGAAGGGAGAAGGGACTGCCGTAGCAGGCCCGAGCCTTGCTACTTTTTCGTTTTTTGTGTTTTTTTGCTTCGGGAGGAGGGGACCGGACGGGCTGCAGGAGACCGGACTGGGGCTACACCGGAGACCGGACGGGCTGGACCGGAGACCGGACGGGACCAGGGCGGGTAAGCAATGTTTTTTACACTACACTACACTAACTCCTACTAGGGGGAGGCGGTAAACTAACACGTTAAGGCCGCGGCAAAACAGCGGGTTACTGAGGAGATAGTATCAGAAGGGAATAGCTAATTCCTTCATTATACAGCTTTTTCGTTCATTTACATGCTGGGTGCGGAAAGGGTTATGAGTCTATTTTAGGAAGCGCTAAGGACGCGTGAAACTGGAGACTGTATCGCTGGATCGCCTTACTCGTCTGTATTGTGCGCTCCCAGCACGTTACAGGCGGGCAATCTTTAACTGCATGTTACTGTATCGACCTGATAGTGACTGAGAATTTTGGAGAAGCAACAACTATAGTTGAGATGATTTTTCATTTGGTTGTTTCTTGTGCCTAAAGTTGTTAATTTTCCAATCCAGTTGGAGCAACATGATAATAAAGTAATACATTCTGTTTTGAGGGGGATCAACTAATAATTCACATATAACAAATTCTCCTAATATTAAACACAGGGGCAGTTCTAAAATGAGGCAGGATGCAGCGGCCGCTTCAGGTGGCAGAATTTTGAGGCTGCAAAAAAATGCCCCTCTCAGAACACCACTATGGCATCTGCCTCACCCTGCTTGCTCCTGCCACGGCTGCTAACCCAGGCCGGCAGCGGCAGAAAAGAAGAGGGTTGCTGCTGCGGGCCACTGCCAGAGGCCAGGCCAACACAGGGAGGAGGGAGGAGGAGCGCCGCCGCCAGAGGACAGGCCAGCAGCAGATGAAGGGAGGAGATGCTGGGCGAGGGGGACCCCATCTCATCCCTCGCCTCAGGCGGCAGATTGCCTTGAGCTGCCCTGATTAAACGGATTTATGAATTAAAGGATTTTACAAATTGCAATTCCACTTTTGTTATATATGTGGTAATATGTCCTTGCCAGAAGATATATATAGGAAGAACCAAACACATGATAAAAATACATCTTTTTGAACATCATTGTTTAAATACTGGGAAATTACACGCTCCTGAGGTTCAGCATTGCCTTGAACATGGACATATATTTCAACAGTTAAAATGACATGCATTAGAACACGTCCAAGCTCATTGGAGAGGTGACGATTGCATTGAAAGATTAAATATTAGCAAACAATTCTGGATCTGTACAGAACTCAATGCGGAAGTTGAATAGAATACCATGATTTGATATTCTGTTTTGAATTAGAATATGAGTCTGACAGGATGATGATTTTTTTTGATTGGATGTATGCACTTATTTAAAGAGTGCCTTATGATGTGTGATATTTCCATTATTATTTAATGTTTGTAAAGAAAGATGCCAATCTACCTGCTAGGTTTGTTATATTGATACGTTGAGCATTTCTATTTTGTGTTTGTGTTTTTATGTTGCACTGATGCCCGAGTCTCTTATTAGTGACACCAGATATTCTGCACTGATTTAATAATTCCCCCTGACGAAGAAGATATTTGAAACATGGTACCATGTTGGGGGTACTTTTTTTGAGAAGTTTGAGTGCTAGATAAGTACCAGATTTATTTTAATACGCACACAAAAATTTAATCAAAAAACAATGTGGAGGAAATAAACTGAATGGTTTTTGACCTCTTATTATAAGTATAGTGCAAAGGTTGCGAATTTTACCCGAGTTGCGCAGTATGATGTTACTTTACTACTTTGAAGATTGTTATTTTTTGGTGTTTACCTGAAATATTTAATGAGGATTTGTTGTATGTGGATACATTCTGTTTTGCCATATTTTCTGTCACAAGTAGGTATGAATTAGCCATAATACATGAGTGATGATATCCGACGGCACCAGCAGGGACCCAGCTTTCAGAACTCAGTAAAGACTTTATTGCACATGTGTGGGAGTCCCTGCATGTGCATTGCCTCATGAGCCCCTCAGCCTTTCTTTGAGCTACTGCACAGACATGTTCCCAATCTCGCTCTACAATTTGCTTTTTGACTGTTTTTATACCGGCCTATTGTATCGGACCTGTTGCATCATTTTTTCTTTTTCAAGTCACTGCCTCAGCAGCTCCTCAACAGAAATTTTCAGTTATGGGGGAAAAAATTAGTAAGAAATACAAAATTCCAGGGCCAAGAAGACCATGGATAGTGGATAATTATTGTATTATTTGAAAGAATAAATAACCAATTCACATTTACCCATTCTAGTCCTTTCATGATTTTATAGACCTCTGTCATATTACTCTTCCACTGTCTCTTCTCCAAACTGAACAGCCCTAACCTCTTTACCCTTTCCTCATAGGGGAGCTGTTCCATCCCCTTTATCATTTTGATTGTACCTTTTCCAGTGCAACTATATCATTTCACCATAGAGAGGCATTATGACGTTCTCCATTGTTTTCACCATTCCTTTTCTAATAATTCCTAGGAGTAGCCAGTAGTTAGAGCAGTGGGCTCTGAACCAGGAAAACTAGAGTTTAAATCCCACTGCTGCTCCTTGTGACCTTGGGCAATTCACTTTGCCCTCCGTTGCCTTAGGAACAAACTTAGGCCTGGATTTATCAAAATGCAAATGAGGGATTGCGCTAAAAGGAGGCGCTAGGGACAATTGCACGCCCCTAGCACCTCCTTGGCCAAGGAGAGGTGGCTGTCAGCGGGTTAGGAAAATGGATGCTCGTAAAATTGTGCTGACCTGCCGGCACACTTTAAAAAAAAAAAAAATTTTTTTTTAACCTTTGGTTCCTCTGACTTAATTTCGCCACGATATTAAGTTGGAGGATGTTCAGAAAAGCAGTATTTCTGCCTTTGTAGGCAGGTGATAATTTCTGAGTGTAAAATGTGCGGATTGGGCACACACGTTTTCTCCTAGAGCAAGCAGAATGCATCAAGCGCACCGTGTCATTGAATGCACCACATCACGGCACCATAGCATTGAGGCCTTGATGCTGAAACTGGTGCAGTGAGAGTCCAGTTTCACCGATGCTGATGGCACTGAAGGCCACCATGGCATCGTGAGTTTGTCATGCACCTCAGTGCAACAAGGGTAACCCTGGACCTCGGTGTCCAGGGGACCATGGTACCCGAAGATGGGCCTTGACCCCGATGGGGTCCTGACATCGATGCGTCAGATGAATGGTACACTGGTCACAGTTATGCATGGGC
Organism: Rhinatrema bivittatum; assembly: GCF_901001135.1. NCBI lineage: Eukaryota > Metazoa > Chordata > Amphibia > Gymnophiona > Rhinatrematidae > Rhinatrema > Rhinatrema bivittatum. The sequence goes on along the minus strand of NC_042615.1, from coordinate 256,217,563 downwards.
AACCGTTCATGGGCATGACACCAAAGTGCGGCAACAAGTTGCTAGCCCAGGCTCCACTCATCCTCTCTCCCAGGGAGATTGCATTTCCAAGGCTGGCAAACAGGAGGGGAGGCAACATTATCCAGGGCTCCCGCCCTTGGAGACTAGTTGCTCGAGATGTGGGGAGGATGAGCTCTCCTCCCCACAGGAACAGTATGGTCCTCGATTCTTCCACCAGCTGAATCCACCAATGCTGAGCGATCAGTGAACTGCCATGGAACTGCAGCCCGTGTAGAACTCAGGTGAGACCCCAGGCTCAGCGGCCTACACTAAAGTTTGGATCACCAAAGGACTGCATAGTCCAGTCCTGTCAGCACTGTGGGGAAGAAAGGACACAAATACAAAAACATGCAGGAGCAGGTTTTGGGGTTTTTTTTTTAATAACAGACTCTCAGCCCGATACAGAACGGTGTGATCGGCTGAGTTCACCATTTACCCCATTTGGCCGTGCGTTTTAGACGTGCTATTATTACCCCTTATACTGTAATCAAATGTATGTTGATGAGCCTATTAGTTATTCCCCTGGAATACTGAAAGTAAAATGTGCGGCCAAGCACTAGAAAAAGTACAGAAAAGCAGAAAAAACTGCTTTTCTGTACACCCTCCGATTTAATATCATAGCGATATTAAGTCGGAGGCACCAAAAATGAAAAAAAAAAATCTGCCCGCTGGTTGGCGGGTTCGAAAACAGATACTCTATTTTGCCGAAGTCCATTTTCCAAACCTGTGGCTGTCAGCGGGTTCGAAAACAGACACCGGTAAAATTAAGCGGCGGTTGGCAGACCCGCTGACAGCTGCTACTTCTGCTAATAAGGAGGCGCTAGGATGCGCGTCCAAAATGCACTAAACAATGTGCTCAGCTGAGCGCACTTTCCAGTATCGGCCTGCTAATGAATCTGGCAACTTTATTAGAAAAACACGCATGCAAAGGGAAAGCAAGCTCGGGCAGCTAATTCTGCTATTGCCAGCATACACCATATCATCATTTCACTTTAGTTTACGCATTAGTTATCCATAACTCATTCTTTAGAATTCAGCTAATAATTGGGTTTACCTCCTCTGAGTGACCTTGCTTACAACATGATGTATTTCCATATAAGGCAAAACTCTGATTCTATCCAATAAAGGCTCTGTTAGTTATCTGTATTTCAAACAGAGTCTGTATCTTATGAATAATAATTTTATGCCTATATGCAGACCTTACTTCTCTAAGGGGCGGATTTTAAAAGCCCTGCTCGCGTAAATCTGCCCAGATTTACGCGAGCAGGGCCTTGCGCACCTATTTTCCATAGGCCTGCTGGCGCGCGCAGAGCCCCGGGACTCTCGTAAGTCCCAGGGTTTTTTGTCGGGGGCGGGGCCGGTCGACGCGGCATTTTGGAGCGGGCCTGGGGGGCGTGGTTTCGGCCCGGGGCGGTCCGGGGGCGTGGCCGCGCCCTCTGGAACTGCCCCCGGGTCGCGTCTCGGCGCACCAGCGGCCCGCTGGCGCGCGTGGATTTACTTCTCCCTCCGGGAGGCTTAAATCCGTGGACAAAGGTGGGGGGGGGGGTTAGGTAGAGGAAGGGAGGGGAAGGTGAGGGGAGGGCGAAAGAGAGTTCCCTCCGAGGCCGCTCCGATTTCGGAGCGGCCTCGGAGGGAACGGAGGCAGGCTGCGCGCCGATCCTGGATTTTAGAAGATACGCGCGGCTACGCGCGTATCTACTAAAATCCAGCGTACTTTTATTTGCGACTGGTGCGCCAACAAAAGTATGCGAACGCGCATTTTTTTAAAATCTACCCCTAAGAGTTCTACCGTTAGCTGCAAAAAAAAATCTCATTTGAACTAGCTGTGGTCAGTGCAGGTATTGACTCTTAATTAGAGAATATAAAAGTTTATATCAGTTCACAGCATGAAACAACGTTTGACTAATTCCACGCATGTCTGCTAGATAAGGAAAAGCACAATACACAGGCCCAACTGGGTCTACTAATTTATACACCGAATCGCAGGGGTCGCACAGGCGCGACCCTGTGCGACCCCTGCGATTCGGTGCTCAAGGCAGTCACATGCCGTGACGTCACGCCTTGAGCGCCGAATCGCAGGGGTCTCACAGGTCGCACAGGCGCGCATTCATTCATCCAGGCGGAGGAGCCGGCTGCTTTCCGGCTCCTCCGCCTGGATGAATGTGCGTCTGTGCGACCCGGCCTAGATTTAACACGCGACCACCCGCCCCCCGGCTCCCGCCGCCGGTCGTCTGAAACTAACGCGCGTCCACCCGCCCCACACCCGCCGCCGCCGCCTGGACCCACGCGGCCCTCCGACAGGTATTTAAAAATTTTTATTTTTTTTTCTGACAGGTTTTATGTGTCCCACAGCATTACATTTTCTCGATCATCTCTGTATCGCTTTTTTTTTATTGTGTTTTATTGTTTTTGAGTATCTTAAGCGGTGTCGATGGATTTGTTACTAGACTCACAGTCCTAACACCTACTAGGGGGAGGCGGTAAACTAACACGTTAAGGCCGCGGCAAAACAGCGGGTTACTAAGGAGATAATATCAGCGCCCGTTACAGTATCGGAGGGGAATAGCTAATTCCTTCATTATACAGCTAATTCGTTCATTTACACATCATATACATGCTGCGTGCGGAAAAGGTTATGTGTCTATTTTACGAAGCGCTAAGGACGCGTGAAACTGGAGACTGTATCGCTGGATCGCCTTACTCGTCTGTATTGTGCGCTCCCAGCACGTTACAGACGGGGAATCTTTAACCGCACGTTACTGTATCGACCTGTTAGTAGTATAAAAGGAAGAGATGTGACCTCTTGCATGCTTTACAAACTTAAGTCCATCTGGCAATAGTGAATTTTGAAGCTGGTGATTTTTTTTCTTTTCTTTATTTCTTTTTTTTGTAAATACTCTGAAATATAAATAGTTGAACAGACTTCCTGAAACCTTTTTGCTCCCTCCCAATTGAAAGAGTTTTGTTTTTTGTTTTTTTAGCTTCTAAGGAATTTTGCTTGCTCTCTTCCTCATTTTGAGGATTTGGACAAAATAATTGTAAATACTGTTTTTGCTAGTATGAAAATTAGAGTTTTAAAATAAATTGTCATAATGCAACTTTGTCATGAAAAACACAGTAGGAGAGAAATGAGACAATGCTTTCAAGTCATTAACATGTCTGGTTAAACAGATGGCCAGCAAACATAGAACTTTAGCTACCGAAAGGTAATAATTTTAGTCCATTAGGGCTTTTAAAACTCATTCCAGTTCCTTTGTAGAAATAGGAAGAGAAACTGAAAATTTCAGCAATTTTACTGCTTTTAGAAAACTCCTCCTGTCTTCATGAGACTCAATCTCTTGCCCATCAATAGAACCACTTATATCTGATGTCGCAGCCACTTCTGTCTTACGAGGATGGCTTTAATCATAAATCTGAACATGGGAAAAGAAACGGTAGAATTCTTGGAATCGAAGTTTGAGAAGGAACTAAATTAAATTTGATGGCTTATAATGCAAATCTGTTCCAGATATAATACTGAACGCAACTTTTGTAGAATTCTTCCTGGACAATAAAACTAACTACTGCTCTGACTGAGTTTCTTTTTTGTGTTATATTTGTCCGTTTCCAAGCCATTAAATATCAGGGTAATATGACCTTCATAGGGATGTGGACCCTGACTTAAATATCTGGGAGATATGTAAGATAAATTGACTTTCTATCTGCAAGTTCTAGAAATTCTGAAAAAAACCAAGCTGGTAATCACAAATATTGACCAGATTTCTTGTCCATGAGCAGATATTTGAATCCTAGTAAGGTGATGAATGTTTTATCTCCAGTATATTTTTGTGAAGGAATTTCTCTTTGAACAACCCCAATCCTTAGACATTTTCATACTCCTGCATGGCTGGCTGGCATCTGTGGTGATATAGTGCTGCCAAAGGACATGAAGAATTGGCCCTTGTTAGGATTTTTTTGTTTTAAGCAGAGACATGACTGAAGAAATTCTTCAGGCTTTTGGAATTAAATTTAATTGGAATGTGGGGAGGAGTTGGGTGAGAGAGACACCTCTGGAGAGAGGCAGGCCACAGGGCTCATTTTCCTGAGCCCTAGGAGGTCATGGGAACATCTAGGCTGGTTACCTGACCCCAGTGATGTCATCTGCTGGGGCCAGACCGCCCAATAAATTTCAGAGGACTGCCGCAGGAAACCTGGAGGAGTTGGGAGAGCGAGAGAGATGCCTCTGGTGAGAGGCAGACCACAGGACTGTGACGGGGCTCGTTTTCCTGACCCTAGGAAGTCATAGGAACATCTAGGGTTACCTGACCCTGGTGACATCATCTGCTGGGGCCGGACCGCTCGATAAATTTCAGAGGACTGTGGCGTGCAGCCAAAGCCACACGCCAAAGGGGTGCGCCCCTTCCTAAAAAAATTTTTGTAGCTTTTTCTATCTATTTATGGGTAGAAAAAAGAAGATTAAACCTTTGACCTCAACATCAGGGGCACCAGCATTTAGAGGACCTATGGACTCCCATGTGGCTAGAGGGGGTAAGCCTAGATATCAGGAATTCTATTCCTGAGATTTCCTTTTCTTCCAGAAAAGTCCTGGCCTTGTGCAGATACCTCATTCACAGATAGAAACATTAGTAGTAAACCCTCAAAGTATAGTACAAAATCTGGTGGAAACGGTTCCTATACAACCCAGATTAACTGGGCATATAGGAGTTGTAGAGAGTCAAGAGATGACTGGACATCAGGTTTTACCAGAGAATACTCAGGGAGTAAACCTGATTCCAGAATCAATTGACCCCCAAACGTTACTTTGGGGGATGTCTGGAGAGTTCTTTTGATAATGCAAAAATCTTATCTAATTCAATTTCTCAGCTTAGTGTAGCATCATTAGAAGTTAAAAATGTTATAGAAAAGCATGAAGTTCGTTTAAAACAATTAGAGGAAAATACTAAGCAAGTAAATGTGCAAGTATCTACTATACATATGTCTAATAATTCCTTTATAAAGGATAGTCTAATAATTCATAGACAAATGGAGAATTTGGAAAACAATAATAAAGTTAAAAATCTTAGATTATTGAATTTCCCAGTATCGAGGCTTTTGACTGCTGTGGAATTATTTAAAAAATATTTGTTGGAAGTACTCTCTATTTCTTCGAAAGAAGAAAAGAATATTTCAAAAATGTAATATATTCCTAAATCTAGGATTAGGTCTCAAGATGGTGCGGAAGAACTGGATATAGTACAAAGGGACTCTCCCAGTTTGACTTCTTTTTTGGAAGCTTCAATAGATGACATCCCAGTTAGAGTGACTCTTGATTTCCTTCTGCATTGAGAGGGATAAAAACCTAATATTGCAGAAATACTTTAAAAATAAAGATTTTTTTATTCTGTAGTCAAAGGATTCAAATTTTCCCTGATGTATCTTGTAGCACTCAACTGAGAAGAAAACATTTCCTTACTTTGAAACCAAGGTTTTATCCCTTGAGGCAAATTTATTTTTGAAGTTCCCTTGCAAGTGTTCAGTTATTTATCAAAAAAATAAGTTCATTTTTCAAGAACCCACCCATCTTAAGACTTTCCTGAGTGATAAAGAAAAATAAGATAAGAATGTGGTAGATACTGCATAGAAAAAGAAAAATTCTCTCTTTATTTTGTTAATTGCAAATTATTATTGCTAAATATCCTCCCATTATGGGGACTAATGTTTTCGATGTACTATAATTTTGTGATTATTTTCTTGGATGTTTACTTGGTACACAGAACATTCCTATATTTTTTACAAATGAAAAATTTGTGTAAAATTAATAAAATGTAAATTAAAAAAAAATAATTGGAATCTGAGCTTTATCCTTAGTGGTTTTTTGATCAACCACTTTTGTTGGGTTTTTTTTTTTTTTTCCAGAATAATTTTTATTGGTCAAGGGTTGTACAAGGCCATGCAAAGAGAGCAGCATGCTGAACAGTGTACAAAAATAAACAGTTTCAACAAATGAGTCAAGCCACAATATGAAAGAACAAACACCATAAAAAGTGTAAAACTAAAGATAAAACATAGCCTTTCACAAGTCCCAGTCCTTTGTTTTTACCTTTTACTTTTACACATCCAATGTCAACCCGCCCTACCACCCCAAAGACAGTCATACAACTCCCAAGCCTAATCATTTTCCCATCCCCCACTGAACACTGTCTCTCTCACACACATAAATCATACATCCATCAGCCACTGCGCTACATCCCCCCCCCCCCCCCAGAGACCAAGGAAGAAATTAAGCCCAAACAGAGTATCCAGCAGTATGTAAATTCACCTGCATCTCGCTAGGGAGGCCCTTGAAAAAAGCCTGCCAGCATTCCTCATACAGTTTATCTCTTGTACGATGTCCCGAAAGACAGTCCATGTGTTCCAGTTGGAGCTCAGATGCCATCCAGTAATACCAAACTGTAACAGGGGGGAGAAGTGTTCGATTCCACCCAAAATGACAAAATGGTCCTACATGCCAATAACATCGCTAAACGACCAAATTTGGCCTTGGAAAGTAAACAAGGAAGAGGACTGCGAAGAGGATGTGTAACCACCATGATGCCAGCATGCTGTGCAGTGATACTTGTACACTGAGAGATAACTTGCAAAACTTGAGTCCAGAAAAGACTGACAGTCGTACAGTGAAGGAGATGATGCAGCAAAGTGCCTTCCTCCTTGCCGTGCTTGATGCAGAGCGTGGAATCCGTGAGGCCCATCTGGAAGCACCACACATCATAATGCGATAAATACAGAAGTCGATATTGTAACTCCCGAAGCCCCAAATCTGGGTTCTGTGTATGCAGGGATTTGAACCAACGCTGCATGTGATCAGGTGTCACTTCACTGCCCAGGATAGTCGACCAGCGAGATGCCAGTAAGGTCAGATGATCCCTGCTCTTATATTCCACGTCAAGCCGTTTCCAACCAGTGATAGTGTTAGCAAGACAGGTCGTGTCGAAAAGCTTTGTGGCAAATAGAGTTTCCGCTGCAAGTTCCTCCTTAGACCAATGGAGAACTTGATTGTAATATCGGACTTGTAAATATCCAAAGAAATGCTTGGATGGTATATGGAAGGTTCTAGTTAAGGTGTGAAAATCCAAGAGTTCATGGGTTTCAGGATCAAACATGTGGAAAAGGTACATCACCTCCTTAGCAGCCCAGGTTTGAAAAATACCCCTACAGTCTCGGCCTGGACGAAAGTCCAAATTTCCTAGCAAATGAGTCAACAAAGACGCGAGTCCTCGCAGGCCACTCAGTCGTCGTAACCACCTCCAGGCCTTTATGCAGGGGTAAATTAAACATCTTGGAAAGACCAGCACCTGCAACCCTACCAGGTTTAGCTGAAGAAGAGAGAGAGGTGACCAGGGAGCAGCCATGTTATTCAATAAACCCGCATTACAATAACAATATTGGTCGATGATCCATTCCCCCACAAACCGCAGCTGGCATGCCGATGTATATATATAACCGGAAATCAGGCTGCCCGTAACCTCCCGCCTCCCTAGGATGCTCCAAAACAGTATACTTTATACGTGCCCTCTTACCCTTCCAGAGAAACCTAGACAGCCTTGCATGTAGGCGTTGTACATCCTGAACTGTTAACCAGCTTGGAAGCATATGTAAAAAATATAAAAGTCTGGGTACAATGATCATTTTTAGCAGCGCACATCTACCAAAAAAACTCAGCGGGAAAGGGCACCATGCAGTCAGCTGCGATAAGATTTTAGTAATCATATCCATGATATTAAGGTCATATAAAAGATGAAGATCCCTAGGGAACCAAACTCCCAAATATCTGAGCTTCCCAGGCGCCCACTCAAAGGGGAAAGAGCCTTGCCAGGTGAGCTGCAGCCGCGGATCTAACGCTAATGCTTCAGACTTAGAATAATTGATCTTCAACCCCACTATCTCCCTAAATTGCTAAAAAATATTGATAATAACAGGCACACTACTACGGGGTCGCCCCACAAATAATAGTATGTCGTCCACAGAGAGCGCTATCTTTAGAGGATGACCACTGAGGCTGAGCCTCGAGAAACCTTTTTCTTCCCACAATCGTATGGCCAAGGGTTCCACAGCTAGTACAAATAAGAGCAGGGAAAGGGGGCATCCTTGTCTCACTCCACATTGAAGCACAAAAGAGTCCGTAAGGGCTCCATTCAGCAAAATACGGGCACTAGGGTTTTTATAGAGGGTCGTAAGCCATGTTACAAACGCCCCGGTAAAGCCATATTGACCTATCATCCAAAATTATTAATTCCAGGACACTGAGTCGAAGGCCTTTTCTGCGTCCAAACTCAGGATCATGGCTTCCTCTGCAGAATGATAACTTAAAGCCGCTATAAGGCGCCTCACATTCCGCACTCCCTGGTGACCCTTAACAAACCCCATCTGATCCTCACCAATTAGAGTGGGTAAAATTTGATTTAGGCGGGCCGCCAACACAGCCGCCAGTATTTTAATGTGTACATTTAGCAGGGAGATAGGTCTATATGAGCCAACATCTGCCGGGTCCTTGTTTTTTTTGGTAAAACAACGATAACTGATTGATTAGTCGCAGCGGGTAATTCCATAGTATTAACTAGCTCATTATAAAATTTAGAAAGTGGGGACAGAAGGTGAAATTTAAGAATTTTATAGAATTCTGCCCCTAGTCCATCTGACCCTGCAGCCTTCCCCTGCTTCAAGCCCTGGACCACCGAATATATTTCTTGGTCAGCAATAGGATATTTAGTAGTAATCGCTGATCCAAAGATAAGCATGGCCATTTTATCTTTTGGAAAAATAAGGTCATGGCAGCAGGATCCTGTCCCTTTTCCCCATAAAGTGCTATATAATACTCTAAGAACCTGTTTACTATATCCGCGGGAGCAGTCACATACTGACCCCCATGGTCCCTAATCCCTGCAATAACTGGTTTCTGATTTTGGGGTCTAATTAAATGAGCTAGCATTTTACTGGGCCAATTGCCATGTTTGTATAGTTGATATTGGTAATAGCAGAGTGATTTGGAAGCTCTTTGATGTAAACAACTATTGAGAGTCTCTCGCAGCTGATCAACACAACCCTTACTAGTTGGGGACAAATCAAGCATATGTTGCCATTGAGCGCTCTTAAGCTCAGTAGGTGAGGCGCAAAATCTCCTCATTCCGTTGCTGGTTTACCTTAGCAGTATATGCAATAATGTGTCCCCGCATCACCGTCTTCCCCGCCTCCCATAATGTCGTGGGGGAGATGTCCAGAGTATCATTAAACACTAAATACTCCTTCCAGCAGGATTGTAGGTGGAGGTGAAATGCGTTATCCAAAAACAGGTCTGGTCTCATACGCCATAAAAAAGCTCCTCGGGGTCCCCTTCCACAAATCACAGTAATGTGAATCGGCGCATGATCAGATATGGTAATTGCACCTTTACCCGTCTCCACTACCACTGGGAACATTTTGTTAGAAATTAGCAAATAATTAGCAAATAATCCAAGCGGGAGTAGGATTGCTGCGGATTGGGAAAAAAAAGTGTAATCCCGCTCAAAAGGGTGCAATACCCGCCATGCATCAAGGAGCTGAAGCTCCTGACATAGAAAATTGATCCCTTGACTCGCATCCTGTGGAACGATCAGTTTAGCTGGTCTACAATCCAGCTGTTTATCCGCCACTATATTAAAATCTCCCCCTAATATTAGAGTGTATCCAGACAATGCCATCAGTAAACTGACTAATTGAGAAAAAAATGCATGTGAATAGGTGTTAGGCACATAAATGTTGCAAAACGCCACTCGTTGCTGGTTGAGTCCCTACTGCCACCAAATATCTCCCTTCCTTATCATGGAAGAACTTGCCCTTTTCTTTCAAAAAAAAAATTCAAACCATCATGGCACGTTTCACCCCTTCCCCCACATCCACCATTTACTCCATTACAAACCCCTCTTCCCCCTCACACACTCTCCTTGCTACCACATCACACACCCCCACATCATCCCAGTCCACCGATCCCCCAGCATCACTCAATTAATTTGAAACCACCACTTGCATTGAGAGAGAATCCATTCTCAAGAAAATCAAACCCTTCTTTCATCCCTCAGATACCATCCCCACCAAAACCCTTCTCACCATCCCCAATACCATCTCCAAACTGATTGCCGACATTATCAACTGCTCTATCTCATCTGGTTCAGTTCCCAACCCACTTAAACAAGCCATAATCAAACCCATTCTAAAAAACCCCACTCTTGACCCATCTGACCCTGCCAACTACCGTCCCATCTCCAACCTACCCTTCCTATCTAAAATCCTAGAAAAAATTATCAACACGCAACTTACAAGTTACCTAGATGAACACCACATCCTATTCCCATCCCAATTCGGTTTTCGCCGACACCACAGCACTGAAACCCTCCTCATCTCCCTCTCCGACTATATCCTGAGGGCCCTGGATAAAGGACAATCATATATTCTGGCTCTCCTAGACATATCCTCAGCATTCGACACTGTCAACCATAACATATTAATTGAGCGCCTTAGAGAAATTGGGATTTCCGGCTCTGCTCTCCTTTGGATCCAATCCTACCTCACCAACAGACAATACCGAGTAAAAAGTGGTCACTGTATATCTAAACCTGTAAACCTATTGCAAGGTGTTCCCCAAGGCTCTTCACTCTCCTCCACCCTCTTCAACATTTACCTCCTTCCCCTCTGCAAGCTACTATCCAAAATCGGCCTTCCACACTTCATATATGCGGATGATGTTCAGATACTCATACCCATAACCAATACTCTTCCAGAGGCATTAAATGCATGGAACTCCGCCCTCACAACCATCAACTCCCTACTCGCAGACAACTTCCTCGCACTCAACACAGCCAAAACAGAGCTCCTATACATCTCCCCCACACACAACTGCTACAGCCCCACTCCCAATCCCTCACTCCCCACTGTCTCGTTCGCCCATCACGTTCGCAGCCTTGGCGTTATACTAGATAACCGCCACAACCTTCAAAAATTCATTAATTCCACCCTGAAAGACTGATTCTTCAAGCTCCACACCCTAAAAAAACTGAAACCACTGCTTCACATATCTGATTTTCGTACAGTTCTCCAGGCCACTATACTATCCAAGCTTGATTATTGCAATGCTTTGCTCCTTGGCCTCCCCAAATACATCCTACGACCTCTGCAGATACTCCAAAATTCAGCAGCACGCATCCTCACCAATACCCATCGGGGTGAGCACATCACACCAGTCCTCAAACACCTACACTGGCTGCACATCAGCGCCCGGATCATATACAAATCCCTCACTATCATGCAGAAAACTATCTACAACCCTGACTTGCCCTGGTTCAAAGAACATCTTCGAATCCGTACCTCTAACAGACCTACCAGAGCACAACACTGTGCAACACTACATACTCCTTCCCCTAAAACCGCAAAGCTGAAGTCTACCAAAGAACGTGCTCTATCCCTCTGCAACAAGATGCCCCCCCACCTCCGCCTGGAGCCTTGCCCAAAAAGATTTAAACAATATTTTAAGACCTGGCTCTTTAAAGACACCTACACCTAATCCTCCTCAGCCCTTCGCCTCCTCCCCCCCCCCCCTGAATATTGGTAATCTATTGTTAATGTCTTGTATATATTTGTAAATCTCTTGTATATACTTGCACATGTTGCCCCTCTCACTCAGTTCTCCCCCCCCTTATCCTGTTCCTTGTTAATTCTGTTGACAACTGTTCCCTGTGAAGCTTTTTGCTATGTTGAGTTATCTGTAAACTGAGATGATGTTCCCAACGTATCTCGGTATATAAAATGCTTAAAATAAATAAATAAATGATATGTACGGGTAAGCTGAAAAGGTAGCTGTTTATGAATAAAGATAGCTACTCCTCTCTTGCGCAGGGAGAAGGAAAAAAAACTAGCACTGCCCCAACCACTCCCGTTTCAATTTCCCATGTTCTGCATCGTTTAAATGCGTTTCCTGAAGAAATACCACCTGCCACTTTGCGTGCTGGAACAACGCTAATAATTTTTTCCTCTTAATTGGCGAATGAATCCCATCTACATTGAGGGATGTTATTTTAACCTTCTCCATTCCCAAGAGAAAAGCCCTCTCCAGGGCCTCATATCTGCAAAAAGAGAGGATTCTGGAGCCTCCCAGCCATGGCCCCCAGGACCCGAAGCTCACAAATTTCAATAAACTGTTCCGTTGTCCCTTCCCTTGATCCCTGTCTCTGCCCCTGTTCCCCCTTACAGTTTCCCCCTTATAGCGTCCATCCCCAGTCACACATACATCCAGACATCACAACCATCCACACCCAAACAAGCATCCCAACAGACTCCAAGATGCACGGGATCCCCGCCTACCATCCACCATTAACCAGGTGTCCCAAGACCCCCCTCTTTTCAGCCTCCCCTATTCCATATCAAACATAAGAATTTTAACCTGGTCCCAAATGCAGTGGAATGCAAGAAACCCGTCTGTGTCTCCCGCCAATCATGCCATCAACATTGTACCCCAAACTATGGGAGGTTCCCGGCAGGAACTACAACTGTAATATGGCAGAAAAATAAACCAGGTACCTACTGAAACTCAAATTGTCAAAGAACATTTTGATTACATTGAACCAGTAAACCTCATTAATCAACAGGAGTGTGACAGTCTGAGCCCTTGGTCCCCCAAAGAGACAAAGCCACAATGGTGCAGACAAATACAGCTGATTGGGAGGAATACCCTATACCACTGCAAGATTTGGCAGCGTAGCGATGAAGGCTGTGGCCTCAGCTTTCGTATGAAGAAACAGTACTTTGTTCTCATGATGTACATGTAGTTTTGCAAGGTAGAGAAGAGCAAAACGGATTCTGCGCTTATGTAGCTCGGTACATGATGGAGCCATCTCCCTCCTGAGAGCTGCTGTATTTACAGTCGTTGTCCCTGATATTCCACTGAAGTCGCTGTTCGGAATTATACACAGAATTCAAGGTGCAGTCTCACTATTGAGCGATACAGAGGCATTATGACATTTTGACTTAGCCCCTCCGGGTGGCTGAAAGGCAGCGGGTGCAGATTCGAGCACGGTGGTTTACATTCAGGTACTGTAGGTATTTCCCTATCCCCAGAGGGTTTACAATCTAAGTTTTGTACCTGAGGCAATGGAGGGTAAAGTGACTTGCCCAAGGTCACAAGGAGCGACAGCGGGACTCGAACCCTGGTCTCCTGGTTCGTAGCCCACTGCTCTAACCACTAGGCTCTTCCTCCTCCCACTGCTCTAACTGCTAGGCTATTCCTCCTCCCTATTTCCCTTTCCCCCCCGCAGCTGGAGACCGCCCGGCACGCGATCGGTAAGCGCCGAGACCAGATAAGTTAGAAACCTTTAAGTCACCGGTCTCCAGAGCTGGAACAGCCGTACCGAACATTTCTCCTGGTGAGGTTTAAAGGGCACCGATTGGGTCGGCTAAGCTCCGATCCAGTGTGAGGGCCCACACACGTGGAGACCCTCTGGGGGGGGCGCCATCTTGTAAGCGGGATCGTTGGTGCCATATTCCCCCCTCGTCCGGCGGTACACGTGGGGCAGGTCGGTCGGCCAACGTGCCTAACTTGCACGCGCCCATCATTGCCATACGCATAGCTGTGCGCACAACGAGGTGCACCTGGTGCGTGCACCAGGTGCGCAAAACTAAGCGCCCCCGTGCGCATAACTACACGCGCAGCCACTGTGAGGTTTCCCACGCACACAAACATGGCACCACCAACCAAGAAGGCCAAAGGCCCCTCCCTCTGCTTAGCCTGCCGTATAAGAGCAGCACAATCAGAATTGCAGCCCCTCCTGTGCCAGCAGTGCGATGAAGCACAAAGGGAACCAAAACCTGGTCCCCTACAGTCAGGAGAGGGGTCCAGAATCACTGATGATTGTACACCGGACCTATGTATCTCCGGCTTGGCTCCGCCGCAGGAGGCTACCTCGGGAGCACTTACTCTAATCACCCTGGGGATCAACATGGACCCAGGAACTTTCTCCTTGGTGGAATTCTTTAGAGGGCTGTAAACTTTCATTCAGGCACAACCAGCCCCTGCTGTGCACAGGCTCAACACCGCCTGGAAGCTCAGGATCCTCCCGGCGCTACCAGGATCTCTCGAGATATGCCTCCAAAAGCCTCCCTACCTCAGATCCAGACTCATCTGAGGGCGAGAGCGACTCCCTGGAAGAAGGAGAAATCCCTCCAAGCATTCAACCATATCGAACCATGCTTTGCTTCTTCCTCAAGAACGAATTACCAGTCCTTGTTTCCCAGACTCTGAAGACACTGGGTATCCCGGGCACTGACCCTATGGTGGAACCAAAGAAGAACCCCATCTTGGTGTCCCTCCGTAAGGCCTCATGCTACTTTCCCATGATGGAAGCCATCCAGGAACTGATTGACCTGGAATGGAATACCCCGGAGACCAGCTTCAAAAGGGGGGGGGGGGCAAGCCCTAGAAGCCCTAGAAGCCCTATATCCTCTGGAACCCGTGGCCAAGGAACGTCTGCATTTCCCTAAAGTTTACGCCATAGTCTGTGCAGTCTCCAAGCAAACAACGATTCCCGTTGAGGGAGGAGCGGAACTGAAGGACGCGCAGGATAGACTATTAGAATCCATCCTTAAGCAGGCTTTCGACGCAACAGTAATGACACTGCAGATTGCTTCCTGCTGCACACTGGTAGCACGCTCCTGCTTGCTCCTTTCCAGAGACACAAATTCGTCTGGAGAAACGCTGGAATCTGCTGCGTCCTTCCTCACTAACGCAACCTCAGATCTACTGCGTACCTCAGCCCAGGGGTGTGGTGGTCTCAGTAGTGGCAGCCAGAAGACAGCTATGGCTATGGAATTGGTCAGCGGATGTGACCTCAAAAGTGAACCTTATGCGAATGCCCTATAGAGGGATCTCTTTGTTCGGCAGCAAGTTGGAGAAGTTAGCCAACAAATGGGGTGATTCCCCAGTGCCCTGGCTACCGGAAGATAGGAATAGAGGATCTCAGCATTCCTCTCCCAGTAGAATCAAGGGCAGAGGATCACAGCACTTCAGTACCTACAAGAATACGCAGTTACAGGCACCTCGGACATCTGGAAGGCCCTAGCCTTTTCAGAACAGACACACCAAGAGGGGATCATGCTCGGGGGCAGGTCCTAGCGATACTCCACAATGAGAAGAAGCAGACCCATCCGCAGGAAGAAGACATAGGGGGTTATCTTACCCTCTTCTACCAAAGATGGGTCGACATAACATCGGGCAATTGAGTCCTAAATATAATTTGAGAAGAATACTCTCTGGAATTCCACAGCATTCCTCTGGACAAACTCTTGGCATCACCCTGCCATTCCCACTCTAAGAGACTGACAGTAGAAACCACACTAACAAGACTTCTCAACCTGAAGGCAATAACCCAGGTGCCCAAGTCCCAACAAAATACTGGACTCTATTCCATCTATTTTATTGTCCCCAAGAAGGAAGGATCATTCCGACCTATCTTGGATCTCAAGAATGTCAACTGTTACCTGAGGTTACCACACTTCTGCATGAAAGCACTACACTCCATTATAAGAGCTGTACAACCGGGAGAGTTTCTAACCTCCCTGGACATTTCCGAAGCCTATCTCCACATACCAATCCATCAGGACCACTAGCGCTTCCTGTGCTTCGCAATACTGGGTCATCATTACCAGTTCCGGGCACTACCCTTCGGCCTAGCAACAGCTCCCAGGACTTTCACCAAAATAATGGTGGTTTTACTCAGAGTAGGCCCTTATTCCCCAGACCTGATCACGCCTATCCCACAGACCTTTATGATCTGCTCATATAATTCCCCAGGCAAAAGGATGGCAATAAAGTGCATGTTGGCCAATTTACAGGATCTCCGAGCCATAGTACCAATACATACACAGGAACATGGTGAAGGTGCATACACCATTTATTTAGCGGTCCCCAAAAAGGACAGCTCCTTTTGTCCAGTACTGGACCTCAAGAGAGTCACCAAATGTCTGAGGGCTGCCATTTTCATATGGAAACCCTAAGCTCAGTTATCATGTCTATAAGAAAAAGGGAGTTCCTTATCTTGCTCAGTCTATTGGAGGCATACTTTCATATCTCCATAAGAGATTCTTATCAGAAGCTATTGTGCTTCTGCGTGCCAAGCAAACATTTTCAATTTCAAGCCCTCCCTTTTGGGATCACGACCACCCTAGAACCTTCGCCAAAGTGATGGTTGTGGTAGTGGAGCTTTACACACCAGGGAGTATCAGTCTACCCCTATCTGGGCGATTGGCTCATCAGGGCCAAATTCTGGCAGGCCTCAACCAAGGTCAGCTGTTTCATGGAATGACTAGGATGGGTAGTAAATTAGACAAAGAGCTACCATCCCAGTCCCTAGAATTCCTGGGATCGCTGTTCAGTATGAGGGAAGACTGAATGTACCTCATGCCAAAGAGAATGGAAAAGTTGATCTCACAAGTGCAAAATTTCCAGGTATAGGCGGCCCCCAGAGTTTGGGACTACCTACATCTCTTGGGCCTGATGGCAGCCACTCTAGATCTGGTCCATGGGCCAGGGCACATATGTGCCCACTATAGAGAGCCCTCCTTTCCAGATGGTCACCAGTCTCATTGGACTATGGGCTCTGGTTGCCCTTGCAATCGCTAGTAGGGGACAGCTTTGACATGGTGGACACTGCCCTTCAATCTGTCAAAAAGAATGGAACTAGATACCCCCTCATGGACTATCATAACCGTAGACACCAGCAACTTTGGCTGGGGTGCCCATTGCCAGGGTCAGAAGGTACAAGGGCAATGGAAGGAGACTTGAGAAAGGCTGGTCTGAAAATAGGTTAGAACTGAGAGCCATCAGGAAATCCTTAGTAGCCTTCCTACTCTTACTAGAAGGAAAACCAGTCAGGATCTTATCAGATGGACCTGATTCTAACTTTTTCCAAAGACAAGTTAATGTCCCCATTCCATCTGAATCAGATAATCACTTTGCTAGCCTTTAGGGACAGCAAGACACACAGAGTATCCAGGGTTGCACCGTCTGACATAAAGACACATTCTGCCAAGGTATCTTAAAGTTACAAATTATTTCAGAAAGATGGACAGGCTGTTTGTGTTACACAGCAAAGGGGAAGCAGCCTCCAAGCCAACAATAGCCAGGAGGCAATCGGATCGACATATATCCTGAGAGGGAAAGAGGTTCCTTCTGAACTTCAGGTGATCTCATGGGTGAAGATCTTTAAGGGAGCCCAAGAAGGGATCTATACGGTCACTGCAAGGGCATCACTAATGCATTCACAAAGTAGTATGAGCTGGACGTATTGGCTAGATCAGATGTAGCATTTTGGGCAGGTGCTTTGGGGACAGTGCTCTCTTCCTCCTGCCTGAGAGATTAGCAGTTTTTGGTACATCCATAAAGTATTGACTGGTCTACCAGGAGGATAAGGAAGGTGAAATTGTGTCTTAACTGATCATTTTCTTTCCTTGTTGCCTGCTAGACCAGTCTGGTTCCCACCTAGGAAGATTATATATCTAGACACAAAATGAGGGGAGAGGGGGTAATCATCCCCCTATTACTTGATCCTGTCCTCCCCCGGGGGTAGGCAGAACTCCAGGCTCTATTCTTTCATTTCAAATTTTCATTTTTTTTAAGGGGACAAAACAAGTTTAAAAAAAAAAAGGGGGGTGTGTGTTTGATTTCATACTGAATCAGGCGCTCAGGGCTGTACTTAGCCCAATAAGGAGAAGGCTAGAGAGAGAAAAAAAAAGTTTTTTTTGTTGTTTGGTAGATATGTATGGTTGGGAGAGTTGATCAAGGCTCTCTCACAACCCAAATTGGCATAGTTGCTATTTCTTTATTGGTTGTGTCATCAGATGGTAGTTGGGCCTCTGTTCAGCTTTGGCAGAAGCAGACTGGCAACTGCCTAGAATCATATCTCCCTTACAGTGGATGTAATATCACAGGAAAAGAAAAGGTATGTGCTCTGTCTACACCAGCTACAGAGAAGGGAAATCCCTAAAGTATTGACTGGTTTATAAGGATTCAAGGAAAGAAAATTATTAAGTAAAACAATTTCACCATAAAACACCCCCTGATGGGCAAATTGGAATTTTCAATTTTTTTTTACTGAAAAAACCCCCTGAAAATTGGCTTACCTTGAGGTGCTTCAATGATGTCACTTGGCCTCTGCAAGGAAGACCAAACCCTGCCAGTGCAAAAAAAAAAAAATTGCCATGGGAGCAGCGAGCTGCTAGGGAGCTTAAACACTGCCTGTCTGAGAACAGGTGCCACTGGAGGAGCAGGCCAGCGTGGAGCCCATATCCTGCTGGCCCAATAAATGAGGAAAGTATAGTTGGGAGAGGAGGAAAGGGAAGAAGGTAGTGCAGTGGGGAGGGGAGGAATGAAATGAGGAAGGGAGTCCCTACATCCACTTCCCCCCCAACTCCCGCCAGCCATAATCATTCACCCCTTAACATTTTGCAATTTGCAGTTTTAACTTTTAAATAATGAAGATATCTAAAAAGTTGAAGATACATTTATTTATACCTTATTAAATTGAATACACCTAAAAATGAGCCAAAAGTTATAGTTTGCCCTGCAAAAACACTAGTAAACATATTCTTATTACCAGTCAAATATACTTTATTGCCAAAAATATGCACCTAAATTTACATTTTATAAACGCCTAGATCAGAAGCTCTACTTGTATCTGTTGTGTCATGTAGGAGCTGTGTGGTTAGAATTATATATATAGCATATGAGATTTGGATGATGGAGTGTAAATGGAGAAGCATGCGAGAGAAAGGAAGTGAAAATGTTTAGTTGATGAGGATGTTATTGTGAATGGTATCATAGGCATTCTGAGGAGGAGTGAGTGCTGAATTCTCCTGTGAGGGTATGGCACTGTACCTTTTTAGAAACAGTTTTTTCATGCAAAAAGGAGTCCATTTTTATTTAGCATATCATTTCACATTTCCTTATGATGGCATTTGAGGTCATAAATTGATCTAAATAGGTTTGCTATTTTTGTTGAGAGGAAAGGAAAATAAGTATCAAAATCTTTTCAACTGATTATAATGAGTTGGCTTTGAGCAGCTTCAGGAAGGAGTACATATAATTATTTCCAAGGGTACATATTTATCATATCTTATGTCCTTTATGGATAGGATTGAGGGTGAAGTGGAGGGTATTTTAATGAAGTGTCTGTTGGCCGCCACTCCTGTACAACCTAAAATATATTTGTCAGCATCTCAAAAGTTTTATGACCCTATCTTGAATTTCCCTTTTTAAGACTATTACTATTTGGGAAATCTTGACCCCCAAAAGAACAGGGAGTGAATCAAGCCCATACAGTTTTTGGGTTTTTTTTAATGTTATTAATTTTATTTTTTTATTTATATTCTGCTTTTTGGCACTTCCAAGCGGATTACATTCAGGTACTGAAGGTATCCATTTCGCCGAGGCATGCTGTCATCAAGACCTGATGGGGTTTCTGCTGGAATAGTAGTATATTTGGATACACTTGAAACAGTAGAATCCACTGATAGGCATGTTAATCCAAATGTCTGTCATGCTTTGGAAGCTTGATCATCTGTTGACAAGAATTTTGGAATAGAACTCATTCTGTCTAGCTAAGACTCCACTTTTTTGATCATCTCTTAAATAGGCAACAATTTAGCATCTTGATTTTGAATAATTGAACATGGGGCCAGCCTTGTTTACTTTTTGTTCTGGTGTTTCTAATTTGAAAACTCTTGGCTGCCTCAAGAGTGTTCACGAAGTACCTGGTGGTGGTAGTGGCCCTACTACAAAAGAAGGGAGTCTGTGTTATCCCATACCTGGATGACTGGTGGGTGATCAGTTTTTAAATACGACAAGCACTCCTCCGCCTTTCTTCTTAAACCTAGGCTGATGATCATAGAAGTATTCAGAAGGACATAACTCATTTCATATCAGAACATCTGCTTCAGAAAACCAAAATTCTGTTAAACACAAAAGGTGAAAGTTGTTCTATAAGGTCAGGTCATGAACAATCATGTTTTTTGTTTATAATGGGCTGGCATTAACCCTTTGAACCCGTTGAACCTGAATTCCGGGACAGCCTAATATCAATATCACCCGTTATCCCAATAAACCGGTATAATATACAAAACTGCATGAATAACCAATACTAATATTAAAAATAGCACATTGACAAAAATTATTGGTTTTTCCAAGGAGCTTAGGGTTGACGGGTTTATCGCCATAGGAACCTAGAGTTCAAAGGGTTAAAAAGCCCAACCTTCAACAAGGCCATATCAAGAGGAGTAGATGGCATACTGGCTAGGAAACATTCAGGATATATTAGTATATGAGGGTGCTTACCTATAGCATATAACACTGTTTAAAGGAGCTGTAATTATCTTGACCAACAACCACTGGAATGCCATGTTCAATAGACTTGCTGACACTACCAAGACATGATTGCAGTAACTTGAGAAGCAACAAACAGAAATAATTATAAAATCATAATCCTGTTCTATACTTGTATGAAACAAATAGAAAAAAGAGAAGCAGCAGGTCAGATGAAGCAAATGCAAAAGAATAAAACATTACTAATCTCTGGCTTTATTCTCTGATGCTCAAAGGGCTGGGCCCTTTGGTAGATGGATTCACCTTTAGCCCAACCTTTTCACGTGAAAATGTTCCTAGCAGACATGATGTCATCTGACCTGGACAGTAGGAGACATGTATAGACTTCACTGGCACTGGCTCACGAAACTTGGTAAAATCAGCTGGCGCTCACCAGGAGGGAAACCAAGTAAAGCGTAAAATGCTTCTCATCAGGAAGTACCCATGGCATCAGCCTCCAGTGCTGGCAAAAACACCATTATAAATCAGTGTTGTCTGCATAGAGTGAGTGGCGTGGCATCTTGCAAGAGACATCCACTCTGATCAAGGAAAGTTGTCTTAACATGAAATAGGACTTGTATGAGAAAAAGCCTTCAGCAGCTGAAATTATTAGACTTTGTTGAAAATATGTTGTCTTTGTGAATTGCAGTATGCAGTCCTGTGGGAATTCTGTGCTACTGCTGAGTGCAGAATTCTCCTGTGCAGTAGCACAGAATTTGACAGGCCTCAGCATGCCATGAATGGAGGCTGTCCTGCTCACAGCGAAGAAGGAGCAGACCCCGGTGAGTGTGTGTGTGTGACAGCAAGCCTGGAGGGAGCTTATGTAGGAGGTTGTGAAGGAGTGTGCATGTGTGTGAGAGATTGGGGGCTGGTGTGTGTGAAAAAGGGATTTTGTATATGTGAGGGTGCTTGTTTGTGAGAGAGAGGAGCCTGTGTGAAGGAATGTGCGTGTATGAGAGAGGGAGCCTATGTGTAGGGTGAGTAAGCCTATGTGTAGGGTGAGTAAGCCTGTGTGAAGGAATGTGCGTGTATGAGAGAGGGAGCCTATGTGTAGGGTGAGTAAGAGAAGGAGCCAATATGCAGGGGTATGTGAGAGACATAGGTAGCTTGTGTGAGGGTGTATGCACGAGAGAGACATAGGTAGCCTGTGTGAGGGTGTATGCAAGAGAGAGAAAGGGAACCTGTATGAGGATGTGTGTGCGCGAGAGAGAGGGAGCCTGTGTGAAGATGTGTGTGTGTGTGTGTGTGCACGAGAGAAAGGGAACCTGTATGAGGATGTGTGTGTGAGAGAGAGAGGGAGACTGTATGAGGGTGGGTGCGCGCAAGAGAGAGGGAGCCTGTGTGAAGATGTGTGTGTGTGTGCACGAGAGAGAGGGAGTCTGTATGAGGATGTGTGTGCGCGCGCGAGAGAGAGGGAGCCTGTATGAAGATGTGTGTGTGTGTTTGCATGAGAGACAGGGAGCCTGTATTGAGGGGGGGGGGGTTGTGCGCGAGAGAGAGGGAGCCTGTATGAGGGGGTGTGTGTTTGCGCGAGAGAGAGGGAGCCTGTATTGAGGGGGGGGTGTGTTTGCGCGAGAGAGAGGGAGCCTGTATGAGGGTGTGTGTGTTTGCGAGAGAGAGAGGGAGTCTGTATGAGGATGCGTGTGCGCGGGAGAGAGGGAGCCTGTATGAGGATGCGTGTGCGTGTGCGAGAGAGGGAGTCTGTATGAGAATGCGTGTGCGCGAGAGAGAGGGAGCCTGTATGAGGATGCGTGTGCGAGAGAGGGAGCCTGTATGAGGGGGTGTGTGTTTGCGCGAGAGAGAGGGAGTCTGTATGAGGATGCATGTGCGCCAGAGAGTGGGAGCCTGTATGAGGATGCGTGTGCGCGAGAGAGAGGGAGCCTGTATGAGGATGCGTGTGCGCGAGAGAGAGGGAGCCTGTATGGGGGGGGGGGGTGTGCGCGAGAGCGAGAGGGAGCCTGTATGAGGGGGTGTGTGTTTGCGCGAGAGAGAGGGAGTCTGTATGAGGATGCATGTGCGCCAGAGAGAGGGAGCCTGTATGAGGAGGTGTGTGCGCGAGAGAGAGGGAGCCTGTATGAGGATGCGTGTGCGCGAGAGAGAGGGAGCCTGTATGAGGATGCGTGTGCGTGAGAGAGAGGGAGTCTGTATGAGGATGCATGTGCGCAAGAGAGAGGGAGCCTGAGGATGCGTGTGCGTGAGAGAGAGGGAGTCTGTATGAGGATGCGTGTGCGAGAGAGAGGGAGCCTGTATGAGGGTGCGTGTGCGAGAGAGAGGGAGCCTGTATGAGGATGCGTGTGCGCGAGAGAGAGGGAGCCTGTATGAGGATGCGTGTGCGCGAGAGAGAGGGAGCCTGTATGGGGGGGTGTGGGTGTGCGTGAGAGAGAGGGAGCCTGTATGAGGAGGTGTGTGCGCGAGAGAGAGGGAGCCTGTATGAGGATGCGTGTGCGTGAGAGAGAGGGAGCCTGTATGAGGATGCGTGTGCGTGAGAGAGAGGGAGCCTGTATGAGGATGCGTGTGCGTGTGCGAGAGAGAGGGAGCCTGTATGAGGGTGCGTGTGCGAGAGAGAGGGAGCCTGTATGAGGATGCGTGTGCATGAGAGAGAGGGAGCCTGTATGAGGATGCGTGTGCGCGAGAGAGAGGGAGCCTGTATGGGGGGGTGTGCGTGTGCGAGAGAGAGGGAGCCTGTATGAGGATGCGTGTGCGCGAGAGAGAGGGAGCCTGTATGGGGGGGTGTGGGTGTGCGTGAGAGAGAGGGAGCCTGTATGAGGATGCGTGTGCGCGAGAGAGAGGGAGCCTGTATGGGGGGGGTGTGGGTGTGTGTGAGAGAGAGGGAGCCTGTATGAGGAGGTGTGTGCGCGAGAGAGAGGGAGCCTAATGAGGATGCGTGTGCGAGAGAGAAGGAGCCTGTATTGGGGGGGGGGGGGGGGGTGCGCGAGAGAGAGGGAGCCTGTATGAGGATGCGTGTGCGAGAGAGAGGGACAGAGGGAGCCTGTATGAGGCTTGGGGGTGTATAAGCACTAGAGAGAGGGACAGAGGGAGCCTGTGTGAGTGGCAGTATTGAGAGAGGGGTCAAACTCTGGGAGTGGAGATAGAGTGGAAGAGGTTGAGCCTAGGGGGGAGGGGAGAGATAGTGGCAGGTGGAGGAGTTGGGGCCTGAGAGGACAAAGTAAAAGGAGGCTGTCCAGGGGGGTAGAAGAGACGCTCTTAAGGTGAACTTCTAGGGAAATTCTGCTCAAAAAGTTAAAACTCTGCATCATAAGTATTGTTTTTTCTGTATTTTAGATTAATTACTTACATTGTCATGTATATTGTGTTATTTTGACCAATATAAAGTTTGTAGAATTTTACTCTTTTTTGCATAGAAGTCCCCCCCCCCCCAACGATGGCCTTGGTCGTCGTGAGCTTAAGAAGGGAAAGTACTTACGGTAAATCCTATTTCATTGTTGCTGTGAAAATTCAGTTTACAATTTTTGAAGAGTGTATTGAAATGGAGTTTATGTACTGGGTTTTTGGCACACGACACCTCTTAAACAACATTTTAAAAAAAAAATCCCTCAAAAACTTAAAACCTGTAACTGAAGAGGAGTTGCCCTGTTCTGAGAGCTGAACTACGTACACCATGTGGTTTTGGCCAATGTTTCCTAACCTTTTCAAGTCCAAGATACACCTGCATTAACAAAAATGTGGTGTGGCACACCACACTCCACTCAGTAGGCACTGTGGACATGGAGAGAACTTGTAAGGCCAAAAGAAGAGCTAGAGGAGCACCACATGTTTTACAAACAATTTTAAAACTTTTCCACAGGGGACAGAGACGCACATGAGACCATCACAGTTAGACCATCTCCCTCTATATACAAGTGCAAAAGAAGGGCAGAGACGATGTGGGGCAAAGAGCAGGCTCAGTTACCTTGCCTGCCACATGTGGCTTCCAGAACTTTCTCTTCAATGCTGCCAGAATGAGTCACATGCAGTGTTTAGTGCACGCTGTCCCTATCTTATTCAGTTAGAGGATAGGATAGAGGCTGGACGGACTCGAAGGGGGAGATTTGGATGTGGTGTGTGAAATCTGTGCTGCACAAAGCGGGGCCCAGATCTCTGTGGCCTGCACGCTGCCCATTAATAACCGTACTCCGGAGGCCCGTGCTATAGATAGACAGAGGAGGCAGACAGGATTACGCATATTTTCTGAAAGGAGCACTTGCATGTTTTAGAGCCACCACTGGTGGTTTTTCTTGCTGAGAGCAAAGCTCAGGTTCTGGCCTGCACCTGAAAATTAGGCAGTAGGTGACTTGTTTTTGGCACACCTGATAAGTTCTGAAGGCAACGGTTTAAGCTTATGATGGAGTGTAATAGAATTGCTTTAGATCATGTTTCTGAGTAGCTTAGTGGTAGTGCTATATACTACCTCATCTGTGAAGAAAGGTCATGTTAATGGGAAAGGCTTGCAATTTCTGATAACATTTATTCAGCTTCTCTTTAATTTTAAACCACTTTGTAATTATGTATATTTATTTGCATCTGTAGGTAACTATTTTGATGATCTACTTGTGGGTCTTGGTTGATGCCTGTCTAGTAGGTTTTCAGAATTTCAGACAAAATATCAAGTGAGATCATTATCAGCAATTTCTTCTCAAATTATCTAAATCCGTTCATTCTGCCTCAGGTTGAATTGACTGAACAAGTTTAAGATTCAGTTTTGATAAAATGCATAAAGTTCTGTGATGTGGACAGAACCTAAGTTGGTTCTGTCCACATCACAGGGGCTATTCTAATAACTTAATTTGTCTTCCCTGGCTCTAGAGGGAGGTAAAGCCATACTCCAGGGCAAGTTTTGATCTTGTGTTCACATGTAGATTTTGATCTTTGGTGTCTTTATGAAATGTTTCTCTTTATTCTTTTAACCAAAAGTATAAAAATATAATCGTAAATGTTGCCTACAGTAATTAAAGCCCTTGGAAGGAAAGGAAGAGCAGCCAATTCATATCACGAATGAATAAAATGTTGCTCATTAGATAATACACCATGCATTGACATTTTAGACAAAAGCATGCCTATAGCACACCTTCAAATGAATGTGTGCAGTGTTCATCAGTGCATCTGACCAGCCCTAGTTTGATCAGTCAAGGAGGGGAGGGTTTGTTGCTTATAAGGGTTGCAAAGCCAGGAAAAAGTACAAATCTTGGAAACAATCAGAAAAAGATGAGACAGCAGCCTCTTAATGTCCCAATTTGCTTTGTCATCATCTTATTTCTGCCAGAGTTTGGACTGTTTGTTGCAATTTGGAAGTATGTCATCATTTTGCTTTGATAAATTATCAGATGAGTGTTTCCTGTTCCTAGATGTTGGCTTAGTCTGTATCCGAAGAAAGAGATTGATCTAGAGCATTAGCAATTTCTGCAAGGAATGCTAGTTATATTATATAGAAGAGAGCCAAGGAAGCCCACTTTATCCTAATTTCTGTTATCTTATTTCTCAAATAATTTTATTGCACAGTTGCTTAGTTTTATTTCTCAGTTTCTAAACAGAAACTTTTCCACTGAAACTTAAATTGATATGCAAAGTTATTTTGTCACTTAGAACCAAAGCCAATATTTGAACTTTGATAGTGAAAGTGCACTAGCCAAAATCGGGGGTATTTTCATTGTTTTTCTGCATGTATAATCTTCAGTGATATGATACTATTCACTAAGGTACTTACTTCTGCAGTTAGCACATCTGTCTTCAGTTAATCTGTTGAAGTTGCCAGACATAGCTGTTCTCCTTTGCTTCAGTTGTGTCATCATATAGTTGTTTTTTTTTAAATTCTTATTTCCAAGTGGTGGCTCTTGAACAAAAATGTGTACAAAGGTTGCACCATCTGGGGTATAAAGAACATTATATTGATTGTGCTTTTAGTGATGGTTTCCTTTCTGAAACTTGGCCTACTGCCTAGAATACCCTTATCCTTACTTGTACATTTCGTGATCCTTCTTTTTACCAAACACTGCTTTCCTGTTCCAAGGAATGCTTGTAAAGTTAGTAGCTTTGTTGAACCATGTTTGTAAGACTGTGTGTACCTAGAAAAAAATGTATTTCCATTACATCCTTCACTTGTTGCAGTACAATACTATAATTGACTTGGTTTTATCTTCTTTCTCCTCCCTTGTTAAGTAAGCTACTCATCACACTCTGTTGTTAGAACTGTATGACTTTGTTGTTGGCCATTCGTAGCATGACATGATAAACATCAATTATTTTGTAATTGCTTATTCAGGTTTCTATAGTGTAATGTAATAACTGCAAAAAAAATCACAAGAAAAATAAGCACATTAATGAGGGAATAAATGAAAGAGAGTGCCAATGTTGAATAGGAATTAGATTTCATTTTTTTGTTGGGTCTTTTTACACATTCATTAGCACAGTATGCTCCCAGAACAAGGAACAACTATGAAAACAAAGCATGATAAACTATGTTTGAAAAGAAAAAGATGATCCAGCTGTAGAGGAAGGCCTTAGACACCCATGAATCTTAGTAGGTTGTTATGCCTTTATGGAACCAATGTACAACTAACCAGCTTTCAAGACCACACAAGACGGGACCTATCTGACCTTGAAAGCCTGTGTTCTCTAGCATCTCTTGATGGTTCATATATTGGTCCAATGTGTAAAGTATTATAACTTGATAAGATTTTATTTTTCTCTAGTACCAGTACCTAGAACTCTGCATTACCTTGCACCCAGAGAATTGAAGAAAAATTAGTCATTCCAAGTCAGATTTCTTTTTTCTTTTCTTTTTTTTTTTTAATTTGTCGTATTTAGTGTCTCTGCGGAGTTGGATCCTCTCTGGCTAGCTTTGTTACTGTCTCTTTCCCCCAGGGTCTGGATTCTTTGTTGGTGGGGGAAAGGATTTGTCTTTCGGGGCCCCCCGGAGTGACAGTGGTGCCTCTTTGTAACCTTTTCCACTTGAGCCACTGATTGAGTGTCCAAAATTAAAGTCTTTACTGATGGTTAATCAGGTGAAATATGGCATAATAAACTCAGTCCTCAGCACCACAGAATACTTCCCTCAATCTTAATTACAGTCCTTTCCCTCTATCTGTGCATGCATCTCAGCTACCAGGGCCATGGAAACCGCCGCCCTGCAGAGCTTGGCTACATGGAGCTTCCAGGTGGTCTACGTACCCTTGGTTGGGCAGGATAACCCCTTCCAAAAGTGGCAGAAATGGTAAAAATACGGTCTCAAAAACTTCTCACCCCCCCAGGGGCTGAAGACTGCAGAAAGATGTCCTCATTGGTCTTAAATGACTCTTACAGTTAGCTGTTGATCTTCTCTTTCTCGCTTTCTCAAATCTCTTATGAGAGGCATCCGCTCAGGGACAGGCAGCTGCTGATGTTCCTTAGAAGGATAAGAAGAGGGGCAGCCAAACCCTTCCTCCCGTATCTTTCAACAGCAGTGTCCTTTGCTCAAAAAACTGATTTAGTAACACCAGAGGAAACTGTGACCCTTCCTGGAAAGTCACAGTGAGGCAGGTCTTCCCACCAAGACCTCTCCCCGAGCAAACACCCTGGGATTTCACAGTCTTCTTACAAAGAAAAATGAAATCAGGACAAACCACCCTGTACCTAAGGAGTGGGATACGGGAATGAAATCCCCGGCCCGGCCTAAGGATCACAGGCAACATGGAGCCCAAGTGTCCAAATCGGGTCAAAAAAACCTCCAGACTTCCTCCAAACGTCCTCCAAACTTCAAATCCAACTACATTGCCCCCAGAGCTCTCAGGAGAGAGCATCTTGTAAATCCTTTCAAAGGGGATGGCCATTTCAGCACCCTTAAAGGCTGAACAGAATGGTCCTCCCCACGTTTCTAACCTACGCTACATAGCTAAACAAGGCGTTACCCAGGGCTTAAGGGTAATGTGCCCGGGAGGGCACTTACATGCAAGGTAAACTATGTTCCTTTCCCTGATTTACTGTGTGTTTAGAAACTGAAGTCATATAAGGTAAAGGGAGTCAAATATATATAATTTGCAGGCCAAGTTAAATATTTCTATTCATAGGGGCTGATGTAGTAAAGTGCAGTAAGCTTAGTACCTTTTTTTTTGTGAGTTAAAATAATGATTGACTGCTATTAAACAAGTTTACTTAGGGAATAGCCACTGCTATTAATTGCATCAGTAGCATGGGATCTTCTTGGTGTTTGGGTAATTGCCAGGTTCTTGTGGCCTGGTTTTTGGCCTCTGTTGGAAACAGGATGCTGGGCTTGATGGACCCTTGGTCTGACCCAGTATGGCATGTTCTTATGTTCTTATAATAAAGGTTCTAGTGTGAGTTAAAACTATAGGAAAAAAGCGAATTCATTTTAGCACAACTTTTCATGCAAATAACATGGTAATGACTATACTAGGTATTACCACCCATCGCAGAGCTTATTTTTAATTCACTTTTTTTACTACCGTTTAAATGCTGAATTGTTTCTTCAGGATCTGAGGCGAAATAAAGTTTTTATTATTATTTTTTTTTAACTTCTGTGTACTTCTATTAGAAGAATTACATAAATAAATCATCCACTAACAGAGCTTGGGACCACCAAGTTGAGGAACTATCAAAGCCCCAGTCAGGAGCCACCAGGCCTCTCAGCACTAGAACCAATATTTTGGGCCAGAGTCACTTATACTGTTCCTTCTTCCTCTACTCTTTGAAGTGAGATTTCAATTGTGATTTTTGCATTATTCTTACACTTCTGGGTTTTTTGTTATATTGTATTATTCCTCTTCCCACTAAACCATCAGACTCACTAAATCCCACTAAATTGCCCCCAGCCATAGAGCCTCTGATTCCGTTTTACTTCAATAATTCACCACTGAAATTAAAAACAGTAATCAAGTTAAAATTAACTGTTTTAGTGCACTCTTTAAACTATGTGCTCTGCATATCATTGGCTTGCTTTTATTGGTAGTAAATCTAATTTTTAGCTCCATATTTTTAAAAAAGTGCTAAATTTCATAGCAGATTTTTTTTAACTACTGTCAGCCCCATAGATAGCAATTTAAATCCAAGGTTATCTGTATCTATAACTGCCTCTAGTGCTATGTCCATCTCACTAGTGTCTTTTCATCATTTTGATATTTGACTTTGCTTTCAGAAACCCATGCATGTTTTATTAAATAAATGCACTGCTTACTGAGTCACTCCACCCGTCAGCAGCTGTACCATCTGAGTTAGGAAATAGATTTTTAAAAATTTGCTTTGCTTTAACTTCATTTTCCAAAATCAGACAGTTGACAGAAAGTGAAATACATCTGTTATCGACCATGACAAGCAATTATAATTCAGTCTGATAAGCAAAGTAATTGCACAATTTACCACAGCTAAATCTATATATAAGTATATCACCTTTTAAAAAATATTTATTTATTTGATTTATATTCCGCTTTTTGGCACTTCAAAGCGAATTACATTCAGGTACTGTGGGTATAAACATAAGCAACGACATGTTGGGTGACACTAAGTTCCCTCAAGCCTAGCATCATGTCTCTGACAGTTTCCATTCTGGGTTGCAATTATGCTAACTTCTCATGCAGGCTGATACAGTACAGTGCGCTCCGGTGCATAGCGATATTAAGTCGGAGGCCCCAAAAATAAAAAAAATGTAAAATGTGCCCGCGGCCCGCGGGTCGGAAGACAGATGCTCAATTATGCTGGCGTCCGTTTTCCGAACCCGTGGCTGTCAGCAGGCTTGATAACTGACGCCGGAAAAATTGAGCGAAGACTGTCAAACCCGCTGACAACCGCCGCTCCTGTCAAAAAGGAGGCGCTAGGGACGCGCTAGTGTCTCTAGCGCCTCTTTTTACCACGGGCCCTCACTTAAATACTTGATAACGCGCCCAGGAGAGTGGCCGCTCGCCTCGGAGCGCCGGCTCTCCCACGGGATTTACTGTATCAGCCCGAGTGTGAGCTGTGTCCAGGAATGGATAGCACTGTGCTATAGCTAGGGAGAGTTTCCAGAATTTTGCTGCAATAAATCTAGTAGCCAACAACATTTAGGAAATAGATGTTTGTTCATTGCTAATGGTATACCTTGCATGCCTTACTACCAGAAGCCATTTATTATAAATTATGTATATATGTGCATAGTATGCCAGCATTTCAGTTCATATATCCAAAAGGTCATGATGATGATTACTATGTTCACAAAATCATGCACAATATGCAGATACATATATCAGGGAGGGGAAACTGTCAGACATGCTGAGGTTGGTATGTGTGTATATATTGTACATGCATTTTGTGATGGTAGGGCATGCCCAGCTTACTGTTTATGGCTATTCTGATGGAATGAGGCTCTCTCCATGCATTATTTGTATATTGCCCTAAACCAGGGCACTGTGCAATAAACCTGTCTCAGGGGTGGGGAATGGCACTTGATGCAATGACAACAGGTAAAATAACTTGGCTAAGATCACGAGTGTCAGTGGGAGAGGCCAGATTTAAAATTCTGGTGGTCACAGTTTGTAGCTCATTACTGTACTTGCTAGGTCTTCCCTTTTCCAGTGGCCACTACAGTCACCCTGTTGGGAGGTTGGGATTTTTAGGGTTTTGTTTTTTTTTTGGGGGGGGGGCAGCAGTTTCCTCTTATTTTGGGCTTCCAGCTCAATCAGAACTGAGTTATCTTGGACTACGGTGCCATGAGCCTTTATTTGCAACCACCCAGACATTTTACTTACTTTTTTTTTTTATTCCCCTCTCAGCTCTGCCCATTCATAGTGACAATCCTCAACCAGGACCATAAAGCACAACTTTCTCTGGAAACTGGCTAATATGAACCCCAAGTCTGGCCACTAGGTTTTACTGTTATGCGATGACAGAGCTGTGAATTCTGATTCTACAACATCCCAGGGAAATATTTCTGACCAGGAATCAAATCCAGGCCTTCCACGTGATTCATAGCAGGTCCAGTCCCATGCTGTAGTATGTATTTGTATGTGTGCCCTAGACTGGACCTTTTCTTTGAATTTGTTTTAATCATTGCTGACACTTGTTTAGTGTTCTAGCCTCTCGCTATTTTTCTTAGTCCAGTTTCCCATGTCCTGCTGCATGATGCTGGTGATTGTACCTTTAGAAGTAATTTCTCTGTCTTTTCTCTTTGTTTATAAAAGAGTTTTGAATACATTGAGTGCTGTAGATAAGGTGCTGCATCAGACCAAGCTCAGTTACCTTCTATGAGACTCAGTGTGGAAGCATTGAAGCATCACTTCCTCAGGTTATGATAACTGACCCAAGCCATGTTGTTGCTGATCTGTTCTGCTGCATGCATGCGGCAGCAGTAACACGTATGCTGCCTTTGGACGAGAAATAGCTGTCAGGAAAGCTCTTAGCTTAGCAATTTCTTTGCAGAATTACATCTTTCCTCTGCTGCTGACTGCCTTTTTACTCTTGCTGGATCCAATCAAGGAGTGACTTATCTAAGCACAGTCGCTTTAGTAGAAAAATCGTGTGTGTGTGTCAGGCAGCCACTAAGCATGGGGAAAGATTCTGATACACAATCGAGAGAAAAATGAAGGAAAAAAGCTTTTAAAAATGTTAGATCTATAAATAGTGCATAGTGTGTATGCCTGATACGGCGAAACTCGGCCTGAGTCGGGCTACTTTGTGTCTCCACTTCAATAAAGTTGCTTTCAAGACCATTGGCATCTATTTCTTTGTTCAACCTGATGCCTTAAAAAGCAATGATCCATAGTACAAAACACATTTTGGAGGAAAAGTAACTACTATGTGTCATTGTTTCATTAGGGCTAGTTGGCCAAGTTGTAAAGCTTTGAAGGCTCACTTAAATTTTGACACGGACAAATTGATGCAGTAATTTTTTTAAATTTCTAATGACACTGTGTGCCGTACAAGGTTTTAGTGTGACTGGTGAATAACTAACTGAAAAGGTTATTATTACATAATTGCATTGTACCTGCCTTACTGCTCTACTTCCCCCAGTTCATTAACAGTCAGGCCATTCAGATTTAGTACAGGGGAATAGCTAATATTTAAAGTTGGTGGTGCAGCCACATTGTCACAAGTGCTTATTGCTGTATTAAAAGCCCAAGAAACTACTTTTATGTTGTTTTTTTGCAATATGCCACCTGAACAGGGAAGGGAAAATTTAATGAAAATGCTGCAGTGCCAGTGCATGAACACAGTCTTTATAAAACAGGTTTTGATGGACAAGATACTGTAACAAATTGGTTCAGAGCCAGCTCAAGCTGTTCTTGTTCCGCATTATTTTTTATTTCGCATGATGCAAATACAAGCTGGCATTTAGTTCTCCTGAGGGTCAGAATATTGAGGCAGGTCTGGATTAAGGATTTTTTGCCTCTCAGTCCAAAATGAATTAACACCTTCCTCCCCCCACCTTTTACCCAAGCCAGTCCAATCCAAGGTGTTGTAAATTATCTCTCTCTCTCTTGCCATGAATATGTTAGGAGAGAGAAAAATGCTTTTCAGTATCGGAGATGGATTGGAAATCTTGGATGCCTGAATGATGGGAGTATAATTTGGGACCTTCCTACCTAGTCACTCCTCTCTAAGCCTTCAATCCAGTCTTGTTCATTTCTTTATCCTCTTCCTTCCTTTGTTCCCTCCAGGTGTGGTAGGAGAGCCCTTTTCTGGTACTCTGGAATAGACTGGGCTCTCCTCTTGCATTTTCAGGTCCGGGCTGGTGCTGAGCTGCAGCTGGTGATAATCTTTCAGGGACTGTGTAGGCCGGAAAATATCTCTCTAACCCGCTTAGGGCTGGCGTGAGCTATGTTATCCACTTCCCCCTCCCCATCTCTCAGTCTCACAGCACTTCTCATTCCTTTGTTTTCTCCTCCCTCTGCTCTCCCCCATTCCTCTCACGCACTTGCCTCTCAAGCACTCCAAGTTCTTCCTTCTTATATGGCCCTGAAGTTACAGCAGCAGTTGCTGGGTTTCTCTTCTCCACTCTCCTCTCCTCTCTCTCCGTGGTCTCTGTGATGCACTAAGTCTCTGCCAGTTCTTCTCCATGGTGGTTCCACCATCAGCTCCTTTCTGACCAATTCACCCCTTACTTCAGAGTCCTGTGCAGGAAGAGTAAATAGGAATGTTCCCATAACCGTACTTCTTTTTCTTCTTACTCACTTCCTTTTAAAATGCAAATATGCCCTGCAGAGAGAAGAGGAGGAGGCCACAAGGATAAGAACATAAGAAATTGCCATGCTGGATCAGACCAAGGGTCCATCAAGCCCAGCATCCTGTTTCCAACAGAGGCCAAACCAGGCCACAAGAACCTGGCAATTACCCAAACACTAAGAAGAACCCATGTTACTGATGCAATTAATAGCAGTGGCTATACCCTAAGTAAAATTGATTAATAGCCATTAATGGACTTCTCCTCCAAGAACTTATCCAAACCTTTTTTGAACCCAGCTACACTAACTGCACTAACCACATCCTCTGGCAACAAATTCCAGAGCTTTATTGTGCGTTGAGTGAAAAAGAATTTTCTCCGATTAGTCTTAAATGTGTTACTTGCTAACTTCATGGAATGCCCCCTAGTCCTTCTATTATTCGAAAGTGTAAATAACAGAGTCACATCTACTCGTTCAAGACCTCTCATGATCTTAAAGACCTCTATCATATCCCCCCCTCAGCCGTCTCTTCTCCAAACTGATCAGCCCATACCTCTTCAGCCTTTCCTCATAGGGGAGCTGTTCCATCCCCTTTATCATTTTGGTTGCCCTTCTCTGTACCTTCTCCATCGCAACTATAACTTTTTTGAGATGTGGTGACCAGAATTGTACACAGTATTCAAGGTGTGGTCTCACCATGGAGCGATATAGAGGCATTATGACATTTTCAGTTTTATTAACCATTCCCTTCCTAATAATTCCTAACATTCTGTTTGCTTTTTTGACTGCTGCAGCACACTGAGCCGACGATACCTCTGTATTACTAACCGAAGGAGTGAGAACAGATGGACTTTGATGGCTCATCTTTTTTTTTTTTCCCCCTCATCTACAAGCATCTTTCAACTAAGAGATCCTGGCCTGTGCACAAGTGTTAATCCAGCTACATATTGAGGGGGGAAGGCAGTTTGATCAGATTTATGGAGAAGGTAACGGCAAACAGCATGGAGAATTTACAAACTTTAGGTAGTATTGAAGGAGACCACAATAACCAGCAGTACAAAATCATCATGGTGCCAAATCAGCATAGTCTAAGGAGATTATTGGGCCGGGCACTTAGCTAGTTGTGAAAAGAGCACCAGGAGTGATAAGTCTGGGGGGTGGAGAACTGGCTCAGAGTACAGCAGTGATAGTGCTGAAAAACTGAGGAGAGGAGTTTGGAGAAACGGTAACTAGTTTGGGAGCGGTAAAAAGTCGTGTGCTGGCAAGAAAGGAGCCCCAGATCAATCACTTTCATCCACTTGGCTGGCAGGTTAAGCCTCTTTCCAGGCTTACTGAAACCACTACACCCTCTGCCCGATCCCTCCCTCCCCTCACCCCATTATTTGTCAGCATAGGAGAGAGCAGGCCTAGAGATGTAAAGGATCTCTGCCAGGTTATAAAGAGCAACTGATTTGCCTGCCTTCACCAAAAAGACTGCCTTATTGTTTGCTTGTTATTGATATACAGTGCTTTGATCTGGGTACTCCCCATTTAAATGCAGGAAATTCACATTTGGGTACATAGAGGAAGCCAGCACTAGATGGTGTTCAACCAGCTCCAATTAAGGGCTGTTTATAGCATTGCCTTCAATCCTGACTGCTAATGTGATGTAATTTTGAAAAATGTGCTCTTTTGCTCCCCGAGGCATGGAATACTTTTATTTCCAGTGTTGATGTTGCTGTTTTGATTTCTTAGTGTAATCCACCTATTTCTTTTCATTGGAGTGTTACTATAAGAGTATATAATTTTTTTAAAATGAATATGGAACCTACCATGTCATTTGTTTATTTTTATTTATATTCTGCTTTTTTGGCTCTTCAAAGCGGATTACATTCAGATACTGTAGGTATTTCAGTATCCCTAGAGGGCTTAAGTTTGTACCTGAGACAATGGAGGGTGAAGTGACTTGTCCAAGGTCACAAGGAATAGCAGTGGGATTTGAACCCTGGTTTCTTGCCCGCTGCTCTAACCACTAATCTACTCCTCCATACAAACTTTTTTGAGTAGAATGGTCTTTCATATATGGTTCCGGAAAGACTTGAGTCATGTAGTGAAGCATACTGCAAAGGTGCCTTTATCGCTATCTTTTTAGAGAGAGGCAATACCATAGAATAATTTTATGGTTGACTCTCAGTACATGTGTACTGCAATAAACAAGAATTCCACCCATAACTAAAGGACCCTACAATGTCTGAGTGTGTGCACATTTCGCAGATACGCATGGATCTGGAAAAAATAACCCCAATCTGAGTTCTTGGGTTTTCCCGGACATATCCTGAAAGTGTAGTGTAGATGGGACAGCAAACACAACAGTGATATGCATACACAGATGTAGAGCGAGCCCTACTGGGCTTCTGTTTAAGAGGAATGCCCCATATTAACAGGGGGAATAGAAGTAGCTGTTTGGGTTTTAGCTCACCCACCTGGGAGATTGCAGTGGTGGAGTCAAGGCGTATAAAATCCAGAGCTATCATTTTGATTTATGGATCTTTAATTATCCCTTACGGGGGCAGGATGTCTTTGTTCCTGCTCCTGGTTATGTTGTATTTACTTTTGTTAAAGGATCCTTGGGCCTCTAGGAAGAAGACCTGGGAATGGAACAGGAGAAAGGGTGCCTATTACTAACCTTAATCATGCAAAGTTTTGCTCTTTCTGATGTAGGATGATGGAAGTTTTAATCACCCTTCCTTCCTCTTTTTTTGGTTGTATTTTCAAGCTAGTGTTTTTTTGTTTTGTTTTGTTTTTACTATCTGAGTTCCCAGTGATCCAGGGACTCAGACAAGTAACATCATGAAGGAGTTTGGAGTCTCTCACTGAGCGAGAACCAGTGGACTCTTGGAAGTCTTAAAGGGAATGAGTTACCTTTCATTCCTGTAAGGAAGAGAATGTGGACTTCAGGGAAGACCAGTAGAATCCATTCGGTGTTAATCACTATGATATCATCTGGATATTGAAGGGAATAGTGGGGGTGGTACCCTGCAGGTACCATCAAGGAGAGTAAGGATAATGGATATAAAAAGTAAGGAGTAATTTCAGTACACCAAGATAAAGGCATGAGACTTGGGATTTTAATTTATCACCCCTAAATTTGATTTAAGAACACTATCTACCAATTATTTCAGCAATTGGAAAGCATCAATAATACAGTAACAAATTAAATTATAAAGGCATAGATTTATTGGAAAGAACAACCGTGTAAATAGATTGTAGAGAACAAAGAATTGTAAAAGACCTCTTCTATAAAATTTCATCAAATCAGTAAAGTTAAGTTGGAAACTATATTCAGCTTCTTGTGTGATTTGTTAACTGCTGAATATAAAATTAAATATGGATTTAACAACGCTCAGGTCCTTGAAGGTAATCTCTCTCCCTCACCCCCACAGGGAATCTTGGACTTGGAGGGGCTTCACGTCAGTAAGGAAAGTTTGACTCATCAAAAGCCCTATAATTGAAGGTAACCCTGGGACCCCATGCGGAGGACTTCAGCCAGGGATTGCATATACATAGCGGTCTCTTCTCTCCTTTACAAAAGTAGACTAAAAAACTAATTACTAAAGCTCTTATGTACCATATATTATAGCAGAATTTCACTATGTAAGATAGTATTTGTCCAGTTTTATGTTGGATAAATAGCTCCTGTTTCTGCTGCAACACACGTTACTCATGAGCCATAGTATATCGCTATAATCCAAAGAGAGAAACCTTCACTCTTCTTTTGTTTTGAATCTTGGAATTTAAATAGAACGGAATAAGAAAAAATGTTGGTAAGATTTGATTGAGAGCAACCTGAAATGATTTGCTTTGTATTCAGTTTACATTAGATGAGAAGGCTTTTTCCGTAAGTAATTAATGGCAAAGGCTCATGATGTGCAAAATATTATATTGATATGAAGAACAGCGTTCACAGAGTTAAGAATGTTGGCAGGCATGAAATGAAGGGTTGAATTAAGTGGAAAATGTCTGCTGACATTTTGGTGTCTGAGGTTGGGTTTTGGTTACATACCCTCAAAAAGAATATCCACGTGTTGGAAAAAGTGCTGAAGTCACTAAACTTGGGAAAGGATTTTTGTCCTTAGGAGTTAGATGACTGACAATGGGATTTAATTATAATGTGCAGTTATATCAAGACTGCAATAGGACTTTTTTTTTTTTTTTTAATCCTTAAATGACAAAAAGAAGCCAGGCATCCTTGCTAATAGGAAATAGATTTCCTCACCTTTCAAGGAAGAGATGTCTTTTGCATAAAGAGTAATGTGATGTTCTAGTAGCAGTATTGCTACTGGGGGAAAAAACTGCATTCTTTACAAGTTGTGCTAGATTTTATTTGAACCAATGTAAAAGTTGCTTCAAAGGCAATGCGAATAGGCTTTCAAGGCAAGAACATTTTTGGTTTGGAAAGCTAATTTACACAGTTCTTCTGTTGAAAACGAATGATACCATAACTAACCTGCAAAAATTTCACTGTTCTTGATAGCTAGTAATCCAGGAAGAAATTGTTTCCACAGCCTGTGAGCCAATTGTGGATAAATCTGAGGAGCGATTAAATTAAAGTGCTACCTTGTTATACTTTGTTGTCTATAAACACCAGCATATTTCAAATGATTAAGAACTCCTTCAAAGCAGATAGTTCCTGGTTTTTTTTTACATTTAGACTACTATATGAATCTGACTGTTGCTCTAGACAATGTCTTTATTCAACAGAAGTTGGCTACAGTCAGTACAGATTAATCCAAATATATATTAACGGGCTGTATTTTTTGCTGGAAAATAAAACATTTAGATAGTATATGCATTACTACTATAGTTTATGTGATAAGAGGTGAGAAATAAACACCACCTTTAAGCTTACCCTCCTAGTTTTAAGTAGGGGATCTGTTCCTTTATTTCAATAGTAGACTCCTTTGCTAGGATCTAAAATATTACAAACAGGGAAGATAACTTTCAAACAATTGCGTGCAGCAGCATATCCGTGCATATATGACTACAGACAGGTCTGTGCAAGCATTTACAACCTGTGCATATGATATACGCAGGGTTCATAACAAATGCATATTTCTATCCCACAACATATGTGCATATGTAGGCCTATATACAAATATTTATATAATGCATTGAAACCACCTCTATTGATACATTGGATGTGTGTATTTTTCTTACCTATTTTAAAACTATATGCATATTTATTTTACGTGCAAAAGCAAAGTAGCACTTACTCATATAAGTAGCAATTTACACGTGTAAGCTGGCCAATTTTAAAACATGTAAATTAAATTAACCAATTTACCAGTTCACTCAGTTCAGGTCATTGAGACCTCCCTGCTTCTTCAGCCTGAACTTCCCCCCAGTTCATCCAGACCTCCCACCCAATCAGTACCATATAATAAACATATTTAATATAATGCCAGGTAATTAGCAGCTGTAAAAATACAGGAGTAAGCTGACAAATATACGCACATGTGAGGTAGATCTTAAAAAAGTACGCGCACCCGGCGCAAACAAAAGTACGCCGGATTTTATAAGATACGCGCGTATCTTATAAAATCCGGGGTCGGCGCGCGCAAGGCTGTGCAAAATCGGCAGCCTGAGCGCGTCGAGCCGCGCAGCCTGCCTCCGTTCCCTCCGAGGCCTCTCCGAAATCGGAGCGGCCTCGGAGGGAACTTTCCTTCCACGTACCCCTCCCTTCCCCTATTTAACCTACCCCCCAGCCCTACCTAAATCCCCCCCCACCTTTGTTGTGCAGGTTACGCCCGCTTGAGGCAGGCGTATCTTGCG
The DNA here is from genome assembly GCF_901001135.1 of Rhinatrema bivittatum. Lineage (NCBI taxonomy): Eukaryota > Metazoa > Chordata > Amphibia > Gymnophiona > Rhinatrematidae > Rhinatrema > Rhinatrema bivittatum. Next base: position 256,178,185 of record NC_042615.1, on the reverse strand, counting down.
CGCGCCGCCTCGGCATCCCCCGGCACAGGCCGCAGTGCCGGGGGACTCGGGACCGCCCTCCCGGCCCGCCCCCAAACAGTCACCATGCCCCCGGACACACCCCCTCCTGCCCCTTTTACGAAGCCCCGGGACTCCGGCGCGCGTAAATCTGGCAGGATTTGCACGCGCAGGGCTTTTAAAATCTACCCCACATGTCTTTTAAAATAACAACATATTGGGTAGATTTAAAAAAAAAAAATATGTGCATGCATCCATGTGCGCGCGCTACCTGCCGCACACACACAGATGTGCGACTTTATAACATGCCTCCAGCTCTGCACCGCCCCCAGGACCGCCCCTTGGAAGAGGCCTGGCTCTTGTGCGCATAACGGGGGTTATGCGCTTGGCTGGGCCTCTTCTAAAATGCGCACAGCGTTTTCCCTGCGCGCAAGGGATTTAAAATTTAGCTGTATGTGCGTAAGTGTTGGTCCCGCCCCAGAACCCCCCATTTTTATGTTCGTATATGTGCTCTTGAAAATGAAAATACGTGTGTATTTTTTTACTTTTATAAAATATGGAATATGTGAGTAGAAGCTACTTGCATGCATAACGTTTTGAAAATTCACCCCAAAGTCAGAGAACTCTGCCGAGGTGGAGGGGGTAGAACAGGGGTGGGCACTTCCGGTCCTCGAGGGCCACAAACCAGTCTGGTTTTCAGGATATCCCTAATGAATATGCATGAGAGAGATTTGCATGCACTCTGCCTCAGTTGTATGCAAATCTATGTCATGCATATTCATTAGGATATCTTAAAACCTCGACAGGTTTGTGGCCCTCGAGGACTGGAATTGCCCACCCCTGGGGTAGAAGGAGGCTTTTGGAAAAATAGTTTTTCAAAATGACTTGCTCATGAGAAAATTGGGTATTGTTAGGCAACTTGTTTACCTTGTCAAATGCTCTCTAAGTAGTAATACAAAAAGCCGGAAGAACCAAGCCGCAGGACCAAAGAAAGGCTAGTAGGTAGACTCTCTTAGCCTAGTAATAAACTCTTTATTTGAAGCAAGAAAATTACAAGTTCAAATTGCCACACTCTCAGCATGTAAAATAGGCTTGTGTAGGACCCTCATCTTTTTTTTTTTTTTTAAACGTTATTTTTAGTGAAATTTCAGTTTTTAAACACAAGAAGACTTGTTACAGAAAAAAGGCTTACCAATAACATTATTTTATTCTTGTTATGGAATTATCCAAAGGGAAAAAGCTGTATTGATAGGTCTCACCTTATAAAGAAAAAAGACCTTCATCTTTAAATGTAATGCATAGTTGGGCATCTGGATAAGTTAAACATGGATTTGGAAAGTGTGTACTAGTTAAAACGTTAGGAATGCGAACATTAAATGATTTCACTAAAGCAGGAGTAGGCAACGCCAGATATACAGATATACTCTCTCTATATAAAGTATATACTATGAACTGGTATGAGGGACGGACAAAAATGGGAGCGGGGAGAGAAGACATTTAAGCACATAAGTCACTTCCCACCACTCCCTCCACCCCCAGAGACACCCTTTCTTCAGCTGTGGAACGTGTGCCTGCTGCTTCATGGGAGTAATTTAGAAACAGCCACTGTCCAAAGAAATTTGTAACTGTCATGGTAAAACAGAAAACACAATCCCACTTCTTCACAGTTGTTGTATGAAAATTTGTTCTAACTGCATTAACCCCTGAACTACTTTCTCTGCTGTTTCTTCACCAGGGGAAAGGAAACAGGTGTTGCCCAGACTATTATAAAACAAACAGAAGATTCTGTTTTTAATACTATTACTGAGCATGCTGTGCAGCCTACTTGATGCTCTCTTCAAAGGAGAACACAAAAGGCTAGCACACTGGGGCCTACAAGTCATTTCTCCCTCCCCCAGCTCAAGGTTCCTTCACCATGCAGGCCATCCCAGTTGGTTACCTCCATGGCATGTGTTCATGCTTTTGCTGTCCCTTTACATTTTGAAAGCAAGGATTTTCCGTGTTTGTTCTATTTTTGAAGCCCATTGCCTCCACCACCTATTCCAGGAGCGCATTTTGGCATCCACTATAATTTCTGTGAAAAACTATTTACTCACAGCAGGATAATGTGCGGCAAGTCAATTAAACTGGACAATAGCACTATAAACAAAACGTAAATGCTTTAATAAGTGCACACAACAATAGTGCACAGAATTTAAATCAGAAAAACTAAACACATAATCATACAAAGCCCCTTTATGTTTTGTTTATAGTGCTATTGTCCAGTTTAATTGATTTGCTGCACATTATTCTGCTGTGATTTATCTAAATGTGTGTGCCCTTAACTCCGCCCCTTTTGTATGCTTGCGCCCAAAAACTATTTACTGACATTGTTCTGGAGTCTGCCCCCCTTGGAGCTATAATACACAAGTATAATTGAAACCTTGCAGCAGCACAATCAGCTAATTTATCAGTATATGTAGAACATTAGAAAAGGAAAATGAAAACGGCATTAATTAGTGAAAACTTGTTAAGTAGTTCATACAAGAGAATATAAACCAATATGGCTCTCATCTTCTCTTATTTTAGCTTACTCAAAGATTCATAAATTAATACTGAAACGGTGAATCTTCAGAATTGAAGGCATCAGTGAGCCTGATTCTATTTAGCATGTTACCATCGGGATACATAATTCACCTGCTTAGCTCTCTTGACTGTTCAGCATTGTTCAGTCTCAGTTAGAATATGGTGTGAATGCTTCTACCATTTTAATCTTGAAGATAACTCTGCTTTTCAAGGTCACCACTTTTATATGAAAAGTAGTCGTTCTTGATATTCCACCTAACCCAATTTTCTCTTTGCTGCTTTTCCAGCCACTTTAGTCTTATTGTGCAACAGAAGAGACATTTTTCTTCTGCATAGTTAATTCTTTGAGGCTCCTCAAGTATTCCGTTGTCTATGAACTATTATTGTATATTTTTAAAAAGTTTAAAAACATGATTCAATAATTATTATTATTATTTTTTTTTTGTTGAATGGTTGCTGGGGATGGGCAAAGACAATCTAGTGAGGCAACGTGTTTGTCTGATTGCAGGTTACCTTAAGTGCGATACAGATGATGGATGTGAAGCGAGAGATGAGGGCGGAGGAGGAGAAGAGCTCTTTGACACTGTTAATTCTTCCATCGTTTCTGGGGAAAGCATCAGGTTCTTTGTGCATGTCAACTTGGAAGTTCCACAGAGCATAACAGGTATGTGTCTTTTGCTGCCCAGTTCCCATTCACTGTTAATGTCATGTTAAAATAAGTAAAATTTGTTGGACCTTCATTTTGCTTCTGCTAAAAAGTGACCTTATGTTTTTTTTCAAGACTTATTCTGGAAAACTCATTCTAGTTTCTTCTACGGATAAGTAGAATAAGCAAGGAACACATTTACCTTCTCAGTAGACACATTGTAGGAGGATTTTGAAAACTGGCCAATTTTAGACAAAATACATTATAGCTGTGCTTAAGAGTAGGAAATGGGACCTTGATGTTGTGTGGTCTGACAAGATTCATAATTGATTCAAGTCCTGTGTTGTTGATGTTGTAGTTACACCAGGTGTAAGCCATGCACTTTAATGCTAGTTAACTCCCCCCTGCAACTTAGGATTTTAAAAGCTTAACTGTTCCAAATGTAGATGTAAACTAGTACAGAGTAATATTAATAAAATATTTAATAAGAATGAATTCCTTCGGGGTGGATATTGTCCTACAGTTATACTTTTTGGGTTGAAATATGTTGAATTTTGGCCTTGTGCCTCACAGCAAACTCTCATTGTGTAATTGTGTTCTGTCATGGCTTGCTATAATGTGAGAGAGAACTCTTCCATAAAAGAATATGACTATGAACAGTTTTTCTAAATAAAGAATATTAAATTGATTTAGTTTTTATTAAAGGTCAATCTAATTTATTGCTGTGAAGAAAAAAAAAGCTGAAGTAAAATCAAATTCAGGTTTTGTTGCCAGAGGGAGCTGTAAGAGACATGCTGATGCACTAGGTCCGCTGACTCTCTCACCCTAAATAAGTGGCCTGCTTCCTATGACACTCATACCCAGAAGCTTTTTATGTTTTTGTTTTTATTTTGTGTTCCCCCCCCCCCCCCCCCCCCTCACACACACAATTTTATAATCTGGAAGTTTGCTGCAAGCAACTGCTTGGAACCAATGGGGGTCATTTTCAAAGGAGTTACGCATGTAAATGTGACATACTATCGTAGCAATTTTCAAAAGCTATTTACTCGAGTAAAGTGCACTTACTTGAGTAAATCCTATGGACAATTCAATGGCATATATTGTAGCAATTTTGAAAAGCCCACTTACTTGAGTAAAGTGTATTTACTCGAGCAAAAACCAGTTTTGCTCGAGTAAATGCTTTTTAAAATCTACCCCAATGGTTTTTAAAACTGAGATAAATAAAATGAAAATGAAACACATTATTTGTGGCACAAATGTGGTATCCCACTTTAAGATTTCTTTTATAAGCTAATGATCATATTGTAGGCCTTAACCAGTTTGCAGCAAACTTAAAAGCTGCCTGGGCTCTGCTGTGAGAAGTTGAAGGGATAAATTACAGGAAGAAATCCAGTCTTAATTGTGTGGGAGTTAAGGAGATATTAAGACTTTGGATTTTGTGATTCCTTTAAGTAACCATACTAGGTATGTGCACGGGAACATTTTTGTGATTTGTTTTAATTTCAAACAAAAGTTTCCCATATTTCTACAAAAAAAAATGTATTTGTTTTCAGAAGTTTGTATGTAAATTTCTGTTTTACGCACGAGAAGTCAAACTTTATGCATATAACTAGTGCTTAGATGCATAAAATCAAATTTTGTACTAACAAAAAATTTTACATGCATATACCTCTAAAAATAAATAGAACAAATACACATCCTTAAAGTATATGGTTCTTATGTCAGACCTCTGGTTTTAGTACTCTGTAAAATATCAAAAGCTTTTTCAGTATTTAATGTGTCTTATTTATAGGGATGAGTATTCTTAGGGACCAATGTTTGTTACCAGCTTTTCTATGAAAATTAATGAACATTAAGGAATGCTGATAACGTCTGTGAGAGTGCCATAAGTTATTTTTAGAAATCAATACATATGTGCATTGGTCCAGTTTACTACTTGCATATAAGAATGAAATGCATCTTTCCCCTTTTTCATTATTCTTTTACTAAGCTCTGTCAATGTTAAAATATTTTTTTGAAACTTAGCCACATGTACACACTAGCAGGACTCTAGTAATGGTGAGCATCTGAAATAAATATCAGTATTTTTGGAATTGCCATGTCACCATTGAAAATCTGTGTCATCAAATGATTTCCTTTTGAAAACATGGTTTTCCGTGTTTCTGAAGGAAGAAAAAGAGGTGTTTAATAGGCTCTGTTAACATTGGAACAGAAGGCACACTGACTTGAGACTTGGTAGTTGTGATACCATTTAAAAGACCATGAGCTTTGAGGCCTCATAGACCTCCTCTTTAAAGATAGAAGATTGACTGGGGGATGTAAGAAAAAAGCTGGAGGCTGAGAGGAGATCAGCTGGGCAGGTTTGAGAGAAGAATTTGGAGGGGAGGAGATGAGGCTGCAGATGAGGGAGAGGATGAGAGAATCAGTTGGGGGTTATTAAAAGAGCTTGGGGGTGTGACAGGATCTGCTGGGGAAATGCAAACGGACTGGAAGGGAGTGAGAGAGAGGGGATGGGCTGGAGAGATGAGAGGCGTTGGGAGTCTAAGAGGGGGGATTGGCTGGAAGGGCAAAGGTTTGAAGAAGGGATCCGCTGGAGGGGAAGAGGTTTAGAGAGAAAGTTGTCTGGAGGAGGAGGAAGTTCAGAGAGAAGATTGACCAGGAAAGGTGGAAGTTGGGAGGGGGGGGGGGGCGGGGGGTGGCAGCAGGAAGGGGAGAGTCGAGTGATTGTTGGAGGGGATCGCAACCTACTAATTTGTTTTGGTCATCCTCTGGGACCATGGGAAAAAGTGCTAAAATGGGGTGACATTGGCTAAAGGTTTGGGAAGCCCTGCCATACTCTGTAAAATTTGTTGACTGAGCCCCTAATGAGTGAATATAATTAGTTTACTGCTTTTAAAAGATTTCTGTTTTCATGTTTCAGAATGCAAGATGTGCTCAGATAAAAGTATGTTCATGGATAAAAATCCCCACTCTCCAGTAATGGAAAGAGGAAACATTGTCCTGATCCTTTCAATAGCAGGTCACTCCTTGTTACTTAAAGTTAGTAGTACCTCTCAGAAGATCACTGGGGAAAAATGGTACCTTCCTGGCTACTAAGGAGTGCCTATTCAGATAACCTTTAAACGTGCAGGAGGGGAATTCAGTTTACTGGCGCCAAGCAATTCCATTGAGAGTACTTTCCAAAGACAAACGGTCTGCTGCCGAGTTGGGATCTTTCTTTAAACAATAGAGGCATACTTCCTCTCATAAAGGCTCAAGTCTGTTTCATGAGAAAAGACATGGTACTGACAAATGGGCTACATCTGATAAATCCTGACCAGGCAGGGCTTCCTGTACTGTAGAAAACCAATGTACCATTAGGCAGCATCACCGTGAACGAAGGGGGCAGCAGCTCTGAACAGTCTGTATTCTGATTAAGGGACTGTGCTATAGCAAAACCTATGAATTACTACTTGCTAAAGTAAACGTCTCTCCCAGTGGACTTTTTCTATGCTACAGAATCTATTAAGTTCAGAAGAAAAATGAAATGGTGTGTCTGAGTTATATTCTTCAGTGTTTGTGTGGATTTTTTTTTTTTTGTCGTGCTCACTTTTTGCAGTGAAAGCACAGGATAGGAAAGAAGCCATTTGCCTAAATGTGAAGGAACAAGAAAAAGAGTATGCGACACACTTTTGTGATTTATATTTAAAGCTTCTGAGTTTAGATTTTAACCGATAAACCCCAATAAAACATCCCTGACGTGAAAAGTATAAAATAGGCATTTGTTAGATAAAGTATTCTCTTACCTCTCCTTTGCCTACCCTGGATCCTTTGTTTTTCTGCTTTTTCCATGCTGACGACAACTCAACTGTACACATGAATTTGTTTCAACCGGAAAAGGTAACCCACAATAGTACCTGCGCCATGAAAAAAATTAATTTTGGTATCCATAAAGAACCCCTAATTACCTGGAAAATAAATACCTAAATTTACAAGTTATAAGCACCTAAAATCAGAAACCCTATTTATATTGTATGAACAATGTATGTACTTTTTTTTCTCCAAAACTAATAAATACTGAAACACCACAATCAATCGAGCCCAAAATGTATACACCCTGGATGCAGAGAACAGAATTTTTTCTCTCATTAGTTGGACCTCATACATAGGTACCTTATAATGCTAGATAGCATAATGGTAATTGCGCCAGAAAGTATAATCACAGGTCAAATAATGAAACTTTTTTTTGCTTCAGTGCAAACTTGAACACCAATTTGTGCAATTAAAACATATCCATAATTCCGCAGGCTGAATGCATTTTCTGCAAATAATACTTAGTAACATCACAAATCTTTATTTAGCTTGATAGGTTGATAGCGCGAAGAAACGCCATGCTGCCTTAATGTAAGAAGCTCGAATTCTTTAAGCCCGACCCAGACCCGTGTTTCGGCTGTGCCTTCGTTAGGGGGCCGAAATAAGATGTTATGAAGCGGCTTGGCTTGCCGACCTGCCGGTAGTGCATTTCCTACTTTTTTTCTAACATTGTAGAGACTGGATACAGCAGCATATAACATTTTCCTAGTTTCTTTTGTCAGGAAAGCCTTATTTTTTATTTTAGTTTTATTTTATTTATTTAAGGTTTTTCTATACCGGCATTCATGATAAGATCATATCATGCCGGTTTACATATAACAGGGGGTGCAAAAACTGTTCTTTTAACAAGTGCAACGGAAGCAAAAGTTACAATAAAACAAGGTTGTAGAACTGGGAGAGGAAGGAAATAAGGATAGTAGCGTAAAAATTTACAGAGGTAACTTATTTACATTGTGCAGTGATGTCTCTTTATGGATATTAACATTGTGCAGTGAGGTCTCTCATGTTACCTGTGTTCTTTCCGAGGCCACACAATCATGAAGGAGAGAGAGGCCTTCATTCTGTAGGTTCATTCTGTAGGTTGTAGAACTGGGAGAGGAAGGAAATAAGGATAGTAGCGTAAAAATTTACAGAGGTAACTTATTTACATTGTGCAGTGATGTCTCTTTATGGATATTAACATTGTGCAGTGAGGTCTCTCATGTTACCTGTGTTCTTTCCGAGGCCACACAATCATGAAGGAGAGAGAGGCCTTCATTCTGTAGACTGTAAAAGATCCCTGGCTTATTACAAAAGAACAACTCCATCACATCATCAGGTTTCACACCTATTTGACTCTTATTATCCTAATAGATTAAAAATATCAGTGGTCAAACATACATTGTTGGGTAAAATGCAGTTGATTCCACTAGTTCTAATTGATCACAGTCCTCAATCATATGTTTTATGTTATTGACTGCATTGACTACATCCTTGTTTGTTTTACTTTTTGTTTCTTGTTTGTTTAATCTTTTGCTTCTTGTTCTATTATTTTATTGCGTTCGTCGCCTAGAATTGTAGATGAGCGGGTTATAAATTTTTAAAATAAATTGGCATACAGAACCAGACCTGAGTTTATTTACAGAAAAACATACAGGAAAGGTAAAGCAAAGAAAAATAAATTCAGATACTTATCTGATAGCAGTCTTTAAAGAGTTCTGGAACCAATGATAGTTTTGATAGTTGTCTTGTGATAATTTGTTTGCTGTTAAGATTAAAAATACAAAGTATAAATAAGTTTATATATTGAAAATATTTATGCAGTTCTTCCACAATAGGATGGTACATTGTACCCACCCAAAGTTTCTACCAAATGTAGTATCAGATTTCCATATTAATCAAGCCATCATGTTACCTGTGTTCTTTCCGAGGCCACACAATTATGAAGGAGAGAGAGGCCTTCATTCTGTAGACTGTAAAAGATCCCTGGCTTATTACAAAAGAACAACTCCATCACATCATCAGGTTTCACACCTATTTGACTCTTATTATCCTAATAGATTAAAAATATCAGTGGTCAAACATACATTGTGTAACAGACTGCATCATACACTGCCATTTGCTACCAGGATTACAAATTACCTCCACCAGGAGTGGAGGAGTAGCCTAGTGGTTAGAGCAGTGGGCTATGAACTAGGAGACCAGGGCTCCTTGTGACCTTGGGCAAGTCACTTTACCCTCACTTTACCCTCCATTGCCTCAGGTACAAACTTACATTGTAAGCCCTCTGGGGATAGGGAAATACCTGCAGTACCTGAATGTAATCCACTTTGAAGTGCTGCAAAAAGTGAAATATAAATCTAAATAAATAAAATAATTAAAGTTAGAGCTATGGCTGCATCAGTAGCTTATAAGCCTTATCAAAGACATCTGCAAAGCTGCAGCATGATAGTCAAGACATACCTTTGCATCCCATTACTGTCTGGACAATTTTTCAAAGAGTGACTAAATGTGGACAAGTAGTTTTGCATAGTAGTCTACTCTTCACGGTGAGGTCCAGTCCTCACCTTGGTACTACTGACATGGCTACTTCAGCCATACTTGACAATGGAGAAAGAAAGTTTGCTTATTGTAAATGGTGTTCTCCATAAATAGCAGGATCGATTAGCTATGTTTAATACCCACCTGCCTCCCTGGAGAATCAACTATTTTGCTCTAAAATCGACTGAGGGGGCTCATGAGACAGTACCCACACATGATCAGTGGAGGAAAACTCTACCAGCTAAGAGAGAGATGTGCATTCGGTGCTATTGGACAATGTCACCCATGTTGTGGTTGGTGGTCCACAGGCTCCCCCCACCAACCACCACACTTACCCCATGGTGCAGGTTTTGCCCTTTGCTCCCCAACAAAGCCACCCTCCTAGAATTCTCACAGTACTGCAGCAGGAGGCAGGCAACACCAGTCATACAATTGTGGAATTGAGCTCATCTAAAAACCACACCATCGCGGGGAAGGATTTACCCCTGATCTCCCTGAGACTCAAGCCATGATGCAGTATATCAAGGAAAACTTGGAGCATCTCTTCATCAGTGCTTCCTTCTCCCCAGCTGGAGCTGTTCTTTGCAAAGAAGGATGTCTCTCGCAGGCCCTGCATTGATAATCGTGGCCTGAACACAAACTCGAAAAAGGACCGTTACCCCTTACTGTTGATATCAAAGCGTTTTGATCGCCTCCAAAGTGCAAATATTTTTATCAAACTAGACCACAGAGAGACATATAATCTTGTGCGAATCAAGACGGGCGTGAATGGAAAATTGCTTTTAACACCTGTGATGGACACTATGAGTATCTAGTCAAGCCCTTCGGCTTATGTAATGCACCAACGGTTTTCCAAAAGATGGTCAATAAAATTTTTCGTGAGCTACTTTGTACTTGTGTAGTCGTGTACTTAGACAACATCTTAATTTTGTCTCAAGACCTCAACACCCCCCGCCGAGAAGTGTGCACAGTCTTGCAATCCTGCAAGAGAACAACCTGTTTGCCAGGCTGGAAAAATGCATTTTCCCATGTCTCAGGGCACCCTGTACAGGCACGCACCCTTGAATTGCTTCAACGGTATTACTGGTGGCCACAAATGAAGCAAGATGTCGGAGCCTATGTTGATTCTTGCCCGACCTGTGGACAGCAGAAACCACTGCATGACCGAACCTGGGGACTGTTACAGCCATTGCCAGCTCCCAGGGAGCCCTAGACTCATCTGTTTACAGATTTCATCATGGATCTCCCCCTCTCAGAAGGCGCTACTGTGATCTGGGTAATCATAGATCATGTCTCTAAAATGGCACACTTTGTCTTGCTACTGGGCTTCACATCTACACCTGGATTGGCACATCTGTTTACTCTTCATGTCTTCCGCTTACAAGGTCTATCCAAGCACATATTATCAGATGGAGGAGTACAATTTACCACAAATTACTGGCATTCTTTCTGCCAGAGGTTTGGCATCACGTCACCCACAAGGAAACTGACATGCTGAGAGTACCAACCAGACTCTTAAGACCTTCCTATGTTCTTATGTCAATGAGTGCCAAGACAAGTGGTCCACTCTCTTGCCATGGACAGTTCGCTCATAATACCCATGTTAATGCAGCCACCAGATCCTCACCCTTACTGGTCTATAGGAAACAGCCATCGGACCCTCTGCCACTATCAGAGACAGTGCCCTTACCTGCGGCCCAGTTGGCAGCCCGGGAATTGCAAGAACTATGGGCTCAGACCAATCTTTCAAATCCAAATGCCGCTGATAGAGCCAAGAGGATGGCAGACCCCCACGGAAGACCAGCCCCTCAATTTACAATTGGGGAGAAACTATGGCTCAGCACACATCATTTACGCTTGTGAATGCCCTCCATGCACCTGGCCCCATTCTATATTAGGCCTTTTCCAGTTCTACAGCAACTGGGGCCAGTCACATAATAGTTGAGGTTGCTACCTGCGTTCAAGATACATAATATATTCCATGTCACTTTACTAAACCCTGATACTCTCCTGGCCTTCTAGGTAACTTTACCTAGACATAAAGACATAACTATTGATGGAAGCACAGTCTACGAAGTCAAGGAGATCCTAGACTCTTACTGCAGAGGCAAAAAAATTGAATACCTCATCTCGTGGAAGGGGTATGACCCAGAGGAATACTCCTAGAGCTGGCCTCCAACATTCTAGACCACAAGCTGTTGAAGGAATTCTACTTTGTCACCCCAAGAAACCCCGAGCCTCAGGGAGGGGGCTTAAGAGGGGGGTACTGTTGTGGTTGGCGATCCGTAGGCTCCCCCCATGAAACACCACACATACCCCATGGGGCAGGTCTTGCCATTTGCTCCTCGATGCCACCGGCCTCCCGGAATTCTCACGGTTTGGCAAGATACTACTAACTTCCTCCAGCCCCACTCCTAAGGTGCTTGCGCCCAACATCGCTAAATTTAAAGGGCCCATGGCGGGAAAGGGCTGAGAGCACCTCTCGATGACATTACTTCTCTGGCCTATAAAATGCCCCTGCAGATGCTCCGCTGATGCCTCAGTAACAGGTCTCCCTACTGCCTGAGTAGCATGCATTGCCACTGTATTTCTGTCTCTGCATCCTTCGGCTCCTGAGTTCTTGTCTCCATTTCCTGAGTCTTCAGTTCCAGTGATTTCATCTCCCGCTCTAGTGGTCCTTGTCTTGCCCACCAATCCTAGTGGTCATCTCTTCAGCTTTTCAGTGTGCTTTGCCTCCTGTGTTACTCCTCATCCTCCTGTTCTGCCTCTCCATCCTGCCTTTCCCTACAGATAGATTCCCGGTATTGACCACTGCCTGCCTCCTGGACATCCTTGAACGCCACCTGCCAGTGACTCTAGCCTGCATCTGAATTCGCCTGTACTACCCAGCGACCTCTACCCAAACGTCTGACCATCAGCAAAGGCCCCCACCCAAAGGCTCAACTGAGGGGAATGTGGGCTGGTATAGGCAAAGCTCCAGTTGGTCCTCTGCCTCATCCAATTCCATCTGCCGAAGGTGGGGACCTGCAGGGCTCCTCCCTACAGGTTGTACAAGCTCCACTTCAATCCAAGGGTCCACGATTTCAACAACTCACATTGTATGGCTAATTCTTCTGTTGTATATGGAGAACACAGTTTACAGTAAATAAACTTGCTTTATGTACATAGAGAAATCTTACATGCATATATACAGTACTATCTGTCTGAAAAAATATGGTGCGAGTACTCGCATGCAGGATGCGTTTTTTTCTTGAGGGACTTAAAGGGCAAATCAAACAGGCGGAGGAAAAAAATGCTGATACTCATTATCCCCTGAAAAAATCCCTGATAGTATGTATATGTACGTGTGTGTGTGTGTGTGTGTGTAATATGTATGTTATAACTAGGCTTTGGACAAAAATAATGCATGGGTACTTTAAATAGAATATCCAACAATAAACCCTATAAAAAGGTAAGTAATGCCACCAATATCTTAGATAATATGAAAAATACTTATTTTGTTATGCAAGCTTTTACACACTATCAAAACATCAAAAAAATACCAAAAGATAAAATGACACAACAACACAAACATAAATTGATTGCATACCCTAATCAATCATTCCTCACTTACCCCACTTCTAAAATCTCTTCAGTGTTATGCATTTATAGCATGTATAGAAACCAACATTGCCAGAGTATATACAAATTGCTTTCAATAAAACAGCTTCAATAAGGCTAGGCTTAAAAATTTACTTTGTAAAACATGAAAAATTACATAAAAGGCACCTTCATTCAAAAGGATACAATTGAACCACAGTGCACAAGAAAAGGATACCTTGTGAATATTACACAGAAGTGTTGTTTAGAGTCCCATATGTTTTTCTATCACTTCATGTGGATTCCACAGATGTTTCTGTGTCCTGAAATGACTCTGTCCCAATGTTTTTTTTTACAATATCCTGTGTAATTAACAACAGGTGAAGTTTGAGGCACTGAATTGAATAATCGACACACAAAGGTTTGACAAGTGTTTGTTTAAAAAGATTGTTTCGAAAATGTTTTCTTGTATTAACAACATATTGTATAATAGAGATGTGCTTCGTTTAAACATATCGGTTTGGGCTTCGGATTGGGCGCTCCGCGGAAAATTTCAGTTTCCCACGGTTCTTTTTTTTTTTTTTTTTTTGGCGAAGTACGTTAGTGCACACTAATGGGCCTTACTGCGCAGGTTAGTTAGTGTGCCCTAATAGAACTTACAGCGCACTAAGTATGTAGTAGTGGGCTGTAACTAATGTTTTTTAGTGCGCTGTAGCTAATGTTAGTGCGCACTAAAACATGCTACTTAAAAAGTATTAATTCAGAGGAGTTTGTTAGCTTGAAAAACAGTGTGTACTAATTGGTATTACTGTGCACTAAGAGATATGCAGTGCACGTTAACTCCGTTAGTGCGCACTAACAAATACAAATTTTGCCAAAATTTCGGCAAAAATCGCTTCATATATTGGCGTTACCGAACTATGACGAATTAGACAATATCATTGACATTGTCTAATTTGTGAAAAATGAATGCACATCACTATTGATTAATATTTAATTTTTCCAGCAAAATAAGAGCTCAATTTCTCTTCACTAAATACTGTCCAGGAAACCATCATAGGAATTGTTGTGAACCATTTATTCCCCTGAAGAAGCCTGCACAGCAAAACAGAGGCTATAAATGCATAACAGTGGAAGAGATTTTAGAAGTGTGAGTGAGAAATGATTGATTAGGGCATGCAAACAATATATGTTTGTGGTGATGTCATTTTATTTTTTGATTTTTTTATAATGTTTTTATAGTGTGTAATAAAGCATGCAATAACTGTTGGATATGTGTATTTATGTATGTGTGTATAGAAATGTGTGTATATGTATATGTGTATATGTGTATATAAATTTAATATTTATTCTCATGTTCTGAAACTCCGTTTATTGTAACGCCTCACCGCGATTGTTTTGTTTTATGTAAACCGACCTGATTTGATATTTGTATCGAGAACGTCGGTATATAAAAATGCTAAATAAATAAATAAATATATACGGGTGAAACAAAGGCCTTTGTAGGGGCTTTTATTTGTGTGGCTATTTGTTTGCAATCAGAACTTGTTAAATCTTTTTTTTTTTTTCCCCTATGGACTTTATTTTCCTGTGTACATTTGTGTGTAGTTTATATAGTAAAAGAAAGTTTCCCCTTTGTATAGGTTTTGAAGCAAGTTCTTTTGCCTAAGTGATGAAACATCTTGTATAATCTGTCAGACCCGATGTTGTGTTAAGGATTGTGATAGAGACATTATGCTTTATTAAGTAAGCTACATTGTATGTTTCATTAGGCAGGATACATTGTTGGTATAACTGAAAGGGAGATACTTTGTTTCAGTACCTAAGTCATGAGATTTTAAGAGCGATGTATTTGTGTATGTGTGTGCACATGGTGGTAAGAGTGGAAGTGGTTTTTTAGAAAGTTATGGGGTAAAAAAAAATGTTAGCAATTCTGTTTAATTAAACATTTTTTGGGTATAATCTGAAAATTTGTTTGGTGGTTTATTTATATGAATACATTTTTGGAATAAGGGAATTGGGGACTTTCCAGAGGGGGATGTGTTTGCTTGTGCTAAAAGTAAACAGGTAATATGTGTAATTTTCTGTATCATTATAGAAATATACTCCGTGCAGAATTATAGAACTGATTATTGTTTGTGTAGTAAGACTCTCTGAGAAGAATCCTTTCTTCTGCATAGTTGAATGTTTCTGCATCGAGTGTTTCTGTAATATTATGTAGATAAGATATATAGCTTGGTCATGCATTGTATAGAGGGCATTAATCAAAGATTTCCCCAGGTAAAATGCTGTTTTACCTACAGAAATGGGCTGTTTGATTATTTCCCACCCTCTTCCTGTGTATTTTCTAGGCATTCCTGGGAGTAGTTAGGTCAGGGGAGACAACTATGTGTCTAGTTTTTCCTAAAAAAATAAATAAATAAATACCTGCCCAAAAAGCAGGCACAAATTTGTGTAGGTAGTTTTGTTGGTAGTGGGGGGGCGGAGGCAATAATCAAAGCAAAACTATTAGCATAGTTTTTTTTTTCTATGGTGTAAAACTTGCTGATAAAAGTACATGTGGGGTTTGGCCCAATGTTCCCATTTTCGATTATTTACCCTGTAATGCCTGATTTTTGAAGTTTAATATTAAAATGGTTCATTTTTAATCATTCAGTAGCGCTGAACCATTTGACTGACTTTTATTTATAAGTATTTCCGGTCACCTGGTTACAAATATAGACATTCTACTTTATTTTACTAATGTTCTCTCTTATGGTATGTACTATAATAAAATTAAGACTATGTTGTCAATGCCATTATAGCATGAGTTCTGTTCTGCTCAGCTCACAGAAACCTCTCTCCTGCAATAGGGTAGAGGCATGATGGTTTGTGTCAGTCACTTCAGTTGTTGCGTTTTGTGAATTTTAAGTGTATTGTGTTTTTTGTGTTGGATTCTTTGTACACCACTTTGGGCATTTTTTTATGTGACTGGGGATGTGATTAATAAGAATATTAAATAAAAATACATTTGGCTTAAGGTTCTGTAGGTGCAGACATTTTCAAATATGCAGTTAATTTAGTAAATACCCAAAAGTTGCATTTCAAGAGAGACCGCTTTTAAGATAAGACTACCATCAGAGACACTGGCAGGATGGGAAGATGGATGTAAGAAACAGCAGGCAATACCAGCAGCAGCCATTAAAAGGACAACATACATTTACTTTAGGAAAGCAATTAAAAAGCAAGAAAGAAACTAGTATGGCTTGCAAATCAGGTGATTGAAAGGACAAAAAGGTAGTGGGGGTGGGGCATAAGGGATCTGAGTGTGTGGAGGACGGGGAAAATATTTGGAAAAACAGAAGCAGAGAAAGTAATTGGGCAATACTGGTGCAAACAGGAAAAAAAATAACTAAGGAGTAAAGCAAGATGACAAGATTTGTGTTTGTTTTAAATCTGTTAGTGAAAGAAGAAAATACCAAGATAGGGTTTTACAGTTGAGAGGTAAAGGATAAAAATGTAAGGAGGGCAACAAAGAGCAGAGAGAAATACTGAATAAGAGAAAAAGACTGGAGGGTGGGGGAGGATGCTGTGAAAGTACAGGGAGATTCACTCGAAAGAGGCCCTGAATATTCTGTGATAAGTCTCACTAGGACAAAGCAATCTGAACGAAACAAAGTGCAATGCGCTTCTCAGTATTTGGAGCTTCGAACAAGCAGTGATGCCTCCGCGTCAAAGCGATGAGGTAGGCGCCGGACAGCCGTTACGATGTTTAACCTCCATTTGCGAGATGGAGCAACGTGTCACGCATCGGCAAAGAGCAAAGCAGAAATTGAGTCCTTTTTCGGCCACAAGATAATTTCAAAGGGACTTTGGCCACCACGGTTAACGGACCTGACACCACCAGACTTCTTCCTTTGGGGTATGCTCAAAGGAAAAGTCTATCAGAACAAGCCTCACTCTGTGGAAGAGTTGAAGGAAAACATCCAACTTGAAATTGCTGCTATTCTCCCCAATATACTCGCAGACATGTTCAGGAACATGGAGTGCCGCGTCGAAATGTGTCTGGCAGAATACGGTGATCACGTCCAGCATCGCATGTAATGCAAAAGATTACACATATGTAGCGTATTTTTTTGGTTCAGATTGCTTCATCCTAACAGAAGTTACAACAGAATATTTGGGGCCTCTTTCAAGTGAATCTCCCTGTAGTATGTTAAGCGAGAAAGGGAAGAAAAGAGGAAATGGAGGCATGAACAAGGAGTGAAAGGTGAAAAATGAAGAGAAAGATATAGGACAAATGTGTGACTAACCTGCATTACTTGTGGTGTACCTGGGCACTTTTAACCCTCCTGCATTGCAGTTGTTTTCAACAATGGAGGCAGTATAGCTGAAACATGTCCATGTTGGGATATGTTTATTGATTTTTTCATGAACCGCCTAATTTTTCTGGGGTGATTTTAGATTTAAATACTTGTCCTTCCAAATCTGAGCTCAAGACAAATTACAAATTCAGGTACAGTAAGTATTTCCCTTCCCTAGGGGTATAGTCTAAGCACCTCATTTACTAAGCATTCTTCCCATAGACACAGCATGGGGAAAAAAAAACTTTAGAAAACCAGGCCCCAAGTTTGTACCTGAGACAGTGAAGGTTGAAGTGATTTGCCCAAGGTTACACGGAGGGTCTATGGGAAAAGTGGGTTTTGAATCCTGGCTTCCCTGGTTTTCAGCTCCAGCTTTAACCACTATAAAACTGCTCCTCTGTTGTTCTATTTATGATATATTAAATTTGTGGTTTATATAAAAAGGTCTTGGTTCCTTAACACTTTTGTATTGGATATTAAATATACTGCCATCTTTATTTATGTAATTTTCCCACCACTATTTGCCTTTCCAGTAAATTTTATTTATATTTGATAAATCCCATTGTTTGCTTTTGACTGCTGACTTCTATCATTTTGATATGCCTTAAATAATTGAAATAATTGAAAAACACGGTTATTTATAGTATGTCTTATAGGAACACAATTTTCTTGGGCCTGCAAGTTCCATGGAGGGGGTGTGCTCTGATCTGGAGAGGGAGGGAAGACAGCTGTCCCTAAAGTGATGACTCCCTATTACCAGCAGTGGTAAGAGTGCACGTTTCTAGCACTGAGGCCAACAAGAGGTGATCGGTCAGTCTGAAAGAGAACACTGAAACTACTAGAGGACCAAAAAACTTCCATTCTTTTTTTGACACTTTTTTCTCCAGTCATTGTCCTGTCTCCCATTTCTCATCTCATTCAAGGAGAAAATAGTCTTTCTAGCCTTTGTCTCTCATTGAAACGGCCTGGTTCCAGGCTAGGTTTCAGTGGTGCCTCAGTCACCATTGAAACTGTTTCTGTCTAATTAGCAATTTTTTATTCTTTTCTGATCTAAGTATTGTCTTCCTCATGTTCCTTGATGTTACCACTTTCCATTCTTTTGGTAGCTGCATCTTTCTAGAAAATGTCTAGCACCAGGCTGCTGTCTGTGAATCTCTTTACAATCTTTTATTCTTAATGTAGTAACATCTGTTTCATCTCCATAGACAGAAATATCTGTCTATAAGCAGGCATGAATCAGCCATATTGCGTAGGTGCCATCATCTGACAAGCTGGACCCAGCTCCCTGAGCTCAGTAAAAATCTTATTGACCATTGCAGGAGTTCTGCTAGTGCATGCTGCCTTATGAGCCCCTCAGCCTTTCTTTATCTAAGCTACCAGAAGAATGTGTTCTCAGTCTTTCAAGATTTTGTTTAGGTTATATCTTTGTCCTGCTTCTGCCTAATTGCATTTTTTTTTTGATCACTACCTTGGCAACCCCTAAACCGAACTATTCAATTCCAAAAAAAAAAAAATAAAACTAAGAATGGAAAACAAGAAGACTGTGGTTAGTGGTTTTAAGCGTGCATCTGGTGGCACCAGGTGTTCATTACCTATACCCATTTGATTTGCTTTCACTGCTTAGGCCCAGATCATGATGCCTCCAACTGCCAGGAGTTGTTATAAGATGTCCCTTAAGGTGCACCATCAGGAATATTTATGGCCTGAAGTGGAGAAGGTTTGCCGTGTGGTGTGAGGGTCACAGGTTGGATCCGTACGCCTGCCCTACACTGAAACTGTTTGACTGTCTGCTGCACATGTCACATGCTGGCTTAAAAACCAACTCTGTCCGCCATTGGTGCCTACCATCAGGAAGTGGGTGGTTCACCCATATCTCTGCATCCCATAGTGGGGTGCTTTATGTGAGCTCTGCTTCAGCTAAAGCCTCCTCTGCATCCTCCTACTGTGGCCTGGGACTTTAATTGGCTCAACTCATGAAGTATCCGTTTGAGTCACTGCGCACCTGTGACCTGAAGTAACTGACCTGGAAAGTCATGTTCCTGGTCGCAGCTTCTTTGGCACGCAGGGTTATTGAGCTTCAGGTGTTGATGACATATTCCCCATACACAAAGTTCTTTCATAATAAGGTGGTTCTCTGTACACACCCTAAATTCCTGCCAAAGGTGGTGACAGATTTCCATCTGGATCAGTCAGTCATCCTACCCACCAGTTTTCCCAGGCCCCAATCGCACCAGGGTGAATGGGCTCTGCAGAGCCTAGACTGCAAAAGAGCCTTGGCCTTCGACCTGGAGAAGAACAGATAAGAACAGATTGGGAGTTGCAGTTGCCAAGCAAACATTATCTAACTGGCTGGCCGATTGCATCTCCTTCTGCAATGCGCAAGCGGGGTTGCAATTTTGGGGCCATGTTCAGAATCATTGTGTCAGAGCCATGGCAGCTTTGGTGGCCCACCTGAGGGCAGTCCCCATGTCTAAGATTTCCAAGGTACTTGGACAGAGATGGCCAACACAATAGCAGCTTTGGCCAGTCTGTCCCCTGGAATTTCTTCCAGCTGTAGAACCCAAATCTTCCTGGCTAGGGTCCCTTTTTTGGGTTCTGGCTGTCTCTTGTGTTTCTAACAGTACCACTGTTGTTGTGCCCATTGGCACCTGGTTGGGTACGTGTTGGTCTGCCTTGCATTCGGGAACAGCCTGTAGCTAGGGATTCACCCATGTGTGAGGGCTACCATCCTGCTTGTCCTAGGAGAAATCAGAGTTGCTTACCTGTAACAGGCATTCTCCTAGGACAGCAGGATTTAGTCCTCTCGAAACCCGCCCATCACCCCGCAGAGTTGGGTTTCATTATGATTATTTTATTTTTTCGTAATTCTATGTTATGAGATTGAAGGGGGGACCCCACGTGGATAGTGGCATGATGGGCACGCTCAGTGTGCCAGTCAAAGTTTCTAGAAACTTTGACAAATGTTTTCTGTGCTGGGCTTCATCTGATTATGTCACCCATGTGTGAGGATTACCATCCAACTGTCCTAGGAGAATACCTGTTACAGGTAAGCAACTCTGCTTTCCTTGACCCCAAGATGGTAGGTCACCTCTTTGATGCCAGAGCTCTTGTCTTTAATGGCATAGAATATGCTCATGGCACCAAGGTTTCTTTTATGTCTAGAGCCAATGCAGACCAGTTTCATTGGTGTGGAGCACTGACTCTGCATTACCTCCTAAGGCTACTTTCTCATTGGAGCGCAGAGTGCCTTGGACATAAAAACACAAGTCTCACTATGGCACAGAGAGATGTTTCACCAGTCAGATCCCAGCAAGAAATACTGGTGCAACAGACTTTGAGTGCTTCTGAGCTGGCTGCCTCGACAGCTACAACTGTGGCCCTGAGCTCCCGCCAGTATCAGCAACACCGAATGAGGATAAACCAACCTGGGTTTCTGAAGAGAGTGTCTCTCCTTCAGCTCCAGTGCAAAGGGTCCCTCAGCCTATAGAAGCCCAGCTTTTAGGGCTGGTGAAGAATTCCTTTGTCTACTTACGTCCTGAAGATGGCAAGAAGAGCTTGGAGCCTCTCCTGTCCAAGATGGAGGAAATTTTCCCAAATAGCAGGACTACTCAAAGTCTCCAAGATGTTTGAACTTCGCCCCAAGGTCTTCCAATTTTGGAAGTCCCCTCCCTGAAGTAGTAGATTCACCTCCTTCATTGGAGTCCTTTCATGCATCCAAAGGAAAAGAAGTTCTTTCAGAATTTCTGCCAGAAGTTACCCCCATCGGACCAACAGAGGACACGTCCTTGTTCACCTTCTTCATCATTGGAGGTCATGGCTCTGCATAGCCCTGTGGTTGGGAGAGAAGGAAGATTCCAAGGGGATTTCTTCACATCCTCTTCCAGACTTGTCACAGCATGCATCTTCTCTGGAAGATTTCTCCTACTCATGTTTTTTGGATAAGTTGGCAAAGACACTGTTCATCAGTGTCAGGAAGGAAAAAGACCAGAGAACAGATGTTTTCAGATTTCTTAGACCTCCAGTGGATTCTGCTTCCATTCTCTGGATTTCCTGGTCAACTTCTCTAAGTCCAACTTTTTCCATTTCAGAGAATTCAGTTCATAGGAGCCTAGATAGACTAGCTTCAGGAGAAGATGTTTTTTTCTTTTTGAGAGTCACATTGCTGAACTGATGGGCCTATTAAGGTCATCTTTTCTACAGTGGGAGCAAGCCATCAGTAAGTTTGGTACTGGTTCTTCTCAGACACATGACTGCAATAGTGCATATATAGTTCCTCTGAATCATCAACACATATGGGCCCTTGTGGGAAACCAAGCAGTGTTTCCCAGGTTGGAGGCACAAAGCCACATAGACTCCAGCCTTTTCTTATGCAGATAAAACTTTATTCAAGTTACAGCACTACAACACAAGAATAACTTCCTAACTTTGCATTATATTTCCCACTCCCTGGGCTTTGGATCAGCACAGATTTACAGGAGCTGCCTCTTCTAGAGATATAGGGGCCTTCTGAGCCCAGCTGGGCTTACATTCTTATGGTCCCCAGCTGATCCTACCCTCAGGCCTCTCCCTGTGCCAGCAGGGTCCCACCCAGAGAGCTCTCTCCCTCTGTGGGATTTAAGGTGGATCAGCACATACAACAAGGAGGGGAAATGGGGTCACTGCCACATATTATCCCCCCCCCCCCCCCAGCTTGGTCCAAACATCATTACTTCCTCCTGGATCCCATCCAGGGAAGTACCACACACCCAACTGCCTTTCATCTGGCCTCTCACCAGCTAGGCTTGGGGTCAGGGCTCTAGGGTCAGACTCAGCCTCACACATTAGAGTTACCCCAGATCTC
Source organism: Rhinatrema bivittatum (assembly GCF_901001135.1). Taxonomy (NCBI): domain Eukaryota; kingdom Metazoa; phylum Chordata; class Amphibia; order Gymnophiona; family Rhinatrematidae; genus Rhinatrema; species Rhinatrema bivittatum. The sequence goes on along the minus strand of NC_042615.1, from coordinate 256,155,843 downwards.
ATTGTTAGTACCACCCACTGTGTTCCTCACCCAGTGTACATCCAGTGTCCTATATCGGAGTCCATCTATAGCTCTGGGTTCCACTTCTACCCTAGTGGGACTCCTTGAACTGGCTGTGAGACTTGCCACAAGTAGTCTTCAGTCACCTCTGTGGTGACTTGTGCCTCCTTTGCACGGTCATGATCAGTGCCTTCTGGCAACTTTATCATGGTTCTCGCTGACTCCACGTCGCTGCCACGCATTGGCTCCTCTGTACTCCTCTCACTAGTGACACCCTGGCCTCTGCAGCCTCTTCAATTGGCCCCTTGGCAGCGCTTCTATCAGGCTTCTCAATACTGCCTTTCAGCGGCCACCCAGTACTGCTCCCTTCTGGGCAGTCTGTTTTGCCCTCTCCCAGGCTCTTTTCAATGTTTGGGCACCCTACAAGGGCCTTTCTTGAGACCTCCTGTACCTCCAACCTCAGAGTTCCTGCAGTGCTCCTCAGGCTTCTTTCTGCTGTATTCTTGGCTTTCTGGGAGACCTCTCTCAGGTAATACAGTCATTGCAGGACCCGTATGGGCTTCAGCTCTATTCTGCTTTCCACTTCCTCTGGAGTGAAGTCTCTTTGAAGGGTCAAGCGCCACTCATATAATTCCAATGGCTGCTGTGCTCCTTCAGTTTCCAGGAACTCTGCAGCCTCTTATGACTTCACTTCAGGCAGGCTGGCAGTTTTTTTTTCAGTTCACTCACTACCAAAGTGTTCTCTCTGGTGACTTGCCTTAGCTCCACCTCCCAATGGATCACGTGTGTTGCAATCTCCTGTAGTTCTGCTAACAGCTGCCGCCATTTAATTCTGTCTTCCTCTCTCTGGAAATCTGGGTGTGGCTCTGCTGGCCCCACTAGCCTGGCTGGCCTTTCCATCCCTCTCTTCCAGTCTCAGGTTCTCCCTCTCTGCCCTGACTTGAGAATGAGGAACTTCCTCTACACAGAAGTACATGGCTACTCTTCTTTTCAGCACACTGGCTTCTCTTTCATCTACCTGCACTGCAGTACATCCACTGGATCCAGACCAGGTTTTCACTACTTTTGCCCAGGTCTTTAAGCTCTCTGGATTCTGCACTTGCTAGCAATTTCACTTTCAGTCTGGGCCATGCCCTGTTCCAGCCACAGTGCATAACTGCTTTTTTTCCCCGCTCTTTTTTTCTTTCAAAAGGGAAAAAAAAAGTAAAAAAACAAACAAACCAAACCCCTGACTCACTGGAGCCAACTGTACTGAATGTTATAGTTCTCACACTAGACAGGGCTTTTCCCCTTAGTCTGCAAACAAAAAACTTACCCTGTCTGCAAGCCCCACAGTCCACTCTCTATTTAAAGTTTTCTGTTTTGTTTTGTTTTTATTTGTGCTCTTCTATGAGCTAGCAAGCTTGCAAGTACTCTGAAACCCAAGCAGCACTGTTTTGCCTCCAACTTCTTTGGCAGGCCACACAACAAACTTTAAGTCCTCCCTTGGAGACTTGGGGGGTTTTCTTTGTGCCCAGCGAGAAGAAAAAAAAATCCCTGACCTGACACTATGGGGCGGATTTTCAGAGCCCTGCTCGCGTAAATCCGCCCAAAACCGGGCGGATTTACGCGAGCAGGGCCCTGCGCACCGGGAAGCCTATTTTACATAGGCCTCCCGGCGCGCGCAGAGCCCCGGGACTCGCGTAAGTCCCGGGGTTCTCCAAGGGGGGCGTGTCGGGGGCGGGGGCGTGTCGGCAGCGTTTTGGGGGCGGGTACGGGGGCGTGGCTACGGCCCGGGGCAGGTACGGGGCGTGGCCGCGCCCTCCGTACCCGCCCCCAGGTCGTGGCCCGGCGCGCAGGAGGCCCGCTGGCGCGCGGGGATTTACGCCTCCCTCCAGGAGGCGTAAATCCCCCGACAAAGGTAAGGGGGGGGTTTAGACAGGGCCGGGCGGGTGGGTTAGGTAGGGGAAGGGAGGGGAAGGTGAGGGGAGGGCAAAGGAAAGTTCCCTCCGAGGCCGCTCCGATTTCGGAGCGGCCTCGGAGGGAATGGGGGTAGGCTGCGCGGCTCGGCGCGCGCCGGCTATACAAAATCCATAGCCTTGCGCGCGCCGATCCAGGTTTTTAGCAGATACGCGCGGCTCCGCGCGTATCTACTAAAATCCAGCGTACTTTTGTTTGCGCCTGGAGCGCAAACAAAAGTAGGCTATTCGCGCGCCTTTTAAAATCCGCCCCAATATGTGGGAGTCTGAACAGCATTTTCCAGGTTGGAATTACAAAGCCACATAAACTCCAGACTTTTCTAATGCAGATAAAACTTTATTCAAGTTATAGTACTACGACATAAGAATCACCGCCTACCTTTGCAGTATATTTCCCAATCCCTGGGCTTTGGGTAAACATAGATTTATAGGAACTGCCTTTCCTGTAGACGTAGTGGCCTCCTGAATCCAGGTGGGCTTACACTCTTATGCTCTCCTGCTGATCCCGCCCTCAAGCCTCTCCCTGCTCCAGCAAGATCCTGCCCACAGATCTTTCTCCCTCTGTGGAGTTTAAGGTGTACCAGGCGTCTAGCCTGGTCCTGGATATACAACAAGGGAGAAAACTGAGTCACTCCACTATAGCCCTTTAGTGGGCCCTTTCATGCCAGTTGATCAGCCCTCTCAACCATTAGCCTACTAAACCTCTGTAACTCCTTAAGTGAAAGCACCCCTGTGATGGATAAACCTAGAAGTTCTAAATGTGAAGAGCTGACTATGCATCCCAGTGCGTATGGATGCCTCCACCAGAGGGCAGAGGCACACACTGGTGCGACTTGGGACACAAAGGTTGCAGTCTCTAGTGGAGAGTCATTTGTAGTTCAACCTTCGGGATCTGAGAGTTATCTACCTTGCCTTCTTACCTGCTCTTAGGCAAGAAAATCTTAATCCAGACAACCAGATGGCATGTTCTGTATTAAACAGGGAGGCATGTTGAATTCCTCTTCACTTATCCTAGGAGCCAAGAATTGGTTCTCTTTTTCTCTCTCACTTCCCTGTACAGGCAGCAGTTTCTCTTCCTCAGGTCTTATTCCACGCAGAAGAGAGAATATAGGGAGGGGGGAGAGAGAGGGAAAGTGGCACCAGATGCATATTTTTGGTGGGGGACCACAGGACAATTAAAGCAGGTACAAGAAAATGTGTCAGTACTTGGTACTGGCACCTACCCTCTGGGGAAAAAACCCTCTGATTTAAGCATTAGCCCAGCAAAGCCAAATGTTCGCTAAATTAAGAATGTGATCCAACTTTAAAAATCTCTTTCACTGTGGCAGGATTGAAGGCCCCAATACAGAATTGCTTGGCTGGTATGTATTTGTCAACAGGGATTTGGCTTAAAACTATGCTAACAAACAGAATATTTTATTTTTGTGATCTGCTTTATTGGAATTTTAGCTGTAAAAATTAGTAAATGTTGATACTGATGACATTTTTTTAATGTCTTTATGGCAATGCACATGGGGATGTGCATTGCCATAAAGACATTAAAAAAATGTATTTAAATGTATCTGTTGCTGTTTTTCTTCCATACTGATATAGAATATTTATTTTTTAGAGTCTACTTGTGCAGTGCATTTTTCCTTCCTTTCATAGAGTCAATAATAACCATCTCTTTACTTTTTTTCCTGACAGAGAGTGACAGCTGGGGATGTGTATTATTACATACATCTAGAAAAGTAAGTCACATTTTTTAAACAATTTTTCTTTTCACCTCTTCCCCCTGCCACCCCAATGATGCCTGCTGTTGTAAACAAACAGCAAATTGTGGTGATCCTGTGGCTTTACTGTGAGATCTAGCAACAGCCTTCTGTGCTTTACATTGACTGCAGTGGAGCCAATGGCAGGTGCCCCAGGAGGCTGCAGATTGCCTGCAAGTTGTAGCTGCCAGCTCCGCAGAAAGTGGTCATCAAGAATGAGGCATTGTAGCTTTAAAAATATTAATAAAATTCTGTGATCTTCAGTAAGTTTGTGTGCTTTTGTCTGTGTGCATAGCATGCTCAGTGTGGCTATTTAACTCTGATTGCTTGTCTCAATTGTAGTTAGTCTCCAGGCAGCTGACAATAAACTCATTTCAGTTTTCTTGAGTAGAAGAATTTATATTCATTATGAATATTATATTGGTAACCTACCAACTGATTTCATTTACATGATAGTTCAAGGCAGGGATTTTTCCTGTTATGGAACACTGCAGCATACCATTCATTCTACCTCTCATCTCTTACTATTGCTACTACTACTTAATATTTCTATAGTGCTGCACAACATATGCAGCGCTGTACAAACATAAAAAAAAGACAGTTCCTGCTCAATAGAGCTTACAGTCTTCTTTCTCCCCTTCTAGCTATCCTCCCTCAAGTTGTTTTTCTGCCATCCTGGGCCTCTCCCACCATCTTCGATGGCTAGAAGAATAGGCTCCCTCGACTGCATGGGTGCACTATTAAACTATAAGATGAATAGCAATTTTAGGCTCCTTTTTAAAATCTCTTATGATCAGATATGAATACAGTATTTTAAAAGTTACTTGGGAAGAGCAAATAAGAGATGCCAGAACAGTGGTTCTCACAAGACAAGCAGGATGGTAGTCCTCACATATGGGTGACATCACAGGATGGAGCCCAATCACGGGACACTTTTGTCAAAATTTCCAGAACGTTGACTGGCCCCTACTGGGCATGCCCAGCATGGAACTAACCCTGCAGCCAGCAGGGGTCCCCCTTCAGTCTTCTTTTTTCTGCGCAGCAGTAGCCTCGCGGTTAAGGAGCTCTGTAGAGATTCCTGACAGGAATTTTCCTCACGGAATTATTAAAAGTTAACACCTGTTAACTTTTTTCAAGCCGCAATACTCCGGTAAGTTTCTATCCGTTTTCCGTCGATTACCGTCTAGTTTGGCCCTCGCGGCCTACTGGCCGTCGAATGTACCGCGGCTCGATTTTTTTCTATGGCCATGACGTCGGGGTTCCATCTGTGCCCAGACTGTACTCATACCATGTCCATTACAGACCCCCATGAAGACTGTGTAATGTGTCTTGGACGAGAGCACAATGTCTTGACCTGCACCAAATGTGCCCTAATGACACCAAAAGGTCGCAAGGCCAGAATGGAGAAGATGGAACTTCTTCTGTGCTCAAACCCCGACTCCGTCCATTGCATCGACATCATCTGAACCGGCACCGTCAACTTCGTGCCAGCATCGACCACTGGCCGGTGACTGCCCGGCATCGACGACTTCTCCGCCATCGACACTCTCTACTCCCCCTCAAGACCGAGGGGATTGTAGGGAGAAACATCGCCATCGGCACCGAAAGACTCTGACCATCGAGGGAGCAAAATCATCAACCTCGCCATCATCCGAGCCGCCGTCGGCACCGACCTTTTTGGCGACCGGGTCACCGAGGCAACCCTCCCCTGATGGGGCATCGGGAGCCGCGATTCCGCCTTTATCGGTGATCCCTCCGGCTATGCCTCTGCCTCCTTCTGTTCCAGAGCCGGGGCTGCTTGCTCCAGGTCTCCGAGAAGAACTGGACCGGATGGTTCAGGAGGCCATCGACAAGGCGATGCAACGACTCCAGGTTCCCCCGACACCGACCACTGACCCGATTCCGGCAGCATTGGCACTGCTGCTATCCAGGATGGAAGCGCTTATCGCCGCTTTTCCACCAATGGACCCCAGGTCACCGATGGCTCCGGTGCCCTCCCCACTTGCTCTGTCATCGGGAGGAGAAGCACTGTTCCATATCCTTCCATCGGGAGTTCTGCCTCAGCCATCGAGACCAATACAGCCAACGCCACCGATTCCATTGGTGCCGATACGTCCATCGGCGCCATCGAGCCATCCATCGATGCCCTCGATGCCTTCATCGGTGCCTCCGGTAATTCCTTTGATTCCTTCAGAGCCTAGACTGGGGCCTTCAGGTATCCAACCACCCCATCCCCCTCTAGTTCCTAGAGGGACAGGTGTTGATCCTTATGATACTTGGACTGATGACTCTTCACCAGACACCGATGACTTGCCATCACCACCTTCACCCACTGAGAGTAGAAAGCGTTCTCCTCCAGAGGACCTTTCTTTCATAAATTTTGTGAAAGAAATGTCTGAATTGGTTCCCTTCCAATTACAGACTGAACAGGACAATAGCCATCAGATGATTGGAGTTGCTTCAATTCCTTGATGCTCCCAAGGAAATAACCTCCATCCCTGTCCACCAAGTACTTCTGGACCTCCTCCAGAACCCTTGCACCAGTCCACAGAAAAGCTGACACTACCTATTTGGTGCAGTCAGCTCCAGGTTTTCAAAAACCTCAACTGGATCACCAATCTGTGGTAGTTGAATCTGCACAGAAGAGAGCAAAAAGATCAAAACCTCACACTTCTTTTCCCCCTGGAAAGGAGCAGAAGTTTCTAGATGCCATTGGTCGCCGAGTCTTCCATGGATCAATGCTCATCTCTCGAATAGCCACTTACCAACTTTATATGACCCAATATAATAGGGTCATCTTTAAGCAGATACAAGACCTGACAGACTCCATGCCTCAGCCACTTCAAGAACAGCTACAAACCCTACTTAATAAGGGTTTTGAGGCAGGCAAACATGAGATCAGAACATCTTATGACATCTTTGACACTGCAACCAGGGTATCTGCAGCTGCTGTTTCAGCAAGACGATGGGCCTGGCTCAAATCTTCAGACCTTCGACCTGAAGTCCAGGACAGATTGTCTGACCTCCCCAGTGTCGGAGACAATCTATTTGGAGAGCAGATTCAAAAGACAGTGGCTGAATTAAAGGACCTTCACGAGACCCTAAGATAGCTCTCTCTGATACCTTCGGATTATTCTTCAAAATAGCCCTTCTGGAAGGACTCTAAAAAGTCTTTCTTCTGTCCGAAGAAGTCCTACCCGCTACCAACCAGATCCCATTCTACGAGACCATTTTTAAAAACACAATCTCGTCAGACCCGGAAACAAAAGCCACAAACAGCCCCCCAGCTGGGCCCTGCTTCTGGCTTTTGACTCTCGCATAGAGAGCAGCAGCCAGCTTGCATTACCCCACATACCAGTAGGAGGTCGATTGTGCCATTTCAACAACAGGTGGCACTCATTCACCTCAGACCAGTGGGTCCTAGCGATAATTGCTCAAGGATATCATCTCAATTTTCTCTCTATGCCACTGGATTCCCCACCTCTAAGGACGTGGAAAACATCTGACCATTCATTGCTCCTGGAACAGGAGGTCTCCCTCCTTCTCCAGTCCAGAGCAATAGAACCAGTATCATCCCCTCAGCAAGACCTCGGGTTCTATTCCCAGTACTTTCTAATCCCCAAAAGATTGGGAGGCGTTCGTCCAATTCTGGATCTACGAGCCCTAAACAATTACCTCCAGAGAGAAAAGTTCAAGATGGTAACCTTGGGCTCACTTCTTCCTCTTCTACAAAGAAGAGACTGGCTCTGCTCTCTAGACCTCCAGGACGCATACACTCATATTGCGATAACTCCATCTCATCACAAATACCTGAGGTTTCTAGTAGGCCCCAAGCACTATCAGTACTGAGTGCTTCCATTCGGCTTCGCATCTGCACCACGAGTCTTCACAAAATGCCTCGTCATGGTTGCAGCCTTCCTCAGGACTCAAGGTGTTCATGTCTACCCCTATCTGGACGATTGGTTAATCAGGGCTCTGACTCAGCAAGCCGCTCTGTTGTTCCTACATCTCACCTTAAATACTCTAATTTCACTCGGATTTCTCGTCAATTACGACAAATCCTGCTTAGTCCTATCTCAAACCTTATTGTTCATTGGGGCAGACTTGGATACCTTGCAGGCAAAGGCTTTCCTGCCTCGACAACGAGTTCTCACTCGTGTCTCTGGCACATCAGCTGCGGTCTCAACATTCAACGACTGCACATCATTTTCTCATCCTTCTGGGACACATGGCATCCTCAATTCAGGTCACCCCAATGGCCAGTTTGGCCATGAGACTCATGCAGTGGACTCTAAGGTCGCAATGGACTCAATCCCTTCAGCCCCTGTCGACCATTGTCAACGTAACTGACTCACTCCGTCTCTCTCTCTCACCTGGTGGACAAATCAGACCAATCTTCTACAGGTCTTGCCCTTTCAGGTGCTAGACCCTCAAATAATTCTCACCACTGACGCTTCCAACTTCAGATGGGGAGCCCACGTGGCCGATCGGCAGACACAAGGTTCTTGGTCTCCAGAGGAAGCCAAACACCAGATAAATTTCCTGGAGCTGCGAGCAATCCGATACGCTCTGAGTATTTCAGGATTGCCTATCCAATCAAGTCATCCTGATCCAGACGGACAACCAGGTGGCCATGTGGTACATCAACAAGCAGGGAGGAACAGGCTCCTACCTTCTGTGTCAGGAAGCTGCACAGATATGGGCAGAGGCCCTCTCCCACTCGATGTACCTCAGGGCCACCTACTTGCCGGGAATGGACAACGTGTTGGCAGACAAGTTGAGTCGCGCCTTCCAACCGCACGAGTGGTCTCTAAATCCCTCAGTAGCAAACACCATCTTCCAAAAATGGGGTTATCCTCAAATATAGACCTCTTTGCATCATCCCAGAATCGCAAAGTAGGCAATTTCTGCTCTCTCACTCGCAGCCAACATTATCCACGAAGAGACATGGGTAACCGGTCTCCTATATGCATTCCCTCCACTTCCACTTCTCTCGAAGACTCTCGTGAAGTTACGTCAGGACAAGGGAACTATGATCCTGATAGCTTCCCACTGGCCCCACCAGGTGTGGTTTCCAATACTTCAGGATCTCTCCATTTGCAGGCATATTCCTTTGGGAACAGACCCGCTTCTAATCATCAAAATAATGGGTGTCTCGCCACCCCAATCTTCAAGCCTTGTCCCTGACGGCATGGATGTTGAAAGGTTAATCCTTCAACCTCTTAACCTTTCTGATCCAGTTTCCCATGTCTTGATTGCTTCACGGAAGCCTTCCACAAGAAAATCTTATTCTTACAAATGAACAGGTTCGCGTCATGGTGCTCTTCTCAGGCCCTTGATCCCTTTATCTGTCTAATCCCGAAGTTTCTAGACTATCTCTGGTACTTGTCAGAGTCAAGTCTTAAAACTTCCTCCATCAGAATACATGTCAGTGCGGTAGCCGCCTTCCATAAAGGTGTCAGGGATGTCCCTATATATGTGCAACCCCTTGTCACACGATTTCTGAAGGGCTTGCTTCACCTCAAGCCTCCACTGAGTCCTCTGGCCCCTTCTTGGGACCTCAACCTAGTTTTGGGTCGGCTCATGAAACTACCATTCGAGCCTCTTCATTCCTGCAATCTTCATTATCTAACATGGAAATTGATTTTCCTCTTGGTTATCACTTCCGCTCACAGAGTTAGTGAGTTACAGGCACTAGTTACCTATCCGCCTTACACTAAACTTCTGCAGGACTGGGCAGTACTCCGCACTCACCCTAAATTCCTACCTAAGGTAGTTTCAGAGTTTCATCTCAATCAATCCATCATACTACCTACCTTTTTTCCCAGGCCTCATTCCAATCCAGGAGAGCAGACTCTGCAAACCCTAGACTGTAAACGGGCTCTAGCTTTCTACCTAGATCGTACAGCTGCCCACAGAAAGAGCACTCAGTTGTTTGTCTCTTTCCATTCTAACAAATTGGGACAGCCTGTGGGTAAGCAGACTCTCTCCTCCTGGCTAGCGGACTGCATATCCTTTTGCTATTAGCAAGTAGGCATTCCACTTCAAGACCGTGTTAAAGCACACTCTGTAAGGGCCATAGTGACTTCAGTAGCACACCTACGATCAGTACCACATCCTGACATTTGCAGGGCTGCCACCTGGAGTTCTCTCCATACTTTTACAGCCCACTATTGCTTAGACCAGTGGTTCTCAACCTTTTTCCCATCGTGACACACCTGACAGTCCTCGCTCACATGTGTGACACACTGCTCATTACAATTCACGGCGGAAATAAAAAGTAAAGGTCCGGTAATTATTTTTATTGTTTAAAATGACACAAGGAAAAGATACATATTCTGTCTGAACAGAAATTGCTTAAATAGTAAACATCCCACACCAAAACAGCACCAATTTCCTGCACTTAAACAGTAACCACCTTACCTAAGAAAAGGCAACACTGAAATATTACACCAGGCCTTAAGACACCAATACATCTATTAGGAAAACGGACCAAGTCAGGCTGCTATAGAGCCCTACATAGAAACTACACGCCAGCAGAAAACCTCACCTAAATCACATGTGCTGACCCTCACCTAACAAAGAATAAAGAGACCAAAACGCATAACTAGAAGCATGCAGAAAAAACTGAATTGGAAACTGCAACAAGCCAGAGTCTCTGTATGCAGTGTAATAAAGGAAAAAAGAAACATCACCCATCCTTATAAAACAAATCAAGAAATATAAAATCAGTAGCAGTAAAACCATACTAATAAAAAGAACAGATTATTTCGAAACAGCTGATGAGTGGAATATCCAATAATTAAAAACTCATATAAAAAATTTCTAGATACCAATAAAATATTTCAAATAGCAGACACAAAGACCCAGTAATGAAAAATAAGGATACAAAATTTTTTTTGCTCTGCATACCTGGAAACGTTTGATATCCAGGTGTCCTGAGATTGTTTTGAATTAGCAGGAAGAGGGGTGGTTTGCTTGGAACTTTCTCCTCTCTCAGTCACATACCAGCGCTCTCTCTCATACTGGCTCTCAATTACACACTTATACACACATGCGCTCAGTCACTCACATATACACATGCTTTTTCTCTCACTTATATAGGCTCTTAATTACACATTTACACACATGCTGTCTATCTTTTCACACTTACACACACAGGCTTTCAATCACACACATACATGCTGTCTTTTTCTCTCACACACAGACTCATTCTCATGCTTACAAACATGCTCTCTCTCTTTCTCTCATTTACACACAGGCTCTCAATCACATACTGACATGCTCCCTCACCTAAACCAGCTCTTAATCACACACAGACACAAATGCTCTCTCTTACTTATACACACAGGCTCTTAATCATACATACACATGATCTCTCTCACACACAAAGGATCTCAATCATACACACACACTATCTCTCTCACACACAAAGGATCTCAATCATACACACACACTCTTTCACACAAAAAGGTTTTCAATCACAAACTTATCATTCAGGTTCCCAGTCGTAAACTTACATTCATGCTCTCTCTCACATGCAGGCTCTCATTCACAGACATACTCTCTTTCACATATACAGGCTCTCAATCATTCACATACATGCTATCTCACTCACACACACACACACACACAGGATCTCAAACACACATGCTTGCTTGCTCATTCACTCTCTCTCCCTCCCCAGAACTAGCGGCAGCAGCAGCCTCCTCCCAACCCTAACCTCCTTCATTTCAGCCCTCGTGGAGGAGGAGTCCCATCGGCCGCGGGGGTTGACGCTCTTCTTCATTTTCCTCCGAGCTGCGCTGCACATTCTTCAGACCGCGCGTCTCTTCTGTTCTTCAGGCCAATTCTGACCACACTAGCATGGTCTCTTCTTTCCGCGCATGCACCCGATGCTCACTACTTCCTCTTCCGGGACGCAGGGCGGGGGGGGCGGGAAGAAGAGACCATGCCGATGCCGATGCCCTGACTCCAGCTGTCCTGCTGCGTTCAGCCCGGGCTGACAGCATTTTAAGCCCGGGTGGAGGAGGACCGGGGAGTAGCTGGGTCAGCGGGGGACCGGGAAGTGTGGCAACACATCTGCATGTTCTTGGCGACACACTGGTGTGTTGCGACACACCGGTTGAGAACCACTGGCTTAGACAAAGCCGAAAGACAAGATTCCATCTTCGGCCAGTCTATATTGTGTAACCTATTTACGACGTGACGTACCAACACCCTTCCACCTGCCTGGTGGAGTTCAGGATGCCCTCTCCCAAATTCCACCCCAGCTTTGTGCCTCTGGCACGTCCCTGGGTACATTTGGTGCATGTCCGGACATCCTCAGCTTGGTACCCATATGTGAGGACTACCATCCTGCTTGTCCTGTGAGAAAGAAAATGTTGCTTACCTGTAACAGGTGTTCTCACAGGACAGCAGGATGTTAGTCCTCATGAAACTCGCCCACCACCCCGCGGTGTTAGGTTTGTTTTCTTATTATATTTTTCGGCACTGCCTGTAGCTTTGTAACAAGACTGAAAGGGGACCCCTGCTGGCTGCAGAGTTAGTGCCATGCTGGGCATGCTCAGTAGGGGCCAGTCAAAGTTCTGGAAACTTTGACAAAAGTGTTCCGTGATTGGGCTCCATCCTGATGATGTCACCCATATGTGAGGACTAACATCCTGCTGTCCTGTGAGAATACCTGTTACAGGTTAGCAACATTTGCTTTCTCATCCTTTCAGTGGCTAAGCCTCAGGTAATGAATTCAGCGAAGGTTCATTCATACCTCATCAAAAACCCAGACAGTCAGTTGGCGTGGTGGTGGCAAGAGTTGAAGTGAAAAAAACAAGTGTTGATACTCTTCTCCTTTTGGACCCTTCTGTTTTAATCACCCTTTGAGACACCAACTATCTTTTCCTGTTTCCTCTCACTTTTCTCTCTGTTCTACAACTCTTCATTAGTTCAGTTCTTTCCATCTTCTCTCACATTTCCACCTCTTACCACATCCCTCTCTTCATTACCCCCTCCCTCCACCTTCCATATCAGTCTCTGTCCTGTATCATGTTGTTCTTTCTCTCCATTTCCCCCTCCATGACCTGCTCCTTTGTTTTCCTTTTCCCCTTTCTCTTATAACCATATGTGTCTGTCCCCCACTCCCAAAGCCTTGCTGTGTTCCTCTAAATGTGAAGGTCACAGGGACAAGGAGCAGTCAAAGGGACAAGAATGTACACCCTCTCCCTGCTTAGTCCTTCAGGCAGAAAAGGAGGTTAAGGATTGCACACATGAGGTGAACACTGCAAACAGCGACATTCTCTGGTTCTGGGTCTTGCCATGCTTCACCACACAAGGTCATTCCTTCCTTGAGATCCACCTCATAGATTAAGAAACATGGTTCTGGAAAATGGAATGGACTTTTTTCATTATAGAAGTTTTGAATCGCACATATGTAAATACAGGAAGCAGTTTCTCAGTCCATGCTTGAGAGGTATTCAATACTGGCATTTCAGCTCTGGAAGACCATTGAAATCACTCTTAATTAGTGCCAGGATGCCAGTGTTGGACAGCTCCAGACTATGGACTGAGAAACTAGTTACAGTATGTATATTCATATGTGATTCAATTTATGAGTGTGTATAAGTAAAATCTCGTCTGCCTTCCTATACCCAGAGTCTGGGTTTTTTTTTTTTTTATCTCCTTATTTGGAGATCTGATGTATTTACTTGTTGTCTTGCATTTTGACACATCTTTCTGGAACTTTATCCTAGGCCCTTGCAGATAACATGACTGGCAGATCTCAGTTTGCTTCATCATAATGCTCCTCCCTGGGGCTGGGTTTACATTTTCCTAGTCAAATGTTTGCTATAACCCTTTCCTAGCTCTTTCCTCAGCTATTTCCAGGATGCATTTATTTACCCCACCATAGGCAGAAAGTCAGCACATGAGGGAAAAGGAAGGGCCATTGCAGGGACTCTGAGCATGTGCCAGCTCCTTCCTGGCACTTAGGGCCAGGCTCCTGCCGCTATCAGCAGCTAGTTCCTGGAGCCCCACAGCAGAGATTCTGCTTTGAGAAAAGAGTTCTGTGTGGGTAAGAGAGGGGTACAAAGATGGGGTTTCAAGATGTGGAGGGAGGGGAAGGGAGACCTGGGCCATTGGGGTTGGCAGTGAACTTATCACCAGACCTGCACCATGGATCTTATAATCTAAGTTTAAAAATTTTGAAATATATTGGCCTGTTATTGTACAAGATTACATAACAAGGTAATGGAAAATTGAATCAACGCGGGGCCTACATGTTTTATAGCTTCATTCTTTAACTTTGCATCATTTCTATAGCACTACTCAATGTACACAGTGCTAGACGTAGCTGCCTGTCTCATGAGTGAAATAGCAAGGAAAGTTCCAAGTGTCAGGGCTGCATATATCTCGTCACCCTAAAGGCATGCTTTGCAGTAAGACTGGGGTATAGCGGTAGTGTGAAGACAAACTCAAATGTCTACAATGCAGGGTGCACTTTACCTAAAGGTCTGTGCCCTGTGCTTTCCATTTTATAAACAGATGAAATGCACCAAAATAACTGAAAAAATAGCTGTCTAAGTGCTTTCAGCTGACTGTCCTTTATAGATAGAAAGGTATTGTATACTTTTGGTGCTGAGCCTTTGGTACTTGCCCAAGGAGGAGTTATTACAAGAATAATGTAAAAAAATAAATAAATGAAAAGCATTATTGAGCACAATTGTAAGTGTCGTCCCAGTGGTGTTATCTCATCAGAACATAAGAAGTGTCATGCTGGGTCCAGCATCCTGTCTCCAGCTTGGAAGTTATGAAGGCGACACAAGCAATTGCATGATAGAGCGCATAGCTCGAAAACTTTGCCCTCTGTGCACTGTTTAGTTGCCCTGGTTTAATATTTCAAAGATATAAAATATAGCTTACATGAACACATTCTTGGCATGCTGTTAGAAATAGTCTGATAAAGCTTGCCACTAAATACAATGACCAGAACAATGGAAAAGGCTCTGTTTTCTACATAACTGTCCCACAGAAGATTATTTTTGATTGCTCTGTTTAGCTCTTTTGGACTTGTCACCAGTTGTTATGGCTATCTTGAGTGAAATGGAGAATGATCATTGCTGTAATTCCATAAATGTAGTGACTCATTTACAGCAAGGTTTTGGATTGATATTCTTGGGGTATAATGATACTTTAAGGTTAAAACATCTAGTGAATTGGATCTTTTTAATTTAGAATAGTTTATGTAGACTGTTTTCTAGTGTGAGTAAGCTGAATCTGACACAGTAATCTTCTTATATGAAGTGTCAACTCACTGCATTTAATAACATGTAGTTTAGGCTTTTTTTTTTTTTTCTCATTTCAAAAAATTAGGATTCCTCTCCCCTTGCCTCCTCCCCATCCCCCCCCCCCCCAAAAAAAAATCGATATTGAGTTATTAGACTAAAAAATTCTCAAAATGATACACTTTTAAACACTCAATGGTTTCGTTTTAGAAAAAATAACACTACCCTTTCAAAAAGAAAAATATTTCCTGTGTTCGTTACCCTAATGGGAGCATAGCTGGTTTCAAGATCGTTATATTAAAAAATTAAACAAATACATTTAAGGCATCAAGATTACAGCCTATAAAGCTTCTAACAATCAAATGTCTGACACAAAATGGGTAGAGCAAGCTATGAACCATGGAATCCAGGGTTCAAATCCCACTACTCCCGCTGATGCCCCTTGTGACCTTGGGCAAGTCACTTAACTCTCCATTCCTTCAGGTAGAACTTAGATTGTAAGCCCTCTCAGGAAGGAAAATGACTACAGTATGTGAATTATAACTCATCTTGAGTTTAGATTTGGAAAGGGAACGTAATTAAATCTAAAAATCCAACTCTTTCTGCACCCCATTTGGTACCATTTTTTGCCTCCAAAAGCTGTTGGTTGTCTGCGTGGTTTTTGAGGTGGAGAGTTGTCACATGTTTGTGACCCAAGCATGAGCAAAGGGATATTTTTAGTACACATGTACCTGTGTGTTTTTTTTTTAATGTGATATAGATGTACTTGGAACTACATATTTCTTAAATTCTTTATAATGTTTTGTTAAAAAATGTAATCAGAGTGCACTGTAAAGTTCAGAATGGCAGCTAGGTGTAAAATGAGCAGTAAAATCCTCCCTGGAACTGAGCAATTAAGACTGATCATAGCACTAGCACTGGGGGCTGCTCAGCAGTAGGTTGGTGTACTGCTCTGTAAGCGTGTGACTGATCATGTGATGCCCTTTTTCTGAATGCAGTACCTGAAGTTAAAGAATTTTGAGGAAGAAGTCCGAGCACACCGTGACCTGGATGGGTTCCTGGCTAGAGCCAGCATAATACTGGACGAAACGGCCACCTCCCTGGATGATGTTCTGCGGGAGATGCTGAAGCATTTTGCCGAAGATTCAGATAATGCAGAGCCAACCTGCAACTTTGACAAAATCATGAGCACTTTATTCACTGACTCAGGGATGCCGAGAGAAGGGAATGGTAATCCACAAATGAATTTAAAGCCTTTTATCTAAACGTGTTCTCAGGTTTATGTAGTCACTGGGTGTGGCGCTAGAGGGGAATTGATGTACTTAAGCTGGAGTCTCCCCAGTTTGGTGTCCATGGAGAGTGCAGTCCTTGATCGTTCCAGACCTTTGTGGAAATAATAGGATTGTTTCTACGCTAACTGCTCTTGCTTTTTTGTGTTTCAGTGTATTCTGACAAAGTGAGTGAGTTTCCAGGTTTTCTAGACAAAACTGTAAATCTCATTTTCATCCAAATTATCTTGATGGGGCTAATACTCCAGTTGTGTAAATGCTTTATTTTTTCACCATTTATCATTGAGTAGCTCAGGAAATTCTAATGAATGCCTTTTTAAGGGAAGTTTCATGACTATTTCAGAGTCCAATTGCAGAGAGACAGCAGTTCATAACTACGTTTTACAGCAGAAAATTACTATTTTGTTGTATATATATCTGCAGTGCTTTTCTAATGTTTCAGGCACAGGTTTGGAGTGGAACTCCTTTTTAATTGAATGTTTTATGGCATTGCAGCGTGGTAGAGTATTGGTCTGGGGTGGTTTTTGCTCCTTTCATGAATATTTGAAGTATGACTGCTATGCTTTAGAAACTGAAAGCTTGTGATTCTTTTTAGTTCTCTGTGAGATGAAGAGGCGGTTTCAGCATAAGGGTGAACCAGGCTATGCTATAAGAAGCCTTTACAACCCCCTGATTGGGGACAGATGCAATGACAAGCAAAATGCTGCTAGCTGACATTTAGCAGAGCAGATACATAAACCAAACTAAAATAAATCTTTTTGTATATGGTTAAATGAGGTTAGATGCTGGTTGGTTTGGGGATTTTTTTAAATTTTATTTTGTCCCAGCAGTTTCCAGCTATTCCTTCTGGCCTCTCATTTATTGGGAACCAGTGCTGAGAGCCTGGCACCATGAGCTTTCATATTCAACTACTCTGGGATTGTTCTTCGGTTGTACTCTGTTGTAGTTCTCTCCCACCCCTGACAATCCTAGTCTGGTCATTGCAGTTAGCAGTCCTAAACTGGGGGGGCCTGTGCCAGGGCTTTTTCCGGAACCCTGCAATCATGAGCCCTAAATCCAGCCACTGTGTGTTTCCATTTCAGAAAAAGACCTTATGGCCCATCCAGTCTGCCTATCTGTCCACATTAATTTAGCATCACTTCCTTAGAGAGATCCCCTCTGTATTGATCCCATGCTTTCTTGAATTCAGATACTGCTTTTGTTTCCACCACCTTCACTGGGGATTGGACGGCCCGACTTGGAGCCACTGTGCTAACTCCTCATGTATTTATGTTCATTGATGTGCTACCACTTTCAGCTGCACCTGAGCATAAAGTTTGGCATTGCTCTGTAGAACAGGTTTCTATATAGTGATAAAAATATCCTTGAGCAACAGCTCAAGAAGAAAGCATGTGGCAATCACAGAGTCGTCTTAGCTGTGGGGAAGTTGATCAAGTAGAGCAGAAGTTCCCAAAGCTGTCCTGGGAGACCCCCAGCCAATTAGGTTTTCAGGATATCCACAATGAATATACATGAGATAAAATTTGCATGCATACATATTCCTGGATATCCTAGATACCCGACTGGCTGGGGTGGGGGGTCCTCCTGTACAGGTTTGGAAACCACTGAAGTCTGAAATGTAGTATCACAGTTAACATGGCCACAAATGTAACTAATGGTATATCTTTGTTCCTGAGCCTTGGCAGTTCATGGGGTCCAAACAGATGGTAGAACCTTCAGTGCTCCAATATGGCTGCCCACAATCCAACTAGTGACCTCAGAGCAGCAGAATCGACAAGTGCACCGGCCTCCCCCTATCCTCCTCCCCACCCTCCACACGCACACCTGCACACACACAAGCTTTCCCACGGCCAATTGTTTTAGTCTTCCCCTCCCCAGTCCGTTCACTCACGTCTTCCTGCGGCACAGTGCTAACTCACTTCTTATTCCCACCCCCTTCTGAGATCAGTTTTCTGCCTCCTCCCCCATCCTCCACTCCACTTCAAATGCATTTAAAGAGTGCCACTCTCCTTCTGTCAGCAGAGGAGGGAAGGAAGAGAGGGGGTGTGAGCTGACCCGAAGGGAGGGAGAGGATGGTGATCAATATGAAGGACCTGATTATGTCTGCCCTGGGCCTGAACATTTCTGTTGATGGTTGTGGCAGTAAGGAAGGAAAGAGCAGAGAGATGAAATGGGGTCTTGCAGTAACCTGCTGCCATGATCTGTGCTTCAGTACTGTTAAACAAATACCACGTTGCTTGTTACCATTTTTCATTCTCTTCACTGTGCACCAGTTCAGGCAAATGAATGAACACAAATCCATTGTTGTTCCTCGCCTTCGAAAATGCCTTCCATCAAATCTGTGTGGGTTCGTGAAGCTGGGAATGCATAAATCTTAAAATCAGATAAACTGTTAAGTAGTTTTGATATCATTTTTTGTTTTTGTTTTTTTTTACTAAATTTGTTTTCCAGTTCACCTCCTATCAGATACAATTCAGGGGGTCACAGCAACTGCAATGGGAGTGCAGTATCAGCAATCCTGGCTCTGTATCATGTAAGTAAAAGCTCCTAAAATGTTCTGTATTTTGAAAAAAAAAAACAATCAAAAAAGAATGTTAAAAACTGTACACCCATGGACTTATTTTATTGCTAGGTAGCTAGTTTTGTAAGAAGGGTTAACAGTCAAGAAGAAAAACTTTAAATCTATGTACACTGTCTCTGTGTGCATGGATGAAAAGTAGACACTTGTGTTGCTGTGTCCAGTTCACTGGTCCCAGCCTTGCACACAATATTTGGTCTGTTTTTTTTAATCAGGCAGTTGAACTTGAAACCCTTATGCTCTAATTCATGGACTCTACAAGCAATCTAAAGCACCATCTTCCCAGCTAGAAGAACACTATGTGCTTTAACCAAGTTAAATTTCTTTTCCTTTTCTGGCCAAGTGGTCCTCTTCAGCTGCTGGGCTTCTGTTCTCTTTGTGACCTACTTTAATCCCAAACTCTGCTTGGAGTGAGGGCCGCCTTACACCTGCTTTCAGCTCATGCCAGCACAGGGCCAGTATGTAGTGTTCTTCCATTATACCTGAGACGTCCCCCTATCTGGGAACTGGGATTGTCGGCTCTGTAACACTCCTCCCCCTCCTTCTGAGAAGGCTCAAGGAGCAACGAGCCATATATGAAAAACATGCCGCATCTTTAGCACAGCCTTCCTGCAGGGCCTCAGTGCTGCTTCTTAGTAGCTCACGTTTCAGATTTTTATTGTGTTGTTTTTATTTTTCATCCTGTGGGTTTCCATTTCCATTGAAGCTAGGCCTATTGGGCTATGAGTGCCATGAGCCTTCATTCAAGTTGACTTGGGGGGGTTCCTTTCTATTTTCTGTTCCCTCTCAGCTCACTCAGCCCAGTTATTGTAACCACAGTCCTTGGCTGGAGTACATGCACCAGGGTTCCTTCCAGCGCCCAGCAATCATCAGCCCTAAATGTGGTGTCAATCCGTTGCACGAGGTCCACGGTTCCCTCCTCCCCCAGGACCCTTTAATGCTTTCTCCACAGCGTCCCCAGCCTCTGCTGACCAGGGGAGCGGAAGATTTGTCCTGGGAATCCAACTCTGGCCCTCACCTTAAAGTCTTAATGTCTTTATCTTCCCCACACTTCTCATACCTGTGTAATCTGCTCATGCTGTCTCAGTCTTACTTCTTAAAGTTTTCTCATGATCCATGTCTATGGCAACTCAATTTTCAGATCGCCTGTTTGCCTGGGTAATAGTTTTTGCAATTTGCCCTTGTGATATATATATTTGCCCTTGCACACACTCCTAATGTCTATCATGTACCTTACTTCATATGTAAGTGTCCTATCTCTTCAGCTTTTGGGCCTAATTGTAGCAGTTTGGACAGATGCCATGTTGTCTAGGCTCAGAGCTCTGCATGTTGGAATCAGTGCATTAGAATGATCAATTTAGCTTTTCTGAGAGTAAGGCAGGCTTTGACAGTTTGCAGCTGAATGTGTGTCTGTGCGACTTATTGAGGCTTGTGAATGTTTTATCTTTTTGCATCCTTAGAAGACAGAAAAATGTTTAAACCCATAAATAATATCACTCGAGTCAAGACTTTTAACCATTTTACTATCCCAGTCACTTATCTCTTCTTTATGCTGTGTACCTTTTTCCTACCTTAGAAGAATATTTGAAGTTGATAGGATATTTCAAAGACATTTATGAAATTTTACTGTATTAATAGTTTGGAAGGAAATAACATGCATGTTTAAAACACCGTCCCCCATTATTCACAATTAAAAGGTGTGCCAGCAGGAATTTGATAATTTTCTAACGTTATTTTTTTTTAGAAATTTTTTTTTTTTTATAAAGAGCAGCACCATGTTTCCATCTAACAGCATAAATGAAAGGTCTGAAGGCAGGATGTGGTTAACTCTGTTCTAGCACTGCAGCCAGGTTTGGTGTTCAGGCTAATGCCAATGAATATTTATGAAAAAATGCCTGCATACAGTGACTCGTAAGTAAAATGAAAATCCCAGACTTCCTTTGCAGCTCTCTAGAACCAGAGTTAGCCATATCTTTTTTGGAAAAAAATTGTTTTTCAAGACACGCAAGTCCTGATCATTTTCTTTTTATATGCTTGGTGAATAGTGCTATACTTACATACTCACATCTGGAATTCCTACATTTTGCCTAGTCTGTTCACAGTGTGGGGGAACCTTACTCCCAAATTAGTACCAACATACTTACATCCTCACACTGGGTTTGCAGATAGACTGGTCAGAATTGTTTAAACATGTTAGCACTTGTTGATATTTTTGTAGTAGGGCTGCTATTTGCTTTGTGCAGTGTTTGTAGTACTTCTAGTGCTAATATAGTTTGGGCGTATGCTGTTGATGTTGTTTCTGTTCTTGTGCTCTGCTTTTGTTGGTACTAGTATTCATGACAGGTCAGGTCCTATCCAGGAGACTTGTTTTCAAAGGGGTTTAAGGACTGCCTGGAACAGAGATGGGAGTCTTAGGGTACAGGACACGAGATTACCAATGGCAGCTGTCTTCTTTCAACCCTTCCTAGTCCTGGTTCACCCCTCAATTTCTTCTACACACACACAAACTGCTGTTTTTAGCCTTTCTAGTGCTGACTACTGAGAATTCCAAAATGTCAACACACAATATTTAACAAATCTGTAAATTATTGTAGCAGCATATTTGTATGTTTTTATTCCATACTAGATCATTATTAAGGGATAACACTGAAAACAATTCAATGGCTATAGCAGAAACATTATTGTAAATATGTACTATTTTACAATAGTAGTGTTTAAGGGGGTAATTTTCAGACAGGCTACATATCTGCAAAGTTTGTGTGTACTTCCTACCTGTGGAATTTAACCCAATTTTCTTTTTTTTTTTTTTTAAATTAATCCAGCAGTTTCTTCCTGTTCCTTTGGGCAACTAGTTCAATCTGAGCCAATGCTGCCTGGTTTCACAACTATCTGGGGATTTTTTTCTCTGTGTGATATCCCCTCCTGGGTCAGAGGTGCAATGCACCCAGGGGTCCCTCTGGAGCCCTGTAATCATGGGACCTGAATCAGACCACTCGGTCACCCCATTAGGCAACAATCTTGGAGCCCCCTCTTGTCTCCCCTCCCACTCTAAGGAGTTGTGAATGCTGCCTCCGCAGCATCCCAGCACCAGATGACCTGGGTGGCAGAAGACCTGAACTGGGAATTCAACTGGGCAGGGCAGTGTACAGCACTTACCAACTGATGTTCCAGGTCTGTTCTGCACTCTGTGAACATTTGCATGTGATTTCACTTTGAAAATTGCCTAAGGAAAATTACCTGCTCGCAATTTACACCTGCTATTTCGTGCAGGTAATCTTTCCGACTAAAAATGTGCTCATAGTTTTGAAAATCCAAATGTATACACCTAGTTCCAAACTCTTGCACCAAAAATACCTCCACTTACTGCAGGTAAAAGTATGTGCTTAGTGGCACTGCATACATATGAGAGAATCATGAGGTGTTTGCTTAAGTCTCTGCTCCAAAAGAAAGGTAAAGGATGATAGTTTCCTGATCAGGGTTCCTTTAATTTAGAAAAGTGAGGTTAAGCTAAGACAGCTACTCGTAAGACTTTCCCAGAAGCCTCCACAAAGTTTCTGGGAGCCTCCGTAGGGAGTAACTCAGGCAGGGTGTATAGTCAGCTCTTAGGTAGAAGCTGGCTGCCAGGTGGAATAAATAAGGCAGCTTTAGCAAGAGAGGGACGCACAAGGGAAGAGGGATGGAGAGAAGGCAGCCAGCCCAGTCTTCTCCACAATGGAAGAGGATACAGATGCAGAGCTTGAAGAACTCAACTGCATGCTAAGCTAAATTTGGTTCTAGTTTCTGTGAAGGGAAACCTTTCCTGTACCTAGTGAAACCCTGGGGAAACTTTAAGTAAAGTCAGGAGAGAATGGGAATATACAAGGGAAGTCTTTGATTGTAGATTAGGCAATGCAAAGTATAGAGCCCAGACACTGCTTAAAGTTGGGTTACTGTGGGTTGCAATTTTGTGGAAGGGAAAAGAAGAAAAAGCTATTTCCGCTGAATTTGCCATGCTCCATTGGTGACGTCATGTGGAGTTCTCTCAAATCAATTATTTTTTGTGTACTGAGCATGTGCAGGCCTTCCCAAGTGAATGACTTTTCCAGAATTCTCTTGAGTCTTTTTTTCATCCACGCTTCGTACAGATGCAAGAGATTCTTTCTCTCTCCTTTATTCTGGAACTCTAAAAAAAAAAAAAAAAAAAAAAAAGGCACTGTTCAGTGCTACCATGGTATCACGCCCTAAACAGGCTTCAAGTATTGTGCCTGCACACACACAATATCCATCATGGTCGGCCATAGCTGTTATATCTGCCTAGGCCCAGACCAGAACGAGGCAAATTGTCAGAACTGCAGTTGCATGTCCCTAAAGGCTCAACACCAAGAGGCTAACAAAATAGCCCACCTACGAGCCAACTCTCTTCAGCAGGCAGGTAACTCCTAGTCAGGCAGTGCCCGAAGCACCACAAGCAGCATGCTTCACCAGGTGTGCGGCCAGACTCCTACTCTAAAAAGCGCTGTGTGGAGTATAAAGGGCCTACTACTGGGCCACCATCACAAGAAGTGTCATCAAAGTGCTGTTTGTCCAGCACCAGAGCTCATAAAAAGAAGCAAGTACCAAAGAAAAAAGCACACAGCGCAGCAGCAGCGCACCATAAGCACACGGAACACCATTGCCTTATGCAGTATTATTGGCATTGTCAGTGCACGGTCCATCAAAACCTCCAGCCTATGGCTCAGACAAGAGCACAGCTTCGACCATGGTACCATTAAAGTACTCACCCATGGTGCGAAGATGGCACATGGGGTGAAAAAGTCACGTGAACAGGCAGGACAGATCCAAACAAGGAAGCAGGGAAGGATCCGAGTCCCGTTCCATTAGACCAGTGGTCCCCAACCCTGTCCTGGGGGCCCACCAGCCAGTCGGGTTTTCAGGATTTCCACAATGAATATGCATGTGAGAAAATTTGCATGTTATGGATATCCTGAAAACCCGACTGGCTGGTGGGCCTCCAGGTCAGGGTTGGGGACCACTGCATTAGGCCACCATCCCGAGCCAGTTCTTCACACTCAGAAAGGGAACTGTCATGTGATATGTTAAGGGCAGCCATTCCACTGCCCAAAATTCCTCTGGCTACATATGCATTAGGTGTATCAATCTACCCCTTCCCAACCACTGTTCCCTGGTCAATGTTGGCATCCGCTGTGTGGCAACAGGGCTTCAGTTTGCAAACCCCAGATCCGATTAGCTCGGTCATACCTATCATGCTGCAGCTGAGGGTAGTTCTGGACCAAGTTTATTGAGTGCTTTAATTTACATTAAGGTCTCAGGTTATCTAGAAAGAATTGCAAATGCTATTACAGTAAGTTATGTGAATAAGAGAGACGTTCATAGCACTGCGCAGATTGTAAGTTACAAGTTTATGTTGAAGCAATTATCAGTTATGTATGTTTAAAGTTTGGGAAAATGGAAGCAGCTTAACCTAAGAAAGTTGGTGTTTGAACTTAGAATATTATGCAACATAAACTGAACATAAGTCTGGTGGATATAGTAATGCAGGTGAGAACAGAACCTGCATTCTCCCAGGACAAGCAGGATGTTAGTCCTCACATATATAGGTGACTTCATCAGGCTGAGCACTTTTGTCAAAGTTTCTAGAAACTTTGACTGGCACGCTGAGCATGCCCAGCATGCCATCATCCCTGTATCCACAGGGGTCTCTCTTCAGTCTCTTTTTTTCCACGCTGCAGTTTGCCTTGCGTTTAGGAGCTCTGTGAGATTTTTCTCACAACTTTTCCTCACTGAAACACTTGAAGTTTTACTTCACAAATAATTTCCCTACACGGGTCTCCCTTCGCGTACATTTCATCGACGCTTGGTGAGTACTATGCCCTGTACTCCGGTCTGTTCCTGTCACCACACTATCTGTTCCCCCAGGTTACCAACCGAATTGCAGCCCTCTTTTCTTCCTATGTTTATCACCCTCGGCCCGCCCCACGATGCCCGCGAGTGTCCTTGCTGCGATCTTCCATCGGGACTAGAGGGATTAGGACGTCCACGGTTCCCATTGCCCCAGGGCCCCCGTTGATACTATCGATGATGCCCCCGTCAATGCTGTCGATATTATCAAAGCCTCCATCGATACCTCCATCGATGCCCTCGACTAAAGAAAACGCTCCTTACTTCGGGTTCTCAACCAGAGCCCCGAGTAATCCTTGGGCGACAAACAATGCCAGGAGCAGTAAAGGCACGGTGACCATCCATCGCCAGTGCCATCCGGGACAGCGAGGGCATCTTCCTCGGTGCTGGAGAATGACCGGGTCAAGCACTGCGGGAATCATTGTCACTGCCACGGTAACTGTCTATCACTGATGCCATTCTGGACATCGGTATCAGTGCTGAAGAAAGACCGGGCTGAGCACCGAGGGAAACATTGTCGCCGGCACCAACATGGTTCCGTGTTCGGTGCTGGCACTGATACTGCACCGGCATCAATGTCCATTGCACCAGTTGCGAAGCAGGCCCAGTTACAAGAGTCTCCATGCTCCTCTGCACCCGAGGCACCGAAACGTTCCCCACCGACACCGGTGCCAGGTACTGCGCCACCACAGATTCATGTGGAAGTGCCAGTAACGCCTAGCCTGTATCCCCCTGTAACTGCGCTACCTATACCAGCTTCCAGGGAGAAGCTGGACGTCATCGTCAGTCAGGCTGTCCTTGATGCCTTCCAGAATCTACTAACACCTGTTATTGTTTGTAAGGTTTTGGGTGGACCCTTGGACACTGTGGCAGCTGATCACGCACACGGGGGAAGTCCCGTGAGGGGCCACAGGTCAGGCTCAGCTTTGGGGGACACAACACAGAGTTATATCTTTTATTAGACAGAGTTGAGAAACCACCAGAGGTGGCAGTAGTGAGTAGAGATGAAGCCCGGCTGAGCTTAGGGTTCCTCAGGATAATGGAACAGCGATTCCCTCTATGGCTGTGCTGTAGTGGAGAAAACTGAGATAGTGAGTATAGTGGAGCATACACAGAGTTCTGGTATAGAGTCTCATTGGTAAAGTTACTCACACAGCGGTTTCTCCCGGAAGGTGACACAGAAGCTGAAATAGAGGCAGGCCCTTGAGGAGTGAGTACCTGGTTCCAGGGAACATCTCTGAGGAAATAAAGTTGATAACTCAGTGATGATGTAGGCAGCGGCTTCTTCCAAGCAGAAGAGATAAGTTCAGGCAGCGAGTCAGGGAACATGGGCCCTCGAGGAGCGAGTACCGGTTCCTGATAGCGACCTGAAAGAAATGAGAGAGGCCCCCGAGGAGCGGGTACCTCGTTAGGATAAAGTCCAAAGTTGGAGAGGCAGGGTAGCTAGGTACGGAGAGAGAATCCCATCCGTAAGGAGTTCCCTTGCTAACTTGATTAGCTAGCAAAAAGTGTAGGCTTTTGTATCTGGGATGCGTGATGTCATCTCAGGGGGACGCCCCTGAGATTTGCGCCAAAGAGAGAATAAGAAGCAGGGCCGCGTGGTGCGTGCACCCTATTGTACCTGGACAACATGGCGGGATGCAGCACCCAAGCCGGACCGAGGACGCCGGAAAGGATGGCAGACAGACGCTGCAGCAGCCAGACGTCCATCAACCGCAGGAGGAGTCGCAAAAAAGGTAAGGTGGGCAGAGTGGAGATGTTGGGCAGCGACAGTTGTAACAACACCGGAGCCATCGACATTTGCACTGTTGTGGCACCGCCTCGTTATGGCACCAAGTCATCGACGCCAACTTGTCCTTCTGAGCCTCCATGGACCCATATGCCTATCCCGGGATCCTTGAAGGGCTATGGGCACTCTAATCCCGCTTTGGCATCGAACCCATTGAGACCTAAGTAAAGGATGTGTCTGAAACCATCCCTTTCGACCTGGTCACTAAAAAGGACCAGACGTTTTTGGGAGGATTTATGTTGTAACATCTTCCAAGAACCATATTGGTGTCACATATTGCTATTTACTAGCTATGATTGACACAACACCAAGGGAACCTCTCTGCCATCCATATGAAATTCGAGCAGCATGTGATTGCTTCGAAACGTCCTCCCGTTGCCAGTAACAGGACTCTGTACTAGATGGTAACCTGGCTTACGGCCCCTGATTTACAGCCCGAAGTCCAAGATAAACTAGCTGATCTGCCATGCACCGCAGATAATCTCTTCATGCACAAGGTCCAGCAGACAGTGGCTCAATTGCAAGACCACCGCGAGACCCTGCGACAGCTCTCTACGTTTCTTGCACAGCAAAGAGGGATGCTAGAAGGACCTTTTACTGCTCACGCTCCTAGGTGAGACCAACTGATATCCAGATCACACCAACTCTGCCAGTCGGGCAGGCTCCTGGATTTTTCACCCTTGCCAGACAACAGAACAGCCATCCCACTGAGAACTAGGGCTCGAGATACCGTTCCCCGGATGCAACAAGGCAGAGGATTTTAATCCCGCTATTTCCTACTTTCAAAGAAATCAGGTGACCTCCGCCCATCCTGGACCTCAGAAATCTCAACAAATTTCTTCAGAAAGAAAAGTTCAGTATGGTGTCTCTCGGCACCATGCTTCCCTTACTACAACAAGGGGGTTGCCTCTATTCTCTAGACTTTCTATATGCTTCATAGTGAGTCAACAACATTTTCAATACCAAGTTGTGCCATTCGAATTAGCTTCAACAATTTGTGTATTTCACCAAATGCCTAGCAGTGACTGCCGCTCATCTACAAAGAACAACAGCATTCACACGTTTCCTTACCTGGACGACTGCCTAATAAGGAATCAATCCAAACAAGGAGCTCTAAATTCTCCAAGACTCACTATAAATCTACTAAATTTGTCTGGGATTTCTGATCAGCTACCATAAATCCCATATGGAGCAGATCTGGGCACTACAGTCGCAGCGGCCTTCCTGCCCAAGAACCGTGCAGACATCCTATCAAATTGTCCACATCTCTGTGCGCATGCAACATAGCCTCAGCCCATCAATTTTTCCATTGCTGGGCCACATGGTTTCCACGATTCACATCACTCCTATGGCCAGACTAGCCATGAGAAAAACTCAATGGATTTTAAAATTTCATTGGCTCTAAGCCATTCAACCACTTTCGTCCCTGTTCCATATCACCGATCCAGTAACCAAATCCTCAGATGATCTTGGCCACGGTCACATCCAACTTGGGTTGGAGAGCTCGTATCAACACCCTCCAAACCCAAAATGCGTCGACTCCGCTCCATGAAAAGTCTCAGATCAACTTCCTGGAGCTTCGAACCATGCATTATTATTTATGTATTTATTTTATTTATTTATTTAACGGCTTTTTTTATACCAACATTAAAATACACATCATATCGGTTTACATAATAACAAAAAGGTGAAAAATACAAATAACAGGGGGAGGGGAGAACTGGGAGCGGGGGGGTCGAAGAGGAGGAGCCCAAAACTAAAGAGAAGGAGAGAGGTGAAAGGAGCGGTAACAAAAGTTAACTAAAATGCAAATATACAAAATATACAAGAGTTACGGGATAGCAGGGGGTAATGGGTGAAAGTTGTAAGTGTACAAGATATTCAAGGGTTACAGAATACAGAATATGCCCTTTATGCCTTCAAACACTGCCTCTTACACAAAACTTTGTGGATACAGAAAGACAACATAGTGGCAATGTGATACTCGAACAAACAGGGACGCACAGGCTCTTATCTGCTCTGTCAGGAAGCTGCACAGTTCTGGGCCTGGGCCCTTACACACTCCATGCATCTCTGGCTCACTTATCTAACAGGCATACTGAACATACTAACAGACCATCTCGATCGATGTCTCCATCCCCACAAGTAGTCTCTGAATCCATGTGTAGTGAGCAAAATCTTCTAGCGTTGAGGTTAACCAACCATCGACCTCTTGCGTCCGAATTGAACCACAGCGTGGACAGATTCTGCTCCCTACACAGGCATCGAAATGCGTTAGCCATGGATGTCTTTGCTCGCCCCTGCAACAACGGTCTATATGCTTCTCTTCCGATACCACTCATAGCCAAAACTCTTGTGAAACTTCAGCAGGACAGGTTTTCAATAGGTTTTCTCATAACCCCATACTGGCCTCGACAAGTATGCTTCCCCATACTTCTCAACCTATCACTCCAGGAACCAATTCGCCTGCCCACAGGTCAATCTCATAACACACTGACTCAGTGATATTTTCATGTACTTGTAGCTTCTCGAAAACCTTCCACACGTAAATCTTACAATTCGAAATGGGCAAGATTTACCAAATGGTGGGCACAAAAAGGTATCGGCCCCTTTTTCCTGCCCCACTCCATCTCTATTAGGCTATCTAGGATACCTTTCGAATTCTGGTCCCCAGACATCCTCCGTATGGGTACACCTCTGTTCCATCTCAGCGTACTACCAGGGAGTAGGGGATGCCCTGTTAACGGCTCAACCCCTTATGAGTCAGCTTATCATGGGTTTTCTATAACTTAAGCCTCCTCAACGATTACTGGTTACGGAATGGGGCCTAAATGTAGTGCTTACAAGGCTCATGCGTTCCCCGTTCAAGTCTTTGCATTCCTACAACATTAAAATTCTAACATGGAAAATTCTTTTCCTCATAGCCATCACCTCTGCTAAAAGGGTCAGTGAGTTACAAGCCCTTGTTGCATACTCACTCGATACTAGGTTCCTCCGTGACCGAGTGGTCTTCCATACTCACCCTAAATTTCTTCTTAAGGTGGACACAGCCTCTCATCTTACTCAGTCTATAGTCTGCCCGCTCTTCCTAAGGCCTCTCTCTCACCAGGGCGAGAGGGTTTTGCACACCTTGGACTGTAAGCGTGCACTTGCATTCTATCTAGATTGCACTGCACTCCATAGGAAATCCAGCCAACACTTTGCTTCTTTAACAAAGACAAGCTGCGAGTTCCAGTGGGCAAACAAACGTTCTCCAACTGGCTAGCAGACTGATTCAAATTCTGCTATGAGGAAGCAGGCCTTCCTCTCCAGAGGTGAGTGCAGGCACATTTTGTAAGGACCATGGCAACGTCGGTAGCACACTATCATTCAGTACCAATTGCCGACATCTGCTAGGCTGCGACATGGAGCTCTCGTCACGCATTTGCAGCCCTCTACTGCTTAGATATGGAAGTCCGTCAAGACTCTGCCTTTGGCTAATCTGTCTTGAAAAACTTTGTTCCAGTATAATCCCCACCTCCTTCCACAACCACCTGCTGTGATTTCAGGCTGCCTTATCATTGCCAATAGCACCCCAATTATGGTGCCTGCTGCACGAGTTGTCTGTTATTGGCCTGTTGTAATATGAGTCAGCCTGTAGCTTGCTAATCACCCATATGTGAGAACTACCATCCTGCTTGTCCTGGGAGAAAGCAAAGGTGCTTACCTGTAACAGGTGTTCTCCCAGGACAGCAGGATGTAATCCTTATGAAATCCACCCGCCACCCCGCGGAGTTGGGTCCGCTTACGTTTATTATTTTATTTTTTCACTCGTGCTTTTTGCTACAAACGAGACTTAAGGGAGACCCCTGTGGACACAGGGATCATACAATGCTGGGTGTGCTCAGGGTGCCAATCAAAGTTTCTAGAAACTTTGACAAAAGTGTTCCGTAATAGGGCTCCGCCTGATGACGTCACCCATATGTGAGGACTACATCCTGCTGTCCTGGGAGAACACCTGTTACAGGTAAGCAACTCTGCTTTTCTAAGGCTGCTTGACTGTTTTACAGGGAGGGAAACTATGCATTGCTGGTCAGTAGGTCTTGAAAGAATTTAAACTGCATGTTTAATTGTTGAAATAAGAGTTTTTCAGCCCCAGTAATTAAAAGATAGTGTAGGGACAGCTGAATGATCTTAAATCCAATTTCACCCGACCCAATTCGACACTACCACATGAACCCTCATCACAAAAACGTTGCAACGAAATAGCTCATTTCTTTAAGAATAAAGTGTCTTCTATCACTGCTAAATTCTCTCCTAACACCAATAATATAACACTTCCAATCACCAACATATCTGCCTCCCTATCATCTTTCGAACTCTCCTACCCCCTTGAAATTGAAAATATCTTTAAAAAGATGAGACCATCCTCCCACCCCCTTGAAACCATTCCCACCAAACTCTTACTTTCTATTCCCAAAACCATAGCTACACCACTTTCCAAAATTGCGAACCGCTCCTTAGAACAAGGCACAGTCCCAAACTCCCTAAAACAGGCTGTTGTCAAGCCTATCCTGAAAAAATCCTCCCTTGATCCCGCCAACCTATCTAATCTCAGACCCATCTCCAATCTCCCTTTCCTTTCCAAAGTTCTGGAGAAACTGGTTAACTCTCGACTTTCCGACTATCTAGAACAAAATAATATCCTCCAACCCACACAATATGGCTTTAGAAACACCTCAGCACGGAAACCCTACTCCTATCCCTTACAGACACTCTTATCAAAGGAATGGACGCTGGTAACTCATACCTCATCGCTATGCTTGATATTTCTGCCACTTTCGACACCGTCAACCACAACATCCTTTTCAATATTCTCTCCATCATTGGGATCTCTGGAACTGCCCTATCCTGGATAAAATCGTACCTCCAAAATCGTTGTTACACAGTCATCACTGATAATAAAGAATCCAACCCCGTAAACCTTGAGTGTGGTGTCCCCCAAGGCTCTTCTCTCTCTTCTACCCTGTTTAACATTTATATGCTCCCTCTTACCACCCTCCTCTCCAATCTTGGTTTCACGTACTTCATTTACGCAGATGACGTGAAAATCCTTGTCCCTTTTACAAATTCCCTCCTCACCGCTCTCCAAAACTGGGAAACCTGCCTTGCTGCCATCAATCAGCTCCTCACCAACATGCACTTATCTCTCAACCCCCAAAAAACGGAACTCCTTATCGTCTCCTCTAAACACGCAGCAATTTCTATACTGCTCGCCTTCTCCTCATCTACTTTCCCATCTCACACACGAAACCTGGGTGTCACTCTTGACAGCGAACTCACCTTCAAACCATACATCAAATCTATCCTCAGCAATTGCTATTTCAAACTACAAACGCTTAAAAAACTTAAACCTCTTCTATACTTCTCTGACTTCCGTACAGTTCTCCATTCCATTATTTTTTCCAAAATAGACTACTGCAACTCTCTCTTCCTGGGCCTCCCTGCTACCCACATCAAACCGTTGCAACTCCTCCAAAATGCCACTGCACGCCTCCTCACAAATGCCAATAAGAAGGAACACATCACTCCCACTCTAATTGATCTTCACTGGCTACCGATACATTCCCGCATCCTCTACAAAACTCTTACACTCATTCACAAAAGCATTGCTAATGACCATTACCACTGGATAAATCTCCCGTTTCTTCCTCGAACATCCTCCAGACCAGCACGCTCCTCTCTCCAAGGAACCCTCTGCACTCCCTCTATAAAATCGACTAGACTCATCTCCACAAAAAACAGAGCCCTCACGCTTGCTGGCCCCACACTTTGGAACTCCATGGCCCATGAACTACGTACTGAAACCTCTACTCACAAATTAAAAAAAAAAAACTTAAAACATGGCTCTTCCTACAAGCCTACCCCTCCTTATCCACCCACCCTAACCCCTCTGTCTTACTTAAAAAAACGTAAAGCACTCCAGAAACTTTACAATCTCTTCCTTATAGCTAGTTTCTTGTAAATCATCCATTCCTGATGTCTACTCCTCTAATTCTAAGCAGTACCCCTTTTAGGCCTTTCGAATTTCCCCCTAAGCAGTACCCCTTTTAGGCCTTTCGAGTTTCACCCAAAACTCAGCAATTGCAACATTTATTTTGAACCTTGTACATAGCTCTCCCTCCCCCCCCCCCCCCCTACAATTTATCCTACCCCCAGTTTGGAATATATTTCTATATTCTTGGTTTCTTGTTGCACTCTTGTTGTGTTCCAGTTATGTGTAAACGCCATACCTACTTGATATGGTTTGTTCTAAGTTATCTGTAAACCGATACGATGTGCAAACGGTTGTCGGTATATAAAATCTTCAAAATAAATAAATAAATAAATAAATAGATAAATGGTTGAAGCACATTTAAGAAATGTTTCCCAAATGCTGATGCTGTATGTCTTAAGGCAGATGCCTAGAATGTTATCCCTTAGGTTTAATGATTTAACTTATATGGAAGGAATTATAACTGTTAAAAGTGCTGAAATTTCTAAATAGAAATTATGTAATAAGATACCTGGAGATTGGTGTACTTTTGGTTGTAGAGAATTATACTTTTCAGAAACTGTAATATTGCCACAGTGCTAGAAACTAACCCAGCACTCAATAAAAGAGCATAGATGTTTTATAGTGTATGAATGAAGTTATTATTCAGGGGCTAAGACAAGTAGGCAAACATATTCCCAGGAGCCACGCAGGAGGAAAAGCCAAGGTTAAGTCCAGCCCCATGTGTCTTAGGGGTTGGAGTAAGGGATTCCTGATTACCTCTCAAGCAGTCCATTAAGGTCTATTAAGTTGGTTCAGAGAGCTCTGATCTGAGAGGTTCCTGTCCCCTTGACATTACAGGAAAATATGCAGCCCGGGCAGCACGATCTTGCTGTTCAGGATTGCACCACACACATGCACACACTCGGGCCAGATACCATGACATAAAGATGGGGCAGTATCAGCAAAGATTGGTGAAAGGACTGCTCCAGCAAAAGAGACATGTGAGCGTTCCCTTAACAACATACTTTTGCTCTTTTATAAGATGGGCAATTTAAAAAAAAACCAAAACACATTTCTGCTGGTACCACTACTATACCTGAAAAATTGGCTTTGAACATTACCCTCCCTTTCTTTAATTACAATTGTTATATACTAATACACTTTACCATCTGATATCAGATGTATGATTAACTGATGCATAATATTTTTGCATAACTAAACTGTACTGATCAATTTGATAAAATTTAGATCATTAGATTTGTAAAATACAGTGTAAACATGTACATGTTAAATTTATTTTGCATTCATAATGATAAAATAACTGTGACTTTACAGTATGCTTAGTGAATTCATTTAAAATGACAGACATTTTTACAGAAAAAAAGAGAAAAGCCTCAGTTTTGGGGGCTTTATATAACCTTAAAAATTATGTGATTATGCAGCCACTTATTTTAAGTATGTAAATATCAGGATAATGAGCTCATTATCCTGATATCTGCTATAAAGAGTCCAATTTATTGGCAATGCTGAGTTAAATTTAACTATACCTCTTGAGGCATAGATACATGCTAGCACACTGACCAAGTTGGTATGTGATTTTTTTGAGAAATATATTCACTACACCCTTTTAAACAGGAAATGTATTTGTGGGTACAATTCATTGATATAGAAATGTTATGGAAAGGAAAACATGCAATGCTATATGATTTTTTTTACATGGCTAATTCAAGACAAAGGAACTTAATTTCATGGGAATGTGAATCAGGATGAAATCCCTTTCCTAGACATTTTCCTATAGATGGTTTCTCCTCAGCCATCTAAAAGAAACCCACTGTCAGAAATACCCTTCTGTCCCTTCAGGGTCACCACCCAAGTACCTTAAAAATATAACTTTCCAGCTAGCTGCTTTAAGTTGCTCTACTATAGATGAATATAAATATGCTCAATGAAAAACTGGTTCCTCAGTAAGGTTACTGTAAAAACTGTATTCAGAAAGCAGATAAGAGAGCTTTGCCGTATCATAAAATGTTGCTACTTAGAAAAAACAGGTTAACCCCCATGTGAACTATTAAGCTTTACTACCTGTCAACCCATATGAAGTGTATATTGAGGAAATACTGGTATATATAATTTCAGTGTCTGACTCAAAACCTGCTTTTGGATACATTAGAGGCTGGGGCCATGTATGGAGCAATACAAGATTATATGGTAAGGATGACCTACATTTGACTGTGGCAGGAAAGAGGATTCTAACTGAAAAAGTCAGCTCATACATTATCAAGCATTTAAACTAGGGAGCAGGGGTGGCAGGAGGTGGCTGTGAATTTGGCATGTCACCCCCAAGCAAAACAGGAAGAGGCAAGGACAAGTAACAAAATCAATCAGTTCAATAAAGCAGAAAAGGTGAATAGAAAGAGCAGCTGGAAAGCTATGACTACAAATGCTTGTAGTCTAGGCAACAAAATTCCAGACCTGCAGGCCCTAATGATGGAGGCGGACTTGGACATTGTTGCTGTTATGGAAATTTGGTTCACTGATTCCCACAATTGAGATTCAGCCATCCCGGGCTATAACTTGAAAAGAGAGGTCAGAAAAAGGGGAGAAGCAGCTCTTTTTATGTCAAAAACAATATCCAAACAATTGAATTGCAAGGAATGTGGGGTAGGGAAGAAGCATTATGGACAGTCCTTAAAAAAAAAAAAAAAAAATGGTGCTTCCATTTTTACTGGTGTGATCTACAGGCCACCGACTCAAATGGAAGAACTGGACAGAGAATTCATTGAAGACATCCAAAAGGTGGGAAAGAAGGGCAAAGTGTTGTTTGTTGGAGATTTTAATCTGCCAGATGTGGATTGGAGTATCCCTTCTGCGGAATCTATGAGAAGTAGAGAGAGAATGGATACTCTTCAAGGGGTCCTGCTCCAACAAATTGTAATGGAACTTACGAGGGAGGATGTGATACTCAATCTGGTGTTCACTAATGGTGCTAATGTCTCTAATGTTCAGGAAGGGGCTCTCTTGAGCACCAGGGATCACCAGATAGTGTGGTTTGATTTTTCGAATAGGCTACAGAAAAGTCACATGAAGGCTCGAGTTATAAATTTCCAAAAATACAGACTTTGTTAAATTGGGGATGCACCTGGAGGAAGAACTGGAAGACTGAGAGAAAATGGGTGAGGTGGAACAACAGTGGGCTAAGCTAAAAGAAGCTTTTACAAAGGCAACAAATCTATATGTTAGAAAAGTATACAAGAGTAAGAGAAAAAAGAAACCTATCTGATTCTCTAAGGAAGTGGCTGAAAAATTAAAGACAAAAAAAATGTTCAAGAAGTATAAAGGATCCCAGAAAAAGGAACACAGGGAAGAATATCAGTTAAAACTGAGGGAGACAAAGAAAGAAATAAGGAAAGCAAAAGGTCAAGCAAAAGAAAGGATGGCCAAAAAGGTAAAGCGAGGAAATAAAGCATTTCTCAGATATTGCAGTGAAAGAAAGGAGGTCAGAAGTGGTATGGTGAAATTGAAAGGTGAGAAGGAGCAATGTGTAGAGCAGTGGTTCTCAACCTTTTTCCCATTGTGACTCACAAATCAAGAAATATACAATCAATAGCTGTAAAACCATAATAATAAAAAGAAAAATTATTTCAAAACAATGCTCACATGTGTGACACACTGCTCATTACAATCCATGGTGGAAATTTAAAAAAAAAAAAAAAAAGGCCTGTATTACTTTTATTGTTGAGAATGACACCAGGGAAAATGAGTACTCTCTCTGAACAGAAATTACATAAACAGTAAACCTCTCATCAGAACAGCGCCGACTTCCAGCTATACTTTTTACATAGCTATACTTTTTACATAGCATATACTTTTTACATAGCTATACTTTTTACATAGCATTTAATTTATTTGTATACCGTTCAACCGTTTATTCTTTCCTATCTCTTCCTTCTTATCCAAGTTCTGCTACCCTTGTTATTTGTAACTGCTCCTTCGATCACCACAGTTCTAGTTGATGTATTTAATGCACTCCCATTTCATGTAAACCAGCAAGATATGTGCTCATGATTGCCGGTATATAAAAACCTTAAATAAATAAAATAAATAAAATAAATATACTTCCCCATTTTAGGGATAACCCTGTTGGCAGACGGGACGTCCTGGTTCAGGCAATGATTGTTCCATTTACTGGACCGCATGCTTCCTTGGGGGAAGTATATACTATCATGGCTGAGGTATTAATACCTAAAGAGAGAAAATTGTTTCAATAATTGAACACCAATTTTAATTAAATTATTCGAATTTATACAAAACAATTCTCATGTATCATATCTATAAACATTAAAAGCTTCCTAACATACAAACATTATAAATCATTCACTCTTCCATACATACTAATACATTTTAAAAAGAAACAATGTAACAATGTACCAATCTTACAAAGTTATAATATAACAATATTACAATGTAACACATACTTAAATCTTACATATAATCCAGAGAGAAGCATTTAAATCCATATTTCATATAGGAATCTCAATAGGCTATCCTCTTCATCTTTTTTACTAAATCAAATCACCAGAATGTTCGGAATTTATGCAAAACTGTATCTGAGAGATTATTTTAAGTTTTATATAAGAAAAATATGTATACCTGATCGCCACTTATTTTATGTTTAGAGTATTCATATACCGGGTCTCTGCTTATTTATGCAAAACCATCTTCTATGTGCTATCTGCTGCTCTCCACTTATTCAAGTGAAAGTATCTACGTGTTATTCCCAACAAAGAATTCTTCGTTTCATTAGGGAAGATTTAAATTGTTTATCCCGTCTATTCCTTAACATGATCTCTTTTCCATATGCAATCCAAAGAAATGCAGAATGAAACAAATGCCTCATTAGCAAAATACATTCCGGCACCTTTTAGATATAAATCCATTCTTCAAGACCAGTGTGGTCGTAAATTTCAAACCGGAAATGACCATAATCACATTATCGGCCGTAAGTTACATATTCGTTTCATTCCCCCCACCCTCCAGTATCTTTACTGGGATAGTGTTTTAACAGTGATTGTTGATCTGGAAAAGGGAGCAATGAGTGATGATTTTAGAGTTTCAGATGGCACAAAATAATTCAAAAAAAAGAAAGCAGACTGCAAGGGATTGCAAGAGGACATTGTGAGACTGGGGACCTGGGCATCAAAATGGCAGATGGAATTTAATATGGCCAAGTGTTACTTGATATACATAGGGAAAAATAATCCAAACTATAGGTACACAATGCTGTTTTCACTCAAATTGGGGTCAAAAAAGCAAATAGAATGAGGGACAAAACTAGGAATGTAATAATGTCTCTGTATTGAAGCATGATGCAGCCACATTTATTGATTTATTTTATTTAAAATATTTATTACTTGTGACCTCCAGTTGTTCAGGGTGGAGTATAACATTACATAGATAAAATCAGTAAAAATTAAAACAGAAAACAGACTTAATTTAAAATCTAAACAAACATTGCCAAAAGCAGACATGGAGCAAAACACAAGCTACTTGCTGCAGAAATAGGATATCGACAGGGGAGAGCATGAGAGCACAATTCCTCTATAAGGAAAGGCTAAAGATGTTAGGGCTCTTCAGCTTGGAGAAGAGAACTGAGGGGAGATATAATAGAGGTCTATAAAATAGGGAGTGTATTGGAACGGGTTAACGCGAATCGGTTATTTACTCTTTCAAAAAGTAAAAAGACTAGGGAACACACAGTGAAGTTACTAGGTGATACATTTAAAACAAATAGGAGAAAATACTTTCATACAATACATAATTAAACTCTGGAATTTGTTGTCAGGATGTGGTAAAAGCTGTTAGTGTAGCCGAGTTTTAAAAAGGTTTAGACAAGTTCCTGGAAGAAAAGTCCATAAACCATTATTAAGGTACACTTGGGGAATTCCACTGCTTGTTCCTGAGATAAGCAGCATGGAATCTGTTGAACTTAAGAATCCTGCCAGGTACTTGTGACCTGGATTGGCCATTGTTGGAAACAGGATGTTGGGCTTGATGGACCTTTGGTCTAACCTAGCATGCAAAATGTATATTCTTATGAATAGCTGTGAAATAACTCGTTATACAAGAGTATCAAATGTTTTTTTAAACAGGTTTTAAGTGCTTTTTTAAATAATTTGAGTCCTGTATGCCACGCACTTCTTGGGGTAAGGAATTCCATAAAATAGGGCCCGCTGTGGAGAAAACCTTTTCATGGGTTTCTGTTAGATGAACAAACAGATGGAATGTCAAGGATGTTCTGAGTTGATAAATGCAAAGTATATACTGGAGTGTGAACTCTTAAGGTTGCAGAGACGCAGGCGGTGTTGGGCAACATGGCAGCTGAGGCACAAACTGCAGGTTAAACAAGTAATGATGAAGAACATGAAACACAATCTGTGTCAGGCTAGTTGGGATTAAAGACAGTTTGCTGTGGTTTTGAAAGATACTAAGACATATTGCATAAAAACCCTTTGAAAAATTTAAATGGTTGGAGTCCTATGATTAAGAGATTGTGCCAAATATTTTGTGTGAGTGGAGTAATTTACATGCTTTAACAGGCAAAGTCACAATGCCTTTTATCCCACAAGGCTCGTTAATATGATGGTCTCTTAATGTAATATGGTAGTTGGCTTGAGTTTTGTAGATGTTTTGGATTTTTCATTCTCAATCTTTGGTGATTCCTATTGTGTCCTTGTAATAATTTGAGAACCATAACAACCAATTTATATTGGATGCTTCAGTTAACTAGAAGCCAATGTAAGGAGTGATGAGATCATGTAATCTGGCACCAATGAGCAACAAAGCGACTGCATTCTAAATCTTTTGCATGGCCTTTAATGCCTTTGCTGAGAGGCCAATGTATAATGATTTGCAATAGTCCAACTGTGAAAAAATGAGTGATTGAAGAACAGTTCAGAAGTCCTTTGGATTGAGAAGTGGTCTTAAATATTGAGAAGTGTATGTGTATATCTGGTTGTCCCATTATCAAAAAAGATATAGCAGAATTAGAAAAGGTAATGAGAAGGGCAACAAAAGTGATAAAGGGGGATGAAATGGCTCACTTATGAAAAAAGGCTAAACAGGTTAGCACTCTACAGCTTGAAGAAGAGACAACTGAGAACAGGATATGCTAGAGCAGGGATGGCCAAGCAGTGTCTTATGAGTCGCATGCGGCTTTCCAAGTAAACTTGCAGCTCTTTAATTCCATGGGCAGCCGCAGAGTCATCAGCGCTGTTTAGCATGTTCAAAACTCACATGTCAGCACTTCCTGCATGTTGATCTTGCAGTGCACAAGACCAACATATTGGAAGTGCCGGCTCGCGAGTTTTGAACCTGTGCCCAGGGCCAGCATAGATGGGGAGAAGCTGTGACATTTTATTTATTTATTTATTTAAAATTTTTATATACCGACATTCATCCAGGATATCACATCGGTTTACAGTGTAACACAATCAAACGCCAAGCATGGCACTTTACATTGAACAAATAAAACAAGTTAACAAATGAATAAATGAGGGTGTAAACAAGGGGAAATTTGCATTAAATACTCAACTAGGTTTGTAATTATATACATATGTACAAAAGGAAGACACTAAGAGATAAACAATTTAGGAGTGCTAGGAGGAGAGGGGGGAGTGATGAGCAGAGGGAAGGGGTGAGAAAAAGGTAGGAGAAGGGCGAGGTGAGGGGATGGAGGACCAGAAGAGGGGGGCAGAGGGGAGGAAGGGTGGGTGACATGAACTTGGCCACTGAGCACAGAGATATGGCAGCCTCCTACATAGCAGAGAGAGAGCAAGGGGGAAGAGACAGGGGGTGCAGAGATGGGGGGTGGGGGGGGAGGGAGGATAAGCAGACAAAATGGTAAATACTGGGGAAGAGGGATGGAGGCTGTCCCATGTTTGTAGGTATCCTCCTTACCCAGGATAAAAAATAAACCTCGGCTGAGTTAAAAGGGTACCATCTACAGCATGTGTGTTTAAAAACAAAAAAGAAAAGAGAAATTCTGGTTTACACAGCATCAGCAGCCAGCACAGGTCAAAGGGAAGTAGAGGCAGGAACATAATCAGTTCAGAGGAGGATAGCTACTGCCTGCTGGTGAAGTGCAGACACAGTAAGAAAAAAGTGTTAAGCGAGACTGGTAGAGACAGGTTGGCACACAGAACAAGAGAGACTGCTGGAGGCCTGGAGGGCTGGAGGTGGGGGGGGGGAAGAGAATGATAGAGGAGACTGGTGGGGATAGGGTATGAGTGATTGTGGGAGAGACTGGTGGAGACGAGGAAGGGATTAAGAGAGGTGGCCCTTTTTTGAGGGGAGGAGACCTCTTCCCCACCTCCTGCTCCTCAGAGGTGAGGCTCTTTACCACTGTGCATTCTTGGTGTGTGAAAGGTTGGCCACCCCTGTGATAGAGGTCTTTAAAATGACTAGTGGTGTGGAACAAGTTAATAGGGAACAGTTATTTCTCCTTTCAGATAGTACTAGGATTAGGGGACACTCCATGAAACTAACTGGTAGTAGACTTAAAACAAATTTAAGGAAGTATATATTTTTTTCAGTCAGCCCACAAGCTGAGCAATTTGCTCCTGGCGAATGTAATCAAGGCTTGTAACATAGCGGGATTTTAAAAACACAAGGTGTGAAGAAATTTCTAAAGAACAGATCCATTAACAATGATTGGCCAGATAGATTTGCGATCACTGCCTCTTCTGGGAATGAGCAACACGCGAAAAACATCTTCAGTTATTTCTTATGTCTTGGATTGGCCACTGTCAGAGACAGGATGCTGGGAGTGATAAACCAATGATCTGAACCACATGGCACTACTTTATGTTCTTATATAATTATGTTTACAAATCTGGCATTAAAACTAGCAGGTAACATGTTACCTGCTGTTTTTAATACACTTTTTTTACATACACACTTTTGAGTATTAGTTATAAAAGTCTCACACCTAGTTTTAAGAAACTGTCCTTGAAATTAGTCATCATTGATAGTTTACTACATTACTATAGCATACTGGCTAGTAATGTGGCAGAACCAGATTTTTTTTTTCCTCCAAGGACAAGAAGGATGGCAGTTCTTACAAGTTGGGTGACATCATCCAATGGAGTGTGGCCCAGAGCTTTTATGTCAAAGCTTGTAGAGTTTTTGATTATGCCTCACTGGGTGTATGCAGCATCCATGTGGGGACCCCTTCTGGGGAAATTTTCCAGTTCTAAATCAGGTAGGATTCATTTGTCAAGGAGCTCCATGATCTTTTTTTTTTTTTTACCTTTTCTAGTGTCTTCGGTAGGTTTTTTTTATAGAAACCTAGAAATGACAGCCCACATGACTTCTTTCTCTTCACCATTGGTGGGTTAGGCTCCACCAGCAGCCCAGGGGGCCTCCTCTCTTCTTCGCAGCTAGCAGGTTGGGCTCCGCTGGCGGCTCACGGGGCCTCCTCTCTTCTTTGGCCACCAGCGGGGCCTCTTCTGTTTTTTAGCCACTGGCGGCTTGGGCTCCACCAGTGGCTGCAAGGCCTCTGCAGTTCTTCAGCCCTATGGGCATGTCATCTCTCCGCACCGCCCCAAGGATCCTTTTCTGGCCCGCTGGGGGCGGGGAGATGGGTGGTGGGAACCCTGCGGACACGCCATCTATTTGTGCCACGAGGCTCTTCTTCTGGCATGTCCTTAAATGTGTCTGGCGGCAAGGTGAGGTGGCCACCAGAGGAGCATTTTGGGGGACAAGCTTGGAAATAAAAGATTTTGCTGCCTAAGACAGTTGCCTCACCTGACCTCATTATAGAACTGCCCCTAGTGATATGTCTCTTCTGAGGACAGCAGAATGTAAGTCCTCACAAAACCTGCCCACCTCCCCTTGGCTTCTCCTTATTTAAGTGAAGAAATAAGACTGAAGGGTCCCTGGCTTGGACGTGTAACATATTGGCATGCTGCACGTGCCCAGTCAGGGCAAATTTTGACATAGAAGTTCTGTGCTGGGCTCCATTGGATGATGTCACCCCACTTAAGGACCTGCAGTCCTCGCAGTACATCTGTTACAAGTAAACAACTATTCTTTCCTAGTCTTCCCTGCACTATTTTCCTCTGTAAATTCTTTTAAATCATTAGTTTACAATTACAATTACTGTGTGGCACGTAGTGATGACTGTATGTTGTGATTTTTGTTCCCAATCCACATATCTGTACTCACAGGAATCATGCCAACTCTGAATTTCATATCCTTGCTCTACAGCTTTTCAAAACAAATAGCAGAATAAACAAACAAAGGAGCCACAAATGTGTCCTTGTTTGAGCAGTGAAGCAGAATCAGGTAAATTTTCCGGGGAAAGAAGTCTCAAAACTGAATATAGCAACTGTTCACAAAGTCTTAAATGCTGAAGTATAGTGTTGTTAAATGGAGCTGCATGTGTTTTGCAAGTATGTTAGATTTAGAACCAAGAATGTTCAGTAAAATGTACATGCAAATAGATATTAAATAGTAGACATCACACTCAGCTTCTGGCGCTCTTTGCCTAATCTGTTTAAGAAAAGAATTCAGCTGCCCTTGTTTGTTAGAGCCAAGTGCATATAATTGCACAATATTGCCTTCCTTTCAGAAAGTTACACCTTTCAGATATCCCCCTCTTTTGTTGAAATGTCATCCTGATCTTGCTTTCTTGCTCTCTGGACATGTCAGTCCACATCTGCTTTGTTCTTCAAGACTTTTTTTTTTTATTTATACTTTATTAAGTTTCTTCAATGACAATATCATGAAAAGGAAAATAAGAAATATGTAACACAACCATAATTAGATA
This sequence comes from Rhinatrema bivittatum, assembly GCF_901001135.1. Classification (NCBI taxonomy): domain Eukaryota; kingdom Metazoa; phylum Chordata; class Amphibia; order Gymnophiona; family Rhinatrematidae; genus Rhinatrema; species Rhinatrema bivittatum. The sequence continues at coordinate 256,112,460 of NC_042615.1, read as the reverse complement.
CAATAATCAATATATACAAAAGACAATGGTTTACATTTCACATAATAGGGGGATGAGGCAACTGTTATATATAAATATGAAATTTATATATTATTTGCTAATAATAAACCAATTCTTAATAAACTAAGATTGGGTATTTATTAGCCCATCATATAATGGGAAGGAGAGTAACGACTATCTTTTAATGACACTCTATCTCAAATTAAACCTGTGATTTATCTGACAAAAAAGTCTCAAGATGGGCCTGGTCCACAAATCGAAATTTTTTCCCTTGGTATGTTATTTGACATACACAAGGGAATTTAAGAAAAAAAGTTGCTCCAATTCCCACGACACGATCTTTTAAGGAAAGAAAATACTTTCTCCTTGCCTGCGTGGGCCGTGCAACATCGGGAAAAATTTGGACCCTTTGCCCACAAAAAGATACATCTTTTATTTTAAAGAAATTCCTAAAAATGTTGTCCTTATCCTGTTCAGCAAAAAAAGAGACAAAGAGAGTTGCTCTTTTATCAATTATATCAATAGATTCCTCCAAGAAGGTAGATATACCTAAACTTGGAGGATCTTCATTTCTGTGCATTTCGCTCATTTCTTCTAGGTCCTACAGTAAAATAAAAAATCTTGGAAACTTTTGGGAAATCCTCTTCTTTATACTGTAAGATTTCTTTCAGAAATTTCTTAAACATTTCAAGTGGGGATAACAAGCGTGTCTGTGGAAAATTTACCAATCTCAAGTTCTTTGATCGCAATATATTTTCTAATCTTTCATTTTCTTTATGCAAAATTAAACTATCCTGCATAAATACATTCTGAGAATTCTGTATTAATTGAATCTTAGAATTTAAATCGGTTACTTGTTTTTCACAACTAACAATTTTTATATCATGCTGAGCAATTGTATTGGTATTAACTTGAATCACAGCAGATAAGGACTTATTCATTAATGAAATATTATTATCTATTTTCGCTATCATCTGCCATAAATCACCTAAAGATACATTATCCGGAGGCACCGGATTAATGCCTATACCTAAATCGACTGGTGGAATATCAAACACATTTTTTACATACAAAATATCTTTAGACCCATTGGTATCTACTCGCCTCTGCAAGTTTACCTCCAAGGGCACTATTCCTACCAGTTCTTGTGCTTCTTTGGTCGATGGAGACCTAGATGGCTGATGTGGAGATAGAGGTCCTTTGCCAGGACTTAGGGAGGCCAAGGATACTCCTCCCACACCGTCCTCATTTGGCGATATTCTTTGTCTGACAACATGCTGGTCCATTGGGCCTTTATGTTGTTGCTGCGCTGGGGATGATGTCACCAACTTAGCTTTTCTTTTCTTCCCCATCCAAGTTAAGAAAATGCCAAAAGTTCTCCCAGACTACCCCGGACTAAGCCGGACTACCCCGGACTTAGCCGGACCAAGCCACTCGCCCCTTTGACGCGAGCGGCTTCGACGTCGCGCCGGCGGCGACAGTGCGCCGCGCTACAGGAGTTCTTATCGTCTGTAGCCACGCCCTCACGTCGTCAATCACGTCTCAGCTGTTCTCACCGGCAAGATGTTCACAGGGGCTCCTGTTGCACGGTTCTCCTCGGGGTAAGGCTGGCAGCTCTCTCCTTCCTTCACTCTGGCTCCCCGGTAGTAGGCCTCGCTACAGGAGTTCTTATCGTCTAGCCACGCCCTCACGTCGTCAATCACGTCTCAGCTGTTCTCACCGGCAAGATGTTCACAGGGGCTCCTGTTGCACGGTTCTCCTCGGGGTAAGGCTGGCAGCTCTCTCCTTCCTTCACTCTGGCTCCCCCCTTCAAGACATTTGAAGCGTCATAAGAACATAAAATATGCTATACTGGCCAGTCCAAGTCACAAGTCCCTGGCAAGTATCCAAACATTAAATAGATCTCAAGCTGCTATTCCTTACTGATTAATAGCAGTTTATGGATTTTTCCTCTAGGAACTTATCCAAACCTTTTTTTAAACCCAGTTACACTAATTGCCATAACCACATCCTCTGGCAATGAATTCCAGAGCTTAACTATGCACCGAGTGAAAAAGAATTTTCTTCGATTTATTTTAAATGAGCTACTTGCTAATTCCCTTCACTTAAAACCAGGTTATCACCACTGATAGAGGGATTAGGACTTAAAATGAACACAACCATAAATCTCAAATATGCTTCTGTGAAGAATTAATTTGCAGCTTTTGACAGATTACTATGTCACTGATCTTTAGATTTCATTGGTTCCTAGTGTATGCATTGTAGTGAAACAAATTAGTGAGCTTTATTAAAATAAGCAGGCTTTCATTGAATGTATAATGATTATTTGATTCATAAATGCTTTATTTTTACTGCTGGTGCACTAAGGACCCTAAAGTTTCAACTGTAAAGGGACTCCGCAGGAGGTGTGTTCTTCTCTTATCTACACGCAGTAGAAATCTATTTAACTTTTTATAAAGTATATATTTACTTAGAATGCTATTTTTTTTATTCTGCTTCTTGGCACTTCAAAGCAGATGACATTCAGGTACTGAAGGTATTTCCTATCCCCAGAGGGCTTACAATATAAGTTTGTACAATCTAAATTTATCAATATATACAATGCCGTGTGTGTGTTTTGCATGAGATGGCCTGGGCTTCAAGTGGCTTTTGTAGATCATCATGAATAAACACCAGTGACCTATGGCATAAACTGTTGGAGTGTTTTTGCAGATGACACTCATAAGTATTAAATACTATAGTACCATGTTTGTTTTTTTTCTCAGGGACCCAGTGGAAGGAAAACATTCATATTCCATTCTCTGGTCCCATTGCTCACTCTCACTGTCTTCTTCCCCAGCCCTCGCATTGCTCACTCTCACTCATTTCCTCCCCCACCCCCACCTCCAAAAAAAAGTAAATAAATTTACTCTTAGCCCTTTCTCCTGCAGACTACCGATCTGTATGGTTCACTTTAAGCCACGCAATACCTGTATTCACACACTGCTCAGTGATCATCGTAAGAATAGTGCTCAAATTTCCTGAGAGCTGTGTGGAGCCCAGAATCAACAGTAAAACACTGCCACATGCTGTGCTTCCTTACTCCTTCCCAGATGGATGCAGGACTGGAACCTTGGCGCCCCATGACCCAATAGTGGTTCACAATCTTAAGTCTGAAAAATAGTGCTGTAGTGTGCGAGTCATATTTGTTCTGTAGTAAAGGAACCTGGCATGGATACAAAGTGTCAGCATACACAGTTTGTGTTGTGTATCTCTAGTGGGCAAAGGACAAATTGCATTTCTGTTTGGGGAGGATTTGAGTGGCTTGGATGTACAGAATTTGAGAGTAAGTACAAAATAGCTATTATGTCTTACCAAATGGTAAAAGGTTTTAGTTGCAGACACATTCGTGCACAACAGTGCATACAGTGTTGATGTAGATTTGTAAATATAAAGCAGCATTTAAATACTAGATACAAAATGTGAAACTGAGTCGGGAAAATAAAACTTGTGATCTCTTATGGTAGAATAAAAACTGTTGCAGGTAGAATGTCCCTTCTGTTTACAAAGGGTTTAGATGCTGGGAAAAACCAAATTGGCCAATAATGTTGGCCAGCTCAGTATTTACTAGTATGGGAATAATAGCTTGATTTGGGATCTTAAGATTTTACTTTCTATAGCATGTAAACACAAATAATGATTTTAGTCTGTCACACATCTCAGCAGTGTGGGATAGCCAAGTAAACTTTTAGGCTGGAGACATAAGCACACTGATTCCAGCCTTCTTTCTTATAGCATTCACAACATGTAATCTGCTTATCTCCAGTAGTATTACATAGCTTTTACCTTAGGACAGAGATGTATCAGGAGCTGCCTTCTCCTGGAGATGCTGGCCTCTCTATTCCCAGCTAGGCCCACATTCTTATTCTTGCTCAGCAGGGTCCAACTCAAGAACTCTTTCTCTTTGGCTTTTAAGGTGGACCAGGTTAGATGTCAGGTCCTGCACAAGTTAAGGAGGATTTTCAGGGACAGTCCTTCGCATACCTTCTCCCTCAACTCAAACCTGACATGATGAGCATCCTACTAACCCTAGATCACTTTCAGGGATGTAACTTCTCTTCCCAATGTGCTGCTTCTGGCCTCTTGCCAGTTAAACTCTAGGTAGGGGCTACAGGGTCATGCTGTCCCCTTTTCACTAGGGATAACCTTAACCCTCCAATTACCACAACCTTACACTGTTTGCCCAGTGTGCACCCAGAGTCTTTTATATGAGTCCTTTAAAGCTCCGAGTTCCAATTCTCCTCCATGAAGCACAGCAGTTTTTAGAACCCCTTCCCAAGGACTCTCTTGGTTTCACTTTGGTGCTGCTGCTGCTTCCTCTGAAAAACTTGCTATTCTTGCTCAGGGCTTTCCAATGGTGGTTTCTCTTCTGCTTGCTCTGTTTCCTGTATTTCTTCATTTCTCACTGTGATGGGCTTTATCTCTTTTCCAATTTTTATTATCATGTCTTCTGATTCCTCTGCGCCTTCTCCAACACCAACGCCTTCGTCTGGCCATTCTGCAGCACCTTCATCTGGCTTCTCTGTGCTGCCTCCCACGGGCCAATCTTCACTGCCTCCTTCAGAGCAGTCTGTCAAGCTCCACCACGAGCTGCCCTGCATATAAGCCGCAGTCTCAGTGTAGGTTCTTTCACCTGGCTTTCATTCTCTTTTCTTGTATTCCACTGTGCCTGGTATTGCCACTCATATACACAGCTCACAGCATTGCTTCTGCCCCAAGCTGTTTTCTGGGCAGGAATCTCACACACCAGACTTTTATTTTCTTCTCTACTCTCTTTTCCTCCCTTGGAGGCTTGGGTTTCTGCCTGTGCAATCGCATAGTACAAAAATCCCCAAACTGACACCATATGTGGGATAGCAGAGTAAACTTTTAGGCTGGAAACATAAGCATACTGACTCCGGCCTTCTTTCTTACTGATTCCAACTTTATTTCTAACAGCAATATTCACAACATGTAATCTGCTTACCTCCAGCAGTATTACTCACACAGCTTTCACCTTAGGAAAGAGATGTCCTGGAGACGCAGGGCCTCTCTATTCCCAGCTGGTCCCATATTCTTATTCTTGCTCAGCGGGGTCCCATCCACAGAACGCTCTCTCTCTCTCTCTCTGGCTTTTAAGGTGGACCAGACTAGATGCCTGGCATCTCACAGGTTAAGGAGGGTTTTCAGGGACACTACTTCACATGCAGTCATAATTTACAGGCATTACTGCTTAGGAAGTGTAATACACTGTTTAAAATCATGAGAGGTCTAGAACGGGTACATGTGAATCGGTTATTTACTCTTTCGGATAATAGAAAGACTAGGGGACACCCTATGAAGTTAGCATGGGGCACATTTAAAACTAATCGGAGAAGGTTCTTTTTTACTCGGCGCACAATTAAACTCTGGAATTTGTTGCCAGAGAATGTGGTTTGTGCAGTTAGTATAGCTGTGTTTAAAAAAGGATTGGATAAGTTCTTGGAGGAGAAGTCCATTACCTGCTATTAAGTTCACTTAGAGAATAGCCACTGCCATTAGCAATGGTTACATGGAATAGACTTAGTTTTTGGGTACTTGCCAGGTTCTTATGGCCTGGATTGGCCACTGTTGGAAACAGGATGCTGGGCTTGATGGACCCTTGGTCTGACCCAGTATGGCATTTTCTTATGTTCTTATGTTCTTACAGACCAGTAACTTCACAGAGGAAGTTGCATCATTATGCCTCTGTTGCATTGTTCTTATGCAGCTTCTGGGCTCTGGGGAAAACAGCCGTGTCAAAGGCAGCCTCAGAGGCTCAATGGCGGTACTGCCTTGATTCTTGGTTAAAATGCATGTGTTTTCATTAGTGAAATAACATATATCCTATATCCAAACTCTTTGCAACTGCAATCTTGTCAGGCAAGCCAAATGACAGAGCCCCATTAGCTCAATCTTGTATCCAGGTTTTGCAAATTATAGAACTGCAAGTAATGTCCCAGAGTTTTCCAGATATTTTTTTTGCTTGTTTTTAGGTTTGTTTTGGGGTTGGGTTTTTTTTTTGGGGGGGGGGGTGGTAGTTAAGATATGAATTTATATATTCATATCTTAACTACCACCCCCCCCAAAAAAGCTGCTATTTAGTCAAATAAATCTTAAAATGCTGCTTATCTTATTATAGCCGGATAAGTCTAAAAAAAGTGCTACTTGTCCGGCTAAGTGATTTAGCCGGAAAAATTGAGTTTTTTAGACTTATCCGGCTATCTGACTTAGCCCACCAGGCTTGTCCCTTCTCTCTCACTGCTCCAGGCTCATTTCCTTCTTCCCCACATACCAAGGGTCACCTCCCTGTCTCCTTTCCCTATCAACTCTCCCTCCCCTTGTAAAAGAAAAAAAAAAATCTCACTCAGCTTGATCAGAGCCAGTAGGAGGAGGAGAACAGGGATGCATTGGGCCATCTGTTCCTCCTCCTCAACCTGTAGCAGTGGCAGCTGCGGTTATGGTTGACTGTGGAGGGAAGAGGAGGAAGCAGAGCCAACTGGTGGCAATGGTGATCACCAGAAGAAGAGCTCTGGGCTGGTGAGAGTTACTGCCAGTGGGGGTGTAGGTTCATGGAATTTATGGCCCTTGCAGGGGAAGTCGGGCCCAGAACATTATTTCTGGACTGTGGGGGAGAGCAGGCCCAAAACGTTTCTTCCCAGTCTGGTGGTGGTAGCAGCTGGAGGTACTGGGATGGGGGGGGGGGAGCTCGTGGCAGACTGGCAACAGTGAACGATGTTAATAATGGTACCTGGTCCCTGCTCTTCATTCTCTTTAATTAGCTTCAGGCACCCATAGGAAGAGAGAGCAGTGGAGAGCAACTGATTACTTGCTCTGTTCTCTCCTCAGGTAGCAGGCACTCGTGGCTGTTAGGAAAGGGATAGCCTTACTATGCGCATCAGTTAGCCACATGGTGCCGGCTGTACTTGTGCATGTGTGCGCATGGCTTTTGCCTTGTGGATGTGCTTGTGAAACCAAATGAGAATTTTGTGACTCCGTTCCAGCCACAATTTGGGAACCACTGGACTAGACCAAATGGGCGTTTAAGGAATGGATGCAGTTTCTTACCCCTGGAAAGTTGCTTTTTGGTTTATGTTTTAAAATCTATAAACCTCCCCTTGAACTGGAGCGTGTTATTAAAAAAAAAAAAAAAAAAGTGTGTATTTTAGTTCCATCTGTTTTATTTACATTCGAAGGATTATAGGTCAGAAAAAGTTGGATGGGAAAAACTTTCTTCTGTTTTTGAAATCAATATTTTGTATGGTTTCAGGAAAAAAGTTATGCTTGAATATAAGATATTCAATTCAGAGAAACGAGATGGTGGGTAATAGGTCACATAGAGACTGTCACTCACTGCCTATTTGTCTTATGTAAACAGTGCACAATCTAACATCCTGCCGCAATTAGGTTTTCTGAAACTAGCCAAAATAAGGGCTTCAGGGATCTGTGAAAATATTTTGTCCTGTGATGATATGCAATCCATAATTGTCCTTGAACTGTAGCTTTCTCACTGAAAAACACTGTAGTTTCACAAATTTGCACCAGTTACAGATAGTTACATAAATTTTACATCGGTGGAAAGTCCTTATGCTGAGAGAAAAGATACTTGCAAAAAAAATACATATGAAGGGAAAAATAATTGTCTGCATTAGGACAGACTGCAAATGCTTTTCACCCACAGGATTTGCCTCAGTTTCCAAAGCGAAGTATATGCAAACTTTGGATTTAAAATTTGCCATGGGTATGCAGTACTGGGCAGTCATTTCCATCTGCTTTTTCTGCAGGGAAATTTTTGCTGGAGAAGTACATGAGTTGAAAAGACAATCTTTGCATGTACTTTTCCACCCTCCACCCAAGCACTTTCTCAGGAATGTTTCCTCTCAGTGCAGCTAAAAGTATGTGTGCTGTGGAGCAAAACTTGTGCTTTTCACCACATGTAAGGAAGGCAATGTTCAGACAGCAGATTAAGGTGGGTAATATGCTTTTTACCCACCTAAATTGCTTTGAATATTGTACTCTATAATAGTTTAAACATGTTATTGGACAGAAACATACAATTCCTCTTGCCATGGAGTTTGCAAGCACCTTGGCAGTAGAAGTCCTTTAGTGTATTACAGAATACAGTTCCATTATACCTTATAAGCATCTCAAATCAGAGTTCTTCAGTAATAGGGATGTGAATTGTTTTTTGACGATTTAAAATATCGTCCGATATATTTTAAATCGTCAAAAATCGTTAGGGCCACGATACAATACCAATTCCCCTGATTTATCGTCAAAAAATTGTAAATCGGGGGAAGGGGGAGGGCAGGAAAACCGGCACACTAAAACCCCCTAAAACCCACCCCCGACCCTTTAAATTAAATCCCCCACCCTCCCGAACCCCCCCCCCCCCCAAATGCCTTAAATTACCCTGGGGTCCAGCGGCGGTCCATAGCTAAATCGGGGGAAGGGGGAGGGCAGGAAAACTGGCACACTAAATCCCCCTAAAACCCACCCCCGACCCTTTAAATTAAATCCCCCCAAATGCCTTAAAGTACCCTGGGGTCCAGCGGCGGTCCGAAACGGGCTCCTGCTGTTGAAGCGTGTTGTCTTCAGCCGGCGCCATTTTGCAAAATGGCCGCCGCAAAATGGCGGCGGCCATAGACCAACACGATTCGACCGCAGGAGGTCGCTTCTGGACCCCCGCTGGACTTTTGGCAAGTCTTGTGGGGGTCAGGAGGCCCCCCCAAGCTGGCCAAAAGTCTCTGGGGGTCCAGCGGGCGTCCGGGAGCGATCTCCTGCCGCGAATCGTTTTCCGTACGGATAATGGCGCCGGCAGGAGATCGACTGCAGGAGGTCGTTCAGCGAGGGTTCTGGACCTCCGCTGAACGACCTCCTGCAGTCGATCTCCTGCCGGCGCCATTTTCCGTACGGAAAATGGCGCCGGCCATACGCGTATGGCTGGCGCCATTATCCGTACGGAAAACGATTCGCGGCAGGAGATCGCTCCCGGACGCCCGCTGGACCCCCAGAGACTTTTGGCCAGCTTGGGGGGGCCTCCTGACCCCCACAAGACTTGCCAAAAGTCCAGCGGGGGTCCGGAAGCGACCTCCTGCGGTCGAATCGTGTTGGTCTATGGCCGCCGCCATTTTGCGGCGGCCATTTTGCAAAATGGCGCCGGCTGAAGACAACACGCTTCAACAGCAGGAGCCCGTTTCGGACCGCCGCTGGACCCCAGGGTACTTTAAAGCATTTGGGGGGGGGTTCGGGAGGGGGGGATTTAATTTAAAGGGTCGTGGGTGGGTTTTAGGGGGATTTAGTGTGCCGGTTTTCCTGCCCTCCCCCTTCCCCTGATTTAGCTATGGACCGCCGCTGGATCCCAGGGTAATTTAAGGCATTTGGGGGTGGGGGATTTAATTTAAAGGGTCGGGGGTGGGTTTTAGGGGGTTTTAGTGTGCCGGTTCACGATTTTAACGATTTTCACGATATTCTAAACACCCAAACGGCAACGATACGATTCCCTCCCCCTCCCAGCCGAAATCGATCGTTAAGACGATCGAGGACACGATTCACATCTCTATTCAGTAATGACTTCTTCCACACTCACTTTAGTAATGCTAACAATCAGACATAGGGCACAGTGCTGCTGTTGCTAATGATACTGTATCCTTCAGCAAATAACATGAATTGGAATCCTGCATTGTTTAAAAAAAAATAAAAAAATTATGCCCTCTAAAACACATTAACATGAAATACAAATGGCTTTGCAATATATGCACAATCCAGGAGCTTTCAGAAGCCTAGATAATATTCCGTTTACCACCACCTTTACCATAAAAATAAGTTCCTGCATTTTTACTTAAAGGTATAAACAATGACAACATCCATTCATGTATTGGCAAGGCCCTGGCCTTGTTTTCCGACTTCAGTCACTTCCAAGAATACAACTCTTCTCCTCCCTTCCCATTAAAGTGCAACCGTGAAAGGGGCATATTCTGTCTTTCTTTCTGTCTCTGTCTCTCGTCATTCAACCTGAGCAATAGCATCCTGTTGGACCCACTCCCTGAAAGGTGCAAGGGTGGGCTGGTATCCAAAAGCCATTAGCCTGCTTTTGTGTATTTAAAGGGGTGGCTCCGATAGGACACAGCTGTTTAGGCTGAGTGGTGCTTAGAAGAAAGTGCCGCTGGAATGGAGGAGGTGGTGCCCCTCTCACCACAGTGTCCCTAGGCAGCTGACTTCACTGCCTCGTTAGGAATTTAGGCCTGTGCAAGGCATAAGATATTTTGGCATATGTCAAATTTGCACCCCTCCCCCTAATAACACAGTGGATGGTATTTAAACAATGAAATGTTTAACATGTAAAATTAAGTGTTATATGCTTATTTCTGCTTATACATAATTGAAAAAATACAGGAAAGAAAACTATATTTGCCCCTATTGAATTCTCCCTAGCTGAGAACCAACCAGGGCGTGTGTGTCTCACCGATCCTTAACCATGGTCCTGACTATTATGTAAAATAGGTGATTCTTTCATGATTCTAGGCGGCAACACTGGACTCCGGAGATTATCTGCTATGACTACTTCCTTGCTTATGGGCCAATTCAGTAAAGTCCGCGGGAGAGCGGACGAACGCCCACTCGCCTGTGCACGTGATTCTGTATTTAAATTAAGTGGTGCGGTAGAAACGGGCAAAAGGAGGCGCTAGGGACACTAGCGCGTCCCTATCGCCTCCATTTGACCCGGAGCGGCGGCTGTCAGTGGGTTTGACAGCCGACGCTCAATTTTGCCAACATTGGTTCTCGAGCCCGCTGACAGTCACGGGCTCGGAAACCGGATGCCAGCAAAATTGAGCGTCCAGTTTTCAGCCCGACAGCCGCCGGCCCAATTTAAATTTTTTTTTTCTTTTTTTTTTTTACTCTTCAGGACCTCTGACTTAATATCGCCATGATATTAAGTCAGAGGGTGCACAGAAAAGCAGTTTTTACTGCTTTTCTGTGCACTTTCCCGGTGCCGGCAGAAACTAGTGCCTACCTTTGGGCAGGCGCTAATTTCGTAAAGTAAAATGTGCAGCTTGGCTGCACATTTTACTTTCTGTATCACACGGGCATACCTAATAGGGCCCTCAACATGCATTTGCATGTTGAGGGCCCTATTAGGTGCCGCGGGTTGGATGCGCATTTTCCGCCCCTTACTGAATAAGGGGTAAGGGAAAACGCGCGTCCAAGGGCAGGTTAACAGTGTGCTCCGTTGGAGCTCACTGTACTGTATCGGCCTGTTAGCAAGGTAGTTTCCACAGTATTTGATAGTTTTACAAGGCGGCTGAGCTTTAAATTGAACTGAAGCCAAGTGTGGTATTCTCTCTGAATTGTTCCATGCTTTTAAAAAGTGTAAGGTCGATATTCAAAAATTATATAGCCAGATAAGTTGAATATCCGGCTAAGTAACAGCTGCTGAATTTCTGGCTATGTTCAGTGGCTGTCATTTAGATGGATAAATCACCTACATGGCTATGATTTTAGCCAGACAACTTGTGGGCGGGGCAATGGGATTTAATGGGGTGGTGCTAGTTATCTGAATAGGTGACTTATCCGTCTAACTGAATATAAGAACAAACAAGGAGAGGGAAATAATTCTCCCAATCAGATATTACCAAATTCTAAGAAAAAAATCACACAATAAGGAGAAACAGTATCATAGAATCCAAGTGCTTCCGATTTTAATCCACTGTCTCTCGCCCACAAAGGGCCCCAGGCAGTATCAGCCTTATGGCACCATACATTTTAATCATGTACCGTCTCCCTTATATGATTTTTTAATTTTTTATTAATTTTTAATTCTGTTTTATTCAGTTCTTTTATTAATCTTAATTTCCTAAAAAAGAAAGTAATAATTTGTTTGTAAACCTATAATTTCATAAAAATCAGCAAGTACTTAGCTCATATAATCCGGCGTCTAGTTGCACTATTCGACACTGTATCAATCTGGTTATTCAAAAATTGTTCCCAACATGGACCATGTTTCGGCTAAATAGCCTTCATCAGGGGATATTTTTTTGAACACTGTCAGTATGCCAGAAAATCTTCATATTACCACATCCTAAAACATACAATAAAATTTAATGAATCACAAAACCCCAAAACTTCTACAGTAAACAGCCTCTCGCAACAAGCTCTACCACCAAAATTGCGTATACCTATAACACAGCCAGTTCTTACCTTCTGCGGAACAAGCTGTTCTCACAAATCATCCTTACAAACGCAAATTTGTAAATGGCATCATAGTGCTCTGTTAAATATGGGCATTTTCCTTGTAATAAATGCTCGGTTTGCGAGCAATCTTTTTCAGGTGATACTCTCCCTTATTTTAAAGGGGGCACTTTCCATTTACGAGAATGCATGAATTGTTCTTCAGTTGGAATGATATATGGCATATGGTGCCCTTGCCCGTTACTGTATATAGGCAAAACCAAACAATGTTTCAGCACACGTATGAACATTGCAGTGCCATTTCAAGAAATCATCTGGAAGCTCCTTTAGTTCAACATTGTCTTGCTCAGCGATATGTTTTTGTGGATTTAACTTTTGCTGTGATAGAGCAGCCAAACAATTTTCACGTGGTGGTGATTTTAATAGATACCTGTTGCAACGGGAGCAAAGATGGATTTATTTGTTTGATACCGTGGCACCTAAGGGGTTACATAAAGAAATAGACTGATCCATGTTCTGATTGGGTGTAGGTTGTTTGTGATTGACAGCTTCAGTGATGTCTAGCTTCCGGTGACGTTAAGGTCTGGGCTTTAAATAGAGGAAATGAAAGGCTTGGTATTCTTGAGTGCTATGGCACCATTTATAAATTAGCGTTTGTAAGGATGATTTGTGAGAACAGCTTGTTCCGCAGAAGGTAAGAACTGGCTGTGTTATAGGTATACGCAATTTTGGTGGTAGAGCTTGTTGCGGGAGGCTGTTTACTGTAGAAGTTTTGGGGTTTTGTGATTCATTAAATTTTATTGTATGTTTTAGGATGTGGTAATATGAAGATTTTCTGGCATACTGACAGTGTTCAAAAAATATCCCCTGATGAAGGCTATTTAGCCGAAACATGGTCCATGTTGGGAACAATTTTTGAATAACCAGATTGATACAGTGTCGAAAAGTGCAACTAGACGCCGGATTATATGAGCTAAGTACTTGATGATTTTTATGAAATTATAGGTTTACAAAGTATTACTCTCTTTTTTTAGGTAATTAAGATTAATAAAAGAACTGAATAAAACAGAATTAAAAATTAATAAAAAATTAAAAAATCATATAAGGGAGAGATGTTACATGATTAAAATGTATGGTGCCATAAGGCTGATACTGCCTGGGGCCCTTTGTGGGTGAGAGACAGTGGATTAAAATCGGAAGCACCTGGATTCTATGATACCGTTTCTCCTTATTAAGTGATTTTTTCTTAGAATTTAGTAATATCTGATTGGGAGAATTATTTCCCTCTCCTTGTTTGTTCTTGGATAACATTGGGCGAGGAGTTGGCTTCTGTGTTTGTGAGCCACTGAATATAGTCAGCTAAGTAGTGATATTCAGACATACCGTAGGTAAGTTATCTGTCTAAAGGGGTTATTTTCCAAAGCAATCCTTTTTCGCGTGCGATTACAAAATGGGGGCGGCGTCAAGACCGGAACAGGAGGAGTCGAGGCGGCACCGGGGTGGATGTCGCAAGGACATTGCGGACAGCGAAAAGGTAAGAACCCTTTTCGCTGCCTATTTCGCGCCCAATAGCATCACCTTTTATGATGGCGCTATTGGGTGCAAAAGCCAGCAGCGATCGCACTGCAGAGGTGTGATCACTGCCGGCTTTCGCAGGCCCGCCCCCCACCCCTCATTAGTTGTGCAATTCAGGGAGCCCTGCGACATAGGAAAATCTAGCTCTAAATTAGGCCTGCTGAATACCAAGTCTAAATTTAGATGGATATAGGATTTATCTGGCTAAACAGCAATTTATTCTTGCATGGTGAGCTGCATAGCCATGTAGCTGAATATCATGTCTAAGTTAGCCATCTATGTGTGTCTACCCCAGTATGGCTTATTTTCTGAGTATTGTCTCTAAATAAGGTTCTGTTCAGCTTTTATGGATGTAGTTAAGGATTTGCGAGTCTGTTGTAGATGATCTACTGAATTTTGTCAGAGTTGAATAAAAAAATGTGGTTCTCCATAGATTTCCTCTAACTCTGATCCATTTCTGATGTTTCCTGAGGTTGAAGTTTAAACTGTGACCTAGATTCTCTGTAAACACCATTGAGATTAGTGAAAATTAGTGCACACCATGGTGCGTGTTGAGTTGCAGAAATATGAAAGGAGGTGGATCAGAACTAGACAGGATTTGTTCCTCTTTGGTCAGGTTCAGTTCATACCATCTGGGGTTTGAGTCTGATCTTATCCTGGTGAAGTTTAATCTTATCCTGAACATCTAACCACACTACCTTAATTCTGGCATATTCTGCCTTGTATTGCTCCAGAGAATGTTGAGAATCTGATTTTGGGTGAAACAGAACGTCTAGTTTGGTCAAGGCTCTGGTATTGGATTTTAAACTTTGCTTCAGTACAGTGTTCAGAAATGTATTTATTAGTTGGAGTTACTGCATTCTGGCTCAGCTGGTGTAATCTGCTGTCTCATAATGTGTTCTGATTACTTTGGCAAGATAATGAATGACCTCAGTTTTATGGTTCTGTGTATTGTCTACGTTTTAGTTGATAAGATTTCACCAAATGGAATGTTTGCTGTGCCGTCTTCCAACTGGTATTACAGTAGCTCAGGGGGTTTTTTTTCCCTTTAGTTTATTCCTGTAATTTCCTTTTAACCTATTTGCCATCTTCTTTAAGGTACATGTCCATTGAGATGTTAGCATGGCAGTAAGTGAAATGTTGTGATCTTTGAGACTTTTCTGCAGAAGGGCCCGGCCAGTGTCTATTAGTGCAACTATCTTGAGCAACTTAACTGATCTGCTTTCATACTTTTCTTACGGCAACAAGTCATCCAACCCCCATTTATACCCTACCATGTACAGAAATAATTTTGATACTTTTATTGAATGAAGTCAGAGTCACAACTCATATACTGTAGAACTCTGCACAGTTAATATGAAAAAAGAGACCTTGAGCAGACACCAGGATTACTTAATAGACATTAAAGAGCAAGGTTAACTTAAAATATTTTCATCTTCTTCTGTTACCTCCCTTGCAAGGCATTTTTCCTTATTCACTCTGTCCATCTCTGATTGGGGAACTACCATTTGAGACTTACAATATTTTATTTGCTTTTTCCCCCCTCCATACTCCTTCCATATTTGCACCAACTACAAGCTGTGATCAAGACAGGGAGATGGAACTAATAAGTGATCTATTTCCAGTACTGCTCTGGCCTACTGCCAGGTATTGCTGTATTTCATTCCCCCTCAGGAGACTTTTCTGCTGTTTCAGCTTACCCATACAGAAAAAGAAGCCTGACCTAGGATTTAGTGTCTATTTCTCCTGCTTGACAGTAAAGAGCACCGACTACCATACTGGATCTGATCTGGCCTTCTCAGTAAGCACACTCTTGTGCTTGCAGGGCTCTTAAATTTAAAAAAAAGAAAAAAAAGAAAGTGTTACGTTACGTTGGAAGTTATGTCGCATGTACTGTAGGAAAAGCAATAAAGGCAGCAGAGAAGATTAGCAACAGTGAAGAACTCTTTGCTAACAATTCATTAACTGTTAGTATCTCTGTTCATGTAGAGTACTGAAGTTCTACCAGTTAACTTGGATAAAGGGAAGATGAGATGTGGACAATGTGACAGATTACCTCATTGTAAGCAGTGGATGGTTCTATCAACCCTTGTGTCTTCAAGCACTTTTCCTGTATCAAGTCACTTTTATCTTCTGAGATGTTGTGTTTTTGATGAATAAAATCATACAGCTGGAGAAAAGAATCAAGTTTTACAGCCCAGCATGGCCACCTATTTGCTAGTGCATGTTTATAACAGAGTAACTTAAAATCAATTACTTGTTCTGTGCAGCTTTAATTTTAATCTTTGCCCCAAGTCTACTAGTTGATTTCATTGAAAAGCAATACAAATACATTCTGTGTAGCCATTTTAATGGGTTACGGATATAGGAATTGTTTGAAAGAATGTGATGTAAAATAAATGCACAAAAAAACCCAGGCTCACAGTTGTACTGTGCAGTGTTTTCATTTCAATAGTCAAAGTATGTGTAATTCAGTCTAAATGGTTAATAAGAAAAATCTGTTGTGCCCTTGGGAGAGATGCATATTGGCAGCCGTAAGAGTACGCTAGCTTAAAAGAAAACTAGAATACACAAATATGAACGTGAAGAAATATGTGACAGGCTGTATAATTCCTCATAGATAAGGGGGAAGGAGAATTCTGGATCATGTAAAATTTGAGCATGGCTAACACAGAGCCCTCATTAGTATACCAAACTGTTTGGTTGCATAAAGCAAGCAATTTAATTCTTAGGGGTCCATCAAAAAGCCTGTATAGCAGTAAAATGCCCCATATGGATACATTTAAGTTAATTTTTCAGAGCTGCATAGAACAATGTACTTATTCAGAATTGCACATCTGCCCAACATACGTGCACACCTCTGTGCGAAACTGAGGGCCAAGTATCAGGATTTCAGTCAGAATGTTTATTTAAAGCAGTAAACAGGCTGAAAGAAAATAAAATGCTATTGCACTGTGATGTTAAACCTCAGGGAAGTAGGGTGACAGTGTAACCTAGTGGTCAGAGCTGTGGAACTCAAGGGATCTTGGGTTCAGATCACATCACCACTACTTAATGCATGTCCTTAAGGAATCATTTAATCCCTGTGCTTAATCTCTCTCTGTGATGTATTCCTTAGTCTTTTCCCTTGTTTTCTACTGGTGGTATGCACTGACATGTAAACCATCCTAGATACAATTGCACTTTATGGAAAATGCTTTCAGGTGCAAGTTATGCAAAGGGTAATATTTTTAAACAGGTTATTTTGCTTGCTTTTCTCTGTTCAAAATTATTGTATTCATTTTTTCAAAATATTTAAATAGAATAGCATCACATATAATAAATGCATAGTGACAGAAATGGCAAATATAAAATTAACATAAGTTCACATTTTAAAAAAATAATTATGAAGAGAAAAACAAAAGTCTTCTCCGACGTAGAGCAGCATTTGAATATTGCCCAGAAAGTCTGCTGTGGTGAACTTTATATATTGTGGATCTCTAACAACATCTCTAAGCTGTATGCTTTATTGTACAGCCCATGAAAGTAAAGTAATTTTACTGTGATACAGTATTGCAGTAATATCTATTGCCAGCCTTCCTCCACTGCTGTCACTGGTGGTTCTTTGACCTAGCTGTGCATGCATTAGCTGCCCTCTAAGAGAACCAGCTCATAAGCGGGAGTGCGAGCCCATACAGGCATGAAGAATACCTTAAAGCCTTACAAAAATTAAGTAGCCAATAACTTGATTTCTAAAAGCTATTTTTATTTTCAAAAAGATGTATGGCACTGTACACTTGGTGGCTAAGCAGTTTGGTTCAAACTTTGTCTGTTACACTGTTGAAACGGTTAACTGGCTTATGACATTAGCTTCTTCATGAGGCACTGTCACTGGTGGCAAAGAAAATTGGAACCTGTCTTGCTGCTGCTCTTGCAAAGTGATAACAGTGTTTAAAGTTTTATCATTAGAAAAAAAATGAATCGTACTTTACTTATAAAACAATAGAAAAAAACAAAAAAAAAAAAAATTAATACTGAGAGATTAACAGCTGGGTCAGCCAAAAGCTGGCTATGTTGAAATGCTCAACTGTAGGTATTTAGCATTATTGAATAGCATTGTGTGCCATCTGAATAAGAACATTTCTTAAATCCACGACTGACCCGACCTATAGACCACTACCAGCACCACCACCCATGCTTCTTCCTGTCCAAACAGCTTACATATGTGAGGCAGAGAAGAAGGGGAGGTCTTATACAGGTTATTAGTACATGTAAAGAAATACTTTGGGTAAACTAACTTTTTGAAAATATAATTATTTTTTTCTGTAAGGGGTGGTGTGTGTGAGAGAGAGATATGTATTACACATAATTCTATACACCTGGGGCTGAGCATTTCAACCCATCTGACTGTAGTTGTTTATGCTTGCTTTAAATCACTATGCTTCTGTGAATTTAAAATCTGTTCCTTGGAGTAATATTGTTTGTAATCTATTTGGATCAGATTAATTCTCCAATTTTTGTGGATGCTATGTTTTGAAATATAAAAATTCTTTAGAATCATTAAAATAAAAACACCTCATATTACTGTAGAAGGATTTGCTAGGCCCCAATGGCAATTCCAAACAGTGTATTTAAGATTGGAAATTGTATGAACTCTGAAGTAGAAATTTGCTGCTCTGAAACTGTAAAGTGGAAGAGCAGCCTTTTCCTGGAAGATATCTTCTTCCAGTATGCAAACAAACCAAACAAGCAAAAAAAAAAAAAAAAGCTGCTGCTAGGGAATCCTTATTGCTCAGGTGTTAATGCCAGACACTAAAATCTGAAGAAGAAAAATAATTTTGGTGCATGGAGTCCAGTCATGCCATGGGGTTTTGATTAAAGCAACAGATTACATTTGTATAAAATGAACACACAAACCAACTGTTGGAAAAAAAGAACTGTATATGAATAACATGTTAAAGATACTTATTTATTGTTCTTATAACCAAAGACCAGACTACATTGGTCCATTCAGTAACTTATAATATTTCCATTTCATTTGGCAGCTGCACTATCAAATCTCTTCAGAGACGCCATGTTTGCATTAGTCGATTGGAGAGGCCTCAGAACTGGGGTGAAAACTCTTGTGAAGTGAGGTTTGTCATATTGGTTCTGGCACCTCCTAAAATGGTAAATATGCTAACATTTATATTTATGACTGAATTTTTGGGAGACAAAGACATTAAAACATCAGATCCTCATTGGTTATGCTATACATTGTTTGCATAAGTGTGGCAAAGAGGGAAGTCCTAATCTGGTCAAAGGTTGGAATCCTATAGTGTTCCTCTCTCTAGCATTTTGAATATTGTACTGTTGATGATCCTAGCGAAGAGAGGACCTAACAAAATATCTGTACAGCAGAAATAATGAAGCGATAAATTAAATCTTTTTCTGTTCCTGAATGTAATTACAAGCACAAGTAATTATGTTCTCTGCAGATGTTTGCTAGAGAGGGGACTCAGAAAAGTAAGTACTCATCCAGTGAGTATAGTAGTTTAACTCTGAATTTTTCCTCATTATGAACTTGTGCCTTGATTAAGGACAAAGAAGGTATATAGAGACTTTACAGTATGTGAACTTTCTGAAGAAATCGGACATTCACACATCCATTTGATGCACCAACCATAATTCTGTAAAGATATAGTCATTCTTGACAGGTTCAACTATTGTCATAGTTTAATATCTAGACAATATTTGTTGATGTTGTAAGCAAGTTTAGGGGTGCAAGGGACCTGTCTGCTACAGGACACTTCCAATTGCCCTCCCACCTTACTTCATGATCCTAAGTCAGGAAAAAGACAATGTGTTCTCCTCAGAAACAGACTTTTATTTATCAGATTTGGCAGGATGTAGCATTTAGAAAATAAAAACAATTCCTGTCTCTAACATCCCGGACAAGTAAGCACCAGTTTTCCCTAAAGAAAGTTCTGTACCATGAGTGATAGCAAACATGCCATAAACCTTAGCCTGCCTAATATATTAATACTCACTTACCCCTGGTACCAACTTAGGCAATACCCTTTGTTCACCTCTGAAGCAGACGCTGGCTGGAGGTCAGGAGAATGTGTGCAGGGAAGGATTTGGTTCCTGGGTTTGGTACTGGCAGAGCTGATGGTGATCTGGGAAGGAGACAGGCTTCTGGCTCTGGTAATTGCCGGGCTGTCTGGAGCTTGCTCTCGCCCCTCACCATCTCGGACACCATGTCACTTTCCGCACCTGAGCAGGGCATCTCCTCTTTCCAGTCTCTTGCCCCGGTCTCTTGGCCACACTTAATCTTCTCCCTCCTCAATAGCGGGGGGTTCCGGTCTACTTAGGGCTCCCCTTTTGTTCTTCTAATTCCTTTACTTTCAGGGGTCTCACTCCCAGGGTTGCTTTTTCCTCTTTATTTGTCTCCCTGTCTTATACTTTCCAGCTGATAAATATGTATAAGCTCATGCAAAATCTCGTGGTGGGTGGGGAGGGTCTTTGCTGCATTGCAGGTCTTTTCCCCTTCCCCATTTCTTCAGGGGGAGAACTGCCACGTCTGTATGCCAAGCTGTTATGCCAGAGTCAGTGTTTTTCTCCATTTCTGACTGCCCCCCCCCTTTCTTCCAAGGGTGGGAGTCCTTCTGACCTCTGGACTTGCTTGCTGATCCATGATTCTTGCTTAGAGGCTTTATTGTCCTTCTGTCTGCTTTTTTATTTAAACAGGCAGATGTAGATAAAGTATCCTTCAGTGTAAAGTTCTCATCAGGGCAAGATCTCTTGTTTTTCCACTGATACAGTGTCTTGGCCTGTCAGTATTTGGTCTGCATATTTCTTGGCTATTATGATTCATATTTGCTGCTTTCAGGAGTAAAACATGAGATATCTCCCTGCAATGTCAATAACCTGAAATTTGTCATCAGCTTGACTGTTTCAGATGACAAATCCCAGCTGAAACACTGCTACCAGTCAGAACTGATTAATGTTTCATAAATGGAATGCATGCTATTTTGTATCATGACAGACATTACAAGGACCAGATGAAGCATGAGTCTGCACTGTACATGGAGTGGTACTCAGTCATGCCACTTTCATTTAAATTTGCCTTATAAAGCAAGAAAGCAGTCTGTATCCACTTATCAAACATGAAAATTAGTTTTCTTTTTCAGGTCTCTTCTTTCTCTTTTATATTTGTTTCTCTGTTGATAAGCAGGTATGAATTAGCCATAATGCGTGGGTAACATCAACTGATGACACTGACACAGACCTAGATCCAAGTTCAGTAAAGACTGTACTGAGTATGTGCAGGTGTTCCCATGCTTGCGCACTGTCTCATGAGCATCACTGTCTGTCTTCATCTGAGCTACCATTCAAATGTGTCTCAGTCTCTCAAAATTGTTTTCTTTTTTTGAGGGGGGGGGCCCCTTAATGCCTTATCTGTCTCATTGCTTGAAATTATTCTGCCGCTGCCTCAGCAGCCGATCAGAAAGAATGTTTAAATTCTAAATTAAATAAATAGAGTAAGAAGATGTCAAAGAAGCCTGTGGTAAGTGGGTATAAGGCCTGTATCTGGGGGCTCCGGATGTCCAACACAGATACACACTCCATTTGCTACTGCTATTTGGGCCCTGACTATGAATCCTCAAATTGCTACAGCTATGGATGGATGTCACCCAGGATGCAGCAATACTGTTCCTGGAAAATGGAGGCCCTGATAAAGACATTGGTGATTAAAAACCCAAACCTCGGCACAATACCGAGCAACGGAGTCACTTGAAGAGGAAATTATCATTGAGCTCCTGATGCAAGAAGTTGAAGCCTCCCCCTCTCGATACTATAATATGGGAAAAATTCTCATCCCCCCTTCCCCTTGTGGTGCCGGCCTCTGTATATGGCTCTGTTCAGAGGTTAGGTATGTTGCAGAGGCATTATGACGTAAGAGGTGGCATAAAAAATAATGTTGAAGCAGCATGGAGGATCCCCTTCAGAGCCAAAGAAAGAACTGTGATGTCTGCACAGGGATTCCCTTTGAGGAAAGTCTAAAGAGGTTAGGGCTCTTAAGCTTGGAGAGGAGTCAGCTGAGGGGAGATATGATGGTGGTTTATAAAATAATGAGTAGAATGGAATGGATGAACTCAAATCAGTTAACTCTTTCAAAAAGTACAAAGACTAGAGGACATGCAATAAGTTAGGTAGTATATTTAAAATAAATAGGAGAAAATATTTTTTTTTACTCGAAACAATTATGGTGAAAGCTGTGTAGGTGAGTTTAAAAAAGATTTGGACAAGTTCCTATAGGAAAAGTTCATAAATCATTATTAAGGTGAGCTGGCTTAACAGCCAGCTCACCTCAGAGCTTCCTCACATTAACCTCTCTGACCCTAACTCAGCCATCCTCTCCTGGAACAACATCACTGAGGCAGTAGCAAACAAACTTTGTCCACTATCAGCAAAAAATCTAAACCCAAACCCAGCAAAAAGACAACCATGGTTCTCAAACAACCTCCATAAACTTAAACAAAGCCTAAGACACAAAGAAAGCAAATGGCGTAAGGCACCCTGCCCCAGCACCTTAGCCGCCTACAAACTAGCTCTACATCACTACAAGAACTCTACCCAAAAATTAAAAAGGGATTACTATGCTAGCAAGATTCATGACCTTGTATTTGACGCCAAAGCTCTTTTTGCTTACATATCTAACCTGACACACATCAACATACCAGATATTCCCATAGACCTAGCTCAATCTAAAGCGGAGGAATTGGCTATTTTCTTCCAAGACAAAATATCTAACCTGCTAAAGCGACTGACCCCCAGCAACAATTCTCGTCCTAATGCGCCACAGATACAAAACAAAGGAACCTCCTTTGAATCATTCCAACCCATCACAGCCTATGAGATTCTTCTGTTACTTAAAAAAATGAAACCTTCCTCCCACCCCTTCGACCAAATACCCACAAAGCTCCTCCTTCTAATACCGGAAACGATATCCAAAACTCTGGCAGATATCATAAACTGCTCATTATCCCAGGGTCTATTTCCAGAAGACCTAAAACTAGCTTCGCTAAAACCACTCTTAAAGAAACCTAATCTAGACCCCAAGGACCCCAACAACTTTCGTCCGATTTCCAATCTTCCATTTATTGCCAAGATAATGGAAAAGCTGGTCAACACTCAACTCTCCAACTACATTGAAGATCACAAAATACTTTACCCCTCACAACATGGTTTCCGTAAAGCTTTAAGCACAGAGACGCTACTCATATCCCTGACAGACCACATCATCATGGGGCTAGACAAAGGCCAATCCTTTCTACTTATCCTTTTGGACCTTTCGGCCGCATTTGATACCGTCAAACACTCCATCCTCATCAATCAACTTGCGAACATAGGAATCTCAGGAACTGCCCTATCATGGTTCAATACTTTCCTCAACAACAGAGGCTATAAGGTCAAGATACATAATAAGGAATCCTCCCGCTTCTCTTCAGCTTTTGGAGTTCCTCAAGGCTCCTCCCTATCCCCTACACTCTTTAATATTTACCTTCTACCGCTATGTCAACTGCTAACCCACTTGAAACTAACTCACTTCCTATATGCAGACGATGTGCAGATCTTGATCCCCATCAAAGAAACCATCTCCAAAACTCTTGAATTTTGGGAAATTTGCCTTAAAGAAATCAATCACCTCCTCTCGAGTCTAAACCTGATATTAAATACAGCCAAGACGGAACTTCTCATCATCTCACCAGAAAATAGCAACCCACCTCCATGTCCTCTAACCCACCATCTTACCACCCAAACAAGGGATTTAGGCGCAATTATCGACAACCATCTTAATCTAAAATCCTTCATCAAACAAACTACTAAAGACGGATTCTATAAACTTCAAGTACTTAAAAGAATCAAACCGCTCCTTCACATGCGAGACTTCAGAACGGTCCTTCAAGCAGTAATCTTTTCTAAGATAGACTACTGCAATTCCATCTTATTAGGTCTCCCTTCTGCTTCCATTAAACCCCTTCAGATGCTTCAGAATTCAGCTGCGAGAATTCTGACTAACACCAGGAGAAGAGACCACATCTCTCCTATTCTCAAGAACTTGCACTGGCTGCCAATACACTTTAGAATTATCCACAAATCCCTCACTATCATCTACAAGACTATCCATCACCAAGCATCCCTCAATCTTCAAATTCCACTCAGAAAGCACACATCCACCAGACCCATCAGAGAAGCCTACAAAGGATCACTCCTTGTTCCACAAACCAAAACCACTCAACACCTAACCTACAGAGACCGAGCCCTTTCCACAGCCGGACCTTCACTATGGAACTCTATTCCTCCCGATCTAAGACAAGAACCATGCCTTCCTACTTTCAAAAAAAGGCTTAAGACATGGCTATTTAAGCAAGCCTTCCCAGATCCATATTGAAAGACAGTAACATCTTATAAGACACTACACAATATTATGTAAATTATTAATGTAAATAATTCATCTTTACTACTCAACTATCTTACTCTAATTCTCTCCCCAGTTTTATGACCCTGTTGTAATGTAACTTTTATTTCTTTGCACTTGTTTATGTTCTGTTTTTTGTGCACACCCTCTTGTTATTTGTAAACCGGCATGATGGGGTTCCTAATCTCGAATGCCGGTATAGAAAAATCTATAAATAAATAAATAATAAATAAGGTGGACTTGGGGGCATCCACTGCTTATCCCTGGGTTAAGCGGTATGAAATCTATTTACCTTTTGGGATCTTGCCAATTACTTACGACTGGATTGGCCATTGTTGCAAATGGGCTATTGGGCTTGATGGACCTTTGGTCTGACCCAGTATGGTAATTCTTAGGCCAGAGCGGGAGCCATCCTCTGCGCCGATGAGGCTACTTAGCCTCATCGGCGCAGTTACTATCTTCATTTATGGTGTGGAAGGTCCCATACCATAAATGAAGACACTGACTGTCAAACCATCTATTTTTCATGGACCTGGGACTGACTAAAGCGTCACCTGTATTTCAAACAAGCCTTTCCTTAACATCCTGCGACACTAACTCGGACTCCTGCTTCAGTTCATGTACAGTGCTTGCTGTTATGACTTCAAATTTCTTTCCCTTCCTGAACCTGCTGGCCTCTCCCTCCCCTGTACCCCCCCCCCCCTATTTTTACTCTGTCCCTACTCATGATCCATACCATGTGCGGAGATAGCCTGTAATCTAGTTGTTTCTTCCACATTGTTGTTAATCAGCCCTTGTTATGTTATGTCATCTCCCTTGTTATACATCATTCTCTCATCTATATTTTATATTTATTGATTTGAAGATACTTGTTATTTGTAACTTTTTCCAATTTTGGTTCGAAGTAAACCGGCGTGATAAGAATCTTCGTCTTGAACGTCGGTATGGTAAAAAGATGTAAATAAATAAATAAATGATCAGCGTGGAGATTGTATTCTAAGAAGCCAACAGTGGTTTTGGAGCAGAGCATCTCCCCGCAAACACCCAAGAGTCCCACAGTATCTGTCATGACACAGAAAGATCCAATGCATTCTATGAAGCAAGTTGCTAGTGTACAGAAGTTGCCAAAGCAACCGGCATAAGATGAATCAAAGTTGATCACCTGTATGGCATGGGAAGCTGACATGGTGCCAGGATCCTCTTCAGCTTTACCAGCAACTCCGAATTCGGATAAGCCTGTCTGGGTCTCTGATGATGTCTCTCTTCCAACTCTGGCTCAAAGGGTTCCTCAATCAGTAGGGACACATATATCAGAGCTAGTAAAAGAATTTCTTTGCCTTTTTAAGCTCTGAAGACTGAAGAGGGAGCTTAGAACTTCTGTCTAAGATGGAGGAATATTTCCCACATAGTGAGACTACTCCAAGTTCCACGCTGGTGCGTACTTCACTGCAGGATCTTCCAGCATTGGGAGTAAGTCCTTACAGTGAAGTGGTGGATTCTCCTTCTCCAGAGGAGTCCCATCATAAATCAGATGGTGAGCTGCCTTCATAATCAGGATCTTAGCTCAGTATTGTCCAGTGGTCAGGGATACGGAGGATTCCACATCATACCTACTTTCCAGAGGATTTCTGCCACTCCAAATTTCAGGATGAGCTGGCAAAGACACTATTCATCAGTGTGAGGAAAGAAAAGGACCCGAGAACCAATGTCTTTGGACTCCTTTAGTTTCTTCATCTCCCAAAAGATTCGGTAGTTACTTGGGTTCACAAACTGCTCCTGAATCTTCAGATGAGGATGTGGCAGATACCTATATCCTGCCTTCTGATAGCCATAAAGCTGGACTTGAAATATAGAATACAAGCCACCCTGAGATTTGTGGGTCTTCCTATTACAGCACCTATTACTGGAATTGGTGTTGAAGCACAGTAAGCACACTTGTGATCACTCTATAGCAGGGGTCAGGAACCTATGGCTCGGGAGCCAGATGTGGCTCTTTTGATGGCTGCATCTGGCTCGCAGACAAAACTTTAATAAAAAAGTAAAACTCTAACAAAATCCCCCACCCTCCTGACGCCCCCCAAGACCTCCAAAATTAATTTACTACAACCCCCACCCTCCTGACCCCCCAAAGACCTGCCAAAAGTCCCTGGTGGTCCAGCGGGGGTCCAGGAGCGGTCCGGGAGCGATCTCCTGGACTTGGGCTGTCGGCTGCCAGTAGTCAAAATGGCGCCGACGGCCCTTTGCCCTCACTATGTCACTGGGGTCGACCAATGGCGGCGGTAGCCCCTGTGACAAAGTAAGGGCAAAGGGCCGTCAGCTGCCAGTAATCAAAATGGCGTTGACGGCCCTTTGCCCTTACTATGTCATAGGTGCTACTGCCGCCATTGGTCGACCCCAGTGACAGCCGACAACCCAAGTCCAGGAGATCGCTCCTGGACCCCCGCTGGACCACCAGGGACTTTTGGCAGGTCTTGGGGGGCATCAGGAGGGTGGGGGGTTGTAGTAAATTAATTTTGGAGGTCTTGGGGTGCGTCAGGAGGGTGGGGGGCTTTGTTAGATTTTTACTTTTTTATTAAAGATTTGTCTGCGAGCCCTGGACCCCCGCTGGATCACCAGGGACTTTTGGCAGGTCTTTGGGGGGGGGGGGGT
Source organism: Rhinatrema bivittatum (assembly GCF_901001135.1). NCBI lineage: Eukaryota > Metazoa > Chordata > Amphibia > Gymnophiona > Rhinatrematidae > Rhinatrema > Rhinatrema bivittatum. The sequence continues at coordinate 256,085,567 of NC_042615.1, read as the reverse complement.
TTAGGAGGATGGGGGGTTGCAGTAAATTAATTTGGCAGGTCTTGGGGGCGTCAGGAGAGTAGGGGGTTGTAGTAAATTAATTTGGTATGTCTTGGGGGAGTCAGGAGAGTGGGGGATTGTAGTTAGTATGGCTCTCACGGAATTACATTTTAAAATATGTGGTGTTTATGGCTCTCTCAGCCAAAAAGGTTCCCGACCCCTGCTCTATAGCATGCCTCCTCGGAAGGACCTGAAGGTGTTGGATGTGTTTGGGAAGATGATCTTCCAGGGTTCCATACTGAGTGCCTGAATCATGGCTCACTACTCCTGTGTGGTGCAGTATTTGCATGAATGTGTCCCTTTGAAGGCATCATCAGATCACAACAGGACAACTTCTGTCAAGCAGTGGAAGATGTAAAAGAATGTGTGAAGCATCTTATCAGCTCCAAATATGAAGCTTTTGATACTACGGTCAGGATTTTGGTTGTTTCTGTAGGGATCTGAAGGCTCATGTGTTTGTAGGCAAGTGGCCTTCAAGGGGATATGAATGATAGTTTTGCGGATGTGCCCTGTATAGGGGACAACCTGTTCAGTGACCTCTGAAATGGTAGCTCTGATTAAAGATCATCAGTCAACATTACAACTGTTATCAGTCCCTGCACAAGTCAGTAATTCTCTCACAAGCACCTATTCTTCCAGAGATGTGTTTTCCATCCTTTTCAGCATCTCTGAGCTCATCCCTCTCCTCGGCAGCTGCTGCTTGCTTTGTGTCGGCAGAGAGAAAGATATCAGCCCAAGCCTCAACAGCAGATTCAGCCTAAGCAGGGCACCTATTTTTGATGACTGAAGCCCACCACACTACCTGTTGTGGTGGCAGAGGTGCAGTCCTTTATTCTGGAGGTGGCTCCTGATCACCAAGTAATACTGAAAATTGTAGAACATGGGCACTGCTTACATTTCTCTCATCCCCTTTCAACCCATCAGATTTCAATTTTCAGATTTCAACACATGGAAGATGGCAAGCTCTGTTATTCCAACCTTCTGTCCCTGGCCCTCACTGCATGGATGTTGAACATTCAGTAGTCTCCTCTTTACTGCTTCTGAAGGAAGTCGAGGATGCAAATGATTTTATCTAGAAAGCGATGAACCAAAAATCTTACAGTTTCAAGTAGAAAAGTTTCTTGACTGTGTGGGACCAGCCACCTGTGTTATGGCTAGTGTCAGTCTCGAGCAAGCACTCGAGGTTTGGCATACCAAGGCTCTCTAGGTGGAAGAGAAGTGAGGTGTGCCCTTGCGGTGGTGAAGACGGTCCAAGTCCCCGGCCACTCCGCCGACCTACACGCCCCGGGAGACAACACTATTATGGTGGTCTCTGAACAGTCCTCCGACCGTTCCCAGCCCTTTCGGACCTGCCGCAGGGAGCAGCAGAGGCGGCAGGCCGGATGGAGGTCAGGCTGGCACAGGACTGAAGCGGATAAGGCAAGGCCTTGGAACTTGGAGCAAAGCACAGAGGAGTTCAGGACAAAGACAGGAAAAAGAGGGATGAGCAGGACCCTCAGGTGCTCTACCATTCCATTGCCAACGGGCAGCCCCAATGGACGGTCGTGGACCACACTGTCTCCTTCTCGCCCTACACAGCCCAGAGGCTGGTCGCGGACCACGAGAAGAGCAGGAGAAGCTCGGGAAGTCACTCAGCACAGGGTGAAAAACCTGCACAGTGGAAACCCCTCGGGTCCTCCAGAGTTGGAACTAGGAATCAGAAGCAAGAGTCTAGGAACTCGGAAGAGCAGCAGGAACTCTTGGAGGCATGGGTCCCACATCCTAGAGGATCGGGACTGGAACATCAGGAGCAAGCAGGAGCATCAGGACTGGAACATCAGAAGCAAGCAGGAACATCAGGACTGGAACATCAGGAAGTCCAAGGGAGACACAGCCTAGGTAGACTAGTGCCATTGCCGAAGCAAGAACTGAGTGCAGAGGAAGTCCTTTTATAGGACAGGAACAAGCAACTCCCTGGGAGGAGTTCAGATGGGCCACACCTGGCTGGCCCTATAACTGGAGAGAAGAGCTGCGGGCTGACCCCTAGGGAGAAGGGCTTGACCCAAACCAGGAAGTCCAGGCGAAGACTGAAGGAGGCCTCAGGCAGGCCCCGAGGACGTCGAAGGCCTCCCAGGCCATGGAGCAAAAGCTGGACAACCAGATCAGGTGAGATGCTGCTAATTGTAGGCCTAGACTAGGGGCAAAGTGCCTCTTTCTCTCACCTCAGAAACCCCCCACCCTCTACCCTGCACCTCCCTGACTGCCTCTCTCCTGTCTACCATCCCCGAGTCCCCTTCTTATCCCCACCCTTTTCTCACCATCCCCTCGAGTCCCCTTACCTCCACCCCCACTGTCTGCCCATATTATTCCCCTCATCTCGATCCTTTCCTTCTGTTCCCTGCCATCCTTCTGACTGCCTCCAATCCCTCTGCCCATCACCCCCATCACCCCCTCTCCTCCTCAATTTCTTCTCACTATCTTCCTAAGCAACACCGTTCCCCTGACCAACATTGCATCATCTTCCCTCCCCCTTTCTACTTGTCATTCCTGTTTTCCCTCTCCACTTTCCTGCGCAGCAGCATGAGTGTCTCCCTTCTTCCTGGTTCCCAAACAGCAGTCCCTCCTCCATACCGGGTCAGCCAGACCAGCATGGATACCATGGCAACAGGCAGCTTAAAACAGCAGTGGAAGGAGGCAATTGCAACGCACTCTCTCTCTTTCCAGTAAGAAGGTTGGCCTGTGGCACAATTATTTGTGATCATTTGAATGCGTGCCAGCTCCAAGCTTAATGGTTGCTCTGGTATTGGGGTAGTGGAGGCAGTGGAACAGGATGAGAGCTGATCTGCTGCAGCTGTTTCAGTGTCTGTGCTGGCACCCTCAACCTATTAGGCAGCGAAGGGCTGGAGGTGGGTGGGGCCCAACGTCCCCAGATCCTAATGCGATGCACCAAATTGCAGACAGGCAGGACAATGAAAGAAGGGCCTGCCACAACACTCCTTTCCGTTTTCCATCCTGGGCTGCACCAACCCACTCTGCAACCATTGCAGTTGCTCAAGTCAGGACATGACAGCAGTAGCAGTTGCCTGAGCAATAGCAAGGGAGGCATGGAGGATTGGACTCTGATGGAGAGAAAGCCAGAGCGCAGCTACAGCAGCAGACTCGTGATCAAGGAGAGGCAAACACTTGAGGCAGGTAAGGCATGCTTCTTGCTGTGGCTGCACTGCCACGCCAGCCTGAAGGCATCTGATTGGTGGTATTACATTGGAGGCCCCACTCATTGGCTGTTGAGCATGCCCCAGCTTGCCCCGTTGGTCACCCTACTTCCTGCACTGGCTAAAAAGCTCTGGAAGAGACTGAGGGATCCTTGAAGCAATGCGTGTGAAAACTCCCGCACATGTTCAGTATAGTCTTTACTGAGCTCTGAGAATTGGATCTGTGTCAGTGCTGTCAGATGATATCACCCACACGTAATGGCTGTCTACTCAGAACCCTGTTTAAAGGTAAGCAGACCTGCTTTCCTCCTCTACTGTCATTCCACTATCAGTTGGTGTGACTCAGGGTTCTATCCTGAGCCTTCTTTTCCCTATATACTAATTCCCTTGGTACTCTGATTTCCTTTTATGGCTTTCAATACCATTTTTATACTGGTGACTCCCAGATTTATCTTTCTACACTAGAAATTTCACTAGAAATCCAGTCCTGGATCTCGGCCTACTTGTCTGACATTGCTGCCTGGATGTCCCACCGCCACCTTAAACTCAACATGACCAAGACAGAGTTCCATATCTTTCCCCCCAAACCCATCTCTCCTCTTCCTCCTTACTCTTATTTTTGTGTATAACAGTCATCCTCCCAGTCCCCTCAGCCTGTAACCTAGAAATCATCTTTGATTCCTCTCTCTTTCTCTACACATATCCAGAAGTCTGCTAAAATGTGCCTTTTCTTTCTCTATAACATCACCAAAATCTGTCCGTTCCTTTCTGAATGCTGTACCAGAACCCTGATCTACTCTCTCATCTCCTCCCACTTAGACTATTGCAACCTGCTCCTCACAGGTCTCCCAGCAAGCCATCTCTCTCCACTGCAATTTACCCTATATTCAGCTTTATGGAATAACGTTCACCAAAGTCACTACACTCACATAACCTCTCTTCTGAAGTCACTGCATTGGCTCCCTATCCACTCCTGCCTTCAGTTCAAGCTCCTCTTTCTCACTTATAAATGCCTTCACTCTGCAGCACCTTACTACCTCTCCTCTCTCTCTATCTTTACATCCCTCCTCGTACAACTCCGCTCATCGGATAAGTCACTCCTATCTGTGCCCCTTCTCCTCTACTGCCAATTTCCAACTCTGTGCTTTCCACCTGCCTGTGCTGTGTGCTTGAAATAGTCTTCCTGAACTGGTGCATCATGCTCCCTCTCTCACCATGTTTAAATCCCTTCTAAAGACCTACCTTTTTGAGGCTGCTTTTAAATCTTAGGCCTGATTGTCTGCTTTTAATCCCTTTAATTAACTTTCTTTTTCCTTTTTATTTTCTTCTTTGCTATTGTCTTACTTTATGAAATGCCCCAAGTTCTCTTGTCATATTAGATTGTGAGCTCTAAAGAGCAGGTTTTGTTTTTTTTTTGTACAACATTGCATATGTCGTGTAGTGCTATAGAAATGTTTAGTAGTAGTAGTAATAAGGAGCCATTCATGTGAATATTCAGTAAAATGACTCATGAATGCCGATGTCATCTTTGTAATCTTACTGGCTAAGATCAAGATCATGTGCATTTGTTACTCACTGTCACTCATTTGCTAAAAACACTTGCCAGTTGCATTAGGGTTTTGAATAAGATTCCTAGCTATCTCTAAAAATGACTACATTCTGTTTAAACAATTCCCAGCTGGGGAATTTCTGGAGAGATTTCTTGCCCTTGAGGTACTATGACTGAGAACCATGTCAAATTAGATTTAAGGATGTGGATACTGGGGACTTTAAAATGAGATGAATGGTAATGTATAGTTCAGTAATTTGAAGAGTATGGATAATTTAAGCTCTCTGAAGGAGGGGTTAATTGACAGTCTTTGTCTTCTAAGGGGGAGGAGTTATTTTATTGGGGAATGTGTGAGTGCTTATATATGTTGTCATGAGAAGGTTCTTTGAGGTAGTGGTTGGTCAGGAAGATGTTTTTATGCGGGTTGGATATTTGGGGTTGTGATGGATAGTTGGAGATTTTGTTATATGCTCCTTAAAAGGGTATTGTTTGTTTTTTTAATATGTCAATGTATTGTACTATTATTGTATACATAGTTCTTTCTGTATGCCACTTAGTGCATATCTTTGAAGTGATGTGTGGCCTATAAGCTCAAATAACTTTGGAAGAATATAGCATGTCTGTATGTTACTGTTCATGTCAAGATGTGTAGTGATAGCTGAAGCCCAATTTCTCAATAGCTTAGCACAAGAGTATAAAGGGGTAATTTTTTTTTTTTTTTTTTTTGGCAGAGAGGTTACTGGTTGAAATCTGACTTGTTAACATATCTAATGACTCCAGTGGTTTTAGTCCAGCTCACAAATAAATAGGTTACCTGTATGTGTTGCTGAAATCATCAAGGTAATTAATACTCCAGGAAGCAATAGATGTACAGTTTTTAAGGGGCATGGAGTCTAAACTAGTTTAGTGTACCTAGAAGTGGTTCTTCAGAATACTCTTAAAACATATTGATAAGAGTTCCTGGAGAGGCTGTCGCTGCCACTGGCCCACTCTGTGTAACTTACTCTTAATGCTGTCAACCTGGAAAATTTTATCCAGCATTGCATTCATGAAAATATTTAAAAAAAAAAAAAAAGGTCGATTTGCCATATAAATGCATATCTGTAGGGCAGTGATAACGAGCTACAGTCCTCGAGTGCCACAAACAAGCCAGGTTTTCAGGATATCTACAATGAATATGTATTGGAAGGATTTGCATGCACTGCCACCAATGATATCAAAGTATTTTGTTCATTCAAAGATTGTTTATTCAGAATAGGTAACAAGTGAATTCACTTGTTAAGAATAGGTAACAACTTTTGAATGAAGAAAATACTTTATCATTGAACAGCCAGAAGTAACACCAACCATTCTTCCTTTATTGATTATCCATAAATACTCACATCTTCCACTTCACAAAATATATAATCTTTATATTTTTATTTGGACACTACTGATTGGGAAAAGATTTGTGTATGGTAATTTGTTTACAGTAGTCTGTTTCTTAGTAATCCTAATTTTTTGTTTGATGTCAGTCATTCCAGTTAAATTGTTTTTCTAACACTGGCAGATACTTGAGAGAACACACACACGCACACATTATTTCAGGTTAAATAAAGCTTTCTAAATTGAACATGATTTGCTTTTTTTCTAGTTGTTGCTGGGTTTTGTTCTTTTTTCCCAAGAGTAGTTCTACAGAAGCCTATTGCACAGATAATACATGTCATAGTCTAGGAAAACATTTTTGAGGTGAAGGCAAGTAGTATTTTACTTCGATAGCTGGAAAACTGTACCACTTCACAGTTCCATTTTCCGCTATGGCCCTTTGTCAGTATTGTGCAAGGTATACTTTTGGGGGGTAATAATATTGTGCATAAAGTCAGAAGATAGGTGCATATGTTACACTTGCTAAATTGTCTGTACAAATTTTTCTTGAAATTTTATGTGAATAATTTTGAAAATACAAAAGTGTGTGCATGAATGCAAACTTTACCCCTATCTCGCCCCGTGAACATCTTCACTTGTTCCATGTCAACTTATACATGAAAATGACAGACACGCATAAGTTTACACTCATATCGGGTGGGTGGTTTTGTGAATGCCTCTTCACAAGGAATGTAAAAGAATGCGTCAGCTTGGGTTACATGCATGCTTTTCTGCACACCAAGCCCCAGCCTATTTTATAACAGCTATTTACATGCATAAAACCATGTTTTAGTCATATAAATTACTTTGAAAATGTACCCCACTATGTGAATTATTTTTAACTCCTATGTATATTGTAACTAAAACAATAATCTGCAGATCAAAAGTATATACATTATGAAAGTAGCATTGTACATACTTACATTTATATAATCTGCTTTGTGCCTATCTTTAAGAAAATCAGAATATTAAATGTTTATAAATAATGTGTGTACGTGTACACACACATACAGCAAAATCCCCATTATCTATGCCTATTAATCTGAGAGTTTTTCACTCAAGTATTTTTTATGGAAGAAAAACCAATTCCACCTTTTTGTTTTACATCTTCATACAGTATTTATTTATTGAAATGTAACAAAGGTATAAGAACACCCAGATCACTCAATGGTCATGCTACTTACTGCTTATGCCCAGTCCTCTGGCACCTCTTTCCCCCCCCCCCCCCTCCCCACACACACACACACACACACACACACACACATACAACCTACCCCAACACCCTCCTTCACACATGCACACTCTGCCCCACTCTCCACACATACTGCTCACACCATTGTTTTGTTTCAGTATCAGTATTAATAATATATGGTATTGAAATGCTTTGACCTTTGTCACAAGTTTGAGAAGCTCTTTCATCAACTCCTGATCAGAAAATGTCAGTAATGTTTCAAGGCATTATCCAACAGTAGGCTTGGACACTTTAGTTTATTCACTGTGAGCTTCAGGTACAATCAATCTGTCTGGATCCTCAAACTTTTCTATAATTTTAGCATCAGTAAAGATTGGTGTAGCATCAAGGTTTTGATCAATGTTAACTCTCTCTTCAATTTCATTCTTTTTCATTTTAATGATGGGGTTTGTGGGGGTCAGCATTTTGAAGGACATCCAGTTTTTTTTTTCTCTTGCAAATTGAAACCTTCGAATTCTTCTTCATCAAAAGATCTCTGTGCAAAATTCACTGCTGTCCATAATTATCTTCAAGCTTTCCATAAAGTTTTACAACTTCTAGTGATAAGACACATGCCACATTGAAATTTGTGTCCTTAATGGTATCATGAAGAGTGCCTTCATTGATGTGTTGCTTCCTCGTAAAATCCCTTCTGTAGATGGCTTAAATGTTTTTGATAATTCCCTGATCCATTAGCTTTGTGAGTTTAACATTTAATTTTCAATAGGGAGAATATGGCAAAATGAGGAAAATAGGAAAAAACTAAAAGCTGCAGCTGCAAAAGTTAAGAATTTACATCGGGCATGGACATTATTTAAAAATGCCATTTTGGAAACCCACACCAGAATTATTCTGCAGATTGAAAAAGGAGGAAGGAAAGCCAAACAACTGCTAAATGTTTTCAAAATAATGGAAAGTGGATCCTAATGAAGGAAATAGAAAAAAAAAAGTATAAGTACTACTAAGTTAAATGCAAAGCATGGATAAGACTGGCAAAAAGAGAATTTGAAAAGAAGCTTGCTGTAGAAGCAAAAATTCACAATAAAACCTTTTTCAAATATATTCAAAGCAGGAAACCCGTGAGGAAGACATTTACATCATTAAATGATCAAGGGGTAAAAGGGGCATTTAGGGAAGACAAGGTCATAGCGGAAAGACTAAATGACTTCTTTGCTTTAGTGTTTACTGGGGAGATATCCATGCTGTTAACGATATTTAATGGTGATGATTCGGAGTAGATGAAACAAATCATAGTAAGCCTGGAAGATGTAATGAGCAAATCACTAGGACCAGATGGTATACATAATAGAGATCTGAAAGAACTAAAAAATGAAATTTCAGACCTATTACTAGTAATTTGTAACCTATCATTAAAATTATTTGTTGTACCTGAAGACTGGAGGGTGGCCAGTGTAATGCCAATCTTTAAAAAAGGCTCCAGGTTCGATCCAGGAAATGATAAACTAGTGAGCCTGATGTTCGTGCCAGGAAAATGGCAGAAACTATTCTAAAGAACAACGTTACAGAACATATAGAAAGACATGGTTTAATGAGACAAAGCCAACATGGCTTTACCAAGAAAAATCTTGTCTTGCCCATCTACTACATTTTTTTGAAGGGGTTAAGAATATGTGGATAGTGGTGAGCCAGTGGACATATAGTGTATCTTGATTTTGAGTAAAGTCCCTCATGAGAGACTGCTCAGGAAATTAAGAAGTCTTGGGATAGGAGGCAGTATCCTAGTGGTTTGCAAACTGGTTAAAAGATAGCAAAGAGTAGAACTGAATGATCAGTTTTCTCAATGAAGGGAAGGTAAATAGTAGAATGCCCCAGGGATCTGCACTGAGATTGGTGCTTTTTAACATATTTATAAATGATTTGCAAAAGGAAACAAATCGTGAGGTAATCAGAATTGCAGAGGCACAAAATTATTCCAAGTTTTTAGATCAAAAGTGGATTATGAGAAATTGCAGGATGACCTTAACTGACCAGGCATCCAAATGTCAGGTGAAATTTAATGTGGACAAGTTCAAAGTGATGCACAAAGGCAAAAATAAAACACAATAGTTATAATATGTTAGATTCCATATTTTAGGAGTGGCCAACTCCAGTCTTCGAGAGCCACAAACAGACCAGGATTTCAGGATATCCATAATGAATATGCATGAGATAAATTTGCAATTATGAATATTCATTATGGATATCCTGAAAACCTAGCCTGTTTGTGGCTCTCGAAGACCGAATTTGGCCACTCCTGCCATATGTGGAGTCATCACCCAGGAAAAAGACCTAGATGCTATTGCGGACAACACTTTGAAATATATGGATAATTTATTTTTTTTCTTCAGAAAAGTACTAAAACTGCTACAGAAGTGGGACGGACCTTTGCCACTATGTTTTCTGACATTGGTTTTCGGCAGAAGCTTCTTGAAACCAAAACTGAAGAAGAATTTAAGGAAGCTTTGGTACACCAACGACACCTGTTAACTGTGGACAACCAGAGGCCCTCATCTATGAATGAAGGTCACAAATTGCAACATCACAAGCCTCTCAAGGTATGGAGGTGGGGAAGATGGTGACCACAACATGCTTTGTTTTCATCATTTTACTCTTGTCATTTTAGCTTGAGTGTAACCTATGCAACTTACTGGTTTTCTAGCAGAATCCTACAGTACTACACAATTGTTTCTATATGCTGTTGAGATTTCATTGGTTTCCTGAAAATTCATACACATAACCTCTGTTTAGGTGGGACAGCGCCTTTCCATGTTCACCACCAACACTTGATTTGCACTGGCTGAAGTTGTATCCAATGTGGTTTTTTCTTACCCAGTTGTCTGCTGAAATAGTCACAAGGCACTTTTGTCATTTCTAAAACCATGTTCGTTTTAACGAGCTGGAAGATGTATCCTGAAATTTTATCTTAATCTTTCATCCCTAAAAGACTTAAGTTGGTTTGTGGTTGCTGCAAGTAATTGGAGTATGAGAAACGGTAAAGGCACACTAGGGTATTGCATTAGCTTGGTAAATCTTATTCTTTTGTTTGGCTACTGAAGGTAATATTGGATAATCGCACAGGACTGAGGTGAAAGAAAAAGCAGTAACTAGAAAATGCAAGGATTAGAGCACTGTATGTGCTGGGTGTTCAAGCATAGAGAATGTCAATTACGTTAATTCAAGTAAATGGTTAAGATGAGAAAAGTCAATGCAGAATAAAGAGAGTGTTGCATATAATTAGTGTTTTGCAGCAGAACCAGCATTTTGAAAAGTTCAAATGCAGCTAGAGTTGTGGTTCTTTGAAGAACCCCAATATTAACTGCAAGGCATGGTTATTCCAGGAAGGCAGTAACTATGGCAATTTGAATTCTTGCAGTGCAAAGGATTAAATAGTCCTTGTATGAAGTGTAGAAATATGCTTTCAGCTGCTTCTGCTTGCTCTGTACCTGTCCTAGTTAGATAGTAAACAGAAGGCATCAGACTTTCTTATAATCTCATTCAGTTATCTTTCACAGGCACTAAATTATACTGGTATGTTTGAAAGTGTTGAAGGGAAGCAGGAAACAACTTTTGTAAGATAAAAATTAAAACATAACATTTCTCAGCAGAATAGCCTAGGCCTCTAATTTGGATGTTTGCAAGAAGTTATTCACATAAGTAAATCTCCAAAAAGCCAGCTGTTCCCCAAGGTCTGTCAAAATACTGTTTGCAAATATGAGAGCTGTGGGCTGACTGTCTCCAGATAGTTGCCCATTTCCATGGATCAGGGATTTGCAGAGCAGACTCTAGCATCTACAGCAAAAGTCCTCAATCTGTTTTAAACAGTTGCCTTTATATTTAGATATTTATTATAATTTTTCATACATTTCACAGCATAAATCAAGTAGATGCAAGCAGTTAATTTTCAGAGGCAGTTTGGTAATTTTATGATTTCGTAGTATTTGTTCATTTTATTTTGTGTCTGACTAAGGATTTGCTGTACTTGTTTGTAAACTGCATATAAAAATGAGTCTGGGACCAGTCACGTGGCTTGGCAGTAGCATACTGTGCTTTATTTGAAGTGCTACATCCAGCAGGGCTGGGGGCTCGAACTTGAGCAGCGAGACAACTGTTGCCACAGCAGCAAACCCTACCAACCTAAGAGCAACCCTGAAATTTTACTTTCTAAACGGATTTCCCTCAAGGCCAGTGAAGGTATATGTGCTGCCTGGGCAATGCAGAGTTGGATAAAATATTTAAAAAAAAAAAGATTGAGAAGATCAGGAGGTCAATATTCAAAACTATACATTTAAATGGCTAATTTGTGAGTTAGATACGGTAACTTGTGAGTTATCCATCTAAATGGCTTTGAATACTGACCTCCAGCTGTTTGCATGCATTCATGTTGCAAGACCACATCTTGTTCCCAATAAAATTATCTTGAGACAGAAAATTTTATATCAATGCAATGATTTAAGAGAACATTTTGCTTATAAGAACATGTTAGTGCAGTTAATAAATGTTTTTGTAGGAGAAATTTACTATAATCTCAAAATGAGGAATCTATTTACATGTTCTTGCAAGAAGAATTTTCTTTAGCAATTTTAATTTTAGTGTGAAACTGGTTTCATGTTTAGCTACTCTTAGTTATTGCACAGGGACGATAACTTTTAAAGAGGCATGTGGGTGCACATGTGTGCGCGTTTGCCGGCTCGTGTCAGAGATGCATCCATTTTATGACATACGTTTGCTATAGCCTGGACATGTGTACATGTGCGCACAATTTTAAATGCATGCAAATGCTACTTCTACTGCATAAATGGGGGAATTTTATCAGGGGTCTCCCCATGACGCCATTTGTCGTTTTCCCAGTTTGTTCTCAGTTCACCCAGTTAAGAGAGAGGACTTCCAAACCCCCTAAATTTAATATCCACCCTTGCCCCCTGTTAGCCCCCACCCTTAAAACCTTGCTGACCAGCCTAGATTTTTTTGTTTTATTACTTATACGCCACCTATATCAGAAGTAAATTTACACGGCAAGGGACCCCTGTGCTCACAAGGATGCATAGGTATTTATGCACATATTTCTTGGCTAGGCCTCAACATGCCCACGCTCTGCCCCTTTTTGATTCTTTTCACTTGTGCTTGCCGTGGGGGATACGCATGTCTATGGGCAGCTTATAAAATCCACTCAGCGTGAGCCAGCCCAACTTGTGCACATATTTCCCAGTGTTGGCCTGCGCAGGGCTTTTAAAATTTGCCTTCTGTTCTATTGAGTATTTTATATGGAGATTTTTCTTTGCAGTCTTTAGGCCAGCTGCACAAAGCATTTTTCCCATGCACACAAAATGAGAAAACCCTTTAATCTATTTAGTACTTTGTCAGCAGTATTGTTCATGAAGACCTCTATATGTATTAATACAACAAAGCATTTGATGTGCCATGAAATGGGCAGCACATGCTACAGAAGCATATGGTTGTACTCATTTTCTCTGTCTCCTAAGGCTAGCCACTCTTACATTTTGTTCTCCCTGCTTAGGGCAAAGGGGATCTGTAAAAAGTACTAGTTTGTCTATTGTGATTTTCAGTCTGACCTGTGGCTTCAGGATTCTTTTGAAATATCAGTCTGCTAATCCCAGAACCTTAGGAAGATTATTGCTTTGGCAGTTTATATTAGCTCAAGTGTCTTTAAGTTTACACTGCTTTAGAATTCACAGCAACGTGGTGTCAGGTTAATGAATCTTTTGAACAATCTTCTCAGCTATTGTGCATAATCACAAGGAACTACATAAGTACTGGAGGTTTACAGTAGATATTAAAATTCTGGTAGCAGGTTTTATACCTGTAGCAAGGAATAAAAACAGTATAATGGCTCAGAAAAGCAGACTACATTAGTTGAATTGCTCGATGGCTTGGCAATAACAGTACAGACCATTTAATCTTGCCTCTGGACCTTTGTGGTAGAGGTCTAAATATAATTAGCTTCTAATAGCCATTATGTATATATAAAGAATTCTTAATCTCATGCCATGTTCCAGTGAATGTTATCCATATCACCATTAAAAAAAAAAATGGGAGAGAGAAAAATAAACAATCTGCATCACAATTTGTGTTCACTGGAATCCCTGTTTTGAATATCCTCCGAAAGGCCAGGGAATGAATAAATGTGGAAGAAAGAGCTATCCATTCCCTTCTAGAAGTATTTCTTCCTGGACAAGGTTGAAGCACATTGGCAGGAGGGTATATAGAAAGTTTGTAATCATTTTCAGACTTTGTGATTTAACAATGGACTTCTGGTTGGTTTTTTTTTTTTTTCTTAAATTTAATCTTTATTATGCTTTTCAACATAAAACACTCGATTTGATATTTCAGAACTTGATGGTAGATTACAGTAAAGCAAATTAATAGAATATGGAAATCGGTAATACATTAACCATAATCTTCCATTAGTTAGCCCACAACAAGGGGAGAAAAAACAGAGGAATAAAGACCAAAAAGGAATGGGTGTAATTGACTTATCATACAAAGTTACTAATAGGTGTTATAAAGGAGTGTAAAGTAGACCTTCTTTAAAAGCCTGGGACCAGGCATTTAGCCTGCATGACTTGCTGGTCAGAAGTTACATTTCCACTTCCACGACTACAGAACAATCCTGCAATCAATAATCTTCTCTAAGCTAGATTATTGCAATTCCATTCTATTAGGTCTACCGTCTTCCCACACTAAACCCCTCCAGATGGTTCAGAACACGGCAGCCAGAATTTTGACAAACACAAGAAGAAGAGACCACATATCCCCGATTCTCAAAGACTTACATTGGCTACCAGTTCACTATAGAATTTTATATAAGTCCATTACCACCATCTACAAAGCTCTCCATCAACTCTCTCCACTTAACCTCCAAATCCCATTTAAAAAACATACCTCCGACAGACCAATCAGAGAGTCCTACAGAGATTCACTACAGGCTCCTCCTGCCAAAACCTTTCACCATAAGACTCTCAGAGACAGGGCTTTCTCCACAGCAGGACCTACTCTGTGGAACTCCATCCCACCAGAACTGAGACAGGAACCCTGCCTTCCAACATTTAGAAAAAGACTTAAAACTTGGCTATTTAAACAAGCCTTCCCAGATCCTAACTAAATGATAGCAATTTTATAAGAGATAGTAATTTATTCAAGAAACTTCACAGTATAATGTATATAATGTAAATAAGGTAATCCTTACAGTTCTACTCTCTTATTCTTATCTCTCCTCCAAGTTTAAGACCCTTGTTGCAATGTAACTTTTGATCTCCTTGCACTTGTTTATGTTCTGTTCTTTGTTCTCACCCCTTGTTACATGTAAACCGGCATGATGTGGTTTCTAATCATGAATGCCGGTATAGAAAAAACGCAAATAAATAAATAAATAAGTTGCTGCTTGGCAAATCTTACCAGTAAGAGCCAAGCCACTTTCAAGCTGCCAGATGGGAGAGCCAGCTATTCAGGTGTCAGAAGTGCCATCCTGGAAAGAGCGGGCTATACGATGGAAAATACCAGCAACAGTTCCAGAGAATCATTCTACAGCCCAGAGAAATTTTATGAAGCCTTTTCCATCTGATAAAAGATGCTGGATGGAAGTGGATACAACTAGAGGTAAAGATAGGCTTCGAGGTAGCCAATCATGTCCTTCTGGAGCAGATCCTAGATGGGCTGGACTGGCCCATATGGAATTCTCACCCTGAAGAAAGCGCTAGAAGTGGCAGATGTCTTCCATCAGGCTCAGTTGATGCCAGAATTGATGCAAAAGCTAGAAAGACCACCGACACAAACTCTCTGTTGTGGCAATGAGAGTACAGGAGTCCAGCAACGATCCTCAGAGTAGGTTCCATACTTAGATCACATTGCCCAGGCTCCTCAATTTGTTTCAAATGTGGAAGGAGAGGTCATTTGGTCAGAGATTGTTGATACTAAGGAAACGAAGCCATGGACATCAACTTAGTAACACAGCTAGCCCTAGAAGCTAAAGCTTACACTGACATGGGAGGACCGTCAGAGGAGGAAAGAAGTCTCTGAGGTACCTGCCCACCTGGGCAGCAAGAGTCCGGAATGGACATGAGGAAGAATGTTGCCTCTATGATAAGGAAGAGACTGAAGAATCATTTGTAGGAAGCGGCAAAATAAAAGCAGAGCAAATCCGCGGACATGCACCTACTGTGTGGCAAAAGTCCATGCTGTTAAAGATTGTCCATGACTTGAGGATTTAGAATGGAAGAGCAAGCCAGTGAAGCTCCACACAGGGGAGTTTAATTGAACGAAGGATCAGAACAACGAACCCTTTGTTGGAACTGTTAGAGTTAAGGTAGAGTAAATCCCACAGGCATGCTCCCATTCTCAAGGACTGACCCCCAACTTAAAAATGAAGAGTGGAAGTGCAAATGGGAGCATACCTTTGCGAAGATACAAAGCTATAATTTGGTGGATGATCCACATGGGGGTCTTTCGGATTTCGTGATCTCAGCTGAACTAAATGAAGTTTCCACTCAAGCTCTGGTAGATTCAGGATGCGGACAGACTTTCATCTGTAAAGACCTAACCCAGAGAGGACAGATCAATTTCAAGAAGGCGGCAACACTTGCGTGTATACATGTTGACCAACAGCAGAACTCAGTCTGGTTCTGCTGTCTATTCCATCAGGGCAAGCCATTGTGAAAGGGGAATACTTCCTGAGCTCCCATACCCTGTTGTTCTAAGGTGTGACTGTCCCCAGTTTGAAACCCTGTGGGGCCAGCTCACGGACAGTCAGGCTAACCCAGATGACTTAAAAATATACTCTTTGGGAGCTTGTCCACAAAGGCAGCACCGGAGTGGAAAACTTGAGAAGGCCCAGTGGTTAGAAGCCACTTATGGCAGATGTTCCCAGGGAATAAGAAAAGAGGAGGCATGCTTGATGGGAAAGAGACCTGCCAGGGACTTTATCGTCTCAACAGTGCAGAGTAATGGACTTCTTCAGGGGTAACCCGGATAAAGATAAAATAGACACGAGACCTGACAGGGTCGAGCTGAGGGGGAGGGTATGAAATGGAGTGTATGGTAAACCATTCTTAAAAAGCCTGGGACCAAGCATTTAGCCTGATCCACATTAAGCCACAGACAGTAAGGGAGTTCTGTTCTGAGGGCATTTTCCATAGAAGGGGTTAAGAAGCTAGGCCCAGGGAGAACAAGATGCCCCCAGGGGAAGAGACAGAAGCGAAGGAATGGTCAATACTGACTCGTTGAGTATAACATAGTTGTATTTTTGCTTTTGAAAACTGCTAAGGTAAGAAACGTTTGTTTTTCTGCAAGTAATAAAAAGTTTATGAGCAAAGAGCTAGAGTCTAGCCTAAATCTATTTTCTAGCCAGTCACAGACTGCACTTGGTGCTAGAGTGTCTTTCTTTTTTTCATTTTATTTTTCTTTAGTTACATTGGCTATTTGACTCTCCAAGTCGAGGGTTGAGTCAAGTATTACTCTTAGACGTTTTACTTCGTTCTGAGGCTATAGGGTGATATCACCAAGTGTAAGTAGGGAAATGATTTTGGGGCTTGGAGTGTTGTTGATCCAAAGGATTGTTGTCTTATCTTTGTTTAATTGAAGCTGTTTTATGGTCATCCAGTTTAACAGTGTAAGGCACCTGCTAAGAAGTGCTCCCATGAGTCATCTCATAGGAGGATTGTGTGTATGTATGCATAAATGTATACTGTGAAACTGAGGTTTCTGATGACAGCTAAGGGCTGGAGGTAGACTGTCGAGGTTAGCTGAGAGCCTTGGGGCATACCTCAACACTAAGGTTTAGTGGAGGCCATGACCTAATTTATATTCTACTTCTTGCCAGTGATAAAGGATTGTAATCAGTTGAGGGTAGTGCCCTCTATGCCCTAATTAACAGAACTTGGGATTAATAGACTAAGGTGGCAGAGAGATCAGGAAGGACAAGAAGGCCAGGTCTTCCTTGTTCTGTCATTAGTTGCCCATCATCAATGAGCAAGAGAAGGAGTTTTTGAGCTGTGTTCTGACCCTAGTCCTGACTGAGGTCTGTCTAATCTATTTTACTTCAAATTTAGAGAATTTGGTTAGGATGGGAAGATTAAAGATGGGGCAATAATTGGAGCACACTGATAGGGTCTTGAAGGATTATTTAGGATGGGTCTAATGTTGGTTGTTTTAAAGAAATCTGAGTAGCTTCTGTTGTATTCACTAAATGTGTAGTTTTTTTAAAAGGCAGTCACAATTTTAAAGTTAATTCTGTAATCAAACCGAAATAGAGAGACCTGGACAAGATTCATTACATTTAACATTTAATATTGATCACTAACTATGTTACCGAACCTTATGGCCCTTTTGTAATCGGACAAATTGCAGCATTATTACTTTTATGTGCCTTAATGTAAACCGTTGTGACGGTCCCCACCAAACGACGGTATAGAAAAGATTTAAAATTAATAAATAAATAAATAGAATGGGTAAATGTGAGTCGAATGCCTACTCTTTTCAGATATTAGGTTTAGGGGGCACTTCATGACATTAGCAAGTAGCATATTTAAAACAAATCTGAGAATATTGTTTTTCACTCAATACACAATTAAGCTCTGGAATTCGTTGCCGGAGGATGTTGTTAGTAGTTGAGTTTTAAAAAGGTTTGGATAAGTTCCTGGAGGAGAAGTTCATAAACTGCTATTAATTAAGTTGACTTAGGAAATAGCCACTGCTACTATTGGCATTAGTAGCATTGCATCTATTTAATGTTTGGGTACCTGCCAGGTACTTGTAACCTGGATTGGCCACTGTTAGAAACAGGATGCTAGGCTTGATGGATCCTTGGTTTGATGCAGTATGGCAACTTCTTTTGTTCTTGGGTGTTCATGATATTGACTAGTTGAGGTGAGGTTGAGTCTGGGATATTTGTAAGCAATCAGGCGCAAACTCTTTCCTACCTAATTTCCCCATTAGTCTATTTACGTCCACATTCCCAAACTTTTGAAGATGTCAAGTGTGGAGGTTTTGGCATCATTTGGCTTGGGTGAGGCAATTCGGACTGCTTCACCTGGATTAGGCAAAGACTGGACATCATGCTCATTCCAATGGGTATTAGGGTTTGGTTTTTTTCTGAATTGGCTGTAGGGTGGTTATTATGCAGTTTGAAATGTGATCAGAGGAACAAGTCTGTCACATCTGATTCTAGTTAGTATTTACTTTTCCCCCCAGTATTTGGTTTCTTAGATTTGATTCTTTCTTATGAGTGGGTTATTGTGGCCATAACTGTAGTGTCTTGCTTTTCACTTGGTCTACAAGTAGTTTGTTCAGATTTCAAGCAAAGTTGGGTGTAAGCTAAGGTTGTCTGAGTTTGGGTACTTTAGGTTGCTTGGTCCAGGTTTCCATCAAATGTGTTTTGAATTTCATTTTTGTTTTGGAAAAATTTGACAAACTGAGAACAGTCTGGGGTTGTTCCCAAGTTTTGCTGAAGCATTGCAGGGGGGTTTCTAGAGGTCAGTAACAATGTGGACCAATTCTTTTGTAGGGCTTTTCACCTCATTAATGGTATTGGAATGGAAGTCATTTTTGGCCTTGTTGATTACTCTTTTGTAGTTCTTGTAGGATTGGGCCTAATCTGGTTTGGCCTCTTGTCTTGATTGTTTCCATCAACTTTCGTACTTGTGGCAGATTTTGTAAAGTTGTCTGGCATGGTCTGTGAACCAAGACAAAGAACAGTTGGGGAGGAGGGATCTGTCTTTCAGTGGAGCTACTAGGTCTAGAGCAGTTTCAAAGGATTAATTTCAATGAAGGACTAGGTCATTGACCAATTCTCCTGTGAAAGTCTCTAGTTTGGCATCAAACGTTTCAATAAATTTGGCCATGTTATTTTTCCTCTTATCTTGATAATCTGTTTGGGAGTATGAGAGTTCTTTTTCTCTGATCTCAGGTTGAGTCGGAATGTGATCATTGCACGCTCAAACTAGATCACAGAGGAGGTCATCAGTTTTTGAGTGGAGTCATTCGCTACCAATGTGTTTGAGGTATTAAGTCAGTGATGTGTCATGTGCTATGCAAATGTGTAAAGTTTATTTAATTCAGATCAAATGGTTTTGTAGTGAATAGAAAGCAGGAAGTTTTGCTATGTTTTGGGTCAACAAAATGCTAGTTGAAGTCTCCCAATATTAAAAAGTGGGGGATGTCTAGTTCAATTTGGAGACTAGGTCTACGAGATCTTTGCTTTTATATGGAGACATTCATAGTTGGGGTGGAGGCGGTGGAGACCCTGCTTTCAGTTTTTAAGATGGGTATCAACTATCAGTGTAGAATTGCCACTCCCCCACCAGTTTTGCCATATCTGGGTTGATGGTAGATGATATAGCCTGGTGGGAATAGTTGTGTTAGAGAGTGACCACCTTCTCTATAAGCCAGGATTCTACAGTAAAGGCCGATCAAGGGAATTGGTTAGGAGTCCATGAATAATCAAGCTTTTGTTTAGCATCAATTTTGCATTAAAGTGCATACAGCCCAGGGGAGCCTTTATGGTTAGGTTATCGGTGATGATGTCACTTTGCACTTGCTTCAAGTGGGATCTGTCCGTCTTAGGCATTTGACTTAGGGAAGCAATATCAGGGAACAATCTTGCCCCTTCGGTGGTGGTGGCTAGTTCAGTAGGAGGTTGAGTTGTGGTTTCATGGGGGTAGATATTTTGGCCTAGTTTTGAGCAAACATCTGCATTTTCTGAAGTTCTCAGAGTAGATTCCATGGCCTGCAGTTACTTTGATAGTCTTGTGTTTTGGGGGAAAGGCAAGGAGACCTGTGGTCAAGTATAGTTGCCATGATCAGGAGTGAGCTGACTGCTAAAGTCAAATAAAAGCAATTGAGGTAATTTTCAAAAGGATTTATGCCCATAAAACTAAGTTTTTGAAAATTGCTACTTTTACATGCATAACTCCTTTAAAAATTTACTCCGTTGGACTGAATTTTCTAAAGATTTTACATGCATAAATGGGCTTTTTAAAATGCTATGATATGTGCTACTTTTGTGCATGAAACTCCTTTGAAAATTCACTCCAAGGTTCTTGTTCAGTATATTAAAGTGTCTTTAGTATTAAAACAACATAGCATAAGAAGTGAATGAAAGTGTAACATTTATGCTTTACAGGAATAGCAGTACCAGAAAAATGCTGTGCACATTTAGATTTCTAAAAATGTAGGAATTTGCATATTTTTTATCAAGGTTTTCCATTTGAACTGTGCCTGTTTGTTCAAGATAGAAAACAGAAAAAAACCCAAAATAAATTGTATAACATCTTTTATAAAAATGAGAAGTTCCATCTAGAGGTACAGGTGCCTACTTTTCGGGACACACGCATGCATCCATGGTCTGCACATATGAGTGGATCTTGGGGGGGGGGGGATCTCTGGGAGTCTTTGTATGCCTCTTTGACACACACTCCTTTCTGCTCCTCAGAAAACTTCTTTCCCTTCAAAAAGCAGGGATACAAAGGGAAGTTGTACATCAAATCCATAACAGAGTAGATGCATACAGTAGTGGTTTTTTCAGAGGGTCGAGAGCCTTGGAAATCAGTGTTCAGATCCCTTTTCTTGCACTGATGCTCCTTTTAACCTTGGGCAACTCTTGTCTCTCTTCATTGCCTCAAGTTCAGAATTAGATTGTACATGAATTTGTAACTTTCCTTGAGCTTGGGTTTGAAAGGCAAATGAAATCCATACAATGGATGTGAAATCTATTCTTTGTACACTATAGTTCTCCCCCCACCCTCAAATTTTCTTCTGTCTACCTTGAGGGGAGAGGGAGTTGTCAGCTTTGTCTTTTAGGTCTCTGTCCACTGTGATTGATTTCACTGTGTAACATCTGAGACTAGGGAAGGGGGAATGTTTTAGTGGTTCATGAACCCATGTTTACTGATATAACATTTCCTTCCTTTCTCTAGCTGCACGAGTTTTTTAATGTGGGGAAGGGAATATTTGATGATATCGCACGCAGGTTGGCAGTGTATCCTTTGGACTTCACTGATGGTATGTATGTAAGCCACTTCCTGAGAAAAAGTTAGCCAGATGTTTAAATTCTTATGCAATTTTTTTCATTAAAAATGCCAGCACTATCAGTGTCATTAATATATCTGTAATGTTTTTGTTAAACTAATAGTCAAAACAGAGCTCTGTAGCTAATCAGGCTAAGATTTTTTGTTTTGGACACTGATTTTTTTTTATATTTTTATGTGATGTAAAAAAAAAAAAAAGAGAGGTTTTATGAAGCTTGAAATTTCAAGACGTGAACAGGAAGACATGGGAGAAAAATAAGCATAAGTTTGATGAATTACAGTCCCTCTTCAACTTCACTCTTTTTTGGCACCAACTGTTAAAATTGTGTAGAAAATGAATTGTTATATAATGAATGTTTTATAATTAACTAATGATATATACCAGTATGTGCATTTATGGAGTATTTTTACATGTCCTATTTTTTAAAGTTGATTCTACTGCTACCAGAGGCCCGCATAATTGTAACTAGCTAGTCAAATTTTTCCAGCACTCTAGCAGATCTATATAGTACGGTGTGCTCGGTCGGTGATTGGATGCGCATTTTTTACGCACATCTGTTACCCCTATACTGTAAGGGGTTTAGCGCATCAAAAGTGCACAGCTAGCCCCCTGCATGTTGATGAGGCTATTAATTAGTCACCTGGGATACTGAAAGTAAAATGTGCGGCCAATCCGCACATTTTACGCTCAGAAATTAATGCCTGCAGGCGTTAATTTCTGAGCAACCCGGAAAAGTGTACAGAAAAGCATACAGAAGAAAATACTGCTTTTCTGTACACCCACCGACTTAATATCCTAGCAATATTAAGTCGGAGGAACCAAAAATTTAAAAAAAAAAAAAAATCTGCCCGCCGGTCAGCAGGTTAGAAAAACGGACACTCAATTTTACTGTGGCTGTCAGCGGGTTCGGAAACTGACACCTGTAAAATTGAGTGTTTGTTGTCGGAACCCGCTAACAGTCACCTCTATGCTAATAAAGAAGCACTAGGGACGCGCTATTGTTCCTAATGCCTCCTTATTAGAGCGACCCCTCATTTAAAAACAGAATTGTGTGCTCAGAAGGGGTGGCTGGGCACGCATTGAGAGAGCAGGCGCTCAACAAAGAGCGCCCGCTCTCCCGCAGTTCTTACAGTATTGGCCTGTAGGTTATTCAGCAGAGTTGTACACAAGAAGAGATGCCCCAGGTCATGATTACCTAGATAGCAGAATCAGAGTGTGTGAAGTGTAAAACCAAGGGCTTAGCCCTTCCCTCATAGTCATTTGAAATGAGTTGGTGGTATGCTTGTTGCAGTGTAACTTAACAATGTGATCCTTTTTCTGGGATCCTGGAGCTGCATGTGGCTGTTCTCAGAAAGCAGATTTTTAAGAACCATTCAGAGGAAAATGAAGCTAATATTTAGAATGGGCTTCTGTAGATTTTGATCATTTTGTAAAAAATGAAACCTGTAGGAGACCTGAGTCTGTTCTATGATTTTCAGATAAGATCTCAGTTTTCTAGGCTAAAAGTCACTCAATTAATTCAGCTACTGTGCAAAAGGATGTTTCAAGAGCTCGCATCATTAGTTGAGTCTCGTAATAAAGGGAATGAATAGCTCATGAGAACAGGCACTGGGTTACTGAGTATTTCACCTCAGGGTTCTGCGTTCAAATTTGATTAAGGATAGTAGTGATTAAACGTCATTACCATTTGAAGATCATTCTAGTGGCCAGTGTGAGATTTAATATTTTTATTCCGCTTTTTGCAGCTGGTCAGTTGTCTTCAAGGTAGATTACAGTGAGATAGGTTGGGTCAGAAGTTAGGGAGGTATTATATTTGAAGGCATTATATTACAAGGCAAATTACAGAGAGGTTAGCTCGAAAGGAATGGGCATTACAGTAAAAAGCACTATATTGCAAGGTGAATTATAGAGGGTCAGCAGCAAGGGAGGCATTACATTACAGGTACATACAGTTGTGCTCATAAATTTACATACCTCTGGCAGAATTTATAAGATGTGTAGCATTTGAAGAATACATGAGTGATCAGACAAAACATGTCTGTTATTTTTCATGTGTTTCAAATTAACATTATTATGCATCACAGAATAGCACAATCATTAAACAAACCATAGCAAAAAGGGAAATAATAAAATGGTCCTATTCAAAAGTTTGCATACGCTTAGTTCTTAATATCGTGTATTGCCCCCTTTTGCATCAATGACAGCTTGCAATCTTTTGTGATAGTTGTGAATGAGGCCCTTTATTTTCTCATGTGGTAAAGCTGCCCATTCCTCTTGGCAAATCCTGTAAATTCTTTGGTTGTCTAGCATGAACTGCATATTTGACTTCTTCCCAGAGTCACTCAGTGATGTTGAGGTCAGGAGGCTGTGATGGCCACTCCAGCAACTTGACTTTCCTCTGCTGCAGCCACTGAAGGGTCGACTTCGCCTTATGTATTGGTTCATCGTCATGTTAGAAAGTCCAAGTGCGCCCAATGCGCAGTTTTCCTGGCTGATGAACACAAATTCTCCTCCAGTATTTTTTGATAAGATGCTGCATTTATCCTGCCATCAATTTTAACTAAATTCCCTGTGCCGTCGAGGCTCACATACCCCCTAAACAGCAGAGATCCACCTCCATGTTTCACAGTAAAGATGGTGGACTTTTTTCATAGTATTTGTGGTTCAATTTTGGTCTCATCACTCCAAATTATTTTGTTCCAGAAGTTTTGAGACTTCTCTATGTGCTGTTTGGCATATATTGTAAGTGGGCTGTTGTGTGGCACTGGTGCAACAATGGCTTTTTTCTGGCAACTCTGCCATGCAGCTCATTTTTGTTCAAGTAACTCCATATTGTGCATGCTGAAATACCCACACCACTTTGTTTCAAAGAAGCCTGTCTTTCAATAGAGGATGCTTTTGGGTTTTTCTTTGCATCCTGACAAATTTTCCTGGTGGTTGTCTGAAGTCTTTTTTGTCTACCTTTGTATTAACAGAGCCCATAATTTTCCACTTCTTGATCAGAGTTTAAACAGTACTGATTATCATTTTTAAATGTTTGGATATATTTTTATATCCTTTTCCCGATTTATAAAGTTGAACTACTTTTGCTTGCAGATTCTTTGACAGTTTTTTTTTTTTGCTTTCCCCATGCTTGGTGACCACCAAAGTCAATGCAACCCTGAATGAAATGCACAAGGGTTTCTCAAGAGCTAAGAAACTCAGACTATTAAACAATAAACTTTGTCATTCGCTGCCATCACCTTCACAGTGTTAACACTATCATTTACTAATCAAATCACATCTAATCGGACTCAATCTTGTAACCTTGTAAATAATTTGCTGTAACTTATATCCCACCCTCTTCACCTCTAACTCCCAGTTATTTATTTCCCTGTTTTATTGTAACTGTCACTCTCCCTACAATGCTCTTGTTTCAGTTGTTTGAGTTATCACTTTCTTACACACTTTGTTAAATGTAAACCGGTTTGATGTGATCCATGTCATGAAAGCCGGTATAGTAAAAATAACAAATAAAATAAAATAAATATTTATACCCAGACACTAATTACAATCAAACAAGGCACAATTGTGGATACCTACCCTTCATTGCCATCTCAACCTGCATGTGTCAACTAGAGTGTATATTATCAGCTCAAACATTCAAGCATATGCAAACTTTTGAACAGGATCATTTTATTATTTCCCTTATTGTTATGGTTTGTTTAATGATTGTGCTGTTCTGTGATGCATAATAGTTTTAATTTATGCATCACAGAACAGAATTTTTTCTGATCACTCATGTTTTCTTAAAATGCTAGACATCTTACAAATTCTGCCAGAGATATGTACTACTTATGAGCACAATTATAGGTATTAGAACTGTACAAAAAATAATTATGCTTTTTTAAAACTAAAGGACTAAATTTAATATTTTTCAGAAGATGCTTTCGTTTTTCAGATTTCTTTATCGAAAGCAGTGTTCTCTGATTTAGATTCTGTATAGGCATAGAATTTAATGTCACATAATGACCACAAGGCCCATCTAGTTATTTTCGTATATTAGTCAGTACCACAGGCCCTACATTACCCTTATTTTCGGAAGAGTAAAAATCCTCAGTTTATCTCATGCTTTTGTGAATTCAGATATCATTCTTTACGTGCTGCATCCACCGAGAGGGTGTTTCATATATCTACCATCCTTTCTATGAAGAAATATTTCTTTACATTAATCCTGTGTCTATTCCCTCCATCTAATATTGCCCTAAACTTAATGGTTTCATTTCTGCTTGGGACACCTTACTTCAGACATGGGTAGTTAATTGACAATGAGATTTTTATAGCCAAAAATACTGTAAAAATAATTAAATACAGAATTCATATGAAAACAGAGGAGAACTTTTTCAGCATCTACCTCAATGTACTCATTTTACAAGAAGGAAGAAGCATTCTTTAATTTTTCTCTACCTGCTTCACATAGTAGATGGGGAGACTAGATAGATCATACAGTCTTTTTTTTTTCTGCTATCACATTTCTAGAGATGCTTATTCTTTGCAGAACTTAATTCTGCTGCATTAAGTTAAATTATGTATCATTGTACAGATTGGGGTAGATTTTTTTAAAATGCGCGTTCGCGTACTTTTGTTGGCGCACCAGTCTCAAACAAAAGTACGCTGGATTTTATAAGACACGCGCGTAGCCGCGCATATCTTATAAAATCCTGGATCGGCGCACGCAAGGCTGCCGATTTTGGGCAGCCGGCGCGCGCTGAGCCGCGCAGCCTGCCTCCATTCCCTCCGAGGCCGCTCCGAAATCGGAGCGGCCTCGGAGGGAACTCTCTTTCGCCCTCCCCTCACCTTCCCCTCCCTTCCTCTACCTAACCCACCCCCCCGGCCCTATCTAAACCCCCCCCTACCTTTGTCCACGGATTTACGCCTCCCGGAGGGAGACGTAAATCCACGCGCGCCAGCGGGCTGCTGGCGCGCCAAGACGCAACCCGCGGGCGGTTCCGGAGGGCGAGGCCACGCCCCCGGGCCGAAACCACGCCCCCCGGGCCCGCCCCCGAAACGCCGCGTCCTGCCCCCAAAATGCAGCGTCGATCGGCCATGCCCCCAACAAAAAACCCCGGGACTTACGCGAGTCCCGGGGCTCTGCTCGCGCCGGCAGGTCTATGGAAAATAGGCGCGCCGGCTCGCAAGGCCCTGCTCGCATAAATCCGGGCGGATTTACGCGAGCAGGGCTTTTAAAATCCGCCCCATTGGCTATAGTAGTGAAAAGGACTAGAATATTGCACAGCTTGTTTTCATCTCGTTACATTGTGGAGGCACCCCTTGCTAATCTGGTTTTTGGAAAATCCACAATGAATATTCATGAGAGAGATGTATGTGCACTGCTTTCATTGCATGCAAAATTATCTCATGCATAGTAATTGTGGATATCCTGAAAACCATAGTGACTAGGGACTCTAGGACAGGATTGGGGGGATCACTTTAGTGGATCAAAATTGGCAGTGAAATTTTGTTGTAAAGGAGGATTGAAGTGACATAGGCAATCCCTTATAAAAACTGATGTCATTAAGTTTTTTTTCTGTATTCAGTAGATCACATCCTGCAATCTGTATCCTTTTTGATTATTAAAGAACTATTAAAAGCAAAACTCTCACTCTGCTTTACGTGCATGATTTTAATTTGCATTATAACAATTCCTCCAATTTCAATATTAACCTTAAACTTTTAAACAGAGGACCTTCAACATCTTAGTGAATATCTTGCTGCTTATGGTTCTTAATTCTACTCATAGGTCCCAATTGAGATCACTACACTACACATTTTTTTTAAATTTTTTTTTTATTTGCATTTAGTTGATGCCGATATAAATTCCTTAAAATTCGGTCCAGCATGGAACAGTGTTTTGCTTATCACTGCATCATGGAAATCACTTCAGAAAGCAGCTAAGGCATCTTTCTAGCTACTTCCTCTTCAGTAACTTCTCTCAGCAAAGGAAACACAGTGCACCTTTTGATGTGTGCACAGCCAATCAAAGCATGTAATACTCTCTCCCTAACTAGTAACCTTTTGGGCCAAGGGTGCAGAAACTAAAATACAACCCTGGTACTGACAAAAAGTTATACTGTCATTTTTTAGAGCAATGAATGCCCCTCTATTTCCTCATCCCACTGGTTGTAGCGTTCCAAGGGTAAAGATACAAAATTGTTCCCTGAAGTTCAGGTGAGCTTCATGTTGGGAGGATTTGCTCACTGATCATCCATTTTAAGTCCTGGAAGGGGTGATATGAATTGAATACAATGGGAGACCATTGGAGCCTGCAATGCTTGGGTGAGCCTAACCTTCCCAGCTTTTTTGTTAAAACCAATTAAATTATATTGTTTATACAATGATGTATATAACAAATGAAGAACTGCAGTCTGTATGCCCTTGTTGATGGTATTCCTTGCCTGTAAGTGGATGTCACAAACGTTTACCGATAATAGCTTGAGAACAGAAGAATCACTACCCATATATCACCACTGCAGAGTCTTCTCTGCTAGAGGAAATGGCTGACTTAACTACAAGATCTTTAATATTGCATCCGTGGATGCAATGCCAAAATATTTGTGTTTGTGTATAGTAGTCACTATGTCAGATGATTTGTTAAACCTACAGTATTGCATGACACATACAAGGTGGGATTCGGATGATGGTTTCTTATGACACACCTTATACATATATAGGGAATCACAAAGATCTTATTTTCCAAATATAATATTCACTTTTAATACATATTACTGTTAAACCTCAATTTAACACGTTAAACATTACACTGTTTCATAATTTTTCATTTATACAATATCAAAAACACATGTGCAATTACAAAAATCCATACAATCAGTTTTCAATCAATTTCTATACAGCTTTATATCTTCAAGACCCATCAGGGAAGCTTATAAAGGATCCCTGCACGCCCCCTCTACCAAATTCATCCATTTTTCAACCACTAGAGAACGAGCCTTCTCGACAGTGGGACCAGCCATCTGGAATGCTATCCCCCCCGATCTCAGACAGGAACACTGCTTGTTGACATTCAGAAAAAAACTTAAGACCTGGCTGTTTCAACAAGCCTTCCCCTAACCCAGGCCTGCACCTGCTATGCCACAGACCATTAAGGCCTGCTGCCCAGTGCACGCCATCTTAGACATTATAATTGATTTGTTATAGTTTTCTGAGTTACCTTCTTCTTCTGGCCTCTTCATTTTCCCAGTTCCATTACCCTTGTTTTATTGTAACTTTTTGCCTCTTTTCTGCCTCTTCTTTTATGTTAAGGTTAATGTTATTACCCCTGGTTCCCTGTAAACAGATATGATATGATCTGTATCATGAATTTCGGTATAAAAAAGTACTAAATAAATAAATAAATATCATGGACATACCCAAAAATATTCAGACGCAGTATCCTAAAATATACCCCACAAACATTCATTCACATTCATACCTCATACAACCCCCAACCCTTCTTAAAAAAACTAAAGTGCCAACTTCAATCCCAGGAGAGCCACTGTATAACATATCCCTTTACCCCTATATTTCCCAATGATCCCACCCTGGATCTTTCCAATATGCCACTTTTCAATGATCCCACACAGGGTAGTTCCAATATGCCCTACAAGGATCCTTGTTTCGCGTGAGCTTCTTCCGGGGACAAGTAGACGCATCCAATCAGATCACACCAACCACACATACGCATCAAAATAATGCTCTATATATATATCCCAGTGCAACCCAATTATTCTACACTAAGCACCATTCAAACAACTGTCTCAATATCTCATGCCAACCACCCTCACGTTATCCGCACAACACTCCATATATCCCAACTTACCAAGTTATTCTACACTGCCCACCATTCAAACAGGCATCTCAATAACTCATAACCACATCCAATCACCTCAAACCACCTAACACACATAACCAGACCTCACAACCCACGTACCACTAATATACACCCAAACACACCTAACTACATCATATCACCCAAATAAGGGTACCAACCAAGTTACCATCCCCCACAATATATCCGTCATTTGTGCCTATTTATAAAACACCTCTCAATCAACACCAACATTTAGGCCATGCGGTTGTTCCGAATGCCACCAAAAGATGAACTTTTGTTCCAACTTCCACAATATTCTTGAAATATCACCTTGGACACATGGTTTTAACTGGGTAATCACAAAAAATTGTAGCTGTCCTACCTCATGTTTCAATTTATATGTTTTTAATATTGTTTTTGTATGTTGAGGTACTTGGGGAATGGAGATGTCGACTCATAAGTGATCTTGGCAAGTTGTCCCCTGAAGAAGCTCACGCGAAACAAGGATCCTTGTAGGGCATATTAGAAGTACCCTGTGTGAGATCATCGAACAAAAGGGCATATTGGAAGGATCCAGTGTGGATCATTGGGAGATATAGGGGTAAAGGGATATGTTATAGAGTGGCTCTCCTGAGATTGAAGTTGGCACTTTAAGTATTTTAAGAAGGGTTGGGGGTTGTATGAGGTATGAATGTGAATGAATGTTTGTGGGGTATGTTTTAGGATACTGCGTCTGATTATTTTTGGGTATGTCCATGATATAAAGCTGTATAGAAACTGATTGAAAACTTATTGTATGGATTTTTGTAATTGCACATGTTTTGATATTGTATAAATGAAAAATAAAAATTATGAAACAGTGTAATATTTAACGTGTTAAATTGAGGTTTAACAGTAATATGTATTAAAAGTGAATATTATATTTGGAAAATAAGATCTTTGTGATTCCTCTATATGTATAAGGTGTGTCAGGGATTAGGGAATACGATCTCTCTCTAGATTTGAGTACCATATCAGGTTCTTATATGACAGCAATAATTATCTGTTGGAAAATGTTAATTTGTGCCAACAAACATACTATAAGTAACTAATAGTTTTAAAATATTAACAAAAGGCTAGGTGTGCAAAAGGGTTTTTCTCATTTGGAGTCTATAGAGAAAAATGCTTAATACATCAGAGCCAAAGAGGTAAAAGTGGCATCAGATTAATACTACAAAGCAGGGTAAAAATACAGATTCCAAAAGAATCCCAAGCAGTAAAAGAAATGTTCTCACAGGACAAGCAGGATGGTTGTCCTCACAAATGGGTGACATCGAGGATGGAGCCCACCACGGAAAACTTCTGTCAAAGTTTAAACAGAACTTTGACTGGCCCCTACTGGGCATGCCCAGCAAGGCACTGACCCTGCAGCCAGCAGGGGTCTCCCTTCAGTCTTCTTTTTTCCGCGCAGCAGTTGCCACGCGGTGAAAGGAGCTCTCTTACCACGTTCCTGACAGGAATTCGGTTTTTTTTCTTTCCGAAGAAAATTTGCCCCTCAGGGGTCTCCCTTCGACAAATTTTTGTCACCTCCGCGAAAGCCGGTAAGTTTTTTGCCGATTTTCATCGACTGCCGTCGATTTTGGCCCTAGAGGCCTGTTGGCACTTACCAATCCCGCGGCTAAATTTGGCCCTAGGCCATGGCGACGGGGTTCCGTCGTTGTCCGGATTGCACCCGGACTATGTCAATCACAGATCCCCATCGGGTCTGTGTTCTATGTTTGGGAAGTGAGCATGATGTCCTGACTTGCACTAAATGTGCCCTAATGACACCTAAGGGTCGTAAAGCCAGGATGGAGAAGATGGGCTCCTCTTCCATGCACCCACCCCAACGCCATCGATAGCATCGACGTCATCGGAACCGGCACCGTCGAAGTTGCACCACCATCGTCAACCCTCCGGTGACCGTCCTCCACCGATGACTTCTCGGCCGTCGACTCCTGTCCCCTCCCCGGATGGGCGAGGAGATCGGAAGGATAAGCATCGCCATCGACGGCACAAGTCTCGGCCCGTCGAGGATCCACAACCATCGACCTCTGAACAGGCCGAGCCACCGACGAAAAAGCC
This sequence comes from Rhinatrema bivittatum, assembly GCF_901001135.1. NCBI lineage: Eukaryota > Metazoa > Chordata > Amphibia > Gymnophiona > Rhinatrematidae > Rhinatrema > Rhinatrema bivittatum. The sequence goes on along the minus strand of NC_042615.1, from coordinate 256,054,167 downwards.
TCGGTCAGACCTGGCACCGTCCACGTCTCGTTCGCAGGCACCGAGGAAACCCTCACCCTCCCGGGGTGAGGGGGCCGTGATCCCACCGGTTACGGTGGTACTTCCGGCCCTGCCTCAGCCTCCCTCTCCCGTCGAGCCGGGTATGGTTACCCCTGGTCTCCGGGCAGAACTGGACCGGCTGGTCCAGGAGGCCATCGAGAATGCGATGCGAAGATTCCAGCCTCCACCGGCACCGCCTCCGGCACCGATTCCGGCACCGCCTCAGGCACCGACCTCAGCACCGACTCTGCCACCGAGGAGGGAACCGACCACCGAGCCTCTAGTGGAAGCGTTGGCACCGATACTAAATCGTATGGAGGCACTCATGCGCGCCCTTCCATCGGTGATTCCAGTAGCACCGACTACACCATCATCTCCGGAAGGACATTCATTGACAGGAGAAACACCGTTCCGGATTCCCCCGTCCGGTGTCGTTCCATCGGTGCCTTCACATACCTTTCCACCGATTTATCCTTCGGCTCCATCGATTCCAAGATCGGCACCGATTCCATCGGTACCCCCGAAGCCCTCGATGCCGTTCACAGTTCCGCTTGCAGCACCGATTCCATCGATGCCTTTGGATCCTCTACCAGGTCCTTCAGGACTGCAAGCCCTACATGATCCTTATGATACCTGGGGTGATGATACATCTTCAGATACAGATTTACCATCCCCACCATCTCCTACAGAGAGTAGAAAACGATCTCCTCCTGAAGATCTCTCCTTTATAAATTTTGTAAAGGAGATGTCAGAAATTGTGCCTTTTCAGCTGCAATCTGAGACCGATGACAGGCACCAAATGATGGAGCTGCTCCAATTTCTGGATGCCCCAAAAATCATCGCTTCCATCCCCATTCACCAGGTATTTCTGGATCTTTTAAAGAAAAACTGGGAATCACCTTCATCTGTGTCACCAGTTAATAAAAAAGCTGACTCAACATACCTCGTTCAGTCAGCACCAGGATTTCAAAAGTCTCAACTGGATCATCGCTCTGTTGTAGTTGAGTCTGCGCAAAAGAAGGCCAAGCGCCTAAAACCACACTCTTCCACTCCCCCTATCAAGGACAACAAATTCCTTGATAGTGTGGGCAGGAAAGTATATCATGGGGCTATGTTGATATCTCGCATAGCTTCATACCAACTTTATATGACTCAATACAACAGAGCTATCCTTAAACAGATGCAGGACTACGCTGACACATTACCGGACCAATACCAGCCACAGCTTCAAGCCCTCCTTCACAAAGGATTTGAAGCTGGGAAGCACGAGATCAGAACGGCCTACGATATCTTCGATGCTTCCACGAAAGTCTCAGCTACTGCCATCTCAGCCAGACGTTGGGCTTGGTTAAAATCATCCAACCTTCGCCCAGAGGTCCAGGATCGTCTAGCCGATTTACCCTGCTTGGGGGACAATCTGTTCGGAGAACAGATTCAACAGATTGTGGCGGAATTGAAGGATCACCACGAGACGTTGAAACAACTTTCGTCTGTTCCATCTGAAGTATCCTCCAAACCACCACCTAAGAAGGACTCTAAAAAGTCATTCTTTCGGCCACGTCGTTATTACCCTCCGTCAACTAGGCCTCGTCCGGCTCGATCCTCCACCAGACCTCAGCTACGCCAACCTCGGAAACAAAGACCTGCTGTAGCCCCACCTCCCGGGCCAGCGGCAGGCCTTTGACTTCCCGATACGGAGCACATGCCATATCCCACTCCCCCACATCCCTGTAGGGGGTCGTCTGTGCCACTTTTTGCAGCATTGGATACGGATTACCTCAGACCAGTGGGTGCTGGCAATTATCGCACAGGGTTACCACCTCAATTTCATAACTCTTCCGACAGACTCCCCACCTCTTCAAGCATGGAGTCTATCCAGCCACTTGACTCAATTACAACAGGAAGTATCCCTTCTTTTGCAATCAAATGCTATAGAACCTGTCCCTCCCTCTCAACGAGGCAAGGGATTTTACTCCAGGTACTTCCTAATTCCAAAAAAGTCAGGAGGGCTACGTCCAATTTTGGACCTTCGGGCCCTCAACAAGTACCTTCAAAAAGAAAAGTTCAAGATGGTAACCCTGGGCACGTTACTCCCTCTGCTGCAAAGAGGGGATTGGCTATGCTCCCTCGACCTCAAGGATGCTTATACCCATATTGCGATAACACAATCCCATCGCAAATATCTGCGGTTTCTAGTAGGCCGCGACCATTACCAATACCGAGTACTACCTTTCGGTCTGGCATCTGCTCCACGAGTCTTCACCAAATGCCTCGTAGTTGTAGCAGCATTCCTCAGGAAGGAAGGTGTCCACGTATACCCCTATCTGGACGATTGGCTAATCAGGGCCTCCACCCCTCAGATTGCCCGGTCCTCCCTACAATTGACAATCAACACACTCCTTTCCTTAGGGTTTCTTGTCAATTACGAGAAATCTTGCTTCGTCCCATCTCAAACCTTATCTTTCATTGGGGCAAACTTGGACACCTTACAGGCAAAGGCCTACCTTCCGCTTCAACGGGTCCAAACTCTCATGTCCTTAGCTCACCAGCTCCAGTCTCAAGATACGGCCACGGCTCGCCAGTTCCTCATTCTCCTAGGACACATGGCATCCTCGGTTCAAGTCACTCCCATGACCCGACTAGCCATGAGAGTTACACAATGGACTCTACGACACCAATGGATTCAAGCTTTTCAGCCTCTGTCCTCCATAGTCACAGTCACACAAGCGCTGCGCCTATCCTTAACCTGGTGGACGACTCAGGTCAACCTCCTTCAGGGCTTACCCTTTCTTCCACCGGATCCGCAAGTAATCCTAACCACCGACGCTTCTCACATCGGTTGGGGAGCCCATGTGGACGACTTTCAAACCCAAGGGTTATGGTCCAAAGAGGAAGCCGAACACCAGATCAATTTCCTGGAACTTCGAGCAATCCGCTATGCACTCCGCACTTTCAAAGATCATCTCTTTCATCAGATAATCTTAATCCAGACGGACAACCAAGTGGCCATGTGGTACATAAACAAGCAGGGAGGCACAGGCTCCTTCCTTCTGTGTCAGGAAGCTGCGCAGATCTGGGCGGAAGCCCTCTCCCACTCCATGTACCTCAGGGCCACTTACCTGCCGGGAGTAGACAATGTATTGGCAGACCAGCTGAGCCGTGTCTTCCAACCACACGAGTGGTCACTCGATCCTCTGGTAGCGACCTCTCTGTTTCACAAGTGGGGTTCTCCCCGCATAGACCTCTTTGCGTCCCCTCAGAACCACAAAGTGGACGATTACTGCTCTCTCATTCGGAGCCAGCACTCTCGGCCGAGGGATGCATTCTCCCTCAAGTGGACAACCGGTCTGCTCTATGCATTCCCTCCACTCCCTCTTGTGTCAAAGACTCTCGTGAAGCTACGCCAGGACGGAGGAACCATGATCCTGATAGCACCTTACTGGCCACGCCAAGTATGGTTTCCAATACTCCAGGATCTCTCCATCCGCAGGCACATTCCTCTGGGAAAGGACCCGCATCTGCTCACTCAAAACGACGGATGCCTCCTCCATCCCAACCTCCAAGCCTTGTCCCTGACGGCATGGATGTTGAAAGGTTAGTCCTTCAGCCTTTCAACCTTTCAGATTCCGTTTCTCGAGTCCTGATAGCTTCACGAAAGCCTTCCACAAGAAAGTCTTACTCATACAAATGGAAAAGGTACACATCATGGTGCACTTCTCAGTCCCTTGATCCCCTTTCCTGTCCAATCTCCAAATTCTTGGACTATTTATGGCATCTCTCTGAATCAGGTCTTAAAACCTCTTCCATTAGGATGCATGTCAGTGCGGTAGCCGCCTTCCATAAAGGTGTACAGGGTGTCCCTATTTCAGTACAACCCCTAGTAACACGTTTTCTTAAAGGCTTGCTCCATCTGAAGCCACCCTTACGGCCTCCGGCCCCATCCTGGGACCTTAATCTGGTTCTTGGTCGTCTAATGAAACCTCCTTTCGAACCTCTGCACTCCTGTGAGTTAAAGTATCTCACATGGAAAGTGTTATTCCTTTTGGCTATCACTTCAGCTCGCAGGGTTAGTGAATTACAGGCCCTAGTTACCTATCCGCCTTACACTAAGCTCCTGCAGGACCGGGCGGTACTCCGCACTCACCCTAAATTTTTACCTAAGGTAGTTTCTGAGTTTCATATTAATCAATCCATCATACTACCTATCTTTTTTCCCAGGCCCCACTCCAACTCTGGAGAACAGACCCTGCATACCCTAGACTGTAAACGGGCTCTAGCCTTTTACCTAGACCGTACAGTTTCTCACAGGAAGAGCACTCAATTATTCGTCTCTTTCCATCCTAACAAGTTAGGACAACCTGTGGGTAAGCAGGCTCTTTCCTCCTGGTTGGCGGACTGCATTGCTTTCTGCTATGAGCAAGCGGGCATCCCTTTTCAAGACCGTGTCAAAGCACACTCTGTGAGGGCCATGGCTACGTCAGTGGCACACCTTCGATCGGTGCCGCTTCCTGACATCTGCAAGGCTGCAACCTGGAGTTCTCTCCATACCTTTGCAGCCCACTATTGTTTGGACAAAGCTGGAAGACAGGACTCCATCTTCGGCCAATCTGTCTTGCGTAACCTTTTTCCAACGTGATGTACCAACACCCTTCCACCTTCCCGGTAGGGTGCGGATGCCCTTTACCAAATTCCACCCCAGTTGTAGTGCCTGTTGCACGTCGTTGGGTGCAAGTCAGGACATCCTCAGCTCGGTACTCACCCATTTGTGAGGACAACCATCCTGCTTGTCCTGTGAGAAAGCAAATGTTGCTTACCTGATGTAACAGGTGTTCTCACAGGACAGCAGGATGTTAGTCCTCACGAAACCCGCCCGCCACCCCGCGGTGTTGGGTTTGTTTTGTTTTTACTTTCTAGGCACTGCCTGTAGCTTTGAACATCAGACTGAAGGGAGACCCCTGCTGGCTGCAGGGTCAGTGCCTTGCTGGGCATGCCCAGTAGGGGCCAGTCAAAGTTCTGTTTAAACTTTGACAGAAGTTTTCCGTGGTGGGCTCCATCCTCGATGTCACCCATTTGTGAGGACTAACATCCTGCTGTCCTGTGAGAACACCTGTTACATCAGGTAAGCAACATTTGCTTTCTTAAATTTACCAAAACCTATTTTTGTTGCAAGCAAACAAATGACGACTAGTTTCAGGAAGTGCATAAATATCCCTCAGAAATACTTTATTTATTTATTTATTTATTTATTTATTTTACAAAGTATAGTTTGAATTGGTCTTTAGGTGCACTTTATGTTAGGAAACATCTGTTTAATGCATGTATAGACAACCAACACATAAATGATGAACATGTGAAAAACCTGCTGCTATGAACAATTAATTACAAATATGTTCAAATTACTACAACATTATTAAGTTTCTACACTGCTCACAGTATTAGGCTCCAAGGGAATAAGCTCTAAAGCAGTACTAGAGAATATTTCTCTACTGAATGGAAGATGGATACAGGGAATAGGCTCCTAGGGGAGATGATGGAAGCAAAAATAGTAATAGAGTTCAGGGAAAACTAGAATAAGTACAGAGAATTCTTAGTTTCAAAGTATTGAGGGAAAAGATGGATGTCAACTGGGGCAGACTAAATAGGCCTAACAGTCCTTGTTCGTGATCATATTCTACATTTCTGTATTAGTCTTCTCTCTTGGAAGTGAAAGGTATGCAGCCAAAACCTTTTCTTTGGTTTTGTTTTGTGGGTTTTTGACTTATTTTTATGCATATTTTTTTCCAATGCATATTTTTAATTCATGTTAAAACCTATTAGTATACTCTAAATGGATTTTTTCATGCACATAATCACTAACCTATGTACATATTTCATTTAGTGCTCATTAAAAACATGCGTGCAAAAAATGAAACACATCCTTAACGAAAAGCAGGTTCCCCTTGTTCTCCTGACTCAGTTGAATCTAATTAGAAACCATTTTACAAGGAAGACAATCAAGATGAAAGCCAAACTTCTGCTAGCTACGGCTCAACGCATTGTTTCACTTAAAGCTGTTACACAAAATTTGATTGCCACAGAAGATGCTTGTTGCAGTGCATACTGACAGCATGCAGGTGCCTGATGCATACAACTAAATTAATGTCATAATCACAGCCCTCTGTTTCTTGCAGCAGATTTTTCAAGATTCAGCAGCAAGAGTTAGCAAATTCTGTAGCAGATTTCACACCTCTGACTGTTAAAAAAAAAAAAAAATCTATTATTGAAAACCATTTACGTTGTATGTTTTTAAACAATGTTTATATACAAATAAAAAATGTACCAAGTACAAATATCAACAATTTATTAAGTTAAGACATAAGGGGCAGATTTTCAAAGCCCTAAGCACGCCGGGCCTATTTTCAAAAGGCCCGGTGGCGAGCGTAAAGCCCCGAGACGGGTGTAAGTCCTGAGGCTTGAAAAAAGCGGCGGGGCATAGACGGTCCGGGGACAGGGCCGGAGCCTCCAGGCACAGCAGCCATTTGCTGCTGTGCCCAGGATTGCGGGCCGTCCATTGGCCGGCGCGCACAACCTATGCCTGGCCGGAGGCAGGCACAATTTATAAATTAAAGGTTGGGGGGGGTTAGGTAGAGCTGGGGGGGGGGGGGTGATAGGTAGGAGAAGGTGGGGGGGAGGAAGGAAAGTTCCCTCCGATTTCGGAGCGGCCTTGGAGGGAACGGGGAAAGCCAGCAGGGCTCCCCATGGGCTTGGTGCGCGCAAGGTGCACTATTGTGCACCTTGTGCGCGCCAACCCCAGATTTTATAACATGCGCAGCTGCATGCATGTTATAAAATCGGGCGTACATTTGTGCGTGCCGGGTTGCGCGCACAAATGTATGCCTGCGTGTAGGTATTAAAATCCGGCCCATAAGTTACAAACTTTTAACTGTGATGTGTCATTTTTGTTTTGAATTGAAATAGTGTGACCATCCTTTTTATTTTTTCTTGGAAAAATCTTTTTCTTTCCAGGTATATGAGCTTCTGTGTGCCAAAATTGCCCTCTACATCAGTAGTTTGTCATGCTATTAATTACATAGAAAGAGACTTCCAAAAACACATCCAGGTCTTTGTAAATGGTGTGTGATAAGCCACATATGCAAGAACGTTTGTATAAAGATGAAATTCTTCTAAAAGGCCATCGCTTTATCCAAGAATTATATCAAAATAATCTTTGGTTATATTTAAGAGATCTTTGAGGGATCAAACATTCTGACAGCTTTCTCTATCTTCTCCAATTTCACCTTTCCCCTCCTATTCCCTTCAGGACAGGAGAAGAGGGGGGGGAAAACAACAAAAGGAAAGGGGCTAGATTAGGGGAGCATTGTGTCTTCTTTCATTTGCTACATCCTCAGCCTCACCACACCTCTTCCCTTTAGGCTGTTTAAGGTCGATGCAATATTGGCTTGCGTAAAATGGGCACTCGTGATTGAGCACCCGCTCTCCTAATGCGTGCTTAGCTACCTCACCTGGGCATGCGATACATTATTTAAATGAGGGGTCACACTAAAAAGGACGTGCTAGGGATAAATTGTGCATCCTAGTGCGTCCATGGCATCGAGCACCCAGCAGTGGCTCAATTAATGGGCATCCATTTCCCTAACCTAACCGCTGGCAAAAAAAAAATTTTCATGCTGCTTCCTATGGGCTGGCATTGTTTTCCGTGTTAAAACGTGTGCATCGGGCACACGGTGACTTTTTATATAGGGGGTAATAGCTAATAGGGATGTGAATTGGGCTTCTGGCGATTGAAAATATCGTACGATATTTTCAAAATCGTCAGAAATCGGGGGCTCCCTGAAACCGATAGGAAAACCCCACAATATTGTTCGTGGGGGTTCTCCTATCGTTTTGGGGGAGGGCGGGAAAAACGGCACACAAAAATAACCCCTAAACCCCCACTGGACCACCAGGTACCTGTAAAAAGTTTTTGGGGGGGGTCGGGAGGGTGGGGGAAGCTAAGGGATTAGTTTTAAATGGTCAGGGTGGGTTTTTTGTTTATCGGCTCAGGCGCAGCCAATTTTAAAAAAACCCGATCGGGCCAGACAAAAAAAAAACCAAGATGTGAATTGGAACTGGAATCAGAACCGATTCCGGTTCCGATTCACATCTCTAGTAGCTAATAGCCTCATCTACATGCATGTGATTTGGTTTGGACGCGCTAATCCCCTTATTGCATTGGGTGTTAGCCTAGCGTGTCCAAAACGCATATCCAAGAGCTCGTTAGCCTGTGCGCTAGGCTCAGAGCATGATATAGCATCGGCCTATTTATGAGGGAAGGGGCTGGAGCAGGAGCAGAGATAGCTGACTGAAGGAAGGCACCCTGTAGCTTTCTTCAAAAGATTGAATTAAGAGGTGAGAAAGCTTCTCCTAGGACAAGCAGGATGATAGTCCTCACACATGGATGACATCATTGGTTGGAGCCCGGGACGGAAAAATTATGTCAAAGTTTCTAAAAAGACATCCACACGGGGTCCCTCTTTAGTCTCTCTTTTTTAGCTCGTGGCTTTTTTTCTTAAAAAAAAAAAATTGCTTGGAAAACTTTTCCACAGATAGTTTTCAGTTTCTTTGCGTCTTTTTTTCAGTGCGGGTCCCTCTCTGGTTTCCTCTAGTGTCTGTGTGGTTTTTTGGCCTTTCGTTAAGTTTTCTTTCACTTCTCACCCCCCTGTGGCGGCGGAGCCTCAGTGCCCGCCAGCATCGATTGCCCTGCCGAATCCGCATTCGTTTTCACCCTGTTCAGTTCATATTATTATGGCCTCGGCTTTCCATTGATGCCCTCAGTGCCCAAGGACTATGTCCATTATGGACCCATGCAGTATGTGTATCCTATGTCTGTATGATGTCCGTTGGTGCTGCTTGTACGACCAAATAACCCTAAAAGGATGTCGCGCTGTTTGGGGCGAGGAAGTCCAAGCCATCAATGTCTGCATCTGTGGCATCGATGCTGAAGGACCATGGAGCCGCACCGATGGACACCAAACCATCGACATCAGCAGGCCCGTCAGCGCTGCCGGTGGATTAGGGGTGCTGGGGACCGACCTTTGTCAGTCTCTTCCAAGTTGAGGACATCGGGTTCGTCGTCATCAACCTCAGCACCAGGGAAAGACTGGGCTGAGCACCAAGGGGAAACCAAGGAAGCATCGGCACCAGTCACCATCGATACACAGTGCTGGGCTTGGGTCGGCGCCGGCACTTGTCGTGATGCCCCCAAAGTGACCACGTGGAGAGGAGTGTCTATTCTCCATCAATGCTGGGGGTCCGTGATAGTCTCCACCTGTGCTGGTGTCAGTCGCCAATCCACCTCGGGGATCCGAGGAAGATCTGGCCACCCCTCCTGCCTCCCAGTGCGTTTTGGCATCAGCAACGTTCGAGGAGGAGCTGGAGCGCAGAGTCCAGCTGGCGGTTGATCGGGCTCTGTGGGACTTTGAGTCTATGGCACCAGTATCATTGCCAGCGCTCTCCCTGCTGGAGCCGCTGCTGGAGCGTCTCAAGATGCTCATCAGTGTGTTACTGACCCAACTGGCACAGGTTCCTGGGAGGCCATTGATGCCCGGCAGGGCACCAATGCTTCCCCCAACAGATGTGTTGCTTGTTGCCGGTTCCTCCAATGAGGAAGCTTAGTCGAGGTCATTGGGGACAGTAAGGCCTACAGCCCCCCATCTAGCTTTGTTGGGGCTGGCACCAGTGCCACCAGTGTCTAGGCCTCTGGAGGAAAACCGAGCACCCAGGGGCCCATCCCCTGTGAATTACAGTGAGGATGAGGCCCCTTATGACCCCTGGGAGGATGACTGCAGAATCCTCCTTGGAGGACTCGGAGGGTCTTCCTCAGAACTGTCTCCTCCAGAGGAACAAAGGAGGTCACCACCTGAAGACCTGACCTTCACAGGTTTTCTAAGGGTGAAGGTGGAGGCCATCCCATTTCAGTTGATGGCGGAGGAGGATGCCAGGCACAAGATGCTGGAAATCCTTCAGTTTGTGGAGGCTCCTAAAGAGATCATGGTGGTCCCGGTACACGACATCTTTAAGGAGTTGCTGTTGAGGATTTGGGAGCACCCCCTCATGGTTCCTCCTGTGAATAGGAAGGTGGACGGGGTTTACCTCGTCCAACAGGCTACCGGATTCAAAAAGCATCAGCTGGCACACCAATCAGTAGTGGTCGAATCCGCTCTCAAGAAGGCCAAGCGCTCTCAGACCCATGCCTCAGTGCCCCCAGGGAAGGATCACAGAACAATGGGTGCTCTTGGGAGGAAAGTATTTCACGGGAATATGCTTATTGCTCCTATTGCCTTCTACCAGCTCTACATGAGCCAATTTTCTTGCAACCTCTGGAAGCAGGTGCAAGAGGCGGCTAACTCAACAGCCTGGAGTGCAGAAAACACAAGGTGTGTTCCAACTACAATGTTTTCGAGATGGCAGCAAGAGTCTCTGCAGTGGGAAATGGCACCCGCAGAATGGAATGGCTGCGGGCCTCAGACCTTCGACCTTAGGTATAGGAAAGACTCACTGACCTGCCATGCACAGGAGAGAATCTCTTCAGAGACTAGGTGAGGAACGCGGTGGCATAGTTGTGGCTTCACCATGACACCCTCCAGCATCTGTCTGCCAGCCTTAGGTCCACCCTTCTCAGCCAGGAGTCTACAACACGGGGTCAGAAGAGGTCTTTCTACCGCCAGAGGAAGTATTATCCTCCGGCCCCTCGCACCTGTTCGCAAGGGGTGATCTACTGCAGCCGACCCAGGCAGCATCGAGCTCCCAAATCCCAACCAGCACCCCAGCCAAATCCTGGGATGGGGTTTTGACCACCAAGACACTGCCCCCCCCCCCCCCCAGTCAGGGGCAGGTTATAGTTCTTCACAAATCAGTAGCCCAGTATAACCTTGAACCAGTGGATTTTGTCCATCATTAGTCAAGGGTACCAATTAAATCTAGTGGGTGTTCTACCAAATTCTCCTCATTGCCTATTTTGGGGGCACTAGTGCATCAGAAGGTACTGTTAAGGGAGCTCTCCACCCTCTTAACGGCCATAGCGATCAAGCCTGTCCCACCAAGGCAAAGGGGACAATGATTCTACTCCCGGTACTTCCCTAACCTCTTTAGTCTTTCCTCATAGGGGAGCAGTTCCATCCCCTTTAGCATTTTGGTTGCCCTTCTTTGTACCTTCTCTATCACAACTATATCTTTCTTGAGATGCAGCAACCAGAATTGTACACAGTATTCAAGGTGTGGTCTCACCATGAAGCGATACAGAAACATTATGACATCCTCCATTTTATTCGCCATTCCCTTCCTAATAATTCCTAACATTGCTTTTTTGACTGCCACAGAACACTGAACCGACGATTTCAAAGTATTATCCACTATGACGCCTAGATCTCTTTCCTGGGCGGTAGCTCCTAATATGGAACCTAACATCGTGTAACTACAGTTTGGGTTATTTTTCCCTATATGCATCACCTCGCACTTATCCATATTAAATTTCATCTGCCATTTGGATGCCTAATTTTCCAGTCTCACAAGGTCCTCCTGCAATTTATCACAATCCACTTATGATTTAACTACTCTGAATAATTTTGTAACATCTGCATATTTGATTACCTCACTAGTCATATTCCTTTCCAGCTCATTTATAAATATATTGAAAAGCATGTTTCCTGGTACAGATCCTTGAGGCACTCCACTGTATACCCTTTTCCACTGAGAAAATTGTCCATTTAATATTACTCCGTTTCCTGTCTTTTAACCAGTTTGTAATCCACGAAAGGACATTACCACCTATCCCATGACTTTTTACTTTACTTAGCAGCCTCTCACAAGGAACTTTGTCAAATGCCTTCTGAAAATCTAAATACACTACATCTACTGGTTCACCTATATCTACATGTTTATTAACCCCTTCAAAAAATGAAGCAGATTTGTGAGGCAAGACTTGCCTTGAGTAAAGCCATGTTGACTTTGTTCCATTAAACCATGTCTTTCTATATGTTCTGTGATTTTGATATTTAGAACACTTTCCACTATTTTTCCTGGCACTGAAGTCAGGCTTAACTGTCTGTAGTTTCCCGGATCGCCCCTGGAGCCCTTTTTAAATATTGAGGTTACATTAGCTATCCTCCAGTTTTCAGGTACAAGGGATGATTTTAATGATAGGTTACAAATTTTAACTAATAGATCTGAAATTTCATTTTTTAGTTCCTTCAGAGCCCTGGGGTGTATTTCATCCGGTCCAGGTGATTTACTACTCTTCAGTTTGTCAATCAGGCCTACCACATCTTCTAGATTCATCGTGATTTGGTTCAGTTCATCTGAATCATTACCAAAGAAAACCTTCTCTGGAAACGGGTATCTCCCCATTATTCTGTTCAGTAAACACCGAAGCAAAGAAATCGTTTAATTTTTCCGCAATGGCCTTATCTGCTCTAAGTGCCTCTTTAACCCTTCGATCATCTAACGGTCCAACTGACTCCTTCACAGGCTTTCTGCTTCGGATATATTTTAAAAAGTTTTTGCTGTAGCTTTTGTCTCTATGGCCAACTTCTTTTCAAATTCTCTCTTAGTCTGTCTTATCAATGTCTTACATTTAACTTGCCAGCGCTTATGCTTTATCCTATTTTCTTCTGTTGGATCCTTCTTCCAATTTTTGAATGATCTTTTGGCTAAAATAGCTTCTTTCACCTCACCTTTTAACCATGCCAGTAATCGTTTTGCCTTCCTTCCACCTTTCTTAATGTGTGGAATACATCTGGACTGTGCTTTTAGGATAGTATTTTTTAACAATGACCATGCCTCTTGCACACTTTTTACCTTTGTAGCTGCTCTTTTCAGTTTTTTCTAACTATTTTTCTCATTTTATCAAAGTTTCCCTTTTGAAAGTTTAGCGCTAGAGCCATAGATTTACTGTCCCCCTTCCTGTCACTTACCTAGTCAATATTAGGTAATTGAAATCTCCCATTATTACTGCACTACCAATTTGGTTGGCTTCCCTAATTTCTCTTAGCATTTCACTGTCCGTCTGACCATCTTGGCCAGGTGGACAATAGTATATTCCTATCACTATACTTTTCCCCAATACACAAGGGATTTTTACCTATAAAGATTTGATTGTGCATTCAGCCTCATGCAGGATCTTTATCCTGTTGGACTCTATGCCATCCCAGACATAAAGTACCACCCTGCCTCCCAAATGCTCCTCTGTCATTGCGATATAATTTGTACCCCAGTATAGCACTGTCTCATTGGTTATCCTCCTTCCACCATGTCTCTGAGATGCCAATTAAGTCTGTCATCATTCACTGCTGTACATTCTAATTCTCCCAATCTGACTACTTAGACTTCTGGTATTATTTTATTTATTTATTTTATTTATCAAATTTTCTATACCATCGTTCAAACATGCCATCACAACGGTTTACATATTTGAAAGAAAATACAGGGTTACAGAAATAAAAGGGGTCAAGTTTCATATTAAAACTTAAGAAAATAAAATGCACGATTCTCAAGCATAAAGTACTTAAGTATAAATATAACAAAGTATTAATAGATAAAGAGTAAACTATTAAAATCTAGTGTAAAAACACATAAAAGTAAGGTGAAATAAAAATAATTAAAAAATCATGAAAGTGTCAGCAGAGGGAAAAGAGGATGGGTGTTTTTTTAGGCTGAGCTCATTCACCTTCCTTATAAGCTATGCTACATAACCATGTTTTTAAGTTTCTTTTAAAAATCTTAAAATCAGGTTGCAATCTTATCAGTGGGTAATGCACTCCATAATTTCTGACCAGCCAGCATACAAACATTTCAAAGTGTGTTTTTTGTTTGTGTTTTTATTCTGCTTTCTAATTGATAGGGCTAGATTGGAATCTTTTAGCTCAGGTGAGTTTTTAATTACAGGCACTTGGATTACTTTTCTTATTAATGGAACCTCATTGTTGGGATGCCCTAATTCTAATGCTTCATTAGTATCCTTTGAAGATATCTCCCTCCAAACCATGTGCTGCTGAGCAACTGTCGACTTTCCCCTTTGTTCTAGTTTAAAAGCTGCTCTATCTCCTTTTTAATGGTTAGCGCCATCAGCTTGCTTCCACCCTGGTTAAGGTGGAGCCCATTCCTTCGGAAAAGACTCCCCCCTTCCCCAGTTCCTTACAAAACTGAATCCCTCTTCCTTGCACCATCGTTTCATCCATGCATTGAGATTCTGGAGCCCAATCTGCCTCTGGGGACCTGCACGTGGAACAGAGAATGCAACCCTGAAGGTTCTGGATTTCAGCTTTCTACCTAAGAGCCTAAATTTGGCTTCCAGAACCTCCCTTCCTGATTTTCCTATGTCGGTGCCCACATGTACCACGACAGCCGGCTCCTTCCCAGTACTGTCTAAAATCCTATCTAGGTGATGCATGAGGTCCGCCACCTTCGTATCAGGTAGGCATGTTACCAGGCGATCCTCACGTCCACCAGCCACACAGCTGTCTACATTCCTAATAATCGAATCACCAACTATGATGGCTGACTTAACCCTTCCCTCCTGGGCAGTAGCCCTGGGAGAAACATCCTCGGTGCGAGAGGACAATACATCACCTGGAGAGCAGGTCCTTGCTACAGGATCCTTTCCTGCTGCACCAGATTGATGCACTCTGATCATGAGACATTCTTCCTCCAAGGCAGCACCAGGGCTGCCATTCTGAAGTTGGGACTTGGCTACTATATCCCTGAAGGTTTCATCTACATACCTCTCTGTCTGCCTCAGCTCCTCCAAGTCTGCTACTCTAGCCTCCAGAGATCGGACTCATTCTCTGAGAGACAGGAGCTCTTTGCATCGGATGCACACGTACAACTTCTCACCGGCGGGTAAAAAATCATACATTTGACACTTGAATCAAAAGACTGGGAGGCCCCCCTCTTGCTGCTGGACTGTTGTCTTCATCTCAAATTTGTTCAGTTCCTACACATACATCGAGATCTTTCCAGGTCACAGGAAGTATGTCAGATTTGTGGTGGGAAAACAGCACTTCCAGTACAGAGTGTTGCAGTTCGGGTTAGCGTCAGCCCCAAGTGTCTTGCCGTAGTGGGGGTGTACCTCCGCAGACTGGGAGTGTATGTTTTCCCCTATCTGATGATTGGCTGGTCAAGAGTACCTCTTAGGCAGGTGCAGATCGGTTGTTGCATTTGACCATCTAGGTGTTGGAGTCACTAGGGTTCATCATCAACTACCCAAAGTCCTATCTCAGCCCATCACCTCATTTGGACTTCATAGGAGCCCTGCTAGATACTGCTCATGCAAAAGCCTTCCTGCCGTGCTCCAGGGCACTCTGGCGTCCATAGGAGAGGTGATTCAACAGTGCTCAGCACATGCTGAAGCTGTTGGGCCATATGGCCGCAACTCTCCATGTTACCCCCTTGGCATGTTTACACATGCACAGAGCCCAATGGACCTTGAGTGACCTCCAGGCTCGAATTCGCATCACTATACCTCCCCGTAACTCCTTGTCCTGGTGGCAGGTTCTCTCAAATTTGGAGCAGGGAACATTTTTCCAAACTCCCCCTACCCAAATTGTCCTTACCACGGATGCATCCACCCAGGGGTGGGGTGCTCATGTAGACAGGCTCCGCATCCAGGGTCTGTGGTCCTCCCAGAAAGCACAATGTCAAATGAACATCCTGGAGCTCTGGGCGATCAGTTACACTCTATGGGCTTTCAGAGATTGGCTGTCCAACAAAGTTGTCCTGATCCAGAAAGACAACCAAGTAGCAAAGTGGTATGTCAACAAGCAGGGAAGCACAGGGTTGTACCTCCTGTGTCAGGAAGCAGTCCAAATCTGGTCTTGGGCTCTGTCCCGTGGGATGGTACTCTGGGCCATGTATCTAGCCGGAAAAGAGAACATGATAGCGCACAGAATGAGACAAGCCTTCAGGCTCCACGAGTGGTCACTGGACCCCAGGGGGTGGCATATCTGTTCTTCCACCCCTGGGGGAACACAAACATGGACTTGTTCGCATCCCACTGCAACAGCAAGGTGACTCAGTTCTGCTCCCTGTACAGGTCAGACAGCGAACTAGCCTCGGATGCCTTTGCTCACCACTGGGGCAAGGGTCTTATGTATGCTTATCCCCCACTTCCTCTAGTAATGAAGACTCTCCTGAAGTTTCGAGAGGACCGAGGTACTATGATCCTCATAGCCCTCATTGCCCGAAACAGATCTGGTTTCCACTCCTTTGGAGTTGTCCTTCTGGAAACCGATCAGTCTGAGGAATTCCCCAGATCTCATCACACAGGATCAGGGAAGGCTGCAGCATCCCAACTTCCAAGCCCTGTCACTCACAGCCCGGATGCTGAGAGGCTGATTTTGCAGCCGCTGGATATTTCTAAAGATGTGTCTCGGGTCCTGGTAGCTTCTAGAAAGCCTTCCACTAGGAAGACCTATGGACTGAAGTGGAGAAGGTTTTCTGTGTGATGTGAGCAAAAGGCCCTAGATCCTTTCTCCTGCCCCATACAAAAACTCCTTGACTACCTTCTGCACCTGTTGGAAGCTGGACTAAAAACCAACTCTGTTAGAGTTCATCTAAGAGCAATTGGAGCATACCACCAAAGTATAGATGGTATGCCCATCTCTGTACAGCCTATAGTTGTGTGTTTCATGTGGGGCCTGCTGCAGTTGAAGCCTCCCCTAAGGCTTCCCCCTGTGTCTTGGGACCTCAGTGTGGTACTAGCTCAGCTGATAAAAGCTCCATTTGAGCCGCTACGCACTTGTGACCTGAAGTACCTGACCTGGAAGGTCATATTTTGGTGGCAGTCATTTCAGTGCACAGGGTCAGTGAGCTCCAGGTCTTAATGGCTTATCCACCTTATACCAAGTTTTCTCATGACAGGGTGGTCTTGCGCATGCACACTAGGTTCCTGCCTAAGGTGTTGTCAGAAGTCCATCTTGACCAGTCAATCGTCCTGCCAACATTCTTTCCCAGGCCCCATTCACACCAAAGCAAATGAGCACTACACAGTTTGGATTGCAAGAGAGCCTTAGCCTTCTGCATGGAGCGGACAGAAGCCCATAGACAGTCCACCCAACTTTTCATTTCTTTTGACAGGAATAGATTGGGAGTTGCCTTTGCCAAACAGACATTATCCAATTGGCTAGCAGATTGCATCTCCTTCTGTTATACCCAGGCTGAATTGCAGTTTGGGGGTCATGTCAAGGCTCATTCTGTCAGAGCCATAGCAACGTTGGTGGCTCACTTACGAGCAGTTCCCATGGAGGAGAAGTGCAAGGCTGCGACGTGAGTTCTCTCCACACATTCACATCTCACTATAATCTGGATAGGGATGGAACAATGTGACAGTAGGTTTGGCCAGTCTGTCCTCTGGAATCTCTTTGAGGTGTAGAACCCAACTCTCCCTGCCTAGGGCTCATTGTTTGGGTTCAGGCTGCCTCCCTCTCTGTTACCAACAATACTGTTGTTGTGCCCATTGGCATCTGGTTGGTGTCTCTTGGTCCCCTTTTGTGTTGAGGAGCAGCCTGTAGCTAGGGTTCACCTTTGTGTGAGGACTACCATCCTGTTTGTCCTAGGAGGAAAGAGTTACTTACTTGTAACAGGTGTTCTCCAAGGACAGTAGGATATTAGTCCTCACAAAACCCACCCACCACTGCATGGAGTTGGGTTTCTCCTTTTTTTTTTTTTAAATTTTATTTTTATTGTAATTCTATGTTACAAGACTGAAGAGGGACCCCGCATGGATGCATGGCATAGGGCATGCTGGGCATGCTCAGTGTACCTAGTCAAAGTTCTAGAAACTTTGACATAAATTTTCCGTGCCGGGCTCCATCCGATGATGTCACCCGTGTATGAGGACTAACATCTTGCTGTCCTAGCAGAACATCTGTTATAGATGCTTTCAGGTTTGTTGATTCTGTGACAGGCTGTCAATTATGAAGCAACAGGCTAATTATGTGATCACTCCCATAGCTGCACAATCACAGAAGGCTAGGGGCACTAGTCATAGTTCCTCAGGAGTCATAAAGACTGTTGTGATTCATGCAGAGAAGGGCCTCTGCTTCATTTAAACTAATGTAGCAATATGCTCAGAGATTGACAGAGATCAGGTGTAAAACAGAAACTATAGGTTGAACTCTTGTAGGTTTTTCTTTCTTGGGCAACAATTGGCAACAATTCTCCAATAAATATTGGGGATTATTTATCAAACTGTCATGCAGTAATGTGTGTGTTACCATGACTACCACTAGGCCCAATTTTACTAAGGCTTTTCTCCCATTCTGTGTCTGTGGGAAAAATACTTAGTAAATGGGGGGGGGGGGTGGCGGGGGGGTGGCACTGTTTGCAATGGGGCCTGATTACTAATATAAATATGCCCTGTTGAGTCAGAGAGGTGCCTTATAGATATGGTAAGCCCTGGTTTATCTTGTTTATTTGCTTCTTCAAGACCCTATGCACCCTTGTTTTTCTTTGAAAAGACCCAATGTAAATTATTTCTAAATAATACATAATAATCAAAATATCATTTATATCTAGTAGACAACTAACGTTCACTTAGTTTTACATCCCATTTTGAGACTGGGCATGGTAAACATCCACTACAGCAGTGGTACAAATTAATTGTGCATTAAGGGTGATATACTGTTCAGTGTCCTCTGATAAAGCAGGTTAGTTCATTCTTCTCCTAGAGTCAGTACTGGCTTCTCATTGTTTGAAATCTTAATGTGCTGCAGGCAGTGACAAGTGTATACAAGCGTATTTTACAGCTGATGCTTTGACCCGTTAGTGATAAATCTTTTAAAATAGTGTGTTTCTACAGGTGACTGTTTCCATGCGTGAAATAAAAGTAGAGAAATGAGAAGCTAGTAATTGCCAGATAAGGAATTTCAAAGCCCACCGGGTCTGGCCCAAGTTATCCTTGTCTACTGTGTCACCCATAGGCCCTACTTGTTCTCCATTAGTCTCCCTTCTTTATCTTTTCTTCTGTGTATCTGTCCCAAGCATGCCTGAAAATAAGTGGTAAATGATACTTTCTTACTATGTCTAGCTTTTGAGAGATACTCTCTCTTCATCAGGTCAATGCGAAATGAGTTATAGATGTTACCTGACCATTTCCACATACATAAGTGGACTAATAGGGCAACTACACTACTTTATGCACATTTTGAAAATAGTAAGAGCAAGTGCAACAGAGGTTTTAGTACATACAAATGCCATCTGTATTATATAAAACCATATTTATATGGAACAGTATGTTCAATAACTTCCTGCAGATGGGTTTTCTTCCATTTTGTGCCTAGGACACAAAACCTTTTACCAGAAAGGTACCAAATTTTGTATATTTCACAGTTTCAAATGACTGCTGCACAGAAGGACTAAAGTAGTGGAGTTTTCTGTCAACTCCATGCTTAGGGAACAGTAGATGGACTATAAGCGCACTCCACACAGGGTTGTTGAGTTTTTATATTTCAGATGAAGTGCACACATTTTCAAACACATCTGTTAGTCATTCTGAGTTGCAATTATATTGATTGTTGCAAGTTCTGAGTACAAAAGACACTTGAACAAAACTTTTATAACAATCTTTCAACACAACCTTACAAAAAAGGTCGAGCATTGCTCTCTGTTCTCGTAAAAAGTGTTCATTAAACAGACTGGTAGGCATTGAAGGTGCCACATTGATAAATATCTTAAGTCTTTTTCTTATTGTGAAACTCTAGTAGACATCTTGGTTATGGAAAAAAACAGAGGCTGTCTTGTTAGCAATACCTTTTATACGATCAAGAAAAGGAATTAGTTGTACTATGTGAGTTTTCAGGACTTCTCAGGGCCCATCTGAAGACTCATGTACTACATCATGTACTTATGTACTACATACTACATCAAATCATAACCTACACAGATTCCATTAAATCTTTTTTTTTTTTTTTTTTTTTTTAATCAGTCTCAAAAATAATTATTTTTTGAAAATTTGACTTACGAACTATGAAACAAGGTGATAGTTCTTATGTGGTATTTCCAAGGTCTTGGTGTTCTGTTTTGGATTGCCTGATTGAGCTTTTTCTGTCAAACAGAACCCTGAGTCACGGCTTTGTTTAATTAGGAAGAGCTCCTTACATGCACTGTCCTGTATATTATTTTTCTTAGGCTTATACACTTTTACAGACTTTTATAGATTTTGCTACTTTACTTTTATACTGACTTTAATCATTAACAAAACTATGTTTTGATACTAACAATAGTGTTTCTACTTACTGACCTTGGTAATTATAGGCCCAAAAATGTACCTGTGCATGCAATATATAACATAACATAAGAAGTTGCCATAATGGGTGAGACCAAGGATCCATCAAACCCAGCATCCTGTTTCCAACAGTGGCTATCCGAGGTTACAAGTACCTGGCAAATACCCAAACTAATGCCAGTAATAGCAGTGGCTGTTCCCTAAGTCAACGTGATTAATAGCAGTTAGTGGACTTCTCCTCCAAGAACTTATCCAAACCTTTTTTAAAGGCAGCTGCATTAACTGCCTTAACCACATCCTCTTGCAATAAATTGCAGAGCTTAATTGTGCATAGAGTGAAAAATAATTTTCTCTAATTTGTTTTAAATGTGCTACTTGCCAACTTCATGGAGTGCCCCATAGTCCCTCTGTTATCTGAAAGAGTAAATAACTGATTCACATTTACCCGTTTTAGACCTCTCATGATTTTAAAGACCTCTAAAAAATATTCCCCTTGGCCTTCTCCTCTCCATGCTGAATGACTCTAATCTCTTTAGCCTTTGCTCATAGAGGAGCCATTTCATCCCCTTTATCATTTTGGTCACCCTTCTATGTACCTTCTCCAGTGCAACTATATCTTTTTTGAGATGCGGTGACCAGAATTGGTACTCAAGATACGGTCTCACCATGGAGCGATACAGAGACATTGTGACATTTTCCATTTTATTCACCATTCCCTTCCTAATAATTCCTAGCATTTTGTTTGCTTTATTGACTACCGCAGTGCACTGAGCCAACAATTTACATATGGTACTTTTTATATATCAAGTAAGAATAAAAAGCCAAGTTAAAATTTTCTGCGATTGCCAATTGAGAACCACATATTTATGCAAACATGGAGGTAGCATGGTCTAAAATGATTTGCATTTTGTTAAAAGCGCTATATAAATCGCAGTGAGCACAGTAGTTGAGCTATTCCTCCATCTTTAGTGTGCCATTATAGTACTGGTGAAATTATTTGCTGTAATAGTGTATCATGAAGTTCTCACAGGACAAGCAGGATGGTAGTACTCACATATGGGTGACATCACAGGATGGAGCCCAATCACGGAGCACTTTTGTCAAAGTTTCTAGAACTTTGACTGGCACCTACTGGGCATGCCCAGCATGGCACTAACCCTGCAGCCAGCAGGGGTCCCCCTTCAGTCTTCTTTTTTCCACGCAGCAGTAGCCACGTGGTTAAGGAGCTCCACAGAGATTCCTGATAGGAATTTTCCTTGCGGAATTACTACAACTTTTCTTACCCCACAAGGGTCCCTCCTTCAATTTTTTCAAGCCGCGGTACTCCGGTAAGTTTTCTACCCATTTTCGGTCGATTCCCATCGAGTTTGGACCTCACGGCCTACTGGCCGTCGACCGTACCGCAGCTCAAATTTTTCATGGCCGTGGCGCTGGGGTTCCATCGGTGCCTGGACTGCAATCGCACCATGTCCATAACAGACCCTCATAAGGTCTGTGTAATGTGTCTTGGATGTGAGCACGATGTCCTGACCTGCACCAAATGTGCCTTAATGACACCAAAAGGTTGCAAGGCCAGAATGGAGAAGATGGAACTTCTTCTCTTCTGTGCTCAAACCCCAATGCCGTCTATTGCATCGACGACGTCAAAGCCGGCACCATCAACTTTGCGCCAGTATCGATCACCGACCAATGACCGTCCGGCATCAACGACTTCTCGGCCTTCAACCACCTCTACTCCCCCTCAGGACCGAGGGGATCATAGAGAGAAACATTGCCAACGACATCGGAAGTCTCGGACCATCGAGGGAGCAAAATCATCGACCTCGCCATCGTCCGAGCCGCCGTCGAAGAAACCCTGTCCAGAAAAGGCATCGATCTTTTCAGCGACCAGGTCACCGAGGCAACCCTCACCCGAAAGGGGATTGGGAGCCGCGACTCCGCCTTTAACGGTGGTTCCTCCGGCTATGCCTCTGCCTCCTTCTTCTGTTCCGGAGCCAGGGCTGCTTGCTCCAGGACTCCGAGAAGAACTGGACCGGCTGGTTCAGGAGGCCATCGACAAGGCAATGCATCGACTCCAAGTTCCTCCGGCACAGACACCGGTACTGAATGTGGAACCTACCACTGACCCGATTCCGGCAGCGTTGGCACCACTGCTCTTGAGGATGAAAGCGCTCATTGCCGCTTTTTCACCGATGGATCCCGGGTCACTGATGGCTCCGGTGCCCTCTCCGCTTACCTTGTCATCAGGAGGAGAAACACCATTCCGCATCCCTCCATCGGGAGTCCTACTGATGCCTCAGCCATCAATGCCGATGCATCCGTCGGCGCCACCGATCCATTCATCAATGCCCTCGATGCCTGCACCGGAGCCTTCGATGCCTTCATCGGTGCCTCCAATTATTCCTTCGATTCCTTCGGAGCCTAGACCAGGACCTTCAGGGATTCCACCGTCCCGTCCCCCTTGGGCTCCTAGAGGGGCAGGTGCTGATCCCTATGATACCTGGACTGATGATTCTTCACCAGACACCGATGACCTGCCGTCACCACCACCTCCTACTGAAAGCAGAAAGCGTTCTCCTCCAGAGGACTTTTCCTTCATAAATTTTGTGAAGGAGATGGCTGAATTGGTTCCCTTCCAATTACAGACTGAACAAGATGACAGGCATCAAATGATGGAGCTATTGCAATTCCTGGATACTCCCAAGGAAATAACCTCCATCCCTATTCACCAAGTTCTTCTAGATCTCCTAAAAAAGAACTGGGAACACCCTGGCTCTATTGCTCCAGTCAACAGGAAGGCTGACACCACTTATTTGGTACAGTCAGCCCCAGGTTTTCTAAAACCTCAATTGGATCACCAATCTGTGGTTGTAGAATCTGCCCAAAAGAGGGCAAAGAGATCAAAACCCCACACTTTCTTTCCCCCAGGCAAGGAGCAAAAATTTCTAGATGCCATTTGTTGCTAGGTCTTCCAGGGCTCAGTGCTCATCTCCCGAATTGCCTCTTATCAGCTCTATATGACCCAATACAACAGGGTCTTATTTAAGCAGATACAAGACTTGACAGACTCCCTGCCTCAGCAATTTCAAAATCAGCTCCAAACCCTAGTAAACAAGGGTTTTGAGGCGGGCAAGCATGAGATAAGATCATCTTACAATATCTTTGACACTGCTACCCAGGGTATCTGCAGCTGCTATCTCGGCAAGAAGATGGGTCTGGTTCAAGTCTTCGGATCTTCGTCCTGAAGTGCAGGACAGATTATCCAACCTGCCCTGTGTAGGAGACAATCTGTTCGGTGAGCAAATTCAACGAACGGTGGCGGAACTCAAGGACCGTCATGAGACCCTGAGACAGCTCTCTCTGATGCCTTCTGAGTATTCCTCAAAACAGCCTTTCCGAAAAGACACTAAGAAATCCTTCTTCTGTCCGAAGAAATCCTACCCATCACCGGCTAGAACTCGCTTTGCGAGACCATTTCAAAAAACCCAGTCTCGTCAGAGACGAAAACAAAAGCCGCAAGCAGCTCCTCAGCCAGGCCCTGCTTCCGGTTTTTGACTCCTGCATAGAGAGCAGCATCCAGCTTCCACTGCCTCACATACCAATGGGAGGTCGATTGAGTGCCACCTGTTGTTGAAATGGCACAATCACCTCAGACCAGTGGGTCCTAGCGATAATCGTTCAAGGTTATCATCTCAACTTTCTCTCCATCCCACCAGACTCCCCACCTCTACTGATGTGGAGAACATCTGATCACTCCATCCTTCTGGAACAGGAGGTCTCCCTCCTTCTCCAGTCCAAGGCAATAGAACCAGTACCCTACTCTCAGCACGGCCTAGGGTTCTATTCCCTGTACTTCCTAATCCCCAAAAAATCGGGAGGCGTTCGTCCAATTCTGGATCTACGTGCCCTCAACAAGTACCTGCATTGAGAAAAGTTCAAAATGGTAACCTTGGGTTCTCTTCTTCCTCTTCTACAAAGAGGAGACTGGCTCTGCTCTCTAGACCTCCAGGACGCATACACTCATATTGCAATAACTCTAATCGCAAATACCTGAGATTTCTGGTAGGCCCCAAGCACTATCCGTACCGAGTGCTTCCATTCGGCCTCGCGTCTGCACCACGAGTCTTCACAAAATGTCTCTTAGTAGTTGCAGCCTTCCTCAGGATTCAAGGTGTTCACATCTACCCCTATCTAGACGATTGGTTGATCAGGGCTCCCACTCAGCAAACTGCTCTGTCGTCCCTACATCTTACCTTACACACTCTGATTTCGCTATGATTTCTCATCAACTACAACAAATCCTACTTAGTCCCATCTCAAACCTTATCATTCATAGGGGCAGACTTCAACACCTTGCAGGCAAAAGCTTTTCTACCTTGACAACGAGCTCTCACTCTCATCTCTCTCGCACACCAGCTGCAGTCTCAGCGCTACACGACTGCACGCCGCTTTCTCATCCTACTGGGACACATGGCGTCCTCAGTTCAGGTCACCCCAATGGTCCGCCTAGCCATGAGCGTCATGCAGTGGACTCTAAGGTCAGAATGGACTCAATGCATTCAGCCCCTGTCGACCATTGTCCACGTCACCGACTCACTCAGTCAGTCTCTCGCCTGGTGGAAAAATCAGATCAATCTCCTCCAAGGCTTGCCCTTCCAGGCTCCAGACCCTCAAATAACTCTCACCACCAATGCTTCCAACCTCATCTGGGGAGCCCATATGGCCAATCTGCAGACACAAGGAACTTGGTCTCCAGAGGAAGCCAAACACCAAATCAATTTCCTGGAGCTTCAAGGAATCAGATATGCTCTCAGAGTATTTCAGGTATCTCCAACCTGAAGATATATCAGTATCTCCAACCAAGTCATCCTGATTCAGACAGACAACCAGGTGACCATGTGGTACATCAACAAACAGGGAGGCATGGGCTCCTACCTCCTGTGTCATGAAACTGCGCAGATATGGGAGGAGGCCCTCTCCCACTCGATGTACCTCAGGGCCACCTGCTTGCCGGGAGTGGACAATGTGTTAACAGACAAGCTAAGTCGCACCTTTCAACCGCGCGAGTGGTCTCTCAATCCCTCAAAAGTGGACTCGATCTTCCAACAATGGGGTTACCCTCAAATAGACCTCTTTGCGTTACCTCAAAACCGCAAAGTAGAGAACTTCTGTTCTCTCACTCGCAGCCAACACTATCAGCCAAGAGGTGCGTTCTCCCTCTCATGGGCAACCGGTCTCCTATATGCATTCCCTCCACTTCCACTTCTTTCAAAGACTCTTGTGAAGTTACATCAGGACAAGGGAACCATGATCCTGATAGCACCTCATTGGCCACGCCAAATCTGGTTTCCAATACTTCAGGATCTCTCCATTCGCAGGCACATTCCCTTGGGAAAGGACCCGCTTCTGGTTACGCAAAATGACGGGTGCCTGCGCCAACCCAATCTTCAAGCTTTGTCCCTGATGGCATGGATGTTGAAAGGTTAATCCTTCAGCCACTTGACCTTTCTGAATCAGTTTCCCATGTCCTGATTGCTTCACGGAAGCCTTCCATGAGAAAATCCTACCTTTACAAATGGAACAGGTTTCAGTCATGGTGCTCTTCTCAATCCCTTGACCCCTTTACCTGTCTAATCACGAAGTTTCTAGATTATCTCTGGCACTTGTCGGAGTCAGGTCTAAAAACTTCCTCCATCAGAATGCATGCTAGTGCGGTGGCCGCCTTCCATACAGGTGTCGGGGATGTTCCCATATCAGTACAACCCCTTGTAACATGTTTTCTGAAGGGCTTGCTTCACCTCAAGCCTCCACTGTGTCCTCCGGCCCCTTCTTGGGACCTCAACCTGATTTTGGGTCGGCTCATGAAACCACCATTCGAGCCTCTCCAATCCTGTGAACTTCGCTATCTCACATGGAAAGTGATCTTCCTTTTGGCAATCACTTCGGCTCGCAGTTTTAGTGAGTTACAGGCCCTAGTTACCTATCCGCCTTACACTAAACTTCTGCAGGACCGGGAAGTACTCCGCACTCACCCTTAGTTCTTGCCTAAGGTAGTATCAGAGTTTCATCTCAATCAATCCATTATACTACCTACCTTTTTTCCCAGGCCCCATTCCAATCCAGGAGAGCAGGCTCTGCATACCCTTGACTGTAAACGGGCTCTAGCGTTCTACCTAGACCGTACAGCTGCCCACAGGAAAAGCACTCAATTGTTTGTCTCTTTCCATTCCATTAAATTGGGGCAGCCTGTGGGTAAGAAGACTCTCTCCTCCTAGTTAGCCGGCTGCATATCCTTTTGCTATCAGCAAGCAGGCATTCCACTTCAAGACCGTGTTAAAGCACACTCTGTGAGGGCCGTGGCGACTTCAGTAGCACACCTTCGCTCGGTGCCGCTTCCTGACATTTGCAGGGCTGCCACCTGGAGTTCTTTCCATACCTTTGCAGTCCACTATTGCTTGGACAAGGCCGGAAGACAAGATTCCATCTTCGGCCAATCTGTCCTGCATAACCTATTCACAACTTGATGTACCAACACCCTTCCGCCTGCCCGGTAGGGTTCAGGATGCCTCCGGCCAAATTTCACCCAGTCCTAGCCTTGCACACCTGGGTACATTTGGTGCATACTCGGACATCCTCAGCTCGGTACTCACCCATATGTGAGAACTACCATCCTGCTTGTCCTGTGAGAAAGCAAATGTTGCTTACCTGTAACAGGTGTTCTCACAGGACAGCAGGATGTTAGTCCTCACGAAACCCGCCCGCCATCCCGCGGTGTTGGGTTCGTTACGTTTCTTATTTTATTTTTCGGCACTTCCTGTAGCTTTTAAACAAGACTGAAGGGGGACCCCTGCTGGCTGCAGGGTTAGTGCCATGCTGGGCATGCCCAGTAGGTGCCAGTCAAAGTTCTAGAAACTTTGACAAAAGTGTTCTGTGATTGGGCTCCATCCTGTAATGTCACCCATATGTGAGGACTAACATCCTGCTGTCCTGTGAGAACTCCTGTTACAGGTAAGCAACATTTGCTTTATTTAGCCATAAGTATTGCTTTTCTGATCTTTATGATGTTTGGCTATCCCCAGGTATTATTGGCAGCAATAAGGCAATTGGAAAGTACATCACAACAATGATTTTTCTGTATTTTGCCTGCCTTTTACCAACCATTGCATTTGGATCCTTGAATGACGAAAGTACTGGAGGAGTTATTGGTATGATTGTCTCTTTTTTTTTTTTAAACAAGTATTAAATTTGCCATATATATCTATATATTTTGGTTTCTTCTTTGTGATGGGAAGAAATCTAACATACTGACACACACAAATATTCCTCATTCTCACAGGAAAAGCAGAGAATACTGCAAGGTCTCTTTTTTTTTTTTTTTCAGTGACAAATAATTTCCTGTCTGTGACCCTGAGCAAGTCAGTTTTATCTACCTGTCTGTTTACTCAACTATAATAGAGTAATAACAACATTATTCTTTCTTCCCTTTGGAAGCTGTTTCGAATTTAAAATATTAGAAATATGCTGCAGACTTCAGAAATGTCAGTATGTGTGTTTGTTTCATGCTGTAATTGTCCAGCATATTGAGTTCTGTTTGAACTGAAGGTGCCATATCAAACCCAGCGTATTACCGTTATTTGTGTCTGAATGAGTCACCTGAATTTTCAGTCTCTTGTATACCTGGCATGTCTCCTGCAGACATAACTGTATCTGTAATGTTATAATGTGATGAGAAATTAGTGTTAAAATATTATGTCCACTACCTTTAAATTATCTTTTCTTTTTAGATGTGCAGAAAACTATTGTTGGACAGTGCATTGGAGGACTTATTTATGCTCTCTTTTCTGGGCAACCTTTAGTTGTACTTTTAACCACAGCTCCTCTGGCATTGTATATTAATGGTAGGTTTTCAAAAATTCAAATTTTAAAAGGACAGATTGTTACTACCCAGGTTACTAGAGCCCAGTTTCTCGTCTCTACACTGCTAAAGGTCACTTGCAGAACATCATGCATGTGCTTTGTCAGATTATTATGTCAAATAGGAATAGATGCAATTACCTGGGTCAGATAGCTCCAAATTCAAGTTTCATTTTAGGCAGTGACTTCAGCAGTTTAGAGATATTTTAAGGCTTTTTGGTAACTGTCGTTTGCTGGTGGTGATAGAAAAAAATATATGTATATAGGACTGAAACTTATGTCTATTACTTTGTACATAGAACATGCATTATTAGAGTTTCCAATGTCTCTGCTCATATAATAAGTGACAGTATGCATTACTTTGCAGTTATCAGAGGGATCTGTGATGACTATAATTTGGATTTTAAGGCATTCTATGCTTGGACTGGTCTTTGGAACAGTTGCTTTCTTGTGCTCTACTCCCTTTTTAACTTTAGCCTGTTGATGAAGCTTTTTAAAAGGTAAGTCCCTTTTTTATGTTTACTGATTTTGCTCCTAATTTGTCATGGATTTAAATGGCACCTGAAATTGGCTTGCAAAGGCGACAGATATGCTGTATTGCAAAACACGAGTACATTTGTTATTTCATCAAAGGAGACTGAAGTCCCCATTCAAATATACTGTAAACCTGTTGAGTGAGGGAATGATTTGGATTCCATAGTGGTTGAGTTTTTGGCCTCTCTAATGAGTGCGCCATTTTGGTTGGGAGTTGTGATGGTGTTATAGCAATGTGCAAACAGGTGATCTGGATTGAGACCATCCACTCAGTTTGCTACTACAACTAAATGACTTTTAGCTGACAATATTCAATCACAATAGAACAAAGCAGATTTGAATGACTGATTTAACAAAGATGGCTCAATATCAGATTGCTGCTTAGTTTTCTTTATACTATAAGCGGTTATGTAGTTTAGCATAATAATAATTTACTACTTGTATAACATGTAGAGAGTAATACACAGCAGGGTTTACAGTCATAAAGATACATAGACATGCTTTTGGTATATTGTTCAGTTTTGTTCCCTTAGCACCCAAATAGTGCATATGTGTTTTTATGGCTGCACAACTTGCAATGCGTTATGCTGCTTTATAAAATGTTAATTCTGAATACTTTTGTTTAAAAAAAAATCACAGTAAACACTGTTGATTTGATTAATGTGGAATTAAGGGTCAACAAACAAGTTGTAGGTAATATCTTTTTATTGGACTAAATGCATCTTTGACTTGCTTTCAAGAGCATTCACTCTTCATTAGGTCAGTCTGATTGGGTTTCTGTTTGAAACTTACTCCTTATAAGTTTTTGTTTTAGGTAGGTGATTGTTGGGAGATGAGAGCTAGGGGAGCAGGGATTTTTTCTTTCAGTAATTCTTCCTCTGGTAGTAGTGGTTATAGATCCTTCCTGATTTTCTTTAGATTTTCTAGCTCCAGATTGTATATTACAAGAAGTTGTACCTGTTTCATGGTTAACTATCGAAAGAGCTTATCACAGATGTATTAGTCCAATGAAAAAATATCACCTACAACATATTTGTTAATTCCATATATCCAAGTGGATTAGCATAGCAACCACAATTTTGTTTTCTTTAAAAAAGAAAAAAATATATTTATGGATAATTGGAGAGCATAACACTAATGGAAAAAATGTTTCTAGAGTTTTGCAAAAATCTAAACCTGGATTAGTATATATCTGAATTTCAATTAAATTAATACCAAATTTCTGGAATTGAAGACAGAAATAACAAAAGACAAACAGCTGCTGTTTTCTCTGGTGTTGTAGGGTCACAGATAATAGGCTAACTTGCTGTTTATTTCAGCATCTGAGGTTTCTGATCCATCAGTATGTACGTGTGATACCATTTAAACTCTTAGCAAGTAGAATCAAGAACATCATGTTCAAAAATTGGAAGATAGCCTTGTAGTAATAGCTCTGTACTGCTTTTGCAACATGGAGCACTACAGAGCTGTTACTGCAGTTCTGACTCTGAACTGTATATACAGTTACCTTGGGTAGCATTTTGTAGACCCAGGAATATTAGAAACATGCTGGTTAAAACAGTTCATCCACAGGAGAGAGAGGGGAAGTCCAGAGCATTTATGTGACCATCTGTACCTGTTTAGTCCTTATTGGTGCAAATTTCAAACCTACTTGCATTGATGGAAAGCGCATGGTTACTTCTACCCATGGGCTTTGTACCAGGTTTCAAAGGGAAAGTCAGAGCGTACTTTTACTTTGAAAGTTGCCTCTGGAAAAAGCACCTACACAGATTGTCACATACCTTTTGTTATGGGTATTTTTTCCATGGAAAATGCACCTAGTTTTGAAAATGCAGAACTATGCATGCTGCCTTCTTTTTGCCCAGGTGAAAGTACATGTAGTGTTGATCTTTATGCATAATTTTACCTGAGTAAATAGCTTTTGAAAATTGCCCTCCTTTCAGTTTGGTAACTAAAGAGAGCTCACTTACAGCAATATTTAATTTTGAACTTAATGACAAGAAAGTTTTTCTCCAGTTGTAACTTGTTGCATATTTTGGCAGACACTGCCTCATCTCTGCACTTTCATCATTATTCTAATTCACTTTCTTTCCATTCTCAGTTTCATACTCCGGTGCACAACTTGCACTAAAATGGCCTCCACTCTCTTTTTTGCTATCTAACATTTTGGTCTATACTTGCTCTTGACATATAAGAGATTATTAATATTATTTTACAATGTACGGTTTGCTTTTCCATTATTATGCTCAAGCCAAGGAAATGCATGTAAGTAAAATATAAATCACAAAAAATGCAAATCAAAATCCCTTTAAAACAAATTACCAAAAATTTAAAAGTTAATGGAAACAAATTGTATGTTAAAAGCATGTTAATTCACCCAAGTTGTGTGAACAGTGGCATGGGTGTGAGACCTTTGTGCTGTGGCGTAGTTGACACAATCTCGTATGAGGCCTCTGCCAACAGCTGACAAACGCGCCCTGTAGTGAGACAGTCTGGAGCTTCACTATAACAGCTGCCTCACCTACAGGTTTACCCTTTGGGTTATGGGGCTGGCAGGACTTAGGCAGGTCTCTAGGGCAGTGAATAAAGCAAGAGTCTATGGCATGCCAGTGTCAGGGCAAGCAGTAGGTTAAGAAACTCAGAGGCAGGCTAAGGTCAGGGCAGGAAGCAGACAAGGGTGGCCAGGTCCAGGCGGCAGGAAATCGTGGTCAGGTCCAAGCAAGAAGTCAGAATACGGGAGTCAGGTCAAGGGTGGACAAAGACACACAGAAGACACTAGATGAGACAGACAGGACAAGGCATGGCTTGTCAAGGAATCGGGAACACAGGATACAGGAACTTGAAGACAACATGCACTGCTAAGGCAAGAGACCCGTTGCTGAGGCGAGGTAATGCTGCAATACCCTTTCTTAAATAGGCTGGTCAGCCTGATGTCATCAGAGGGCACTGCTCAGCATTTCCCACCCCAGGGACTACATAATGCACATATATGCGTGTGCGCCTAAGGTAAGGCAGCTGGCGGCGTATCGGGCCTTGCTGGATGGCATTTGGGGCAGAGAGCTGTGCACTGACTGCAGGATGTGTCCAGCCACATTGGGGGTTAAGTGAGGCAGCTCAAGGGACCTTCCCGTGAGCTGCTAAATGTTGTCAT
The DNA here is from genome assembly GCF_901001135.1 of Rhinatrema bivittatum. Taxonomy (NCBI): domain Eukaryota; kingdom Metazoa; phylum Chordata; class Amphibia; order Gymnophiona; family Rhinatrematidae; genus Rhinatrema; species Rhinatrema bivittatum. The sequence goes on along the minus strand of NC_042615.1, from coordinate 256,022,272 downwards.
GGTTTTTATCTATAAAAACTTAGCTCTGACTAACAAATGCTGAGACAAGCTGAAGTGCTTTTCCCTTTGTTGAAAGCCTGGTAGTATCTCCCAAGGATATGAAATATTAAATTTATATTTGCTCTAACTAAAATTCTGTGTTATATCCTTGTGTCCAAATATCTGCGGATAAGCGCCTTGTACAAAGTCAGGTAATATATGTACAGCGTCTAAAAGTAAAAAAAGAATCAAACAGTCTCTTAGCATAGAAGTCCAAAGATCAGGTACCACACAAGAAAAAGCTCTTCCTCATGTCGTCGTCAAGTCTGGTGATGGAACATGGAGGAATGCTTCTGTGCTGATCTAAAAGACCATAATTGGGGATGTAAGGTGAAATTTTAAATGGGGCCTAAATCATTTAAAACCTTGAAGGCCAGTAGTAATACTTTATTGAACACTTAAACTTACTGGTAACCAATGCAGATTTTTAATAGTAGAATTAACATGAGATCTAAAATATCCTGATTTTTAGATCTATTAAACCATAAAATTTCTGTCTTCATGGGATTTAGTTTTGATTTATTCAATTGCATCCAGTACTTCGAATTGCATAGGATCCAATGAAACAAGAAGTTTCATATCAGCATAGCACTTCCATATAAAATTGTTGCGCTCGGGGGTGGACCCTTGTCCTGGGGCAGAGGTGGAACGCCTCCTGAAAGGAAACAGGAGGTAGCTGCCCCCAGGGGGCGGAACACTGGAGGAGACAGAGACTAGGAAGAGCTTCACCACTGGAAGTCCGAGGTCCCCCCAGGAGGAGCCCGTATGGACTCAGGCCGCTTGGACTTAGGTGGACCTCGCAAGGACTCCTAGGAGAGTGAAAGTCCGGCGTGCCCATGGAGACAGGGGGAGCGCAATCGGGTTCAAAACTGGATGCTGGTTGAAACAGGGAGAACCAGAACAGTGTTGATGATGACAAGGCGAGGAACAAAGCCGGAATCTGGAGACGAGGTCAGACAGGCAAGGTCAATGTCCAGAGGTCAGTCCAAGAAGTGGTCAACAAAGCAGGGGTCAGATACCGGAGGTCAAACGAGGTCGAAGGCAGGTCAGGAACAGGCTGAGGTCTTTGAGGCAGGCGGGCAGGTCAGGAACAAGCCTTGGTCTTTGAGGCAGGCGGCAGGCAGGCAGGTCAGGAACAGGCTGTGGTCTTTGAGGCAGGCAGGCAGGTCAGGAACAAGCTGTGGACTTTGAGGCAGGCGGCAGGCAGGCAGGTCAAGAACAGGCTGAGGTCAGTACCAGAAGTCAGTCCAAGGGTACTACCTGGGTAGACAGACAGACAAGCACAGGAACAAGCAGGATACAGGAACTAGGATGCAGGAATGTGTCAGGAACAGAAGGATCCTGGAACGAGACTAGGAACAAGCAGGAACAGGTACAAATGCAGAGGCAATCTTAGAACAAACTGACCCGATTGCCAAGGCAAGGAAGTAGAGGCAAGAACTTCCTTATATCGGGGAATCAATCAGGACGTGCCGCGAAGCTAGGACCCGCCCTTGGCCCTACATGAATCCGGGCAGTCCGTGCACGTGTATGGGCATGGCCAACATGGCCGAGGACGCCAAACCTAGGCATCAAGCCCAACGAACAATGGAAGGCCCGGCAACCGCTGCTGCGGGACGCTGAGGCCTAGCAGGACTAGTAACCACGACGAGGGAGGTCATCCCGGGACCCGCTGTGGAACCATGGAGGTGAGCAGGCCCGTGCGCAGGCGGGGCGAGTAACAAAAATTATATTACATAATCTCCCATTTAATAATAATTGAAACCACTGTAAGACCATATTACCTATATCTATTAAATGGCTTAAGAAAATTCCATGGTCAATGGTATTGAAAGTCACAGTCAAGTCCAACAAATTCATAAAGATTTGTTACCTCTTTTTCCTACAAATGCTGAGGAAAGATGACCTAGTACGCTTAAATCAGTTGGACTCATTCTTCACTCAGCATAAATCTTTCTAACCATTTTATGGTCATTCCACCATGATAAAGCACAGCTGTACTCCACTTATTCTTATTATGCCCACTAATTAACTGAATTTAACCTAAGGTGAACACTGCAGCCATAAAATGAGATGGCTCAAACAACTGATTTTGCATAAATATTAGTCTCCAAGCACTATTTCTCTGGGAGACTCCATCACTGCCTTTGATATTACTCTATAAGCTTAGTCACAAAGACTCCAAGATTTCAGGATACATAAAATAATAAAAGGATACCAAGCTTCTCTTGGTTCTTAACTCACCAACAATAAACATTCTGAGAAACTGGCTGTTAGACCTATTAAGTAGAGATATAGCATTACAGTAAATAATTACCACCCAGCCCATTATTCGTGGCTGTGGTTGAATAAAAAAAACCAGGACAACACAGCTGAGAAAACCTAACTTCATCTAAAATGAAATCATGAATCATAATTTTGAAATTTACCGATCTTGCATTTAGTAAAATACATTTAAAAGTGATTGATGGAAACGTAAGTGGGTTGTTTCCGAACTTATTCTCTATTCTCAGCTAAAAGCCCTCTTTAAACTTGTTTATTCCGATGCTTAAAATTCCTTTGTTCTGGTTTGCTCACTTTTTCAGTTCGCTTTATTCTGTGCCATTTTGTTACTTGGCATTTCCTTTGCTGCAGCTTGTCCTTGGAAAGAGTCCTGAGTTAGGGTACCCTATATAAGATGAAAATAAATGAACAACATTGTGTGTATTGTGAAAAGCAATGAGATTTATAAGAATAATGGAAAATTATTTAAGAAGTGTAGCTGTACCATTTATGACTCGCTTTCAAGCAGCAGGACCTTTGAATGAAGACATAAGCTCGGTTGTGGATACAGCAAATGTGTCATTGGTTGGGGAGGAGGAAGATATAAGAAAATTATTACTTACCTGCTAATTTTCATTCCTGTAGTACCATGGATCAGTCCAGACAGTGGGTTATGTCCCCAATCCAGCAGATGGAGTCAGCACAAGCTTTGAGGGGGCGTATCCATATATACTACTACCCCCTCTGCAGGAGTTCAGTATCTTCTGACTCCAGCAGATGCGAGTAGGGGAATCAGGTCTGAGGAAGATATAGATTGATTATTGCTACAGAAAGAACAGTGTTGCATTTATTTCATTTAGACCCCTTAATGCCAGGCAGTCTGAACGAGCAACCTGAGTTGATAACTGTTATAATAGGTTCTGTAAAAAGATTTTCGCCTGTAGCAATATCTTGTGAGATTAGTTCTGGGTTATTTTGGGGGGTTTTGGGTACAGTCGCTTTAAGTGCATATAATATAAACATGCATGGGGTGAAAGTAAGTGTGGGAATTGCCCGAGAATAGTATGGAATGAGAGTGGTTCTGAGCAGTTGCTAGTAAAGTTTTGCATTTTCACAGAATATTTTTCTTCCCTGATGGAGAATTCAGAGGAGAACCACCATATGTTGGATCCCTGTGTGGACTTGAAATTTTATTAAGTTGTGGTACTATAGAATTTTGAAGTTAAATGAATTTGATTTGACTTCAATAAGGATGTACAATGCAGTATTTTAAAATGGAAGAAAAACTGGGACAATAAGTGCGCAATACATAAAGGTTTTGAATATAAAGCTACACCTTATCTACATTTACTTCAGTTCTGAAATTCATTTCCATGCCAGAGCATTATTTGATGCTTGTGTAAAATTAAAGAAGTAATTTCAAAAGCCATTTATCTGGATAAATACCAATTCACCTGAGCGAAAGGGCTTTTCGAAAATTATCCACACTCAAATCCAGCTATAAGCATGCATGGCTCCATGGACCCGGCTTCCTGAGGCCCCACACTCTTTGCAGCAGAAGAGGACAGGAAGGCTCATCTGCATTTCCTACCCCAATAAAGAACTCCAGAGGTCACCGCGAGCGAATCCAGGATTCATGTTCCAAAGACCTAGCTTCCTGAGGCCCCACACCCTTTGCAGCAGCAGAAGACCGGAAGGGTCATCTGCATATCCTTCCCAGCATCCCTCAGGAGAGGACTCCAGATGTCATCGTGAGCAAATACAAGCTTCAGACTCCACAGACCCAGCTTCCTGAGGCCTCACACTCTGCAACAAAAGAGGACCAGAAGGGAGCATTCTCCAGGGTAGCATTCTCAGAAGTGCTCTCCGTTCTACATGCAGAGGACCCCAGAGGCAGGCAGAGTCTCAATGTGTGGATGAGACAAACGTTTGTTAGGAACTGGGCATCATTTTGGGGAAGTGGGGGGCCCTTTATGAAAGAATGGGCTCTACCTTAATCAGAGTGGAACCAGGCTGCAGGCACTAACCTTTAAAAAGGAGAGAGCATAGCTTTTAATCTAGATGATGGGGGCGGGCAACAGTTGCTCAGAAGCGCATGGGTCACAGTTATTTATCTTTGAAGGATACTAAGAAAAACAGGGAAATTAGGGCATCCCAGTAGAGAGGTTGCAATAAATGCCATTATGGACCAGGTATCTTTAAGTAAAGAGCAGAAAGACCAAATTATCCTGGTCTACTGATGAGCAGATTGTTAATACAAACAAAAAATGTACTTTGAAATGTCTGTATACAAATGCTAGAAGTCTAAAAAAAAAATAGGATGGGGGAGTTAGAGTGTATAGCACTGGATGAAGAAGTAGAATTATTGGTATCTCAGTGATTAGTGGAAGGAGGATAATCATTAGGATACTATGATACCACGGTTCAATTTATATCAAAATGATAGATGGATCAAACTGGTGGAGGGGTACCACTATATGTGAAAGAGGGCATGGAGTCACAGGATAAAATTCTTCAGGTAACAAAATGCAATGTTGAATCTTTATGGATAGAAATTCCAGGTGTAAAGGGGAATAAAAGCAGAGGGGGGATGTATTACCGTCCACCTGGCCAGAATGAACTAACAGACAATGAAATGCTAAAAGAAATTAGGGAAGCTAACAAAATCAGCAGCACAGTAATAAATGGGTGATTTCAATTACCCCAGTATTGACTTGCTGAATGTCACATCAGGTTATTCTAGAGAGGTAAAGTTCCAAGATGAAATAAATGACTGCTTCATGGAGCAACTGGTACAAGAACACACAAGAGGGGAAACTATTTTAGACCTAGTACTAAGTGAAACACGGGATTTGGTGCAAGAGGTAACAGTGTTGGAGCCACTTGGCAATAGTGATCACAGTATGATCAAATTGGACTTAATAACTGGAGAGAGGACACTAAAAAAATCTATTGCCACAGCATTATCTTTCAAAAAGGTGACTATGATAAAATGAGGAAAATGGTTAGGAAAAAACTGAAAGGTGCAACTGTGAAGGTTAAGAGTTTAGATCAGGCATGGACATTGGTTAAAAATACCATCTTGGAAGCCTAGACCAGATGTATTTCATGCATTAGAAAAGGTGAAAGCAAGTCTAAATGACTACCAGCATGGTTAAAAGGTGTGAGAGAGGCTATAAAGCTAAAAGAACATCTGTCAAGAAATGGAAAATGATCCAAATTAAGAAACCAGGAAACGTCATAAGCCATGGCAAGTTAGATACAAAGCATTGATAAGGAAGGCAAAGAGAGAGTATGAAAATAAGCTTGTCATGGAAGCAAAGTCTCAACTTTTTCAGGTACATTTGAGATAAAAGGCCTGTGAGTAAGTCACTTGGGACCATTAGATAATCAAGGGGTAAAAGGAGCACTTAAGGATTTCAAAGCCATAGCAGAGAGACTAAATGAATTCTTTGCATCAATATTCACTGAGGAAGATGTAAGAAAGATACCCATGCCAGAAATGATATTCAAAGGTGATGATTTGGAGGAACTGAAATAAATTTCAGTGAACCTCAAAGATATACTGAGGCAAGTTGACAAACTACAGAGTAGCAAATCACCTGAACCAGATGGTATATATCCCAGAGTGCTGAAAACTGAGAAATGAAATTGCAGACATGCTCTTGGAAATTTGTAAACTATCATTAACATAGTCTATGGTTCCTGAGGACTGGAGGATTGCCAATGTAACGCCAGTTTTTCAAAAGGGATCAAGGGGTGATCCAGGAAACTACAGACCAGTGAGTGTGACATCTGTGCCAGGAAGAATGGTAGAAAACTATCATAAAGAACAGAATTGCTGAGCATAAAGCCTAGTTTAATGGGACAAAACCAACATGGTTTATTCAAGGGAAGTCTTGCCTCACAAATTTGCTATATTTTGTTTTGAGAGCATAAATAAACTTGTGAATAAAGGTGAGCCAGTTGATATAATATATTTGGATTTCCAGACAGCTTTTGACAAAGTCCCTCATGAGAGACTTCTTAAGAAATTTAAAATGTCATGGGATAGGGGGCAGTGTCCTATTGTGGATTGCTACCTTATTAAAAAAATAAAAAATAGAGTGTAGGGCTAAATGGTAAATTTTCCCATTAGAGAAAGATGAATAGTGGAGTGCCCCAGAGTTCTAATCTGGGACCACTGCTTTTTAATACATTTATAAATAACTTGGAAATAGGAACAATAAGTGATGTGATCAAATTTGCTGATGACACAACATTATTCAAAGTTGTTAAATCACAAGAGGATTGTGAGAAATTGCAAGAGGACCTTGCAAAACTGAGAGACTTTGCATGCAAATGGCAAATGAAATTTAATGAGGACAAGTGCAAAGTGATGCACTTAGAGAAGAGAAACCCAAATTATAGCTACACAGTGCAAGATTTCACATTAGGAGTCACTATTCAGGAAAAGGATCCTAGGCATCATCATGGATAATATGTTGAAATCTTCTGCACAGTGTGCAGCAGCAGCAGCAGCCAAGAAAGCAAATAGAATGCTAGGGATTAATAGGAAAGGAATGGAGAATAAAACAGAGAATATGTTAATGCCTCTGTATCGCTCCATGGTGCGACCATTCTGGTCACCACATCTCAAAAAGATATAGCAGAATTAGAAAAAGGTACAGAGAAGGGTGATGGAACAATTCCTCTGTGAGGAAAGACTAAAGAGGTTAAGACTTTTCAGCTTGGAGAAGAGGCAACCCGGGGGCAATATGACAGAGGTCTATAAAATGAGTGGAGTGGAATGAGTAAACGTTAATCAGTTGTTTACGCTTTCAAAAAGTGCAAAGACTAGGATATACACACAATGAAGTTGCTAGGTAATACATTTAAAACTAATAGAACGTTTTTTTTACTCAACATATAATTAAGCTCTGGAATTCTTTGCTAGACAACATGCTGAAAGCTGTTAATGTATCTGCGTTTAAAAACAGTTTGAACAGGTTCCTGGAGGAAAGGTCCATAAACCAATATTAAGTTGGAGTTGCAGATATTCACATTATGTGTGAGTGCTAAAAATGGCGACGTACTTTACACTAATGCAGCTGTTTTGAAAATTTACCCAATTGATTCTGGTAGAGAGATCCACTATTTGCGGTTTGTGCTGCAAATCTTCGCTTTTAATTAAATCATTGAAGTGTCATTTGTCTTCATGTGCTTTGGAAGCTTGTTGCAAGAATCAAAACTGGTACATTTCAGTTACTTGATTAAAATAAAGTGCACTAATGTATATGGTGTTGCTTGTGTTGCTGATTTATTTTCCCATTGAAGTAGATTTTTCCTAGCATTGGAAGGAACATACAGTGCTAAGGTAAAGTCTCACGGTCAGCGCCTTCAAACCATAAACATAAATCCTGTTATAGGCATTAACTTTATTGTTGTCTCATTTATTATTATTTATTGTCTATTCTTATTTGTGATGTTTTTATCCAAAGAATATTACCACTCAGAAAGATAAACTGATCCTAATGATTTCTGCTGTGCATGTAGTACTGACATGCAAATAAAGCCTTTTATGTTTTTTAATTGATATTTGTCTCTTTTATCTCTTTATAGGTCAACAGAAGAAATCATAGCACTTTTTATATCCATAACATTTGTGCTTGATGCACTAAAAGGCATTATCAAAAGTAAGTGCAGTAAAATAATTTACAGTTTGCTCTGTGTTTATTTCATTAAACAAAAAACCTTTATGACATTCCTTTCTCTCATTCAACCGCCTCCACCCAACCCAAACAAATTAAACTGTTGTCATTGAATTGACATTGATAGAACTTCAGGCAAAATGTATTCCATTCTTTAAAAGTGTTTTTCATTTCTATAGACTACGATAGTATGCACTTTATTAGATTGATGACTATTTTTAGGTTCCTTTTATTTCATATTCTTTCATTTATTCATGTAGTTTAGTAAGATCTAATTAAACATAAATTAGAAGTTTATTCTCTTTTATTTCTATAGTTTTAAATGAAACAAGTTGTAGGTGAGACATGTATTCAACTAAATCTCTTCCTCTGTGACTAGCTTTCAAAAGCTATGTTACCTTCATCACATCAGTGAAGAAACTGCATAGTTTCGCTTGGTTTAAATAGTACAGTGTTAGCTAGTCCTTAGGTTATTTTTATATGCCTGTTAAAGCTCAGTATGGGAGGGGGGGAGGGTTCAGTTGACAGAGCTGTCTGACTGTAAAATTTTACAGTTCAAAGAGCCTATATCTGATAATGGGTGAGAGAGCCAATGTCCTTAAGTACTGTTGTGTTTGCATTCTTGTGTACTTCTAAAATTCCCTTTAATACAATCAGTGTACTTAACGGGAACTTTAGAAGTACACAAGAATGCCAAACATTAGAAATTAAGAGGATCAAAACTATGAAAGAAACACAAAAGGACTTAGTAAGGACATGAACTTTCTCCTCTATTATCAGGTATAGGCTCTTTGAACTGTAAAGTTTTATTGTCACCTCTGTCAACCCCCTCACCCCTCTTGACTGTACTATTTAAAACTAGTGTAACTGTGCCATTTCTTCAGTGGACCAATAGAGGGGCTGATATACGGCTCGATCCAGTAAGGCCGCGGTAAAAACAGTGAGGTAGTGTCAGGCGCACCCTTCCTCCCCGCACGCACAGTTCTCTTCACTAACTCCCCCATACTCTCCTCTAATCGCATGCAAATGCATGCCGCGGCTTTAAAGCGGTAGGGAAGGGTTATGGCCACGTAACCCATTTTACTGTATAGGCGCTTAATACAGCGCCTATACAGTAACCAGGGTGCGCTGGTACCTGTCATTTCAAATGACATTTGAAATGACATTTGAAATGACAGGTACCAGGAAGTGTAAAAATCAAAATTTTTAAATACCTGTCGGAGGGCCGCGTGGGTCCAGGCGGCCGGCGGGATCCGGGGGGCCGGTGGTCGCGTGTTAAATCTAGGCCGCGGGCGGGTGGGCGCCTGTTCCGGGCGGCGGGGGGTGGACGCGCGTTAATTTCAGACGGCCGCGTGGGTCCAGGCGGCCGGCGGCGGCGGGAGCCGGGTGGTCGCGTGTTAAATCTAGGCCGCGGGCGGGTGGGCGCCTGTTCCGGGCGGCGGCGGCAGCGGGGGGACACGCGTTAGTTCGAGACGGCCGGCGGGCGGTGGGTGGTCGCGTGATAAATCTAGGCCGGGTCCGCACAGGCGCACATTCACTGCCGGTGGGGGCTGCCTCTCCCGGCAGCCCCCACCGGCAGTGAATGAATGAATGCGCGCCTGTGCGACCCCTGCGATTCAGCGCTCAAGGCAGTCACATGCCGTGACGTCACGCCTTGAGCGCCGAATTGCAGGGGTCGCACAGGCGCGCATTCATTCATTCACTGCCGGTGGGGGCTGCCGGGAGAGGCAGCCCCCACCGGCAGTGAATGAATTCATTCATCCAGGCGGAGGAGCCGGCTGCTTTCGCCACCGGCTCCTCCGCCTGGATGAATGAATGCGCGCCTGTGCGACCCCTGCGATTCGTACATATATATGCGTAGGCGAGCGCATCTTGCCGTGCATCCATATAGATGTGTATATGGGTGCCCACGCGATTGTTTTAAAGTTAGTGTCATAGAAATCTCAGATAAGTAGGAAGTACTGATATTTTACAGCTTGAAAGTCTGAATTTGCCTACTTTTTTAGAAGCTTCTCTGGATGATAAACGTGTGCATGCAACGTTGTTGGTTTCTTTTTACTTACACACAAGATGAAGACCTAGTACTTAAAAAAAAATATTTTAAAAACAAAGATTTCCTTTTTTGTTTAAAATAAAGTGTACTAACGTATATGGTGGTGCTTGTGTTGGAGCCAGATTCTTTCTCAAGTATTCTTGTAAATGCATTATTACCTTTCAAAAGAATACGTTTTTTTTTTTACCCATCTGCTACACTGGGAAACCTTTTTAGATAAAAGTGCTGAGATTTAGTTATTTGGACTTCTGTTTATTATTAAAGGTAGGCTACCATGTTTTAGTCGTAATCTCAGCTGATTTGGCTATTCTTTATTTGAGTGATTTTCTTAACTTTTTTTCTTCTTTATGCTCACTCCCTTTTTTTCTTGATAATAGGGATTGATATTTGATCTGCTAATTGTATTTTTCTTTTATGCTTACTTGTGTTAATTCTGCATTGATCAAATACATTCTTGTAAGTTTATCATTATTGTGAATGATTTAAATGCCAATAAAAGTTAAATTATTTAAAAAATGCTTAGTATACATAAAAACATCATTTATAAATATAAACCATGTTTCTGCACAGAAAACATGGAGGTCAACATTCAAAAAACATTTAGACTATTAACTCACAAGTTATCTGTTTAAATGGCAAGATTGGCATATTAAGCCACATATCCAGTTATAGTTTAGCTGGATAAAAAAAGAAGTGTTTCTAGGAGTGTTTTGGGAAGGAGTTAAGATATCAGGCTAATTTAGCAGAATTTCAGAAATATCTGGCTAAATTATCCAGATAACTGGCTATTTATCCCGATATCTTCAAAAGATATCTGGATTAGCAGCACCGTCAAAAATAAATGTGGAAGAAAAAGTAAAGGGATTTGCAATCTTGTCTTGTTGGGCCATGTTCCCCATACCCTCAATCCCTTTTTTTAAAACGTGCCACGGTCTGCTGCCCCCCACCTCCCTCCCCTTCCCGGGTTCTCTCAAAAAACAAAAATTGTATAGCTGCTGCCGGGCCTTTCCCCCCTGCCTCCCCGCAGTTTAAATATCTTCAAGGCTATACCCCTCCACCCCCTAGGCCCCTACCTCCTGCCGTTCCCGAGAATTCGAAAAATTGCTGCAGAGAGCGGGATCAGAATTTATCCACACCTCGCAATCTCCAGAGCAGCCTTCGTATAAACTACACTGGAAGCGTGAACTAAACAGTGCGCTTCCAGTGCTAGGAACATGTACTTTGTACTTTGTTGACTTCACCACTGTCTTCAGTTATTCCTTTAATAAACTTAGGAAAGATTTCATCAAAATCATTTTTTAATGTGCAGCTAAAAAATATTAAAATGATAATGTGGTGGGGATGGGTGGCAGGTTATCACTATTTATTCAGTCAGTATTTACTAATGTCTGGGATACAGACTGGAAAATCATTTTTGTCAAGAGAATTTTTACCTTGGAACCTTAAAACAAACCTACACCCTAAGAAAAATTGTGCAGCTGGTAAGAGGCTTCAGGCTGCTCAACGTGGGGCAGTACAGTGACAGTCCTGCCTGACCCAGGGTTTTCTATGTCAATGCTTGTAGTTCCATTCCCTTTCCTGTTCTTGCCAGGTTTGCTGGCTCTGAGATAGGTAACAGAGAGAGAAAAAAATAACAGCTGCAAAAGCAAATGGATTTAAACGATTTAAATACTAGTTTTCCCTCTATTCATAATTTATTTTACTTTTCCGGTGTCAAAAGAATCATTGCTAAGAGGACTGTGTTAAAATCATTCTGCTAGGACAAGCAGGATGGTAGTCCTCACACATGGGTGACATCATCGGATACAGCCCGGCATGGAAATTTGATCTCAAAGATTCTAGAGCTTTCAGCATGCCCTACTGAGCATGTGCAGCTGTAGTCATCATCCTGCCCCTAGGCAGAGTCCCTCAGTCTCTTCTTTCCCGCGGAGCTGTAATCTTGCGGTTGTGGAGCTCGTGATTCTTTTTTTATTAGAAAATGTTTTTCACAGTATTCAGCTTTGCTCTCTTCTTACAGTTTTGTAAGTGATTGTTTCTAGAGCTGCAGCTTTTCTTTCTTTCTTTTTTCAACTGTCTGCTGGCCGCATGGTGGGTTTTCCCCTGTGCAGCCTGACAGTCAGTTATTAAAAAAAAACCAAAAACTGCTCCTGCAGGTTTTTGTGTCCTCTCTTTGCTCTCTGTTCTCTTTTTTTCCACAGTGCTGACAGGACTGGACTATGCACTCCATCGGAGATCCATATAGGCCGCTGAGCCTGGGGACTTGCCTGAGTTCTACCTGGGCTGAAGTTCCAAGGCTCGCTCACCATCAGTGAATTCAGACGGTGGAAGGATTGAGGACATGCCGTTCCTGTGGGGAGGAGAGCTCATCCTCCCCACGTGTCAAGGAACAAGTCTCTATGGGCGGGAGCCCTGGATGATGTTGCCTCTCTTCCTGCTTGCCGGCCTTGGCAATGCAATCTCCCTGGGAGAGAGGGTGAGTGGAGCCTGGGCTAGCAGCTTCCTGCCACACTTGAGTGCCATGCCCATGAACGGTTGCCCTTGCACAGCTGTGACCAGTGAACTGTTCGTCAGACGCGTCGATGTTGGGACCACATTGGGACAGGATCCATCTTCGGTTATCCATGGTTCCCTTGACGCCATCAAGGTCCAGGGTCACCCTCTGTGCATCAAGGTGTGTGACCACCCACGATACCATGGTGGCCGTCAGTGTCGGTGGAACTGGACTCTTGCTGCACCGGTTTGGACATCGAGGCCTCAATGCCCTCAGTGCCATGGTGCCGTGATGCGGCGCACTAATGCTACAGTGCCCTCGATGCACTCGATACCTCGGTACGGAGCCCTTGGTGCACTTGCATGGTGGCCTCGATGCACTCGATGAATCTGCATGGAGCGGCAGTAGCCACAGAGGCATTCACGGAGCGGGATGCCAGTGGCCAGTAGTTAGTGTTCCACCTTCACGGAGCGGAAGGATGGAGGGCTGCTATCTCCAATAAAAAAAATAAAAAAAACAAACAAAAAATAAAAACAGGGTGGGTAAGAGTATGGGGCAAGGGTGTGGCCTGCTTGTTACAGCGGTTGCTTCCCCTAATTGAGCTGGATGTCACTTGGTTGCTTCCCCTAATTGAGCTGGATGTCACTTGGATGCAGATGCGGAGCTGATCTCTAAATTGGTGGTGGGGTGGAGGGGAATTAGGGCTGGAGGGTACTGGAAGCCAATAGTAACAGGTGGGAGAGAGAAAAAGGGAAAAAAAATGGATAAAGTGCATAGCTTGCTGGGCAGACTGGATGGGCCGTTTGGTCTTCTTCTGCCGTCATTTCTATGTTTCTATGTTTCTATCTGTGCACTCAATCCCTCAGCACTGTGCACTCTGTGCATTCGATGACTCTGTGCTCTCGATGCACTCGATGCCATGGTGCTTTTGAGACACTCGAGGTCACAGTTCCTTTGGAGCACTCAACTCCTTGGCACGGTGCCCTCGGGCACTTGCCACAATTGATGCATTCGATGCCTCGGTGCACTCGCAACTCTCGTTGCCTCTGTACCCTCACTGCAATCATTGCTGTGGTGACCATGGTGCTTTCGATGCCCCTGTGCTCTCGATGCCCATGGTGCTTTTGATGCCCCCGGGGTCTTTGATGCCATCGACACCCTTGATCCATCAAGGTGTGTGCATGGCCACCCTAGGGGCTGGCAAGGTCAAAGCGGTGGCAAGCCCCCAATGTCGTCGACCCCCCACTAGGTCGTCGAGGTGCGCAACCTCAATGCCTTCTCTGAAGCCCTGGCATGGCCCTGCAGCCCTCGGGGAGGGGGGGGGTGCAGGGGTTCTTGGCCTTTTACGGATCAAGCACAGGGGTCACCACCTACTTGAGGGCATCCTGGTGCGCTGGAACATCTGTAAGCAGTGGCCCGGTGCCCTCAGGACTCTGGGGCAGTGTCCACTACAGAGCACTGGAAAGCACAGAACTGCCCCATTCAGTCAACAATCCCAGTGTTGGAGGCCCGCCAAGATGCGCACATCATCAATATTGTATGCTAGTGAGGCTCTCATCAGCCATAGTGCTTGCTGAGCCATCGAGCTCGCATCATTGACACCACCGGACGAATCGGTGAGCCAAGGGAAATTGCTGTCGGCACTAGCAGTCATTGGTTCCTTTTGATATTGATGACCTGTCAGGGAGGATGCATGGCTTCTCTCTGCAGACGCCCATGGCTTCTTTTATCCATACCTTTGTGCGTTGGGGCCCCCGGGCGATCGAAGTCTGTGGGCATCGGTGGCGCCAGGAATGGTGCTATTTACCAGCAAACTGCATATAGATCACAAGACATGTCCGCTGTCCTCCATAAGCACCTGCACTCGCCAGGGACTTTGCTGCAGTCGTTCCCCATGGATCTCGCAGGTGAGCTGGTTCTGCCGCAGTTTCAATGGCACGCCTCCCAGAGCGCTCTCTGGTATTGAAGGGGGTAACACCATAGATGCCCCCTCCACCATGACTTACCCAGAGTGCAAGTGGTGCTAGGGACACCATCGTCACACTGTCCTCTCCACTCAGCTGGAGTTATTGTGGCATTGACGTGCAGCTTGCACAGTTGGAACAGATTAGGCATCTGTTCCAAGGGCCTCTGTCGCTGCCAGGCAGCATTCTTCCTGGCTGTGCAGTACTCAGTCACACCAGAATTCTGCCATCTTTTGGCATGGTCTCAGCCTCCACGTCAGCCCATAATGCTGAGGAGCAGTTGCAGGGGAGGGGTCATTATACACTCTGTGCTTGGTTGTGGAGTGGCATGTAGCCACAGACTCAAGCATATGGTTCTCTGTCTTCTCTGGGGCGTGGGATTTCTCCCACAAACTCGGCGCTCAAGATCATAGGTGTGCCACCATCCGTGGATGGGTTACCATGACATGAGTCCGCCCAGTGCGCTTTCGCAGTGGAGAACTTCCAATTATCCTCTTTTGCCTGGGCGTTGGAGGGTGTGGGTGTATTGTTCCCTCCAGGCGGTCATAACAAGTTGTGTTCCACAGCTGCAGGGCTGGCCTAGGATTGCACTCCTGGTCAGATTCTGAGGTGAGAGGACATCGCGAGAGTGGCCCCAGCGTCATCTCCTTTCTCAGCAGAGGCATATGTCTTCGTCTTCTACCATGTTCTTGTGGAACAGTCCTTGGGGCTATGTCACTGATAAATGTTTTTTCTCTGATCCGGTGCCCCGAGCCTCGGAATCGACATGTCTCCTTGGAGGACAGGGCCAGGGAGCGGCATTGATGGTCGTTGGACCGTCCTCAGCTGGGGCCCCTTTGGGGATTGCAGTGGCAAGCTCCCCTATTTGAGGCGGGCTGCCTGTGGGTGGGTTGGTTGTGTCAGCACCTCAGCGATTGATCGTTGTGCTTCAACTTTCCTTTGGGGGGTTACTAGGCCCCGATCCCACTGCTACCCTCTCCTCTCTAGAAGGGGAGACTTGACTGGGTTCCAGGGCAATCCTTTCTGTTCACCTCTCGACACCAGATTATGCACCCTTTCGAGGGGTGTCCCTCGTTTTCCATTCCTGGACAAGGGATGGCACTGCTCTGGCTGGAACGTCCCTGAGAATAGCACTCTCCCTTGGGCATTCTAAGACACAGTAGGTCTATCCATGAGGGATCCTGTCCAGTGTTGCTCCACGGTGACTCTCCTGGTTTCCCCCTTTTTGGGAGTCACTTTGGAATCTGCTGGACTCAGTGAGCATCCTCCTTAAGGGTCACTATCATCAGTCATTCTTGCCTATGGGGAGAGTTTCAGTCCATCAGCTGGGCGATTGTGCCTTTTACCCTATTGTCATGTCCATGGCTGGGGCAGTTGGGGACCGAGTACCCCACAAAAGAGGCACTGCCCTTTGCTAGCAGTAGCATGCAAGCTAATTTTCCCTTTTTTTCAGGAATCCGCCCTCTGCAGGCAGAGGAGTCCTAGATCATTCAACATTGTCCATTGCTAGGCCATGTGCTTCCTTAGGAGGGGAAGCTTCTCCCCTCAGGTAATCACTTTCAGCTTCCGCTGTCTCAAGAAGACTGAGTACTCTATCTCAGTGGGTTACTCCCTGCTGGTTTTGGCAGTGAGTTGTTTGCTTGGGGTTGTTAGACAACCGAGCGACTTGTGCTTCCCCCAGCAGTCCTCCGGTCTGCCTCCTTGTGTTCGTCATGCCTTCCAATTGGATTGTCAAGGGGAAGGGGAAGTAAAGCTAAGGCACCCATGGTATATCTCTGTATACCTGCAGAGAAGGATACACCAAGTTTTTCCTCTTATTTTCACCATTCTCTGGCCAAAACTGCCTTAGTTTTTTATCATTTTTTATCATTCTTTAGGTTGTCCAAAGGGCCTTCCTGCTCCCCTCACGATCCTGTGACAGGATAGATGAACCTGTTCTGACAGGTGCTCTTGAGTGCGCTTCAATCCTATCTCATCTCCCTGCTCAGGAGGCTTTGGACTGCAGGTCGGTTTTGAGGATTGTGTCTCATCCCCTGAAACCCTTGATGCTGTCCTGCACATTCAGCATCATCTGATGCTTTGGCATGCAGTGTCTGTCCCAGGCCCTGCTGTGATTTGCTGCTTGTTCTTTCAAGCGTGGCATAAGTTTCTTCTGCCCATTCGGCCTACCAGCCATACCTGGACAATCTTCTCCAGACCTTTGGCTCTCATTGGATGACAGTCTCTTCTGGAGAGCTCTCAGACCCCAGTTTGTTTTTTGGTTGTTTTTTTCCACACTGAAGGAAACTATGTGGTTTTCGTCCTAGGGTGTCTCTTGTTTACATCTCTGGATCCTTCCTGTATCCAAGAGGATCTAGATCCACTGTTTTTGTCAGACGCCTTGCATGTACTGTCTTCCGTGATGCACAGTTGCTTCTGTTTGCACTTGCATCACTCCCCTGCTTCAGGCATCTCTGCTACGCATGGGGATTTGTGTTTCAGTCTTTTTCTTTGCTTTCTTTGTAGAATCCAACTCTTCTGCAGCCTGGTGGGTCAGCTGCCTCTCAGGCAAAGGACGGAGGTAGTGCTCCAGCACTGTGCAGTTTACCACTTTGTCCTGTTCAAGACAGCCTGCAGCTTGGTATTCACCCATGTGTGAGGGCTACCATCCTGTTTGTCCTAGGAGAAAGCAGAGTTGCTTACCTGTAACAGGTGATCTCCTAGGACAGCAGGATGTTAGTCCTCACAAAACCCTCCCGCCTCCTCTTGGGATTTGGTTTCTCCATGTATTAGCTGTATCATGGACTGAGGGACTCTGCCTAGGGGGCAGGGTGATGTCTACAGCTGCACGAGCTCAGTAGGGAATGCTGAAAGCTCTAGAATCTTTGAGATCAAAGTTCCGTGCCGGGCTGTATCCGATGATGTCACCATTGTGTGAGGACTACCATCTTGCTGTCCTAGGAGAACACCTGTTACAGGTAAGCAACTCTGCTTTACTCACAAAAATCATCTTTTTTTTTTTTTTTGCAGTATTTAAACAATATTACCATGCTGTCTCTGTGCCACACAACTGTGTGGAGATTGGGCACGATGCTCACACTCTAAACCTCAGCATCAACTCTAGTTCCTTTATCAATTCGTCAGTGAACAACTCTCTGCTTGTGGAGAATCCAGTGGACATACATTATCTTAGACATCATGGGCGGGAAACAGCTGTGCTGAGTCTCATGTTGATGCTGGGCACTCTTTGGCTGGGCCATACGCTGTACCAGTTTAAGAAAAGGTGAGCTGCTTTTGATAACTGCTTGTGCAGCAACTATTTACAATCCTACCTGCATGAATTTCCACAGTGATATGACATCGAAGGGAGTACTGAGTCACCGTATTGATTGTGAGAGGTTAGAGCAGTGGTTTGCTTCTCGCTGTTCCAGGGTGAAGGGCAAAAGACAAGGGAGGCTTGGGTTCACAGGCTGAGGCAATCGCAATCCCTATGGAAGTGAGTTAGTCTACCTTTGTATCTCTCTCTCCCTGCCTCCATTATGGTACACTTCCTTGCCAACCATCTCATTTTTATGACAAATTACAATTTTAATTGAAAATCACAAAACTTGGATCAGCCCATTGTTAATCTACTGAGTGTTAATCTTCCACCTCTAAAACCAGAGGCTTGCTAGCATCTATTGCATATTATATGTTGGCATGTAAATAGAGAATACAATTATATAATATATGTGCAAATAATTTACAGTAAAATACTTCACTGTGGAATTATGAAAAACCATAGAGAGGATAGTAACTGACAGATTATTCTATTGCAGTAAATAGGAGTGTAGACTTCCCAAAAATATGGGAAAAAAAAACTTTGTAACCATGTTAACTCTAGACAAAATTGGATTCATGACATGATTAAGTTTTTCTGTAATAAGATAATTGTACATAGATGGTTTATACATTAACTGTTGGTATCACATGTGCACATACACATACACAGACACCTGATAAAAGTGAACTGACATGTCACAGAATGATGGGAAACAGAGCTAACTTTTGAAACCCTAAAGAAGCAACAAATGTTTTTCTAACCATAAGCAGGCTCCTCATGTTCCAAAAAAGCAAGCAAACAAATCTGTACATAAATTTGGGAGCCTATATACCACAAAAATGTATAAATATTTGCCCCTTTTTTTAGCCACATGTGCTCATAATTTCACAGCCTTCTTTGGGAGGCACTCTTGTATGGGAGATGATTATGTCGTAAGGCACTTAGTTTGCAAAAAGTATATATGATATGAATTCCAGAATTAGATTGGGTTTGGGGAGGGGAGGAGTGCTTTAAACTACCCCCAAAAAAGGAAATAGTGCCCAAACCACCAAAGACTCTTGGCAGTTCCCACATATTTTCTGTTGTGAACTCGCTCAATAGCTGTACCTTTCATCTTCACTAAAGTTGTGTCACTCTCTTCGGCCTCTTGGATGCGTAGAAATAAAGGTCAACAACAAGGTTTGAAATGAAACCTTTTATTTTTATTTTTATTGGGCTGACAATACGATTCTGACTCACTTTGGAGAGATACACTCCATCAGGTCAAAGCTGAATGAGGCTAATGTGACGTGTGATGTTGCCTGAATATGGTCTGTAGCAGTGGGGCCGCAGCATCTGTGCATTAATCTGCTTATTTTTCTCTATTCTGCTGAAGAGAGCGTAGCTCTCGAAAGCTTTTCAGAAACTTATTGTTAGTCTGACGAAAAATAGTACCTACAACTTTTTTGTTGACCTTCATTTCTGTATAAGAGCTGTATTGCAATTGGAGATCCCATCACAAAATAATATTCCAAATCTAATTTTTACTAGGTATATCTTCAACTCCTTAGGTTTCTCCGATTCTGCTACAAGTACACCAAAGTAACTTAACATGGTTTACTTAATAAGCCTATTTTCTGATGCATTGTCTCAGTGGTGTTTAATATTGTTGCCTGATGGTGAATATTCCACTAGTAGTGTCTGACTTGCTGTCCAGCAGCTGCCATCTCTGAGCATAGAAGTTGCCTGAGTTGATTGCCATATTTTCTGTAATATTGCAGCACAGAAAGAAAAAGTCTATATTTCAAAACTAATTTCAATTTTGAAATTTTAGCCCCTATTTGCACTCTAGAGTACGAGAAATCCTGTCCGACTGTGCTTTGCCCATCTCTGTCTTAACCTTCTCTGTTGTGGGATCATATTTCTTCAAGGAAATAGAAAGTAAGTCACTTTGTTTACAGTTATAATCTTTGTTTGTCATTAAAAACAGAATAAAACAACAACAAACTATATAAAAATTCCCTCAGTGGTGATCAAAAATATCCCATAGAATCTTGAATGGTCCCAGATTTATTATTTGGTTATGCCAGGACTACATTGTAGCCTTCAGCTATACTACCCCAGGATCCTGTGAGATTTCAGAATCTAAACGGGACTAAGTCTGGTCACTATTTGGATGGGAGACCTCTAGGAAACACCGAACGTCACAGAAAGTAGTGGTAGTCAATTAGTGCAGGGTAGTCTTCTCCTGTAGCAATTCTGAGCTGGCTGTCTTTGGATCTGGTGTTGTACATGAGGTTCTATCTACTCTGCAGACACTGGCAACTCCCCTTCTGAAGGGACCCCATGGAATCTTTAATCTTGGTGTCATAGCTATATTCCAGCACATTATGTAATCTGACCACCTGAAAATCCCTTTGAAAATATAATTTCCATAGCGATATTCCGATTTACTAGGTAAATGTACAGTACTTTCAGTAAGGATTTTTGAATTAATAATTTTCTTAGTTTGTAAAACATACAGAATTGGGGGATTTGCATTGACTCTTATCTGATGATAAATAGAATATTCTAATATTTATAAAGATTAGTTTGTTTTATGCTATTTAATAGAGATTAACTAATAAAAAGCAAAAAAGAACCCATTTATGTTTTGAATCACAGAGACAGAAAAATCATGAAAACAGGAAGATGTATTTAATGCTCATTGTACAGATATATTGTTAATATTCCCATCTTCTGGCCTTTTTTGATCTCTGCTTTATTTTCCAAATGTAGATAGTATTAATGGTCCAAATTGTGGGTGATGCTGGATTGCACAATAGTAATTTAAGAATTAAGCAGCCTTCATAGGCCAAATGTTTGAGCTTTTCCACATCAGGAAAAGATAATTAGGACACTGGGGTATTGCAGTGTCCTGTTGTGACGTTCATGATCAGGAAATTTCTGTCAAGGTAAATGAAAAATCGCGTTCTGTACTTTGATTGTCAAATTCAGCAAAGTAGGATTAACAATGGGAAAACACATGTTTCAGAGACCTTACTATAGAACTGCAGTAAATCCTTTCCTTGCTACTAAACAAAGCCAACATGGTGGGTAAACTTATGCGGCAGCTTATGTGCACAGGTTGCACCAGTTTTCACAGTGAATTTATGCACATAATTTTGCTCTTTTTATAAAAACCAATTTTGTTCTTTTCATAAAATCAAAAGTATACATGTAAATCAAAAACTGTCCCCCAGAATGCCTACTTTGTGTGCATAGAATTGTTACATGCATGCTTTTTTTGGATACAGATCCCAGGCAATATTATAACATAATTTACATGCATAAACCCATGTTTTATGTGCCTAATTGGCCTTGAAAATTACCCCCAAAATGTATTATGCAGTTAAAATGCAATAATAGTATTTTGTAGCTTTCTCCTCTAATGTTTACATTAATGACAGTTAATGACCCAACTCTTCATGAAACAAAGACTTTGGAATCAGAATAGCAATTTGAGCTCAGATCAACATCTTTTAAAGAATGGATAATTTTGTTCTTTGTTTTGTATGATAAAATATTTGCTTGATAAATGCAGTTAAACATAAAGCTGGCAAATATGTTGAAAATGTGCTGGAACATCAGAACAAAAGCTGTGGATAGAGATACAATTTAAAAAATCAATTGTTCTTAATTAGAGCATTTTGGGATTCTGCCAGGTACTTGTGATCTGGATTGGCCACTGTTGGAAAAGAGATACTGGGCTTGATGGTCCTTTGGTCTAACCCAGGATGACAAATTTTATGTTCCTGGACATTCCCAGATCAGTCCAGACCAATGGGTTATATCCTCCTACCAGCAGATGGACGCAGAGAGCAAACTTCGAGGCCTGGTTATATAACTCTAGTGCCATCTTCATCTCCTCAGTATTTCTCTGTCTCCAGCAGATGGTGGTCGTGAATCCTGCAGTTCTGGACTGAGTTTTGGCAGGGCTCCCTGAGGTGTGAGGTTCCAATCGCGGGTCATCCCTTGGGTGGAGCAGGGCGAATAGGGGGTTGGATACCTCCGGCTGTAGAGCCCTTGGATTCCGGGGAGTTGGATAGCCAGGGGACTGGTTCCCTCTGCTCCCCGAAGCCCTCTTCCAGCGCCTCCTAAAGGAAAGTACCCCTGTGGGGATTTTGTTTGTTCTTACTGAGTTTGGAAAAAAAACATTTTTTTTTTCTTGCCTTCAGTCTTTTTCTCTGGAAGGGGCTTTTCTCTGAGGCTTGCTTTTCAGGCAGTGCTCGGCTGGGGGAGGAGGAGCATCCTAATTCCCGGAGCCGCCTCGGAGAGGAAGTAGCTTCTGGGTATAATTTGGCCTCAGGGCAGGCATTCTAAGGGCCTGGACAGTTAATCAGCTGGGCCTGGGCTAGGCTGGGAGCCATTTTGTTTTTTGAGCTCAACTCAGCTCGTCAGATTTCCTCCTTCTGGTAACCCAGTGGAGCTGGGGAAAGGACTGCCATGGCTGAAAGTGCCCTGGTGCAGGTTTGTAGGTCCTTTGGCCTGGTTTTAGAATTGATTGCTCACTCTCTCTGTGCCTCATGTGCTGCAGGGGGGGAGGGTTCTTCTGCCAAGGGTCAGAAGCCTAGGAAGATATCTGGGGGAAGAGCAAGTTCAACTACTTATACCCCTGGGGTCGAAGGTTACCCAGAGGAAGAAGGCTAAGGAAGTCCTCCCCCCACTTTCTCCACTTTCCCCAGCAGTGGTGGAACCGGGCCAGGGAGACCCGAAGGAAACAGCTTCAGATTCCAGTAGTGAGGATATGGGACCCAGAGGCTTTTCCATGAAGTTTGTGCTACTAATGCATGAGGCTTTCCTGGCTAGGAAGGCTGCAAAGAGGGCATGGTTCCCTCGGGGAACCATGCCCCAGGATGACTCTGACCCTGATCCAGACCCAGAAGCTGGCGGAGTCGACCTGTTGTTGCTGGATGCCCCTGGGGGGGGGGGGGGGGGGGTGATGACCCTCGGGTGGTTCGGCTATTTAAGCAGGAGGACTTGTCCCCTTATTCCCCAGGTGCTGGAGGAATTGGGGCTCAAACTGTCACAGGAGGATTCGGACAGCGAAGGGGTTAACCCGGTCCTTGAAGGGCTGCGAGGACCCCCCTCGACTTTCCCAATTCCAAAGAAAATACAGAAGCTTATCAGCAGGGAATGGGATGCCCTGGTTGCCGACCTCAAGGTTGGACGGGCCATGGCCAAGATGTATCCACTGTCAGAGGAGCTTTTGCAGTCCTTTCGGACCCCCAAGGTAGATGCGGCAGTCTCCGCCAATATTAAGCAAACTACCATTCCTGTGGCAGGTTCGGCAGCCCTGAAGGATGCCCAGGATCGAAAATTGGAAGTCCACCTGAAGCGCCTTTTTTAAATCTCGGCATTGAGCCTCAGAGCGGCTGTGTGTGCCAGTATGATGCAGCGCACCTGCCTGGTTTGGATTCAGCAACCACAGGATCCTTCCGCCTCGGGGATAATGTCCCAGGAGCAGGTGGCATGCCTGGAGACGGGAGTGGCTTACACGGCGGATGCCCTGTATGACCTGGTAAGGACTTCAGCGCGTTCCATGGCCTGTTCAGTAGCGGCCCGATGCTTGCTCTGGCTCCGGAATTGGTTGGCTGACTTGTCTTCTAAAGCAGTTGGACCGTTAGATGTTCGAGGGGTTAAAGGGGCACTTAGAGAAGATAAGGCCATCGCAGAAAGATTAAATGATTTCTTTGCTTCGGTGTTTACTGAAGAGGATGTTGGGGAGGTACCTGTAATGGAGAAGGTTTTCATGGGTAATGATTCAGATGGACTGAATCAAATCACGGTGAACCTAGAAGATGTGGTAGGCCTGATTGACAAACTGAAGAGTAGTAAATCACCTGGACCGGATGGTATACACCCCAGAGTTCTGAAGGAACTAAAAAAATGAAATTTCAGACCTATTAGTAAAAATTTGTAACCTATCATTAAAATCATCCATTGTACCTGAAGACTGGAGGATAGCAAATGTAACCCCAATATTTAAAAAGGGCTCCAGGGGTGATCCGGGAAACTACAGACCGGTTAGCCTGACTTCAGTGCCAGGAAAAATAATGGAAAGTGTTCTAAACATCAAAATCACAGAACATATAGAAAGACATGATTTAATGGAACAAAGTCAGCATGGCTTTACCCAGGGCAAGTCTTGCCTTACAAATCTGCTTCACTTTTTTGAAGGAGTTAATAAACACGTGGATAAAGGTGAACCGGTAGATGTAGTATACTTGGATTTTCAGAAGGTGTTTGACAAAGTTCCTCACGAGAGGCTTCTGGGAAAAGTAAAAAGTAATGGGATAAGTGGCGATGTCCTTTCGTGGATTGCAAACTGGCTAAAAGACAGGAAACAGAGAGTAGGATTAAATGGACAATTTTCTCAGTGGAAGGGAGTGGACAGTGGAGTGCCTCAGGGATCTGTATTGGGACCCTTACTTTTCAATATATTTATAAATGATCTGGAAAAAAATACGACGAGTGAGATAATCAAATTTGCAAATGACACAAAATTGTTCAGAGTAGTTAAATCACAAGCAGATTGTGATAAATTGCAGGAAGACCTTGTGAGACTGGAAAATTGGGCATCCAAGTGGCAGATGAAATTTAATGTGGATAAGTGCAAGGTGATGCATATAGGGAAAAATAACCCATACTATAATTACACAATGTTGGGTTCCATATTAGGTGCTACAACCCAAGAAAGAGATCTAGGCGTCACAGTGGATAACGCATTGAAATCGTCGGTTCAGTGTGCTGCGGCAGTCAAAAAAGCAAACAGAATGTTGGGAATTATTAGAAAGGGAATGGTGAATAAAACGGAAAATGTCATAATGCCTCTGTATCGCTCCATGGTGAGACCGCACCTTGAATACTGTGTACAGTTCTGGTCGCCGCATCTCAAAAAAGATATAATTGCGATGGCGAAGGTACAGAGAAGGGCTATCAAAATGATAAGGGGAATGGAACAGCTGCCCTATGAGGAAAGACTAAAGAGGTTAGGACTTTTCAGCTTGGAGAAGAGACGGCTGAGGGGGGATATGATAGAGGTGTTTAAAATCATGAGAGGTTTAGAACGGGTAGATGTGAATCGGTTATTTACTCTTTCAGATAGTAGAAAGACTAGGGGGCACTCCATGAAGTTAGCATGGGGCACATTTAAAACTAATCGGAGAAAGTTCTTTTTTACTCAACGCACAATTAAACTCTGGAATTTGTTGCCAGAGGATGTGGTTAGTGCAGTTAGTATAGCGGTGTTTAAAAAAGGATTGGATCTTTTGGAGGAGAAGTCCATTACCTGCTATTAAGTTCACTTAGAGAATAGCCACTGCCATTAGCAATGGTAACATGGAATAGACTTAGTTTTTGGGTACTTGCCAGGTTCTTATGGCCTGGATTGGCCACTGTTAGAAACAGGATGCTGGGCTTGATGGACCCTTGGTCTGACCCAGTATGGCATTTTCTTATGTTCTTATGTTTATGTAACCTCCCCTTCAAGGGGAAGCTCCTGTTTGGCGAAGACTTGGACCAGCTTGTAAAGTCGCTGGGAGAATCCAGAGGGAATAGGCTCCCGGAGGATAGAAAGCCTTTGCGGAAAGCCTTTGCCCCGAGGACCCGGGTCAGAAATTCCAGAAGATCTAGGTCAGGAAGAGGGGGTTCCTCCGCTTCCTCTAGATCCAGGCCTTCCTCGGGACGTCAGCAGTCCTTTCAGGGACCCATCCGGGCTGTGAGAGGAGGTTCCAGCCAGGGAACTGCAGCCCGCAAAATTTCCCAATGACCTCAGGAGCACCCACTCCCTGGAGACGGCAGTAGGGGGAAGACTGTCCCAATTCTATGAGGAATGGGCAAGAATTACGACCGATCAGTGGGTATTACAGGTGATCCGCGTAGGTTACGCATTAGAGTTTTCTCACCCGCCCAGAGACGCCTTCCTGGTGTCGCGCTGTTCTTCCCCAGACAAGCAAGCCATGGTGGAAACCACGCTACACGTTTGATAAGCCTGCAGGCCATCATTACAGTTCCATAGGTGGAACGAGGGGCCGGGCGGTACTCCATGTACTTTGTGGTGCCAAAAAATGGGACATTTCAGCCCATTCTGGACCTCCAACAGGTCAACTGGAGTCTGAAAGTCCCACGTTTTTGAATGGAAACCCTGCGCACGGTGATTGCGGCAGTACACAAGGGAGAGTTCCTCGCCTCCTTGGACCTCACGGAAGCCTACCTCCATATCCCAATCCGGAGCAATCATCAGCGATTCCTGCGATTCTCGACCCTGGGACAGCATTTCCAGTTTTATGCGCTCCCCTTCGGGCTGGCATCGGCACCCCGCACCTTCACCAAGGTTATGGTGGTAATTGCGGCAGCCCTTTGGCAGGAAGGAGTTTTGGTGCACCCGTACCTAGACGACTGGCTACTCCAGGCAAAGTCAGAGGAAGACTGTCAACAGACTATTCGTCATGTGACCCACATGTTGCAGTCGTTAGGGTGGGTGATCAATCTTGCGAAGTCACCTGGAATATCTAGGGGCTCGCTTCGACACTTGTCTGGGCTGGGTATATCTGACAGAAGAGCAGATGTGCAAATTGCAATAGCAGGTGATTTGCTTGAGGTCAACACAGACTCCTACAGCCTGGGACTATCTTCAGGTACTGGGATCCATGGCTTCAACAATAGATCTCGCCCCATGGGCTTTTGCTCACTCGAGGCCGTTACAGCAAGCTCTCTTGTCCCGATGGAGTCCAGTGTCGGAACAGTATCAGCTTAAGCTGCCCCTCACCTCACAGTCCAGATCCAGCCTGGCATGGTGGCTTGTGGATTCCAATCTCCAGAGAAGAATGCCCCTTGAAACCCCAGACTGGGTAGTAGTGTCCACGGACGCCAGTCTCCGAGGCTGGGGGGCAATGTGCCTGGGCAGAGCGGCACAGGGCGTGTGGCTGGAATCAGAACGAGCCTGGTCCATCAACCGCCTAGAAACCAGGGCTGTACACAGGGTGTTGGAAGCATTTCTGGAACTGGTGCAGGGTCGGATGGTTCAAGTATTTTCTGACATCGCCACCACAGTGAGGTACCTCAACCACCAGGGTGGTACAAAGAGTCCTGCCATAGCCCGAGAAGCTCACCTCCTCTTTGCCTGGGCTGAGCGTCATCTGGAGGGCATTTCTGCCTCACACATGGCAGGCATGGGCAACATCCAGGTGGACTTCCTCAGCAGGCATCAGCTGCATCCAGGGGAGTGGGAGCTGTCCAGAGAGGCGTGGAACCTCATTTGTGCCAGATGGAGGACTCCCCAGTTGGACCTCATGGCGACCCGCCTCAATGCGAAGACGACGCGTTTTTTCATTCAACGGAAAGAGATGGGGTCGGTAGGTCTCAACGCCCTGGTGTCCATGTGGCCAACAGGGATTCTGTTGTACGTCTTTCCTCCTTGGCCTCTCATTGGGCGAATTCTCAGACGAGTGGAACAGTACAGAGGTCAGGTAGTGCTGGTGGCTCCGGAATGGCCACGTCGCCCTTGGTTTGTGGATCTGGTACGACTAACCACAGATGAACCGTTACGGCTGGTGCATTTACCGAACCTGTTGCGCCAGGGCCCTATCTTCTCAGATCGGGAGGATAGCTTCTCTCTCACGGCTTGGCTTTTGAGAGGCGGCGTCTGCGACTGAAAGGGTATTTAGAGTTGGTGATTGCCACGCTGCCTGTCCACTTCCAGGGCGTACGTGCGAGTGTGGTCAGTGTTTGAGTCCTGGTGTGCTCAACAGGGGACTGGGCCAGAGTTGGCGTCCGTCCCTCTTATTCTGGCATTTCTACAGCAGGGTCTCTCCAGGGCCCTAGCCTATAATTTCCTACGAGTTCGGGTTTCCGCCCTAGGAATTTTTAGGGGACGAATAGATGGCAGATCCTTAGCCTGCCACCCTGATATGGTTCGCTTCCTGAAAGGAGTCAAGCATATGAAGCCACCTGTTCGGAAACTGTGCCTAGAGTAGAACTTGAACCTTGTCCTACGGGCGTTGTGTGTACCGCCGTTTGAGCCTATGGGTCGGGCTTCTATCAAGGATCTGACCCTGAAGACAGTCTTCTTAGTGGCTATTTGCTCAGCGCGACTCGTTTCGGAATTACAGGCCCTTTCCTGCCGAGATCCGTTTTTACGGATTTCAGCAGACCGTGTCCTTACGCACGGTGCTGTCCTTTCTACCTAAGGTGGTGTCCGCCTTTCATATTAATCAGGTAGAGCTCCCTGGTTTTCCTGACTGGCTCAGCAATAGATAGAGTCCTGCATTTGTTGGATGTGCGTAGGATTTTATTGCGCTATTTGAAGATTACCAATCCCTTTCAGAAATTGGATCATTTATTTGTTCTGTTTGGAGGTCTTAGGCATGGGGACAAGGCATCCAAGGCCACTTTGTCTAGGTGGCTGAAGGAGACTATTGCTTCAGCATATATTTGCAACGGCCATGCCGTGCCGGTCGGTTTTACAGTGCATTCGATGCGGGCTCAAGCAGCCTCTTGGGCAGAGTGCCAGCTGGTTTCGCCACAGGAGATGTTTAGGGCTGCGATTTGGTCCTCTCTGCATACCTTTTCTAAGCATTACCGCATGGATGTTAAGGCGCCAGAGGACTCCAATTTTGGGGAACAAGTGCTGCAAGCAGGTCTTTCGGGAACCCCCCCTAATGTAGTGTGGTCTGGACTGATCTGAGTATGTCCAGGAAAGGAAAATTGGTTATTACCTGTTAATTTTTGTTCCTGTAATACCACAGATCAGTCCAGAGGCCCGCCCAGATGTGGCTGCCAAAAGATTGGCTGTCCTTTAGGGGAGCTACTGTGTTGAAGAATTCTGAAGGAAGTACTCCTTTTTATCAACTTTAATGGAGTTGGGGGGCTTCCAACCTTAGGGGAATCCAACCCTCCTGTTCCTTTCCTTTGTCTGGATGTTCGTCTTTCAGGGTGAATAAGATGTTTAAAGGCTATTTTTAATGGTTTTTGCTTGGGTGTCGACCAATACTGAGGAGCTGCAGATGGCACTAGAGTTATATAGCCAGGCCTCGAAGTTTGTTCTCTGCCTCCATCTGCTGGTAGGAGGATATAACCCACTGGTCTGGACTGATCTGTGGTATTACAGGAACAAAAATTAGCAGGTAATAACCAATTTTCCTTTCTTATACACTGCTTTCTGTGGTGCGCTAGTGAATGATATGAAATACTTATTCTAATATAGGTCAGAGGTTATGTACCAGGACTTGAGTACACTAGGCGAGTTTCATCCCTCCTAAGTATTTTTCTTAAGGCTACCCAAAGGACATGCATAAAAACATGAAAACAAGTAATAGAAAGAAAAGAGTTGTAATAGAAAAATATGTAGGGGAAATGAAAAGCTGTTGACATGGTGATCACTGAAAAAAAAAAGGAAAAAACAGCGTTCTAGCACAGCATGTGAATACCATCAAAGAAGGCCATTGCAAACAAACCCTCCTGTGCATTCTTGCACCATTCTGAGAGGCCACTTTTTATCTCTGAAAGTGTTAAGGAAGGTTTGTTTTTTTTTTTAAATATGTATTCTTCTGAATCATGATCGAAACTGTTCTTGGTTTATATGCTCTACTGGTCTTTTCAATTACTCTTGACAACCTAATATGCATTCTCATCTTCAGCTCGATGCATACCCCAGGACATAATATTGGCCAGTAGAGCTTCCAGCTGCAAGCACTGTTGCTTACTTAGAAATATGCTAACACAAAGGGTCCTTACGTTTGTTGCATGTTCACTGGACATCAAAGTAGGGAGATATTATGGGCTTTGCTGGTGAAATAATAAGTGATGACTTAACCAGTTATTTCTGTGTTGCAGTTGCTTCATTTAACTATATCAAAACAGAGAGTTTATTTGTGCTGGCACCAATCGGGTCCCTCTCATTAGGCTCAATAGTAAGTGCCATGGGCCTGGGCTTCCTCCTGTCCATGCTTTTCTTCATAGAACAGAACATTGTGGCATCGCTCACAAATGCACCAGAGAACAGGTAAAATACTTACCTTCCATATAATTGTGATTCCTTCCCATACAAAACACTCGCATATCAAATAGCTTATTGAAGTTATTGCATAAAATGCCTGCCATTTGTTCTAATTTTATCCTAAATCAAGAACTCTTTTTTTTTTTTTTTTTTTTTTAAAGTTCGTTAAGCATGTTCTGTACTATAGGCAGAGGTGGTATCAGCATAAGTTTCATTTTAAATGTCACTAAAGCGAATTTGGACATCATCCTGCATTGCTTAAAGCATCCTCCAGTTGGCTGAACACAGTGGTCCCAGGGTTGTTGAGCTTGCTATCTGGAGAATCCCATGATCTGTCTATCCAGTCAGAAGAATGGATTTTTCATTTTATTTGATAATTAATAGAGTAATTAGATGTGAACTATACAAAGCTAAACTACTTTTGACTATCAAGGCTTCTCCAATATCAATTCAATTTCAGTTTATTAAAATGTATAGCCCACATACATCATAATAGTTTTTAGGCTCAATATAGAAGCTATAAAAACTTTAAAAAAAAAAAACCTTTTCACATCATGTACCATTTACATTTGATATCAATATATATATATAAATGTATGTGTATATATACACTGTTGTCATTTAGAAAAATCTCAATATCATGCTTTATTAGATTACAAACAACAAATGAATCAAAAAGTATTTTTGAAATTAAATTAGAATAAAAACAGATTCTAATCATATTGAATGAAATATACAATGACAGCCACAGGTAACATGTAAAAAGTCCTTCTTATGTACGTGAATAGCGATCTTGCAAGAATGCATGATCTACATTTAAAAAATGTTAATTATCAATCAAGAATGCTGTTTCTGCATCATTCATTCTTGAGCAACACATCCTTGCAAGATCGCTATTCATGTACATAAGGAGGACTTTTTACATGCTACTTGTGGCAATCGTATATTTAATTCAATATGGTTAGAATCTGTTTTTATTCTAATTTAATTTCAAAAATACTTTTCATTCATGTTGTTTGTAATCTAATAAAGCATGATATTGATTTTTTTCTAAAAGACAACAGTGTTCCTTCATTTCCTATATTTTCATATCTACTAGATAAGGGAGCCCGGACCGACGTGCCGCAAATGCGCAGTAGAGAGCAGCTCTACTGCGCATGCGAGCATGTCGGCCAGAGCAGAGCGTGCCCTCCCCAAAAAAATGGTGCCTGCTCCTTAGGAGCAGGAGCGACGGCGGCAACGAGCGGGAGGAGCAGGAGCGGCGGCGTGCGAGGGAGGGAGGAGCAGTAGCGGCGGCGCGCAAGGGAGGGAGGAGCAGTAGCGGCGGCGGCGATGACGCGCCCGCGAGGGAGGGAGGAACAGTAGCGGTGGCGACACGCACGCGCGAGGGAGGGACACCCCCCTGTCTGCCGGTTGTGGATCAGCTGAAAGGGGAGGGAGGAGAGAGTGAGCTGAGGGGAGGAGGGAGGAGAGAGTGAGGCGAGTGAGCTGGGAGGAGAGTGAGCTGAGGGGAGGGAGGAGAGGGAGAATAGAGAGGGGAGGTGGGAGGGAGGAGAGAGGGAGAATAGAGTGAGGTGGAGGGAGGAGAGGGAGAATAGAGTGGGGAGGTGAGAGGGAGGAGAGAGTGAGGTGGGGGGAGGGAGGGAGGAGAGAGGGAGGGGAGGAGGAAGTGGGAAGGAAATAGACCGAAAAAATTTTTTAAATGAAGCCCGTTGTTACGGGCTTAACGGCTAGTATATATATATTAGGTTGGAACCACTTTAATCCTTTTCTGTCACTTCTGTGGTGACACTCTGAATAGTGGAAGTTGAACTGTGTAAAGACAATGCTTTGTCTGCAAAAACCTCTCTCTGACACACATACACAGGCTTTCCTTTTAATTTGTTAATACATTTTAAAAAATGTATCTTTTCCAAATTTTGGGGGTTTTTGAAAATGTACATCAGTTGTGAGACAGACAACCTGAGCAATAGGGGTACTTTTCACTAATCTGCTTTGTCTATAAAGCCTTGTCTCTCAGGCTCCCACACCTAGGCACACATAAGTTCCCCACACACATACACACACACTCACACATACTTACACATAAGTTCCCCACTCACATGCACACACACTCACACATACATACACATAAGTTCCCCACACACATATACACACATAAGTTCCCCACACACAAACACAAGGAATCTACTTCAGGCATCGCCTTCTCCTCCTCTTGCTGCCACAGGACCCGCAGTGGTCATCTTGCAGACATCTTCTGCTAGGGTCGGGCAGCCCTGATTGTGTGAGCCTGAGCCATAAGTGGGTTAGCCACTGTTGTGGGTTATGAACTGGTTAAAAGCAGGAAACAAGAGAGTTAGACTATCTGGTTAGTTCTCTCACTGGAGGATGATAAATAGTGCAGTGCCCCAGGGATCTTTGCTAGAACCAGTGCTTTTTAATTTTCTTCTGTAACAATCGCTATTTAACACTCTCTACAGTTGGGCAAGGAGAGGCATCTAATATACTGTCATTTCTTAAGTTTCTATATGCTTTCTGTTAATTACTGAACCAAATAAAACAATATTTATTGTTTTCACTTTTGTTTGATTTTTAAATTTAGAATTATGGGTCAGACAATCTGAGCAATGCTCTGCAGTTTTTGTTTGTTATATAAAGAAAAGAAACATTTAAAAAAATATTGCAAATCATAAGAGAATGTTTCAATTCTACAGTGTAGTACCTGATTATTTAGTATATGTTAAACACTGAACTTCAAACCAAAGGTTATTTGGCTATTCCTAGTTTTACAGGCTAAACCAAAAGATTAGGAAACATTTTTATTTATACAAACATCTCTTTAGAAGCTAAAGAAATTCTGGCTGATACTATTAAGACAGTGCATGCAGATTCAACATTATAGCAAAACAAGAATAAATCAGCAGATTTTTAACTTGCAGGATTGCTATGCACTGGTTTTTAACCTTTTTATTATACTTCACCAGCTTTATTCAATCATTACATTGGTATTAGATGAATATGGGGATCTTTACTGAATGCTATCTTTAAAATATGAAGCAAATAATACTGTTTTTCACTATAAGCCAAGTTTATCAAACATTTCTCCAATTATTCTTCAGTGCACAATTTGCTTCAAATTTATCAATGACAGTATTTCAGCATTTTCAGGGTGAAAAAAATACTGAAACAAAAATAGAACAGTTTTTATATTACAATAAAACTTTGATAAATGCCTCTAGCTTGGCCTGTTTTGTCAGCAGCAGCACTGTCCACTGCCATGTAGGAGACCTAGATCCAATTTATGTCTTCTCAGGCCAGAAGGAGCTGGGGATGTTATGATAGCTCCATTCATAGTCCCCAGTAAAGAGGGTATCCCAGCTATTGCTCAAAAGCAACATCTGGCTGGTCTAAGAGTGTACTTGTGACGGAGTCCAGAAGGAGCTAGAATCTATGTATCTCAGCCTGAGACCGGGCCAGATAGAAGATAAGAGGGGAATATACATAAAGAAAATCCCAGATGCTTGTGAATGAAAGCTCATGGTGCCATAGCTCCAGCTGGGGCAAGTTCCCATTATCAGGATGCCTGAAGGAGCAAGAGAAAGCTTCCAAGCAACAACAACAAAAAAAGTATTCTCCATTGCTAAATCAGGCATGTGGCGATGACATTTTTATAACCTGATTAAAAAATTCTTTTATTTGGGATGTCTGGGGGGGGGGGGGGGGGGGGGGTAAATGTGACTAGATGTATATTCCCTTTCTAGGATCTACTTTGACATGTACTACAGATCACTGTGGCAATTTGCAGTGTATGCCATTGATGCTGTTTGCACCAATGAGGGTTGCTACAGCAACCAGCTGCTTCGAGCAGCTAGCACTGTAACTCCCAAAGCTTCTTACTGCCTGCAGGACCTGCTTTAAAAAAGTCTTATAGATATTTGCCCTGCCCAATCTGTTAATGTCATTATTCCTTTCTGAATTACTCTGAAAGACTGCATTTTTTTTACAAAATGTGGCTACTTTTGTGGTATCATTTAACATATAGATTCTGGGAGCTGGAACCATAGGCAAGGGTCGAATATTTTCCCACACAAATACATTCATCTACAGAGAGAAAAAACAATGCAAGATTAGAGATGTAAAAAGGGGAAAAGCAAAATTTGGGGAGGGAGTAAATGGATTGGGGAAAAATGGGAATTGTGATACATATGTGCTTAAAACTGTGTTGAAATATTAAAATACTTGGAATATATGTCTCCAGTTTCTTAAAATCAGTAATATAGCTTCAGAAGAATACTATAGTTGTGAATATTCTTAAAATACCCATGTTTCAACAGGGATAGTTAAACAGTAGTTGAGTCGCTTTTATTTTTTCCACTGCTACCACCAGGATCTGAAGCTCAGTCTTTCTCTTCTTTCTCTCCATTTTCTGATCAACTTTCATTATTTTTTCTTCATTGTCCTTTCTTCTCACTCCTGTGTAGCTTTTCCCACATCTTTTAACTGTTGCCCACTCCTCATTCTATTTTTCTCTCTCCTGCTCTTCCATACCCTCCGCTGCCTCCTATTCCTCCCATTTTCACATTCTTTCATACCCTATCTCTTTCCCATTCTTACCCCTCTTATCCTCCACCAACTCTTCATTTCTCTCTTCCCTTTCATCTGCCCCCTGCCTCTCAGGTACCCAAAGTGAAAGATGGGAAACCATCCCTCAGCTGCCAACCACTGTATACAGTCTGTGCCAGCATGGCAAGCATTTTCAAAACTCAAGACGGGCACTTCCTAGCTGCTGATCTTGTTTGTCATGAGACCAATTCATGTCCAGTGTGTTTTAGAATTCAGGACTGAACTAGAGGTTACAGAGATGGTAGCTGCTCGCCTAAAGCTAGATTTTAAAAGGCCAGCATACGCGTCCATGTGCACGTGGTTCCTGCTGTGTGCAAAATTGAATAAATTGTTAGTAGTTTTCAGGATTCAGTAATTCATTTAGCCTAACTTAATGCTTATTATTAGTGTTTTTTTATGTATGTGTGTGTGTGTGTGTGTGTATGTGGAGGGGTCCCAACAGATTGCATGTAATGAAGGGGGACTGCCGCTCAGTTTGCTCACCCCAGTCTAAGGTGTGCTTTACTAATTAGTTATTTAGGAAAAATGTGAAGGTACAATTAGATCTTACCTTGCTAATTTTCTGTCCTCACGTCCTGACAGACCAGTCTTCACTGTGGGTTTTGTCCCCCTATCAGCAGATGGAGGCAGAGTTCCAGACCTCTTCCTTAAGGCCCTCTCCTATAGAGGCTGGTTCAGCAGGGAAGGAGTCAGTAGGTTCTTGCCAAGCTGGTGCTATCTAATATTCAGGGGGAGGGTGCCATCTGGGGAGGCCAAACTTTCTGATCTCCCCCTTTTCCTTTGACTTTTCCTTCTTTTAGGAAATTCCCTCGAGGTTGACCTGGGTGCTGTTTTTGTTGACTTGTTTTTGGCCATGGTCAGGTCATACTTTAATTTTTCCATTTGAGTAGCCTGAACTCAAATTGGAAAATTAAAGTATGGCCTGACCATGGTCAAAAACAAGTCAACAAAAACAGTGCCCAGGTCAACCTCGAGGGAACTTCCTAAAAAGTGGAGGTACAACCTCCTCTGAGTTCTACTGCTTTGGATATCTACAAGGAGATATTCTTCTTCCACTATTTCTTTCTCCTCCTCTTTTTTTTTTTAAAGGAGGGATTCAGGACTGGTCTGTCATGACTTGAGGAAAGAAAATTAGCAAGATAATATCTAGTAATTGTACCTTCCTCTTTGTCCTGCCAGACCAGTCTTCAGAGTGGGATGTACCCCTGGGTGGGGAAAGTCCTAAGGCTGCTTCCAGAACTCCCAATGCGAATCTGGTATCTTTTCTTTCTTGTAGGTGCAGCCTATAATGCTTCGTGGACGTGTGCACCAAGGCCCACGTGCTGTCCTACAAATGTCTATGGGAGACACCGACCTGAATTCTGCCCAGGAGAGGAGGCTTGCAACATTGTTGAGTGTGCTCTCAGGCCCTGCAGTACCTCCTTGCCACTCACTGTATATGTGAGGCAATTGCTTCCCTGATGCATCTTGCGATCGAGGTCTTGGAGCTGCCTCCCCTTTGCGGACTCCTGAGTACAGGGCAAATAGTTTGTCTGACTTCCTGAACTTGTTTATAGACCAGATATTTCCGGAGGGTTCTTCTATCATCCAAAAAATATTAACCCTTCCTCCCCGTTGTACAATCTGCTTTTCTGAATCCTGGCAGTGATCAGTTGACTAAGTTGGAATTGGGGAGGAAGAATGGGACTGGCCTCAGTGTCACTTTTTCCTTTGAAAAAAAGAGATATGGTTCCCGGCATGATAGAACTTGAATCTGCAATATTCTTTTTGCTGAGCTTATGGCCGCCAAGAAGGTTTTCTTCCAGCTGAGATCCCTTTCTTGGATGCTTTTGAGCGGTTCATAGGGGGCTTTAGCTAGTGCCTTCAACACCAACTTCAGATCCCATGCTCGCACTACTAGTTTGCAAGGTGGCCATATGTGCTTTGTGCCCCCCCCCCCCAATAGGATGCGGGCCATGTCCAGAAGCGATCCCACCGAGGAACCTATGATCCGCCCTCTGTAGCAGGCATTAGCTGCCACCTGGAGCCTAAGAGTTCATGCCAGCCCCTTGTCCAGGCTATCCTGTAGGAACTGCAATATTGCTGCTATGTCCACCTTGCCTGGGAAAGGTTTCTTTGAGAGCACCAATGCTCAGAGTCTTGAGGTCCTTGCATATGCTAATGAGGTTAATTTTTTCCATGCCATCAAAAGCATGGATATTACCCCTGTGGAGTGGCCGCTTTCCTTGAACCTGTCCCTCTCAATAGACATGCTGAAAGAGAGAATTGTGCTGGGTTTTCCATTTTGACTGGTCCCTGGTGTAGGAGGCCCTGTACTGGTTCAAACCTGATCGGCTCCTCTATGCTTAACCTGCTTAGGTCCACGTACCACAGCAGTCTCTGATTAAGTCTAGGAGCACTGCTCTGGTCTCCAGCCTGTTTATGGAAAAATTCCTCTGCTACTGTGACCAGAGCTTTTGTGTCACCTGACTGTCATAGAGTGCCCCCCAGCCCCTGCTGCTGGCATCTGTCGTTGGTAGAGCCCACTTGGAGGGGTTCTAAACTTGAGCCTTTGACTAGGAAGACTATCTCCTGCCACCAATGGAGGCTTTCCTTGACCTGTCATGGTAGTGGCAGTTTCTGATCGAAATCCAGCTCTTGCAGTGCTTCACTTGCTAGGAGGTACTGCTGTAGAGGTTTCATGTATGTCTTTGCCCAGGGCACTGCTTTGATGGCTGCCGCTATTGATCCCAGCACTTGAAGATAAGTTCTTGCCTTGAGTTCCCTGGTAGATATCAGCCTGTCCACCTGTTGCTGCAACTTGTCTATCCTTTCTTCTGGCAGGAATAGAATCCCTCTGCTTGTATTGTATAGTGCTCAGAGGTACTGCAATGTTTGAGATGGGCACAGATGGCTCTTGAGTTTGTTTACTATCCACCCCAAGGCTTCTAGCTGTCATATGACCCTTTCCATCTCTGTGACCCCTTCCTTTCTTATGTCTGCTCTTATTAGCCAATCGTCCAAGTAAGGATGGACTCTGATTCTTTCCTTGTGCAGGGCGGCTGCTACCTCTACTAAGATGTTTGTGAAGGTACGTGGGGCCGTCGCCAATTCAAACAGTAGTGCCTGGAGTTGATAGTGATGGCCCAAGACTGCAAAGCACAAAAACCTCTGGAAGCTTTCCCAAATAGGTATGTGTAGATAGGCTTCCAATAGGTCCAAGGAGGAGAGATATTTGCCCCTTCTTACTGCTACCTTGACTGTCTATAAGGACTCCATTCTGAAATGCAGGATTCTCAGCGCTTGCTTTACCTTCTTGAGATCCAGCACTGGGTAGTATGATCCTTCCTTTTTTGGCACTATGAAAAATATGGAGTAAGTGCCTCTTCCTTTTTCCTGGCTGGGGACTGAGCTAATAGCTTTGAGATCTAACAAACTGGTCACTACATTTTGAACTGCGTATTTCTTTACTCTGCTGCAAGGCAAGGGGTCGAACTGTTCCCTTATGATGCTCTTTAGCTCCGGGTAGTACCCTTCTCTGATAGACTTGAGAATCCATTGATCCGTAGTTACTAAGGTCCACTCGTGATAAAACTCCTTTAGTCTGCCTCCAACCTATGGAGGCTTCGAGTGGACCTTCAAAACTTCATTGAGTCTCCTTGGGGGCTGACCCTTGTTGCCCATGCCTCTGGAGCCATGTCTGGCAACCCGAAAGGGCTGCCCGCATGACCTGCCTTCCCCCACTGGGCTTAAATCTTGACTATCTGGACTGCCTGGTGTCCCTAGGCTGCTTTCTACTGTTGCCCTTTCTTTGTGGTCTCCTACTTCTATCCTCTGGGAACCTCAAAGGTTTGGCCTCCTGGACCTTCATGAGGGAGTCCAAGTCCTCCCCAAATAATTTTCCTTTGAGAGAGAGTTTACAAAATGTGACCTTCATGCTGAGTCTGCTGCCCAGCTATTCAGCCACAAGAGGTGCCTGGCCATCACGCCCATAGTGGCCTCCTTGGCCGTAATCCTAATAAGGTCATAGAGGGCATCCAGTACATAGGCTGCTATAGATTCTGCCTGTGCCAACTCTGGGCTACTTGCCCCTTCCACCTCACCTACTTGTGGGGACAGCTGCAGTGTGCAGAGTAAAGCCCTCACCACATAACCTCCACAGATTGCTGTGCATAGCGCTAGAGTAGACAATCCAAAGTCTTTTCTTATAGTGTCTCGATTCTTCTATCCTTTAAGTACCTGAGGGCTGCCCCCCTTCAACTGGGAAGGTCATCTTCTTAGAGACTGCAGGCACTGCTGCAACCACCTTAGGGAGTTCTAGGAAACTGTCTTTCCCTGTCTGATCCACCACATATAGTCTTTCCATATTTCTTCTACGCCATAGTCTTGAGTCTGGTGAGGATCACTCCACAGTAATCATATCTTGGATTGTGGAATGTATGGGAAAAGCCCTTGCTGGCTTCTTAATGCCTGTAAGAATAGGAATACCCCTTAGCTTAGGGCCTCTGGGCTGCTCCTCCAAGAGCCTGAGAACCTAGGAAACCCTGGAAACCAGCCCTAAACAACTGGACCGCTAAATCATCTTGCTCTCTTCCTCAGTCCTCCTCTTCCTCAGTCACCTCCAGGGAATCGCCCCAGGACGAGTCCTCTGGTTCAATAAACAGGGATTCCTGTAAGGGCCTGGGCTTCTCCTCCTCCCTGGCTTCCAACTTCCTCTTCTTTTCTGCAGAGGGAGTGGGGTTTTGGTCTGCTGCACCCATGGGCTTCCTTTTCATTTCTGTAAAGAACTTGTGCATTAAAAGCACAAATTCTGAAGAAAACTCCTCCTTCCCCCCCCCCCCCCCCCCCCCTTTAAAAGATTTGTCTTCCAAGGCTGCCAGGAAGGGGTCAGGGGCTTGACCAGCAGTGATCTCCGATAGCAATGCGGGTGCATTCAGGCTATTTTTTGTACATCAGGACCGCCTCACTGCCCTCTACTGTGCCACTTCCTCCCGCCACCGACTGCTGCGCCATCGCAGTTGCGGCAGAAGGAGCCAGTGACAGTTGGGATACACCGTGCGCTGCACGCTATGCACTTCCTGCCTCTCTCCGTACCTTTCGTTGTGGAGGGGTTCAGGGGACTTCGGGCCGAGTCCTGCGGTATTAGGTGCTAGGTCTACTTACTGCTAGCACTACCGTCTCACTTATTCTGCACAAGAAATGCTAAGCCCAAGGCCTGATCACCCTGAATGGGGTAGGAAAAAGCGACTCTGGGAGGGCTCTCATCCCAAGGAGGGCCCCCATCCCGGCCCAGGCGCTTCCCCAGGGAAAGAGACCTGCCTGTTCCTCCTACCGAACCAGCTCCACCTACCACCTGCTGGAGGCAGAGGACTACTGACTCCTTCCCTGCTGAGCTAACCTATATAGGAGAGGGCCTCAGGGAAGAGGTCTGGAACGCTGCCTCCATTTGCCTGTAAAGACTGGTCTGGCAGGGCGAAGAAGAAATCTATTTTGGAGATGTTTTTGCTCTATTTTACAGATTCCGGGTCACATAATGTATCACTAAAGGGTCGGCTTGACATGCTTTTCAGAGCATTTGAAGCACATGCCTCAGGCAAAGTGCATGAGGGATTCCAGATATTGCATGAGTTGGTTTGTAAAAACATTTGTCCTGTTTTTTTCAAACCAGCTCATGCAGTGTGCCCACAGAGCTGCACCAGTTCTGTGGGCAAAGCAAAGACTTCAGTTTCTAGTGCCATCTTGTGGCACTATGTACACATGCTGAAAATATGCTTTAAAAAATGTATATATTTATTTTCAGTTGATTTATGGTGAGCTGTATAAAATTTCTCGCTTAATTTTGCTTCACCATTTTTATATTTACCTGAAGGGAATTTCTAGGTATATCTTACTTCTGACAAATCGCCAGGAATGACTGGGGTTATAATAGCCTAAACCAGGCCTTCTTTTTGGACACTTGGGAATTGCCCAGCTCCACTAGGGGTCCAATGTAATAAAACTTGAATAACAAATGCAGGCAAAATTCTAGCACACCATTTCTTATGCATGCTGAAAAACTTTACAGCTCCTCATGCAGCAAGTTAATGGTATGTAAATGCATCGAGTTTTTTTTTAAAAAGCAAACTAACCCAGAAATGTGTGCTCAGCCTTACTATATTGGCCCCAATATGAGTAGCACGCATAAAACATGATTTACTTGCATAAAACTGAAACGGCACACCTTATACAGGTGTAAGATCACCTCATTTGCAGGTCGATTCAGTAAAGTTTGCGGGAGAGCGAGCGATTCTCCCAGCGCGCGCACAGGCCAGTGTCCTGTGCGCGCGATTCAGTAAAACAAAATATTTAAATTAGGGCCCGCAGTAAAAAGAGGCACTAGGGACACTAGCATGTGCTTAGTGCCTCTTTTTGGACAGGAGTGGCGGCTGTCAGTGGGTTTGACAGCCGACGCTCAACTTTGCCGGCGTTGGTTCTCGAGCCCGCTGACAGCCAAGGGTTCGGAAACCCATGATATTAAGTCGGAGGGTGCACAGAAAAGCAGTTTTTATTGCTTTTCTGTGCACTTCCCCGGCGTTGGCAGAAATTAACGCCTGCACATTTTACTTACTGTATCGCGCAGGAATGACTACTAGGGCCATCAACATGCATTTGCATGTTGCGGGCGCTATTAGTCTCAGGGGGGGTTGGACACGCGTTTTCGACGCGCTATTACCCCTTACTGAATAAGGGGTAAAGCTAGCGCTTCAAACGCGCGTCCAAATGCCTGTTAACAGTACTGTATCGGCCTGGTAGGGATGGGGGATAAGTTACCCATTCTCAGTCTTTGCTTTCAGGATCCAGGGTAGGGATTCCCAGCCCTGTGCTTTACCCTCTCTCATCCTGTGATTCAGGGACAAGTTCCCCCTGCCTTCATTTTTCTTTTGGTCCCTGAGGAAGGTGGCCTTTAACAACTCGTGTCTGATCTCATGAGAGAGGAAGGGGATTCCCTGCCTGCACTCGTGGTTTTGCTTCTCTTGCTGACTATGGAGGGGTTCCCCTGGCCCCTCAGTCACTGGCTGTCTAGTGTGGGGATTTCCAGGCCAGCGCTCAATCTTTTTCCTCCCGGTGCCCAAAGAAGGAATTCCTGATCAGTTCTGACCACCTAAGAGAGGGACCAGAGCGCACCTAGGCAGCATCCATGTTTTAGAACTGCTGTAATATCTGCCAGACACTTTTTTTTTTAATTGTCACTTTTTTTTTTTTCCTTAAGAACACAATTTTTCAGTAAAACTACAGCTTTTACTCTTTCCAGGGACATCTCAACCAAGTGTGTAGGGCAACAGAAAAGTACCATGATAGAATTCCGATACTAACAGGACAAATTTAGTGTTACTGTGTAGCTGAAAACCAATTAGATTGTTTGTTTTTTTATTTGTTCAGTAGATTTAGAAGCAAAATTAGTGTGATCATTTATAAACACACTTTAAAACCCCCTGTGGACCCCATAACAATTTTACTATCTGAGAAATTTGGTTCTGAATGAGTTCATATTTTCTGCTACTGAAACTGTTAGTCATAAAAATTAAATCTAGGACTGCTTTTGAACCTTTGTCTCATAAATATAGGCCAAATTTTCAAAGGCCTATGCGCACGCAGCGTGCATTTTATAACAGGCCCAGCCATGCGCATAAACCCTGGTACGCGCACAAGTGCCGGGCCCTGAAAAAGGGGCGGGGTCTGGGAGGGGAGGGACGGCACCATTGTACGCTGTCCTGGAGAAGTGCGCACCTGCAGACGGCCAGCACACGCAACCTACTGCTGCTCAAGAGGAGAGCAGCAAGGTAACAAAATAAAAAGTAAGAGTTAGGTAGGGGGTAGAGTTTGGGAGAGGGGAAAGGGTAGGAAGGTTAGGCGGGGGGGGGGGGGGGGGTAGGGAAGTTCCCTCCCAGTCCACTCCTTAATTGGAGCAGGCTGGGAGGGAACTGGGGGAGGCCTGATTGTGTCGCCGTGCGTATTTATGGAAAATTTGCCTGTCCCAGCACTCACCGCCCACACATGCGCACACAGATTTTAAAATCTGGCGTGCATGTGCGCATGGCTTTCGGATTTTATAACGTGCGTGCTGGCGCGCGCATGTTATAAAATCATCGTGTCCATGTGCACACACCGGGAACTGCGTACACATGGAAGACTCCTTTTAAAATCGACCCCTAAATGTATAGAGATCTTGGGCTTCAGTGTGGCTTCTCAGTTGTAAAAGTGTGTTCTTCCTTCTGATAATAATAAAGCTAAATAGCCAATCTGTGAATGCAAGATGCTGACTGAGATCATAAGATCAGCAATTTACAGCAAAACAGTTTGACAATGAGGATTCCTTTCATCCATTATTTTTCTTTTTAAGCATGCTGTTTTTGGTTGTGAAACTTTAAAGTGATGTTTGTTGCCTTACCCTTTTTTGTTAGTTTATATGAGTGTTTCCCAAACTTTTCAAACCCAAAGCCCACCTACATTAACAAAAATGTTGTGTTGCATACTAACCTTCACAGAGCAAGGAGTACAGACATGGAGAGGACTCATGAGGCCAAAAGAATTGCTTGGGGAAACGCTGAAAGCCCCACCAGTACAGTGTCCAAAATTAGGATACATTGAAGCAAATGCAGCACACAGCAAACAAGTCCAAAAACATTATAGCAGGTCTGCTCTTTGAATCAGGGAGCCTTCCTCCCCTGTGTCCTCCCCAGTACCTGTTTGGTAGGGCATCTATCTTCCTTTCTTTCAAAGGTTTCTTATACTCTGATGAGCTTCTGGCTGAACTTCCATGTCAGACCGGAACTCACACATTGGGGGCTTTCTTTCTCCAAGAACTCCCACTAAGGACTAATCCTCTTTGGAACATGTATCTCAGTAATGAATGAGGTATCCTCTTTCACCTCTCCTCCCAAGACTATTTCTTATCTGTACATACCGATTTCAGTGGGTTCAATCCTGTGAACTCTTGAGCCGCCTTCCTCCCAGTTTGGCCTGGACACCCCTGTTCTGGGCTCCAGCCTCTACCCTGGGCAGAAATAACTTCATTTCTCCTCACTTCTTTGTAGGGAGACGTCCTCCCTGGGAACCTTTCCTGTGGAGTAACAAGGCCCACTATGTACTTTTTTTGTGGAGATGTGGGCACTGCAGACTGGCTGTTCCTTACTCAGTCTTCCCCAAATTCAAATCCTACTGCATCACATGGGTGCAGGTTTTATCAAACTCAGACTCCTCCCTTTTGGGGAGGGTCAGTCCTCCTGTCACACTCATTGGTTAGGCCTCACTTGGAGTACCAAGTTCAGTTCTGGAGACCATATCTCAAAAGACAGGGAGAGGATAGAAACAGTCCAGAGAAGGCAACCAAAATTGTGCAGGGTCTGCACCAAAAAGGCACATGAGATGAGCCTTGAGACTTTATTAT
The DNA here is from genome assembly GCF_901001135.1 of Rhinatrema bivittatum. Classification (NCBI taxonomy): domain Eukaryota; kingdom Metazoa; phylum Chordata; class Amphibia; order Gymnophiona; family Rhinatrematidae; genus Rhinatrema; species Rhinatrema bivittatum. The sequence goes on along the minus strand of NC_042615.1, from coordinate 255,978,427 downwards.
GTATACCCAAGAAGAGAGATGAAGGATATGATACAGACTTTTAAATACCTGAATGGTAATAATGCATAAGAATTACATCTTTTTTGATGGAAAGGGAGCTGTAGGCTAGAGGTCATGATATGAACCCCCATGGGAAGTCTCAGGAACAACTTCAGGAAACATTTTTTTCACAGAAAATGTGGTGGATGTCTAGAATTCCCTCCCGGAAGAGGTGGTTTGCACAGGAATGTAACAATTCAAAGGGGTGTGGGATAAAAACGGGAGTCATGGCTAGAAGAAGAAATGAAGAGCCAAGGTAAACTGTGGTAGCTGTGGGGTAACATTCTGCATTGGAATAACTTGCACAGTGCAGCAGTTAGAATCCTAAACACCTTGCTGGTCAGACTGGATGGACCATTTTGGTCTTTATCTGCCATCATTTACTATGTTGCTGGCACATCAGGCCTGTTGAGAACCCTATGACCATGACAATTAAGAGCAACACTACTAAAAGAGCAAATTTGGGGGTCCCCTTACATGCACTTTAAGCACAGTGCTACAAAAGCCGAGCCAACAGAATAACCTGCTTGTCTGCATTTGCAGACCTGCTTTGTCTCCCCTTTTGCTATTGCAGTTGAAAAAGCTATTTGTTTTCTTTTCAGTCTGTCTGGATTATTTTAGATTGGCATATCTGTATTGTGGCTGGGCGATAAATGCAAACAAAATATTTATACGACCTCCGCAAATGTATACGGAGGAACAAAATCCCCTGAGTAAAAGGAGCCTCTGCATTGTTCGTTGGCAACACCGAGTGGCCAGACCTAGGGTCCACCTTGAACCAGATTCCAGAGGGAGCCATGGTTTACGGCCCCTGACCAAGGACTGTTGCTGCAGTGGTTGGGCTGAGCTGGAAGAAGGATATAAAAATAAAAGGAAACCTGTAGTTAGAAATAAGGGCTCATGTCCCTGGATCTCAGCCCTGGATGCCTAAGAGGAAAACTGCCAGGCCTCAAAAAAAAAAACAAAAAAACTTTTTTTGGGTTTGAGTGAGCTCAAATAAACCCAATTTATGAAAGTATAAGTGGAAAAATTAATTCAGTTAGCTAATAAATACTGTCATCTTTATTTCAGATTAGTGAAAGGAACAGCTTATCACTGGGACCTTCTTCTGGTGGCTTTGATTAACACAGGACTGTCAGTTTTTGGGTTGCCTTGGATACATGCTGCCTTCCCTCATTCTCCAATGCATGTCCGGGCACTTGCAAATGTGGAAGAAAGAGTTGAAAGTGGGCATATCTATGAGACGTAAGTATGCAAAAACCCTATAAGCTTCTGAGAGAGCTGCAGAGGCTCTGAAAAAGTTATATACTATTCAGCTCTGAATTTTAAGGGCGATTTAAGAGGGTGGAAGAGGATACTTAAGCTCATTTAAGACACTATTTTCAGTTTTATACAAGATGAGTGCAGCACTTACCTTTCCAGTCTGCACTTTATAAAAAATAATAAAAAAAAAAAGTCAGTGTTTAACCTGGGTGCTTTTCTTGGGGGGGGGGGGGGGGGGAGTTTTTTTGTGGTATTTGAAAAGATTTTCCTGAATGTAAATGATAGCTTGTATTCCCAGAGGGGGCTGGGCATACAGAGATCCAAGTGTGTGACTTCCATTAGCAGTGTCTGCAGTTGAATTGTGTACCATCATGTATCTTACAAATAGAGAGATCCCCATATGTAGCAATCATTGTTTTGGTAAAGAATATAGGTCACAAGTTGATTTCTATAGTAATTGTTTATCATGCTTTGGTGAGTGTTCATTGTAGCAGTACCAGCATATATTTGCATTTGAATGCAAATATATTTCTCCCTAATGTGTGGCTCTCGCCCTTCTCCTTTTGTCAGTCACCTAAGCTCTTCCTGTGTATTACCTCTGCCTTCATTGATGGCAGTAAACCAGTTGAATGCAAAATAAGAGAGCCTGGCTTTTCTTTTTTCTTTTCTTTTCAAGTACACTTCTGTGTAACTAAACTGTATGAACTAAGTTGTGGTAGTCTACAATCCAATAAAATACACTGAGGATTCAGAGTAAGCAAGCTTGAGCAAGAAACAAACCAGCTAGGCTGAGTTTGAATACACCCTGTGCAATACCTTTCCAAGTTCGCTATAAAATAAAGTTTTCCCTGAATCACAAGCCCAAATGATTTGGTATTTGGAGATGAAACCACAGGGCTTGGCCAGATTCTGTCTGACTTGGACCCGTTTGAGAGAGCGTAACAATTCTGCTGAGTCGCGGGAGGTATTTTGGGGGTTTTGTTTGTTTGTTTTTGTTTTCTCGTTTAGTTGAAAATAGATGAATCATCTTGTTCCATAATCTCTCTGTTATAACAGCTTAGTTTACTGTGAGATCTTTTAGCCCTTTTTTTTTGTATATTTTCATTAAGATGTTTCTATATACTGAAAATATTTCTGTTCAATCATGTTTATTCTCTCCTCCGCCTCCCCCCTTTAGAATTGTGAGTGTGAAAGAGACACGATTGACAACGCTGGTGGCCAACATCCTGGTGGGCCTCTCCCTCTTCCTCCTGCCTTTCCCACTGCAGTGGATTCCAAAGCCAGTCCTCTACGGACTTTTCCTGTACATCGCCCTGACCTCCATCGATGGCAGTCAGCTCTTTGAGCGGGTGGCACTTCTGCTGAAAGAGCAGGTAATGTGGCATCCGGCCGGACCGAAGTTCATGGGCAGGATGTGCAGTGAGAAAACACTTCCACAGCATGTTTCCTGAGGAAGCACATCCAAGCAGCGAGTTATATAGCTTCAGAAACAATGTCACTGTGGATAGTCTTGACCATGTTCTCTGCCCCTTTGTTCTGCATTGCGAATCAAGTGGTGGTGCTGTTTCTTGCCCTCACCCATAGCGATACCATATTTACTGTGCGGCTGCAGCATTTGTTTCATTCAAAGATTTCCCCCAACAACATCAGAAAAGGAAATTCTTCTGATCAATTGACATTTGTTTACTCTGCAAATGTGACGCATTTTATTGTTATGAAGGCAAGCATAATGCATTGTGTCACTGTTGGTTTTATGACATGGGTTATCACTGGTATATCATAGTATCATCACAGAACATAGTAACGTAGAAAATGACAGCAGAAAAGGACCAAATGGTCCATCCAGTTGCCCAACAAGCTTCTTATGGTAGTGTCTGCCGTGCTGTGTAGATTACCCCTATGTTTCTCAAGGATAGCAACTGCTGCTCCGTGCAGTTATCCCCAAACCTTATGATAACCCATAAAAATATTTACTGCTAGCAACATTTTTACTGGGTGAGGAGCCTTCTTGAAAATTCAGACACTGCTGCTGGACGTGCTTTGCTTATGGGCTTGGCCATATGTCTGCGTATCAGTTTCCCAGTCTGTAAAAGTCAGGGCCCTCATTGGTTGCTATGTGAATCTAATTTCCCTTTTCCCCTTTTATTTATTTATTTATTTGTTTTAACAAACAACCGAAAAATAGCTGGACAGAGATGATGAATGTTTTAAAAGACCAGCTTTTGTGAATAGTAGGGCACCTCCCTCGGGCAATGTGATTGTAATTATATCTTATAGATTTATGGCAGATGTGAAGATAATTTAGCATTTATATATCTGAATAAGCCTCACAAGTACACATTTAATCTATCCCTTCCCTCAAAAGCGATGTTTGAAAATAAATTCTATAGCCTTAACCTTTCCCTAAAGATTATGTAATGGTTATTCAGCATTAACAACATTAACATTCTTTACAGTAAACTATGTAAGAATTCCTTATGCACCTGACAGTTTGTCCATCTGTGTAATTTTTCATCTGTGCACAGGCAGGAATTTGTGCATGGACCTTTCCTGGCAGTAGAAAGTTATGTGGGTAACAGGAAGTTTATGTGCCATGAGTTTAAAAATTGTCAGCTAACAGCAGGAGGAGCTTGGGAGCAGGAACAACAGGGCTGGTGGGCTTCCACAGGCCCTTGGAGATGAGAAGGAGCAGCAAGTCTGGCAAGGTTCTTCAGGCTCCGACAGCCAAATAGAGAATAGAGGAGCCGGCAGTAGGTTTGACAGGTTGCCCAGGTTCTGCCAGCAGAAGAAGTATGGGGACCAAGTGATCTTCAGAGAAGGCCTTAATCGGGGCCCTTTGGAGCTGGCAGAATGTTTGGTGCCCTGGAAGAAATAGAGAGAGCACTGCAGGTGGGGTGTGGGGGAGGAAGGATGGGGCAAAGGAGAGCATGTGTGAAGGGAGAAAAGGAGAGAGAGAGTGGGTAGGAGTGAGAGGACAGTGGTGCATGGAAAGGAAGGACTGCATAGAGGACTGTGTATCGGGTGGGGTGGGATAGAGGGCTGCAGTGGGGTGAGTGGGTGAGAACAGGAGGCAGAGAGAGAGAGAAGGCCATATAGGATTGGACTGGGGTGGGGTGGGGTGTGCACTCACCAAGGAAGAAATGTGCTGCTCATGTATTCCACCTACCTTTACCCCTCAAAGAGGTTATTAAGGAGGGAGGATAGAGCCAGAAGTTCATGGTAATGCATTTTGTCCCTGGTGAGTAGATGCTGGAGGTCAAGAACTATGGAGATCACCTTTCCAATCTTTATATTGAAGGTAATATGAAACTCTGCAGGCAGGGCCAGTGCAACAGTATTAGGTGACCTAGGCGAACCTTCTGCCTTGCCACCCCCCGTCCACCTCCTCCCAGTCTAGGCCCCAGCTCCAGCCCCGACCTCAGTCACTCAGACAGGCTTTCCCTCTCTTACGCACACTCAGGTTCCTTGACTCATTCACACACGCACCCTTACACAGGCTTCCTCTTCACTGACACCATTGCTCTCTCATACACATACAATCCCTCTGTCACGAACACACATACAAACAGAGGCACCACTCGTGGCCCGCTGAAACTCTCCTCTCGGCTGCGAGCAGGATGGGTGCTGCTCGTAGCCTGCTGAGTCTCTGCATTTCTCAGCCACAAGCAGGTTGGGTGCTGCTTGTGGCCCGCCGAGTCTCTACTCCTCTCGGCAGTGAGTAGGATGGGTGCCACTCGTGGCACCTTGTGGCTGCTCTTTACCACCCCCTAATGGCTGACTCCCTAGGCGACCGCCTAGTTCACCTATTGGGATTTGCCAGCCCTGACTGCAGAGAGCTTGCAGTACCTCTGCGGAATTTCCCTTTGAAAATATGGCTTGCACTTTGCATCTACCTTGCAACAGGTGCAAATTACATGCGTGGAAGTACGCACAAATTTCAGAACAGTCTCCACACGTGCTTTCACACCCTTAAGCATTCCCTGCCCTTTTTTCACATGGCTAAAAGTACACACGCTTTTCACAGTACATGTAGGCGATTAAGGAAGTAACAATATTTAATCCACATTTTTATGCAGGTAAACATATGTTTACCCATAAAAAAAACTTCTGACTCTTACCTCATAATTACTATTATTTCCACTTAGCCCTTATTTCCCTGTAATTTAATTTAAAAAATATTTATAACCCACACTATCTATAAAGCTAGGTGGGTTACAATAAAACATACATAAAACAAAGATAAAACCAATGACAAGATAACCATAATCGGTTTCGACAATACTTGAAGCTGGCTTGTGCGTCAGTATACCACCGCTATGAGAATACTGTCTGGGATCAAAGGTCTTCGTTATCAGGCAGCAAACATGTAAGGAAGGGGCCATCAATCATAGAAAACCTGTGTAAATAAAATGTATAAATGTTTTTATCAAATGAAACAAACCTGCACCAAAATATTTAATGCTTAGTCATCCAGCAAAACTAAATCGAGAAGAAAAAGCAGCAAGCCTGCGGTGCACCTTTTCAATCTCATATCGATTTCAGGCTATGGGAGCCTCTTAGGCAATCAGGAACCAGATCCAACTAGGCAGTTTTAAAATGAAGAGTAAACAAACTGGCAAAAAAAAATGTGATTTAGATCTTTTTGCCACTGTCGCGTGCAGTAAAGTGCCTGGTGTGCTCTTTCTGGAAAAACAGTATTAACTAGATTCCTTTTCACACATTGCTACATAGATTCTCTTATATTGGTAACAGTCTGCATGTGTGCATTCAAGCAAGTCACAGAATCCTCTTCTTCCAGAAACAGTTTATCTGGCCAGGAGTCCTAGCAGAAAGTCCATCCTATTTTTCTGATCTCTGACAGTGGCCAATCCAGGTTGCAAGTACTTGGCAAATACGTTTGGTTTTTTTTGTTTGTTTGGGTTTTTTTTGGAGTTGTGGACTCGCAGCACTTGAGATGAATGAATGGAGCCAGCTCATGAGTAGAAATGGCTACTCATGTCATTTTGGTACTTACTGTTCATTGCTTCACAATTTACATGGGACAGATTTTGAGGGCTAGTAATGCTACTGCTGATAGTGCCCATAAGACAAAAAGAAACATTGTTAAAATACAGCTTCTCTGTTTTTTTGTATTTTTTTATTGTGGCATTGAATGGGTAATGAATGGATAAAAATCTTCAATATGATTGGCTGGTGAGGCTTCCTTGCTATATCATATTTTTGTACCGACCAGGTAAAAAAAAGCTCATAAAATCGAGAGATCCTTCTTATAAAAGCATTAAGATATTCTAGGCTACATTTTATTTTGACGTTGTGGTATTTATGACAGATTCTGCATTTATTCTCACAGTACACTGGAGGCTGAAGCCAGTTGATATAGTGTATCTGGATTTTCAGAAAGCATTTGACAGAGTACCTCAGAGACTTTTGAGGAAATTAAAATGTCATGGGATAGGAGGTAATGTTCTATTGTGGATTGAGTCTGGTTAAAAGATAGAAAACAGAGAGTAGGTCTAAATATTCAATTTTCTCAGTGGAGAAAGGTGAGTACTGGAGTGCCCCAGGGATCTGTACTGGGAATGCTGCTTTTTAACATATTTATAAACAACCTAGAGATGAGTGAGATGATCAGATTTGCTGATGATACAAAAATACTCAGTTATTAAATCACAAGAGGATTGTGAGATATTGCAAGAGGACCTTGCGAGACTGGGATACTGGGCATCCAAATGGCAGATTATATTTAATGTGAACAAGTGTAGAGTAATGTATGTAGGAAACAGCAACCCAAATTATTGCTACACAATGCAAGGTTCCACATTGGGAATCGGCACCCAGGAAAAGGATCTAGACATCATAGCGAATAATTTGTTGAAATCCTCTGCTCAGTGTGCAATGGTAACTAAGAAAGCAAATATAATGCTAGGAATTATTAGGAAAAGAATGGAGAATAAAACAGAGAATATCATAATTCCTCTATATTGCTCCATGAGAGGTCTAGAACAGATAAATGTGAATCTGTTATTTACTCTTTTGGATAATAGAAGGACTAGGGGCACTCCTTGAAGTTAGCATGTAGCACATTTAAAACTAATCGGAGAAAGTTCTTTTTCACTCAACGCACAGTTAAACTCTGGAATTTGTTGCCAGGGGATGTGGTTAGTACAGTTAGTGTAGCTGGGTTTAAAAAAGGATTGGATAAGTTCTTGGAGGAGAAGTCCATTACCTGCTATTAATTAAGTTGACTTAGAAAATAGCCACCGCTATTACTAGCAACAGTAACATGGAATAGACTTAGTTTTGGGGAACTTGCCAGGTTCTTATGGCTTGGATTGGCCACTGTTGGAGACAGTCTGACCCAGTATGGCATGTTCTTATGTTCTTAACCACACCTTGAGTATTGTGTGTAGGTCTGGTCACTGCATTTAAAAAAAAAATAAGTGGAATCAGAAAAGGTACAGAGAAGAGTGCCCAAGCTGATAAAAGGGATGGAATGAGTCCCCTATGAGGAAAGGCTAAAGAAATTAGGGCTCTTCTGCTTGGAGAAGAAATGGCTGAGGGAAGATTTGCTAGAGGTCTATAAAATAATGAATGGAATGGGTAAAACACTTTACTCTTTCAAAAAATACAAAGACTAAAGGACATGTAATGAAGTTATTAGGTAATGCATTTAAGACAAATAGGAGAAAACATTTTTGTATGCAGCTCCTAGTTAAGCTCTGGAGTAAGTTGCCAGAGGTTGTGGTAAAAGCTGTTAATGTAGCTGGGTTTAAAAAAGATTTAGACAAGTTCCTGGAAGAAAAGTCCATAAACCATTATTAAGAAGGACTTGAGAAAATTCACTGATTATCCCTGGGATAAGCAGTATGGCATCTATTGACTGTTTGGGATCCAACAAGGTACTTGTGACCTGGATTATCCACAACTGGAAACAGGATTCTGAGCTTGATGGACCTTTGGTCTGACCCAGTATGGCAAATTTTATGTAGATGTGTTGCAGTGACCAGGTAAAAGAGTTCCTCTTTGTGTTGGAAACCTTAAATAATTTATGGTTCCATGTGCTTGAGTAAGGGACTTTTGTAGCCTTGTTAAGGGTATTGCGTCTTCTTGTTGGTATTCTTTTAACTAGCAATAAGCAAATAGGTCAGAACCTTTTCTCACAGTAGTTTGGTATTGCTGTTTAAGAGACATTTTGGCTGGCAGGTCTCCTATAAGTATATCCTCCACATCTGCTGATAGGCAAAACCCTCGTAAAGATCCAGCAAGACAGGGGCTCCATGAGTCTGATAGCCCTGCATTGGCCGCAACAGGTCTGGTTCCTGATCCTACTCGACTTGTTGGTCCAGGAGCCCATCCGCCTGGGCACCTCCCCTGACCTCATCACGCTGGATTGGGGAAGGCTGCACCACCTGAATTTTCGGTCGTTGGCCCTCACGGCCTGGATATTGAAAGGCTAATATTGCAGTCCCTCAACCTTTCAGAGAATGTGTTGCAGGTCCTAGTAGCTTCTCAGAAGCCTTCCACTCGGAAGTCCTACCAGTTGAAGTGGAGAAAGTTCTCGTTCTGGTGTGTGGAGCAAGGTCTTCGCCCTTTCAGCTGTCCCAGGCCATGGCTTCTGGACTATCTCTGGCGCCTCTCAGTCGGGGTCGCAGACTAATTCGATCCAGGTTCATCTGAGTGCCATCAGTGCCTATCACCATGGGGTGGTTGACACTCCAATCTTGGTGCAACTGTTGGTGGGGCACTTCATGCGGGACTTGCTACAATTGAAGCCTCCACTGCATCGTCCTGTTGTGGCCTGGGACCTCAACGTGGTGCTAGCTCGGCTCATGCGGTCTTCATTTGAGCCTTATGCACTCCTGCGAGCTTAAACACCTCATCTGGAAGGTGATCTTCCTGGTGGCAATTACTTCCGCCTGCAGGGTCAGTGAGCTGCAGGCCCTGGTGACCTATCCACCTTATATGAGGTTCTTCCACGACAGGGTAGTGGTCCGCACTCACCCTAAGTTCCTACCTAAAGTGGTGACTGACTTCCATCTGAATCAGTCTATTGTACTGCCTACCTTCTTTTCGAGGCCACACTCCCACCAGGGTGAGCAGGCTCTGCACACCTTAGACTGCAGTCGTGCTCTGGCATTTTACCTGCAGCCCCCAGGCAGTTCACACAACCTTTTTTCTCCTTTGACAAAAATAGACTTGGGGTTGAGATGGGCAAGCAGACCCTGTCCAAATGGTTGGCAGAATGTATCGCTTTCTGCGATGAGCAAGCGAGCTGTTCGCTTGGAGGCCGAGTAAAGGTGCACTCAGTGAGAGCTATGGCAGCATCGATGGCCCACGTCCATGCGGTCCCTTTTGCTGAGATCTGCAAAGCTGTGACATAGAGTTCCCTCCACACGTTCGCAGCCCACTACTGTCCGGACAAGGATGGTTGACAGGACAGTGCCTTTGGCCAATCCTTCCTTTGTAACCTGTTCCAAGTGTGAGAATCCAACTCTCCCTGCCTAGGGCCCAATATGTGGTTCATGCCTCCCGATATTGCCAACAGCACTCCTGTTGTTGTGCCTGATGCACGTTGTTGAGTGTCTGTTAGCCCTGTATGTTCCAGGGACAGCCTGCAGCTTGGTATTCACCCATCTGTGAGGACTACCATCCTGCTTGTCCTGGGAAAAAGCAGAGTTGCTAACTGTAACAGGTGTTCTCCTAGGACAGCAGGATGTTAGTCCTCAGGAAACCCACCTGCCACCCCTGCGGAGTTGGGTTCTTCTGTGGTTTGTTTTTTTATTTTTCACTCATCTTTTTCGCTTTGATACGAGACTGAGGGGGGGACCATGCATGGCTGTGGGGATAGTGGCATGCTGACCATGCTCAGTGTGCCAATCAAAATTTCTAGAAACTTTGACAAAAGTTTTCAATGCTGGGCTCCATCTGATTATGTTACCCATCTGTGATGACTAACATCCTGCTGTTCTGGGAGAACACTGTTACAAGTAAGCAGCTCTGCTGTGTGTGTGGATGTGTCTTTCTGTCTCTGATATATCCATATACACACATTCTGCTGATGTGCTGCTGCTTATGTGCTCACAAGTGAGTGCCCCAGCGCCAGCACTGTCACATTATGAAAAGTTCTGGCGTGCTGCCAGTTCTTCCTCAACTTGCAGCAGTCCCTCCTTTTCTCATTCCCAGAACTGTAAGCGAGGCCATTATGCACCTATGGCCAAATAATAAAAAATGTGCCCTCACCCTGAAGGCAACATACAATGCCATGAGCTAGGAGACTCTATTACATGTAGGGGGCTTTAATTTTTATTTTTATTGTGATCAGCAGTTTCCTCCAGCTCCTTTGAGCTTTCAGCTTAATCAGAATCAGTACAGGGATCCTGCCGCCATAAGCCTTCATTCAAAAAAATGAACTGGAAACCCTAAGAAGCCAGACTCTGCATCCATGCAACACCAAAGAAATAGGAACAAAAATGCATTTCCTCTTGCATTGTAAACAATAAAAGATGATATGAGCTCTATATTCCCAAAGCTGACATATTCCATTCACTCAACTGAATATAAAATGCTTTTTTCTACACTTGCTGTCTGAACATTTTATTTTGTGTTATAGCAATGGAGAGAGCAAAGTCCTCCTTTCTGCATTGGAGAAATTCTTACATGGCTGTTGCAGATTGAGAACATAGGGGCCGATGCAATATTATTCGTGGAAAGCGGGTGCTGACTTTTCAACACCTGCTTTCTTAACGCACGCATGGCGCCCGCAAGGGGGGGGCGCCATGCAATATGCAAATTAGGGAGTTGCGCTAGCAAAGAGACGCTAGGGTCGCTAGTGCGACCTTAGCGCCTCCTTGCTAATGCAACCCCGCAGTTACCGGCGGTCTGCCAGTTATGAACACCGACGCCGATAAACTCGGCATCTGTTTTTATTAACTGCAGTCAGCCGGTTATGAAAAACGATGCCGAGTTTATCGGCGTCTGTTTTCATTACTGCAGCCTGTCGGTTATGAAAAACATGTGCTGAGCATATCGGCATCTGTCTTCATAGTGGCCGACAGAGATATATATTTTTTTTTTTTTACTTTTAAAAAAGTACAGAAAAACAGTTTTTTGTGCTTTTTTTTCACTGCGCTCAGCTATTAACGCCTGCTCCAGGCAGGCGTTAATAGCTGAGCGATAAATGTGCGTCTGAGACACACATTTATTTTTTTACATTTGGAGTGAATGAGTAATAGCCTCATTCACATGCATTTGCATGTGATGAGAGCTAACTCATTCACTCCGTGTGGGATGCGTGTTAAATAGGCGCTAATTCCCCTATTGCATTAGGGGGTGGATTAGCGCCTATTTAACCCACATCCAACAGCGGGGTTAAACAGTGCACTTGGCTGAGCGCACTGTATTGTATTGGCCCCATAGCCTGTTGAGTGCCCTGGGTGAAGGAAAAAAGTTCTTGCACCATGGGATGTCTGCATTCAGGGTTAGAAGCGATGTGCTTAAGTGTCCATGAGCTTGTTCACAAAGTGGTGTGTGGTAAATTTAAAGTGAAGGAAATGTTTACCCTGTTCTAGAGGGTTTGAGACTATTCTGCTATGCATGGTGGGTTGTGGGAATGTTAGAGCAAGAAAGGGGTTAGAGGAGTGGAGAAAGCAGTAAGGTGGGACTTGAAATCCATGGTCTTGTTGTAGGAGCACTGAAGTGAATTAAATATAATAACCATGAGATTGTTGTACATGTTCACATGAGTAGGGAGATATAGAGGAGGGAAACTGGGGCAGAAACTAAAGAACATGTCTGTGTGCAACTGCTTGGTAGGGATATGCAACATGTATGCCAATTATTTGTTTGAGTTTAATAAGAAAGAATTTTAAACATAAATAAAAGGAGACATCTAAAACTACTAAATACATTCATGTGAGATGGGCCAGTGAAACTAAATGCATACAGGTGGAAGTGCTGTTTTGAATAATCTGTGCTGGATCTGACTCTTGGAACTTGGACTACTATAAAAATGCAATGTATAGTGAAGGAAACAATCAGCAGGCCAGCACTGCCGCATGTGCTTTGGACCATGACAGATACTGGGTCCTAAAAGTATCTATACAGAGAAGGAAAATGTTACTCTTGAACCGCAGAATGTCAGTGTTTCTCATGATTCAAGAGCCATGCAACAATAAAATCAAAAAATTAGTTCCAACGATGTGCACTATTAATAAAATTAGGTGGGGCGGACGTCAGGACAGAGTTTTAAACTCAATTGAGACTATAGTCCCGCAAAGTCCTGTTTCTACATTTTAATCATCGGTCAGTTTAACCTCCATCCTCCCTACTTTATTCCACTCCTTGATTTCAATTTATTTTTATTTCAATTTTTTTATATTTAATATATTTTTTATCCAAAACGTAAAACAGCATATCCCAGCTGGTGTCACTCCGCTACTTTATCCAACATTGGTGGCTCTTTTTTTAGCTCAGTCCATCAGTTGTTAAATTTTGACACCGTTCGTATACATTTTTATTATAGTCACGTGTTGTCCATAAAAACAGCCATTAAGTTGTACTTAGCTTCTCATATGGATTTATGGTGAAAACTAACTCACTTGGCTGCTACACTGCTCATTCCAAAATCCCAACGCTGATAGCGTTTTGCTTCCTCAGCTGCTTCAGGGTTTAATTTGCAACACAAACACTTCTGTGATTACTAGTTGTCATGAGGTCCACCCCCCCTAATTATATTAATTATATTAAAAGTGCACAGTGTGGGAACTCATTTTTTAGATTTTATTGTTCTTATTGAGAAATTCCTTTATCCCAGGACAAGCAGGATGCTAGTCCTCACATATGGGTGACGTCACCGAACGGAGCCCAGGCGGGAAAACTTTCTGTCAAAGTTTCTAGAAACTTTTGACTGGCCCCAGTGAGGCCACTGAGCATGCCCAGCATGCTATGATATTCTCTGCCACAGGTGTCTCTCTTCAGTCTTCGTTTTTTCCGCGCTGCAGCTAGCATCGCGGATCCGGAGCCGTTGAGTTTACCTCAACAGTTTTCGACTTAAAAGTCGTTTATTTAGAAAATTCTCTGTCACAGACATCTTTCGGGGTTTTTTCTTGCCGGCCGGTAAGTAACCCAGTCGAATATATTGATTCGGAGATATTTTTAAATTCTCCTCAGGCGAATCGACGGCCGTCGGTTCCACAATGTCCACAGGTTTCAAAAAATGCCCTGTGTGTAAGAGAAAAATGTCTATTACTGACCCGCACACTGAATGTGTGGTATGTTTAGGGGATAAGCATGATGTCCATAATTGTCCACAGTGCGGGGAGATGACTCCAAAAACTAGAAAGATTAGACTTGAAAAAATGGAGCATTTATTCAGTCTACAACTTATTCCTTCCACATCGGAGTCATCAAAGTCGTCTCCGGCTGGAGCGACTAAGAGGGTAATTCTTAAAAAAACCTCAGCCGGGACCTTCGGGAGACCACTCGTCCCCTTCATCGTCCTCGACGTCGATGAAATCATTAGAAAAATCAAAGTCGAAACATCGACACCGTCATCGAAGCCCCTCGTTGTCTGACTCGGCCTCCCAGGAACCTTCGACAGCGAAGCGGCCTAGAAATCAAGAAACCTCGGAGTCAATAACGCCTCGGCCTACCTCCACTCCGATATCGACACCTGAGCCTGCGCAAGGTACGTGTCAGGAACTTGTGCTTCAGCCTACGCCACCGCCCTCAACCGCTCTGCTCCCAACGGTTGTGCGGCCGGAATTGTCGGAGTTAATCCGTCAAGCGATTTCGAATGCTCTGAAGGAACAATTCACCATCCCGACTTCATTGTCGATGCCGATGTTCTCCACATCGATGCCGGCAAATTTGCCGATGCCGGTGACCACACCGATGCCGGAGTCGATTTTGACTCCGACGGCTCAATCGATGTCGACACCAAAAATAATTACATCATCGACGTCGATATACGCACAAATCCCGGCTGTAATGTTACCGCCGTCGACAGAATCGACTTCGAGAGCATTACACTCGACAACTTCTTCGAGGACACCCATCCTTCCCTCGACAATTATTGAACAGGAAGATACTGAGACACAGGAATTGACTCTTTTTCGACGACATTCACAAAAATATCAAACAGTTGTCGACAAAACTCCTCCAAAACGAATGGACATAAATCCTTCGATAATCTCCATCGAGGACCCATTACCTGGACCATCAGGTATTCCTCCTAAAACAATCCCAAGAACTCCATATCAACATCCAGATGAAGATGACTCTTGGGATGACCCTGGAACTGAAACATCTTCAGAAGAGTTCATGTCAGAACCATCACCACCTGAAGTAAGAAAAAGATCCCCACCTGAAGACTTATCTTTTTCAAGTTTTGTACAAGAGATGGCGGATACCATCCCATTCAAGCTTTCCTCTGAAGAGGATTCAAGACAGCATACCTTAGAAGTATTACAATTTGTAGACCCACCAAAGCAAGTTTTGGCTATTCCCATCCACGAAGTTCTGTTGGACCTACAACAACGAGTGTGGGAACACCCATGTACGGCCCCAGCAGTGAATAAAAGGGTAGATACCACTTACCTAGTGCAGCAGGCACCAGGTTTTCAAAAGACACAGTTGCCACATCAATCTGTGGTAGTGGAATCTGCCCAGAAAAAATCAAAAAGGGTACGTCCACACTCATCAGCTCCTCCAGGAAAGGATCATCGTTTTCTGGACGCTTTGGGCAAAAAAGTGTACCAAAGCGCACTTTTATCTTCCAGGATCTCTGCTTACCAACTGTACATGACACAGTACCAGAGGGATCTATGGAAGCAGATGCAGCATTTTACGAATTCTCTCCCAGAGCAATTTCAAGAGTCTGCACAGTCTATTATTGCCAAGGGCCTAGAAGCTGGGAAACACGAGGTTAGGGCTGCTTATGACAACTTTGACACAGCCTCAAGAACAGCAGCAGCTGGCATCACAGCTCGAAGATGGGCCTGGTTGAAAGCATCAGATCTCAGGCCTGAAGTACAGGACAAGCTTGTAGATCTGCCATGCCGTGGTGACAATTTATTTGGGGAAAAAGTGCAGGAAGCCGTCCAACAACTTAAGGATCACACAGAGACCTTAAGGCAGCTGTCACAGTTACCCCAAGAACCAGCTACCCAGGCCCCTAGACGTTTCCCACGTAAGGAACCTAGACGTCCATACTACAGGCCAAGGAGGTACTACAACCAACCTGCCAGGACTAGACCTTCTAGACCTACCCAGCGTTCTCAAGCTAGGCAACCAAGACCAGCCCGTACCCAGCCTCCTCCACAGACTGGTCCAGCTACGGGTTTTTGAACACAGATCCAGAGATCAGACCCACCCTCCAAAACCCCAATCAAAACATACCAGTGGGAGGAAGAATTTCCCTTTTCCACACCAGTTGGGAAAAGATAACAACAGACCAATGGGTACTTTCCATTGTAGCTCATGGTTACAAACTAAATTTTCTCTCAATTCCTCCAGAATTCCCACCAACTTCCTACCCACAACAAAATTCCCAAATACTTCCATTACAAATAGAATTATCCACCCTTCTGACAGCCAGGGCCATTCAACCAGTGCCCAGGGCTCAGCAGGGCACGGGATTCTACTCCAGATATTTCCTCATTCCAAAGAAAACTGGAGGCCTACGACCCATCCTCGACCTCAGAAATCTCAACAAATTTCTAAGGAAAGAAAAATTCAGGATGGTTTCCCTAGGCACAATGCTACCGCTTCTTCAAACAGGAGATTGGCTCTGTTCTCTGGATCTTCAAGATGCTTACGCTCACATTCCAATATACCCTCCTCATCGCAAGTATCTGCGCTTCAAGGTGGGCCTTCAACATTACCAATACAGAGTTCTACCATTCGGACTCGCTTCTGCTCCCAGAGTGTTCACCAAATGTCTGGCAGTAATAACAGCACACCTACACAAGCAAGGTGTACATGTTTTCCCATATCTGGACGATTGGCTCATCAGAAGCCAATCTCAGCAAGGGGCAATACAGTCTCTCAACAAAACAATTGCTCTACTGCACTCCATGGGATTTCTCATCAATTATCCAAAGTCCCATCTCACTCCTTCTCACCTGCTTCAATTCATAGGAGCAGATTTAAACACCATCCTCTCAAAGGCATTTCTACCAGAGGATCGAGCAAACACGCTGTCTCTACTAGCAAACTCGATTCACTCCAAGAAACAAGCAACAGCTCATCAGTTTCTCCAATTACTAGGCCACATGGCCTCCACAGTTCATGTCACTCCTATGGCAAGACTAGCCATGAGGGTAACTCAATGGACTTTAAGATCACAATGGATCCAAGCCATTCAACCACTTTATTCTCCAATTCAAGTAACCCACCAACTACGTTCTTCTCTACTGTGGTGGGTGAACAAGGACAATTTGTGCAAGGGCCTACCCTTTCAACAACCAGTCCCACAAGTAACTCTAACTACAGATACATCCACCTTGGGTTGGGGAGCTCACATAGGGACTCTCCAAACACAAGGAACATGGACGAAGCTCGAAGCAACATTTCAAATCAATTTCCTGGAACTTCGAGCTATACGTTATGCTCTGCATGCCTTCAAGGACTGCCTTACAAACAAGACTGTGCTGATCCAAACAGACAACACAGTAGCCATGTGGTACATCAACAAACAGGGAGGGACAGGCTCGTACCTCCTCTGTCAGGAGGCAGCTCAGATATGGGGTTGGGCCTTAACCAACTCTATGTTTCTCAAGGCCACTTACCTAGCAGGCATTCACAATGTAGTGGCGGACAGGCTCAGTCGTCAATTCAAACCACACGAATGGTCACTAGATCCCATAGTAGTGGCCAGGATATTTCAACGGTGGGGACAACCAATAGTAGACCTCTTTGCAACACATCTGAATCACAAAGTGGACAATTACTGTTGCCTATACAACATAAACCACAGGCCATCCAAGGACGCCTTTGCTCGCCCTTGGAACTCAGGCCTATTATATGCGTATCCTCCGATACCACTCATAACCAAGACTATAGTGAAGCTACAACAGGACCAAGGAACCATGATACTCATAGCCCCATATTGGCCTCGACAAGTATGGTTTCCCACACTTCTAGACCTCTCAGTCAGGGATCCCATTCGCCTGGGAGTAGCTCCCACTCTCATAACTCAGGATCAGGGTCGGTTGCGACATCCCAACCTTCAATCCCTATCACTGACAGCTTGGATGTTGAAAGCTTGATCTTACAACCACTCAATCTTCCAGCTAACATCTCCCAAGTTCTTATAGCTTCACGTAAACCTTCCACAAGGAAGAACTACGCTTCCAAATGGAAGAGATACACTTTGTGGTGCAGGGAAAAAGACATCAATCCTTTCACTTGCCCCACAAAGTCTTTATTGGACTACCTGTACCATCTTTCAGAATCTGGTCTACAAACTTCATCTATCAGAGTCCATTTAAGTGCAATTTCAGCTTACCATAATCAGGTATCAGATGCACCTATTTCTACACAACCTCTCGTTAAAAAATTTATGAGAGGTTTAATTCTTCTAAAACCACCAATTAGACACCCAGTTACTCAATGGGATCTAAATTTGGTTCTATCTAGACTCATGCATTCTCCCTTTGAACCCATTGATTCCAGTGATCTGAAATTTCTTACATGGAAGACTATCTTCCTCATAGCCATTACATCAGCTAGAAGGGTTAGTGAATTACAAGCACTAGTCACATATGAACTCTACACTAAGTTCTTACATGACAGAGTGGTTCTCCGTACTCATCCTAAATTCCTTCCTAAGGTAGTTACGGAATTCCACTTAAACCAATCTATAGTTTTACCCACTTTCTTTCCAAGGCCTCATGCTCACCAAGGAGAAAGGGCCTTACACACATTGGATTGCAAATGCACTCTATCTTTTTACTTAAACCGCACTGCAGTTCACAGGAAATCCAATCAACTCTTTGTTTCCTATGACCCAAACAAACCAGGTAAAGCAGTGGGTAAACATACTCTATCCAACTGGTTAGCAGATTGCATACAGTTTTGCTATGAAAAAGCAGGCCTTCCTCTCCAAGGGTGAGTAAAAGCACATGCAGTTAGGGCAATGTCAACTTCAGTTGCACACTATCGTTCAGTGCCAATACTTGACATATGTAAAGCAGCAACATGGAGTTCTCTTCACACATTTGCAGCTCATTACTGTTTGGACAAGCAAGGACGACAAGATTCAGCCTATGGACAATCTGTCTTAAAGAACTTGTTTCCTGCTTAAACCCAACTCCTACTACAACCAAACTGCTGTGATCTTCGGCTGACTCATTCAACAAAAACATTGCACTACACAATGACTCAGCCTCTAGCTCGCTATTCACCCATATGTGAGGACTAGCATCCTGCTTGTCCTGGGATAAAGCAAAATTGCTTACCTTGTAATAGGTGTTATCCCAGGACAGCAGGATGTAGTCCTCACAGAACCCACCCGCCACCCCGCGGAGTTGGGCCTTTTTATTTTTATTATTCTTTTGGCTAAAGTTTTTTGCTACATACTAGACTGAAGAGAGACACCTGTGGCAGAGAATATCATAGCATGCTGGGCATGCTCAGTGGCCTCACTGGGGCCAGTCAAAAGTTTCTAGAAACTTTGACAGAAAGTTTTCCCGCCTGGGCTCCGTTCGGTGACGTCACCCATATGTGAGGACTACATCCTGCTGTCCTGGGATAACACCTATTACAAGGTAAGCAATTTTGCTTTCTCTGGTAATTGTTGATATTCAAGAGCTAAGCAAACAGGAAACAAAAGATTTTGTATTTGCTTGAGTTTTGTCTTTGTGGTACTCAGATTAATCTATGATTAATT
This sequence comes from Rhinatrema bivittatum, assembly GCF_901001135.1. Classification (NCBI taxonomy): domain Eukaryota; kingdom Metazoa; phylum Chordata; class Amphibia; order Gymnophiona; family Rhinatrematidae; genus Rhinatrema; species Rhinatrema bivittatum. Next base: position 255,959,235 of record NC_042615.1, on the reverse strand, counting down.
AGGTGGGTACTTTTCTTTTTTTGACCTGGATTATAGCTGATTAAATTTCTTAGTAGTAAAACCAAACAATATGATGTAACAGGTGATGAATCTTTGCTTTCTCGTGCCTCTTTTTTGGAAATCTGAATATATTTGTCTACTTCCCTTTTAAAATTATTATATATTCTTATCATTAGTTAATTATTATTAGCAAGTCTGATTTGGTAGATTAATCAGTTTGGTGATTTATTTGTGTGTGACCATGTCTCACTTTTCCTTTAGTTTTTTTCTTGGTGGACTTGTTTGAGTCATGTGTGTGGTTTTTTTTCTTTTCCTCAAATTTTTGAAGTGGTTTTAAATTTTTACTGTTCAGTGTCTAGCACAGTGCGTTTTGTTCAGTATCAAAACTTAATTTTACAACCTCCCTAAAACATTTTTACTCCCTAAATAAATTTCAGATAGGTCTACAAGCAGCAATCAACGTTCTTGGAATATTTTTTTTACAGTTTGTTTTAAACTGTAAACCGGAGTGAAGGCCCCCGCCAATACTTCGGTATATAAAAACGTATAAATAAATAAAATAAATAAATAAACACTAATTGGTCAATTATCAAAGGCTTGAGTGGGCCAAAACCAGGAGACCCATGCGCACAGCGCGGATTTTAAAAGGCCCGAGCCACGTGCGTATCTCTCAGTACGTACATTAAAAATGTTTGCTGGAAAAGGGGCGGGGCGTGGTCTGGGTGGGGTATGGACGGAACATGGGCAGCTGGGACTGCACCATGAAGTCAACACATAAGTAGTTATGGGCACAAGCGCATGCCGAGGTCCCCTACTGCGTAACTTTACTTCTGCTATGGATGGCGTGTAAATCGAGTAACCAAAAAAAAAAAAGGCTAGCCAGCAGAGTTTTAAGACTCGGGGTTAATAGGGTAAAAGGGAGGTAAGTTAGCTAGGGGGTTTAGGAAGTCCTCTCCTTTACTGGAGCAAACTGGGGCGACCTGGGAGAAAGGCCTATTGCATCACTGCGTGTACGCACGGTTAGCCGATTTTATAATACGCGCATATGTTATAAAATCGGTGTGACCATGTGCACATGCCGGCAAAAGCGTGCACAGGTGCTCACACACGCAGGTCTCAAAATTTACCTCTGAGACTACAGACAAAATAAATAGAAAAAAGTCCAAATGACAGGATTTTTTTCATTCCAAAGTGCTCTCCAAGATATGCAAACAGCTACACTGGCCTATTAGGCAAAAGTTTAACTTACTATTTCTAGAATCAAAACCCTTTGCCCTTGCATCTATAGCACTATGATAAGGGAAGAAAGTGAAGGAAGAGCAGCTAATAACGCTGAGCAATATACATACAGAAGTTCTATAATAGCACTTCTCGGCTTGGGAATATCAAAACTTTGTAACAAAAGGGTACTGCACAACTGACATTTAAAAACGTGCACTGTCAAGATTGAGAAGGAAATGCCAAGCCCGCCTCCTACAGTTCAGATATAATCTTGTTTGCCTGCACAGATGTTGAGTTGTACAAAGAAATCTATTTTCATTGCTAATAACATTTTTTCAGTACAGAGGTGGTGCAGGAGTGCTATAGTAATCTTTCTAGGAATTCATTTGCCTTGCCCTTTGAGAAATATCATCCTTTGTATGCATGTTGTTAATAGTTTCTTTTATTTTACCTCTTCAGGCCCTGCATGCTTGCCATATCCCACTGACTGCCAGCTAACAAAACAGCACAACAGGGATATGCACGTGCAGTTTGTATTAGCTACATGAAGTGTTTTACTTCTTTCTATGTTTCTTGGGTTATTTTAACATGAAAAATTAACAAAGAATAGAAAACAGAGAGCAATCTTTCCTTCTGCCCAACAGATATTTCAGACAAGTCTTTAGGCTTGTGGATATTTTTTTTGTTAAGAAATGTATCTCTGGGCAACTCTAAAGTGAATGTTCACATCTAGGTATATTGGGGCCCAGGGGTGGATTGGCCTATTGGGGCTTCGGGCATGCCCCAATGGACCAATCAGGTCGGTCACGTGGTTGGTGTTGGTTGCAGTGGCCCCCTGCTTGTGGAGATGCTCCAACCAACACCAGGGTCCACAGCAACTCTTCTTACTAGCGGAAGCCTCTCTTGAGGTGCTCTGCAGCAATGTATCTTAGGCCTATGCTCTTCAAGTCCTACCTCCCCCTTCTACCATCACCGCAGCAGCTTCTGGTCTTCTCTTCGCTACTCGGCCGTTCCTCCTTCCCTCTACTACTCTCTGTTGCATAATGCCCCTTTGTATTTATTTCCCTTCTTGAATTACTTCTTTGTTTTGTTATCTACGATTTGGTTTTTGTTCTCTGCATTTATTTCCCATTTGAATTACTTCTTTATTTTTATCTACGATTTGGTTTTTTGTTCTCTGTATTTCCTCTTATCAGTTCATTGTAAGCCAGCATGATGTGCCTTACGAATGTCGGCATAGAAAAGCCGTTAAATAAATAAATAAATACTGCTATTACTGTGGCAGCTTCTGGGCTTCCTCTGCTCCTCACGCTCCTTCTCCCCCCCCCCCCCCCGCCCACTATCATGACTTCAGCAGCTCTTAGCTTCCTCCCCGTTCATTGGGCTATTCCTCCCCTCATTACAATCACCGCAGTAACGGCTCCTGGCCCTCTTCTCCTCAGGCCCACCCTCCTTCCTCCCACCGTCTTCACGGTGGTGGTGATTCTCCTGCCATCAGCACACACACACATAGTGCATCTCACGGTGGGAAGCAACCAGGAAATCTCCCATGGCTGTCTCATTGCCGGCTTATTGCCTTCTACTGCTCTTTATGGATGGGCCCCTTATACTCCACTGGGAGCAAAAATTAATAATAAAAACGAATCTCGGGGGCCTTGCAGCCTGCCTTTTCTCACATCAAGGAGAGATGGGGGACACTTCTCCCAAGGATCAACAGGCAGCCCACCCAGACCCTATTCTCTTGGAGCTCTTGCCTGGACAGCTTCTTCCAGACTACCTGTGTACAAATATTTTTTTCTTCTCAGGCAACTGCTGCAGCTTATGCATTATGGATGAGAAGGTTAGGGGACATTGGTATTGAAGATAGAGTGTTAGCTTGATTGACTTCCTTTCTGAAAGGAAGGAAGCAACAAGTACTAATGGATCCTTTTTTCTTCATCTTGCTTCGAACAAAGCTATGGGGTCCCACAGGGGTCTTCACTGTCTCTTGTTTAGTTCAATGTGTATTTGAAGACTTTAACAAATAGGTAATTGAACCTGCATTATTACATTTTTGCAGACAATATGCCACTACCTATGTCACTAGGTGCAGATACAGGAACCACTACAGATGAAATAAATGCTGGGTTAAGGGATATCCAAGGGTGTGTGGCTATTAATAGATTGGATTTAAATCAAGCTAAAAGTGAAATTCTTTTTGTAGGTAAATCCCCCATTATCAGAATTTAATCTGCCAGTTACAGTGCAGGAGATAGTGATCCCAGTGGTTGATCAATTAAAAAATCTAGGGGTGATGTTGCATATGAGTTTGTTAGGATTGCCAACTGTTCAGATTTTCTTTGGACACTGTGAAAGTTTAAGGTACTGTCCAGAAGCCAGACTGAGGGCTAAAATGTCCGGAAATTGTCCAGATTTTAACCTTCCAGTTGAGAGCGAGTATTTTCGCATTCGCATCACCTTACCTAAAGATGCTGTGGTTTTACTCCACAGCCAACAGTGGCGCTACAGCTCCTGAAAGTTGCCTGTGTGTACAAACACCCCCTCTCCTCTCCATGCTGCAGTCTTGGCCGCCGGCACATACCTTCCTGCCCACGCCCCGCCCAAGTTCAATAACAAAACTCAGTGAGGCCACTGGCATCTACTCTTCTGCCCGCACAAGAATAAAAAGCCCCATGGAGCTGCTGGCATTGTTCCCTCCTGCCTGCAGTGCAACAAAGAGGTTAAGTATGGTGGCGATCACCTCTCCTCCTGCCTGCGCCAAACAAGAAAAGGCTCCATGGAGCTGCCGACATCTCACCTCCTGCCCACTGTTCAAAGAATAGAGTATCAGCACTTTTCCTCCCCCCTGTAATGGAACAAATAAAGGCCACCAGCACCTCCCCTATTGCTGCGCGGCACAACAAGAGTCCCAGGGAGGCCATGTGTATGCTGAAGTAGAGGCCCGGTGAGTTGTGCAAGAGTGCTTTGGGGGGGGAGGGGGAACCTGTGAGTGTGAGAATGCGAGGGGGGGGGGGAGAGTCTGTGAGTGTGAGAGTGCTTCATAGGGGAAAGTCTGTGAGTGTGCTCAGGGGAGAGAGCCTGTTAGTGTGACAATGCTTGGGGGGGAGAGCTTGTGAGAGTGCGTGGGGGGGAGAACCTGTGAGTGAGAAAGCTTGGGGGGAGAGTCTGTGATGGTGCTTGGGGGAGGGGAGAGTCTGTGAGTGTACTTGGGGGGGGGGGGGAGAGTCTGTGAGTGTGAGAATGCTTGGGGGGAGAGAGCCTGTGAGAGTGCATGGGGGGGAGAGCCTGTGAGTGTTAGAGTGCTTGGGGGGAGGAAGCCTGTGAGTGTGCTTTGGGGGGGAGAGCCTGTGAGTGTGAGAGAGCTTGTGGGGGAAAGATACTGTGAATATGATAGAGCTTGCAGAGCAGGGGGAGAGCCAGTGAGTGTGAGAGAGTCAGTATGAGGGAGAGTGAACCGGTGTGTGTGAGGGTGTGAGTGCACCAGTGAGTATGCGAGAGTCGAGGTGGGGGGGGGGGGGGGAGCCAGGGAGTGTGAGAGAGAGATAGTGTTATTTTATTTATTTAAATACTTTTGATATACCGATACTCAAGACTTAGTGTCTTATCGTACCGGTTTACATTGAAACGAGGGGTAACCAATTAACTATGAAGATAGAGTTACAATGAACAGGGGGTTTACAGAGTGGGAGAGTAGAGAGCAAAAGCATACGATTAACAAAATAAGATATAAATAACTAAGTTTTAACATAACGAAGTTATGTGTGTGCATGTAGTGTGTGCATGTATGAAGGAAAGAGCCTGTGTGTGTGAGAGGAAGAAGAGCCGGTAAGTGTGAGAGAACTTGTGTGTATGAGGGCCAGAGTTTGTTTACGTGAGTGAGTGAAAGAGAGTGAGCATGTAAGAGAGGGTTTGTGAGTGTGTAAGAACCTATATGTTTGGTGTGTGTGTGTGTGTGTTTGTGTTAGAGAGGGAGTGTGTTTGTGAAAGAGAGAACAAACATGTTAGGAAGTGTATGTCTATGTGTAAGAGAGAGGCTAAAATGTACATTCTCCCTGATCCCGACTAATCCATGACAATCAAAGGGTTACTGGAAACCAAACATTCTAGGGTATGGAGAAGGGGGGTATTTTTTACCACTATTTGTTTGAATTATTGAACTTTGATATATCTTTTGAAATACTGGTGTTTGGTAATTTTAAACAAAGAAATGACAAAAAAGGACCAATGGTCCATCCAGTCTGACCAGCAAGCTTCCCATGGTAGTGTCTGCCGCGCAGGTTACCCCCATGTATCGGTCAGTTTTGCTTGACGTGCTTTGCTTATGGACTTGGCTGTAGAAGCAGTCCTGTGTTTTTTCCTTAATGTCTGAGCTTTAGTACCTCAGACTGCAAAATAAATAAATAAATAGATAGATAAATAAATAAATATATAGCCATGGCTCGTGTTGGTTGTCCCCGAATCCAAATTTCTCTTTCAGCCCCATTCCCCTCCTTCGAAGCAGAGAGCAATGTTGCAGTTGCATCAAAAAGCATCGAGGCTTACTTTGAATATGAATTATTAATTATATGTTGTTCTATTCGATCAGCTCTTTTGAAATATGTATGAAGCATATTGAAATATGGTTTTACTATTGAGATGTTTTCTTGTTTGTTTTGTGAGCAATGGTGATGTTTTTCTTTTTCCATTCTTGCGCTATATTCAGAGCCTAGCTTGTTGCGGTTTCCAGCTGCATGTTTCTGTTTATGCTTTATGGTTACTGTTTTCCTGTGTTTGGTGAGGGTCTGTCTGTGTTCTACACGTGTGCCCAAGGTGAGATATTTTGCTAGGGTGTAGTTTCTGTATAGGAATTTATAGCAACCTGGCTTGTCCTGTTTTCCTAATAGGTATATTGGTGTGTTAGGACCTGGGGTAATATGTGTAGTGTTGTCTTTACTTCCATAGGATTTTTACTGTTTGCTTAGTGCTGTTTTGGTTTGGGAGGTTTACTGTATTGTGATTGCAATTCACTTTACTCATAGCTTTCTGGTAGCCAATCCCACAATCAACATCTGTTACAATGGGCTTAATGCCAAATGGGTTCCAAGTGCCTTTATTGCAGGGTTTTCTGTTAGGCACTGTAGCAGTACATGTAAATATAATATACATATTATATGTCATATTTTTACCTCAGAAGACTGTGCTTTGAATGTCCTTTTCCATGTAAAATGTGTTATAAATGCATAATTTGTGTGTTAGGGAAGGGATCGCACAAGGTTGTACGCTCTGCCTAAGGCAGTGGCTCTCAGCGGGTGGGGTGCTGTCACAGGGCCAACAAGAGGCTGTTATCTTCTCATCAGCCCGGGTGGGAGTCAGCTGACTTCTCCTTTCTTGGGCCTGACAGAAGGTTACTCTTTCTTCCTTCTTCTCTTTCTGGTCCAGTGGGAGGCTGTTATACCTTTTTCACCCAGATCAGAGCGAGACATTAAACTCCTGTTCTTCTGAGCCCGAGGGGGCACCAACTTTATCTTCACCCGCCGGGCCTGGAAGCGATGCTGCTGATGCTTTCTTTACCCTGTAGGGGGGAAGGAGATTGGGATGATGGGCAGAGAAAGGTGGATGACAGAGCAGGAAGTGATGGGAGAGAGCGGGTCGGGTATCTGAACAGGGAGGAGGTATCGGGAATGCTGGGCAGGATTGTGCGTTTGAGGGGATGATTGGGAGTAATTGGGAGAAGTGAAGGTTGATGGAGGCATGGAGGGGGAGCGATGGGGTACAAGAGCCATAATATGTCCGTTTGGGGAATGTGCATTTCCTCTATCTTTGTACTTTGCTTAGTGTAGGAGGGAAAGTATTTGTTTCTAGTTCTCCAGTTTTGCACTGCATGCAGAAAGGCCTTTTGGGATTCCTATTCCAGTTTTTGTCTCCACATTTGTAATTTGTGGTCTTCCATTCTGTATTTGTTGAAGGTCGGTCAGTCTGTGGCCTGTGTTTATGACAGAGGTGAGGTATTTCACTACCATGTAGGGATTTGTACCAGTCTTATTTGTTGTTTTCTCAATGGGACATGCATTGATGTACTGCTGCCTTTTCATAAGTAGGGCTATTGCTGTTTGAGTCCTCTGAGTTCGTGCTGCTATGGTATGGCAGGTTTGCTACACATGTGCCTAGTGGGTTTTTGTTAGGTTTGGTATTGTACAATCCGCCAGGTAGTAGAGGGAATTTATGTTGCTATTAATGAGATGACACCAGAATCAAACTAGCTTTTTTCTATGGAGAGTTATATGGGGAAATATCCTAGATCTGCTCTGTACCCATTTTCGGGGGTCGGTGGTTTCCTGTGCTTCAGAGTATATGTTTACATTCAGCTCCATGGCGGTCATGAAGTCAGTGTGTCACACATGTGAGCGTCATCTGTCAGGTGTGTCCAGACACACAAGGTTGAGAACCACTGGCCTAGGACACCTATGCCCTTGCACCGGCCTCGTGATGGCAGTGGTAGGCAAAGGGGTGTAATATCAGGTGTAAAAGACAAGATAGTGGGGGGAAGTTGGTGTTGGGTTGCATCTTAACTGGGCAGACTGGATGGACCAGTTTGGGCTTTACCTGCCATCATCTGTAACTTAGTATGAGACCAATCACGGACTCAAGGGATAGGCAACAGTAATGGGGCACAACAGATGTACTGAGTTATTAGAAAGTTTGCATAGCTTGATAAATTACAAGTATTAAATTCTTCAAATCAAATCACGGTTCCTAATGGTGGGGGTGGCAGTTGTTAAGTAATTATAGTTTTCCTGACTGTTCAAATGGGATGTTATTGGTATTTTTATGTTTGGTATCATTTAGTTGTGCAAAGTTTTCTAATAATAAGGCAAGTAATAAACTTTTTGTGGGTTTTTTGGGGGTTTTTTTTAAATAAATAGTCTTATAGAAGGACAAAGGTGAACATTTTACTCTGTGTGTTCAAGTGATTGGGATTTTCACAGTTGAAAGTTGGTAGCCCTAGTTTGTTTGGATGAGCACATCAGATTTATCTTTCAGGAAATCTTTTTTTTTTTTCCATCTGCAGGCCATGTGCCAGATGTGCCCTTTTTAAATCAATCTAGTTTGCATGCATTGTTGCAGACTCTAATTGTATCACAGTTTATACTGTGGTCTGCCATTAAAGATCATAAAGCAACTTCAAGCATGGATACTTCCTCTAATATGTGGACTAACACTAGACTGGAATTTGTTATGTCTCTCTTTAACTTAATCTAAGTTGATGCCCTCTTCGGGCCTTTTTCTTCCAGCTACCTAAGCTTCCAAGTTCACGGTCCTCGTTAAATGTAACTTTTGTTTCCTTTATCTCAGTTATATACCCCTGTTCGATGTAAACCGATCTGATATGGTATTTAACCATGAAGGTCGGTATAGAAAAATGTTAAATAAATAAATAAGTGATTCAGAATGACACAGCCAGAATAGTGATAGAAAATAAGTATAGGAAACATATCAGTACCATATTAAAGTGCCTCCAATGACTGCCAATGATACATCATATCCAGTTTACAATTTTAATTCTGACAATTAAAGCCTTATCAGGACAAGGACCAAAGCATTTTCAGGAGTAGTTGGCTAGGTATGTCCCTGAGAAGATACGTAGATCATCCACAGAGACATTTTTAGTGGTCCCTTCAGTAAAAAAAAAAAAAAAGCAGCTGTCAGTTAGGACAAGGAACAGAGCATTCTCTACCATGATTATGGAATTTCTTGCCCAAAGATTTGCATTTATTACAAAATTACATATTTTTTAAACATGGCCTTCAGACTTGGGGGGGTCATTTATCAAAATGCGATAAGGCGTTTTCGCATGCGAAAAGCCCCGTTAACGCATGCGATAGGCCCTTAACGCATTCGAAAACGTGTTTAACGCATGCGATCGCACCATATCGTATGGTGTGATGCAAATTCAGAAAATAGGAGGAGTTAGGGGCGGAGAGTGGGCTGGGTTAGCCTGCCTGCGAAGAGCTATCGCACAGCCGTAACGCCGATTTTAACTACACCTCTTTGGATTGCGTTAGGCTGTGCGATAGCTGCTGTGACCGTGCGGTAAGGTTTCATCGCCATTTGCGATGTCTCCCGTAAGTCCTATTTCAGGTGAATTGACGGTTCCAGAGCCTGGGAGAGAGAGAAAGAGACTGGCCATAATGTCATGGCCCATAGGTAGGTATTTGTATCCCTATGGTAGGCCCACCTAGTAACTCGACGTGGGGTTTAGGTACAAGTGTAGGGGGTTAGGGGCCACTTTGACATTCTATGTGAGACCTACGAACAGAACAGTGGTCTCTTGTGAAGATTTGCTGGCCTTCGGAGTGAGGAAACTCACTCCAAGATGAGATTTTGGCAAGGTTTTTGCCAAAATCTCATCTTGGAGTGAGTTTCCTCACTCCGAAGGCCAGCAAATCTTCACAAGAGACCACTGTTCTGTTCGTAGGTCTCACATAGAATGTCAAAGTGGCCCCTAACCCCCTACACTCGTACCTAAACCCCACGTCGAGTTACTAGGTGGGCCTACCATAGGGATACAAATACCTACCTATGGGCCATGACATTATGGCCAGTCTCTCTCTCTCTCTCTCTCTCTCTCTCTCTCTGTCTAGGACCATTAACAATGGTCCCCTGGTGGTTGAATGAAGGAAATATAACAGGTCTGGCACTTATCGCAGAATCTGAAAATGGTATCGCATTTTGCGCTAACTTAGCTCTTCGCACGGGTAATTAGCGCAAATTGCGATAAATGCTATATTAGCATAAAACACGCCCCTTTTGCTATCGCATGCGGTACTTACCGCATTTTGATAAATCCACCCCTTGGTTATTTGTCCAAGCTTATCCGGAATAATGTGATAAGGCTATTAGTAAAGAGTAACCTTGATTGATGAGAGAAGGTAGGTAAAACTTTCTAGATGATTATGGGAATATGTGGTTAGGATAAGCAGTGGTTTGAAAATTTGGAAAGTATGACTGTAACCTCGCAGAAGCTGGTGGGCAGGGATTTTGTACTGTATTGTAAATGGTGATTTTGCTACCTGTGTATCTGCTAGATACCTTTAGTATGAGCATGACCTCATAAGCCAATGTAAACCAAATTGTTTAATTGGTGTCCAGAATTTATAAAGCTACTTATTGTGAATATGTTTTGAAACTAGTTCAATTTATCCTGTTTTCTTTTTTTTTTTCTCTCTTTCCCTTACAGACAGCTTATCCTCCAACACATTATATTCGCAGAGTCCCCCAGAGAAAAATCCATTATTTCACGGGCCTGCAGGTCCTTCAGCTTGTTATCCTTTGTGGGTTTGGGATGTCACCTTTACCCTACATGAAGATGATCTTTCCTCTCATTATGATCGGGATGATTCCCATCAGGTACCGTGCTGCATTACTTATTGCTGCTGTGTTTTAATCGGCTGGCTACGGTTCATTCTCAGCTTCTTCATCCTTTCGTTAAAGTATTTCCATTTTGGGTTTGGAATCAAATGTTCTATTCAGCTAAGATGTTTTTATTACTGTAATTTTTTATCGTAAGAAGCCTTGTACAGCACTGCACAATTAGAGAATGGCTCGACTTCCAATTTTATTTGGCAGGTCTTGTTTCCCTGCTTTTGGCTAATTTGTTCCATATTTTTTTGGAGAGCTGTGTCCAGGCTGATCTGCGGCGCTGAAATTTGAGAAGGGATGCTTAACTGCTGTTTTGCGGTGAACGAATTTATGGAGACTGGGGTCCTAAAAGGCTGTAGCGGGCTATAATGTTTTGCCACTATATCAGTGTCTCCCTGGGCTTTAATCTTGGCACACCATATGGCCTTCCTCTGCCCCCACCCCCCTAACCTCCACCTCCTCCTCAAATCAACATGAATTATGGCAGCAAAGTTCTGTATTAACTTGAAATGTAATTGACGAACCTGACCACAGCGTTTAAAATCAAACCTAACTGGAACAAAAACAGCATACTTAATAACTGTGAATTAAAGCTTTTTTTTGTTTGTTTTTGGAGAGACACCATTACAGCCCCTCTGGTGTAGGCTAGAGCTTCCAGCTAAATTGCTGTCTGGCCCCAGCACACTTCCCCCTTTAAGTAGATGTGATTCCCATCCAGCCACTGCATTAATGCTGCGGCTGTCTTCCTCCCTTCCTACACATCCATACCTTTTTGCGTTTCTTGTGCACTGGGCCTGTAATTAGTGAGGCTATTTCATCAGGGACAGAGATGTTGATGGAGGAAGGAGGAAATCAGTAAAACTGTACCTGAGCCAAAAATCTTTCACCCCTTTCCTCTCCCATTAACTCTCTTGCGATGTATAAGGCGGAGTTGAAGATATCAAGACCCAAATTTAATAAGTTATGTTGTCCAGCATGCACATTTCCCAGAAGTCCCTTGTCGATCAGTTTGTGCCTTATCACAAAAGTTCTGACGACCTTTGTGAAATCCCCCTGTTGAGAACAAAACCAATTGCTTAATTGTGCTCCTTATGAACTCTGCTTGCCTCCTTCCTGCTCTTCCCTTTGGTTCTCTTTATCCACAGACCCTAGAGCAAACCATTTCTTCCATTCTTTTTGCCTCTTCACCGGTGGCTGTCAGTTCCAAGACTAGACCTAGCAGTATGTGAGGAAAGCGAAGGCGCGGAAGTGCAGAGCCAGGAACTAAACCCACGTCCTCTGTGTGGCAGTGCCCAGTACTGCCAGTGAGCCTCCAGCCCAACCCTGAAGATGTTCTTTCTTAATACAAACAGAAGCAATAAATTAGAAAGGCAGAAGCTAGTCAATAAGGCCTAAAAGGAAACAAGTTACCTTTCTAGACTTAAACATTTGTAAAAACTATAAAAAAAAAAAAAAAAAAAAAAAGTGATCTCCTTTCACATTAATCCTGATCATTTAGACAATTTATGTTTGGAATTACTACTTAATTAGTGGTGATGCTTAATGATGAGGAGGCTTTCAGACCTAAAAAAAAATGTGAAACACTGCTTTCTTGGTACACACAGCTGCTTACGGTTATAGGTTTTTCCCCTCTTGCAGATAAATCACTTCTAGTAGTTCCCTGCTAGGAATAAATAAATAAAATCCTGAGTTATCTGCTTTACATAACCGTGCAGCTCTCCTTGTGTTTCTGTCACTAAATTGCAGTTAAACCCAAACATTTTCAAGTAAAAAAAAAATCTCACATTTTCAGAAATGCATTATCTGGTTTATAGAGCAAATGAGACATTCAAAGGCAAGTCACAAAACTGCAGAGAAAGTACCTTTCCCCTCAGAGTACAACGCTGTTTCTTGGACCTGTACACCCTGGTGGAGCAGCTCTGCCTCGCTGGCATGAGTTGGTGTGGCTGAAATGCAGCTTTAAATAAGGTCAGAGTAAAGCTTCGGCTGTTGACTAAGCCCCAAGAAGGGCCTCGCAAACACTGGCAGCATAAGAGCTTTTAGCCGTCCAGCAGCCTTTACATTTCAGAACCTGAGGTCAGTGTGCATAATTACTAAAATGCTGGGACAGAAGATGTTGTGCCCTCCAATTGACAGCAGTTTGAGACTTCAGAGGACCCCAGTGCATGCTTCTGCAAAGCCAGCCCGTGATTCACAGAGTTGTAGAAGTGTGACTGAAAAAGGTGTACAGACTAGAACTAATGATTTTCCTTCATCCTTAGGTATAACTTGCTTCCCAGGATCATTGAATCCAAGTACCTGGATGCGATGGATGCGGAGCATTAGACTGAGTTCTCTCACACACGTAGCGAAGAGCTCACAGCTGACAGGGGGATTGATTGGATGTTGAAGATCCAGAATGTTCGCTCATTTTTCACTCCTTTATCTCTGGGTTGGAATACTGTACAGCTTTTGCTCTGGTAACAGCCTCACCAAGGACATACTAAGAGGAACAATAAAAAAAACTGAAGTCTGTGAGCAAAGCAGAATGGTTAAAGGGGGATGGATCCTCTTGAGATTTTTGAGGCAAACAAGCTTTTATGTGATGTCCGAAACCGGAAACTCCAAAGATAGTTCTGTTGTTGGGTTGTGCTGAGCAAGGGTTGTCACCTGTCCTTTACTTTAAGAAAGGGTCACTTTTTTTTTTTTACCTTTTATGTCCCTTGTCTCAGACAAACTGAACATTGATATGTATAGGTATAAGGGCAATATTTGTCCCTTTGTTTTGTAAGGGTTAATTATTTTGGTCTTTAGTAGTTTTTTTCTAAATTCCAAGAATGATGTTTAATTGATCCTATCTAAGCTAGCAGCCCTGCACTAAGTAGTTTCAGCCAGTGAGAGAAAAAGAAGTGATCTGTTCTAGTCAACGGTGTGCTGTATAAGGTTGAGAGTTGAAAGGAAATTAATTTTCCTGATATTTCTAAAATGTGCATTAGTTACTTTCTGCAAATCTACCAAAAGTGTTCAGCTGAGTTCTTTTAAAAGTCCTGTTCTATATCAGCTTGAATCCTTCCAGGATTTTATTTGAGTTAACTAGGGGCATGTGAAGACGTTTATTTTTCTTGTGGATTTACGTAAGCTCATAATAAAAACTGGAATGGTTCAAACTGCTCTGTAGTGGACATCTTACATTTTTTTTCTCTGATGTTCAGATGTAGATTTACGCAGCAGCACTAACATTGCTGCTGGGTTCAAACCACATTTAAGCTATGTTACATGGATTTATGCTGTATTTGAGAATTGTTTGATCTTATTTTGTTGTATGTTATTTTGTTGTATGTTATGCTCTGTAGTTTAGAGATTGTACATTTGCACAGCAGCAACTGCATTCTTTATGCACAAAATCATTTGGTGTCAATTCCTAACACATGCATAAAATCCCGTCAAATGTATTGACTTTACAAGTACATATGTGATTTGTGTGTTTTATTTATATATGGTGTGTGTGCATGCAGAAATATGTGTTCAGTTAAACTTTCTTTTTAATGTTTGGAAGTGGTAACAAATCACTGTGTCCATATTTTGAATTGCTGTTATATGTAAGAGTTAAAACCTTGCTACCCTTTCATTTTGTACTACTAATAGATAAATCCTCAGGTGATCTTTCCCATAATTCAAAATGAAATGCCTCATAGTAGTGATAACAAATTATCAAGTTTCAAAGACACATTCTCACAATAGTTCAGATCAACAGGAAGTTGTTAATGCCAATTAAAACCCAGTACTTCATCCAAAATATGCAACTGCATAGACTTAGCAACTGAAACCAGCTGTTGACGACCTGTATTTTTTGTGCATGCTTTTTTTTTTTAATTTGAAGTCACATTATGCAGTGTTTTTCTCTTATAAGAACATCACAGGGGCCATAATGTAAATCTCTGTTTACAAGTAGTATCCTTAAAACAGGAATCTCTTCTTTAGTCATGACATGGGATGATGATCGTGTTTTTCTTTTTTTTTAAGAAGTGGAATGCGCACATATGGATTCCACTGTACTGTCATGTACATATGAGAGAGAAGTGAAAAACAGGGTGCTTTGCAAAACCTTTTTTCAAAGCACAAGTAGGTTAATAATTTTGCAGCCTTTCATTTGTACAGCAACTTCATGACTATTGAAGCTTTAATTCAGTATAAGTAATACCTCTCCCCTCGCTTTTCAGCCATGAAACCATGAGACAGAAATGATTGATAAACTAAAACCTCTTCAATCTGATATCATCTTGCCAAAGATAGATTGCTTTATTATTATTATTTTTTTTACTTATTTTTCTTCACACTATTCAGCTCGGTTGCTGAACTTAGTGGTGTGTATTTCTTGTAACCTGTCAAACTTCATCCTCCTGGTAGAGAAGGGTGCAAAGCTGACAGTGAGCTATGGCACTTTCATTGCTAGTCTATATGAATTTGCTTGTATTTTCGGTGCATCTAGAAGGACAGTTTTATAACCGTACTTATCATTGGGGGGGGTTTTGTTCGTTTTGCAGAGGTCAAACGTTTCATTAGTGGTTATATGATAAACAACTCTAGTTTTACTGGGATCCACTTTGTTTAGTTTCTGTGTGATGCAGTGTTTTTGTCCCTTGTGCTGCCCTCATTTTTCCCCTTTTGCTTTTGGAAGACATAGGTCATGAAGCACTCTGGGGTGTCCTGATGTGCAAGTATAGGCATTGTAAAGTAGAAAGGGAAACAGAACACATAATGAAAGATGAGGAGGAAATAACAAAAAGGATGAAAGACTAGGATAAAGTGATATGAAACTATTACAGATAACCTACTCGGCTCATTAGTTCCTGAACCCTTGCCATAAAAGAATGTTTGAAGCTGAGATTTAGTGCAAAAAAGTTTTATTTTTTGATTTGCAATTAAAAAAAAAAATTTTGTTTATCTAAAAAAGCCAGTAATGTTACATAAAAGTACAGTAAGACTGTAAGTAATTGCCTGTGCATATAAAGTAATAAAAGTCCTAGTTCAAGGAGAGTTAAATCTAATTTTTTATCTCTTTATACTGCCTATAAAATGATGCCTGCATAGTTCATAGTTGAGACTGGTTCAGAGAATGTAATTTTCATCAGGGAAGACTTTCTTTTTATGTAAAGGTACAGTAGCATAAATGTTCTAACTACAATGCAATTTTTGGATTACCCTTAGAAGCGAGTGCTGTTCATTTGACACCTAAGAGGGGCTAAGATTTAATTTGGGTATAGTATAGGATATTCCAAGTAGAATTAGATGTATGCACATAGGGGTAGATTTTAAAAGAAGCGCGATCAGCCTACTTTTGCTTGCGCATCAGACTCAAGCAAAAGTACGTTGGATTTTAGTAGATACGCGCGGAGCCGCGCGTATCCACTAAAATCCTGGATCGGCGCGCGCAAGGCTATCGATTTTGTATAGCCTGCGCGCGCCGAGCCGCGCTGCCTCCCCCCGTTCCCTCCGAGGCCGCTCCGAAATCGGAGCGGCCTCGGAGGGAACTTTCCTTTGCCCTCCCCTCACCTTACCCTCCCTTCCCCTACCTAACCCACCCACCCGGCCCTGTCTACACCCCCCCCTTACCTTTGTCGGGGGATTTACGCCTCCCGGAGGGAGACGTAAATCCCCGCGCGCCAGCGGGCCTGCTGCGCGCCGGGCCGCGACCTGGGGGCGGGTACGGAGGGCGCGGCCACGCCCCCGGGCCGTAGCCACGCCCCGTACCCGCCCCCAAAACGCTGCCGACACGCCCCCGAAACGCCGCGACGACCGGGCCCGCCCCCCGACACGCCCCCGACTCGCCCCCCTCCGAAAACCCCGGGACGTACGCGAGTCCCGGGGTCTGCGCGCGCCGGTAGGCCTATGTAAAATAGGCTTACCGGCGCGCAGGGCCCTGCTCGCCTAAATCCGCCCGGTTTTGGGCGGATTTAGGCGAGCAGGGCTCTGAAAATCTACCCCATAGCATAACAAAACGGAACCAGAACCAATTTAAGGAATAGCTTTTCAGTGGTTTTATTATTATAATTATACTGGACGAGAAGGCAGGATTTATAGGGTGATCAAAATGTCAATTTAATATCACTGGAAATGTGATCAGATAAATAAAAGTGTCAGTTTGCAGTAAGTTCTTCATTAGAGGCCATGGTAGAGGAACAGAATGGCTATAAGTAGGAAGCCTGCACTAAGAGAGCATGCTATCGGGCACTGTATCTGCATCCTGCAGTGTGCTCCAGCTCAGACATCAGAGCGTTCTCTACATGTCATCTCCTCTGTGTGAGTTTCAGTGCCATAAAATGGAATGCTACAATTCAAATTTGAATTGCAAAGGTTGCTTTCCTCTGCTGTGAATAGAAAAATGTTCTAATCATCCGGACAGGGCACGTGATCAGTAATGCCTTTTGCTTTGAAAGTGTGGGCAGTGTAGAGAGAGGTCTTCAGGAAAAGATTTCCCACCCCCCTTGGAAGCTGTATCTAATTGGTCTTGTTTTCCGGATTTCCACTGGGTCTCCTCTGAGTGCAAATACTTCTCATGCGCATGCATTCCAGATATAACTAGACTTATTTAGTGAGGGTCCAGTACCTGAATGTAAACCGATGTGATATCTCAGATCGAATGTCGGTATATAAAAATAATAAATAAATAAAATCAAGTTTGGGAAACTGTTTGTACTAGAAATTGTATGGAAATTTAATTCTAGTTAACTGCAATTCAGATGGATCACATACAACTGCTGTCTCTTGAATAGCACCCCACACTTCACTTAGTCCTATTAGTTTATCACAGCAGCAGCAAACACATCTAAGCCCAAAGCCTAGGTACATTAGCATTCAAAAAAAATGCATGTAGTGTTCTACTTTGCTTTCTGGAATTCTAATATCGGGCAGAATTCTTACAGCAGCTAAAAATAAATAAATAAATGAAAAGCCCACCATATTGCAAGTTAAAATATCTGCCTTAAAGAGAAAACAAGAACAAAAAGAGCTACAAAATTAGAAGACTGTACTTTGTATAGAATGGCAGTACCTATTGTATAGTGCAGTATCCATGTAATGGAGTATTCTACAGACTAGATTGCTAATGTATTTTTCCTGATCAAATAATCCAGTCAATTGTTTCACTCTCGTGGCCCTCAGAATTTGGTCAAGAAAATATTTTTTAAAATATATTGGGGGAGGGAAGTGTAGAAACACTTTCAATACGGCAATCAGTTAACATCTCAGATTTTTACCGATTGTTGCTCTGGTGTTTCTTATGAAATGTAAGTTCCTGTTAGTTAAATAGCTATGTAGGTTTGATCCATTCTTTTGAATCTTTCATAAAGACACATTGGCATTCTTTTCAAATGTTTTCACAAAAGCGAAAATATACCAGCTGAGTCTGCTGGATTACCATATGACATGTTTGTAAGACAACATTCATAGAAAAAAATCCGTAGTTTGGATTACAACCAGTTATCGTGTTGTCCTTCATAAACCACACACCAGTTTATAATATTCTCTGGTGCCAGCATATCAACATGTTTTGGAGGGATTGTTTTAATTGTTGCATATGTTAGTGATTTTGGATGTGTTTTGTAGCATGCATTTCAGGTTATGAGAAACAGGGTATCGTACCGAAAGTCTGAATGTGAGCATCGGGGAATGTGTGGCATGTACTGTGGAAATATCCATGAAACCCTGACACCAGAAATGTTAGCCACGTATCCTTTTCAGCTGCTTTTTGCTTCAAAAAACCAGTTTTGAAAGATCTTTTGATTCTCAATTGCTAATATGAACCTGCCATTTCCTGGAATGGAAAATAACCAAAGACACAGCTTTTATCTTGCAAATTGTATTCCTGCACTTTAATGCCTCTTTGGAAGAGAGGACAGTTGGAATGTAAATGAATGGCAGCTTTCTTCCTTTATTGAAAACTGTACTGTTCTAAATGCACAATATTTATGTACAGTATTGCCAAATTTAATTCAGAATTTGATTCTGTTTATATGGTATGTGGCTTGTGCAATGCAAGATCTAAATGTAGCAATGTACATAACTTCTGAAAATTTGGAAGGCAACTATTTTTTCTTTCCTAAATTAGTAGCTAAAATGATTGTGTTTGTTAGAATTCCATAGTTATGTGGTATGGCTTTCCTAACTTTGAGTGGAATCACCAGCACTTAATCTATAGAGATGCATGTAGCTCTGAAGTGTAATAAGTAGTATAGTGGTGCTGTCCAGTTCAGAATTCTGACAGCTGTTGATACTTGTTCTTTTTAATGCTCAATGTATTATATTTTGAAATGTATGTTATATTATAAATGGCTTTCTGAACTCAGTAAATTAATTTGACATATTTTATAAAATGGGTATATCATCTGTTGAAAACCAATTACGCTTTAAGTAATGATATTGATCTCTTATTAAAGGGCATTCCTTATCTGAGCCAGACCTGCTAATTCTGAATTGGATTTAGACTACAAAGAAGAATTGTGTGTAAGGCATTGAATCTTTGATCACATAAACATGAAATTTCACATTGCAAATGGTAGCCTATTCTGGGAGTTGGTGAGTCCTGAGGGCTATTGCAGCTCACTTCTGGCACACGCTGAATTTATGATTATACTTTATGAATTTGTTTAGAAGAATTACACACAATTTGTTAAATGGAACAGTGGTTTGAAAATCCTTTAATACAATCACCATTGTGGTGGGATGCCATTGCAGTAACTCCTTCAGATTCCTAGCCACCTTTTAAATGAAATCTGAAAAATAATTCCTAATTAGCAGCTACAACACTTGATAAATGCTAGCGTAGGATAGGAGATTTTAGGATGTGGAAACAAAATATCATCTCCTCGCCCACTTTTGGATCAAATATGTCTTCATGCCTATAATCAAAAGTGATCCAAAACAGTAATGGTAATGCAATTATATACCATACCACTGGAAATTACTTTCAAATTATGCAAGCTATATTTCTTTCCATTCAAGTTCATCTTAAATTTAGCCCAGTTTTATATTATATATTAACAGGAGAAGTTTACAAGTCCTGTGCACACCAAAGCGGAAGATGCGTGCATGAGTTGGGCCGGCATACGCCGAGCTGATTTTAAAAGCCGCCTGAGTCCGCAGGTATCTCCCGCTTTGCGCACAAATAAAAAGTTTCAAAAAGGGGTGCAGTCTGGGCGTGGGAACGTCAGGGGAAGACCAAGAGACGCGCATGTACTTATGTGCACAGGTGCGCCCCAGGTCCCCTGCTATGGATGGTGTGTAAGTAATAAAATAAAAACAAATCTAGGCTAGTCGGTGGGGTTTTAAGGGTTAGGACTAACAGGGGGAAAGGGAGACTTAAACTAGGGTGGCTGGGAAGTCCTATCCCTTGCCTGAGTGATCTGGGAACGAACTGGTGAAACTAGCAATGGCATGGACGCATGCCCCTTTTAAAATCCCCCACCCCCCTCCCCCCATTTACACAGTGGAAGCAGAATTTGTCTGCATATATGCATGCCCACAATTACGTGCACACATGCACCTACCTCATCCTAACATGCGCACATATACATGCATATGTCATAAAATAGCTGTATCCATGAGTGCGGACTGACAAACACGTGCACATGTACACCCTCACGCCAGTTTAAAAGTTACCGTCATGCTAAATTGCTACTCTTCATAGTATCTGCAATAAGTTTAGCATGGTTGTGATTGCAGTGCATAAGAAAACTCCCTAATTTAACTACTGTTGTATAGTTGTTTGGCACAAATCAGGAAATATCCTATTTGCTGATAGATTTCTTTCTCCAAACTTTTAGTCTGAATTGGAAAGTTATGATAAAAAAAAAAAGCACAGTAATAAGATACCTTTGTTATAATATCAACATTTTCCCTGAGAAAGTACAGATAAAGGACATAAGGTCAAATAAAATAAACCTTCAAACAGGAGTCCCTCAGGGATCAGCATTATCAGCCACACTATTCAACATATACTTACTACCATTATGTCACCTACTAGCGGGTCTAAGCATCACACATTACATTTATGCTGATGATATTCAGTTAATCTTACCCATTGATGACACAATTGAAAAGACACTGAACATAGCAAACATGTATCTGGATATCATCAAACAATTACTGAACCAGATGGAATTAGTGATTAACATAGAGAAAACGGAATTCCTACTACTGGAACGCAAAAACATTGAATTCATCCAAAACCCCATCATACTCAAAAACAACCAAACAATTAAACTCTCAGAAAAAGTGAGAAACCTTGGAGTAATAATTGACACTGAACTTAACCTAAAACAACACATTTCGCTAAAAGTAAGGGAAGGATACGCCAAACTCATGACCCTTAGAAGACTAAAACCCCTACTTACAACAAATAACTTCTGATCAGTGCTACAGGCTCTAATTTTCTCTAGCACTTACTGTAATTCCCTTCTCCTTGGATTACCACACACAACGATTAGACCACTCCAAATAATGCAAAACACGGCTGCCAGAATTCTGACTGGTAAAAATAAAAGAGACCACATCACTGAAACCCTAATAGAATTACATTGGTTACCCATCGAGCAAAGAATACATTACAAAACCCTATGTACCATACATAAATTAATACATAACGAAAAAGCCGAATGGCTGAATACAGCCCTCCGCCTACACGTCCCTAACAGAAACCTAAGATCAGCAAATAAAGCCTTACTGACCATCCCTTCAATTAAAACAGCTAAACTAACCCAAGTAAGGGAAAGAGCGCTTTCCTTAGGTCCTATGCTATGGAATGCCATGCCTGTCGAGATCCGCTTACAAACAGACATCAAAACCTTAAGAAAACACTTGAAAACATGGTTATTTAAACAAGCTTACAACAATGAGAAAGGAGAGTAGTATACAGGGATAAAGAAAAAAGAAAAAAAAAAACGATCTGCAGAACACTCATGCACACTACCCCAACCTACACGGGTATATATTCTACTTTTATTTTTAAATATGTTTGCTCTCAATTTTAAAATATGATACAAGAAAGAATGGACATTATATAACACTTACAATTATGAGTAATTATAAACGAGATATGTTACCGTAAAGTCTTGGCACTTGTTTAGTGATAGATTTTATCTGTTTTCCAATAGTAATATTGGTGCCTTCTTGTAAACCGTTATGATGGTACCTAACTTAATGACGGTATAGAAAAGTTTTTAAATAAATAAATAAAATAAACATCAAAATGCCTTCAGCAGACACCTTTCTTTCTTTCTTTCCATATACTATTCTCTTCCTTCCATCAAGAAAAATAGCAGTCCTGTCAAGAACAATATTGAACTTTACTTAATATTATAATTTTGTTGGAACGTTTACATAAAATTAATTTGAAAGTATACCCTTCCATTTGTATTTCTTGTACTGATGCTTGTCTGTTAGATTGGGAAGGGTACAGTCTTGTCAGTTAGTAGGCATATTGGGGCCAATTTCCAAAGAGTTTAGGCTTTTAACTTTCTGAGTTAGGCCCATAAATTGGCCTGCAGATTTACTAGGACTGAGTCTCTGAATGTAGATTCCTAGTTTCATTAGGATTCTAAAAAGTGGATGGTTACAGGGGTAGAGTTAGGGTGGGAAAATAGGTGCTTAGTACTGATTTTCAGAACTAGGCACCTCATTTAGGGTCCTAAATCTGCACAGATGAATAGCAAACCTAAATTTAGGGTTCTAACTTTTATGCTCCTAAATTTATATGAATTTTCAGCTGAAACCTTGGGCCCCTAAGTTCGTCTGAAAATAGGCACCTAACTTTAGGGGTGTAAATTTAGAGGCTCAGCTGTTCATAGAATATCAGCCCCTTTGTCTTTTTTTATTATTATTATTATTATTATTATTATGTTGTCTTTTGGTGTCAGTGGCTACATTCTTTTTCGATGAGTATTCATGAATGTAATGAATTCTGAAATGAATGACACACCTCATAGATTGCAATTGGGTTTTAATTCACTATACTAAACTTCAAGATTCAAAGTTTGACATTTGGCAGCCATTGTTTCAAAGGCACACAGAGTTGAATAAACATAAAGATTACATTTAAGCAAATAGTTTATGGCTTAACCAAGGATGGACCCCTCTGTATCTGATTAAGAGAAATCAGAGGAAATACTTGATATGCACTTCAATTAGCATGTATTACTTGGATGCTTAGGAATGTTTTTTTCTTACTGCAGTGGTTTTTAACCCCTTCCTCAAATACCCACTTGCCAGTCTGGTTTTCAGGATATCCACAGTGAATATGCCTGAACCAGATTTGCATGCCTGCCTCAATTGTATATAAATCTATCTTAGGCACATTCTTTGTGGAAATCCTGAAAACCAGAAAGGCTATAGGGTGCTCAAGGACCAGGTTGAGCTGCACTGTAGTACTGGACCAACACAAAGAAATTATACACAGCGGATGTTGTCTTCCTTAGGCCACCTGGATCTTTTCTTCAGATGCATCTGCATCTCGGAGGAACTGCAGAAACCACCTGAGGCTCTGACAGTTACAACATATCTGTATAACTTTTTTGATAGTGCAATAAAAGATCCAACACCATCCAAACATCCTGGGTTTCCTGGAAACAATGCAATAACAGTTTGATTTTGTGCCTCTTTCTGTATACCAACAATATAGTAACAAACACTTTAATGTATGCATTGTTTGGGAAATATAGCATCATCTTTTAAATTAGGCAAAGAGATGGATCCTGATTTAAAAAACCAAACCTTTCTGTGGGACATAAATTATTTTTGTCGTAATTATGGGGAATTTTTTTTTCATTTTCAGAAAAATGGTTACCCCTTATCCAGATTCCTATAAAACCTTAAATTCTCCTGGTAATCATTTAGATTAAACTTATTAAAGAAGAGAATTTATTTTTCTGTGATGTTTGAGGCTGATCAAGCATTTCCTTTAATTATTTATGTATGTATGTATGTGTACACAGCACCTGCTTTTTAAACTTTATGGGAATCCCTGGCAAGCCTGTAAATGTTTGCTATTGTAGTCAGTGTGCAGAAAATGCCGCATGTTTCCAGAAGTTTTAAGGCTAGCACTCTACAAATTTATAAGTTTATTTTCAAAAATTGGGTACCAGAGCTATATTTTATACAGCTTGATAATCAATTTCACAAACACAAAGGAGATTTCTATTATAGAGTTCAAATTTCGCACACACATATACACACACAGGATTGACCTAAAATGGTATTGCTGGGAAAAGCCAACCTTCATCATATGCACTGGATCTTTAGAATATGGACCTCTAACAGAAATGCCTGTATTTCAGCAATTTAAAATCCATTTTAAAGAGGGTCCATATTTGATCAAGGGTACCATGTTGAAATATAGAGTCATCTTTGACTATGCGACCAGCATCTTACATTTTTTTTGGTCAAAAAAGTTGAAGTGTTGCATTGAATTTCTCAAGTTAATGGTGCTGTCACTGGGTTTCTTATGGGGCACTAAGTTCTTAGGATTCCTCTTATCAGAACAGTGTTGGAACCAAGTAACTTGAAATGTGCTTCTATCTTAGGACTTAAAATAGCTGCCCTTACAAAGGGAATGTTAATATATGTCTGTCTCCCATGCAGATAAATGCTAGGTAATACATATTAACCACTTATGATGCCTGATAATACTGTATAAAATCTTAAAATCAGGGATGACAGAAATATAGATGCAGAAGAGCTTTTATTTTCGATCCTTTCTCCCAAAAGGCAGTGATCAGCAGAATCCCTGAAATCTGGACCCAAGTTAAAACAGTTTAGTGATTGGGGAGTTACTATGCTTACAAGTTTTGCACGTTGCTGGGATATTCCTGGTACTTCTGCCCTTTCCAGCACCTTTCTGTCTCTTGGAATGTGTAACCTGTTGATGGGAACAATTATATAAATATGTGGCAAAACAAAAGATTTTGTTTGTATAGATAGAAAATATATCTTGCACTTGGAAAACATGATTTAAAACGCATGCCTCTTTAGTTGGATAGTGTTAAATGCTGTATATGCTAATTTTCTTTTGATAAAAGAGTTGCTGCTTTAACAATTCCTTTAATGTATAAGGAACTCTTATATTTCTAAAATAAAAAAAGTTCATGTTTCTTGTTTGTGTCTAATATAATTTTGTTTTGTCATTTAATTAAAGAACAGGACCTTGTCAGCAAAAACAGCTATTGCTGTGTTACAGAATTTAATAGTCTATGTTTGTGCTATGCTGAAAAAAAATTGCAATGAGAAAGGCAACATTCATTCTTGTTTGTTTTTTGAATGTCAGCTTCCTAAAAATTGGTGTGTGATCAGTAAAGGGCAACATTCTTCTCAGGATGAGCCTTCTGCGGGATAGTTGAACCCAGGATTGCTCTGTTTTGCTTTCCTTTGAATATTCATGAAATATGTTTACAAGCACTTGAACAGCCAGCCAAGTCAACTTGCATCTTTTAGCTACCTGAAAACCAGCCCTGTTTCAGGTAGACCAGAACTGGATTTGGTTACCACCAACTGGATCAGTGTTTATATTGGGAAATGTAGAAAAGTATCATTTTAAAAGCAAATAAGAGGTGGCTAGATACACCAAGTTCTGTGGGGCAGCAGTTAATATTATACTCCATGGTACGCTTTGTAACAGAGCAAACTTTCATTGCAGACGCAACAAACACATGGTGTTCTCACACACACACACACACACACACACACACACACACAACCACACTTTGATTTAATGTTGAAGTTTATTCTATGAAACGGTAACTTGTATCTTCAAGATAGCTCGAAGGAGCTGTCATAGCATTGTGGAGCCTTTTACCTCTAGGCCACCAATTCATATCCCAGCTTGGGTGGCCCACAAGAAATTAGATTGTAGCCAAATTCTAGGGTTCATATTAGAAATATTCACATCACAGCTTCTATCAGATTCCTGTAAATCTGTCAATTCTGCTGCACATCTTGTCACTGACTTGTAACGAGGATATAAGTGAGTTCCACAGATGAATATCATAAAGTTTATAAAAACTTTGCTTTCATTTAGTTCAGGAGACCCAAGAAGAGAAAATTAATTGACAATGGTTTGGTCCGATAAGGTCTTCAATCCTCTACTCTTGTCATCTTTTTCCCCGTGTGTCCACCCCTTCACTGTCTCTGACATATTGTCTCATATTGCCTCAGGCTTACTATGAGCAGACATTCACTGTCTTACCTTGGTCTTCCTGGCTTATGATGTCTACAATTCTATACAAACCTGACTTACCTCTGGCATTTTGTAATAGTGCATGATTAAAAGTGCCATTAAAGTTTCATAAAACAAACAAAAGAAAGCCATATTTCTTAGCAACCAGTCAGATTAATCCAGAACAAGCGGGTTATGCACCTCTACCAGCAGATGCAGTGACCTCAGCCCAACAGTATTCTCCGTCTCTAGCAGATGGTAGATGTGCATCTCCCCACTGGGGATTGCTTCATTTTAAAGAAAAAGAGAATTTATCCCGCTCTCCTATGGTGATACCAAATGGTCCCTCCCACAGTTGAGTATTCCTGACACGATTTCCATAGTCCCTCAGACAAGTGCCTTAATCCGTTGACTGACTTTTCAGCCAGTGTGGACTTAGCTGCTTGAGCAGCTGAAAGGCAGCGGGTGCAGGAAGCCAAGCATAGTGGTGATGGCACATGCCCTCTTCCCCCGCAGCCTGAGACATCTCAGGTAAGGCCGAGCTCCGGTAAGTTTAAAAAATATATATAATTATGCAGAGACTTACAGGGACTTAGAAGGAAGGGCTGAATCCTCCCCCGGTCTCCGTGCTCACTGCGCCGTTCCAATTTTCATCCTTCACCGAGGGAGGTCTAGGGACATGGGCAGCCTTGCGGGTTGAGCAGCCTCCTTAGGCTAGGCCCCGCTCCAGGGCTTTTCCCTGCATACCGCGTGGTAGGCTGCAATGACTTTTCGTGTGCTTACTAAGGTTGCCCTCTACAGGATTGTCGGTCCGGTGTGTGCATCTAGCTGTGCATCCAGGTTGCGCACTCCATTTTTGGGCACAGAGTCTGGCCTTGTAGTCTGTGCACCTACGTTAAGTGCCGTTTTTCTCTGCACTCAAATGGTACTGTTCACTTAAGTTTCTTTGTGCACTTATGGGTCCATTTTTAAAGCTGTGCGCTCTCATCCATGTGTGCAAGGTTTCCGGCTCGTGCACGTGTAAGCACCCATTTGTTAACATGAGAGCTCCAGCGCATGCATGTTATAAAATCTGATGGTGATGCGCATGTGCTGGCAGCACGTGCAGGGGGCAAATTTTCACTAAATACGTGCAGCTACGCAATCGGGCCTCCCCCAAGTTCCCTTCCAGTCCATTCCAATTAAGGAGCAGACTGGGAGGGAATTTCTCTACCTCTCTGCCTAACCTTCCTTCCCATTACCCTCTCCTCCCCATCCACTAAACCTAACTTTCCCAAAATGTTTTATTTTATTACTTACTACTCCTCTGCAGCAGCAGTAATCTATGCGCACCAGCCGACTGCCAGCACACGCTTCCCCAGAACAGTGGCTAATGGCTGCTGTCCCGGCCAGCCTCTGTCCTGCCCAGACTCCACCCCCCAGCCAGCACCTTTGGAGAGGCCTGGTACTTGTGTGCGTACCAGCGTTTATGTGCGTGGCCAGACCCGTTATAAAATGTGCACGCATGGCTCGGCCACTCGTGTAAACCCTGGTTTTTACGCGTGTAGGCCTTTGAAAATTCGGCATTAATTTTTTGGCTGCCTAGGTATGCGCTCCTAAGTGTGGGACACATAATTTTTGAGATCCTAGTTGAGCGCGAAAAAAAAAAAAAGATGCACATCTCCGGCCACCACTCAGCACACTGTCAGCCATAATGGCGCCTGTAACTAAGAAGCCTAAGCATCTTTCTCTTTGCACTGCTTGTCATATTTGGGCATTTCAGCCAGGAATGCCCACTGATTTGTGCAAGCGCTATTTGGAGGCTCAGGGAGAACTGATTTCCTCTGATTTCACTAAGCCTGGATCTTCCCAGCCGGATATGAGTCTGGGTAAAGATGACTTAGGTGGGGTGCCTGAATTTGGAACTTCCCTAACTGGTTCCTCAGCAGGGGAAGGTAGCTCAGTAAGTACTCCTCAAGCTCCTCCTATTCTGGATTCCTCTACTTTTTCATGGATAGAATTTTTCCAGGGGTTGCAATCCTTTCTTCAGGTGCTGTCCTCAGCCCTGTCAAATGCTCCTCGACAGAGGCATAGGTAGAAACCTTGCTGAGACCTTCTGTTAAGTGCTGAAGTACTCCTAGAGCAGCAGTGGAATCTCTGGATACAGATCTAGATGGCACAGATGATGACACCAATCCTGCCTCTCTTGAGGATGGTGAAATTCCCCCCCCCCCCCCCTGCTGTGTTAGAGCCATGTAGAACTATGTTATGGTTCTTTCATAGATATGAACTGCCAGCTCTGATTTCCCAGACCTTGACAATGCTTGGAGTTCTGGAGCAGATTCAGTATCTGAGCCAAAGAAAAATCCCATTTTGGTTTACTTGCATAAAGCCTCTTGTTTTTTCCCCGTGATGGAGGCCATTCAAGAATTGATTGATCTTGTGGGGCACCCCAGGGGCTAATTTCAAAGGGGCTCAGATTTTGGAAGACCTGTACCCTTTGGATCCAGTGGTAAGAGAGCACTTATGTTTTCCAAAGGTAGATGCACTTGTGTGTGCAGTCTCCTTCAAGGCCGTGCCTCCTGTGGAAGGAGGCACGGCCTTGAAGGATGCTCATGATAAAAAGATTGAGACTATCCTTAAGCAAGCATTTGAAGCTGTGGCAATGACCTTGCAGATCGCTTCTTGTTTTTCCTTGGTGGCTCGCTCTTGTTTGTTTCTGTCCCGGGAGGTCAATGACTCAGATAAATTCCAGGGCAGTTATGGAACCATTTTCTACTTTCTTGGCAATTGTGGGCTGTGATTTGGTTTGCACTTCAGCCAGGGGAATGACTTCAATAGTAGTGGCCAGGCGTCAATTATGGTTGAGAAATTGGTCGGCCGATGCGACCTCCAAGGTTAATCTCACCAAGTTACCCTTTCACAGCTTGCTTTTGTTTGGCAGCGAGCTGAAGAAACTGGCCAGTAAGTGGGGTGAATCTCCAGTTCCTCATTTGCTGGAAGATAAGAAGCAGGCATAGCACTCCCTTAACATGAGAGGCCGTGCTAGAGGATCCAAGCGTTTTCGGTCTTAGAGAGGAGCGTCCTTTCAGAGGACTCGGCCCTTCAATAGGTCTCAATCCTTTTGTCCCCGACAACCCAGAAGAGGCATAGGCTTGGGTAGTGGAACCTCCTGAACCTCCCAGTAAAGTTTTGCTGACCCATCCCCGGGAACAGGAGATAGGGGGACGCCTCTCTCTTTATTCGGAGGTGGGTCGAAATCATATCGGATCAGTAGGTCCTGTAGGTGATACGAGAAGGATATGCGATAGTTTCGCAGTGTTCCTCAGGACATGTTCACGGAGTCTCTTTGCCATTCCCTGCAGAAGAAGCAGGGAGTAGAGGGTGCATTGGCAAGGCTCCTCAGTCTGAAAGCTGTGGTCCCAGTACCCATGTCTCAAGAAAATACAGAGAGATATTCCATTTATTTCGTTGTGCCAAAGGAGAGGGTTCTTTTCCATCCCATCCTGGACCTCAAAGGCATCAACTGTCATCTGCAAGTGAAGCATTTTTACATGGAGACCTTGCACTCGGTGATCATGGCCGTGCAGTCAGGGGAATTTGTGACTTCTCTGGATCTGTCCAAGGCGTATCTTCACATTCCCATCCAAACAGAACATCAACACTTCCTGCGCTTCGCAGTTCTAGGATGCCGCTTTCTGTTTCAGGTGCTGCCTTTTGGTCTGGCCACCACTCCCAGAACCTTTTCCAAGGTAATGGTGGTAGTTGCAGCAAAGTTGAGAGGATGAAATCCTAATACACCCATATTTGGATGACTGGCTGATTCGTGCCAAGTTGCTGGAAGAGAGCCAACTGGTGACTCACAGGGTGATTTCCCTGTTGCAGGAGCTCGGCTGGGTGGTGAACCTAACCAAGAGCAGTCTTCAGCCTACTCAGTCACTGGAATACCTGGGAGTTCGGTTCGATATGAAGCAAGGCAAGGTGTTCCTGCCGGAAGCTCAAATTCAGAAGTTGCTAGCTCGACTCCGTCTGTTGTCAAACACACAGGCACACATACACTGCCTCTACATCATTCTCATGCATTCTCTCTTTTTATGTTGGTTTTTTTTTTGGCTGCCGGTGGGTCCTCCTCTTCAACTTCTGCTGCTGGCAGCGCAAGGCTTGATTTCATCTTCCTCTTGCTACTAGTGAGATGAGCTTCATTGGCGGTACAAGGCCTGAGCTCCTTTTTCTCCTGCTGCTGGTGGGATGGACTCCACTGGCGGCACAAGGCCTGAGCTTCTACACTTTCTGCCACTGGCAGTACGAAGCCTGAGCTCCTCCTGCTGGTGGGATGGGCTCCACTGGCAGCATACGGGGCCTCCTTTTTCAGGCACTGTTGGGCATTGGGGACCCCGCCAACATTTAACTATTCCTAACTTTCCCCAAAGGGGAGATCTTGTGGCCTTATCTGGAGTTCCTTCTAAGAAAAATTCAGTGATGGGATGTGAGTACCAATGAGCTTGTGTATGGAGAATGACTAAGCCAACAGGGTTCTTTGAAGGAGGAGATTAAGATCTGTAGGGGGTAAGGAAGTTCCCTCCCAGTTCGCTCCTTAATTGCAGCGGACTGGGAGGGAACTGAGGAAGGCCGGGATGTGTCACCGCGCGAAATTTGCAAAACTGTACCCCCCCTTGCGCGTGTGGATTACAAAATTCAGCGCGCGTTTACGCGTGGCCCAACGATTTTATAATATGCGCGCACCGGTGCACGCACGTCGTAAAATCGCCGCGTCCATGCGTGTGCACCGGGAAGCGTGCGCACCTTTCAAAATCTACCTGTTAGTTAATAAGAAAATTATTTTACCAGCAGACACCCACAAAGCCCAACATGCATTCTCTCAGTCCAGTGATAATGGTATCCCATGCACCCCATCCTACTGGTGCTGCTGTAGTCTCTCTTCACTGTCCCAACCGGTTGCACCATGTGTGGGTCACTGTCCTTTGTTAATGTCTCCCACTCCTGCTGTTCTCAGACTCCAATGCCCAGGCCTAAGCATGTATATATATATATGTGTGTGTATATGTATATACTGTATATTGAGTATTTATTTTTGTATAACTATGAATAATAAATGCAATTAATCTTTATTTTATTCATGGTTATACAAAAATGAATATTCAATATGAAGCACAAAGTAAATAAGTAATATAACAAACACATGAATGACAAAACCAAGGTTGGATTTGCTAGCCCTATTATGCAGGGAGAGGCACCTGTGCCCCAGAGCTATAGGGCCATGCTCACTTGAACTCATGTTTTTTTTCAATTCTGATCAGAAAGGGTTATCTGATTTATTCTCATAAGATTTTTGAGATGAAATGGTAAAAATGTAAAGTGAAACTGAAGAGGTTGTCTATTTCTGTGTGACATTTATTGAAGGGAACTATATGCTTTATTGTGAAAATCTGCACTACAATTGTATTAGTTTTTAACTATAATATTTAAACAGGAGATATTGTCTAGAAGAAATCTTGTACAATAAAATTATTTGTAACATTCACTTCTGTTGTAAATATAGATGAGACTGAGTCAAATGCACACTTTGCATACTGTGCTATCCCTATTGCCATATATTATGAATTAAACTTTTGCTTTACCTCTTAACCTCTACATCTGTGGGAAAACTGACTGCGTTGGTTTAATACCCGACTCCTCTTTTAACTGAGCCATAAGCCATGATCTGTGCAAGCTGTGCATATGTGCGTGAGAAGACAGGTCCTCAAACAAGCATGCACAAGAAAAGAAAAATGGAATGGCGTCTCAAAGAACACTGCACACAAACTTGTACACCGCTTCTAAAACATTGCTTATAAGAACTTTTTTTTTTGCACACACAGCCTACAAAAAAATTAGAGGGAATATTGGAGGTTGAGGTAAGTAGGTCCTCCCTAAAAGAGCCTAGTAAACCTGCCTGAAATTTTTCAGTGTAACATTTTAACAGCCACCATGAGGGGAAGCCTAACAGAAAATGTGATTTACACTGAGTATGCCTCAGCACATCTATCTATAGACGTCAGGTGCCATCTAGTGCACAGTGGCAGAACTACAGTAAAATTCAGTAAGGGCATTTGTTTAAAGTCCACAAGTCAGGGCTTCCCAAACCTTTAGGTAATGTGGCCTCATTTTAGCATTTGAAAATTCACATGACCCCCAAAGGACGACTAAAACAAATTATCCCTGTCCCCACACTGCAGCTTATCTCCTCTTTCAACCTCCATCTCTCCAGCAGACCTCTTCACCTACAGCTGATCCCCTTTTTCATCTCCCACCCCCTCTCATCGCCCAAGCTCATCCCTTTCCTCACCCCCGTGGACCTTTTCACAACCCTCCCAGCTGATCTTCTCCCAAACTCTTCTTATAACCCCAACTGATCCTCTGTCTCCCCACCCCACATTCCCTTACTCACAACCCCTTCTTTCTAACCACTCAGCCTCCCCTCCATCCTTCCAATCCTTTTCTCACATCCCCCCCCCCCCCCCGCTCCTTTCTTACATCCTCCAGTCAATCTTCTGTCATTCTCCCTCTCTCCCCCTCTACAGCCAATCCTTCTCCAGCTGATCCAACCATTAAACCCTTTCTGCAGCTGCTGTTCTCTCAACAACTCTCTGGCCAGTGTCTGTAGCAACTTTTTTTCTATGGGCTCTGGGCCAAAGGTGAATTACAACAGGAGCAACATTTTTCTCCTGGCTATGGTCAGTGGTGGGTGAGGAGAGGCGCAGTGGCAATCTCCACCAGTCTTCCCTCCCCCCCACCGGGTCTGGTCCCAGGCCAGTCAGGGATCTGCAAACAGCAGCAGCATTAGTAATGAAAGTCAGCGAGTGACATGTGAGCCAGGATAAGCTCCTAATCCAGTAGAGGCCCTAATCCCTCCCCGTGGGGATTCCTGTTACCAGAGAGCTTCAGGCGAGGGTGGGGGCCCACTGCAGAGCCTGTGCATTCAAGCTGGTTCACAGGCCCTACCCTGCCTTCCAAAATGAATGCTGTTGACACCTGAAGAGTGTTGCCATTTGAATCACTTGTGACCCCAGATGAAGATTTTGTGAGCCCCATTTGGGGTCCCAATCCACAGTTTGGGAGGTCCTGCAGTAAGTGGCTAAGGAAGATAGAAATAGTAGGCCAGGGCTCCCAAAACCTATCCTGCCAAGCCCACAGCCATTTGGATTTGCAGGGTATCCACAATGAATATGAATGAGGTAAATTAGCATATAGTGGATTTCCAATGTATGCACATTTATCTCACATATTCATATAGGATATCCTGAAAATCTGCCTGGATGTGGGGGCACCCTGTAGTAGACAATGTAGGACTTAGAGTGAATCTACCTGAGCTAGATTACATATTAGACACTCTGAACTCTTTGTTCCAGCATCTTTTACCTTTGTCTACAAATCACCTGCTGGTACTTGCTTCTGTCTTAGTGAAAATATTAAGTCCGTAAAAGAAGAGATGACATACATATAAAGCCCCCAGCAGGGAATCATGATTGAGAAAATGCATCCAGATAAGTTCAGTAAAGGAATAGAATTTTAGCAAATGGATCATTCCGATCATGAGGCATTGAAGTAAAAAGATTCATATATCTATGTCCCCTGACAGGTACGTGTTTCATACGTAGTGCTGCATCGGGAGGGACAGGACGCTAAAATAAAAACAAAAAGGAGCAAAGTTACATACAGCATAAACCATAAACAAGAGAGAGTGCTACCATAGGACCTAAGGCAGGATAAATCAAAAGGAACATAACTGTCAACTGTAAATACTGTAGCTTAAAGAACACTTTAGCAGAAGAGAATGATACTGAGCCAGAACACTTCTATTATGGAGAAGATACACACTTATGAAAGGGTGCCAAACAGTCACATGACCCCAATAAACCAATCATATAGTAATGATTGCCAATTGTAATAGGCAACCAGAACAGGCAACAAAGAAGACAGAACTAAAAAAAATATATAAAATGCAAAGAAATAAGTACATATATGAAAAGGTAAAACAGAAAACAGAGAAAGGAATCAGAAGAAAGAAACCCACTCAATTTCCTGCTTGAATCCAGCAGGGACCAAAGTATTTAAAGTGAAAATCCACCACTGCTTTCTTTGTTGTCAAAATCACCCCTAGTATGGCGAGGCACCTCATCAATCACAAAAAAAACCCAAAGGGCTTGGATGTCGGGTTTGAATTCCACCCAGTGAGATACCAAAAGTGCCTCCATACAGAAGTACCAGATGCAACTGCAATGTTCCAAAATCCGGGCCTTAATAGCCCATGCTGTTTTGCCTACATATAAAAGAGGGCAAGGACATAGAATGACATAGACCACATCAATTGAATTAGAGCCAGTGGAGAATTTAAGATGGTAGCATTTAAGACTAGTTTGATGTTGGAACATAGTCAATGAAAACGAGAGGGGACATGTACGACAACGACCACATGGTTTGTGGCCATCCAGCAGTGTATCAGAATGAAGCAGGAAAAGGTAGAAGTGAGTGAATCCCTAAGACTGGGTCCTCTCCTAAATACGAAGCGTGTTGTGAAGTTTAAAACCAAGGGAAGAGCAAGAATACCCCAGTGTTTCTTGATAATAGCACACAAGGGACTGATGTGAAAAAGGTAATACCTCATGAACAGAATGATACATTTGAAGAAATAAAATTCTGTTGCCTTACTGAACTTATGTGGATGCACTTTCTCAGTCATGATTCCCCACTGGTAGAAAATAAATGGAAGTACAATAAATGTGAACCAGACAATACCGTCTATGTATGTTTGTAGACCGCCACTAAATCAACTCTAAAAACTCTTTAAGGGTTGAGAAAAGAAAGGTAAATTTGTAATACTTTTTGAATTTTCAAAACTGCAAATAAAATGGGTTGTTTCAAAACTTGTGTCGAGATTTCACTGTAATTTAAATGTCCAAAACAAAAAGTGAGCTGAAACCCAAATTAAAGTCCATAAAAAAAAAACAACCCAGTAACTTATCTGGTGAGGCAAAAATCTTAAGTTCCCTGACATGGCTCCACATTTTGTTTTGATCTGCTTCAGGGGGATTTATAATCCGTATACAATCTCACCAGTGGACAGTGTGTGACCGTGTTTGAATCAGAAATCACTGTAAAAACATGAGGAAACACTCAGGAGTTCACAAAAGAAACAGGAAATTATGTCATCAAAGACGTATGCAAATCAGTTCAACGTATGCGTAAAAGTAAAGAACATGTGTACTACGCATTAGGTTAAAGAATACCAATCAGTAAATTCATTGAGCCCTGCCATAGCCACTGTTTTCAATGTACAATAATTTTATTGAATTTTCAAATATAGGACATACAAGAACCAGTCTGGGCGAGCTGGAACACTTAACCCTCGCCAGACAAAACCACAGGTAGTGAATTTATTATACAAACATTGCACACCTCCTATCCCTCCACCCCCCTCCTCTTGCGCCACCCCAGAAGTCCTCCAACACGAACAGTCAAAAATATATCATGCTGTGTATGATGAACATGCCACCTGCTCTTTCTTATGTATGGGGGTCCAACATGACCTCCAGAAGCAGAGCAGTCATTGAGGATCAAACTGCGAGCACGATGCGGCAAAGCTTGTAAGTAAGGGTCCCAAATCAGCAAAAATTTCTGTCGCAATAATGGGGACGTTAGTGAACTCAAATCTTCCATTCGCAGCATATGGTGAAGTTAATTGCGCCAAGTTCAAAACGATGGGCCCGCCATTGCAACAGTATCACCTTTTTTCCAATCAAGCATGCTTTTAAAAGAAAAAGATGCATACCTTTCCCTGCCGGCAATCGGGGGCAAGAATCAAAAAGAAATGGCAAAGGAGTGATGGAGAGGGAAATCCCCAGCAACCTCATAAGGTATGTGGCAATATGACCCCAAAACCTACGGATGGGAGGGCAAGACCAAAATGAGTGGGACATAGTACCCACATCATGTGTGCATTTATTACACCGGGCTGAGGGAGTAACGCCCGAATGATAAGTAATCTGAGCGGATATACAGGCTCAGCTTAAAAATTTAAATTGCATCTCATGGTAATACATGTTTACCATGAGGCTAGATATCCGTTTAAAGCATGCTTGAAGAAGTGGTATAGTGAGTGTGAACAATCCATCTCTATTCCAACGATCCACTAGTAATGCATAAGGCTCTTATGTAAGACCCTTAAGCTGTTTATAATAGTGGGACATGGAAGGGGATGTGCAGTCATCAAACTTAAATACCTTGTCTAAGGCAGAAAAAACTGTCGGTGAACGTGATTCCATAGTTAGGGACTGTATGTAATGCTTAAGTTGTAGGTAGCAAAACACCTGTCCAGGAGGTAATTGATACTGCATTTGTAACTCTGAAAAAGATAAAGGTTGCCCCTCACTATCCAGGACATGGCCCAGATGAGTAATGCCTTTAGCCTTCCAATGCCGAAACCCCGCCATGTGGGTGCCAGGGCTGAAATCACTGTTCTCTTGTATAGGTAGCAGGTAAGCACATAGTCTAGATGTCTGCAAAAGCCGAGTAACCTCCCGCCAGGCGAGTCGCAATGTACGTATCGAAGGGGATTGAACTACGAAAGATGGGAGACCTGAAAACGGGGCTTGCATAGCATAAGTTAATGCCACAGAGGATATCAGAGCTTGTTCCGCCCGGGTGTGTACATAATTGGAGTTCCCCACTATCCAATCCCAAAAGATACGAAGATTCCCCGCCAAATTATACAGATGGAGATCCGGGACCCCAAGTCCGCCCTCCCCCCACCCCTCCCGTAACCCAACCAAGGAAACTCTAGATCTCCCGCCCTCCAGAGAAACCACCAGAGCTCTTTATCCATCGTAACTATATCAGCTCTACGGATTGACAGTGGTAAATTCTGTATTAAATAGAGCCATTTCGGCAGCAATACCATCTTAAATAAATTGACCCTACCACTTAATGAAAGGGGCAAACTGTTCCAAGTGCGCAACGTCTCTATAGAGTGCTTAAGCACGGGGTCTACATTTAAAGAGTATAGTTGAGTAGACAAATTAGAAAGAATAACCCCCAGGTATCGAAGGGAACCAACTGCCCATTGTAAGGGGACGGGGTTAGGCCATCGCTCCCGAAGAGCATCTGGGAAGGCTAAAGCCTCTGACTTGTCAAAGTTAAGTCTAAGGCCGGCAAACCTACCAAACTCTGATAGCAAATCCATAAGGGGCGGCAAAGAACTATGGGGATTCGTCAGAAATACCATAATATCAACGGCGAAAGCCGCATATTTAAAAATTTCCGAATTCATTCGAATCTCGCGGATGCTGGGGGTGGACAGCAGTTATATAAGGAGTGGTTCGAGTTGTATGAGAAATAATAATGGCAACAAGGGGCAACCCTGTCGGGTACCTCGGGCAATTGGAAACACCTCAGACCGTGAGCCATTGGCCGTTATTAAGGCCTTAGGTTCCTTATACAAAAGCTGGATAGCCTCATAGAACATGCCATCAATTCCCATCACTTTTAGCATATGAAATAAATACCCCCACTCCACCCTGTCAAAAGCTTTCTCTGCATCAAAGCTGATCAGGAGATAGGGATCTTGCATTGACTGACTCATTTCCATTGCGGCCATAATCTTGCGAATATTAGTGAGTGCATATCTTTTATGAACAAAGCCCACCTGATTCTGACCAATCAAGGAGGGGAGTACTGCAGCCAGGCGATCTGCCAAAATCTTGGCTAAAATTTTCTGATCAGCATTGAGAAGAGAAATTGGCCTATAAGATGTTACAGACTGTGCTTTCCTCCCAGGTTTAACAAGAAGTGTAATTAATATGGGCTTGATTCACATGGGAAGGATATTCGCCTGCAGTAATCAACTCTGTAAATACATTAGTGAGCACTGGGCTGAGAGGCTCAATTAGGCACTTGTAAAATTCTGCAGTGTATCCATCGGGGCCCGGAGCCTTAAATCACTTCGCCTGTTTTATCGACAATTGTACCTCATCCACGTCCAAAGGCCTATTAAGCCAATTTTGCTGAGAGACTGTAAGATGAGGTAAGTCAATTTTTTCACAGAACCTCTCACAAGCAGCCGGGTTCCAACCCTCAGAGGCGTAAAGCCTAGAAAAAAATTGGTGGAATTGGGAGAGAATGTCTCTGGTAGTTGTAGCTACAGACCCCTTAGTAGTTTGTATAGCGGCAATGTGGCTAGATTTGCGCCTGGTTTTGATTAGGTTATGAAGGAGCTTCCCTGATTTATTGCCATATTCATATAGTCGGAACTGATAATATAATAGACTTTTTTTTTGCTCTTTGATGAAGAAGAGAGTTAATAGCACCTTGTAAGGTTCTGTAAGTGTCTCTATCAGAGGAAAGATTGGTTTTGAGCAGTCGTATGCGAGCAACTTTCAATTGAGCACTTAATGACAGAAGCCGTTTATCCAGGGATTTATGTCTATATGCTAGGTATGAAATAATGTCACCCGTAAGACCGCCTTGGCGGTATACCAAAAGAGGATAGGACTGGACTCATGTTGTACATTCAGAGTAGCAAAATCTTTCCATTTGGTACGTAAATGAGCCTGAAATTGGAGGTCATCTGCCAAAAAGTAAGGGGATCTCCAGATTCTTGGGGTGGCTCGATCTGAGGATAATTGCAAATCTATCCAGACTGGCGCATGGTCGGACAGTAAGACCTCACCAATATTAGCATCTCCTAATTGTGAGAAATGATGGGCACTGAGAAACAAATAATCCAGGCGTGACCATGTATCATGGGCTCTAGAAAGGTGCGTAAATTCACGCTCAGTAGAATGGAGTATCCGCCAAGCATCGACTAAATGCAGGGAACGCTCCAAGCGTTGCAGGCCTTTACTAGCACCCACATCCCTGATGGTTCCCTTAGATTTATCCAATTGCATGTCTCTGATAGCATTGAAGTCCCCACCCAAAATAATAAAGTCATCCAGATAAGGTAATAGCAGACATTGGATATCACGAAAAAATTGAGGGAGATCACTAGGGGGCATTGTAGGGAGAAGATGTGATTCCTTCTCTCTCTGCGCCAGGCCTCTAAATCGGACCTCATCCACCCTCGGATTGGTGCAAAAAGGTCCTAAATTTGCAGAATTGGTATTGCTCACATTGAGAATATCTTTTCTGGTATGTCAAGTCGAGTGATCCGGAAGGAGAAAGACAAGGGAAAAGAAAAGCTGAAGCCTGCTTCATCTCCAGTCATGGCGTCAGCTGGTGAGAGTTCCAATTCCCCAGTGGCACCCCTTGCAGATATAAAATGTGCATTGCTGGAAGCACTGGGTCCAGAGTTGCAAAATCTCTCCTCTAAAATTACTGAGTTGTCCTCTAATCTGGGGAAATTTGAAAACCGGTTTGAGGAGATCGAGTCCCGCGTTTCTGAAACGCAAGATGGCCTCCATGTGGCCCAAACAGACATCAGAGACCTGAAAAAAATTGTAGCAACCCAGGCAGCACGGCTGGAAGACCTGGAAAATAGATCAAGGAGGTCAAACCTGCGGTTCATCGGACTGCCCGAGTCTATTGAGGATCGAGCGCTGGCCCCGAGGCTGGAGGCTTGGCTAGAAAAGGACTTGGGGATTTCGACCACGCATGGCAGGCTGCATATTGTACGGGCACACCGGCTGGGCCAGAGGAACCAAAACGCGGCGCGGCCCCGTGTGGTGATCGCTAAAATCTTAAATTATGCCCACAAACACGAAATACTGCAGGCAACCCGGGGAAAGAAAGAGCTTACCTTCGAAAATGCCAAGATTATGGTTTTCCAAGATTTTTCTGCGGCGGTGTCCGCGCAGCGAAGGCTAATGGCGCCGGTCTGCACACAGCTTATTGCGCAGGGAATTCGAGCGACCTTGGTCTACCCGGCGAGATTGAGAGTGGTCCTGAATTCGGGGGTGAAGTGGTGTGATACGGCTGAGGAGGCACGACTGCTACTGGCGGAGAAGGAAGTCTCGGCGGCAGTGGATTAATTGGACTGAGCAGTAATTAGTATTAATTGATCACGTGGTTCCTGGCCAAAGCAATTACAACAGCATTGCATGGGACTAGAGTTTTCCTCCGTTACCAGCTTGGTAGATGATGGGGCGACTGAACACAGTTGGTAGTGTAACTGATTGGGAGCTGTTGGGACTTTTACTTTTATAATAATTAAAACTTGCTCGTGGGTATAGGGGCTACGCCACGTGTTCGGTAGCGGGAGGGGGAGGGGAAAGTGGGGAAGTGGAATGAACGGGGGAGGTTGCGTTGGGAATGTATTACACCGGCTACTGTTTAAGGGTGGGGAATATTTTGCAATGACCGGTGGGAATCTGTGCTTGTTATACCTAGTTAATGCATTGTTTAATTATTGCTCAATTAAATGTTCTGGTTCATGGTTGCACACATTTGTCGCAGAGCGAGGCAGTGGGGGGTTGGGGAGTGAGAGGGAACCTTGTGCAGGGTATAGCGTTTAGACGGCATAAGAACCTGAAATTTCCTAGCCGGCGCGGTTCTTTGGGGTCCGAATGCATAATTATTGGGACCTAGGGCTTTGGGTTTAAGGACTCTTAGGAAGTTAGTTATTATGGGGAACCCCGCGGGATCTAGGGGGAGGGGTTGGTGGGGGATATAAGGTGTACTGTGTCAATAGCAAGCCGTTTCATAGCTCGGGATATAGCAGGGCTGGGGAGGTGGGGAAATGTATGAATCTATGAGCGGTTTCTCGGGGAGGGCGATACCCTCGGTTCAGGCTGGGCTGGAATAGCAGTTGCTGCTCAGTTGAACAATTATTACCGGATGTTCTTGTGGGACCTATTTGGGAGTTTCAAGAGGGATGGATGGGGTCCAGAGGTGGGGTAGGGGACTTGTTTAGAGGCCTGTGATCTTGATCTTTGTGAAGATCAGTAGGGTATGACGGGAGTTGGGTTAACTGGGAAAGGGGGGGTGGGAGAGGGGAGGGGAAGGGGCTTTCAGGGGGAGGTTCTCTTTGCCTTCTTTGGTGGTTTGGTTGTGTTAAAAGAGGCCCGGTGGGTGAGGGATTGGGGAATCCTTTGGCAAACAGTTGGAGATCTTGGCTGGGAGGGTCTCCGCTGTGGTATATTACAATACTGGTTTTTCATGGTGTTTGCACTCTCAGTAAATCTCTAATTCAGTCACTAATGTAATCACCTGGAATGTCTGTGGCATTAACTCGCCGGTTAAGAGGCGGAAGATCTTATCTTTGTTGAAAAGAAGGAGGGCTCAAGTGGCTTTCCTGCAGGAGACGCACCTGACGGATGCGGAGCATGCTAAATTGGGACGTCTCTGGGGGGGTGACATTTATTTTGCATCCGCTTCCACGAAGTCGGCCAGGGTGGCCATTCTTTTTCAGCACTCATTCGCATATACTTTGTGTAATGAAATTAAATATCCGCTGGGGCGGTACCTCATTCTGAGGGTGGAAATTGCGAATACAAAAGTAATTTTTTGTAATGTTTATGCGCACAACAATTATACGCCTAGCTTTTACAAAGAGTTACATAAGCACTTGATCCCATATTTGGGGGAATTTTTGATAGTAGGTGGAGACTTTAACACAGTTCGGGATCCCACCGTGGATAGGTCCCCGCCACTAAAGCCACGTTTGGATATCGGTAGAGGCCCAGCATATTTGGAATCCTCATTGCAGTTGATGGATACATGGAGAGTCTTTCATCCGGGTGAAAAGGACTTCACCCATGTCTCGAGAGCGCATGGGACTTTAACTAGGATTGACTATTTTTTGACCAGTGTGCATGGATGTGCGAAGATACGGGGTATTGAGATAGCAGACATTGTGATCTCAGACCACGCCCTGGTGAAGTTAGAGGTAGAGTTAAATCCCCTCTCTCCAAATTCTACTCATTGGAAGTTCCCGTTTTTTTTGGAGGCGGACGAGAAATTTCGAGAGCTTTTGCTAAAAAGTTGGGGAACCTATGCAGAATTTAATGAGGAGCAGGCCTCTTCTCCCGTTCTTTACTGGTATGCTGCCAAGGCAGTGTTAAGAGGGGATATCATCTCTTATATGTCCCACAGGAAAAAAGCCATGACACACAAACTCCTGCTTAAGCAGGCACGCACGCGTTTAATACGCCATAATTCAGCAGAAAACAGAGCATCCTACCACACAATTCAGGGAGAGTTAAATACCTTATTACATCAAACAGCGCGTAAAAGCATTTTGTATTATCAATATAAGCTGTATCAGCACAGTAATAAAGCTGGGCGGTTAATGGCTAATCTAGTGAAGTCGGCGCGGGGTTCGCGGCATATACCGGCTATAAGATCACGAGCGGGACCCTTACTAACAGAACGCAAAGATATACTGCAGCGTTTTCGGGATTTTTTTAGTGAATTGTATACGGTGGAGGGTTGGAGTAAGGAGGCTTGTGAAAAATTTTGCTCTAAATTTCAGCTCCCGCAGTTGACATTGGAGCAAAAAACCTTTTTAAATAGGAACATTTCGGAAATTGAAGTACGTGGGGCAATTCAGCAGGCAAAAAAGTTCAAGGCGCCGGGGCCGGATGGCTATGGGGCGGAATTTTATAAATGTTTGATAGACCAGGTAACTGGACCACTGACACGGGCTTTCAAAGCCATGATGGAAACGGGTTCTTTTCCAAATAATGAAAATCGTGCTCATATTACGTTGATTCCTAAGCCGGGAAGGGACCAGTTGGATCCTGAGTCTTATCGACCGATCTCCTTGTTAAATTTTGACCATAAGATTTTTGCAAAGGTCCTGGCGGATCGGTTGGCGATTGTGATTCCCTCTTTAATTGGAGAAGATCAAGTCGGCTTTGTGCGGAAACGTTACGCGCTTGCTAATATTCGGAAAATATTGGCGGCCATGTCTATGTGTCAATGCTCAGAAACACCCTTTTTGGCGATAAGCTTTGATGCAGAAAAAGCCTTTGATCGGGTGGAGTGGCCTTATCTCTTTCAAGTACTGGAATTGATGGGCTTTGACAGTTTCTTTGTTCAGGCGATACAGTTGTTATATTCCAGTCCGGAAGCGATCATTTTGGCTAACGGATCGCAATCAGAAGTATTTTCGGTTTCTCGAGGTACGCGACAGGGATGTCCGCTGTCCCCGTTATTGTTCATAATGCAATTAGAGCCGTTATTGGTAGCGATACAACTTACCAAAGAGGTAAGGGGGGTGCGTTTTCAACTGTCCCTATTCAAGTATGCAGCATTTGCTGATGACATGTTGGTTTTTTTAACGGAGCCGCACGAGTCCTTGCGGTGGCTTTTACAACTTATCCGGACGTTTGGGACATTCTCTGGTTTGCGGCTGAATATGAACAAATCTAAGGCATTGGCCGGCGAGGTATCATTACAACAGGAGTGGGGGGGAGACTTTCCTCTGCAATGGGCAAAGGACTCTTTTACATACCTCGGTATTCATATTCCCCGGGATCTCACGAGGTTATACAACTTAAATGTGCCTCCATTGTTGCAGCATACCAGTGAACAACTGAAAGCTTGGACGGACCTCCCCCTCTCATTAGGAGGAAGAGTGCAGTTGTTTAAGATGGTGATCTTGCCTAAGTGGCTTTATTTGTTTCAAAATGTGCCTATTATTTTGCGTCGGGCGGACGTGACCCAGTTGGACAAGTTACAGAGGCGTTTTTATTGGAGGGGGGGGAAAGCACGCATTCCGCTGGAGTGGCTGCGCAGGCCCTGGGGAAGGGGGGGGATTGGGAGTCCCAGATCTTGTATCATATAATTTGGCAGGAAATCTCCGATTAATTAAAGACTGGATAATGGGCACATCCACATATTCCCATCTACGGGTGGATCAGGCCTACATAGGTCCAGCCAGCAACAGAAGTTTGCTTTTGCATTTTCCTTTTCCATTGCCTCCCAACACGATTGTTTGTCCTTCCCTTAGGTCAGCAGTGGGGTTCTTATTTAGGT
This sequence comes from Rhinatrema bivittatum, assembly GCF_901001135.1. Classification (NCBI taxonomy): domain Eukaryota; kingdom Metazoa; phylum Chordata; class Amphibia; order Gymnophiona; family Rhinatrematidae; genus Rhinatrema; species Rhinatrema bivittatum. The sequence goes on along the minus strand of NC_042615.1, from coordinate 255,915,482 downwards.
TGGCTTTTGTTTTTAATTATATTTTTTTTATTTATGAAAACCCACATATATCCATGGCATAAAATCTTAGCACTGAATATCGAAATGTGTCAAAATAGAATTTAAAAACTAATAAAATTATATACGCTTTAAACTCACACCCCTCAAATCTCAGACTTGCTAGTGCCAGTGCATGGCCCAGATGAGGTCACAGGTGCCAGACTGTCCTTTAAGCACTATAGGGGTTGATTTTCAAATAGCGCGAATTGGCCTACTTTTGCTGGCGCATCAGGCGCAAGCAAAAGTAAGCTGGATTTTAGTAGATACGTGCGGAGCCGCGCGTATCTGCTAAAAACCTGGATCGGCGCGCGCAAGGCTATTGATTTTGTATAGCCGGCGCGCGCCGAGCCGCGCAGCCTACCCCCGTTCCCTCCGAGGCCGCTCCGAAATCGGAGCGGCCTCGGAGGGAACTTCCTTTTGCCCTCCCCTCACCTTCCCCTCCCTTCCCCTACCTAACCCACCCACCCGGCCCTGTCTAAGCCCCCCCCCCTTACCTTTGTCGGGGGATTTACGCCTCCCAGAGGGAGGCGTAAATCCCCGTGCACCAGTGGGCCTCTTGCACGCCGGGACGCGACCTGGGGGCAGGTACGGAGGGCGCGGCCACGCCCCTGGACCGCCCCGGGCCGTAGCCACGCCCCCGTACCCGCCCCAAAACGCTGCCGACATGCCCCCTAAACGCTGCGACGACCGGGCCCGCCCCCGACCCGCCCCCCTCGGAGAACCCCGGGACTTACGCGAGTCCCGGGGCTCTGCGCGCGCCGGTAGGCCTATGTAAAATAGGCTCACCGGCGCGCAGGGCCCTGCTCGCCTAAATCCGCCCGGATTTGGGCGGATTTAGGCGAGCAGGACTCTGAAAATCCGCCCCAAAGTTAGCTATTCCAGTGCTGTAATTTCAGCCAATTTGTGATGCTGACTTCCAGAACTGTGCAATTGTTCGATAAATTGTGTGAGGAGCCTGGTTTAACCAAACTGTGATGTTTTAAAGGAGGGACCATAGTGAGGGCAAAGGTAGCGCCGGCGCCATTTTGAAGATTGGCAATACGGCCCGCGTGCAGGAGGTCACTCCCAGAGCCCCGCTGGACTTTTGGCAAGTCTGGTGGGGGTCAGGAGGCCCCCCCAAGCTGGCCAAAAGTCCCTGGGGGTCCAGCGGGGGTCCGGGGGCAATCTCCTGCACGCGTGACGTCGGGAGCCAGGAACCAAAATGGCGCCGGCGCTACCTTTGCCCTGTCACATGATAAGGGCAAAGGGCCACTGGCGCCATTTCTCTTAACGCAGTCGTGGCCAGAGAGGAGATCGCGTCGGGACCCCCCCACTGGACCCCAGGTAATTTAAAACATTTTGGGGGGGTTCGGGAGGGTGGGGGATTTGTTTTAAAGGTTCGGGGTGGGTTTTAGGGTTTTTTTGGTGTGCCGGTTTTCCCGCGCCCTATTTAACGATACAATACAAATGCCCCCGATTTATCGTCAGGGGCATTTGTATTGTATCGTGCACTCTAACGATTTTGGACGATTTTAAAATTATCTGACGATAATTTTAATCGTTCAAAAACGATTCACATCCCTATATTTCACAAGTAGTTTGTGTTTTCTCTGTGGATCCATGGGCCCAGGCAGGATTGACTCTTCCTGCAGGGAGGAGCCCTGCAGGTTTCCACCATAGGCAGGCAGACCCAGGTGAAGCAGAGACTAGACAGGACATCACCTATACCAGCCCACGTTCCCCTTGGGTTGAGCCTTTGGATACTGGGACCAGCAGGACTTAGGTGGGGTCTCTGCTACTGGCAGATGAGGAAGTCTGTATTAGTTAGGGTCGTAGGCAGGCAGCAATCGGGCATATCCGAGGTTCAGGCAATGGTCAGAGACAGGAAGCAGTCAGATGATTCTGGGGTCAGGCTGAGGTTAAACCAGGTATCCATCCAAGAGAGGAGAAGAGGGACTGATAGACATGGCAGGCAGGCAACATGGTGACAATTTAGACTCTGACCTAGGTATCAGGAAAGTAATTAAATCCCTCTAATTCACAAATAAGTGTATTTTTACACACCTTGCAACCTCATTCCATCTTTTCTCCAGAAGCCTCAGAAAATGGTGCACGATGTCAGATGAGCATTGCACACAAACTTTTCAAAACTTAGCAGAATTTTCTGTCCATAGGTTCTAATTCCTTTCCCTGAAATTCTACTTTTTTGTCTTTCAGATGATTCAAGACATATTTTGTGTATACCTAATGCATACCAGATTTCTGGTTTGAGTTTGAACAGTTGAATACTCAAATGTGTGAAGCAGCGTAATGATATGTAAGCTCAATTTTCTCAAGTAGTCCCTTGCCAGTTATAGTAGTCCTTTTTGCATTGGACTGGTCGAGCTGGGCACACATTCATGGTTCGCTGGCCTTTTGACTCTCACTGAAGATTAGGGAAGTGATCTGTCACTCTGTTCTCAAATAAAATCAATTTAAAAAAATCTGTCTATACTCTTGCATCCTCCACTGGAAATCTAGAGAAAGAGTATTCAGTCACTGGACCAGGTACCTTAGTGAAGCTTTATTCTAGCTAGGAAAAAAAAATAAGACATGTATCCTTATTCTGTTTTGAATTTTTCTAGCAAATGTGAATTAGCCCTCAGTAGCATACATTCCTATATTTTGTGCAGCATATGCTCTTCCTCTCGGCCACTCTGAAAAATTTAAAATTACATATATTTCTGTCAGCACTGGGAACTTAACTCTGTTTTACAGCAAAGTCTTCTTACAATAGCTTCAGAATAAAATGTTTTCTCTTTTAATCTCCCTATTACCTTTGGTGTTAAATTCTCTGTTCAGGTTCACAGTCATATGTTCACAGAACAATGTCTTTTATCATTCCACTCTTGCTAAACTTCCTCACTCTTGTACTTCCACTTAAAAGAATATAACATGAATATGCTTTCACTGTGCTTTCTGTCTCATAAACAGTGAATTGATTTTTTTTTTTGGCTTAAAAGGTATCAGAACTTAAATTACCCCCAAATTCCTCACTGTTAGGAATTTTAACTTGGCATTCTCTCTTCTCTATCAAGGCATCTCAAAACCGTTTTTCCTTTTTAAATTTCCTGAGTTCTTGTCAGTATCTGAATTTCTCTAGCACAAGTTTACACAAGCTGCTTATCTCTCATTAGCACAGATTAAATTATAAAAGGAAATCTTCCTTTCCCAGTTCATTATAAAAATTGCCCCCACACTATGCGCCTCAGGTGTTTCTTTAAGTGGCTGCTCTAATCACAGCTGTTTTTTCCTCCTCTCCAGGGTCTCAGCGGGTGTCTTCTTAGCAGCTCTGCTACCAGCCTACTAATGGTTTTCTGCCTGTTTTCCCACCCATGGGCAATGATTCAGCCTCAAGATCTGAGTGCTCCATTGTTTAATCCCCGCCCCCCCTCATGCAACACTCCAGAGAGAAGGAACCACTGTGTCTGCCTTAGATTTGTCATTTTCTGTGTAGCCAGCTCCCTCACAGGCAGCCCAGACAACCTTTATTCCAAGCAGGAGCTTCCCAACCGGGGAGAAGGGGTGTAGATAATTAGTAGCTTAAGACTACATTCTTATGCCTCTTGTGGCTATTTGGTTCAATCTTTTCCAGAGTAACTACCAGCCAGGGGAGGCTTGAGCAGTCTGGCATTCAGAAGTGCTTTCTCTCACTCTTGTGGTCCCCACAGTGCTGCTGCTAATGTTAACACTTTCTCCACTCTTATTTAACATCCTTATGTGACAGTTGGGGAAGATTATTCATTTTGTCAGAGTGGCACTGCTCTGACCCAAACTTGTCCATAAACATACGTTACAGGACAAACACTTACAGTGAGTAGAAATAACTCAGCACTCTTCTGTGGGAGCATGCAAGGATACTTTACTTGGGAAAGCAGGATAGAAAAATAATAAACATTATAGATATAACGAGCTTATTTAAAGCCATTTCTTACCTGCTCTATCTATAAATACTAGGTGGGGTACAAGGAAAACTCATAAAAATAACCCAAAAAATGAGTGACAAGCAAACTAAGGCCTGGAGTTATCAAAATGCACTAACTACCGCATGTGATAGAAAAAGGGGCATGTTTTATGGCAATAGGCAGTTTATCGCAATTTGCACTAATATCTATGCGAAGAGCTAAATTACTACAAATTGCGATAACTTTTTTGCACTTTCAGATAAGTGCCAGAATGTGGTATTTTCTACATACAACCACTAGGGGGACCATGTTTACTAGCAGGGCCACTGAGGGGGGGGGGGGGGGGGGGGAGATTGAGCCTAGCCATAATGCCGTCACCCTAGGTAGGTATTTATATCTCTATGGGAGGCCCACCTAGTAACTCCAGGTGAGGTTTAGGTATTAGTGTAGGGGGTTAGGGGCCACTTTGAATGTCAATGTGAGATGTACGAACAAAACAGTGCTCTCTTGTGAACATTTGATGACCCTCGGAGTGAGGAAACTCACCCAAAGATGAGATTTGTGCAATGTTCTCTTAACCTAGCTTGATGGACTCTCTACCTGGGTAACATCAAGCTAGTTTGATAAAACATTGCACAAATCTCATCTTTGGGTGAGTTTCCTCACTCCGAGGGTCATCAAATGTTCACAAGAGAGCACTGTTCGGTTCGTACGTCTCACATTGAATGTCAAAGTGGCCCCTAACCCCCTACACTAATACCGAAACCTCACCTCGAGTTACTAGGTGGGCCGCCCATAGAGATATAAATCCCTATCTAGGGTGAGGGCATCATGGCTAGTCTCTCTCTCTTTCCTTCAAAACTAGTAAAATAGGCCTTTGAGAACACATTGCAAAATGCGCTCAAGCCGTAACACAACCTATCACATGGCTGTAGCTAAAATCGGCATTAAAGCTGTGTCATAGGACTTCGCAAAATGGTAAGCCCACTCCTCCTCTTTTTTGATTTGCATCGCACCATATGTTATGGTGCTATCGCATGCATTAAAGGCATTTTTGCATGCATTAAGGGCTTATCGCATTTTGATAAATGACCCTATAAGCATCCTGTTCCTTGCTATAATGGTCTAAAAAATCTCTGCAATATCACAAGAGCACTCTAGCTGCTATGATGTGGTGTGCTGGTATGACCAGACAATAGCAAGGAGAAAGGAAGTAGCCTTGTTTTCTGCTTTAAGTAACCATTATAGTCCCACCCTTTCCCAACAAAGTCAAGTGACAGAACCAGGAAATGTTAACACCTTGCTTTGGAAGATATTCTTTTTCTATTGGTCCTCCAGCCTTCCTTGTTGAAAGCTAAATGGTCAATTTTCCAAACACATCATCTCCAGAATGTCCCTGTGGTGGTCTCTGGTGGAAACCTCATAAGAGTCCATGTTGTGTCCTCATGGGGAGAATCTTTTACTTCTTGTGCCACTCTCCTCTATTTCCTGGTCTTACATTTCAGCAGTCTTTTGATAAGGATTTTGATATTTCTTGGGCTTCCACCCTGTATGAAAGTCTGTGAACACCTCTATACCCTTTGTTGTTTGAGTAGACCAGAGTACGAGTCTTCTCTAGGCTCCATTTCTTCTGTGCCATCTGTTCTATTTGAAGTCTTCTCCATCCTCTCAGCTGGTTGTTTAACAGTCTCGTCTGGGTTTACATCTGTAGTAACATCCTGTTCTGCACTCTACCTCAATTAGCACCAGCAGGGATTCCTGATTTTTCCATGGATACATCTCCACCCATCTTAGTAGTAATGCTTGTGGAAACAGTCTGCTCAAGACTCATTGGAAACATGATGTTTGGCGAGGGTACCTTGTCAGAGTATACAATCTGGGTTACTGTCATCTTCTCCTGTCCTGGAAAGCAGTCTTCAGTATCTCCAACTTTGTTTGCTGTATCCCAACAGAGCACTCTCTGTGGCTCTGTCTGCCATCTTGGAGCAATCTCCATTCGGGACAGGAATCTAGCCCGAACATAAGAAATACCATACTGGGTCAGACAAAGGGTCCATCAAGCCCAGTATCCTGTTTCCAACAGTGTCCAATCCAAGTCACAAGTACCCGGCAAGTACCCAAACATTAGATAAATCACAAGCTACTATTGCTTTTTAATTACCATAAGTTTATGAATTTTTCCTCTAGGAACTTATCCAAACCTTGTTTAAGCCCAGTTACAATAACTGCTGTAACCACATCCTCTGGCAATGAATTCCAGAGCTTAGCTATGCACTGATTTGTTTTAAATGAGCTACTTGCTTACTTAATGGAGTACCCCCTGGTCCTTCTATTATCTGAGAGAGTAACTAACCGATTAACATTAACTTGTTCAAGTCCTTTAATGATTTTGAAGACATCTTACATATCACCCCTCAGTAGTCTCTTCTCCAAACTGAACAGCCCTAACTTCTTTTGCCTTTCCTCATAGGGCAGCCGCTCCATGCCCCTTATCATTTTGACTGCCCTCCAGTGCAGCTATATCCTTTTTGAGATGCAGTGTCTAGAATTACATACAGTATTTAAGGTGCAGTCTCACCATGGAAAGATACATAGGCATTACGACATCCACCATTTTATTTGCCATTCCCTTCCTAATAATTCCTAACATTCTGTTTGCTTTTTGATCACAACAGCACACTGAGCTGACGATTTAAATGTATTATCCACTATGATGCCTAGATCTCTTTCCTGGGTGGTAACTCCTAAGATAGAACCTAACATTGTGTAACTACAGCACCGGTTATTTTTCCCTTAATGCATCACTTTTCACTTGTTCACAGTAAATTTCATCTGCCATTTAGAAGCCCAATCTTCCAGTCTTGCAAGGTCCTCCTACAATTCATCACAATCTGCTTGAGATTTAACTACCCTGCATAATTTTGTGTCATCTGCAAATTTGATCACCTCACTTGTCATACCCCATTCCAGATCATTTATAAATATATTAAAAAGCACCGGTCCGAATACAAATCCCTGAGGTACTTCACTGTTTACCTTTTTCCTCTGTGAAAACTGACCATTTAATCCTACTCTCTGTTTCCTGTCTTAACCATCTGATAGGAATACTTTATTTTTCACACTGTAATCAATGTCTGTGAAAAAATCTTTATTATTTGTCATGTGGCTTATTTCTCCTGAGTCAATATACTAGTATTACAAGTTGTTTCTATAAGCGACTTTGAAGCTGTAGTTCCAAAGTCATTCATTATTTGTTTCAGCTTCAAAATTATTGTTCAGTTTTAACAACTTCCTTTTTCTCTGTGATACTCTGGTTCTCAGATTTCCAGGTTGGGCAATTTATTTTCAGATGCCCTGCCTTTCTGCCTTGGGTTGTGACCACTCATCAGCTATACTAAAGATGGGCAATCTAAGGCATGCAGGCCAGAACCAGTCAAACATCATGATTCTCTTGGCTTGCCTACCTCTTTGTAGCCACTATTATGTCTTACCCACCAGCTCCATCTTCTTTCAATATATATATAAATGATCTGGAAAGGAATACGATGAGTGAGGTTTTCAAATTTGCAGATGATACAAAATTATTCAGAGTAGTTAAATCACAAGCAGACTGTGATACATTGCAGGAGGACCTTGCAAGACTTGAAGATTGGGCATCCAAATGGCAGATGAAATGTAATGTGGACAAGTGCAAGGTGTTGCATATAGGGAAAAAAAATAACCGTTGCTGTAGTTACACGATGTTAGGTTCCATATTAGGAGCTACCACCCAGGTAAAAGATCTAGGCATCATAGTGGATAATACTTTAAAATAGTCAGCTCAGTGTGCTGCAGCAGTCAAAAAAGCAAATAGAATGTTAGGAATTATTAGTAAGGGAATGGTTAATAGAACGGAAAATGTCATAATGCCTCTATATCGCTCCATGGTGAGACCACACCTTGAATACTGTGTACAATTCTGGTCGCCGCATCTCAAAAAAGATATAGTTGCGATGGAGAAGGTACAGAGAAGGGCAACCAAAATGATAAAGGGGATGGAACAGCTTCCCTATGAGGAAAGGCTGAAGAGGTTAGGGCTGTTCAGCTTGGAGAAGAGACGGCTGAGGAGGGATATCATAGAGGTCTTTAAGATCATGAGAGGTCTTGAATGAGTAGATGTGACTCGGTTATTTACACTTTCGAATAATAGAAGGACTAGGGGGCATTCCATGAAGTTAGCAAGTAGCACATTTAAGACTAATCGGAGAAAATTCTTTTTCACTCAACGCACAATAAAGCTCTGGAATTTGTTGGCAGAAGATGTGGTTAGTGCAGTTAGTGTAGCTGGGTTCAAAAAAGGTTTGGATAAGTTCTTGGAGGAGAAGTCCATTAATGGCTATTAATCAATTTTACTTAGGGAATAGCCACTGCTATAAATTGCATCAGTAGCATGGGATCTTCTTAGTGTTTGGGTAATTGCCAGGTTCTTGTGGCCTGGTTTTGGCCTCTGTTGGAAACAGGATGCTGGGCTTGATGGACCCTTGGTCTGACCCAGCATGACAATTTCTTATGTTCTTATGAAAGAATTGTACCATAAAACCCCAAAAACTGATTTGCAAGGAAGTACTCTAGAATGATTATTTTTCACTACCTGCAAAGGTAAAATGACCAGTCTCATTAGCCATATCAGAAAATTCTCAAAACATTGACCTTCTTTGAAATCTATGGTTATCTAGCTTGGAAGAGCTCCTGATAATGTTACCAAAGCAGTGACCTACTGGAATAGCTTGCTTTCTCTTATAATTAATGATCTAACCCTAGTAAAACATTTTCTATTTGAAGACATAATAAAGCTCCATGCAGGTTAAGAGATATGAAATCCTCTCTATGCTATGGTTCTGGCTGAGGTGCCGCCTCCCCTCCACCAGGGGACCCTAGTGAGCAGACTCGACAGGCTGGCCAAGCTCCTCCCTCCTGCACCACACCCAGACTCCAGCCTTACTTAAACCTGTCGATCCCATCCCTCAATGACATCATAGAATCTACTCAGCTCCCTACTTGGCCCCATCCTGCCTTGAACTGATTTCTGGCCTCCAGGCCTTCCAGTTTGTCTAGCCTTATCTCATGGCCTTCTGTTCTTCCCTTATTATGTGGCCTTCTCAGGCTTTATGCTCTAGCCTTGCCCTGTGGCCTATCAGGCCTTCTGTTCCTAGTCTTTTCTTCCCTTGTGGCCATCCAGCCTTCTGTTATCCACCTTGTCCTGTAGACTTAGGGCCTTCTGGCTTCTTCCTTTCTTTGTGGCCTACACCCAACCTCTGTCCATCCTGGCCTTGCTTGCCCTGTGGCCTCTCTAGGCCTCTTTCTGTCATGCCTCTCGGGGCCTTCCTGTACTACTGCCTTCAGGCTTTGTTTCATGTTCCATGTTGTCCTTGTCTTGTCCTGTCTTAGTCTGTTCCATAGTTCCACCGTTACCTGCATCCTGTTCCATGGTTCCACCCTTATCTGCACTTTGTTCCAGAGTTCCAGCCTCACCTGTGCCCTGTTCCAGTTCAGCCTTACCTGCACTCTGTTCCAGTCCCAGCTTTGGTTCCAGTCCTGCACTACCTTCAACTCCAGGCTCTGCCAAAGTCCTGCCGGCCACCAGAATCCAAGAGCTCAACCTGTGGGGGACATGGCTGATATAGGCCAAAGATCCCTAGCTTAGCCTGCATTTGTCCTGTAGTCCTGGACTGCTCCTGTGGGGTTTCACCAGCCCAGCTAGGCCCTCAAACACAACACCTTCTTGAACAGCAATGGTATAAAACTAGGATTATAGACAATATAAACCTTTATAATCCACACCTGGCTAAATACAGAGAAGCAATTTTGCTAGTTGCTAAAGGTCAATTTCTCAAAAAAATTTTACATATTGCCAAAGAGAAAACGAGAGCCATAGACTGTGCGATGGATTTTTATTTCCAGCATACAAATGAGCTGCAGAGAAAAATCTCCAATTCAGGTCTGTATTTCATCCAGTATATTCCATCATGGTATGCGCTCACAACACATCTTCAGCCAAAATGGTGATCCCACAGTTAATCTGGCGACATCAAACTTAGAAAAAACATTAAAAATTAGAATTTGATTACAAAGAGGAAAGATCATAAAACACCATAAGAATTTCTTCAATATACTGTACACCTTCACTATGAATATTTTAAAACCTAAGGGGAACTTCGGCTGGTATAGGCGAAGCTCCAGTTGGGCCTCTGTCTCGTCCCGCTCTGCCAGCCGCCGGTGAGGAGCTGCAGGGCTCCTCTCTACAGGCTGTGCCAACTCCACCTCAATCCAAGGTTCTATGTTCCTTTTCAGAATGTAATAAGTCAGTTTCTTTCCTAGCAATACTGTCCTGGGAGCACCTCAAACTTTTTAGACCTTAGAAACTAAGCAAGGCCAATTCTGGCTAAAACCTGGATGGGCGACCCTTATCAAAGAGCAAATGCTGTGAGCTACAGCAAACCTCTGCAGTTTTGCCGAGAAAAAGTCACAAAAACCCCTTCAGCTGGTACTTGTGTTTATTTTAGGGTGTTCTCTGCTGCCCTGCTCAAGATTTATGTTTAAATCAATTTTAAGTTTTGAATTTAAATTTAATAGGAGTGCCAAGGATGGTTTCATATATTATTAGGCTACCCCTTCGGTGCCATTGTTGTTCTAATCATAAACACACCCTCCAGCCTCCATTCTTTTTATTCAAAATGTATTTTTCTTAAAAATCTCATGAGATGGCAACAGAGAGACCCCTCTTTAATTTTTATTTTATATTATTAAAACTTCCATTTTTTGTCCATATATTTTTCTTCGCGTGAAACACACTTTGACCATTCTTTCATTCAACCGTCAGATATATAACTGCTGTACTTAGCTTTGAAATGTCTCGAACAATCCCGACTTGCTCAAGTTTCGACAGATGTTGTCTTCCTCAGGGCTTAATTCATCCTCATTTCATAATGCTATTTCTTCTGTGGCTCTTTGGTGCTCAAACAAACCTCCGTGTTATACCGATCCTGACGGCGTCTGATTTCTCTAACTTCCTGTTTATTTTAAACCACAGCCTGGATACAAGTTGAACCTATCAACAAGCTCTAAATCAGGGAGAGCCAATCCAGTTGATAACTGAGTCCTGCCGGCTGTTCAGTATGAAGTTTAAAGATCCATGCCTGCTCATGGTAATTGAGGAGGGACTGGCCCCCCTGTTTGTCCGCTATGCTGTCAATCACAGTCCACTGCAACTGTTCGTAAAAGTGATTACTCTCTATGCAATGCTGTACAATGGGGGCTGAAATTGTATTAGTGTTTATACGAGACCGATGTTCCGCCATCCTAATTTTAATGGCCCTACTAGTGCGTCCAACATAAACCTTCGGGCATGGGCATATGATCACTTATACTACTGCTTTTGTAGTGCAATCCGTTATTGATTTTCTATGTATTCTGTATCCCATCACCGGGTCGATCCATACATCTCCCTCAATTGTAGTGTCACAGGCTGTACACTTACCACATTTACTATGGTAGCCCTTTACTTTAGTTTTTGTATTGTTTTTTTGCTGGGCATGAATTACTTGATCCCTGATGTTTCTCCCTCTTCTAGTTGTTATGGTTCTTCTTCCAAAATATTGTGAAGGGCTACTATATGCTAATGTTTCCTAATTGACATACTTATGGCTGCAGTGGACGTGCTTGGAGGTAAAATGCATACTAATCTGTTCTGATCTTTAACAGGCTTGTACTGTAACAGGGATTCTCTGTCAAAACTTGCGCAAGTCGAGATTGTTCGAGACATTTCAAAGCTAAGTACAGCAGTTATATATCCGACGGTTGAATGAAAGAATGGTCAAAGTGTGTTTCACACGAAGAAAAATATATGGACAAAAAATGGAAGTTTGAATAATACAAAATATAAAATTAAAGAGGGGTCTCTCTGTAGCCCATCTCATGAGATTTTTAAGAAAAATACATTTTGAATAAAAAGAATGGAGGCTGGAGGGTGTGTTTATGATTAGAACAACAATGGCACCGAAGGGGTAGCCTAATAATATATGAAACCATCCTTGGCACTCCTATTAAATTTAAATTCAAAACTTAAAATTGATTTAAACATAAATCTTGAGCAGGGCAGCAGAGAACACCCTAAAATAAACACAAGTACCAGTATAAGATATACACTTGGTGGAAATCTCTTTTTGAAATAAAGAAAAAGTCACAGACACTAAAGCCGCAGCTGCCATCATCCAACCTTCAACACCCAGGAAACGGTAAAGAGATGATCAGAAAAACTAAAGCATTTTCAATGCTATTGTGTTAAAAGCACTGTTACTGTATGCAACAACTGTGTAAATTAGTTTGAGATAGTTTTAATGTGAAATCTATGTTAATGAGATGTAGCACTATACAAAATAGCTCACTGTTTAGGAGCACAGCAAGAAAGTATGCAAGCAAACTGCCTCACAGATACATTAATGCCATAAATTTAAACTACACCTCAGGGAGATGAGGTTAAGTTTTGCAATACCATTCCCCTGTGTAAAGTATGCTTGTCCTTTTCTGTCTGCCTCAGTTTTATGTCATTAACATTGTCCATTAGTATGCACGTTTATGCACTTTAATGGCCAAAGTTAGCACACTGTAGTACATTGCCCCTCAGTTTCCCCAAGGACAACAAAAAACCCTCTGGAAATCAGTTAATTGCACTTATTTTTGGAAGTTTTTGAAATAACTACAAAAATCTGAGGTTAAAAAATATACAAGTAAGTGCCAATGTGAAGAATGGAATTAACATCCTCTGTCTCTGAAAGCAATATCCCTGCCATTTAAACTAAAGGAGACTCAGCTACAATTCTGGTACAACTGTTATCCTTGTTCTCTCAGGTGCCTGCCACTAGAGGGAGCTGTTCACATATGGCTTGAAAATCTGCAAGGGGAATTGATAGCACGGTCCCTGCAGCTCAGGACTCTGTATCCTGTGTTGTATTGTTGCTGCAAAAGTTTGAGGTCGGTGGAAGTCTCTGCAGATTCAGCTTAGAGTTGAACTATCATATTTTATTTTTAATTTTTTTTGTCAATAAGTAGTTCTGTTTACTTATCCCATAAGACTGTGAAAACATACTTTTCTTGACTATCATAACAAAACTGCACCATCCAACCACATCCCAAAAGCTGCAGCCAGTTGCCTTCTGATTTTGTTTTTCCTCATAACTCGTTTGGCAACACGGTTGGTGCTACTTTTTCTGCTGCTTTGTCCAAATCCGTTACGGTGCTGCTCCCCAGCTTGAGATTCTAATGGAGGCAGAATCCTTCACAGGCTGCTCTTCACCCCTCCCCCAAATAACTTTGAGCGATCAAACACTGTTTATAGGTGAAGTGGGTTAGAGCAGTGCTTGTCAACATTTTGATTCCAGGAAGTGGATAACTGTCTTGTAAATGGACGAAGACCCGTTGGTTGAAGAGTGGGGGTTGTAGGAAAGCAGTATCCCTCATGTACTTCAGGAGTCTTCCCTAATCTCAACCCATCCACCTTTGTGGCAGTGTATAAGCGAAGTGGGCTCTTGCGCTGGGGCGTGGTAGGTGCAGCCTAGAGGTAAAACCCTTCTAGGACCAGGGCGTGTCTGCCTCCAGCTGGCAGACACGCCCTGGGCTTGGACTGGACTTTCACCTCTACCAGCCCCGATCCCCACAGGTTGAGCCTTTGGGTTCCAGGGGCCGGCAGGACTTAGGCCATAGTCTCTTAAGGCTGAGAGAAGGAGAGAGTCTGGGGCCAGGTTAGGGTCAGTTCAGGCAGTGAGCAGAGCATAGTCCAGGTCCAAAGCAAGGGTCAGTGGCAGATGGCAGACAAGAGAATGGTCAGGATCTGAAGCAATGTCAAAGGCAGGAGTCAGGCCGAGATGGACAAGGAGTCAGGACACAGAGGACCAGGGACAGGAAATACTGACAAGGCGGGACCATAGGAGCAGGACAACAGAGGCAAGACAAAGGCAGACAATAAGCAAGGCAGGAAGAAAGAAGACAAAGTTAACACGCACTGCTAGGCAGAAGGACCTGTTGCTGAGGGTAATGAGCAGGAGTTTGGGACTGCATTAAATAGACAGGAGCCAGATGATGTCATCTAAGGATGCCATGGAGCTTTATCGCCATGGCCTCTTTAAGAATAAGTATGCATTGTGCACGCGTGCCTAAGGAGGACCCAAACTGAGCAGGAGCATGGCAGTGTGCAAGAGTAGTGTTGAGGTGTATCGGTGGCTGAAGAGGGTGAGTGTGGCTATTTGTGGCACTGTCCCATGGCTAGCCAAATGTTACACAGTAGCAAGGCCAGCAACCCTTGTGTTTAGTCAGCTAACATTTTTTCTTCTTATCCACAGGCTGAGCCAGGGTCTGATTGCAACATAACACTGCTGTCATAGCCTTCCACTTGGCCCTGCCCTGCTCTTCTAACAGTAAGCTTTATGCATGGATGTGAATGGGATTTAGTTTGAAAGCTGGAATCTCAGCAAGGATCTCCTACCAACACCTTAGAAAACAAGAAAAAACAAACTGTGACAACATATAAAAAAAAAAAATTCAAATTCTCATGCTGTTTCATTAACAGAATCAAACTCTCTTCACTAACAGGCACACTGTAGACATTCAGAACCTTTGTAAAAAAAAAACCGGCCATACCATAATAGCACTAACTCCTAGGAATCAAACAGCAACAACCCGTTCTATGAAAAGGTAGCATTGCAAAATTTTACCAGGCCCTAGAACACCAATACACCTACTGGGGAAAACAGAATAAGCTCAACTGCTAGAGGTTTCTACATAGAAACTACATACTCTCATAATACATCATCTTGGTCACACACAGAACATGGACAGACCTCAGCAAATACAGAATAAGGGAACTAGGGATGTGCAGGCAAAAGGTTTTCGTTGCGTACGCGATACGTATTCGTGGGGGGTCAATTCCGTTTCATGCGGAAGTATGGAGAATTCAATAAGTTGTCGATCTGTAAATACGTTACTACTAAATTAATTACAACCCCCCACCCTCCTGACCCCCCCAAGACTTACCAAAACTCCCTGGTGGTCCAGCGGTGGGGTCCGGGAACTCACTCAGACCCTCGGTGCTAGTTTCATCATGGCGCCGATAGCCTTTGTCACAGGGGCTACCGGTGCCATTGGTCAGCCCCTGTGACATAGTATGGGCAAAGGCTATCGGCGCCATTTTGAGTCCTGGCGTCAGACGGCAGGTCGCTCCGGGACCCCCGTTGGACCCACAGGGACTTTTGGCCAGCATGGGGGGGGCCTCCTGAGCCCCACAAGACTTGCCAAAAGTCCAGCGGGGGTCCGGGAGCGACCTCCTTGCACGCTGGCCATCCGATTCCTTAAATTATAGGAAGTTATGGGGTCCCTGAGGTAACAGGGAATTGGTGGCAGGTATGAAATGGGTCTCTAGATATGGGCCAGCTCTGATGGAGGTGGGGCCTGACTTGGAGGTAGAACTGTATGGCATCCATCCTTACTGCAAGCTTTTTGAGCAACCCAGTCACCTGATCCAGGATCCCTTACTACTTTTGGATACACTGGGCTAGGCTCGGAATAGCCTGAAAGGTGGCCAGGTCCATGGCCTCAGCAATCTTGTAAGGGATGTGGACTCTTGTGCTGTGGTTGGCACAACCTAGTAGGTGAACCTACTAGGTTTGCACCTATAGCTGGCAGATGTGCCGTGGGCTGGGACAAAACTAGGGCTTCCCCTGTATCAGCCCCTTTTCCTGCAGGTTGAACCCCTGGGGTCCAGGGACTGACAGGACTTAGGCGAGATCCCACAGGGCAAAAACAAAAAAAAAAGAGTTCCAAGGGGAAAAAGAGTATCCTCTTTAGAACCAAGCTTTCAAACCTGTAGGAGAAGCCCTAAGATTTCTCAAACTCACTCATAATAAAACAGGAGTTGATATGAGTTAGTGCTGACTTGAGTTGACTCAGTACCATAGATCAACTCTTGGGGCCATGGAGTCAATCAGCCCTAAAAGGTCTGGAGAATCTTCACTTTCTGTGTCTATTCAGCTCTGATTCGCTGTGCTCGGCCCCAAGCCAGACTTTGTATAAAGAGCTGAGGGGAGGCAGCCATAGGCCAGGGGCAGTGAAATGCCTTTAGTTGGGAGGGGTTGGGGGAACGACAAAGCTCCAGAGCCAAACTAAGATCAAGGTAGGCAGTGGGTAAAGGCCAAGGGTCGGAGCAGCAGCGAGCAGAGCATAATCCAGGTCCACAGCAAGGGCAGGTGACAGGCAAGACAGATCTGTGACTGAAGCAATGGCCAGAGGCAGGAAGCAGGCATGAGAGTGGTCCAAATCAGAAATCAATTCTGGGAAGCAGGCTGAGACAGACAGGACTGGAAAGACTGGACACAGTCAGACAAAGTTAAGGTAACAGAAAAGCTAAGGCAACGAGGACAGGGCAACAGGGGCAAGACATTGAGGCACAAGAACAAGGAGCAGGACACGATAAAGTAACACGCATTGCTAAGCAGAAAGACCTGGTGCTGAGTGAGGATCCTACGGAGTTTAAATGACCCGAAAAGCCCGACATCATCGGAGAGTACCCAGAGCAGTTCCCTGCCACAAGGCCTTGATAATGTGCGCTGGCATGTGGTGTGCAAAGAGACTGATGGTGGCGTTCTGGGGGAGTAGGGTTGTGGCAAGTGCAGTCAGTCAGGGATTCGATCGGCAGAATGTTAAAACAGGAATGGCAAAGCGATTGAATGATCTGCATAAAATCATTTTTAATTATAAGCTTTTGCCAAAAATATAGAGTATGTTTCTGTTCTCTCACTTTGAGTTCCTCTCTGACTAGGTTTCTGTTAATCCAGTTACAAAGGAAATCATTTAATGGAAAATTTCCATTATTCATTAAAAATCTTATCAGGAAATTCACAAAAGACTCTTATCCTGAAGCTGTGTAAAAGCAAAATTTATCTTGAGATATTTACCTTAGATAATGTTTCTTATGCTGCAAAAAATTTACTTAACATTTTTATGCTATTTACTGCTGTGCAAATCTATTCCAGTTGCATAGTGGGAAAAGTGCTAATGACACTGATCACAATTAAGAAATTATGCCATACAAATCGATGCAGCTTTCTGCACAATCTCTAAATGCCTCTAGGCTAAATACATGTAAGCAGGAGAATTCCAATTGTCTACATTATACACTGATAAGAGCTCCTCAAGAATAAATGGAAGTCCATTTTGCACACTTCCAATCTTCTCACATATCTAGCCAAGGTGGTTATGTTTACCTACTGTAGTGCAATGCAGCAATAGGGATGCATTTCCTGCCAGATTTAACCTTTAACTACCCTGGAATAACCTGCAGAGACTGGCAGTTACAACCCTAACAGCAGAGGGAAAACTACATCAGTTTTCCAAGGAGGATGGAATAACCTGCACAGGCGTGGCGGTTAACACACTAGTAATGGTAGTATGATTGCATCAAGCTTCCAAGGAGGCCTTGGTAATCTGCAAGGGGAGACCATGAATAAAACCCAAATATCAAGGAGATAAAGGAAGCTGGATATTTTTGGCCAACGGCCTCACTAATTTTGGTGACGATATCTGTAGAGCGCTGCATATGTCTAGTAGCACTTTAGAAATCATAAATCATAGTTGTAGTAGTTACAACATTTAGTGGCAAGAAATGAGAGGGTCTCAATGGTGAACCAAAGTATGGGACTGTAATATTCAAAGAATAAGAGAACAATGCCTGGAGTAGCCCGAGGATGGAGATGAGCCACACTTGTAAGGTAAGGAAGGAATCTAGACATGCTTGGGACAGATATGGAAAGCAACTTCAGGGTTCAGAGGCTTGGAATTAATTAATACTTGATTCCAAGCTCCTTTGCACTTGTTCACATTAAATTTCATCTGACATTTAGATGTCCAATCCCCGAGTTTCTCAAGGTCCCTCTTGCAATTCCTGACAATCTGCTTGTGATCTAACAACTTTAACTTTGAATAATTTTGTGTCATCTGTGAATTTGATATCCTCACTCTTCTCTCCCTTTTTCAGATCATTTCTAAATATATTAAAACATGCTGGGTCCCATTACAGATCCCTGGGATGTTCCACAATTAATCTTTCTCCAGTGAAAGAAATGACGATTCACTCCTACTGTTTGTTTCCTATCCTTTAGCCAGTTATCAATCCACAATAGAACATTGCCTCCTATCCCATGACAACTTTTTAATATCCTGATTAAGTCTCATGAGGGTCTTTGGCAAATGCGTTCTGAAAATCCAGATATTCTTTATTAACCAACTCACCCTTATCTACGTTTGTTAACCCCTTCAAAAAAAATATAACTGATTTCTAAGACCACTAGATGAGTGAAGGATAAAAGAGGCACTTCCCTTTGCTAAATCTATGTTGGTTCTGCCCCATTAGACTATCTATTTGGTCAGTAATTTTGTTCTTCAGAATAGCTTCTACCATTTTTCCTAGCGCCAACAAGAGAGTCACCAGTCCGTAGTTTCCTGATTCACCCCTGCAGCTTTTTTTTTTTTTTTAAATAGACATTACATTGGCTATCCTCAGGTACTGTAGCTGATTTGATTGAGAAATTACAAATTACTAGTAATAAGTCTGAAATTTCATTTTTTAGTTCTTTCAGTTTGAGTGACACCATCTGGCCCCAGTGATTTGTTGTTCTGTGACCTCTTCCCAGTTCAGTGTGATTTGATTCAGTTCTTATGAATTATTACCCTCAAAGGATGTTTCTGGCATAAGGTATCTTCTCACTCTCCTGAGTAAAGGCTGAAGTAGATAATTTAGTTTTTCTGCTATGGCTTTTTTTTCTCTAAGTGCCTCTTTTATCCCTCAGTCATCTAGTGATCCAACCAACTCCTTCACAGGCTTAATACTTTGCATATAATTGAAATGTTTTTAGTCTGAATGTTTGTCTCTGGCAAGTTCTTATCCAATTCTCTTTTGGCCTGCATTATTAATGCTTTACATCTATACCTGCCAATGCTTAAGTTCTTTCCTTTTTTCATTTGGATCCACCTTTCATTTTTTTTTTTTTTTAAATGTCTTTTTGGCTTTAATAGCCTTTTTCACCTCACCATTGAACCATGATGGCAAGCATTTGGATTTCTTTCTACCTTTTTTTAAATCTTGTCTGGGCTTCCTAGATGGCGTTTTCAAACTGCATTCATGCCAAATGCAAACTATTTTTTAATTCAATAATTTCTATTAATAGAAAAACAGTCTGGGGATGGTGTCAGCCTGGCTTCCTCTTCCCACCCACACAACCTGGAAGAAAAAAAAAAAAAAAAAAAAGTGTTGAGTCCGCATGGGTAGGAAGAAGAAGGAAAGGCCATGCTGTTATGGCCTGAAGCAGGAGGAAAACAACTAATACCCCGGGGCTGTTGCAGGAAGTTCCAGCATCGAGCTCGGTCTGCATGGCATTCAATTTGTAGGAGGAGCAGCAGCAGGCACAGGAAGCAGACTAGCATGAGCCCCGATGGCCGCACGAAAGATGAAGTCCTGTCTGCCACTGGGCAGAAGGAGGAAGCTGCCGTTGTTCTTCTGATAGGGAGGGTGGAGGAAATGAGAATGTATGCCTGTATGTCTAGGAGAGCAGATCTGTATGTATGTGTGATACAGCATGTCTGTGTGTGGCTTTGAAATTGTAATTCATTTTACTTAAGTGACTGTACTTATTCTATTATAAATGCATAATTTTTATTTGAATTGTGTGGAGGAAGAGTGATGTGTGGGGGGGGGGGGGGAGCACCTAATACCCTTGCATCGACCCTACATACACACACCAACATACCCTCTCTCATACATAAGAAATTGCCATGCTGGGTCAGACCAAGGGTCCATCAAGCCCAGCATCCTGTTTCCAACAGAGGCCAAACCAGACTTCAAGAACCTGGCAAGTACCCAAACACTAAGAAGATCCCATGCTACTGATGCAATTAATAGCAGTGGCTATTCCCTAAGTATAATTGATTAATAGCCATTAATGGACTTCTCCTCCAAGTACTTATCCAAACCTTTTTTGAACCCAGCTACACTAATTGCACTAACCACCTCCTCTGGCAACAAATTCCAGAGCTTTATTGTGCGTTGAGTGAAAAAGAATTTTCTCTGATTAGTCTTAAATGTGCTACTTGCTAACTTCATGGAATGCCCCCTAGTCCTATTATTCTAAAGTGTAAATAACCGAGTCACATCTACTCGTTCAAGACTTCTATCATATCCCCCCTCAGCTGTCTCTTCTCCAAGCTGAACAGCCCTAACCTCTTCAGCCTTTCCTCATAGGGGAGCTGTTCCATCCCCTTTATCATTTTGGTTGCCCTTCTCTGTACCTTCTCCATACACACATACATTCTCTCATAAATAAATACACACAAGTGCGCTCTCATACATACATGCCCTCTCTCATACACACAGGATCTCACTCATTGCCTCTTCCCCCAAACAGACTCCTCCTTCAGCCTACATGGTCTACAGTACTCTTCCTCTTTCCTCAGGCCTGCAGGGGCCAATGCAGCCTCCCTAGACTGTGCTGTAGGAGAAAAGGAGGTAAGCAAATAAGGTCGCAGCCGTCTGAAACAGAAGGGCACAACATTGATGATTTAATGTCTAATTGCTGGATAATGTCAGGCTGCAGTAGGCTATGTGACTAATATATTCAGCTTGTTTGGATTTAGGTTAAATGCAGTACAGTTAAGAGCTTATAAGCAATGAAACAGTGAAAGTAGCATACATTACCATAGTTTTACAAGGTCTCAGAACTATGTATGGGAGGTCAGTGAAATAGGTTTGCTAATCTTGCTTGTGAATTCTGTACTTACACTGTTTTACTATTTATATGTTTTGTTATAATATTCTCCTCTGATGCAGGCCCAGATTTAGGTATAGGCAACTGCCTCCAGTATCAAAGTATATAGGCATTGGACCATTACCGCTGCTGCCATTCCTAAATTGAATCCTACCGTCATGGAATTCTCCTCTCGGTGCTGGAAGATGAGGGAAAAATTAGTGAGGGGACCTTCAGTAGCCCCGACTTGCTTGTCTGACCCTGTGGCACCACACCCTCCCCTCCTTTACAGGCTTCCCATTACCATGGAAACCCATGTGAGATGAGGGGCACCACAGGGTCAGGTCTGCTGACTTTTCCTTCATCTTACGGCCCCTTGAGAAGCAGCGCCACAACTTGTAGGTGAAGAGGGGGATTTTGGCTGGAAGGATCTCCCCCGCTGTACAGGGACGAAGGGGAGGATAATGCCCCCTCCCCCATTGCCTATAGGTACCTACCCCTTTAAGCCAGCCCTGCACTGAAGTCATGATAAAAGGAAGGTTAGTGGACAGTTTAAGAAGCAGTTAAGGTACCCCACAACTCAGGGCGAGACAGATGTGATTTCTTTCACTTCTAATTTGCTGGCTGGCCTGAAAAGCTATTCACGCCAGACACTCACTGGCACAGGTAAACTGAGCCCTGTATTTTGACTGGGAGTAATAAATATATTATGGAAACAAATCTTAGTTCATTTTTTCTCAGACTAAAGTTTTTGGCTCTCTCAGTCTTCACTGCAGACCTGAATTTAAATTGGAACCTTGAATCATCTATCATCATTTCTTTTCTATTTCCATATGCCTTGTATTGCTCTCAGATTTATTTTCTTTGCCATACTGACTCATTCATATTTTTCTCTGCAATGCATCTGTATACCTCCCTGTCCTCAAGTACCTAGAAATGATTTCCTAATTAAACCCATTCACTTTTTTGGACTGCAATCTTTTGTTACCCCTGTCAGTATTTCTACCCATTAGTATCTGTTTCCACTTAATATATCCAGTAGAGGTTTTGTATGCATCTCTCTGCAATTCCCCCTCAATGTATATTATTCCCAATATATAGAATCATGGGTTTTCACTCTGTCTCTCACTTCATGGATTAGCAGCAGCAATTCCATTTATTTTCTGTCTTGGATATGCTTTTCTTATAGGCCTGATTTGCTGCAGTAGCTTGACTATCAAACATGATTTCAAATCTTTTACTGGAACAGATACATTCCCTGAAGCCTCTCGTGTGTGCCTTGACTAGACTGGAAAGCTCCCTGGAGCAGGAACTATTGTGCGTCCCTGTAAAGTGCTACATATGTCTAGAAGAATTATAGAAATTAGTAGTAGCTGCAGAATGCAAAGGATTCCTTTTCCCCGAGTATACTTTTGGGACTAGATAAATATGGTATGCTAAGTTCAGTTTCTAACAAGAGTTTCTTTAGGGGGAAAGAACCTACTGAACCTTGAAAAGCATAACTATCAATCACATATTACTGTCCCAGTCTGTAAAGCAGTGATTCTGATCTCAAACAGGGTCACAAAATCATCAGTTGAGGTTTTGAATATTTCCAAGGCAAAAATCTCCTTCACCCCCCCCCCCCCCAAAAAAAAAGGGCAGAGCAAGTCTGCACTTTCCAAGAGCCATTTGTGACTGAGGAGGACACAGTGCAGGGAGCCAGGTAGAATTAGTATCTCCACTTTGCCCCCCCACAACTTCCTGGTAATCTCTGCCACTGCTGGGCCGAGCCAGAAATGTTGAGGGCCTAACTCTGCCCCACCTTACAGCCCCCTCCCCCAATGATAAATGCAGCTGCCAGCTCCGGCCAGAAAAGTTGTGGCTCGGGCTGCGCCTCTCCCATGGGTGCAATCACCCACTGCTGGCTGGTTTAAAAATCTCTCTGCCAGACTCAAGGAGGTGAGATGACCCAAGACACCCTCACTGTCCTCTTCCTGCCACTCTGATGGTCATTCAAGAGAGGGTCCCAAGGGAAGCAGGTTGAGGCTGGTGGGGGTGAGACTGGGAGAAAGTGAGAGAGAGGGGATAAGCGAGAATCAGCTGTGAGGGAGGAACTACTAAATACAAGAGAGAAGCTGATGGGGGGGGGGGGGGGGGTGAGAGTGGATGGGATGATAAGAGAAGGGATGAGCCTGGAAGATTGAGATAGAGGGAGTAAGCCTAGGGGAGGAGATGAATGAGATGTGAGAAGATCAGCTGGAGGGAAGATCCAAGAACAGATCAGGGATCAGCTGAATGGGGAAGCTGAGAAAGGTGTGAGACTTTTGAAGGATGACAACTCTGGCCCCTGCTAATTTCTTGGGGTTGTTTTCAGGGTTCATACAAATTTTCAAGTGCCATATGGGTGCATGTTGTCTAAAAGTTTGGAAAGCCCTACAGTAAAGAATTAAACATAATGAATGTTGTCCATTTCTCCATGAACTTGAAAAATGGAATATTTGGGTTGAATCATTGACTTATTTAAATGCATTTCTGTTTTGGCTTTCACAAATAAACTGTCCAAGGAGGATTCCAAAGAAATACATTAAACAATACATAAAGCCATATAAACAGACATGAAATATATAATCCATCATATCTATAACACAGTATTATCTAATAAAATAACCCACAATCTGCCTAATAAAGTCAAACATTAGATAAAAGCTCTTTTATTCACTGAAGCTTATTTGTGTTCTGTCAACTGAAGTATCTGAAATCTGATGCAACACAGGTAGACTATTCCATAATGTTGGACCCAGAGCTGAAAAGGCCAATGTAAATACTGACTTATAAAAATATATATATATATAGTAAATTAATAAGAGGATTGTTGTGTCCTTTGACCTGGAACTGGGGAAGATACATCCTCTTCTAAACCAGTATAGTGTCATCCTCCTGGATTAGTTATGCTGGGGTCTGCACAGAGACCAGAAGCCAAATGGAGCATATCAGATCCAGAGTTTCCAAACAAAGTCTATGGGCGAGGAGGTGAGATGGAGGTAAAGACACCAACATGGAAGGAGGGAAGTGTAAGGAGTCTCCTCTAGGACCCCAAGCCTGTTCATAAATTGGCGTTAATAAAAAAAAAAAAAAAAATAAGGGTTACCTGGAGTTATCCTGGGTATCCCTGTGTCCCTTGGATGTGCTGTGGGTCACGCTGGTGTATTGTGAGTAGTAGGTGACGATGAATCCATTGGGAAGAAAGTTCATGATTTGAGGCATCATGGAAATGCATAAGCTTGCTCTGTTGCACACTGAGGAATGGCTGCTGAAGGAAATGGATGGGGTGCTACAGGGGCCAGAGGGAAGGAAGGAGTTGGTTGGCTTACACGGGGAATGGAGGAGAGCTCTCTGCGGTTCAAAGGAGGATCTATGGTGCAGCAGGAGGGCCCTGGTGTGAAGTCCTAGAAAGGCCAAGAGACAGCACTGCATTGCTGCTGGCATGGTGGAGCCATGACAATGGAGCCAACACAGGAGCAAAAGGAAGCTTCTTGTGGCATTGGTGGACACACTGGATGAGTGAGAGAATAGGCAGCGTGAGCAGAGCAGCATCAGGCCACTACCGCTGCCTCCACTCCTGCCAAAGTCTCAGGCTGCATAGTGAGAAGTGTAAGTTTGTGCCGTGGTTTTCAAGCAGGAGGTTCTGTCAGGCTCAGGGGCAGCAGGAAAGCCCCCAGCACAATGCTCCAATGTAGGCTGTGATCCTGCTGTGCACCCGACCCAGGGACTTTAAAGAGCACTGGTGAGAAACTGGTAGGGGGGCACTGAGCAAGTACCCGCTGCACATGTAAATGGGAAAATAAAACACAACTGGCGCTGGTTCCAGAGTGACCGTTTGGGGGCTAAATATACTAAAACACAAAATAAATTACATAAAGCATGGAGGGCATCAGAGAAAGGGTTGAGGATCTGTCTTTTTTTATGGATATCTTCTTTGAAATGGGCATCATTGCCACCTTGAAGGTTTTAGACTAAATGGAAATGTCAAAATATCTAAAAATGGTGTTTGGCATCACCCAGTATGTTTTTGTGACCTGGGGAACATTTCTGAGTTTTAAAAATAAGGTGTATTGTAAAATCAACTCATCCAGTCAATTAAGTAATCCAGTCTGGATTTTCTCTAGAAAAACTAGCACAGTTCACCAGGGCCAGGTACCATTCCGAAGCCATTTTCTGAATCTAGGTAACAGAAAGGAAACATGGTGATGGGACGGATAGAAGGCTAAATAGCCAGTATAACACAAAAATACACTCCTTAAATACATTGTAGCAAAAGAGAGAACTTGTATGAGGAAGTGTTATTGAAATTCCAGCAAGTTTCAGAACTATTTTGGCTTCATCAGACAGAGTAGGGATCTTTTCAGTCAGAAAATGCAGTGACAGTTTAGAGAGTAGAGTTGAATTTTGAACTGCGAGGAGTGCTGTGCTCATACTCCTCAGAGGTGCTTAAAAGTTGCAAAAACACCTGGCAAATTATAGGAACAGTAACCCAATACTTCAGAGTGAGTGAAAGTGTAAATATGAAGTTTTTTTTTAATCAAAAAAAGCAACAGCAACGTAAGACTAACTAGTCAAAGTTAATTATAAAAGTAGCTGACCCACAATCAATTGTCAGCTTTTATAGCTCAGAAAGTTTGAATGAACACAAAATGTAGAGTGAAGAAACAAACTTAATGGGAGAAAGTTGTGAAACTTGTTAGCTCTCAGAGACTGAAATATAAGATTTAAATCAAATTCCAGTTCTGGGAAGTTATTAGAAAAAACCTAGCCAACAGGTTTTGAAGAAAGCCAGCCGGAATAATTTTCTGGCATTGACACAGAAGTGTTATATCTAATAGCAAGGAACTTTTCCTGGAAAGTTGGGAAAATTTTGACTTCTTTAAGATCACAGAAAAGAATCCTAGGAAATTAAAAACAAAACAACCCCCCCCCCCCCCAATTTTTATAATAAACCAGTCTATATAAAAGTAAACACCTACTCTTAAAGATTATTGGGAAATAATCTCATCTGTATTGGTGAAAGAGAGGTTTAACATTAGACCTCTTTTGCACAATATTTCTAGGAACAAAATCCCTTCCTAGTAACACTTTACATTATAAGAATGACCATTCCATGGAGTGACTGAGTCCCATCCTTGATATGCTATTGTTCCTAGTTATAACATAAGATAGAAGGATAATTGGAGTATACCTATTTAATAGCTAGTTATCACAGTACACTAAGCCAATGTGGACACCTCACTTGGGAATATTTCAGCGACCGGAAGATTCTTTGGCGATAGGTCAGAATCTTTTGTTGCTTTTGTAGAGATAGAGATAGGGTAGTAGGGAGAATATAGATCCTTGTGTTCATAAACTCCAGCCAGCATACTCATTTCAAATCTGAGCCACAGCCACAAGCAGAGAAATGAGAACTGTGTACATTCCAACAAGAGAGACAGGCCTAGTCATATAGAGACAATAAAACAAACTAAAGCGTAAGAGAAAGGAAAAGAAAGAAAAAGGTGAACACAGAAAGCTGAGATAAAAAACAAGATTATATAAGTTTACCTGAATAGAAACATCCAAAGTACAAGTGTTCACATGTTCCTAGAAAATAAAAAGGAACAAAGAATTAACTCTTAAATTACACTAAAATAGCGCAAGTAAACTTGAAAAACTAATTTTAAACAAGAATGATACTTATCTGACCTATTCACTTAAGTATTAAGTCCTTTTACCCCCAGCAGCCGAGCAGCTCCCGATCTCCTACTGAGCACCTTGTGGAAGAAGTGGCTAAGCCTGAGAGAGGACATAGAGCTCGAATTAGTTGGGGGGAGGGAAGAGAGCAGTGTGGAGGAGACACTAAGAAGAAAGGACAGGTGGTAAGAGATGAAATAATGTAGAAAGAGGCAGAAAAGGAAATGGGGCTTGATTTAGCCCCTCCCCTGGCAGGTGCAAGGAAGGGGTGGGGAGGAGGCAAGCCAGGGATTCATTGTGGAAAGTTAAAAAAAAAAAAAAAGAGGGTAAGCAGAAGTCTTTGCATAATGAGATGTGCGTGAGAGAGGGGAATATGTGTATATATATATATATTATTTGCTAAGAGGTTAGAGAGGAGCTGTAAGGGAGAGAAGGACTGGCGAATGTTAGGGACATCGCCTACCCATTACAATACAGATCCTTCCTGCCTTGCTCTCAGATTTTCTCTCTCAGCTTCTGGAATCCCTCTTCCTTCCTACCTCTCCCTTCTCCTCAAATCTTAAACTCCATTTCCTAACCTATTTTATCCCCTCTTCCCTTTCTTAAATCCCTGACCCTTCATTCCTCTCTCCTTCCAGCATCCCACATTCCTGACCTTTTCCCCATCTCCCATTATCGTTATTCTCATTCCTCCTTGCTTCTCACCACTCCCATCCCTAGTCCTCTCAGCTGCTCCTTATCCGACATCTTCTCCTTGCAGGAGCAGATTGGCCTAGCGGGAGATCGGGCTTCCCCCAGTGGATCGATCGCTCCCATCGCGTGCTTTTTCCTCAGTTTCTCAAAGAAGATGGGGCTGCGAGGTTGCCACCGGCGGTTCTATGTGGCAGGGTGAGGTGACCAATTTTCAGGCCTATCCAGTACCGAGCGGTAGGAAGAGCTGCGTTAGTGCCTACGGCACCCGCGGTTACCGCCCGCACAGTGCAGCTCACCTACCGCTCGATCCTGAAGCCTAATTATATGCAAATGTAAGCCGCGTCCGAAAAGCCTTAGGCCCGCGCAACCCAGGACACTGGATAGAGCGCCTATACAGGATCCTGGGTGCGCGGGCCTAAGGCTTCACGCCACGCTGGTATCTGTCATTTCAAATGGAAATGACAGATACCAGAAGTCGGGACTGCCAGTCCCCCCTCCCTTCCTCCCGAAGCAGGGCGCGAAAAGCAGCCTTGCTCCGGAAGGAGGGGAGAAGAGACAGTGGCGAAGCTTTCCCCCAGCCCGAACCCGACCCGGACCCCCAACCGGACCGCTGTCAGTCTGTTCTCCCTCCTCCCGGAGCAAGGCTGCTTTTCGCGCCCTGCTCCGGGAGAGGGGAGAAGAGATGACAGCGGCGAAACTGAGCGGCAAAGCCCGAACCCGACCCGGCGAAGCCCGAACTCGACCCGGCCCCCCAACCCCAAACCCGGACCCGACAAGCGACGAAACTGAGCGGCGAAACTAAAAAAAAAAGAAAAGCAATTTTTTTTTTTCAAAATTGACAATTTTGGTTTTTTTCCAAAAGCGACTTACTTTTGGGATCTGTCAAGATCCCAAAAGTAAGTCGCTTTTGGACGCAAGCAAAACTTACTTTTTACAGCCATCTGCAGGAACACGACCTGGCTCCGTAGCTCCTCCCGAAGACAAAGATGGCAGCCTGCACGGGAAAGCGTACAATTGGCCGCTGAAGACGTGACGTCACGATGTCACGTCTTGAGCGGCCAATTGCACGCTTTCCCCGTGCAGGCGGCCATCTTTGTCTTCGGGAGGAGCTACGGAGCCAGGTCGTGTTCCTGCAGATGGCTGTAAAAAGTAAGTTTTGCTTGCGTCCAAAAGCGACTTACTTTTGGGATCTTGACAGATCCCAAAAGTAAGTCGCTTTTGGAAAAAAACCAAAATTGTCAATTTTGAAAAAAAAAAAAATTGCTTTTCTTTTTTTTTTAGTTTCGCCGCTCAGTTTCGTCGCTTGTCGGGTCCGGGTTTGGGGTTGGGGGGCAGGGTCGGGTTCGGGCTTCGCCGGGTCGGGTTCGGGCTTTGCCGCTCAGTTTCGCCGCTGTAAAAAGTAAGTTTTTAAATTTTTTGCAGGTGTCCGGGCTGGGGGAAAGCTTCGCTGCTGTCAGTGTCCCCCCTCCTCCCGGAGCAGGGCGGCTTTTCGCGCCCTGCTCCGAGAGGAGGGGGGACACTGAGAAGTCGTTTCGCCGCTGTCTTCGCCGTTGCTTCTGCGCTGTCAGTGTCCCCCCTCCTCCCGGAGCAGGGCGGCTTTTCCGCCCTGCTCCGAGAGGAGGGGGGACACTGAAAAGTCGCTTTGCCGTTGCAGTCTCCGTGGCAGCCCCAGTCCGGACATCGGAGGGGGGGCTGCAACGTTTTTTTCACTTTTTTTTTTTTGGCTTCGGGAGCAGGGGAGAGGACTGGGGCTGCCACGGAGACCGGCACCCATGATCGCGGTGGGGGCAGGTGAGCGGGGTCTGGGGGAAAGCTTGCCATCTACCCTTACCCCTGCCTCTACCGCAGGGGTCAGGGTAGGCGGTAAGTTTGCAAGTTAAACGCGCGACAAAACAGCAGGGAAAGGTAGCGTTAGTCACAGCGCGGGTTACGGGATGCTAGGGGAATAGCTAATTGGCTCGTTTGCATGCAATATCGAGCTAATTCGCTGGTTTGCATGCAATATACATGCCGCGGGCGGAAGGGGTTGCCCGGGGAATTTAGGACGCGGTAGAACTAGGTTAAAGGGGATTCGGGATCGCAGGAAGGGCTAACGCGGCCGGAACGTGAGTTAGAAGCGGCTTAGGAGCAGGGTAAACACGGCCGCACTTTACAGGATAGGCCTGTATGCCTTTTGATTTCTAAGGCCAGCGGTAGTAATGGACGAGCTCTGTAGTCAGCAGCATGCTCACCTCCGCCAGAGGCGTTTCTTTAAGAGAGGGAGGAACAGGGAACACAGCCCCCATTTTTATTTTCCAGCCAATGGGAGTCGGAAGCACCATCCGGGAGGCGGGGGGAGGGGGGACTAAAGGAGCGTGTCGAACCTTTCCACGCCCCTTTCCTCCCACCGCTGAAAATGATTGGTGAGGCATCGCCTTGTGGGCGGGGAGAGATGCAGGCTCCCGGTCCGCCCCGCCGCTCTGATTGGCTGGTGTACCGGCCGATTCGGCGAGTGCTGCGGGGGGAGACACGGGGCAGCCGTGGTGGTGGTGGTGGTGGTGTGGCTCGCGCTTGAAGCGGAGCGGGAGCTGGGACGATTTTTAGTGCCTTGATGGCTGCGGCGAGCGAGGCGGTAGGGTTGCAGGGCTCCGGAAGTCCCGTCGGGGGCTTGGCGGTGGGTGCCACGCCGCCCCATCCTGACAGGTAAAGCCCGAGTGCCGTCAGACTTCGAATCTGAAAACTAAACTGCGAAAACTATCCCGAGCATCTAAGTAAATTATACTACCCCCCCCCCCCCCCACCCCCAAAAAAAAAATCAAGGAGAGTGAGCGGAATACTTTTGTATGGTCATGGAAAGACATTTTACATATGGACCTGACTTTTTTTTCACGGTCGCCTTGGGCGCTCAACATTCAGGTTGCAAGGTACTTGGTGCTTCTGCGATCCTGTATGAAACATAGTTACCCTCAGAGCCACATAGCTGTCTCTCGATAACTGACTACAGTGTGTACCGGGGGTGCACCGAGTGCCCCAGGAGCGAATCCAACGGCATGTCACAGTTACCTACAGATGTGCGTCGGAAAAGGTCTGCTGAGAGAGGAAACTAAAGGGAGCGATCGTGCAGTTTGTAAGAGCATTTGCCACTTTTGTTTTCATTATAGCTAAAAGGGGTATTGCGTGATACTTTCCTTTCACAGGAATTGCAAAAGAGGTTCCGGAAGGCTTTTGCATAGCCAGTTTGGGAAATGAATGAACATTTTAATTTCACTTTATTTTTCTGGGGAATTTTGTTTTTGTTATTAGTTTAACATATAAATCTCAGGCATTCCATAAAAAGGGTAGGTGGGTTATTCGTGTTTAATCTTTTCTAGCAGTTGGCAAAGGTTAGTCTTCTGTTTAAAAGGATAGTTGCTTTTTGTTTTTTTAAAGAAATACATGATAGGGAGTTGCGATTGTTACATTTTGGTTTGAGGTTTTTTGACATTTTGTTTTGGATTTATCACTTTTCATGTTGAACGGGTTCTTTTTGTATGTTTTTTACATGTGCTTTCTGTGTACTCGTTTAATATTTATTACAAGTAAATGTAATTGTGGAAACACTGTTGCAACCAGTTTCATATCCCTGCATGAAAAGCATGTAGTCTCTGAATCAGCAGATATGAGATTTCCTGAGCTGTTTTGGGTTGGTTGCCTTACTTAAGGTAATAGATGTAAACGTTTTATGAGTCAAGGCCACTAGAGAAATTTCAGGTGAAATGACATTTTAAGAGCAAAGCATTTCCAATGCAGGTTTTGGCTTTTACCTGTGTAATGGTTTATTAATTTGGTTTTTTTTTTCTGAATAAATAAAAATTATTTGGTGGGTACTGATGTGTGGTATGTGCACTTTTTGCCTATGTGATGGACTAGATGCAGTCATGGTCCCTAGTTTTCTGCTGCAGCTTGCCAGTAAATTCTGCAGCAAGGCGTATTGAACTCTGAGGTGAAAACTGTACAAGTCTGCAATGATGGTGCAATGTGAAAGCCTAGCATTGCCATTGAAATGGTGAGAAGTCACTAAATAGAAGGAAAATGTGTGTTAGAGTTCTAAAAGCAAAGCCTTGAACCTTCCAGGTGTGTTGCCACAATAAGCCACTGCATGTGTAATTAAAGCATTATTCTGCATCATGACATCTATTCCCCCCTCCCCATCCCCATTGCTGCTTCTCATCTACTTCCTGCCACCACCACTGTTACATCTCCATCATCCCCATTCAATGTCACACCTCCACAAATCCTCTCCATCGCTTCCGCTCATAACACATCCCCTCCCACGCCTTCATGCTCATTACCCCATCTTCTTTCTTACCAGGACTCTGGAACCCTTCCTTCCTGCTCCTGGCAGCTCACCACCTTTTCCTAGCTATGCTGTTGCTTGGCTTCCACAGTTGTCAGTTTCTGTAGCTGTGGGCCAGCAATTTTTGTGCAATATCATTAAGGGAGCATGACCTAAAAGTTTTTGAAATGTTAAGTGCGAGCCAGGGGAAATATTTTTTTCTTCCTTACATCTCACCTTTAAAAAAAAAAAAAAGCTTTTTTTTTTTCTTATTTTCCTTTTGTTTTTTTAAATGTCTTTCTGCTTTTTTAAAAATTATTTTACTACTTTCTCCTACCTCCAGTCTCTTCTTCTCTATGCCTTAGTCTAGTCTCTATTGCTCTGTGCAGGGGGCTGCGTTGAGCCCTAGCAAATATTATCTAATGTCAAATTTTAGGTGCCCTAGAGTCTATGATTCTTCCACCTTCTACTCTGTGTCTTACCTCAGGTGTACAGGTAGGGACAGAAAGTTACATGATGTACTATTCAGATGCACCCGTCCAAGAAAAGCATACTGTCGTGACCTAGCCACAATCGTTCAGTGTTACATTCATCAAAAGTATTTTAATATTTCTTAAACATTGCTGAATTTGTAAGTCCTGTTTATCATTTTATCTGCTTTCTTTCAGTACTTACATGCCCCAATATTTTCAGACTCAGAACTACTTTTTTAAATATAATCATGGCTGGTGTGCCTGCTTCATGTATTTATAGCAATGCCAAAATTGTCTGAGGCCATTTTTGAAAATACTGGCTTTTTTTTTTTAAGAGACCATTGATTTTATACTGACTTGCCCCCCTCTTTATTAATCAAAAATAGTGATTTTTTTTTTTTTAGCCTACGGAGGACATGGGTGTGTGTCCTGAAAGATAGGTTCTATTAGTTCTAGCTAAAATTTCTTCTTTTAATATGAAAACCATAAAAATGAGATTTTCCAGCAATAGGCTACTTTCAAGGCTACAGAATGGCAGAACATGCTTGGCATGGATATGATTTAACTTATTTCCATAGTTTTATAGTGATTTCATTTTTTCTGTGTGCAGCACATTTAGGATTTTTCTTTCTCTGGCTCTTTTAGTAGATGGTTTGATTTGCTAAAATGTGAGAGAGGGTTGCATAGATAAAGCTGTCATTCCTATGGCTATTGCTGCTTGCTGCATGCACTCTTTGCCAGAACTGTATAGTACCTGGAGCAGGACTGCATGAAATGCTTGGTGCAATGGCCGTTCGGCTTTTCGACATGATGATTTTGGTATGTGTGCAGAAGCAGAAGTGGTGCTGGGCAGAAGGGGAGGAAAGGTTGAATGAGAGACAATGACTGCTGGAGGAGGAAAGGCTGAGAGTGCCAGCAGATGGAGGAAGAAGGGGAAGGGAAGCTGAGTGAGAGGATGCACTGATGGTGGGTGGGAGGAAAGAGGTTGAAAAAGTAAGTGCTGGAGGCGGGAAGACAAAAAGAGCGTGGGGAGGAGTAGAAGGTAGAGAAAGCTGAGAGAGCACTCGAGGTCAGCAGAGGAGGTGTGGAAAGACCGATCATAGAAGATGGGCTACAAGAGGAGATGGGAGGAAGGCAGAGGTGGAAGCTGAGGGGGTGTGTGAAATATTAGTGTGTTTAGAAAGGTGTTTTGTGTGCTTGTTTCCTGTCTTCTTTACGTCCATTTCTGGGTGTCAAGGGTTAGGCAATCACAGCCCCACCACATCGCCACTAACCTTTTCTTGGCAGACTACTGCTTAAGTTTGCCATTGCCTTATGCAGCTCACAGCACCCGGTTTTCCGTGGGGGGAGTGTGTGTGTGTGTGTGTCCACCTTCCAGGCACCAGCCAGGCCTGATCTCGTGAGTTCTGAGGCATGGAGACAGCTGAGGGAAAAGGAAGTTTACGGGTGGATGGAGGGGTAAGGTGAGAAACTGAAAGAATCAACACGAGGGAAAGCAAGATGACAGAGGAAGAAATGGAAAAATGCCAGATTTGGAAGAGGAGGCAGAAGGAGAGATTGAAGAGTTTAACAAGGACAACAGATGATGCAAAGGGTTTTTGTTTTTTTTAATTTCTTGCTGTTCTGGCAGTTTCTTCCTGCCCCTTTTGGGATTTCAGCTCAACCAAAACCAGCTTGTATTGGGTTACACCCCAGGATGTTTCCCAAACTTGGCCTAACCCAGTCCTTTCAGCGACAGGCCTACGTCGCGAGCCACAAACCATGGCGGCGCCTGATATCAGCTAATGTGGACTCTGTGGTCATTAGGTGTTGCTGTTGTGCAATGACGGGGCCTCCCTCCTGCTATGGAGGATGTGAATGCTTCCTCTGCAGCTGATCTGGAACTGAACTCAGACTCTCTGCTTGGTAGTAGACAGTTCTTGTTACTGAGCCACCAGGCTGGCTCCAGGTATTTTTTATTTTATTTTATTTTTTGAAAGGATGAAGTCTTATGAGATCACCTTGACTGTGTTTCTTCCTCCCCACCCCCCAATAATGTTTGTTCAGTGCCCTAATATGGGTATTTTTGTATGGATCTACATGTATATGAGTTGAGTATACTTTTTAGTTAGGCGGTTTTCTTAATTAGATCTTATTCACAGGTTGAATTTACTTTTAGTTGGCTGGTGGTCGTCATTAAGTGTCTGATTTCAATAGCTTTTATTTGGTCTTTATCCTATATGTTTGTTTGCTTGTATTGATTTCTTTTTAAGACTCTCCAATTTTATTCCTAGGTTTATAATGTTTGATTTTACTGTTTCTTATTTTCATATTGACCTGTTTTATTTAATGTTTTGAAATTTTTAATATTAGTGTCACTTGTGAGCTGCTTAGAATATAGGATAATGAGGCATATTAACCTATTTTTATCCTCCAATTTTCTCCCATTTTTGTTCATTATCATAAACACTGAGAAGTTCCTGAGAAAGACAAAATAAAAACTGAAAAGAAAGGTCCATATGTATATTGCATATCTTCTCCAAACATAGAACAGAGCCACGGTAGAACTTCCATGAACACGGCAGTAATTCAGATGCATACACCTGAGATTCAGAAATACACAGTATGGAGGACAACAAGAGAAATGAATCACAGAAGCAGCATCCCACAGGATTCACAGGATCCAGCAATGCCCACTACAGAGGGTATCGGGAGGTGGACTGAACACAGAGATCGTGAACTGAATGACACACAAGAAACGCTGAGTATCCTATGTGGGAACCTGCCTTAAAGTAGAACTGAGACCTACTGTAAATTGGTAGGTAGCAAACTTATTGATAAACACATGCACCCTTCTTTACTGTTAATATTTGACAAACGAGATTCTTGTAATTCAAAGCCTGTCCTGTGGGAGGAACAATGACAATTTTAACTTCCTTCTCCTTTAATGGGAACTGAGTCACAAGTCCCTCTTACCATTTCAGAGGAAATAGGAGAAAGTATAACAGAGAAAGTGTCAGGAAACAGATATCAAACTTGTCCGCTAAAGCTATTTTATGCAGCTTTTAAAATGTATTTAAAGGTGGTTTGTATTTATTGCACAAGCATCTTAGCCCATGAGCCACGTGTGCTCTCCCGCCTATGCCCCAGTTATGTCCCTTAGTCACACCTTGCACACTCGCTTTAATATCTGGACCTATCCTGTACCCATACACTCACACGTCTGCTCTCGGACCCTGCTGTACCTACTCCTTTGTTATACCATTGCCATTGGTGAGAGATTCAGCTAATGTATAGGTTCTGCGTAGGGATCTGTAGCAGTCCAGCTGGCTCCGATTTACATTTTGCATCTCCCAACAGAAGGTTACTTCCGGGATAATTCTGTGCACAATATTTAAATACTGAAAATGTTGTTTGTCAGGAGGAAATGACATCATCGGGCACGATGGCTGCTTAAGAGAGAGAGAACCCGAATCTGCATTCATCCTCCGAATTTAGAGATAACCCCCCCCCCCCCCCCGAGTGCTTAGCGATCACCTCTTGGTGCAGTCTAACAGCGTTAGCAGCAGTGATGGCATCGGCAAAGTAAAAAAAAATCGATCTCAAACGTTTCTCCTTTACAAATGGCCAACACTAGCATGTGATGTATGTCTTCTTCCTGGCTGCATTGATGCTGACACTGCCTTCTTCCAGCCATGTGACCCAAGCTGACATCTTCTCACAATGGATGCATGTATTTTTTGCCTGCCCAGTAACTCTCCATCAGGTTCAGTGCAAAAAATTAAAATTCAGTACAGTGGCACAGAATTTCCCCACAAGTAAGAGGTGTAGTGGTGTTCTAAGGAACGCTGCCAAGTTTGCAGGGTTGCCTTTTCATAGGTGAGGTGGTTGCTGCGTGAGTTCTGGGTATTAGTATTGATTTGTTCCGGTGGGTTTGCTGCATATGCCCAGAGTGTGGGTTTTTGTGTTTGTTTTTTTTTTGCAAGGTTTTGTGTTACTTCACAGAGGGGGTACATTTTATAAATTTGCGCACACGCGTACTTTTGTTCCCGCACCAGGCGCGAACAAGAGTACACGGGATTTCAATAGATACGCGCGTAGCCATTAAAATCCGGGGTCGACACGAACAAGGCTGCACAAAATCGGCAGCCTGCGCGCGCCGAGCCACGCAGCCTGCCTCCGTTCCCTCCGAGGTCGCTCCGAAATTGGAGCCGCCTCGGAGGGAATTTTCCTTTGGCCTCCCCCCACCTTCCCCTCCCTTCCCCTACCTAACCCATACCCCCGGCCCTATCTAACCCCCCCTACCTTTGTTGTACAAGTTACGCCTGCTCGAAGCAGGCGTAATTTGCGTGCGTTGGGCCGGCCACTGGCGCGTCAAGGTCCGGTCCGGGGGCTGGTCCGGAGGCTGCGGCCACGCCCCCGATGACGCTCCAGCCGCGACACGCCCCCCCCCCCCAGGAAAGCCCCGGGACTTGTGCGCGTCCCGGGGCTTGCGCGCGCCGCCGAGCCTACTCAACATAGGCTCGGCGCACGCAGTGGGGGTTTGGGCCAGGTTTTCGGGGGGTACACGTGTAAGAAAATCTGACCCAGACTGAATAGTGGAGGGAATTTATGTTTCTCTTACTGAGATGACATCAGAATTTTGAATATTGTCTCATACCCTCCAGCCTCTCTTTTCAATCCCTCTCGCCCAGCCCACCTCTCGTGCTCTCTCTCTCCTACAACCACCCATATTCCCTTCCCCCATCTTTCTATTTTACCCCTAAGCCTATTCTTCTCTTACCACAAGGCATGGCTGTTCAACCAGACCTCCTCCCCCCCCCCCCAGGCTGTTTATTAGAATAAAACTATGTTCAGCTGTCCCTGGACATAATGCCATTATAATGGCACACGATACTACAGCTAATGTGTCTGCTAATGTACTTTAGTTTATTAAAATTGATTGTAAGCCGCCTTGAGACCATTGCTGGAAAATGTGTAATATGAAGTGTTTATAAATAATGAAGTGATGAAATGGTGCAGAGGGTCGTGCAGCCCCGGATTTTATTTGTAGCGTGCTGGGCTGCAGTCTGGGCGGTGAAGGGGGCCCATGATGGATGGAAGAAGGCGCCAGCTTTGCTAGCGAGGCCATGGAGGGAGGCCGCAGATGCAACAGCAAAGGCCTGCATGCAGTGTTGAGGTTGTGGCGGGAAAGCCCCGGTAGAGCAGACTGTGCTGCTGCTGCACGTGAGGCTGCAGGAGCTGCCGGCGAGAGCTTGGTGATGGCGCCTTTCTTTGTGAGAATTTCACCCCGGGTAGGACCGGTGCCGTACTGGCTGGTGAGGAACGGGATATGAGAGAAACTGAGAGCTTCATTGACGGCCAGTGACAACCCAGCCCGTACTTCAGACGCCGGGCAAGGCTGGGCTGTGCAATTCAGCTAAGAGCAGGATGGGCGGAAAGCTGCACAGACTGTAGTTTGCTCACCTGTGAGCTTAGCAAATAGAAAAGTTGCTATTTGACGCAACTGATAAGTAAGGTTTGCATATCCTTAAAATGTACAAATGATTGCTATGCAGGTTGACCTCCTCTTTCTATTTCTTTGTTTTGATTTCCCGTTTGTTTTGTGATAAATGTGCGTAAGTTAATGTGCGAGGATCATTAATGTATGTAGATGTAGAGAGAGTGAAAAAAGAGCTCCTTCATGCACACCTTTGTGAGAAATGTTAGCATTTACTTTTGTACAGGAAACGCAGATGATAAAACGTGAAGGTTGCTGGATCAGAAATGGGAGGTGTTTTTAAGCCGTGGAGGATTGCCGTCCCATTTTTGCGGAAAAGAAAACCCAATTCTGTGTGAATAGAAATAGTTAAAGGAAGAATGTTGAACTTATTTGCTTTTTATTTTCTACATTTGTTTTATTAATCTTTAGCTCATGTGCAGGAAAGGGAGGATATTTTAAATGTAGGGTCTATTTTGAATTTGATAGAAATCCATTTAGAACCTTACCCCAAATCTAGGAAAGAGCTGTTTGAAGTACTGATGATTCATTTGACATGTTGATGCAGAGATTCGTATTGCGGTTAATATAAACATCCACAAACAATAGCAAGCTAAGCATTTGACACTGCAACAGAAATCAGATTCATTTTAATTCTTTTCTTCAATCTCCGTTAACAATGCACACACATATAACAATAAACAATGAAAACCTTCTGAAAAAGAACGAGAACAAAATAATCCACAACCTCCAAAAATCATTAGGATATGAAACACTTCTCCTTGTCCCCAAGAGTGTATTATTGATTGAATCCTACGTCCAAAACTGACTTTGATTGAGAAATAGATTCTCAACACCCGAGAAGGCAGAATATATATCAACTCATCCCCTCCTCGCCGACATTACAATTTACAGATTTAAAAAAAGAGATCCAAGTGTTCCAAAAGAAAAATAATTTACCTCTCAAAGTCCCCAAGTTAGTTTCTCCATAGCAAATTTGCCCATATCTTTTGCTTCATTTCAGACTGAGTAGAAGGAGCGTCACTCTTGTCTGGTATCTAAGCCAGTACGCAGCTCACGGCTAGCTGCAAACGCTGTATTAATTCTTCTTGGCACTCTCTTCTATATCCAGCTCCACCAAAATGGCTGAATTCCTAAATAGTTTTCTTTATACCCAAGATTTTACAAATTGCACCCTGTACCTCCCGCCAGACGTCCTCGATGATAGGACTGCTCCAGCACATAAGGTCAAAAGTTCCTGCCCTTCCACAGTTTTGATGACAAAAAAAAGGGACATTAGAATCTCATTTACTAACCTTTTA
Source organism: Rhinatrema bivittatum (assembly GCF_901001135.1). Classification (NCBI taxonomy): domain Eukaryota; kingdom Metazoa; phylum Chordata; class Amphibia; order Gymnophiona; family Rhinatrematidae; genus Rhinatrema; species Rhinatrema bivittatum. Next base: position 255,876,757 of record NC_042615.1, on the reverse strand, counting down.
AGGCGTGATATCAGACTGTGTTAGAAATATTCACTAAAATTAAAAGAGTGGATTTTCAAAGGGGTTGCATGTGTAAAAATAGCATATATGCATGGAAGTAGTATGTGCGCACACAAGAACTATTTTATAAATGTCGAGAGTACACACTTACTTTCCATTTTCTGTGCATGCTTTACTGGGGGGAGGGTTGGACTTGGATGTTTCGGGTGGGGTTCAGAAGTACGCACAGTAGTTGCTATTTTGTAAGAAATATACACATATTTATTTGTACACGGTTACTTTTGTTAATTGACTTGCACAAGTGAAATTGAACTTGTCTGCAGTTTTTGGATGGGAGGTCTGGGTAAACTATTGGGGGAGGGGGTGGATCTGGATGAAGTGCCAGAGAGTCTGGGTGAACTGGCGGAAGTATCCCTGAACTGGTGATTTCAAGTACGTGTGCAAGTAAGTATTTTCAAAACAATATATATGCATATATTTTATAAAATACCTGCCTCTGTGTATAAATTGGGGTTACTATGTGTACATATTATGGCCCAGATTTTAAAAGCTTTACGGGTTTACGTGCTGACCGGGCCTTATGAGCACCGGGCCAATTTTCAAAGGCCTGGTCACGTCTGTAAGTCCCGGGGCCGAAGAAAAGGGGCGGGGTGGTCAGGGGGGATGGGGCGGGGCTAGAGACCCCCGGCATAGCAACCATTTGCCGCTGTGCCGGGGGATCGCATGCCGGCAGGATGCAAGTGTGCGCTACTTGCATCCTGCCCCGAGGCAGGCGCAAAAGATAGGACAAGGGTTTTTTTTGGGGGGGGAGGTGGTTAGGATAGGGCTAGGGGGCGGGAAGGGGTAGGAAGGTCAGGCTTGGGGGTAGGGAAGTTCCAGGCCGCTCCTAAATTGGAACGGCTTGGGAGGGAACTGGGGAAGGCCACGGGTGTCTGTGCACCCCCTTGCGCGAGCCGACCCCTGATTTTATAACATGTACGCACATGTTATAAAATCGGGCGTCCTTGTGTGCGCGCCGGGTAGTGTGTGCACATGGACGCGTGCTAGTTTTGAAAATCTACCCATAGATTTTTACGCATCTAAAAGATACGCATGTATGCGAATACAATAAGTAGAAAAGGTATGCGTTTTCTTGCATTGGAAGTATTCATGTATACTGAAACATTCACATCGACTTTCAGAGCAGAAATACGTGGTATTTTATAAACTGCACAATTCCTGTCACCCAGTTTATAAAAGACTAGCCTTAATATCCACACGTCCACTTATACACCTAAATGCTGTATTGAGGATAGGTCCAAAAGGGAAAATTTGAATATCTTTTTTTTTTTTTTCAAATATCCAAACAGAACGTTGCTACATTTAGTGAGCCTAAAGCTTATTCCCCTGTCTGCATGTGCCTACAAGACAATAATAGAGCTCTATCTGCCAGAGCCTTATACAGCTGTGAAACTTAGCTCTTTTTATACCCAGATGTGCAAATATCTTCCCAGACATCAGAGGTGCTCACATTTCTTCCAGTAGCCTATCGGCACTGGAGGCAGACTTTCTGATTTGAAAATATTGAAAGAACGACAGTTGTTTGCCAATTATATTCATAAACCCTTCTCTTGTAAAAATCCTTTCCCCAAACTCCCCCCAAAACAAAATTTTCCTCCTCAAATAGTTTGAAGAACCTAAGGGCCTGATTTTAAAAAGCATTTATACATTCAAAATTGGGTTTTATAGATGTAAGTCACTTCTCTTGTGCAAGTGAGCTTTGCTTCAGTATATGCCATAATGAATTGTCCATACGATAGTCAGGTGGAAGTGCATTTAAAATTTCTACAATACTATGTTACATTTAGATGTGTAACTCCTTTTAAAATTACCTTCAGAAGGGAGCATGTTTGATCCATAATTGACTCCCATGCCTCCTCCCCCTATCGTTAATGAAACCCTGCATTGATAATGGGGTATGAGGGGGGAGATATCCTTGGCCACTTACAAATCTTGCCTCAAATAGCAACAGCATTTGCCCCGTAATTTTAAATGTATTTTTTTTTAATTGGGGTAATAGCAGCAGCTGCTGTTCTGTGCAGGCTACCCCCAAACCTTTCATATCTTTTATATACATTGAATTATAAGAAGATAGCCAATCATTTGAAGTTATTATTATCATAACTCCCATATTTAAACCTATGGACCACCTGAAAAATCAGATCTCAACACCCCTTGCTCTGCCATTCTTCAGTCCTGGCAAATCAGCTGTTATCTTTTCTGCTCAGAGTTAGCAATCTATTGTAGGAGCTGCTAGGAATTAGCAGTCTGTTAGGGTTTGCTCAAGGCGAGGAGCTAGCAATCCTGTAGAGCTTTGCTCCCCCAGAGGGGAGGAGCTAGCAATCTGTTAGTCTCTGCTAGGATAGCAATCTGTTGGCAAACTGTTATGGAATTGCTCCCCAGAGGGGAGAGGTCAGCAACCATATAAGATTTGTTCTTCCAGAGAGGAGGAGTTAGTATCTGTTATGGATCTCCGCACAGAGTGACAACCTGATATACGAGAGTTCCCCAGAAGGGAAGTGTTGGCCATCTGTATGGTTCCTGCTAAGAAGTAGCAATTGGTTATGATACAGTTCCTGAGGAAGGAGATGTTAGCAACAGTTGAGGGTTAGACTGCAAGGTAGCAGTTTGTTGTACTCAGCTCTTGAAGTGTGAGAGATGAGCACTCTAATGTAGAATGGTGAATCCTTGGGCTGATGACAGCGCCCTCAGGAGGATATCATGAGAGGGATCACCGACTAGGCTGGCGTATGGAGACAGACACAGATAGTTCTTTATTAGACAGGTAGTAGAACTACCAGAGGTGGCAGTAGTGAGCTGATGTGCCCGGCAGGGCTGAAGTCCCTCAGATCCTGGAACTGCATTCTCCGGGTTTGCTGAGCTGTAGAGAGAGACTCATAGATAGTGAGTAGACAGGGTATGCTGGATACATAACCAGAAGTAGATGATACACTCACATAAATTAATAAGAAGGCTCAGTAGCTGGAGAGAGTTAGGCCCTCGAGGAGCGAGTACCTGGTTCCAGGGACAGCTCTGAGAGAGCGATGGTAACTCAGTTATCTATCTCTGTAATGGTTTCTAGGCAATAGAGAATAGTTAGTATATTCAGGAACAGGAGCCTCTAGGAGAGTACTGGTTCCTATATGCAAACTGAAATAAGAACTCACAATATCTGTATATGAAGTAGCTTCTGAAATAGAAGAGAGTCTTCGGAGGGTTTTAGGAACATGGGCCCTTGAGCGAGTACTGGTTCCTATCTGCAATCTGTAATAATAACTCACGATCTCCATACTTGCGATAGCATCTTAGACAGAAGAGAATCTTCAGAGTTCTAGGAACATGGGCCCTCGAGGAGCGAGTACCGGATCCCATCTTAGCAATCTGAAAACAAGAAGAGAGAGTGGGGCCCCCGAGGAGCGGGTATCCCTGGTAAGTTCGAAGAGGCAGAGCAGCGGAGAATGAAGCAGGTCGAGATGATCCCCGCAATCAAGCCCCTGCTAACTCAATTCGTAAGCGTAAGCAAAGACCTTTTATGTTGCAAGTGGATGACGTCACTACAGGGGGACGCCCCCGAGGTTCGCGCCCTTGCTGGTACAAACTTCGGAGGGCGTGCGCGCATGCCCTACATCGTCAGGAACATGGTTGATCCGCAGAATGAGGTCAGCCCGTTGGCGAGGAGAAGCCGCGACAGTAACTGTCCATCAGACCCGAAGGGAGTCGCCTCAGAGGTAGAGAGGGTGGAGCGAGGGCAAGAGCAGGCACGATCGCAACATCAGCGCATTAACGCTGATTTGCCAGTTTGGAAATTGGCCAAATTCCTTTGGAACATCCATGAGATCCGTGAGTGCTGTGGAGGGATCTTTCCAGTGGATCAAAGTGTCATCTGCATTATAATGAGATGGAATACACCTCTTCCCCTCTTCCCCTCTCCCCCCCCCTCCCTCGTTGTGAGCCCCTTCATTGTGTCTGCATAACTCACTGAAATCATCAGGAGCTCTATGGTGAGGGCGAACAAGGGGGGGAGGGGAATGATGGACAATCCTGTTGTGTTCCTCATGCCGGGAAGATAGGAACTGATATCCATCTACAGTATTAAACTTGTACTGCGGCTGTTGGGGCAAGCTACAAAGTCTTAATCCAAGTGATGAAATTTCCCTTAAATCAAAATTGTATAAGAGACAAAAGAAGGGCAATTCAGGTTTGTCGAAGCTTTTGCAAAATTAGCTTTGGACTCTCTAGCTGCGTAGCCTGAGCTGTGGCTACCTTTTATGAACTCTCTTTGGTTAGGAGGAACTAAGTGACGATATATTTCTCAATTTGCAGGTGATTAGTAAAAATCCTGTAGTCCATACTTAAAAAAAAAAAAAAGGGGGAGTTTGTAGGTGAAAGCATATCTCTGCCCCTCTTAGGGATTACTGAAATTGTCATTTTAAAAAGATCAAGTTTAAACACTTCCAGTAAAATTGACGTCAGAGGACCCTTCATATGTTTATACATTTCCACAGGCAGACAGTCTGGCCCAGCTGCTTTATTATTTTCTCAACAAGAAATCGCTTTCCTAACCTCTTTCAGTGGAAAAAAAAGGTTTATTAATACATTCCTTAGAAACTCATCAAGATTTATGGCCTGCTTCGTCAGCCGCCTCACCGTGTCATCCTGTGGTATATGTAATTGTGATGAACACGGACCCTTGTAGTAATCTGCAAAACGTTCCACTCTCTGACCGGATTTGGAAATATGTGCGCTGAGAGTATTTTAGATTTATTTATAACTTTTTTTATACCGATGTTCCTGTATAAAATACAAATCACACCGGTTTACATAGAAACTGAAAGTCGCCTGGGGGAGGTACAAGGAACATGAGATACAAGTGAATAGAACTTCAAATCAACTTTGAGTAATCATTAAATTACAGGGAACATAAGAAGCAAACGAATGCTAGGTGAAACGCTTACAACCTTGAGAACAAGTTAAAGGATTATATATGCATACGGAGAATCTAAGGAGTACATAATGAATATCTAAGGAATACCTAAGGCATAAGAACAGAAGAAAATGCCATACTGGATCAGACCAAGGGTCCATCAAGCCCAGCATCCTGTTTCCAACAGTGGCCAATCCAGGCCATAAGAACCTGGCAAGTACCCAAAAACTAAGTCTATTCCATGTTATCATTGCTAATGGCAGTGGCTATTCTCTAAGTGAACTTAATAGCAGGTAATGGACTTGTCCTTCAAGAACTTATCCAATCCTTTTTTAAACACAGCTATACTAACTGCACTAACCACATCCTCTGGCAGCAAATTCCAGAGTTTAATTGTGCGTTGAGTAAAAAAGAACTCTCTCCGATTAGTTTTAAATGTGCCCCATGCTAACTTCATGGAGTGCCCCCTAGTCTTTCTACTATCCGAAAGAGTAAATAACAGATTCACATCTACCCGTTCTAGACTTCTCATGATTTTAAACACCTCTATCATATCCCCCCTCAGCCGTCTCTTCTCCATGCTGAAAAGTCCTAACCTCTTTAGTCTTTCCTCATAGGGGAGTTGTTCCATTCCCCTTATCATTTTGGTAGCCCTTCTCTGTACCTAAGGAGTACAGAAGGAATACATAAGGATACATTTGAGGTCAACTAAAATTGCAGGTTAATTACAAGGACTGAAATACAATATGAGGAATGGTCAACATATGGTGATTTGGACATGCTAGAGAGCCGTTAGACCTGATGGGAGTTGGGAGATCTCTGGAGAGGAGCCCGGAGGTGTAAGAGCTGTAAAGGCTAGTTCGTGAGAGCGGAGAGACCTTGCTCGAGTCTCTCCACAGTTCCTCCATATGAGGTTGCTGTAGTGATCCAGTCCTTTTCCTCTGGCAGAGAGTGACCCTCTAGTGCAGTGATTCTCACCCTTTCATGAGTACCGTGCCTCTTTTTAAGAGTGAGATGTTTTGTGTACCCTCCAGGGTTGCAAAACAGCAACATTCAAAGCATATATTATACTTGCATTTCAGTGCAATATTTGGGCCTGTTTTTCAGTTGGGTTTTAATTGTTAAATAAAAACACCCACACACACAAACTTAAACTGAACCTGGCAGGAAGTGGTAGAGCCTGTGGTGCCGAGGAAGCTGGAGTATACATTTCTTGTGCCTTGTCTCTTTATGGTAAATTGGCACCAGTTTGATGCTTAGGGAAGTAATGGAGGGTGTGCCATACATCCCAAGTTTACATTGATCACTTCAGGGAGGTGGTCAGAGGAATATTACAAGCTGGTACTGCCTTCAGCACCTCACTTCTCCCTGCCAGACAAAAAAATATGCCAAAAATAGGATATGGTGCTTTTTAGGCATAGATACCGCATGCAGAAAAGAGAGCTAACAAAAGTACATCAGTACTCTTTGTCAGTACTTGCACACAAGGAGTGTAATCTTAAAAGGCCTATGCCCTCTTTTAAAATTGTCCACCTGACACACAGGGAAAAATGCACGCATACAAGATGTACGCCAGGTATTTTTCCTCTCATACCACAGAGGCATTCTGGGGGATGCAGTCTGGGCAGAAATTGGACTTCCACGAATATGTTTTTAATAAGTATGGAGGTAATTTTCAAAGTGTTCCGCACATAAAAATTACCATATACGTACGCAAGTAGCCTATACGCGCGTAGTCACTTTTTTATAAACTGGAAGGTACACGCATACTTTAGGTCTTATGCACACATATAAGTGCATAAAAAAAGGAGCGTTCTTGGGTGAGGACAACAATTGTGCGCAGACATTTGACAACTTATTTGCATAATTTAACACTGGCTAATTAACCTGCAGAATTGATATCAAACTTGTTTACTATGTAGTATTGGCTGGGGGGGTGGGGGGAGTTCAGGCTGCAGAACCAGGAGGGTCTCAGTGACCTAGAAAATGACTGGGTGAACTGGTGGAGGAACCGGGAAAACTGGTAATTTCATTTATGTGCACATGCTTTAAAATCTACCGACTTGCACGCGTAAATCGGGTTTTATACAAGTCCTACTTTATTTTCACACGTAAAATACACAGGCGGATATTTTTAAAATTGATGGGAAAAGTGCAGAAGTTCAATGCAGTGCATGTATTTGTGCGTAAGTGTTCCTGCGCAAACCTTTTGCAGGGTAGACCTACACATATTCTATAATATGCACATATGTCATGCACACGGGTTATAAAATCCTATCGTGGATTCCTACAAGGTCATATGCGCGCATATATGCGGTTGCACAGTTATCCTCGGGGACGATAACTTTCAAAACAGGCGTGCGGGCGCATGTATACATGTGTATAGGGGCACGCAACCAGATATACGGCAATTTTATAAAATAGCCCTTGTCCACGTATATATGCTCCTAATTTTAATCTTGCGCGCACACAGCAGCTTAGTTTGGCTTTGAAGCGAGCAAGTGAGGGAATTCTATAACGGATGCGCATCCAGGACATGACCAGTTTCACTAGTTTTGGCTACCAGTTTGCCCAATCTAGAGCTAGCTCCTCCAAACCCCCTTTGGTTCTATAGCCTGCACTCTCCCCGGTTAACCCAGACCCTTTCAAACATGTCAGCGATGTCTGGAAATAGTTTTACTAAGACTTACACCTCGTCCATGGCAGAAGTAACTTTGCGTTAAAATATATCTGGGCGTGCGCCCAGGTGCGTAGCTACCTGCACACACATCTCTTGGCCTCGCACTGGTACACCCATACCACACACACAAACTGCCTCCTTTTTTCTCCCGATATGAGATATTCACACATTGGTACTTGTGCGTGCATGTGGGCGACTTATTTGTTTTTTGTTTCCAGATTCTCTCTTCCGTTTTTCCTTTTTTTTCTGTGCTTGTTCAGATCTCCTTCATCTCTTTCTGATATCTTTCTTTAATCTCCTTTCTCTCCATCTTTCTTTAACTATCTCTCTCTATTACCAACATTTCCACTCTCCTGCTTCTTTTCCCATTACCCTGGCTGAGTTCCCCATTTCTCTCTCAGCTCATACTCCCTCTATCTGTTTCCTCCACTCTGTCTACCCACTCATCCCAGTCCGCTAGCTACTTCTTTCTGGATGTCTTCCACCCTTCCCCCAGACACATATGCACCAGTATTCTGTCTCCCCCCACCTGTCTGTTATTCCTATTTGTTCTCCCCAGCTTCTTGCCCCTAATTCTCTTCTTACCTCTTGTCACTTCTCATCGCCATCCTCTCAACGTTTGCTTACTCTCCCATGCCAATTGGGGAGTAAAAGCAAAGCAACCAACACAAGCACAAGAGTAGCCAGACTTGACAAAGGCAACAGATACCAGAGGAACAGTGAAAGTGCTGTGCTTCCTTCCCCCGGTGGCTGCCTCTACTCCTGTGCAGGTTTCAGGGAGGGGGAGGGCAGTAGGTGTGAGGACAGGAAAAACAGTGCTTTCACTGTTCACTGTGCTGCCTGTCTATCCTGCTCCTCTCATGCCAGTGGTGAAAGCTTTTCCTGCTCCTCAGCTGCCATGAGACTGGGAGATGCACGTGATCCAGGAGGTGAGAGAGAGTGCAGATCATTGCCAACAAATAGACCACCAAGAACAATGAGGCTGGCTCTTCCTGCAGCAGTGGCAGGTGATTACCGCTGTAGGTTAGGGTCTCCTCTCCTGTGCAGTGATGATGGTCTGGCTGTGTACCCTCTGACAAGCTTTCAAGTACCCACAGGAGTTCATATACCCCTGGCTGAATACCACTGCCCTAGTGGTTTATGTGGGCTTTTGAAAGAGTGAGAACTTTTTACCTCCTGCTGCTCCGTGTTTGTTTTGTAGGCCCAAAGTATTTGTGTATCTCTGCTCCTTTAAAGCTTATTGAGTTCTTCTCACTCATTATTCATGAGGGTCTGTTTATTTTTAAAGTAGTGTGAACAGGCAGTATTAGCCCTGCTTTTACCATAGTTATGTTCCTGTCATCTATGGATCCTATAGGCCCTTTCCATCATTACCTCACTGCCTTTACATCCTGGCACACTGAACTTGTAAATATCCTTGACTGTCTGATAATTCCTCTTTGACTGATTCTGGAATATCCAGTATCCAAATATTCCTTTACCTCTGTCGATTTGCCAAGTGATCTTGTTTGTCTCTTATTGCTTTACTTACAGATTCAATTGATTGGATCTTCAACTGCAAATAAGCCACGGAGTCTGCTTCTTCTGCTGGAATTTTCATTGCTGATCTGTATTGTCTCTTTTTGCTGGACTGTAATTCTGGGTGAGGACTTTTGTTTTCCTTCAGTGCACATTTTATTTTTGAAACAACGATTCAAGGTGAGAAGACTTTTTCTTTTGTGAGTGATCGTGAGACAGATCCCATTGATTGAAGGGGGGCGGGGGGGGGGGGGGGGGGTTGGAAGCAACTTGCATCTAGGCCCAGTTTTTGCATGAGGGAAAGGAATTTTACTTCCTTCTGGTGAAAGGAGAAACAAGAGGTTTCTCAAGTTTATCCTGCCTGTGATGCATTTGAAATGGCACAGAAAACTGTGGGTCACTATGTGTGTGTAAAGAGGTAAAAGAAAATAAGAGGAAATCACAATAGTCATTTCTATTGATGGATTTATTTGGATTTAGCACACGCCTTTTCATTGGTAGCTCAAGGCAAGTTACCTTCAGGTACTATAGCTGTTTCCCAGTCCCCAGAGGGGTCATTCTTTAAAACGCGATGTGGCCTTATCGTGTGTGATAACACCCTAATGCATGCGATAGCAACCGCAACGTGATGTTAAAATTTAAATGAGGGAAAGGGGAGGGGTTAGGAACATTTTTTTTTTCCTGCACTGCTGCGGGCGATAATGTTTTAGACATTATTTCTGGCAGTAGCGCCGGAAATACCACCTTTTAAGGTGACACTATGGGGGCGATAGTGTGCACTGCAGCTGCACCTGCGGCTAGTGAAAACACACTACCATGATGTGGCTGGATGCATACTATCGCCCCCGCCCCTTTTTTCTTCGCAGGTACACAAAGAGATGACATTTGTACAGTGTACTCTCGCCCTAGCCTGATGTACTCTCGCCCTAGCTTGATAGCTGCTAGACAGAAAGTGCATCAAGCTAGGGTGAGAGTACACTGTACAAATCTCATCTTTGTGTACCTGTCATCACTCCAAATGACAAAATCTTCAGTGTGCTGCTTGTACTAATTGTGCATGTAAAACTGGCCCCCAAAACCTGACCTCGAGTTACTAGTTGACCCTCCTAGAGTGGTATAAATAGATGATATATAAGTGTGCCACCCCAGACACTCTTTCTCTTCCAGTCCTCCCCTCTTGCCTGAAACGGGATATTTATCTTAAATCCCGGTTCGGGCATATCGTACAGCATAACGCCAGGAGAAAGGTGTAGTTATTTCCGGCATGATAACGTGCGTTATGCTGTCGCACGCAACATCATACACCCCTCATTTTCATAAACTCCGTCTGCCCAGACTCCTCCCCTTTGACTAAATTTTCAAAATGTGCATGCGCATCTCGCGCTGCGAAAAATAACAAATGTGTTATGGCGGTATCGCGGGCATTAGGGCCCTAATGCATTTTGATGAATGACAATGTAAGTAAGATAGCTGTATAAGTCTTAGAAGCACTACTTAGCCAGGATAAGTAGCGCTTTTAAGACTTATCTGGCTAAGTGGCAGCAAAGCAAATTGGAATTTATCTGGCTAAGTGACACTGAACTGCTATACATGCATTTTGTTTTTTACTTTATATTTTAAAAATATACCCGTGAGATTTTATTAGAGATGTGCTTCGGGTTAGAATTTCGTGTCGGGCTTTGTTTTGGGGGCCTCTCACCCAGTCAGTATTTCACAATAAAGAAGCTTAATATCACGCCAGATGATAGGCGGGTGTAAATATACGCGAGCAAGTTGCCAAATCTACATGCGCAAGTGTCTTTTATAAAGTAGCAACTTCCATGCCTAAATGTTGGCCCCGCCTCTTTTTGCACACACGTGTATATTTGAAATATTTAAAATTGCATATCTGCGGGTACATGCTATTTGTGTGTGTGTGTGTGCTAATTTTTCAGCGCGTATCGTTTGGGGGAAAAAAGGTTAAAGATGAATTTTCAATAGATACAAAATGGGAGAAAACCTTGAGTAAATGACACCCTGAGTCTGTGCCTGAGACAATGGAGGGTGAAGTGACTTGCTCAGTGTCACCAGGAGCGTCAGTGGGATTTGAAACCTGGCTTCCCTGGTTCTCAGCCTTCTGCTCTAACCACTAGGTTTCTACTCTTCTTAACATAAGCAGCAAAAAAAAAAAAAAATTAAATATTTAATATATGTTTAAAAAACACACACAACCACATAAACCTGAAAAAACTAAATAAATTAATAGAAAAAATGAATACGCATCAAAGTCTCGTAGATGTCTTAAAAAATCCTAAAGATCAATGAAGCATTACATCAGGTTGCATAATAAAACTTCTTCTTTTTTTTTATGCAGTCTTGACGCAAACAATGTTTCGCTTCATCAGGTTGTCTTACTGAAGAATTCTTGATATAGAATCCTGAATATTCAAAACTGACACACAAGTAAACCCCCCCCCCCCCCCCAAAAAAAACCCCAAAATATTAAAACAAGGAGACTAAAAACAAATCTGTGCCACTTCATGTTCAGCAGAGGTAATACAAGCTCTGCAAATGGGGAAGCAAAAATAAAAGCTTAAATAGTTGCTTTGTGGTCATTCTTAACCAATCCAACATTTGTTCTTTTATAATAGGTGATTTCCTATTTTTTGGACAACTACTGCCATAACTCTCAACCATTAATAGCAAATCCATATGTAAAAAAAAAATAAATCTATATTTATTTAATATATTTGTCCTGTATGATAAGAAACAGCTGTTTATATTAGACACAGAAGCTGAGATAGGACATCTTAGCTCAGTATTATGACCAAGGATCTGCACCTGGTATTTTTAGGCCCTCGGGATGCTTTTAACTCCATTGTTTCTAAAACACAGTATAACCTGGAGCTCTGATATCCGTTTTAAGGGTGAAAGATAACACATTGATGTAGTTTATTGAGATTCACCTGCCTGCTAATTTACTCTGTGGCAAAGGCTGAGCACTATTGGTTTAGCTCCTTTAATACCCTTAAGCTCACAGCTTTATTGACTCTTATTACCCTAGCAGTTTGCTTATCTTATCTTTCTAGAAGTCCCCTTCCAATAGTCTAACCAACTCAATTTTTATATCCTCTTCCTCCCTCTCATCCTCTTCAGCATTTCCTTTTGGGAAGCCTGAAGCAAAGTATTTGTTTAATATATTAAACTCCGATAAGATAAAATGATTTATCTCTAAATGTCTGCATGGTAATCTTGTTCATCCCTCGTTACCTGCAGGTCAATAAAATCTCCTTGTACTGGTTCTGATTTCATTTGCTGAAATATTTAACTTAAAAATGTTGTCCTAGTAATTTGACTTTTTTTTCTCATAGTCTCTGTTTGTTGTGCTATGGATTTTTAAAATATACTGGGCCTGATTTTAAAAAGCATTTACTTGAGTAAGTGGGCTTTTGAAAATTGCTACAATAGTAGCTTCATAAACACTTGTAAATCCTTTAGAAAATCACCCCCGTGGTGTATTCCTTTTTATTATTCTAGTCATTTCCCCTATGCCATGTTAAATCAATGGAAGCACCACCAGGATCTAAATAATGTTCTTAAGCAATTTTGAATGTGCTGTTCAGGGTTCCTGGTAATCTGCTTTCCTTATGGAATACAGTTGATGAAGTTTCAGTGTAGTGTTTTAATGCCGCTGAAGTACTTTTTAGAAGGATACAGTTTCTGGTCCCTGTAGTCTATAAAGTAATATGTTAACATGTGCAAAATAAAGGTCAATGCATAATAAAATGGAGAGCTGGCTGCACTCGTTGGTATTTGTATTTCAAAATGATTTCCTTTAGTATGGTTAAGAGGATAGTGTCAGGAAGAAATCTTTCGGCAAGGACCTCAGATGAGAACAGATTTTGCAGAGAAAATAGTTTGGGCAGGAGCCCTGAAATCACATTCAGAGGTCCTTGATGAGGCTGCCTTAGAAAGCCAACGTATTCTGGTAAAATCAGAAATGCCCAAAGAGAGTTGTTTTCAAAAGCCATTTCCATGGGCGAGAGAGAGTTCTACCCGTGGAAATGGGCTTTTAAAAAATTGCCTGCAGGTAAATGCACACACGTTGGGCCTATCCGCCTACTGTAACCTGTGGTTTGATGAGATGTTCCCAGGTATGGGGTCGGGGAGTGTTTGCAATAACACGCTAAAGTTTTTTGTATTTTCAAAAGCACTCGTGCATTTTTCCTCTAAGAAAAAAAAATCTGAGTCCAAATTAGCAGGGGTGATTGTGCACAGCCAGTTTTGGTGGAATAATTCCCAGAGGGAAGGCCTGCGTGTGCAAGTTTCCCTTTTTGAAAATTTAAAAACATTGTCTTAGAATATTGAGTTCTGACTCGCAGGAGATTGTGTTCCTATGCACGATTTGTTGGTGGATACCCACATTTCTCATGATTATGGCCTATGTAATTTTAAATTCCTCTGAAACTTCATACTGCTGTGACACTGCAAAATGAACTGTTTATTGGAGGATTTGAAAGTGTTTTCAAGTGTCTTATAGTGAGAGTTAAATCTAGCAGTCCTGTTTAATCATACTTGCAATCAAAAAGTTGAGAATTTACAGCATGGCCAGAGTAAGTTTGAATCATCTTTAACCTTAGGAAACCTAAATTTTTTTTTTTTTTTTTTAATAATGCATGAATCTGAAATATAAACTAATTTATTTAGATGCAAATATCTGTCTACTTTTACCAACAAAAATATCTAGTTTTGAATACAATCCAAGGAGAGAACTTCTCTTTGATAATAAAATGTGTTTAATGGGTAACAGTAAAGGCAAATTGTATGGTCTACTTCTTGGTTAATATGCAAACAGGAACTTGAGAAAACTGGGTAACTTTTAAGATGCAAAAAATCTTACTTTTGTTGTTTGTAATGCATCGGTGAATCTCCGTCTTCTCCTTTACCTTCCATGGATATCATAAAAACCTGAATTAATTTGGGCAAGAACTAAATAAAGCTTATTCAATCTGTTGGGATAATATGTTCAGGGACATGATTGACAGCAGCGTACAGTTGCTCAGATGATATGTCCTTTCCATTCTGATGGTGCATTCTTCTCATCCTGAGATTGACAGTATTGGAGCTGCTTGAGATTTTCTATTTTAAGAAGGGGAATTATGTTGGGAGAGCTTTAAAGGTGGATTGGAAAAAAGTGTGCGCATAATTTCATTACTCAAATCCCTAAATCACTCAAACCATGTTTTCATTGCTGTTTTCTACTTAATTATGATAACTTTCAAAGGGGCGTGTGGGCGCACATTGATATTTGTGCGTTTGTGTGTCCCCAGGGACACAGCAATTTTATAACCTATGGGGTAGATCTTAAAAAACATACACGTGCGCTTACTTTTGTTCGCGCACCAGGCGCGAACAAAAGTACGCTGGATTTTATAAGATACGCGCGTATCTTATAAAATCCGGGGTCGGCGCGCGCAAGGGGGTGCACATTTGTGCAACCTGCGCGCGCCGAGCCCAGCGCGCGCTGCCTGTTCCCTCCGCCCTCCCCCCACCTTTCCCTCCCTTCCCCTACCTAACCCACCCCCCGGCCCTATCTAAACCCCCCCCTTACCTTTGTTGGCAGATTTACGCCTGCTGAAAGCAGACGTAAATCTACGCGCGCCAGCGGACTGCTGGCGCGCCATCACTCGATCCAGGGGCTGGTCCGGAGGCCTCGACCACGCCCCTGGGCCGGCACCACGCCCCCGGGCCCGCCCCCGAAACGCCGCATCATTCCGACATGCCCCCGACACGCCCCTTTTACGAAGCCCCAAGACTTACGCGCATCCCGGGGCTCTGCACGCGCCGGCGGCCTATGCAAAATAGGCGTGCAGGGCATTTAAAATCCGCCCCTATGCGCTACCTACGTTCAGAAAAAGGCTTAAGACTTGGTTATTTAAACAAGCCTTCCCTGATCCCATTTGAATGACAGCAATATCTTTTAAGAGACTTTATAATATAATGTAAATAGTTTTACTAACTGCTCGGTTATCTTACTCTGTTTCTCTTCCCAGTTATACGATCCCTGTTGTAATGTAACTTTAAGAACTCTTTGCACTTATCAATGTTCCGTTTCTGTGTTCACACCCCCTGTTATATGTAAACCGGCATGATGTGATTTTTAATCACGAATGCCGGTATAGAAAAACCCTAAATAAATAAATAAATAAATAAATAATAAATATGTTATAAAATAGCCTAGGTGCACGTACGTGTGCCCGTTTTGCGGCTGGGCGAGTGCAGCCACGCACGTCCGGATATGAGCCGTGGAATGGGGGAATTTTATAACGGATGTGTGTCCACGCCATGACTAGATTCACCAGTTTGCCTAGTCTAGAGCTAGGCCCTCAACCCCCCCTGGTTCTCTAGCTTGCAATCCCCCCAGTTACCCCAGATCCCTTAAACCACTCAGGGTTGCCTGTTTTTTTTTTTTTTGTTTTGTACCCCCTCTTCCATAGAAGAAGCAAAGTTACGCGACACTGGACCTGTGCGCATGCCCAGGTGTGTAAGTACTTGTGCGCACTTCTCTTGGCCCCGCCCCCTTCATTCACGTATCGGGAGATGCGCACGCATGTAGGCGGCTTTTAGAATCTGGTGGACATGCGCATGTCCCACGTGCATGCACACCACCTGCCTTTTGGCACGCACCCGGCTTTTAAAATTCACCTTTATATGTTCCGTGAAGCTTTAGTGAAAAATGTGGTTAACATTTTTTTAACTGCTAGTCCATAATTGGGGTGGGGATTTATTTTGAATGGAGAGATAATTATGAGATTGAAACTAACAAAAAAAAAATCTGTGTCATGACATGGAACTTATAAACAGAAATAACTGCAGTTTACAATTACTGGGAATCAAATATTCAACCCAATGAGAAGAGCATTTGGGTTTGCAGAGGAACCGGTACCCAAGTTAAATCTGGCTCTGAAATGTATTATGGAGCCAGTAATTTACATGAATTCTTTCCTTTTCCTTTCTACTCTAGAAGGTCAGGCCTAGGGGATAGAATTTGCTCCAACTGTGAATGAATGATCTGTCAAATTGAAGTGGGCTTCATGAATGTAAATATCAACAGATTGTGCAGGCAGTTCTGAAGAAATAAACATCCCGTCCAGAGAACTGAGGGTACTGGGATAGGATTGGGGTATTGAGGACAAGGGAATAGGGTGCTTTTGGAGACTGTTATTTTCTACAGGCTGAATCCTTTTGTTCTTCCTTTTAATAGTTGAAAGCTGGATCAATTTGGGCAACTCAAGTGAAAGTTTAGAAGAAACCTCATAGATGTTTTGAAGATGAATATGTCGAGCGAGCAGGCTGGGGGCAGTTCTTGCCAGATACCAAGCACCAGCAACTGTACAGGTAATCATTGAGCACTAGTGAGAAAATATTCAAAGGAAACTATCAGGAAAGAATTTTATGTATTCCAAGGATATGCAAAGTGCCCGGACTTGATTTTCTTAATTCTACTGCAGTTTTTTAGATCTTGGATTGAATGTTGAAGCAATTTCATTGTTTCCCACCGGGAGCTGTGGGAGATCAGATAAAGTATAATTTGATGTATCTGATGGTAAGCTGGTGCAATGGAGCCACACAGAGGGACCGCACGTCTTCATCTTGTGCTGGTATGCAGGGTTTTAGGGAAGCTTTTTGGGCGTGCACTGTGGAACATGCAGCTACTTGCTTTCCAGATTTTTGTCATTCTGAAGAAAACATTTCACTGGAATGCCAACCGATGTGTTGGTGGTTTCTGCACTCTTCACAGAACTGTTTTTTTTTCATTGCGAGTCACCTTAATATTTTGGTTCTTCTTTATTTTTATTTCCTTTACAATGCTGTTGGATGTGTTTTTTGGCACCTGATTTGCAGACTTGTGCTTGCTGCCAGTAGCCTGGTCACACACTTTTTTTTTTTTTCTCTCTCTTTTTAACACCACTCACTTCTTTGAAAAATGTCTTCACAATTTGATTTTTGCATTGTCCATTTCCCTTACCATGGTTAAGAAGCTAACCAGCTTTTTCAGCAGGTGCCCAGAGTGCTTGCAGAAAATTTCTCAGGTGGATCAGTACATCAGGTGTTACAAATGTCTGGACGATGGTCACCATACCTATTTTTGCAGCTTCTGTACCAAGAACTGTTTGGGACCAGCAGGAGAGGCTCTGAGCTTAGTTGACCAGATCAAATACATTCGGGGCTTGTTTGCGTTGGGAAGCTGATGTTCTGGGATGTCCCTTAAAGTATTTTGAAGAACAGAATGGCCCCAGTGTCACTTTTTGAACATTCAAGAGAAGTCTGGGTCACCATAAAGCAGAGGTATAGGCGATCCCTAGACCGCGTCTGGGCTGGCGTTATAACATTGTCCATTTGCTCTTTACTTGTAGAAGCTGTCTTTATTTGGATTTGAAAAATATACACATTTTCTTTTTTCCTAGGGTGCATTTTCTTTTTGGGTGAGGGGGTTGTTATGCACACTAGGTGGATTGCATTCTAAAAATAAAATTGATGGAAGATAATTACATAAATCTTCTGGTTTTGCGTTGCTTTCAGCAGTTTTTAATGTGAACTGAGATAGTTTTCAGAGGAAGTATGATTGTACTACAGAGTATAAATATTAAAACATGCTTTAAATTCATTTTTACATTTTTTTTTTATTAGCGATAGAAATTCTGAATACAGAAATACAATTAATATTGTCTGGAAGTAAGAAGTATGTTTGTATAGATGGATTAAAAAACATCAAGAAACGTTTCTAGTGATTAACCTTTTAATGTTTCAATTGAAGATTTACCTAAAGCCTCCTGCTGTGTTATGATGCATCAACATGGTTTGAACCCAGCTGATGGAAGTCCTTTTTGAGCCTCTCAACTCTTTGAAAGCTCAAGTAATTGATCTGGATAATTGCATTTTTGGTGATAATCATTTCTTCAGGCTTTTGCAATTTATCCAACTTATGTTTATATTTCATCAGAATAGGGTGGTGTTTTGTACACATCCCATGTTTCTGTCCAAGATGCTGTTGGACCTGCAACTTAATCATTCAGTCATCTTAACGTTCTTCCCTTGGCCTCATGTCCATAAAGGCAGAGCTGCATGTCGTACATTAGTCTGCTCCAGAGAGAAGAAGACATCTCCATTGCAATCCAAAGACCATAGAAGATCCACACAGCTCTGTTTGTTTTTGATTCCAACAAACAATACTTCACAGTAACAAGACCGCTCTTTCTAGCAGATCATAGTTCTCATTATTATTATGCCTTGGCATATCTGACCTTTGAAGGGCATATTAATGCTTATGCTGCCAGGTTCTGTTTCAGGTCAACAGAGTGCCTACTTAGAAGACATTTTGCCAAGGCTTTGATATGGAGTTCAAGCCACACATTCTTCTGTTTGTTGTTTATTGATATTCTAGGTTTGGACTGTCTATAAGGCATGTTTGTGGAGTAAAGTCCATCTTATGCCCTGTTTTGTAGCATCAGCTTTTATTGTTTCAGGTTTACTTTTTTGACCCATGTTTCTGATTTTGCGTTACCAAAAATAAGAGGATAAAATACTAAAGTGGAGGTTCTTCTCAACAGAAAACATTCATGTTCTCATTCATTGACCATTGTTCATGTTTGTCTTCCTTCCCATACTTTTTATTTTGTAATATATTTTATTGAATTATTTCAAACAAATGCAACAGATTGAGACATTAGAGTGGTATCATCTCCTCTGTATTTGAGTACATTTCACCAGTATGACTCCATTGCACTTGCTTATCATCAGTGAAATATCTCACCTATAATGGGTATCCTCTGATAGCAGTGCAACAAGTCCCACAACCCATCTGCCTTCCCTTTGGGAGCTGGTATCTGTTCTTAGTAGCTTAGCTGAATGTTAGCCTGAGGTGCTTCAGATCTGGCACTGCACAGTAAACCTCCTTTGTATGTCCTGAAAGCTCTGGATGGATTCTCTGCACTGGTGCAAGACAGTTACTGGAAACATCTGTGTGGCTGATTTAATTAATAAAATCTTGTATCTGCATCTTCCTTTGTAAAAAGCATTCAGTGTGGATCACATTTAGTTCAATCATAAAATCATCATAAAATAAACACAAACATAAAATCAATTAAAATAGTGAATCATAGCCATCATCCAAATATCTCCTTGGTGTTACCCAAGAACATCTATTAAGGTGAAAATTTTTAAACAGGTTTCTGACTCTGCGTAACATTTGAATTGTTAATTATCATGAACACTAAAAAATTGTTACTTTTGAGTTAATGACACCATGATATTTTGTATGCATCTTACAGTATCTAGAATAACCAAAGCTATTGTAATGTCTAAAGTGTCTTGTGTGTGGGCTCAGAGGGAGGGTCATTTTCAAAAGCATTTCCATGGGTAAAAGTGTGTGTGTATGTCCTGTACGTGAGTAAATTTACCCAGAGTGAGTGGTGGTATTCCTGAGGGATTTAGTTAGAACTGGAACCTGTCTCTCATGGGCTGTAGCACCATGAGCCTTTTTTTCAAAAATACCTAGGGATTTTTCCCTATTTTGTCTTCCTTTCAAATCAGTCCAGCCATCTCCAGTGAGAGTCCTCAGTTAGGGCCCAGAAACCATGGCTCCCTCTGAAACATGGCTAACAAGAAACCTATGTCTGGTCATTAGGTGTATCTGTTGAGCAATGGCCAATACTTACGTCCTGCAAAGCATGCGACCTGTGTCTCTGTTTCATTCCAGCCTTAGCTGTCTTATGCATTGGACCCAGGTCCTCCACATGGAAGTGTACAGCACTGCTGCTGAGCCCCAGGCTGGCCTTCCTATTCTTTGTTTATAGCTACATACATTTTATGAAATTTAATTCTTTTTTCTTTGTTGCATGAAAATGCCAATATGTATTAAAGATACTGCACATTGTTATGGTAGCCTCTGTAATCAATAATGCAAGAAAAGATTTCTGGAATAATTGCAAATCTAAATTTATTCCTTTATAATATGTTAGTATATCTCTCTCTTGAAAATTACTGTGTGTGTGTCTGTGTGTATGTATAGGGACATAGAATGTGACTGCAGATAAGGACCTATAATGTACCACATTTCTTATATATTGTTTGTATGTACATATGTATGAAAAATAATGTGTTGATACTTATGTTAGAGTTATGGATGGGAGTGGAAGGTAAATCTGAGTAAATAGGCTTCTTAACAGGTAAGGTGTGGACAATAAAATTTGTCTGTTAAGATGATTTAGGTTTATATATTGCATCACTTCTATATTTGACTGATAGCATGTACCTTTTTTGTAGGATTTTACAGTGAGTGCAATGTGAGTAAATTTATGTTGCCACACATTAAAATCAAGAAAAATGTTGATACAACTCAACCCGAGTCACTATATGGAGAATCATTTTTCTTTAGACAACACAGAGCAAGTCTGTTATACTCAGGACCTTCTTCCATCGCCATTCATGACTGAAGGACCCTCCATTCCAATTGAGCAAGACTTGGTCTTTTCCAACTCAACCAACTTCACCGATTGTGGAGAGGAGATCCTGCTCTATGGGGATATTGAAAAAGTTGTCATTGGGATAGTTCTCTCCATCATCACTTTAATGACCATTGCTGGTAA
The DNA here is from genome assembly GCF_901001135.1 of Rhinatrema bivittatum. Lineage (NCBI taxonomy): Eukaryota > Metazoa > Chordata > Amphibia > Gymnophiona > Rhinatrematidae > Rhinatrema > Rhinatrema bivittatum. The sequence continues at coordinate 255,855,969 of NC_042615.1, read as the reverse complement.
TGGCTTGGTGATCATTTCAGTCTGCATAGTAAAGAAGCTCAGACAGCCATCCAATTATCTGGTTGTTTCCTTGGCGGCAGCTGACTTGTCAGTAGCTCTCGCTGTGATGCCTTTTGTGATTATCACTGACCTGGTTGGCGGAGAATGGCTCTTTGGAAAAGTGTTTTGCAACGTGTTTATTGCCATGGATGTAATGTGCTGCACAGCTTCCATCATGACTCTGTGCGTCATCAGTGTGGACAGGTGAGGACCCTTCTACCTTGGATATTTGAATGAACATAATTATGCAGAATTTGAGCTTGAAAATGCGGCTAGTGCATAAATGATGGGTACAGAAGTGCCTGCATATGCTTATGTCTTCATGGGGGCAGGTGCAAAGTATGTCCATGAAAGTATGTGTGGATATTTGAAAAAAAATCTCCCTGCATACTTTCACTCCCTTGGCCTAACTCGGACTACTTTTATCTACAGTAATCAAACTGCGTTGTTGCATGTGTGAATACACGTTTTCATGCGTAAACACTTGATTATTGACTGCTGTATGACTAGGGCTTCTGATTTTAGGTGCTTATAAATTGAAAATGTAGGTGTTTATTTTGGGGATACCAAAAAGCTGTGTTTTTACGATGCAGGTATAATTGTTGGGTACCTATTCCAATTGAATCAAATACATACAGTTGTAAACCCGAGGAGTTGTTACCATAGAAAAGGCACAAAAAGAAAGTGGAGGATCCAAGTTAAGCAATGGAGAGGTGAAAAAGTACTAGGGGGAAATGGTGTTTTTCAACTGTTTATCTAATAAACACCTATTTATTTATTTATTTTTTGCATCAGGGTGATTTAATGGGGTTTATCGATTAAAACCTAAAGTCAGAAGCCTTATATACGATTAACTGCTTCCTAATGATGGCAGAAACTTGAAGTGAATCTTTTAGCATTTGATATCACATAATCTAAGTTTAAGACACTTTCTTCAATTCATGTTTATTTGCCACTTAAGTTGCAGTTTTGCTATAAATGTAACTTATTTTCTTTTGCTAATTTTTAAATTAAATTGGGAACATCTTATAAAGGTTGCCGAGTCACTTAGTTTAATTTTTGAAAGCGGTGAAGTACTACCAAATCTAACATCTCTTAAATAGATGATCTGTCTTTATAATCTCATTGTGGTTAATCTAGGCCTGTTTACTAGTGGTATTAACACCTTATTTGGTGCTTTTAAAGTGAGTTAAAAAAACACATTAATGCACATTTATTACCAATGTGAGGAATTTATTAATGAGCTATATCCCATGCAAATATATGCAAAGCAGCTCATTAACATTAAAAAGACCTAACGCAGATTGCGATAAATCTCATGATTCAGAATAAGCCTTGGAAAGTTAACTATACCTCTTGAGATGTTATTTCTCCCCCCCCCCCCCTCAGAGCCTTGGCCTGCAGATAAGAACATAAGAAATGCCATATTGGATTAAACCAGAATGTCCATCAAGCTCTGCATCCTGTCCCCAAAAATTGGCCAATCCAGGTCACAAGTACCTGGTATGAACCCTAAGAATAGACTCAGTGGATTTCCCAAGTCTACATGGTTAAATAATGGTTTATGGACTTTTCCTCTAGGAACTTGTGTAAATCCTTTTTAAACTGAGCTATGCTAAGTGCTTTCACCACATCCTCTGTCAACAAATTCCACAGTTTAATGATGTGTTGGTGAAAAAATACCTTCTCTGGTTTGTTTTAAATGTGCTACCTATTAGCTTCATGGTGTGACCCCTAATACTATTTGAAAAGGTAAATAACCATTCTATGTCTATTCATTCCACCTTACCTAAGATTTTTTCAACCTCTATCATATCTCTTCTCAGCTATCTCTTCTCTAGGCTGTAGAGCCCTAAACTGTGTAACCTTTCCTCAAAGGCGAACCATTCCATCCCCTTTATTAATTTGTTCACCTTTCTCTGAACCTTTTGAAATTCTGCTGTATCTTTTTTTCAGATAGGAGCACCAGAACTGCACACAGTGCTCATGGTGCAGTCATATCTTGGATCGATACAGACACATTATGATATCTTCTGTTTTTCTTTCCATTTCTTTCGTAATGCCTAACATTAAATTTTGCTTTTTTGACTGCCACTGCACACTGGAAAGAAGATTTCAAAATATTGTCCACGATGCCAAGATTCTGGGTAGTGATGCCTAATGAGGAGCCAGGCATCATTTTGGTTTATTCTTCCCTATATGCATCTCTTTGCACTTGTCCACATTAAATTTTATATGCCCAATGCCCAGTCTCGCAAGGTCCTTTTGCAATTTCTCACAATTGACTTGTGATCTAACAGCTTTGAATAATTTTGTGTCATCTGTGAATTTGATCTCTTCACTCGCTTTTCCACATCATTTATAAATATAATAAAAATCACCGGCCATGGTACAGATCCCTGAGGCACTCGACTATTTAACTTTCTCCACTGAGAGGAATGACCATTCAATCCTATTCTATGTTTCCTATCCTGTAGCCAGTTACCAGTATACAAAAGGAAATTGTTTCCTATCCCATGATTTTTTTAAATTTCCTGATGAGTCTCTTCTTGTCATATGCCGTCTCAAAAATCCGGATACACCTCGATAGGCCCAATACAGGGTGTTAACTGAAATTGTCATGGATCACACTTAGCCACAGGGCTAAACCCTATGTTATGGTTTTGAGGTGTTGGAGTAGATTCTTGGGTACTGTGGTGATGGCCACTCCCACGGGGAGGAGCCCCGTGAGGAACCACAGTACTAGGCTAGACTCGAGACACACAAACACATAGATTTGTCTTTTATTATACAGCTGAATGATACCACCAGAGGTGGCAGTAGTGAGGTGATCCAGTGGTAGCAGTTCAGGGGCCCTCGGCAGAGGAGACCCGTCTCACAATGGTAGATGTAGCAGCACACGATAGTATAGGGAGTTCCGGATGCAGGTTCCCAGTGCTGAGCTGTAGATGAGCCAGACTGACAAAGTTAGATTACTCACTAACGGGCCGGTACAGTACAGTGCTCTCCGATGGAGCGCACTGTTAGCCGGCATTTGGACACGGAAAACGCGCTAGCTTTACCCCTTATTCAGTAAGGGGTAATAGTGTGTCTAAAATGCGCGTCCAACCCCCCCGAACCTAGTAGCGCCCGCAACATGCAAATGCATGTTGATGGCCCTATTAGGTATTCCTGCGCGATTCAGTAAGCAAAATGTGCAGCCAAGCCGCACATTTTGCTTTCAGAAACTAGCGCCTACCCAAAGGTAGGCGCTAGTTTCTGCCGGCGATATTAAGTCGGAGGTCCCGAAAGTTTAAAAAAGTAAAAAATTAAAAAAATTAAAATTAAAAACGGGGCCCGCGGCTGTCGGGTCGAAAACCGGACGCTCAATTTTTCCGGTGTCCGGTTTCCGAGCCCGTGGCTGTCAGCGGGCTTGAGAACAGACGCCAGCAAAATTGAGCGTCGGCTGTCAAACCCGCTGACAGCCGCCGCTTCCGTCCAAAAAGAGGCGCTAGGGATGCGCTAGTGTCCCTAGCGCCTCTTTTTACCGCCGGGCCTAATTTATTGCGTGCACAGGAGAGTGGGCGTTCGCCCGCTCTCCCGCGTTTTTACTGTATCAGCCCTTAAGTTGGTAGCTGTATAGAGGGAGGTCCCAGCAAGCAGAAGTAGTTGGATTACAGGCACCGAGGTAGGGAGAGCAGGCCCTTGAGGAGCGAGTACCTGGTATCCCAGATAGGCACCTGAAATAAAGCAAAGGGCCCCCGAGGAGCAGGTACCCAGGTTAGAGAATACCCTGAAGGGCAGAGAGAGCTTCCAGCGGCAGAGTAGCTCAGACCGGAGGCATATCCAGTCCTTGATAACTCGATTTGTTAGCAAACGAAGGGCAGGCTAAATACCTGGATGGCGTGACATCACTCGAGGGGGACGGCCCCGAGGTTCCCGCCATGACGTGGATAAAGACGTGGGTGGCGTGTGCGCGCGCATATCCTAGGAGGCCCTCAGGAGAAACATGGCGTATAGCCTTGCCATTGCCGTTCCGGGGACGCCGGAGAGAGTGGCATGCAGACACGGCGGTGGCCATCTTCCCAAGGCTAGCTGGGAGAGCAGAGAGAAAGGTGAGGCATAGGGGTCGAAGCTGTCTGAGACCGGACGCAACACCTAATTCACTCACTAGTCTTTTTACCCTAGGGCATGGGTTATTTTCTAATGGGAAGAAGGATGATCTTCAGTCCCTAAGGTGTACATATGAGGAGAGATTGAAGAACCTAAATATGTATACCCTGGAAGAGAGGAGGAGCAGGGGTGATATGATACAGACTTTCAGATACTTGAAAGGTTTTAATGATCCATGGTCAACAACAAACCTTTTCCGTTGGAAAAAAATCAGTAGAACTAGGGGCCACGACTTGAAGCTCCAGGGAGGAAGACTCAGAACCAATGTCAGGAAGTATTTCTTCATGGAGAGGGTGGTGGATGCCTAGAATGCCCTTCTGGAGGAAGTGGTAAAGACTAAAACTGTGAAGGATTTCAAAGGGGCATGGGACAAACACTGTGGATCCATAAAGGCTAGAGGATGGGAATGAAGTGAAGAGCCATGGGGGTAGATTATTGGAGTGGAGGCTACTACATGGTGATTACTACCCTTACTCAGTAATCCTTTGCAAGGTTAATGCAACTCCAACATTGCTCCCTGCTTCTACGGCAAGGGGAAATGTGGAAAAGAGGATTTGCATTCAGACAACAACCAACAAGGACTGAACTTCACAATCTGGATAAATTAATTAAGCCTGATACATCACTTTGAATGCATATATAGCGTTGCTCTCTGCTTCAACGGCAGGGGAAAAGGGGGAAATGTGGAAAACAGGATTTACATTCAGACAACATCCAACAAGGCAATGATCTGTACAGTCTGGGTAAACAAGCATCGGGGTAACTTGCTTGATGCGGCGGTTACTACCCTTAACCATTAAGCCTTATGCTCACCTTTGATGTAACTCCAACATTACTATCTGCATCAATGGCAGGGGATGGCAGGAAACTTGAATCAAACAGTTACCAACAAGGGACCTGAAATTGGTGGTTGGTGAAACAGATGTGTATGGGAAAATAAGTGTGGGAGCTTGCTGGGCAGACTGGATGGTCCGATTGGTCCTTTTCTGCCGTCATTTCTATGATTCTATGTATTGGTGGAACCTCTTCCATGAGTGTTTTTCATGTTACTTAAGAGCAGATGTAAATGGATGGAACAAGTTCAAAATAATCAATTTGCATCATCAAAGCTGTTCCCAGTTACATCCAGTCCAGACTAATTTATTTCCACAAATTGTTTTTCTCTTTCTGTGAAAGTGTTCATCAGCATTGGGTCCTGATATTTGCTTACCCTCCAGCGTTTGGAAAGATAACTGTCCCAGGTGAGTGGGGGTATCCTTAGTGGGTTCTCCTCCCCAACAGTACCTGAGGTTCCAGGTGAAGACTCCACTGGGGGTCTCTCAGATGTCACATCAGCAGTTGAAAGAAAAGATTAGGTCAAGGCAGCAGCCATACAGGAGAATAGGGGTGATAGAGCAGAGTTGGAGATCAAATGAAGAAGTTCTAAAAAATGAGTTATGAGGCATAAGAGTTAGTGGGGTCATCAAAATAGAGGTTGAAGTCACTAAGGATAAGGGAAGGGGAAGATGGGTCAATGAAGAATGAAAGCCAGGAATTGAAGTCAGTGAGAAAGAGGAAGGAGATTTATCGGGGGGGGGGGGGGGGGGGGGGGGAGGGTCGATAGATGATTGCTACCCAGAGAGGTAGTGGTGTGTATAGTGGATGGAATGGGCTTCAAAGGAAGGTGAGAGAAGGAGTTAATAAATAGGAGGAGTTAATAAGTAGGAGGGGGTGAGCAGGAGTCCAACCCCATCACAATGGCCTACTGGGCAATGTGTGTGGTAGAAAAGATAACCAACATGACAGAGAGCAGCAACTGAAGCAGTGTCCTCAGGGGAAAGCCAGGTTTCAGTTAAGGCAAGGAGATGAAGAGAACGAGAGATAAAATAGTTCATGAATAAAGGCAAGCATCTTGGAGACAGAGCTCGCATTCCAAAGGGAGCACAAGAAATGAAGACAAGAGGGAGGGAGAAAGGGAAATAGTGATCAGATTGGAGGGGTTATGGCTTGATATGGGACAATGGGGTGAAAATTGAATTGAAGGACCAGGATTGGAATGGATAACCCTGGCTGAAAGGAGGAGCAGGAGAATATGAAGAAGATGGGTAGAGGATAGGGACAAGGATGAGTTGATGTCAGGGATAGTGGAAATGGAAGGATGAGGGGAAGAAATCTTTGAAATTCAAGAGCAGTAGACAGTGCAGATGACATAATGGGCAAGGAAGGGTGACCTCAAATTCTCAAAACTCTAACAAAACTCTCTTGTGGGATATACTTAGTTTTTGGTACTTGTAACCTGGATTGGCCACTGTTGCAAACAGAATGCTGGGCTTGATGGACCCTTGGTCTGACCCAGCATGGCAATTTCTTATGTTCTTATGACGAGTCACCACTCTTCCACTGGTTGTGAGAGGGGCACAAGGTTTTCTCTACCCTTATCCTCCCAAAACAGGGTCCTTTTCCTCCCGCAGCTAGGACTAGAGGTTCTCAAGAAGAAAGAGAAAATTCCAAAAATGACTTAAAAAGGTTTCACTTTATTCAACCTGAGGCAAACCCTTCTAGGCAGGGAGTGCCCTGGGAAGGGAAAACTGCTGTCTTTCTCCAAAGGTGTTAGACTGTGAGGCCCAAAACAAATAACTGGAAAACCCCCCCAGCCCCCTCCACTTCTAAATCTTATAAAAAAAAGTCACACTACTCCCTATACACACCCCTCCCCCTTATCCAAACAGGGCCTCACCACTCCAGCACGCCAGAGGAGATGCTGTTTAGAAACATAGAAACATGATGGCAGAAAAAGACCGTATGGCTCCTCCAGTCTGCCCATCCGTCCTACTAATTTAGCATTATAATTCTCATCACTTCCTTAGAGATCCCCCCCATATTTATTCCATGCTTTCTTAAATTCAGATACTGCTTTTTTGTCTCCACCACTTCCTCTTTCCTAAGATTACTCCTGAGTCAACCCCTTTTCAATCTCATCTCATGACCCCTCATTCTAGAGCCTCCTTTCTATTGAAAAAGGCTCACCTCCTGTACATGGAATCCTTTCAGATATTTAAATGTATCTGACATATCTCCCCATCTCGCCTTTCCTCAATCCCCATATGCTTTAGAATGAAGACCACTGATCATTTTAGTAGCCACCCTCTGGACAGACTCCATCCTGTTTATATCCTTTGGAAGGTGCGGTCTCCAGAATTGTATACAGTATTCCAAGTAAGGTCTCATCAGGGACCTATACAGGGGCAATCTCACCTCCCTTTTCCTGCTGGCCATTCCTCTCCCTATGCAGCCAAGCATCTTTCTGGCTTTAACCGTTTGGCCAATTTAATGTTATATTGCATTTGTATCGCTCCATTGTGAGACCGCACCTTAAGTACTGTGTACAATTCTGGTTACCGCATCTCAAAAAAGATATAGTTGCACTGGAGTAGGTACAGAGAAGGGCAACCAAAATGATAAAGGGGATGGAACAGCTTCCCTATGAGGAAAGGCTAAAGAGGTTAGGGCTGTTCAGCTTGGAGAAGAGACGGCTGAGGGGAGATAAGTTAGAGGACTATAAAATCATGAGAGGTCTAGAACAGGTAAATGTGAATTAGTTATTTACTCTTTTAGATAATAGAAGGACTAGGGGGCACTCCATGAAGTTAGCAAGTAGCACGTTTAAAACTAATTGGAGAAAATTCTTTTTCACTCAAGCACAATTAAGTTCTGGAATTTGTTGCCAGAGGTTGTGGTTAGTGCAGTTAATGTAGCTGGGTTTAAAAAAGGTTTGGATAAGTTCTTGGAAGAGAAGTCCATTGACTGCTATTAAACAAGTTGACTTGGGGGTAGATTTTAACTATGGACGTCCGACTTTATAACATGTGCGTGCATGTTATAAAATCGGGGGTCAGCACGCACAAGGGGGTGCACACTAGTGCATCTTGTGTGCGCTGACACCCGTGGTCTTCAGCCGTTCCCTCCCAGGCCGCTCCAATTTAGGAGTGGCCTGTGAGGGAACTTCCCTTCCCCCTACTCTATTCTTCCTACCCCCTCCCCTTTCCTTTAACCTTACCGTTTGCGCCTGCCGTTTGTGTTCCGGGGCTTTATGCGCGTTGCCGGGCCTTTTTAAAATAGGCTCGGCACACGTAACCCCACCTATGCGCGTAAATCCGGGACTTAGGGAATAGCCACTGCTATTGCTGGAATTAGTAACATGGGATCTACTTAGTGTTTGGGTACTTGCCAGGTTCTTGTAGCCTGGATTGGCCACTGTTGGAAACAGGATAGTAGTTTGAGTTAATTCCCATCCTCTTTTCCAAGGTAGACTCCAAGGCAGCCCCCTCACTCCTGCCAAGGTTTAAAGGGAATCTGAACCTATGAGACCCCTCTCCCCCCAGACCTCTCCTTTTGCCTCCTGAAGAAATTGTAGGACTCCCTGGCTAGGAGTGATTCCCATTTGCTTCTGCTCCACTGTTGTCGAAATGTAAAAAATGGCACCAGCTGATGTACAGCGCCCCTTTGTGGATTCTCCTCATGTGGGCCAACACGAGCCACAGGTCAGCTGGCAATATTTTGAATTTTGGCATCTTGGGGCCTTGGATTCACCATGTTTTTGAAGCTCTTTGGGAAGGAGGGAACATTAGGACCTGAAGCCCTGTTAAACCTTGGAGTGTGTGTGTGGAAGGGGGGTTGAGGGCTGAAAGTGACTTGGCAAAAAAGCAGACTCCCTTAGGGAGTGGGGGAAGCAGGGGCTTAATCCTTATATCCTCGATTGGAGAGCCAGGAAGCTGGGAACATGTGATACCACTATGGGCTTAACACTCTCTCTTTAGTAAATCCTGAGTTCACGGGAGTCTGAAGTATATTAAAAACACATTTTTAGTAAATATGTCCCCTAGTTTCTATCAAACCAGTGCTATCTATTGCCAAAGGATCTAGAATTTTTAAAATTATTATAGAATATTTCATGAAGGTATCTTTGTTAAACAGTAAATGGAAATTTAATAATGTTTATTTTAATTATTTTGTGCATTGACGTGCGGTAAGGTGAAATTTGTTTCTTGTCTACTAATTTCCTTTTACTTTAGTCTTGACAGACTAGTCCAGACCAATGGGTTTTCCCTCCTACCAGCAGATGGAGGCAGATGATCACTTTTGCCTTCACTCCGCCTTTCTATATAACCCGGCCTAGTCGGAGGAGGCGTCAGTAGTCTGTTGCCCATGCTGAGTGTGCGTTCCTTCTAGCTAAGCATGTGTAATGGAGCATCCTTCTTTTCCTGGATACGTACTCTGTTTCCCTCTGTTCTTTCCCCAGAGTGAGTGTTTAAACACTTTCTTTTTATTGTGTTTAAGGTCTGGCAAAAAGAAATGTATTGAGAAAAAGAAAATAAAGAAATTGAGCCTTAATGTCTCTCTTTTCCTTCCTCGCGTTTCTACAGCGTAGGGAGTATTTACCTTTCCTACCCCCTAGCTCCAATGTCTTCTCATCCTTTATATTTACGCTAAATGAGGCAAAGAAAAGAAAATTCCTCTTAGGGTGGATTCTAGACTAGTCTGTCAGGATTAAAAGAGAGGAATTTAGAAGATAAGAACCAATTTCACCTTCCTTCATGACCTGCAGACCAGTCCAGACCAATGAGGATGTACCTGAGCAGTACTCTTCCTCGGCGGGAGTGTCCCAGGGCTGCCTACATCACCCCTCTGGCGAATGTTGCATCCTTCTGTTCCTGCAAATTTAACCTATAGTGTTTAGTGAAGGTACGCAGTGAGGACCAAGTAGCTGCTTAGCAGATATCTAGTGGCGAAACAGCCCCAGATTCTGCCCATGGGTCCTGGAGGAGTGTGTATTGTGCCCTCTGGCACTTTCTTTTCCTTGAGCATGTAGGCTGAAGCTATTGCCTCCTTAATCCATCTTGCATCTTTGATGCTGCCTCCCCTTTACGTGATCCTGCGTGCAGCACAAATAACCTATACGACTTTCTGAAGTGATTGGTGGCCTCCAGATACCTTAGAAGGATCTTTCTTACATCAAATCCTTTTATGATTGTCTTCCTGTCCACTCCTCCTCTTTCCTTAAACCCGGGCAGCACCACTGCCTCATTTAATATAGAACCATGATACCACCTTGGGTAAGAACAAGGGAACCGGTCTGATTGTGCCTCTTCTCTGGAGAACAACAGATATGAGTCCCTGCATGATGAGACTTGTAACTCTGAGATTCTTCTAGCTGAACTGACTGCTATCAGAAACACTGTTTTATGCATGAAGTCTTTCACTAATGCCTGTTTGACTGACTCAAAGGGTGGCTGTGTCAGTCAGGTTTGGGACCCATGTTGGCACCTGATTTCTCCTAGGAGGACGTACTCGATTCGCTCTCTTTAAAATCCTGCCTATAGGGATCCCCTTAACTTGGCCACTGAAGCCGGCGATTGCTGCTACCTGCACCTTTAAAGAATTCACCGCCAAGCCCTTCTCCACCCCTGTGTGCTGGAATTGTAAGATTACTGGCAATTCTGCCTTCTTTGTATTGGTGCTTTGCTGTTCACACCAGTTCTTGAAGCATTTTCAGACTCTTGCATATGCTCAAGAGGTGGAAGGTCTCCATAATTCTAATAATGTTGAGATTACTTGTCTTGAATACCCTTTCTTCTGCAATCTCTGCCTCTTAATAGCCAGGCTGTAAGTGAGAAGGGACTTGGGTCCTCCATGTATTCTGGGCCCTGATGAAGCAGACCTATGACCGGGCTGAATTTTATTGGCTCCACTCTGCTGCACCTGAGATGATCTGGATGTCTCGACCAGTCCGGGGCCACCGATACTACTCTCCCTGAATGACTGCAATCTTCCTGGCCACCATCGGCCATGGCAGGGATATATATAATAGCTACTCTTGTGTCCAGGTCTGCGTCAATGCATCCATTCCCTTGGCTAGACTGCTTCTTGACCTGCTGAAGATGTATTTTTGTTGTTTGCCATAAAGTCCCAACTGGGACGTCCCCATCTGACTACTATCTGATCAAAGGCAAAGTCCACCAGCTCCCATTCCGCTGGGTCCAGCTCATGGTGACTTAAGAAATGTGCTTGAACATTGGCTGTTCCTGCTGTATGGGTTGGGGAGATGTCTTGCAGGTGCTTCTCTACCCATTGCATTAATAACTGGACTTCTTTTTGGGCCTGTTTGCTCCTTGTACCTCCTTGCTTGTTCACATATGCCACACTGTGGCATTGTCTGAAAAAATCCTTACTTCTTTTCCTTGGAGTATTCCTTGAAACTCCACCAATGCCAACCAGATCACCCTTGTTTCCAGGGCATTTATTGACCATCTTTTCTCCTTCAGAGACCAGAGGCCTTGCACTATGTGTGTTTTGCAAAGCACTCCCCATCCTTTTCTGCTGGCATCCATGGATATTGTTATCCACTGGGGAGCATCTAGGTTTACCCCTTTCTCCAGATTGCTCTTGGACAGCCAACAGTCCAGGCTGCCTCTTGCCTTTTTTGAAAGTAGGAGCCACTTGAAGTATCCCTCCTGCGGTGACCACCTAGACAGGAGACTCTCTTGTAGGTGTCTCACATGAGCTCTCTCCCAAGGGATTACCTCTGTGGTTGCTGATATTAAACCCAGAAGGTATAAATACACCCAGGCTATCTGTTTTTGGCTCTTCAGGATTGCTCTTATCTGTTGCAGCAGCTTGTGAATCCTCTGCTGCTTTAGAAACACTTTGCCTATTCTTATGTCAAATTGAGCCCCAAGATGTACCAATTCCTGTGATGGCTGCATGTGGCTTTTGGCTTGGTTCACTATCCAGCTTAGGTCCAGTTATACCTGTATCATCCTCTGCATTGCTTGCATCCCCTCCTGGAATGAGTTGGCTCTAAGCCAGTTGTCCAAGTATGGGTGAACGCAAATTTCCTTCCTGATGATCGCCGCTACTACTACCATCAACTTTGTAAAGGTTCTTGGGGCTGCTGCTAGCCCAAATGGTAGCGCCTTGAACTGAAAATGGCAACTTCCTATCGCAAATCTCAAACTGTTGATGGCTTTGCCTGATCAGTTATATGCAGGTATGCTTCTGTGAGGTCCAATGAAAATAGATATTCACCTTTGCGTACTGCTGCAATTACCGTCTGTGGTGAATCCATCTGAAAATGGGGTATATTCAGGTACCTGTTTAGTCCTTTTAGGACTAATATTGTTTGAAACGTCCCTTCCTTCTTTGGTACAATAAAATATATCAAGTATTTATCTCTTCCTCACTCTTGCTTCAGTACAGGCACACTTGCACCCACCTGAAATAACCTGTGTACCATTGACCAGACCTCCTCTTCTTTTTTTTTTTTTCTTCTTTGAGCCCCTGAAAGGCAATCTGACATAATTTTGTGTATTGGAGCCTTCAATACCAATGTGTAACCTTGGTGAACCACCTCTAGCACTCATTTGTCGCCCTTGATATGGGTCCACTCCTCGTATAATTTTTGCAGGCGGACTCCCACCTGTAGGATCAAGGAGTAGCTTCCGTAATTGTCAGCCGGTCCTTTTACCTGAAGGCGCCTCTCTGAACTTACCCTCGTGGCTTCCCTGCCAATTGCTTTGAAAGGGCTGTGACCTCCTGGAAGACTTAACCTTCTGTATCCCTAATCTTCCCGGCCTATAATGTCTGACATTTAGTCGCGGTTTTGAGCCAGGGCCTCCTGTCTTCCGGAAGCCTCTGTGGCTATGAATCTCCAGATTCTTTTACCATTTTTGCCAGATCTTCACCAAATAACAGGTTCCTTTTAAAGGGTGTCCTGGTTAACTTTGCTGTGAAGGCTGAAGGTGCTGACCAGTTTCTTAGCCACAGCAATCGCCTGGAGATGACAGACGTGGCCACCTGCTTGGAAGAGATCCATTTATAAGGTATCCGCCAGAAAGGCTGCCCCTGATTCCACGAGTACATGATCCTGACCCCGCTGGTCCTATGTGATCTGTTCTTGCTGTAACCAGCAGACCGTTGCCCCTGCAGGTTGCTGCTTGCAGGGCTAAGCTGGCCAAATCAAAGGATCTTTTCATAGAGGTGTTCAGCTTACGATCCTTTGGGTTCTTCAGAGCTGAACCCCCTTTTTACAGGAATTGTGGTTCTCTTTGACAGTGCTGCTACCACAGCATCTATTTGAGGTGTTCTAAAGAATTTCTCTCTTCCTTGCAGGGGGATACAATTTTTCCACAGTTTTGAAATTTTTTTAACGCCAGCTCTGGAGTCTCCCACTCTGCTGCCATCATATCCAGAATGGCGGAGTGCAGCACAAATACTTTTGTTGGCTTCCTGATGCCTGTAAGGATTGGATTACCTTTGGGCATATCCTCCTTCACTTGCCCCTCCTCCAACTGCAAAGCCTCAGAGAATTTAGAAATAACAGCACTCATTTCCTGCTGTCTAAGCAGCCCTAACTGCTGAGTCTTCTGTCTGTGAATGCAATTCACTCTTTGAATGCTGCTTCTTCATCTGATTCCCCTGAGGAAATGTTTTTCCCCAGGGGACCAAGCTCATGGCACTGGAGAGACAATCCCCCCTTCCAGTTCCCAGCGTGCTGTCTTTATGGAGGGACTTTATTTCCTGCCCCCAGGGCTCTGGGGCAATGACTCTTCTGCCCCTTTAGCTCTAAATGGTCTTGTGCATCTTCTTGATAAAGTGCACTGAGGAGCCTGGGGACCTTTGGCTTTCTTGCAATGGCTCCCCTACAGGGGAAGATCTTTACAGGCCTGATGTTCCTGAGCGCCCTTGCGCTGGCAGTGCGGATAGCGACAGGACCACAGGGCTATGATCCAAACGTTCCCCTTCCTCTTGCGTGTGCTGCGCTGCCTTTTTTCCCCATCGCAGGTCCTGCAAAAGGAGCCAATGATAAACTTTTTGTGTGCGCTGTGCCCCGCACCGCCCACACTTCTTCCTCTTTTGCATACCCGGTCTCTGAGGGTAGGGGAAGCATGGACTGTGTCTGCCATGGACTTGTTATGCAGTGCCGTTCACGCTGTTACTCCACATGCTGGGAAATTCAGAGGCCAACCTCCCCCCTGATTGCCCCGAGACAGGGAAGAGCAGACACAGTCAGCCGTCCCCGCACTTGATCCCCTGACTCGGCCCTGGCCTACCAGGGAGGAGTGCTTTCCACTTCCTGGGTGGTTAAACTCCGAGGCCCCATCCTGGTTTGTTTTTTTGTATTTTTTTTTTTTCCTGCTGGACTGTCTGCCTACCATCTACTGGAGGCAGAGGACTACTGACGCCTCCTCCAATTAGGCCGCATTATATAGAAAGGCGGCTTGAAGGCAAAGAAGTGGTCCTCTGCCTCCATGTGCTGGTAGGAGGGAAAACCCGTTGGTCTGGACTGGTCTGCAGGACGTGAAGAAAACAGCATTTACCTTGCATTAAAAGCACTGACGCGCAGAATGCGTGGAATTTCAAATTCCGAGCATTGTCTGTAATGCAGCAAACCTAGTGCAACCGTGGGTATGTTAGTGAGCAGATTTGCATGCAAATACATAGAAATCAGTCCATTAATATGCTGTGATATCTGATGTTAGCTAAATAAACAAACTACACCTCAAAAAGTGCAGGGTGCAGGTAACTTTTTCCCTTGGCAGCATCAGAACATTGATCCTTGTTCTGATGTTCCTGGCGTCAGCCCTTAAAGAGCCCAAATGGCCTTTGACCCCTCCCCCCCCCAGCACTGATAATATCCCAGATGTCTTCTGGGCCCTACCCCACCATCCTCACCTCAGCCCTAGTGGCCAAAACGGAGTGAAAGATTCCATATCCTTATGCTCCCCCCACCCCCCCTCTAGAGAAACCTGCCCTTTAAATAAATTCCTGCCCCCGGACCTCTTTTAAACTATCCACAGAGCCCCTTAAAGCTTATTTGGCGTCTGTTGACCCCCTTATGCTACTTTGCCTTTCTGCATGGAGGAGGAGGGCCACAGAGTGTCAAGGGTTAACTGGTGCTATTTTGGACAGTGGCATTGGTGGGGGAGGAGCAAATGGATATCACTCCTGCTCCCACTGGTCTCCAGGGACTTGAAGTAAGCTTTAAGGGGTGGAGGTTCTGGGTTGGGGGCTTGGATGTTGATGGGGGAGGGTGTCATTTTGTTTAAAGTTGTAGACTGGAGGGGAGGGATTTTTTAGGGAACAGTTGGTCCCTATAAAAAGGGTGGTCCTGAGGTTGTGAGGCCATCACGTGTTGCCTTGACAGAGTGCACCATTACCATGGAATTTACTAACCTGCCATAATGAGCATCGCAGATTAGTAAATCCTGCAATATTTTTCTCCGTGGTAAAATACTACAGCTTAGCATAGCTGGGCTTTTTGAGGTTTTCCCATCCGGTTTTTTTTTTTACCTTTTTTTGAGAAATGCGAAGGCATGTATTTATGCTGGCAGCTGGAGATTTTTTTTTAAATTATTGCCTGAAATTATTAAAGACTTTGACAGTGATTTTTGATGTTTTGCAGTTATAATCCTCCTAATGACAGGAAGCATCTTAGATGTTTGACAGGATCACATCACTTTCCGTGCATCTCAAACAGATGCAGACGATTAGCTGATCTGGAGCACATCTCAGACAAGTGTGGACCGATCAGTCCAGGCTGCAATTCTATCATCCCACTGGTGGGGGGTGGGAACCCCAATGGCATGTTAATAAATTGTGTGGGATTCCTGCTAGTAGGATGAGGACCCCTGCTGGCATCGGGACTTTTGCCTGGTGGGGAATTGAGATGGTTGCTGGTGGGGGGAGCAGTTACTACTACCCCCAAATTTTGCTGCCATTTCACTGTGCCTATTGAAAGAATTGCCCCGGATTTTCTGAAGCATCAAGACATTGATGTAGCTACTTCCAGTTCCCCTGACTCCGAAAATTGCAAAGAAAATAGATCCAGACAGATTGAGGTTAATTGCTTAAGCAGATAACTCTGAATATCGGACTCAGCATAACTTTTGCGGCTAACTCTGAGCCACCCTGAAATGCCTCCCTCCCGTCCCTGGAATGCCCCTTCTTATCCGGCTAAATTCTTGCCAAGTAACTAGTTACCCAGCTAGAATTTAGCTGGATAAGTGCTAAACATAGTCGGGTATACCATTTAAACAGATAACTATTGTTATCCATCTAAATGGCTTTTGAATATAGACCTCCTCAAAAGCAATTGTAATTCTTCCCAATTGACTGAGAAGGTCATGGTATATAAGAATGATTCAGCAATTTATGATATCCCCATGTCATTGCCTCACAGAAGAGTGTATGCCGAAGCCATCTGGCTACTTTTCTGTTAAGTAGCAGACACTAATGGATACTTTGTAAACCGTTGTGATGGCGAAACCATACGACGGTATATAAAACTCGATAAATAAATAAAATATAATAATGGATGGGGGGGAAAGCCCATCTAGACTGCCAAATTTACTTTTCCTTTTGCAGTTTCATAGACCATAGCTGATCTCCAGCTTTCACGTCACTTCTTTGCAGTTAAGGATTCTCAGTTGGTGTGTTTGCCACCACTGAGAGGCTGCTCCATGAAATAACCAACCTTTCTGCAAACATTTTCTAATGTTACTTCTAAGTGAATCTCCTTTGAGCCTCATATCATGGCCTTTATTTTCTCGAATTTCATTTCCAATGAAAACTGTTTGTTGCTTGTGCCTTATTTATATTTTTGAGATATTTGAGAGGGTGACTAATAGGGGCAAAGAAGTATGACCATATCCTGCCCATTCTGAATGATCTTTACTGGCAGCCAGTAAAGGCCAGAATATAATTTAAGGTTTAGACCCCGATTTTTAGATACTATATCAGGGTTATCCTGAATATCTGACCATTTCATTGAAGAGGTATGAGCTTGCCAGAGCACTATGGTCTTCCTAATAAACTTTGGTGTTTGTGCCTGTGGTTGCAGATGTAAAATTGTTGGTTATGCTCCATGCAGCTTTCATTTGGACCAGTGATTTTGGATCTGATTACTATTAAAAATAAGGAAAGAAGAGAACTATTTGAGATATAGGAAGTTAATCAAAGCCTGATTTTTTGACCATTCGTTTCCTATTTTAAATTGAGGATTAAGAAGGCAACTATAATAGTCCAGGAACTAGGATATGAATTAATGGTGATTTACATAGTTCTGATGATGGTTTTTTTGCTGATGCTTATTGTGTCTGTCTAGCTTTGTGTTGCGATTTCGGGTCGGCCCCGGAATCGCTACTCACGCCATCGGAGTCCCACGTTGGGCCTGCGCTCCCCGGACCTCCGGGGACCTCGGCTGCCGCGGGCTCGGCGTCTCCCCGCCTCCCCCGGGCCTGCACTCGCTCCTGCCAGGCCCTCTTCGCTGCGACGCAGCAGCCGGCACTCCTCGGTGGCTGGCCCCGCCCCCTAGACGCGCGCGCGTCTCCGATTTACATTTAAAGGGGCCAGCGCGGGAATAGGCAGGGGATGCTCCCGGATGACGTCAGACGCTGCAGGGTATTTAAACCCTGCAGCTCAGCCTAGAGATTGCCTTGCAACGAGGTTCCCAGGTATTCCTGCTTCCAGTTGCTGCGTTCTCCTGTCCTCTTGTTCTTCGTGCTTCCTGATCCCGGATTGGCTTACGATGTTCCCTGGCTCTCGACTCTGGACTGGCTTACGTTGACTCTCTGGCTTCTAACCCTGGACCGGCTTACGTTGACTCTTCGGCTCTTGACCTCGGACTGGTTTTCGGTGATCCATTGGTTTCTGACTCTGGACTGGCGAGCGACTACTCTTCGGCACTTGGACTTCATCAGATCCGGCCCTCGCGGGCCCTCCTAAGTCCCAGCGGCCGGGTCCCTACGGGCTCCTCCTGGGGGGACTCCGGCTTCCAGGGTGAATCTCCTAAGTCCCAGCGGCCGAACTCCTACGAGCTCCTCTCGGGGGAGGATCGGCTTCCAGGGCGAAGGTCTTCTCAACATAGTGCCAGCACCACCAGCACCTCCTTCCTCGCCAGAGTTCTTGGTCGCATAGGGCTCCCAGAGTTCCACCTTCGGCCGGCCACCAGTCCGTCTTTGCCGCCTCCCGGTCGGACTCGCTGCTGCGATCACCTACAGCAGCTCTTCCTCTGGCTCCGATCGGCCCAAGGGTCCACGATCCCAACACTTTGATTGTTTGTTATTTTACCATTATTTGTTGTATCTGTTTATGATGTTGTTTTAAGAATTTGCTTTACTTCAATGTTTTTTTGACAAAAAGGCAAGTAATGAAATCTTAGAAACAAAATCATTTTCATGCTGTCTGCTTTGGGACAAAGTCTGTGGGTACTTTTTAGCTACAGACTTTGCACAAAATTTCAAAAAGAAACTCTCGTTGCTTATTGTGCAGGTAGATTTTGTAAGGAAAATAATAGTGCTTAGACTTGAAAATACAATATGTGCATGTTGTTTTCCAATCCATCCCAAAATATGGCCCCGAGAATGCTTCCCTTCAATACAGCATTCGTTTAGCCAGCCGGTAGCTTGCCTTTGCTCCATCATGGAAAATGTCTATCACTGGGTCGCGGTCTAGGGGTGCTCTGGGCCCCCACTAAACCACCAGGGCTACTTTAAGTCTAGGTGGGGTCAGGAGGCTGGAGAGGGCAACTTCTTGACAAAGGTGAAGGGTTGGGGACGGGGTCTGCGCCTGGGTGTTAAGAAGTTTGTTTCTTGTTTTTGTTTTTACAGCCTTGGCTGCGTCCAGGGGCAGTGGGAGGGTGGGGTTAGTGTTGGGATAGGGGAGTCTACAGAGATCCCTTGGGACTTTCACATTTTCAGCTCCTTTAAGGCATGGCGGCCCTACAGTCCTGGGGCTGCCAATCGTGTGGAATTTGGGGGGCAGTGAAGTTGCACTGCAACTTTGTAAACCCCGCAGTATTTTCCCCATGGAGAAAAATATCACGACTTAGTAAATCCTCTTGGAGATCACACTCCTTCATGATTTCCAGGCTTTTGAGATGTTTCGTTGACTCTGTACTCTCTTAATTGTGTTACCACGAAGGGGAGGACATATAACCATTAAAAGTCAGAATCCTAAATGTAAAAGCCCTAGCAACTTTGATGTGTGTTCCTTCAAGTTTAGAGCATTAGTATTTGCAAGAGTGCCTCAGAAAATAGAGACCAGAGCTGAACTTCTACAGCCAGGTACTGTCAGGACCAGAACCGTTAATCCTTCAGATGCCATACAGACCATACCTTGGACAATAATGCAACTAATTCGCTGATCATAGCCTTTTCTTGTCACTTGCAATGTGGTTTCAATGTCCATGTTGGTAATGTTTTGTCTATGATAGTTATTATGGTGGAAATCTCTCTTTTTGGGTATTTCCTTGGAAGCTGTGTACTGTGCCCCTAAATGGATCTAGTTTCTTGGTGCTTCTGGCTTTTGGATATTTTTGCACCTGACGAAGATGCACATTCTTGTACCTTAATCTTTCCATTCCTCATCTGGAGGAAAGTCTTGGCGTATTCATTCCAAAAGAAGTAGCAATTCTGGACTGACAAGCATTTTAGGTCTGCCATGCTTACCTTGAGGCTTCTATTCCTAGGACATATAAACTGAACAGAGAATATGTAGGCACTGCTATTGCCTTTTCTTGTGGAACATGGCATTCTTTATGATCTCTGATCTGTAAGCTGAAAATTCATTTTTGAGCTTTTTCCTTGATTTTGGAGGCCTGTACCATAATATACTTG
Organism: Rhinatrema bivittatum; assembly: GCF_901001135.1. Taxonomy (NCBI): domain Eukaryota; kingdom Metazoa; phylum Chordata; class Amphibia; order Gymnophiona; family Rhinatrematidae; genus Rhinatrema; species Rhinatrema bivittatum. Next base: position 255,836,125 of record NC_042615.1, on the reverse strand, counting down.
ACAGCCTAGCTATGATCTACATGGCCTTCATCTGTTCTTGAGCACAATTTTTTCTTATCTGGCTCCATGCAGATGTTCTCTGGTGGATCCCATTCCAAATCACAGGGTAAATCTGTGGATTGCAGGCTGCTTCAGGCATCAAAGGTTTTTCTACATACATGCCTGTGAAAGCATGATGTTCACATGTGTGGACAATAGGTCACTAAATGGATCTATGAGTAGAAACAAGGGCCATCCAATTTGGCCATAAAAGCAAGGTTAACTGAGGGGGTTATAGCTGGGAACCTCTCCCAGCTCTGTCTTTATTGCTTTTCTCCTCTGGCACCGTGCTAATAGGATCTGGAGTTTAGACTGTGCCTAGTTTATAGTCTGAGAAACAGTGACTGGACCTATCCTTTCAGTCACCTCTAGAATTCATTTTAGCCTATCCCTGTCCTATCTGGATTCGGGGACCCCTGGTTCTCACTTTCTTCTTGAGATTGCCCTTATTTCTAACTGTCTTTTTTTTAAATCTTTCTGGGTCCTGTCACGGTGTTTCTTGGTATCCCAGTGCTGCACCTGAGATATATGTATATGTTTGCGTGTGTATATATAATGGGCCGGATTTTAAGACGTACGCGCGGACGTACATTTGTGTGCGCAACCCGGCGCGCGCATGTTATAAAATCCGGGGTCGGCGCACACAAGGGGGTGCACACTGAGCCCTAGGGGAGCCCCAATGGCTTTCCCCGTTCCCTCTGGGGCTGCTCCGAAATCTCCTTCCAAAACTTTCCTTCTGCCCCCCCCCCCCCCCAACCTTTATTTTATAAGTTGCGCCTGCCTCCAGGTAGGCATAGGTTGCGCGCACCGGCCGATGGCCAGCCCAAGATCCCGGGCACAGCACCAAATGGCCACTGTGCCTGGAGGCTCTGGCCCCACCCTGCCCTGGACCGCCCTGCCCATGCTCTGCTTTATGCGCGCCGCCGGACCTTTTGAAAATAGGCCCGGCGTGCGTAACCCCCTACGCGTTTAAATCCTTGAAAATCTGCCCCAATATTTCTGAGTTTCTTCATGGCTTTATGTCTTTGCTTCAGAAATGCATAGGCAGTTTTTTTGTCTGTGTATAATGAATTGGTGTCCTAAATCCTAGAATGCACTTGCAGACAGAATTTAATTAGCTTATTATTTATTTCCATTTGCTATCCCCCCTTTTCCTGGGAAAGATAGAACAGTTTTCATTGTTAAGGGAGGAAATCTTGCAATAGGATGGGTGAAAATGGAGAAGGCTTGGCTGGATAGCCAGGCTCTGATTTTTTTTCTTCTTAAAGGAAGAGTAGCAGGTTAAGAACATAAGAAAATTCCATACTGGGTCAGACCAAGGGTCCATCAAGCCCAGCATCCTGTTTCCAACAGTGGCCAATCCAGGCCATAAGAACCTGGCAAGTACCCAAACACTAAGTCTATTCCATGTTACCATTGCTAATGGCAGTGGCTATTCTCTAAGTGAACTTAATAGCAGGTAATGGACTTCTCCTCCAAGAACTTATCCAATCCTTTTTTAAACACAGCTATACTAACTGCACTAACCACATCCTCTGGCAACAAATTCCAGAGTTTAATTGTGTGTTGAGTAAAAAAGAGCTTTCTCCGATTAATTTTAAATGTGCCCCATGCTAACTTCATGGAGTGCCCCCTAGTCTTTCTACTATCCGAAAGAGTAAATAACCGATTCACATCTACCCGTTCTAGACCTCTAATAATTTTAAACATCTCTATCATATCCCCCCTCAGCCGTCTCTTCTCCAAGCTGAAAAGTCCTAACCTCTTTAGTCTTTCCTCATAGGGGAGCTGTTCCATTCCCCTTATCATTTTGGTAGCCCTTCTCTGTACCTTCTCCATCACAACTATATCTTTTTTGAGATGCAGCGACCAGAATTGTACACAGTATTCAAGGTGCGGTCTCACCATGGAGCAATACAGAGGCATTATGACATTTTCCGTTTTATTCACCATTCCCTTTCTAATAATTCCCAAATAAGCCCTGTGTGAACCAACTGAATGCATGAAACCTCGTGCAGGCTATTCTTGCTGTAGCAAGTGATGATATACTCATACACCCAACCTATAATTTTCTTAAATTTCACCGCAATGGTGACATGTATTTTTTATACAACTTCTATGCCCACAAACGAAAATTTTTTGAAATGAAAGGTGGTGGTTTCATACACTGTTATGGCAATAACCATCCAGGTTGTACCATCCTTTGAAATAATCATAAACTCACCAACCCTCCTCCTCTTATGTTATCAAATTTGTGCCACATGCTGTGAAATTTGTGAGATACTATTTTAATATATAAGTTAACTTATTGTGCTTATACTATGCCATGCTCGGCTTTCTTATATTCAACCAACCGCCAGATAAACCACTACTTAGCTGAAGATTATGGCATCTTCCTCCACTCATTCATGAATAAATTGCTGAACCCAACTTGTACAAGTTTTGAATGAAATCCTTCTTCAGGGGTTACCATATCGCTGCAACTCGTTGTTCATGTACTATTGCCGTGCCTTCTTCCTTAATTCAAGTTATGCGCTGAGAAGCCTCCTCTCCGGCGTCTTGAATGGCGGTCTAACGTCCAACAGCTTCACCTCTAGAATTTAAAGTCACCTGGGCATTCATGGAGAACCAATCAGTGATGGTTTTTCAAATTAGAGACATCCAATCAAGCTCATTCAACCCATAATGTTGTTCCGATCTTATTCATTTTTATTTATTTAACATTTTTTTTTAATTCTTTATTTCTCAATTTTCATATTATTCACATACAGAAAGTGAATTACAGTAAATATTAACAACAATAAAAGAAGAAAAAAAACGACATAAGGAATTAACTTCCTAATACCTATAATAAATGCAACTTTACTGTTAATATTTTCATAAAGTAATGAAAAGATCCAGTAAATTCTGGAACATGCTAAAGCAAGAAAAAATAAATAACCATAAGGAAAGAATATCAGCCTATTTTCTATGATGCCTCTAAACAGGTTGGGTTATACTGGTCTCAGCTTTACAGTTATCCAAAAAATTTCTTAATTGTATGGGTTCGAAGAAAATATATCTATTATTTTTTATTTTCATTGTATACTTACATGGATACCTAATGTTTATTTGCGCTCCTAAAGATCTTGCCTTCTGACACATTCCCAAGAACAATTTTCTACGAGATTGAGTAGCCTTTGTTATATCAGGATATAACCACACTTTTTATCCATAATATATCTTGTTTCTATTACGAAAAAAAGATCTTAAAATTAAATCTCTATCAGAGGGGAAAACAAAAGAAACTAATAATGTTCCCCGATGGTCCACCTGTTCCTTTAGAGAAGTTTCTAAAAAGGTAGTTAAATCAGAACCAATATTCTGATTATTAACTGATACTATTGGATCAGTCAGATTTCTTAATGTAGAGGTGTAGTAAATCCTGGCTATTGGGGGAATAGCTTCAGAGGGCAACATAAGTATATCCCTCAAATATTTTTTAAATTGCTCTTTTGGTGAAATTAGTTTAATAGAGAGAAAATGTAATATTCTGAGATTTACATATCTCATACTATTCTCGACATTTTCAATTTTCGTAGTAGTAATAGTATCTGATTGAATCAACTTTACCCGTGTTTCCTGAACATTTGTTATTTGTGTTGACCTTTCTTTGATTTGTACTTCATGTAATTTTATCATTGGTTCCATTATTTGAATCGTTTTTTGAGAAGCATTTTTTGCTAAAGTTAAACAGGAAATTGAATTTTCTAAAGTAACCAAAGCACTCCAAATTGATTCTAATGTAATTACATTTGGCTTGGATAATTTCTGCAATGTAAGGCCAGTAATTTCCCTACGCTCTTGGCAAGCTTGCATACAAAGAGGAAGGGCAGAGTATGGCTAGATTCCTCCGCACTATCTGTACCTATCCCTTCCCAACCATTGATAGAGGGGTTCTTTTCACCGGTGACAGCCTCATCTCCGGGAGTAAGGTCCGCGGAGGGGACAGGAAAGGAACATATCCTGCCCCTCATGGATGAATTAATATCATTGAGCCCAGGTGCCCCTGAAACTCCCTTCCCTCCATTCCAAAGTAACCCCCAGGACTATGCTAGAGATCTAAGGCATACTGCCGGAGAGATGACAGCAGGAGAGGTGGGAAAGGGGACTACTGCGGAGGACTTTTTAACATTACCTATTCGGACACTGGAGAGTAATAGTGGTGATGTGAATGTTATACTTAGAGAACCAATTGTATCTGTTCTGAATATGAAACTTAATACTCAAGAGAGGGGAGAGGACTTGGCAAATGGAACAAATTTGGTTTCGGAAGCTTGCCTATTTAACATTTTTATATACTGACATTCGTTAGAAACATCACATCGGTTTCCATAAAACAAGAATGCAGCCGACATGGCTTTACAGTGAAACTGATGTGAGAGGGGGGTGAGGGGGAGGGGGGAGGGGAGTGGGGAGGAAGGAAATAAGTTGAGGGTAAAGATAGAATTAAGGATTGGAAATTATGTACAATCGTTAAATACAAAAAGAAATTATGTACAATCATTAAACGACCATATGTACAATCAGAAACTGGGACAATATGTACAATCGGAACTGAGACAATATTATGTACAAGCATTAAGCGAGAGGTTTGGAAGTTATGTACAATCGTTAAAAGTGAGAGGACATTATGTACAATCCTTAAAGGACAATATGTACAGTCAAAACTGTGAAACATTATGTACAATCATTAAATGTGAGAAGCTGGTATGGGAGGAGATGGTAAAGGGGAAGATTGCCATGAGGGTACATTGAAAGTAACATTATTACAGGATGGGAAGTATTATGGAGGGGATGCTATAGAATGAAACACTGAGGTAAGGGGGTGTGGGAAATGTTGAGTTTGAAAATTGCAGTTACAGGGGGGAGTGAAAAAGGGGGGGGGAGGATAAAGGGAAGTTAAGGGATTATGTACCTTGAATAGATAAGAGGGGTGAGAGGAGGGTGGGAGGTGAAAGATTTTAAAGTAAGGTGGAGGGATTAGGAATTGCAGGGGGGTAAGGAAAATTCAGAAGTTTATCTGGTAGGGGGTGGCATAGTTAAGGAGGGGGAGATAGGTATCAGGTGTAGGCATGCGTGAACAGCCAAGTTTTAAGTTTTTGTCTGAATTTTTTTGGGCAAATTTCTAGGTGTATGTTGGTGGGCATGCAGTTCCAAAGTGTAGGTCCAGCTAAGGATAGAGAGCATTCTTTGGTAAATGTGAGATGAAAGAGTTTGGGGGAAGGGGTGTACATGGTTGCAAGATAGGGTGTTCTGGTGGGTCTTGTAGTGGAGCGTAGCTGAAGAGCGTCACTAAACCAGAGCATATTTGGGTTGTGGATGGCTTTGTGTATGAGAGTTAGTGTCTTAAAATGAATTCTTGAGGCGATGGGGAGCCAGTGGAGTTGTTTGAGAATTGAGGTGATATGTTCCTTTCTGCGGGTGCCGGTCAATATGCGCACAGCGGCATTTTGTAGTAGCTGCAAGGGGGCTATAGTGTTTTTAGGAAGACCTAAGAGTAGAGCATTTGAGTAGTCTAGTTTGGATAGGATGAGAGACTGAAGGACTGTTCTAAAATCGTTGAGGTGCAGGATTGGCTTAAGTTTTTTGAGTGTGTGGAGCTTGAAGTAGCATTCTTTGAGGGTGGAGTTAATGAATTTCTGTAGGTTAAATTGAATGTCTAGGGTAACACCTAGGTCTCGTACAGTTTGTGAGAAGGCTGAGAGGGATGGGGGTGTGTTGGTGGACGTGAGTATAGTGTTGAGGTGGAGGGGTGCGACGATCATGAGTTCGGTTTTATTAGTATTTAGTGCTAGGTTGAGTTGAGTGAGTAGGCTGTTGATGGAAGAGAGTGTACTTTCCCATTTTTTTAGTGCACTGGATAAGGAGTCTGTGATTGGTATGAGAGTTTGCACATCGTCGGCTTATATGAAATGCGGGAGTCCGAGATTTACAAGGAGATGGCAGAGGTGCAAGAGGTAGATGTTAAAAAGTGTGGAGGAAAGGGAGAAGCCTTGGGAGTACGCCTTGTGTTATGCTGATGGGTTTGGATTTGTGATTTCCAATTTTGGCTTTGAATGTCTGTTACTGATCTATAATTTGAACCAGAGGAGTAGGATCCCAGAGATGACAATTTCAGACAGCCTTTCGATTAGGGTGTGGTGGTTGATAGTGTCAAAGGCTGTAGAAATGTCTAATAGAGCTAATATGTATGTGTGGCCCTTGTCCATGCCTCTGAGGATGAAGTTGGATAGGGAGGTCAAGAGTGTTTCAGTACTGAAATGCTTACCAAAGCTGTGTTGTGATGGGAAGAGAAAGTGGTGCTGTTCTAGGTAGTTAGTTAGTTGTGTGTTAACGGTTTTTTCAAGAACTTTAGCTAGGAAGGATAAGTTGGAAATGGGGTGATAGTTAGATCTGCTGGGTCAAGTTTTGGTTTCTTTAGTATAGGTTTTACCATGGCTAGTTTGAGTTGGTTAGGTACATTTCCAGTGGTCATTGAATTATTAATGATGTGGCTATGGGTTGGGCAATGGTGTTTGGAATGGATAAGAGGACTTTGGTAGGGATAGTGTCTGATGGATGGGTAGAGGGTCTCATTTTCTTTAGTATTGAGATAATTTCTGTGGCAGATGTGGTCTCGAAGATATTCATGTTGGTGTCGGAGGTTTTTGGGGGGATTTTGAAGGGAGTAGTGGAGGTAGGAAAGCGCGTAGTGAGCTTAGTTATTTTATTGTGGAAGAATTGAGCAAGTTCGTCACATTTGGTTTTGACTTCTTCGCAATGTGTAGTCTTTAGTGACATTCTAGTTAAGTCTGTTACGAACGAGAAAAGGGCTTTGGGGTTGAAATGAAAGTTGTGTATTCTGGTGGCGTAATAGTCTCATTTGGTTTTGAGAGTGTTCAATCTGTATGCTTGTAGTAGGGTTTTGTGTTTTGCCAGTTGTCGGGGAGGGTTCTTTGCGCCACTTCTTTTCTTGTGTTTGTGTTTCAAGGTTTTTAGTTCTGGCGTGTACCATGGTTGTTTTGTTTTTACGGATGTAAGTATTTATTTTGTTTTTAATGGACATAGTTTGTTGGCTGTGTCATTGGTGATGTGATTCCATGAAGTGATGGCAGATTCGGGGTCTGTGAGGTCTAGTTTTTTAAGATTGTCAGTGAGAGCATCTATAAGGTCATCTCTAGGTCACAGCTTTCTGAATTGGATTGTTGTTTTTATGTTGGATTGTTTAATGGTATTTTTTAAGGATCAAATTGCTTTGATGAGGAAATGGTCAGATCAGGGTACTGGAGTATATGTGGGGGGTTTGGGTGGAGAAGGGAATTTGTGAAGATTAGATCGAGGGAGTGGCCTGTTCTGTGGGTGGGGTTAGTTATGATCTGTTGGAGGTCCATGGCGTGGAGAGAGGTTAGAAGCGATTCGTAGCTGGATCCAAAACTGCTCACGATAGTTTAATTTAACTGACAAATCTCCCTCTCCAGTCAGTAAATACTCTATTACCATCCATTATAATTTATCAAATGCATGTTTGAACTCAATGCAATGTGCCACAATTGGTGCTGTCAAATTCAAAGTATTTAATAGTGAATGATGTTCCATAATTCTCAATGTTACTACTCTGCTGGTATGCCCAACATAAACCTTGGGGTACGACATATTATTACATAAATGACAGTATTGGTTAGACAATCAATGTCATATTTCCTCCTAACAGTATACCCCGTAACTGGGTCCGTCCAGGTTGCACCTTTAATTGTATGATCACATACAGTGCACCGACCGCACCGTCTGAGTTCCCTCTGTGGTAGGAACAAAATCTCTCAACCTGGAATGGACCAGCTGGTCCCTGATGTTATGTCCTCTCCTGGTGGCTATTAACGGTACCTCCTGGAATATCTCATGTAGAGCCTATGTGCCAGTGCTTTTTGATTGAAGCTATAATAGCTCCTGTAAACGTGCTGTGAGGCAACACACACACCATATCTGATTACTTCAAAAAATTTTCATTTGTGGGCATAGAAGTTGTACAAAAAATACACATGTCATCATTGCAGTGAAATTTAAGAAAATTATAGGTTGGGTTTATGAGTATATGATGGTTTCAAATTTGAACCCATACCAATGATCTTGAAAACATTGGGTGATTAGGCAGATAAACGGGCCTGTTATGAAGACCAAAGTTCCCTTCTTGGGTTGTGTGTGCGCTGTTTGAAGATAATACAAAGTGCTTTAAATTTTATCCTACTATCATTGTGGAAGCAGTAGAGCTTATAAGGGATCGACTTCACGTGGTTGCTGGGCTTGACCCCTGTCAAAAGCGTTGCTGCTATGTTTTGCAACAGCTGGAGGTGCTTTGATGCTATGCTGTGGAATACTTTATTTTTCGATGTTTCTATTCTTTAAAGTGATTTCTTTTAATTCTCTGTATTGAGCACACAGTTTTGGCTTTTTTTTTGTTTTTTTAGAATCTTTATTGAAACTATTATAAATCAGTGTGGAAAAAAGGGTAACCATCCATGCATGGCACATTACAATGTAAAGAAAAATCAGTCAAGGTGGCATTAGTAAAGTAAGCAAACATGTTTTACCAGTCAGGTTAAATGCACACCATTGAATAAGATGTTTCAGAAAATGCTAAGCAAAGCAAAGTGTATCCTGTCAGAACACATAGCAAGTGAGGGCATTCCGCAAAGTGTCTTTGTTCCTCAGGAACAGACACCCATGTGGCCAGGACGCTTTGGTAAATTTTTCATTTTAAGAGAGTGTTTTTTAGTCCCTCCCCCTCTACTGTTAAGATGGGCGCCCACATTCTTGGTACATTTTGGTATCTGTCTCTTACATAAAATGCAGTCCTCTCCGTTGTGAACACTTTCCACATTATTAGAAACCAACTATTCACTGAAGGGCTGGTCCTGGATTTCCAGAAGTAAGCAGCATAAAGTTTGGGAGTCTAATGAGATCCCTCCTCCCTGTGAAGGCACAGACCGTTCACTGTATTTCCCTAAGAAGAAGGTCTGCGGATTAAAGGGAAGACTAATTCCTGTAAATTGGATGCAGAGGAGTATTTCTTGCCAGTATAATTGTAGAAAGGGACACAGCCACCACACATGAACAAAGGAGCCCACCTCCCCCAGTCCTTCCAAGCCTTGCAGGCTTTGGAGAGCTTCATTTTATGCAACCTGACTGGCATGTATAATACCATTGGTACAACATCTTATACCTATTTTCTCCTAGCTGTCATGCAAATAGCTTACTCAAGTGAATCTCCATATAATCCAGTTACAATCTTCACCAATATCTTTGATCATATTTTGACCACACAGAGTTTTTTTCTGGAATCGTATTTTACTTAACATTTCTGCTGGTCCACTATATTGGCATTTAAACATTTGGTCAGCGAGTGATTTGAATCCTGACTTGTATCCTGACATCAGAATCTGGTATGGCTTACTACAGCTTGCAATACCCAACACAACACAACAGGGAATCCTGTAACTAATAACACTTATTTGTTATCACATATACTGTATAAACATGTTCTAATTAATAACATTTGTCATATCTATTCTTTAGTTTCACAACCAGTAAACAATTTATTATATTGCACTTTTCATAATACCCCTCCTAGGTCTTCTTCAGGGGAAATCTTATATCACTTCTTATTTTTGACCATATGCTTTTCTCTCACAAACGGGTTTTTAAGTCACCGCATGTCCGGACCCATAATAACACCGTTTCTCAATAATATCTGAACACCTCCAACTCCACTGCTTGATATCACTTTATGAGAACTCCAACAATATATCACATACCCGATACTCAACCCGGTCTTCACAACCACGCCGCATAGTACACTTGAATCTAAAAAACAAATTTCCAAACATCGACTTTTTTCTATCTTTCACTAAGCAAGGAGATTACCGCTGCCGACCGCCATCCAACTGACTTATTTATTTATTTTATTTAACATTTTTATATACCGGAATTCATGTAGCAAAGTTACATATCATTTCGGTTTACAATATAACAATTAACATGCATATAAGAATGCGGTTACATCGAACAGGTAGGATAACTTCCAATATGGAAGTCAGTTGGATGGCGGGGCCCTATGAGGGTGAAACAAGGAGTCTTGTTGGGTGAACTACTTTAATCAGTCCAGTGGAAAGTACAGGAACATCGTTGGAACAAGGAAATGAGTATATATTTAGGAGGGAATTGCTTTACCAATTAATAGATATAGATCATTGGGTGATATATACAGACCATCGGGGCAGGTGGGGTCATATTTTATGGGGATTGGGATTTTTAGAGGAGTGAGTGATGAGTGTATGTGACTATTATGATATTAGTGGGTTAGGGTTGAGGGTATGTATTGTTATTATTGAGGGCATGTTCGGACATTTTGTATAATCAATTTAGTGTATATATATATATATAATTTGAAGGTGAGGGTATATGTATATGGTGATATGTACTGTCTCTTATGATGCTGCTATAAGATTGCGTATGTAAAGTTTATTTTATGTATTATGAAAAGTGCAATATAAATTGTTTACTGGTTGTGAAACTAAAGAATAGTTATGACAAATTTTATTAATTAGAACATGTTTATACAGTATATGTGATAACAAATAAGTGTTATTAGTTACAGAATTCCCTGTTGTGTTGTGTTGGGTATTGTGGTCATTGGGGGATCGGTGAGTTCTCTCATAGTTGTTGTGCCAGATTACTACAGCTTTCAGCCATTCTCTATAAAGGAGTGCCCTAACCTCCTCAACTGATGCATAGTTACTTTCCTAAACCTTAGCTATGTTAAAAAAAAAAAAAAAAAAAAAATGTACGAGAGGCATCTGTACCTTGAGCATGTCATATAATCTTAATTATGCTCAGCCTGTTTGCTCTTTTTCTCTTTGGCTATTTGTTTCCTTTGCTGTTTTGCTTGTATTTTGTCTACGTACATATTTTTGTATATAATTCATGTCTCATCCTCTGAGATTCATGGAGTGAACATAAGAACATACCCTTTGACTATCTTTGGTTTTGGCCAGATGCCCAGTTGCTCTCTTGGGTTCCAGGATGTTCCTCATCCTTTACTTGTCCTTAATTTTAATTTACTTGGTGGCATTTTTAGTATCTTCTAATCAGTTTCACTGCTTATATATAATTCCTTTCTTTCCTACCCTTCTGTCTCCAGACATCCATGGACCCTTGCACTCTAGCATAGATCGTGTCTTTGACAATGTCCAGATATGTAAACCCATTGCGGCTACTTTTTTTTTTTTTAAATAAGAAATAAGAAATTTTAAATAAGAAAATTACAGTAAAGCAATTTAGTATTGCTTTACTGTAATTTTGGTTATCCAGTAACAGCTCGGTGGATTCATACAGATTATTCTTTTACTCTTAGGGTTGAATTTTCAGTATTCTCTTTGAAAAGGAACGGGGGCTTGAAGCATGCTGCTTGTAGTTAGTAACATCCATTAACTTATTCAGTTTCCTCTAGAGCCTATACCTGCATAGACAGACAATATCTCCATCATATTATTATTCAAGTCTTGCCCAGCAGACTGGCACAATTTCCATTCCCTAATTAAAGGAGACTGTAATAAAACTGCATAAAATGTAGTATAGAACTTTGTGAAATTCATTAAGCATCTTGTTGAGCAGCATAAAGTGTAATTGTCTTTAATTGTGCTATCCTAATAACAGCAGCTTCACAGATTTGCATATGTGATGTGATCTAACCATGTGCTGCACTGAAGGTACTTTCTGAGCTGCCAGTTAAGACTTTGAATCCTTGAACTAGCTGCTAAGTAACTAGGCAGATATGCTGCATGTCTGTATTAATCTCAAATTTTGAACCCTTTCTGATTGCTGCACATTTGGTCACATGCTGTCTCCCATAATGCACTATACAGATAAGCATCCCATAGTAACATTCCTTAGAAGGTTTCCCTTATTTGGCAGCCCATAAGTTACATTTCTTAAATTATAACAGCAGTGCCTTTTACTCCCAGTAGAACTACATTTGTCTCAGGTAGGACAAACCTTCTCTAGATACAAGGCCTATAGCCTCATTAGAATGTTGAATCCCTGTCTTAGCAAAAGGAAGCAAAGAGAATGCTAAGGGGTTATTAGGAAAGGAATGGAGAATAAAACAGAGAATTACATGCCTGTATCGCTCCATGGTGTGACCTCATCTTGAGTATTGTGTGCAGTTCTGGTCACCACATCTCAGAAAAGATATAGCAGAATTAGAAAAGGTACAGAGAAGGGCAACCAAAATGCTAAAGGGGATGGAACAGTTCCCATGAGGAAAGGCTAAAGAGGATAGGATTCTTTAGTTAGGAGAAGAGATGATTGAGAGGAGATGTGATAGAGATCTAAAAAATGATGAGTGGAATGGAATGATTAAACTTTAATCAGTTGTTTACACTTTTGAACAGTACAAAGACCAGGGGATACACAATGAAGTTACTGGGAAATACATTAAAAACTAATAAGAGAAATAAAAATTATTTGATGCATAATTAAGCCCTGGAATTAATTGCCAGAGGATGTGGCGAAAGTTATTAGTGCAGCTGCATTTAAAAAAAGGTTTGGACAAGTTCCTGAAGGAAAAGTCCATTAACCATTATTAAGGTGGAGTTGCAGATATTCACTGCTTATCCTTGGGATAGGCAGCTTAGAATCTATCTACCCCTTGGGGGTCCTGCCAGGTACTTGTGATCTGGTTTGGCCACTGTTAGAAACAGGATACTGGGCTTGATGGACCTTTGGTCTGACCTATTATGACAAGTCTTATGTTCTTATGAAGGATGTTACATTCCAGTAGATTTCTGGGGTGATATGTACATGTGATATTCCAGTAGGAGGAGGTCCATTACCTGCTTTTAATTAAGTTGACTTATATAATAACCACCGCTATTATTAGCAACGGTAACATGGAATAGACTTAGTTTTTGGGTACTTGCCAGGTTCTTATGGCCTGGATTGGCCACTGTTGGAGACAGGATGCTGGGCTTGATGGACCCTTGGTCTGACCCAATATGGCATGTTCTTAGATTCTTAGCGCCCAATAAGAACTTAAGAAGTTGCCATACTGGATTAGACCGAGGGTCCATCAAGCCCATCAAGCAGCTAGTTTCTAACAGTGGCTAATCCATATTACAAGTACCTGGCAAGTACCCAAACATTAAGTAGATCCCATGCTACTAATGCCAGTAATAGCAGTGGCTATTCCCCAAGTCAACTTGATTAATAGTAGTTAATGGACTTCTCCAGGAACTTATCCAAACCTTTTTTAAACCCAGCTACACTAACTACCTTAACCACATCCTCTGGCAACAAATTCCAGAGCTTAATTGTGATTTCAATGAAACAATTTTCTCTGATTTGTTTTAAATATGCTACTTGCTAACTTCATGGAGTGCCCCCTAGTTCTTCTATTATCCAAAAGAGTAAATAACTGATTCACATTTACCCGTTCTAGACCCATCATGATTTTATAAACCTCTATCATATCCCCCCTCAGCTCTCTCTTCTCCAAGCTGAATAGCCCTAACCTCTTTAGCCTTTCCTCATAGTGGAGCTGTTCCATCCGCTTTAGCATTTTGGTCGCCCTTCTCTGTATCTTCTCTAGTGCAACTATATCTCTTTTGAGATGCGGCGACCAGAATTGTACCCAGTACTCAAGGTGCAGTCTCACCATGGAGCTATACAGAGGCATTATGACATTTTCCGTTTTATTCACCATTCCCTTCCTAATAATTCCTAACATTGTTTACTTTTTTGACTGCCAAAGCACACTGAACCAACGATTTCAATGTACTATCCACTATGATGCCTAGATCTTTTTTTCTGGTGGTAGCTCCTAATATGGAACCTAACATCATGTAACTACAGCATGGGTTATTTTTCCCTATATGCATCACTTTGCACTTGTCCACATTAAATTTCATCTGCCATTTGGATGCCCAATCTTCCAGTCTTGCAAGGTCCTCCTGTAAATCACAGTCTGCTTGTGATTTAACTACTCTGAATAATTTTGTATCATCTGAAAATTTGATAACCTCACTCGTTGTATTTCTTTCCAGATCATTTATAAATATATTGAAAAGTAAGGGTCCCAACACAGATCCCTGAGGCACTCCACTGTTCACTCCCTTCCACTGAGAAAATTGTCCATTTAATCCTACTCTCTGTTTCCTGTCTTTTAGCCAACAATTTCTGGGGCAAGACTTCCTTTGGGTAAATCCATGTTGGCTGTGTTCCATTAAACCATGTCTTTCTATATGCTCTGTGATTTTGATCTTTAGAATAGTTTCCAGTATTTTTACTGGCACTGAAGTCAGGCTCACCTGTCTGTAGTTATATGTGGCTATTTGCTAAGCATATTTCCCATGAACACAAAATAGGCCCCAATGGGGAGTTGATTACTGGATGTAGCTGAGAGAGAACTTATCTCCTGAAAGTAAGGGTAAGATGGCATTTCAAAACTTCCTAATACTGTGAGAAGGAGAGAATACTTTACAGCTTTACCTCTCTTGGGTAACTAGGTGCATGGGATCCACAGAAACTCTTGGTTGATGGGATTTCTAGGGCAGAGTTTCTCAACCATGTCCTCTGGACATACTCAAGTCATTTGGGTTTTTGGAATATCTACAAAAAATATGCTTGAGAAATTTTCATGTGCTGCCTCTCCTTGTATGCAGATCTATCCTATGCATATTCATTATGGATATCCTGAAAACTACTGGCTAGATGTGTCATGGACAGGGTTGAGAAACACTGCTTTAGGATACCATTCTCTGAGAACAGCGATCAGGAATGTCCTGTAATTATATTCTATTGATTTATGGATGGCTAGGTGGTAATCATCTTAATTTGACTGAGTGGGATGGAGTCAAGTGCAAATTGCTGAGTACCAGATTAAACCTGCTTTATAACAATTCAGAGAGTGAAGACACATCGGAGACTAATGCATGCATTGTTCTTGGTTGTTAGGGAAATGTTGCATAACAAGAGTAAAGATTTTGGGAGGAGTGTATCTATGACCATCGTGGACAGACCTGTCAATGGACTGTAAATAGTTTCTCTTTCATTAGACTTTTTCTTCTGTCTTCATTTGACTCAGTGGACTGTTATGAGAACAAATCAACTTTTTGTGTGTTGTGCATGATTTGAGGAGAGTCAGAACTGTGGTTTACTAGTTCTCTCCTGTAGGGTCAGGGCCGGTGCTGTATTTGAAATGGCTTCTAGAGTAGAAGAGAGTCTGTAAAGGATTCTAGGAACATGGGCCCTTGTGGAGCGAGTACCAGTTCCTATCTGCAATCTTGCCAATATAACTCTCGATCTCCGTTACCTGCGATAACGTCTAGGACAGAAGGGAGTCTTCAGAGCTCAAGGAATGTAGGCCTTCTTGGAGCTAGTACCGATTCCTATCTACAATACAACTCACTGTGTTCACGTCTGCGATCGCTTCCAGGCAATGAGGAGTCTTCCGAGTATGCAGGGACGTAGGCCTTCGAGGAGCGAGTACCGGATCCCATCTTGGCAATCTGAAATCAAGAAGAGAGAGCAGAGCCCCCGTGGAGCGGGTAATCCTGGTAAATTTGAAAAGGCCGAGTAGTGGAGAAGGATTCCCCTAGCTGACTCGGATCGTTGTTGGAAGTATTGTGGACTGCCGAAGCAAGTCCTGTTGGAGTTCCTTGCTAACTCGTTAGAGGTTAGTAAACAAAGACCTTTTAAAGTGGAAATGGATGACTTCACTATGGGGGGACGCCCCCGAGGTTCACGCCCTTGCTGGTACAAAGTCTGGAGCGTGTGCGCCCTTACGTCATCAGGAACATGGCGGATCCGTAGTGTCAAGCCAGCCTGGGGACACCGGGACCAAGAGGCAGGGAGAAGCCGCCGCGGCATCTGTCCATCAGAGCCGAAGGGAGTCGCTCCCAAGGTAGAGAGGGAGGAGCGAGGGGCAAGAAGAGGCACGAACGCAACAGGGGCATTATGAACTCGGGGTGAGGTTTGGGGGTGGGTTCAGGGGGCAGTTTTACATGCACAGTCATATGTATGAACAGAACAGTTACCATCAGTGAAGATTTAATGTGATTTGGCATGATGAAAGGTAAAAGAAAAGTAGATTTGTACCATGTTCTTTCTACCTAGCTTGATGCTCATCTGCAATCAAGGTAGGTAGAGAGTAAAGGTTGTTCTGTGGTATAATTCCAATTTGTGTGCTGCGAAGCAAAATCTCTGTAAATTAAAACGCGCCTGGAGAAAGGACCCCTGTGGATAATAGAACCTTATGTTTTTTACTGACTTAAAATATAAGATGCTTGTTGATAAGAAATCTTTTTTATTTTTCTGTAAAGATACCGGAGGCCAAAGGCATTTGTCGTATTTTATTTTTGATTGCAAAGTGATTGACCTCATGCAGGTCATCAGTTAACGATACCAATATAGCCGCTGATCTGAACCTCTGCAAAGAATTTGCCTCATTTTATTAAAAGGTGTGAAATAGTTCAGTTTATTTGCTGTCTCACTGTTAAACTAGGTTCTGAATCTACAGCCCCTCTGCCTATTCTATGGGATTGTTTTGCTCTAGTATCCCCTGATGAGATCATTAACATCACTAAATTGAATCCCTGTTTTTGCCTTCTGATTAGATGCCCTACTACTCTCTTAAAGGTTTTACATCAGGACTTAGAGTCAGCAGGTTGCAAAGATTGTCAGTCTCTCCTTAACAGAAGGAGTGATGCCCTCACTTTTGAAAAGAGCCTCTGTCAGGCTTTTACTTTATTAAAAAACAAAAAAAAAACCCTCCCTTGACCCTACAATTTTTGCTACTTATCAACCCATTTCCTTATTGCCGTTTTTAATTGTTGAAAATACTGCAGAACTTTTATCCTGTGACTCCATGCCCTCTTTGCCACTCCTGCACCAATTTGATCCGTCCTATCATTGTGATATAATTTGTACCCTGGTATCAGTGTCCATTTGTTATCCTCCTTCCACTACGTCTCTGAGATGCACTTCTTCATCCAGTGCTATACACTCTAACTCTCTCATCTTATTTTTTACACTTATAACATTTGTATACAGACATTTCACAGTATGTATTTTGTTTGAATTAACATGCTTATCAGTTGAGAGGGGTAATTTGGAATATTTGAACTCTGTCTGCTCCTTATTTAACAGCACCTAGGCCACTTTTGCATTTATTGCAGCCTCTTTATCTGGAATCTCTAATTTCCCTGTTAGTATCCTTCAAAGATACATCATGCCAACTATGTGCTCCTAACGACTGTCTGCTTTCCCCTGTTATCTAGTTTAAAAACTCTATCTCCTTTTTAAAGGTTAGTGCCAGTAAACCTGGTTCCACCCTGGTTAAGGTGGAGCCCATTCTTTCGGAAAAGACCTCCTTTCCCCAAAATATTGCTTAGTTCTTACAAACTTAAAGCCCTGTTTCCTGCACCATCTCATCCACTTGGTAGTTTGCTTGCCTATGGGATCCTGCACATGTATCGAGGAAGCATTTCAGAGAATACCTAAAATCCTAAATTTGGCTTCCAGAACCTCCCTTCTGCACCTTCCTATGTCATTGGTGCTCAAGACAGCTGACTCCTTCCCAGCACCATCTAAAATCCTGTTTATATGATGCATGAGGCCTGCCACCTTCGCACCAGGCAGACAAGTTACCAAGCGATCTTCACACCCACCAGCCACCTACATATTCCTATTGATCGAATCACCACCTGCAACAGCCATCCTAGTCCTTCTCCCCTGGGTATGGGCCCCTGGAGACATATCCTTGATGTGAGAGGATACTACAGGAGTGCTTCCTGACATACCAAGATGATGCTCTCCTTCCAGGTGACCTTTGTCCTCCAAGGCAGCACAGGGACTGCCTGAGTGGAGGTGGTAAATGTGGATCAATGAGTAGATGCTTACAGCCAACAGCTGTGGAGAAAAGCTTTCTATTAAATGCTATCTATAACAAGGCATACCTTATGGAGAATGCGATGAGAGACTGAGTACTACTCAAAACACCGGTATAAAACTCTCTCAAATGACTTTACTGATGAGATATTATATAGCATTTACACGTATACATTTCCAGCCCCTAAACTAGGTTACACAGTTGTTTATAGTAAAAAGCCAATCACAAAATACAGCCATTCAGATTGTCAAAATTTCTAATGTGCTCTCGCTGTGTATGCAAAGGTTATCTATGGGCCTGAAGTGCCAGCACGACCTTGATGTTTCTAAACATAACTTCTGTAACCCCGTGATCCAGTACTTTTCTGCCTCTACAGCATTTTCTATCTAACATCTCCCCTTCTGTGTCTGCCTGCCTAGCAAAAACAAAGCACAAAACTGAAGCAAAAAATGTTACTTGTTAAAAAATCAAAAAACTTAGGAGAACAAAAATAATGACACTTGTGACATCAAAAAGTGTTCCACTGCTTCTTCACTGCTCTTGATCTCAAGTTGGGCCTGCAATAGGGACTGTGAACACGTACATCAGTGAAACTGCTCTACCATATCCCTGAAGTTCTCCTTTATATACTTCTCTGTCTCCCTTAACTCCTCCAGGTCTGCCACTCTGGCCTCCAGAGATCAGACACGTTCTCTGAGGGCTTGGAGATCCTTTCACCTACTGCACCCATACAAATTCTCACCAACTATTAGATAATCATACATGTGGCACTCTGTGCAAAAGACTGGATAACCCCCCTCTTGTTACTGGACTACTAAATGCATCTTAATTTTATTGGAGTTCTTAGCAATTTAACATTTCTAAGGGAATATGACTGTTTTATACCTAATTTAAGTAACTCTAGTTTATTGGTTTATTTTATATTTGTCAGTAATTGACAGTCAAAATATTACAAATATAGTAATCGACTTTTATAAATGCCTGGTTACAAACCTATTGTCTCTTGTTTTGAAATAATTCCTTGTTAGTGATTCAACCCTGCTGTTGTAAGGGGTGACGGGGCATGTGCCTTCTGCTCCTCTCCTGGAATTGTGCAGTCTGTGGGAGCTGAAGCCTGGATGGCTTGCGGTGTCCTCTGGAGTCCTCTGCGGGGCTTTTGCGAGAAGTATGCAGATTAGCCTTCCGGTCCTGTCCTGTCCTGCTGTGAACCATGGCCTGGTTGGATATACGCAAGCATATTAGGCTTCCTGGACCTTTTGCAAGTTAATTTGATTACCAGGCTCTGGCGAGCTTGCTGGGTCCTGTGAAAACCTGAGCTGCCTGGACACATTATCTCATGACCACCTTATTGACAGGAATAAAGGGCTAGATTTTAAAAGCCCTGCACACGTAAATCCCGGAGGATTTACGCATGCAGGGCACTCGCGCGCTGGTG
The DNA here is from genome assembly GCF_901001135.1 of Rhinatrema bivittatum. Lineage (NCBI taxonomy): Eukaryota > Metazoa > Chordata > Amphibia > Gymnophiona > Rhinatrematidae > Rhinatrema > Rhinatrema bivittatum. The sequence goes on along the minus strand of NC_042615.1, from coordinate 255,816,689 downwards.
GCCTATTTTGCATAGGGCACCAGCGCGTGCAAAGCCCCGGGACGCTCGTAAGTCCCGGGGCTTCATGGAGGGGGCATGTCCGGGGGCGTGGTGATGGTTTGGGGGCGGGCCGGGAGGGCGGTCCCAAGTCCCCCGGCACTGCAGCCTGTGCCGGGGGATGCGAGGCGGCACGCGCAAGTTACGTCTGCTTCAAGCAGGTGTAACTTGCCCAACAAAGGTAGGGAGGGGATTTAGGTAGGGCCGGGGGGTGGGTTAGGGAGGGGAAGGTGGGGGGATGCGGAAGGAAAGTTCCTTCCGAGGCCGTTCCGATTTCGGAGCAGCCTCGGAGGGAACGGAGGCAGGCTGCGCGGGCTGCCGATTTTGCACAGCCTTGCACGCGCCGACCCCGGATTTTATAAGATACGCGCGGCTACGCGCGTATCTTATAAAATCCAGCGTACTTTTGTTCGCGCGCGAGTACTTTTTAAAGATCTAGCTCAGCGTGTGAGTGTTTACCCATCCTCTGCTGGCAGTCCTGTGACAGACCCTGTCATCAATTCCTTAAGTTTTTCCAGGTACCAGGAGACCTAATAAAGAAGCTGTGGGGTCAATGTGTCCAGATCAAATTGATAGGACTTCGGCTGTACAAACTTGGGAAAGGAAATGTCCTCTGGGGGGAACATTTTGTTGTCTAGTTGTGGAGAAGGTTCTAAAGGTTAGATTGGCGAGATTTTTCTCTTCAATACTACTCTCAAGAGAAAAGTCAGGTTTAGAAATATCAGATTCTGACTCTAAAAGTTGAAGAGGAATCTAAGGATGGATCAGCAGGGGCAGAGTAGGACACAGAGTACAGGTTCATGAGGTGATGGTGAGTGGCAGTGCTGAAAAAAATTAAACTTAGAAAAAATGTCAAAAACCCTAACTAGCATGCTGAGCTGCGTTATGGTCTGGGACATGTCCTTTTTCTTACAATAGAAAAAGAAAAAGCTGAGCTAGACTGCTGGTCTAGCTGCACATGGGAAAACTCAAGAAGCATCCTCTGTGCTGGCCCAGGATCAAGACAGTCATGTGATACATAGTCAGTAGTGATTTGTCCAGCTAAGTTTGAACTTAGCCGGACAAATCACTGGTTGTCAGGAACAGACAGGTGGGATTTAAAAATCCCACCTGTCTGTTCCTGACAACCAGGCTAGTTGTTGGTTGGCTATACACTTACTTGGATATGTCAGGGGTGGTCCTGGGGCATTCTGCGACAGTGTGTCATTATCCAGCTAAGTCAGCCAGATAATACTGATGGAGAGCAATCCTAAAGTTAGCCAGATACATTTTTCCAACTATCTTTTAGACATCAGAGTATATTCAGTGGGTTCAGGAGACCCAGCACCAGCGCCACTGAATAGCCCAGCTAGGTTTATCTGACTAATTTTTCCAGCCACCTAGCAGCTGAAAATGGACCTCATAAATTTCTTCTTTTGAACATGTAAATTAATTTTCCATTTACAAACAGGAATTACATTTTTTTTTTAAAGTTAAGACCAACAGATAGAATTATTTTGAGGGCTATTACCAGTGCCCTGAGCAATTTATAGGCCCATAGATACTTGATTCCTGCGGGCCTGAAAACTGATTTTCAAAGAGAAATGCCCCATGAGTTTCCCTTTGAAAATCTGTGGCCCAGTGGGGACCATGGCTACAGAAATACCCACAGAATTTGCGAATACAAACTCTTCATCAAGAAGTGTGCTCGGGAGTTAAACTCCCTGTGTGTACTTTGCAAGGATATCTGAGGAGAGGAAGCAGTTTGTAAAGGTCTTCTCTGCAATGAACTGATGTTTTCAAAAGGATTCTCCAGGAGTAAATTGTTTCCTTTAGCATTTATTTATTTAAAAAAAAAAATACCAGTTAGGCTAGATTCAAAGCGGTTTACAAATCAACAATCATAAAAATATAAAAACAATAACAAAATCGTAAATACTCTTCATCAGCTTCTGTCCTTTGAAATTGTGTACTCCTCCGTTATGCAGCATTCACAGATGCACTTCATTTGTGATTAAAGCCATCTAGTTACCGCTTATGGATACAGCTCCTAGATACTGGCTACTGTACATACAGATGAGAACATTTTTTGTTTCTATGGCTACTGTTTAAAATTAGAAAATGTATGGTGTCATCCATATGCATTTTATTAAACAATAACAATTCATTCCTGTTTTGCAGTTCTCTTGTATTGTTTGCCTGTATTGCTTGTCAGCTATTGGTGTGTATTTATTTAGCTTATTTTCCACCTATTGCAAATTCATCATTCTGAGTGGATTACAAGAGCACATCCATAATATTAAAATAACAAACCAAAAACAGTTATAACATAAAACAAATAAGAACACATCCTTAGTCAAACACTTGACAAAATAAGTGGACTGTCAGTTTCTTTTGGAATATCTATTTCCCAGTCTCATGGAGTTCTAATGGTATGGCATTCCAAAGGGTGGGCCCCATCACCGAGAAGGCTCACCTGTGGGTATCCTGAAGACAGGCCCCCTTCACAAAGGGGACCACCAACAACTTTTTATCAGTTAAACGCAGTGTCCGGCCAGGGATATAAGCAAACACTATATCCTGTAAATATTGCGGTCCTCTGATTACAATAAAAAAAAAAAAAAATTAAGAGCCTTGAAACTGAATTAGAGCCACAGCCTGCCAATGCAGCTGGCACTAAGGAGGTGAAAAGTGTTTCCTGTAGATGCTGCCAACAGACCCAAACAGCTAAGTTCTGCAGCAACTGCAGAGCCTTAACATGCCCCTTAGAAACACCTTCATACAAGCATTACAATAATCCAAAGATTTCAAAACAAATGCCTACACCATAGCATGGAAGTCTCCCCAAAATAAAATATACTTTAGCTTTAATTTTGTTAGGAAGTGGGAAGAAGGAAGTGCATTCCAAAAGGATGGGCTCCACCTTAACCAGGGTGGAACTAGGCTGCTGTTGCTAACCTTTTTAAAAAGATCAGCTTTTAAACTAGAGAAAGGGGAAAGTCAACAGTCACTCAGCAGCTCATGGTTTGGAGGGAGGTATCTTCAAATTTTGCAAGAATAGTGCCCACAATAAAAAAAATTAAATAAAAGGGGGCGTGGTTAGGGTAATTTTTGAGATATCGCAACACACGCTATTTTAGCGCATTGCATAGATATTTTATCATAACACGCGTTAAATTTATTGCGCCCGTAATATTTTCACATCACAAGCTGAGAAGTTCCCAGACAGGCTTTTGCCACATTTTGGGCTGCTGCTGGCTAGAGAGGGAGAAAGAGAGAGACTTTTTATAAGGCTCTCATATAAGAAACTTTTTATACCACTGTAGGAGAGGCAACTAATAACTCAGGGTGAGGTTTTGGTGGTGGTCTAGGTTTTGGGTAGCAGTTTTACATGCACAGTCAGAGGTACGAACAGCACAGTACACATCTGTGAAGATTTGATGTGATTTGGAGTGAGGAAAGGTATACAAAGATGAGATTTGTACATTGTGCTCTTGACCTAGCTTGATAGCACTTAGATAGAGAGTGCATCTGGAGTAAAGTGATTTTGTGCAGGCTGTGACAACTTTTGTTGGACCAATGTGAATTTTATCCAAAAATATTGTACATGAGCTGTCGAGACCACTTAGGTCCTGACTTCAGATGTGAATAATATTTCTGATGTAACATCTGAAGAAGGGATCAGTGTGGTTTCTAAAGCTCAAGCACAATATTTTTTGATGATTCCTATGTTGAGCCAGTAAATTTTTTGTTTGCCAAGAATCCTGTGATTGGTATGTAATTATTCTGGGCCAGATTTTCGAACCTACGTGTGGGCATAGATTTGTGCGCGCAACCCGGCACACACAAATCTACGCCCGGTTTTATAACATGTGCACCCCCTTGCGCGCGCCGAGCCCCAGGGGAGCCCCGATGGCTTTCCCCGTTCCCACCGAGGCCGCTTCAAAATCGGAGCGGCCTCGGAGGAAACTTTCCTTTCATCTCGCCCCCCCATCCCTACCTAAATCCCCCCCACCTTTATTATTTAAGTTGCGCCGAGTGCCGGCGCTCGATCCCCCGGCTCAGTGGGCCTTCGGAGGCCTCTGGCCATGCCCCCACCCCGGACCGTCCTCGCCCCGCCACTTTTTTCGAGCCCCGGGAGACATACGCGCGTCCCGGGGCTTGCGCGTGTCACCGAGCCTATGCAAAATAGGCTCATGCATGCAGGAGGGGTTTAAAGGGTTACGCGCGTAAGTAACCCTTTTAAAATCTGCCCCTCTGTGTTCATTTTATATTTTTTTCCATTGAGAGAGGTGATAGAGGGTTAAATAATTTTGTGGAAACAAGGTGTTCCTCTCAGAGTGGAACAGAGCTGGTGAGGACCCTTTGATAAGGAACCAGAAGCACATTGCCAGGCGTGTAAGAATCCAGCAGTATGGTATATCCCCTTGGCTCTTCCAGGGTGTGTGCCTGCATGGTTAGTTCATATTGTGATAGGGGTGGACAACTCCGGTCCTCAAGAGCTACAAATAGGCCTGGTTTTCAGGATATCCACATTGAACATGTATGAGATACATTTGTATATCATGCAGGCAGTGCATGCATGATATATCTCATGCATATTCATTGTAGATATCCTGAGGCCCATTTGTGGCTTTTGAAGCCAGGAGTGGAGAGGTAGCTAAGTTGTTAAAGCAACAGTCTGCAAGCCTGGGAAGCCAGGTTCAGATCCCACTGCCACTCCTTGTGACCTTAGGCAAGTCCCTTAACCCTCCATTGCCTCAGGAACAAACAGATTGTGAGCTCTATGGGGCCATGGAAATACATATAGCACCTGAATGAATCTGCTTTGAAGCATATGAAAGGCAGAATATAAAAAGATTGGATTGGAGTTGGCCATCCCTGCATTATAAGATAATTTTGTAACAGCCCGCCAATGCCAGTGCAAGAATAATTGGCATCCTCCTTGAGGTCTCTTTTAAACTATATGCTATTTGTCTCTTGAAAATGCAGAGCAGGTTGTCTGACAAAAGGCTTGCTTTAAACATCAACAAGACTGAGGTGGTGCTTTTGGCAAGGGTGCTTCCAGACTTATTTTTTTCCTATTTTAATGTTTAACAACCATTCCATCCATATTAAACAGCAAGCTTGCGATCTGGGCATCCTACTGGACTCCACTTTTGTCCCCGCGCCCACAGATTAACTCTGGTTCAGCACTCCTATTTCAGACTGCGGCTGCTATATTTTCTTAAACCGTTCCTTGTCTTCTCTGATTTCCGGTTACTACTATTCTCAACATTTCTATAGAACTACATGACATACGCAGCGCTGTAAAAACATACAACAAGACAATGCCTGCTCAATAGCACTTGCAATCTGATAAGGCTAACATACAGGACAAGAGACTTGGGGTATTTCATAAAGAAAGGTAATGGTTAAAAAGAAAATAAAGCTAGTTTAACAAGACTAGAAGCAGACAAACAGGTCCAAGATTTAAAAGTGGTTTCACATGATGCGCCAGTTCAGGAAGACTATTCCAAGCACACGGCACAGCCAGGTGGAAAGCACGGAGTCGGGAATTGGCAGTAGAGGAGAAGGGGCACAGGTAGGAGTGACTTGTCTGATAAGCGGAGTCTACGAGGAGGGATGTAAAGATAGAGAGAGAGGAGAGGTAGTGAGGTGCTGCAGAGTGAAGGCATTTATAAGTGAGAAAGAGGAGCTTGAACTGAATGCGGGAGCGGATAGGGAGCCAATGCAGTGACTTCAGAAGAGAGGTTATGTGAGTGTAGTGACTTTGGAAAAAGGTTGTGCAGCTGAATTTAGGACAGACTGCAGTGGAGAGAGATGGCTTGCCGGGAGACCTGTGAGGAGCAGGTTGCAATAGTCCTAAGCGGGAGGAGCTGAGAGAGTGGATAAGAGTTCTGGTAGTGTGTTCAGAAAAGAGGACAGATTTTGGCGATGTTACAAAGAAAGGAATGACACGTTTTAGCAGTGTTTTGGATATGTGTAGAGAAGGAGAGAGAGGAGTCGAAGAGGACTCCAAAGTTACAGGCTGATGGGACCAGGATTACGACCATGTTATCCACAGAAACAGAGAAAGGAGGAAGCTGGGAGGTGGGCTTGGGGGAGGAAAGATAAGGAGCTCAGTTTTGGTCTTGTTGAGTTTAAGGTGGTGGCGGAACATCCAGGCCACACTGTCGGAGAAGCAGGCCGAGATAGTTACCCAATCTTTGGTTCTCTCTGCATTGGATTACTGTAATGTTTCTAGGCCTTCCACATTCAGATCTGAAAGTTCTTTAACTAATTCAGATCTGTGCTGCATGGCTGATCTCTGGCAATCCCTCACGTGAAAATATCTCACCTGTGCTGATGTCTTTATACTGCCTTCCTGTGGAGTGGAGGATCAGATTTAAGGTTCTCATTACTGTCCATAAAGCCTTGCACAACTTAACTCCCCCTAGTCGCCAACTAGTCATCCGCCAATATGCTCCAAATCGTGCCCTCCACTCCTCATCTCAGCTCCTTCTTGGAGTGCCTACGATGAAACATGCTTACCTGGCTTCTTCCAGAGAACATGTTTAGTATAGTTTGTCTGATTCTATGGAATGAATTGCCTGAGGACCTTAGAACCGAAAACGATCTGCTTCACTTTAGGAAACAACTTAAAACTCATCTTTTGCTGAAAGACAACATTGACTGCGGTCTAGGAACCTCTAAGCTTGGTTATGCAGCCACTTTGTTTCATTTTGGCTTTGTTTTACTGTGTTGTGTGCTATTTTTGTTTATTGCTGTTTGATTATATGTGTATTTTCTGTTACCTGCTGAGATTTGTGGATCAGCGGGATAGAAATCTTATAAATAAATAAAATAAACCTTCAGTCATGCATCCCCTTTCCTTTACTTACCTGTTGGTGGCAGCTCCAGCACAGTGCTCCCACCTACCAGCAGCAGTAGCTCTGGGCTTTGCACTAATGAGATTTTGCTGCCTCCAAAATTTTGGAGCTCTAGGCAACTGCCTAGTTTTTCTAATGAAAGCACTAGCCCTACAGCCCACAGAAATGTTAAATGAAATACATGCATAAATTTCACCAGTTTTCAAAGTTAAAGTACATGCATACTTAATCTTTGAAAATTGTCTGACCAAAACTACCTACAGTATATATAATTGAACCTGCTAATTCTCAGATCTTTTGGGGGGGGGGGGGGGGGGGGGGGAATTTACACACATTATTTAAAAATGCAAAAAATGTACCTATAAGTGCAAACTCTTCCCATCCTCCATCTCTTGGAATGCCTCTGTTCAATGTGAGTAAATTTATGCACATACAGGCTATGTGCACATACATTTACTTGCATATCAGGCAGGTAATTTTATAAGGGGCCATTTCTGCAGGCAAAGCACTGTTTTACTTGTAGAAATGCCTCTCAAAATTACTGTCTATAAAGCCAACAGAATCGCAGGTAAACAACTGTTCTGTGTTTTTTTTTTGTTTTTTTGCAGCATTGTTCTCAGTGGGGAGATGGGAGATTATCATGATTATTGAGTTTAATTATCACAGTTTCTTAAGGGGACCCTCTGGGCACAAGCCTTTTTAGTACCTAACACCATCTCTGCTTCTATAGCTAGAAACCAGAATATATCCCTAACAATGTTTTATTTTTATTTAATTTATATTCTGATTTTCAGCACTTCAAAGCAGATTACATTCGGGTACAGTAGACATGAACTAGAATAACTGCGTAGACTGAATGGGCAATAGTAATTTGGTAGAATGGCAAAAAAAAAAAAAGGAGCAATCTGTATCATGCTTTCCTTTTTGATGTAAAATAAATTTGCAATTACAAGTGCAGGATTTGTATTCATACTAATGCACAAAATTCATTTTCAGAAGTTAGTGGTTTGTGTATGTGTGTGGGGGGAGGGGCGCAGAGTGTAAGGGGTGAGAATGTTTGCCTAAGTGCTCCTAATTCCATGCACCAGCTCTGGAAAGGTCTTCTCGGACTAGTTGATTTTTTTTCCCTCTTGCTGGTGTGTTAGGTATATTACATAATAATTAATTTTTAATAATTCTGACTGCTTTCGTTCTTGTAGTACTGAACAAGTATGGGGTTCAGATGCAACTTATGAAAAGTTAAAAAAAAAAGGGTAGTGTATTGCATACATTTTAATAAAAATGTCAGACACTAGTTATAAAATAAATGTACAGTTTAGATGCACTCACCCTTTTTTTTTTATTTATTAAAAATGGGCTGAAAGCCAATGAGCGCTGTTTGTTATAATGCATATTTCTTTTTTTTTAATAGAATTTGACCACTTTAACAAATATTTTGCAAAACATACATTGGGGTCAAACACTTCAGTTCTTATAACCGAGATCACTATAAATAGTGCTCATTGAAATATTGAAGGAAAGCTTAAACTGTCTAAACCAAATTCTATTTATTTATTTATTTATTTATTTATTTATTTATTTATTTATTTATTGCAGGTACCTTGGAATAACACGGCCTTTAACATATCCTGCAAGACAAAATGGGAAATTAATGGCACAGATGGTATTTATAGTTTGGCTTCTGTCTGCTTCAATAACCCTTCCTCCATTATTTGGCTGGGCCCCAAAATGTCACAGTGGATAGGATGTGCCTAATCAGCCAAGACTTTGGATACACGGTCTACTCAACTGCAGTTGCCTTCTATATTCCAATGACCGTCATGCTTATTATGTACCACAGGATCTTCAAAGCTGCTAAGATTAGCGCTGAGAAACACAAATTCATAAACATCCCCAGACTGTGTGAGCAAGAAGGGATCTATTGTATGGAGGAAAAAATCAGAGCTCACCACAACTCCAAGAAAAGCAAGGCAGCTGAAGAATGTGCAACGTTGTCCAAACTGCTGAGGCAAGATCGGAAGAACATTTCCATTTTCAAAAGAGAACAGAAAGCAGCCAGGACCCTTGGCATCATTGTTGGGGCCTTTACATTTTGCTGGCTACCCTTCTTTTTGTTGTCCACTGCTCGGCCGTTCATTTGTGGCATTGAGTGCAGCTGCATGCCACTGCGACTAGAGAGGACTCTCCTGTGGCTTGGATATACAAACTCTCTTATCAATCCCCTCATCTATGCCTTCTTTAACCGAGATTTAAGGACTACTTTTTGGAACCTACTGAGATGCAAATACAGGAACATAAATAGGAGATTGTCCGCTGCAAGCATGCATGAGGCACTTAAAGTTCCAGAGAGACATGAGGGCATCTTGTAAATTTTTAATGGTTTTTTTTTTTCCTCAGAGTACAGAGATGACTCAAATAGGACACTGATCATTATCTAATGGACTTTAAAAAGAGAGGTGCCCGGTGCCTTTTGCATGGGCCACTGATTTACGGTGAATTGTCAATAATTACTGTAATTAATTTTTGACGCACCTTTCCATCCAGATGGGATCTCCATATATTTTATGATAACAGCAATTCAGAAACATACATGTAACTGTCCTGAGGGTAACCTGACTACCATATTCATATGCTTGGATTACATCATGCTTTCCAAAAGGGAGCGCATAGAAAAAAAAACAGTGTCAATATGACTTATTAATAATATCATTACTATTATATATTACTTCTATTATTGTAATACATAAGTAGACTGAGATCAAGAAGATAAAATGATCTCCCAAAGTCACTTAGAGTATCAGTAGCAGAGCTGGAAACTAGAGTCGAGTCCTAGGCGTTTTCATTTACTGTCACCAGCCCTAACCATCCAACTGCCTTTTATCCCTCTCCCCTCCCTAAGTCCCCATTCACTCTGCTCCCAATATTGTTAGCAAGATTTGAAATTCTGAAAGAGCTTTTCTAGTTGCTGAAATAGTTTTCCTCCTGCAATTCTCCTGTTCATCATTTCCATTGGTCTAAAAACAGTGCTGAGGAAAGAAACAAACATAACGCGTAAAAGTTCTGAAAACTACCAAACATTTACAAGCAGTTAAGTGGATGGTACCCAACACCTAGGATGGAAAAGCTGGCTCACTGTGTTATCCATGATGCTGTGCTTTGTCAGCTTGCATTAACCAGATGTCCTCAATTCCATGTGGCATAGCGACTTCCAGCTGCATTAATGCATGTGACCGTATACTGACACCATTAAGGAATAAGGTGATGGAATTAGTTAATGCATTGCTATCTATTATAACACTGCACTGACCTGACCTGGCAGACCTTTCTTTTTCCCATGTATTTTTTAAACTGAATACTGTAAACCAATGCCTTTGCATATTATCTTCATTTTACTGGTTAAACTATTTTCCAGATCACCTTTTGCTTGGCAGATGTGTGCAGTAGTAAACTTTTGAATCTTACTCTGTCAGAGAATTCACGAGTATTCAGTGTTGCAGCTGATACATGTTCTGTGCTGCGCCTTCATAGCAAAGTCCTCAGACTTGCTGCAGCTCTCTAGACTGAATCTATTACTGTTCCAGAGCCTAGCACATTATGCTGCTGGTACCTAAACGTGGCATGCTTAAAGAAACCTGTTAGTTTGCTAAATTTAACCAAGTGAAAATGGTACAGTATCAAAGGAGTGAAAATAAAGTAAGAGTGATATATTTTTTAGAATACATATTATAGCTTGTTCACAGTCAAGTGATGTGTTTTCATACTTTGTGACAAAGTGATTGATAGACACTCAAGCATAACTTGCTTGTTGAAAAGGAAAAAAAATGCATTCTCGCTAACAGCTTTAGTGCAGCAGGTATTATTGCAGCAGTATGATTTACGGTACCACGATGTATGCTTAGATAATAAGCAGTGTATCATTTTTGAAAAGTCTAGTTGCTTTATGCCTACACTGGAGTGAGGGTTAGTATTTTCAGCATTGTCCAAACTGTGAACTTAAATATTATAATAAAGGCTATAGAGGTTGTATTAATCCGCACAGAAAAAAGAAAATGAGGCCCTGAACTCTTTATTGCAGAATAACTCGCCTGTTAATAGAGGCTGTGTGAGAGATGAAATTGCAGAACTCAAATGTACAAGAGCTCTCTTCCCCTGCACAGCAGAAGTGTTTAACGCTGCCTGGTTGCTGGCTCAAGACTTCCCCACATGTAAGAATAATGGAGGCTAGAAATGAATCAGGAGCACTTGTGGTTCAAAGCTGCAGCTCTGCTTTCCGTCATCAGAAGGTTTCTAAAGGTCTTCACATTTTTCACATTCTCTCTAAAATTTACAAATCAAAATGCATTAAAACTAGAAACTACTAGGGGTGTGCATTTGGTCCCTACGTATTGGCAATCCGCAACGGATGTGCCAATATTCGTTGTATTTGTGGGGAAGCGAAACGTATCGCGATTCCCCACGAATACAACGAATTTTCGCCGAATTATTCGGCCGCCAATTTAAACAACCCCTCCACCCTCCTGATCCCCCCCCAAGACTTACCAAAACTTCCTAGTGGTCCAGCAGGGGGTCCGGGACCCATCCCCTGCACTCTCACACCCTCGGTACCAGTTCAAAATGGCGCCGATAGCCTTTGACTTGCTATGTCACAGGGGCTACCGGTGCCATTGTTCAGCCCCTGTCACATGGCCATCGGCGCCATCTTGTGCTCCTACCATGTGACAGGGGCTGACCAATGGCACCGGTAGCCCCTGTGACATAGTAAGGGCAAGGCTATCGGCGCCATTTTGGTTCCTGGCACCCGACGGCACGAGTGCAGGAGATCGCTCCCAGACCCCCGCTGGACCCCCAGGGACTTTTGGCCAGCTTGGGGGGGCCTCCTGACCCCCACAAGACTTGCCAAAAGTCCAGCGGGGGTCCGAGAGCAACCTCCTGCACTCGGGCCTTTGCCCTCACGATGTCACAGGGGTCGAGGGTCAGCCCCTGTGACATAGTGAGGGCAAAGGCTAGCGCCGGCGCCATTTTGAGTACTGGCAGCCGCTAGCCTTTGCCCTCACTATGTCACCGACCGTCAGCCCCTGTGACATAGTGAGGGCAAAGGTAGCGCCGGTGCCATTTTGAATACTGGCAATAGGCCTGAATGCAGGAGGTCGCTCCCGGACCCCCTCTGGACTTTTGCCAAGTCTTGTTGGGGGGTCAGGAGGCCCCCCCAAGCTGGCCAAAAGTCCCTGGGGGTCCAGCGGGGGTCCGGGAGCGATCTCCTGCACTCGTGCCGTCGGGTGCCAGGAACCAAAATGGTGCCGATAGCCTTGCCCTTACTATGACACAGGGGCTACTGGTGCCATTGGTCAGCCCCTGTCAGATGGCAGGAGCACAAGATGGCGCTGATGGCCATGTGACAGGGGCTGACCAATGGCACCGGTAGCCCCTGTGACATAGTAGGGCAAAGGCCCTATCGGCGCCATTTTGAACTGGTACCGAGGGTGTGAGAGTGCTCCTGGACCCCCGCTGGACCACCAGGGAGTTTTGGTAAGTCTTGGGGTGGTCAGGAGGGTGGGGGGTTGCAGTAAATGTAATTTTAGCTGGGTAACGAATAAGATTAGACGTATAACCGTATCGGGATGCCATACGGATGTATGCAACTTATCTGCCCCCCGACGAATACGTATCCTGAATGCAACGTATGGCGTACCTCTGCACATCCCTAGAAACTATGCAACATACACTTTCATCATGAAAGGATTATATAAATATTCCAAAACTAATTACTGTAAGAATGAAAAACGAAAAAGTCTTGATTAGACAAATCTTTACAACCTTTGTCATAGCAAACCCATAGTAGCTCCAGTTCAAAAAAACAAATTGCCATAACAAGGCCCATAAGTTAAACACAGGTGGCCTGTGTCCAGTCACAGTAGTTGAGCTGATCTGAATACTCCTGGATGATGAATCATGCTGTCACTGTTGTATGGAATGACTGTGAAGCAAAGGTCAAAATATGCTGAACAAGGAGCTGCTAAAAAGAGCTCTTAGATAGCGATATTCAAAGATACAGATTGGGGGACGGCTATAAGGAAATTTCGGCGTGTTTGAATATCCCTTGGGGCACTGTCAGATCCATCATTGTAAAGTGGAAACAGTTTGGCACCACCCAGGCACTGCTGCGATCAGGCTGTCACGCCAAATCCAGCAGCCGTGGGTTAAGGAAACTGCTGTGCAAGATCCCTGTGAGGCCTAAAATTAGAGACTGTTCAATTTCAAGATCACTCGACATACATGGCTTGCATGGGAAGGTGGCAAGAAAGAAGCTATTGCTGAAGAAAATCCCGATGCACCGCATAGCATCTGCAAAGAAAATACTTAGAGGGCACTGTACGCATTTGGGAGAAAGTTTTATGGTCTTATAAGATCAAAGTGAAACGTTTTGGTCTCCATGCCATGCGATTTTCGTGGCATAAAACGAACATAGCACATAAGCCTTCTAACACCATCCCTACAGTAAAGCATGGTGCTGGCAGCATTGTGCTGTGAGGATGCAGCAAGTCAGGGAATTCTGTGAAGATTGAAGGGAAAGGTGGACGGTGAAAAGTACAGGCAGGTCCTCGAGGAGAACCTGTTGCAGTTTGCCATAAACTAGGAAGGAGATTCATCTTTCAGCAGGGCAAAGCAAAAGCAAATTATGGAGTGGCTCAACAAGAAGAAAGAGAGAATGTCCTCGAGCAGCCCAGGCCTGAACCCAATAGAAAATTTGTGTCAAGACTTGAAAACTGCAGTCCAGAGAGGATCCCCAGCCAACCTGAAATAATGTGAACTCTTCTGCCAAGAAGAATATGCTAATTTGGTAGACAGAAACTTATCCTGTTCCTGCGAAAGGGGCTTCCACTAAGTATTGAGTCACGGGAGTGTGAAGGCTTTATGCAATCAAGACTTTTTGATATTTTTTTGTCCTTTTTGGAGTATTTCTATAATTATTCTTTCACGATGAAAGTGTAGATCAGTGAAACAAACTCCTGCTTTAATGCACTTGGATTTGTATTATTTTAGATAGCAGAATGTGAACAATGTACGAGGGTATGAAAACTTTTACAAGGGCACTGCATACCCATTCTGATTATTCAGTGCTGTGGGGGAGGGGTTCTCAATATGTAGCTCTCTACTGTGGTATATCCCACTGTCACAGGGGCTCTGGATTCTTCTAAAAGGTTTGAAAGCTGTGGTGTACTGACCATGGGTGTTAGGATCTGTGGGCTTCATGGACCCTTGGCCCAAGGTGAGAGTTGATACCGCCTGTGGGGAGGAGCCCCACAGGTCCTCACCGTCGGGAGGCAAGGTCAGCTGCGGCAGGAGATACAGCAGTAGTGGCAGAGAGGTAGAGCATCCTGCGTCATAGCCACATGATCGTAGGAGCTTGTAGAGAGGGTACTGTGAGGGGACTAGAGGAGTGGGGTAAGAGACACAGTTCTGAGGTAACCCACAGTACTCAGGCAGCACAGGAGATGCAAGTGCCAGAGCAGTAGTCTCCAACAGAGAAGCGTTAGGCAGGCCCCAAAGAGCGGGGAGCGCGAGACAGGAACTTCTGAAGGAATGCAGCAGGGACTGTCCCGAGGGGCGGGGCTGCACAGCTAGAGAGGCTCTGGTGTGATGACATAGGCTGACCTGAGGAGCAGGGAAGCCCGAGTCGAATCTCCAAGTGGTGACGTAAGCTGCCCCGAGGAGCGGGGATGCGTACAATGGGATCTCTTGGTAGAGAAGCGAGGCACTGCCCCGAGGAGCGGGGAGGTGCTGAGAACAGTCACTGGTGTAGAACGTAGGCACTGCCTCGAGCGGGGAAGTGCAAGGAACAGTCACTGGTGTAGAACGTAGGCACTGCCCCAAGGAGTGGGGAAGCGCAGAGTACAGTTATTGGCATAGGCACGAGGAGGCGCAGGGTCGAGTCTCCAAAGCAGTAAAGTGGTTCGAGGGGCAACCCCGAGCAGCAGGGAAGCTGGCAGGCAGGGTCCCTGGAAGGCGCAGAGACTACCCTGAGGAGCGGGGCAGCCAGGAGACAAGGTCTCCAACTGGAGCGCTAGCAGGCCCCCGAGAAGCGGGTACCCAAGCCAGAGTCCAGAGCCGCAGGTAGATCTGAAACAGGAACCACGGGTTCGAGGAGACAGTGGCAAGCACCAGTAGTGAAGGAACTTGTTACCAAGTCAGCTAGCAAAGGGCGAGGGAGGTGCTTATGAAGCCCGGCCTTGTGATGTCATCAGTCGGGGATGCCCCTGTGGTTCCTGCCATTGGACCTTCAAAGGGAGGCCCGGTGGCGCATGCGCTTAGGAAGGCCCGGAATCGGCGTGGGTGGTGGAGGCGTCCCAGCCGCCACGAGGAGGCTTGAGAACCCTGAGGTATGCAGTGGTAGCGGCTAGCCCTAGCCGCAAGTTGACCTGAAGAGGAGAGCAGGGCAACACATGACGTGAGTTGAATTGGTCGCAGCCGTCTGCGAATGATGGTCATAACAGTACCTCCCCTCTTAATGCCCACCCCCCCAGGGGTTTGGGTTTTCGAGGGTGTGTGTCATGGAACTGCCTGATGAGGTCTTTATCAAGGATGTTGGAGGCAGGTTCCCAACTGTTCTCTTCAGGCCCAAAGCCCTCCCAAGATAGGAGATATTCCCACTTTTTTCCATGTTTCCTTACATCCAGGACATCTTGGACTTGGTAAGTGACGTCTGCTTTAGAGGACAGTGGTTGGGGCTCCGGTGGCTTTCTGAAGAAGCCGGACAGTATTAAGGGTTTTAGTAGCGATATATGGAAGGCGTTGTGGATTTTGAGAGAGGAGGGCAGCAGGAGTCTATAGGTGACTAGAACCAACTGGCGGAGCACTGGAAAGGGACCAATGTACCTGAGAGCGAAGCTGGCAAAGGCAGCTTAAGTCGGATAAACCGGGTGCTGAGCCACACCTTATCACCTGGTTTAAACTGGGGAGCTTCATGATGGTGTGAATCAAAAAAACCTTTTTGATCTTTGGGCTGCTTGCTGAAGCAGCTGCTTTGTGCTGTTCCAAAGTTGATGCAACTCCTGGGTGATTGACTGTGCCACTGGTGAGGGCACAGACAGTGGAAGTGGAAGCGGTGGCAGAAGCTGACATCCATAGACCACCTGGAAGGGCGATGAACCAGTGGAGGCGGACTGATGGGAATTCAGGGTGAACTCTGCCCAAGGAAGGAGGTCGGCCTAATCATTCTACCGTAGATTTACGTAGGCCTGCAGAAACTGTTTCAAGATCCTATTCATCTTTCTGTTTGTCCATTGGCTTGGGGATGGTAAACCAAGGTGAAATCTAATGAGATGTTGAATTTTTTGCAGCGAAACCTCCAAAAGCAGGCAGTGAACGGTCTGAGAGGATATGTTTAGGAAGGCTTTGGAGCCAGAACACGTGACGGATAAACAAATTAGCCAGCTGCAGTGCCGAAGGGAGACCAGGCAGAGCCATGAAGTGGACCATTTTGGAAAAACTGTCGACTGTGACCCAAATTGTGGTTTTGCCGCTGGAGGAAGGAAGGTCCACGATGAAATCCGTCACGATATGGATCCATGGTTCACTCGAAATAGGCAACGATTGCAAGAGTCCCCATGGATGACCCACCGGAGGCTTATGACAGGCGCAAGGTGGACAGAACTCTACATAGGCTTGTATGTCCTTCTTCATGGTAGGCCACCAGTAGAATCGCTGGAGCGTGGAAAGAGTTCTAGACTGTCCCGGGTGTCCTGCAGTCAAGGAGTCGTGAGCCCAGCAAGGGACCACCATCTTGCCAGGTGGCACTGGAAACATGGTGGACAGGATGACCTTAGCGGAGTCAATTATGTGCCGTGGAGTGTCGGGGACATCCTCTGCGATGAAGGATATGGAGAGAGCATCGGCAGAGCAATTTTTGTTGCCAGGTCAGAAGCGCAGCAGGAAATTAAATCGGGTAAAAAAGAGGGCCCAACAGGCCTGACGATGGTTCAAGCACTGAGCACTGTGTAAATTCTTGAAGTTTTTGTGGTTGGTATACACTGTGATCTGGTGTTGGGCTCCCTCAAGCCAGGGATACCATTCCTCAAAGGCTAGCTTAATAGTTAGTAACTCCTTGTTCCCAATAGCTTAATTTCATTCCACTGCAGAGAAGCGTTTGGAAAAAAGGAGCATGGGTGTAGAGTATTGGTAGTTGAGTACTGGCTTAGAATCGCCCTTACTTCTACATCGGAGGTGTCGACCTCGACTATGAATGGATGGCTGGGATCCGGATGGCGGAGACACGGTTCCTGGAGAAAGGTGGTCTTAAGATCCTGGAAGGCAGTCATGGCTTCAGGCGACCACTGAGAAGGATTGGCCCCTTGCGAGTCATGGCCGTGAGTGGTGCAGTCAGAGTAGAATAATGGTGACTAAAAGACCGGTAGTAATTGGCAAAGCCAAGGAATCTCTGTAGTGACTTGAGTCCTGTAGGTTAGGGCCAATCGCGAATGCTCTTCAATTTCTGGGGATCCATTCTGAACCCTTGACTGGAAACCATATAGCCAAGGAAAGGAACGGTCTCCTGTTCGAAAGAACACTTTTCGAGTTTGGCATAAAATTGATTGTCCCATAGACGCTGGAGGACACTAGAGACATCCTGGCGGTGGCTTTGTAGGTCTTGGGAAAATACTAAGATGTCGTGAAGGTACACCACAACACATTGATATAGCATATCTCTAAAGACCTCGTATATCAGATTCTGAAAGACCGCAGGAGCGTTGCAAAGGCCAAACGGCATCACAAGGTATTCAATGTGGCTGTCGTGCATGTTAAACACGGTTTTCCATTCATCACCTTTGCGGATATGGACCAAATTGTAAGCTCCCCTGAAGTCCAATTTGGAGAAGATTTTCGTTCCCTGAAATCTATCAAAAAGCTACGAAATCAACAGCAGTGGATAGCGATCCTTTAGGGTGATCTCGTTTAGGCCTCAGTAATCAATGCAGGGACCGAGAGAGCCGTCTCTTTTCCCTACAGAGAAGAAACCCGCTCCCACAGGAGACTTGGAGGGCTGAATGAAGCCTTTGGCCAGGTTCTTGTGGATGTACTCCGACATAGCCTGAGTTTTTGTTAGCAATAAAGGGTAAACCCTACCCCGAGGAGGCTCTGTGTTGGGCAACAAGTTGATTACGCAATCGTACGAACGATGCGGGGGTAAGGTGTCCGTGGCCTTCTTGGAGAACACATCAGCATATGAAGAATATTGCGGAGGAAGGCTGGTAAGCGAGAGTGAGGCATTCAGGCATGGCAGGGGCGAAACAGACTCCAGACAGTTGTCATAGCAGGAGGAGCCCCAGCGAGAGAGTTGTAAGGTGGCCCAGTCAAACTGCGGGGTGTGTTGCTGTAGCCACGGCAGTCCCAGGACCACAGGATGTGGTATCCAAAATGTGGAAGGAAATGGTCTCGATGTGCAGAGACCCTGTGCGGAGC
This sequence comes from Rhinatrema bivittatum, assembly GCF_901001135.1. NCBI lineage: Eukaryota > Metazoa > Chordata > Amphibia > Gymnophiona > Rhinatrematidae > Rhinatrema > Rhinatrema bivittatum. The sequence continues at coordinate 255,798,345 of NC_042615.1, read as the reverse complement.
TGAATAGGAGCCGTGGTGTGAGTGACCTCACCAGGTAATGGTTCTCCATGGATGGACGAGAGGAGTAAGGGCACTGGGGAGTGGATGGTGGGGATCCGGATGTGCTCGGTCAATTGTTTTAAAATAAAATTCCCACCAGCCCCAGAGTCCACCAAAGCCAGAGTGTGGAACTCCTGATTGTCCAGCTGGATGGAGACGGGTACTGTCAACGGAGGAGAAGGCGAAGTCAGGCCTAGGAGCAGTCCTCCTGCTGAACCTAGGCCTGGTAGTTTCCCGGACAGACTGGACATGAGGCTATGGCATGTCCAGATTTTCCGCAGTACATGTAGAGGCCGGATTGCTGGCAATGACGTTGTTCCTTGGGAGAAAGTCTGCTCCGACCCATTTGCATTGGCTCACCCTCAACTTTGCTCTGGACCGCATTCAGCCTGGGTGAAGAGGTATGTCGAATTCGGGCCAAGCTTGGTGTAGATTTCCTGGAGGATCTAGACTCCTGTGAGCGCTCTTGCAGGTGGCGGTTGATGCGACCAGCTAGGTCTATCAGTGCAGCCAGGGATGCAGGCAATTCATGAGCCACCAACTCATCTCTGATCTGGGAACTCAGACCTTCAAGGAAGATGGACCGTAAGCAGTCTGAGTTCCAGTGCAGTTCTGAAGAAAGGGTCCTGAATTCTATGACATAGTCTGTTAATGGCCGAGAGCCTTGTTGGAGATGGAGAAGTGAGGAACCAGAAGTGGCTCTTCTGCCAGGGTCATCGAAGACGGAGCGAAATAAGGCAAGAAACCTGGGCAGGTCACAAAGAACCGGGTCAGTACGCTCCCAGAGGGGTGACGCCCAGGCCAAAGCCTTACCATCCAGAAGGGAAAGGATGTAGGTCATCTTTGTGATTACATCTGGGAAGTAGGCCGGTTGCAGGCAGAAGTGCATATTACATTGATTCAGGAAACCCCTGTACATAAGAGGGTTCCCTGAAAAGCGTGGAGGAGCCGGAAAGGGCACGGTAGGCCAAGGGACCAGCATAGAGGTGGAGGAATTGAGCTTGGTAGATGTTGTAGCGGCAGACACAGTGGTGTCTAAATGAGTGCTCAAGTTATCAATGGCTGCTGCAGTGCTTCCAGAAAAGTTTGCTGTTCGCTGATTCTTTGTGCCAGGCCAGGGATGGCCTGTTTAGCTGAGACTTCTGCCGAGTCCATGGCTTGGCAATCTGTTAGGATCCGTGGGTTTCGTGGACCCTTGGCCCATGGTGAGGGTTGATACCACCTGCGGAGAGGAGCCCCACAAGTCCTCACCGTCGGGAGGCGAGGTCAGCTGCGGCAGGAGATACAGCAGTAGTGGCAGACAGGTAGAGCATCCTGCGTCACAGCCACGTGATCGCAGGAGCTTGTAGAGAGAGTACTGTGAGGGGACCAGAGGAGTGGGGTAAGAGAGACAGTTCTGAGGGAACCCACAATACTCAGGCAGCACAGGAGATGCAAGTGCCAGAGCAGAAGCCTCCAACAGAGAAGCGCTAGGCAGGCCCTGAGGAGCGGGGAGCGCGAGACAGGAACTTCTGAAGGAATGCAGCAGAGGACTGTCCCGAGGGGCGGGACAGCGCAGCTAGACAGGCTATGGTGTGATGACGTAGGCTGACCCGAGGAGCAGGGAAGCCAGAGTCTAATCTCCAAGTGGTGACGTAAGCTGCCCTGAGGAGCGGGGCTGTGTATGATGGAATCTCTTGGTAGAGAAGCGAGGCACTGCCCCGAGGAGTGGGGAAGCGTGGAGTACAATCACTGGCATAGGCGCTGCCCTGAGGATCGAGGAGGCGCAGAGTCAAGCGGAGGTCCCGGGAGCGATCTCCCGCTCTCGGGCCGTCGGCTGCCAGTAAACAAAATGGCGCCGGTGGCCCTTAGCCCCTGTCACATGGTAAGGGCAATCAGTGCCATTGGCCGGCCCCTGTCACATGGTAGGAGCAATGGATGGCCCGCCATTTACTAAACAAAAATTTGGTTATTACCCAGACTTCTGGTGTCTTTTGGGTAAATAATTCTGCAGCGCTGGAGCAGGATTGGGGAGTAATGAATGATTCCTCACAAATTTCCTCATGAAGTTAACCAGAAAATACTCTTCTTTACCAGACTTCCCAGATGGGCTATGGGCTATAGCCTTGCTGGAAGGGCTTCACTTTCCTTTGTGTTGCTCCATCTGAGCGGATGAGGAGTGACTGTTTTTGTTCTATTGAAATTTGGTATATAGTGTCAGAGCAATAATCACTTGGACCCTGGTACAAATTTTCATTTGGGTTCCCCCTCCAAGCAGCCCAATCCCTGCTGTCAGCAGGATAGCGTAGCTGGTGGCACGATGGGCCTAGCGCTTCTCTCACCTGACTGTTCTGCCATCAGTACCTCTCAGATCAGCTGTTTGAACCACATAATATACTGCAGATTTTTGTGGCTTTAAATAGCTGAGAACTGAACGGGTAAGTCACCAGTGGCAGGAAGAGTTGTTTAGAGAAGCACCAGGCCCACATCGATTCTGCTCTCCTGCTGTCTGCTGGGAATCAGGCTGCTGGGTGCGAGGAAGAACTGGATAGGTGGGATAGAGAGGTGACAGTTGACAGCCATGAGTGGCAGGGTCAAGCATTGCTAGTAAGCCTAAGGAGCCCCTCTACCCTTGATTTTGATAACTAACCGGCTCATTCATCAAATTGCATTAGGGCTCAAACTTGCATTAAATGGGGTCTAACGCACACTGTGTACGCGATAAATAGCACAACGTAAGCTAGCATGCAAATTTTAATTTTAGTTTGCAAGTGGGAGAAGTTAATGCAAATTAGGTGTCCTGCATTTCGTGATAGAATAATGCACACTAACGTGAGATTTAATATCTGAAATAACTACACTTTTTTCCCATGGCACCGCAAAAAAACAAACAAACAACTTATTGCGCATCCATGGCTGTTATTGCAGATCGTAGCGATTATCGCAGGTGATAAAAAGAGGTATTCTATCAGACACAGCTACCAGGCCCTCCACAAGAACAGGCAAGGGAAGTTCCAACCCCTCCTAGGGAAGTCCCTGCACTGGAGCCCACACCACTGGCCCTGTAAGGAGAGAATTGTGGGCCATGGCAGCGCTTGGCATGCAGGCGGACACGGCAGAGGAGATACGGGGAGTGCATCTTTCCTCCACATGCCTCATTGCTGGGCATGCCAGAGAATTAAGTGGTTAACAGATATTCCTCAGCTCTCAGCCTATCCTGGATTTATATGAAAAAATCAAAGGGGGTCAGAATTCAGTCACAGAAAGGTTCCATGCTGTACCGGGCCTCACCAAACTATTGGCCACCCTGCATTTCATGGCAACCGGCTCCTTCCAAACACCAGTAGGGGTCGTGGGGGGAATGTCCCAAACCACTTCTTCCCACTGTCTAGACCAGATCGTAACAGCTGTAGCTGGTTGCATAAATCACTACATAGCATTTCCCCGGGACAGGCAGGACCTGATGGACTTGAAAAGAGGCTTTTATGCCATCGCTAACTTTCCCAATGTTCTGGGAACTATCAACGCCACTCGCGTAGCCATCATCTCACCCTGTGACAGGGAGGAGATCTTCCGCAACAGAAAGCTCTTCCACTCCATCAACGTGCAACTGGTCTGTGACACTCGAATGTGCATCCTCAACATGGTGGCCAGGTTCCCAGGAGCCGTGCACAATTCCTTTATACTTAAGCAAGTGGGCCTCTTTCAAAACTTTGAGGTGATGGTTGGCTTGTAGGTAAGATAGATGCATCTTTCTCTATTCCATTTCTGGCTATGTGTTTGCAGCAAATGGCACGGACATTGGGGGGGGAGTAACAGTGTCATTGACATGACAAGTGAGGTGCAGGTCATTGCACCAGGGCCTGGCTTTCTCTTCAGATGCTCAAAAGGCCTGCTAATCTTGTGAGGCCAAAGAAAGTACTTGCCATAAAGCTTGGTTTGTGGGCAGACACTACACGCTTTCTACAGGTTCACTGTAAAAAGTGCCCTTTTCCAATCCTCTCATTTGGACCAGTAGAAATCTCACAGGTGCATCACAACCTTTAAGTGCCCACACTGCTGGTACTTGCAGATCAGGTGTGGGCTGTTAGTGATGGGTCAGGCACAGTTTGTCTTGCCCATCACACAGGTAAAGCAGAAGTAACGGCCGGTGCATTTTTGAGCCTAGCATATTCCCTGTGTCAGGGCAGAAAAATTTGTATCTGTGGAGGGCATACTGCAGAGCAGCCAGGGACACGCACATTTAGACCACGAGGTAGAGGGTTTTCTGCTAGGACAGGTGTGGCACCTCTGATGTACTGCTTTAGGGTTTGATGACTGCTACGAATGAGTAACCTTAGCTCGGTTGAGAAGGGTTGGCACACATTTGGTGGAATTCCCAGATGCAGTTTATTAGTCTGGAAGATCTGACCTAGATTCAGCTAATGCTATCCTGGTTATATAGTGTTCCAGTAAAAGGTGGCATGCACCTAGGGTACAGAAATAGGCTTTTAAGGCTGAGGCTAAGCTACAGGCTAGCTTCTACTGTCTTATAGCTTGCTGTGCTTTGGCAGCCAGATCTCAAAGTGACTGTGGTGTGATTGATGCCCCCATTCTGTCTTTGCCACAGGAGATGTGGGATATGGTTGCAGGACCTGGCTTCTCACCCCTGTTGCTATTCCCAACACACTGACAGAGATAAGGTACAATGAGGCCTTATGTTCTACCCGCTGTGTCATAGAACGCACCTTTGGAGTTCTCAAAAGTAGATTTCACTGTTTGGACAAAACGAGTAGAGTTTTAATGTATGCTAGAGATGTGCTGCAGGTTGGTATATCGTATCAGACTTCGTTTCGGCCCCCCCCCCCCCCCCCGCAGGAATTTTGTTTTTCCCGCGGTTCAAGGGTTGTTTTTTTTCTGGGGCTCAGATTTTCGGGTTAGTGCGCGCTAACGGGAGTTAGCGCGCACTAACCCGAAAATGAATTTTTTCCAAAATTTCGGAAAAAATTTGATCGTTTTTCAGTTCTCCCGAACCATTCCGAATTAGGCAATTTTGTTGAAATTGCCTAATTTGGGGAAAACGATTGCACATCCCTAATGTATGCCCCACCCAAAGTAGGACCAGTAGCCTGCATCTGAAAGATTGTAGTCAAATTAAAGATAACACCAAATACATGTGACAGGCCTAATGTTTTCTAACTGATAGTGTGTCTAAAAGAGGCACGTGTTGCAAGACAAGTCCGTGTTTGACTGCTAACACAGTGTACATAGCTTGGCCTAGCTTGCGGTGTTTGGCTTGGTGGGCCTCTCCCTAGGACCCTGACCTAGCTCTCACATGTGGGTTAGTTAGTGACATAGGTGTGATGGGACTCCAGCTGGGCCTTGAACATGGAGAGCAACAGCTCTAGAAATACTATAAATCGCAAGTAGATCATTAGCTTAAAGGCACAGACTAAAGCCACAGGTAGACAGTTTAAGGTATCTCAGAGTTCCCATTTTACAGCCTCATTCCATAACTGGCAAACATCTGCATGTGGAGTTATGCATCTGTACTTGGGATGCTTTCTGTCACATGGTCTTGCAAAGACACTGTTGACAGCACTGCCTCAGCTGTCAGAGCCATTGCTGACATCAAATTGCTCACCTAGCAGGCCTTCACTTACAGCGTTTGGTAAAGCACCTGTGCAACATTTTTGCATTACCACAATGTTCACAGGTCCTTAAAAGCTCTTTGTGGCTGCTTGCATTCATACACAGATGCACCATGCTGCACTTACCTAGGCATATTGTCAGCTATCATGTCCAGATGTGGAGAGCCTTGGCTGTTGGGATTTCATGTTGGTGAGGCAGGCTTGTTGGGGAAGTGGCACAAGGATGCTGGTCAGTCTGTGTGAAAGCAGAATTGGGAAGCAGATGGTGTCATGCTTTCACTTGTATTTGCAAGTCATCTCAGAAATGTCAATTTCACAGTATAGTTTCTAATGACTAAGAGCACCCACATGTCTCCTATGAAAAGGTTCACATCATTGAACCCAATGCAAAGATGTGTTAGAAGCTATTTTCCTCTTCTGACCTGTCACCGGTAGCATTAGTCAGATATCGAGATATCACGGTGCTGTGAGGCCCATGGCCAGTCAAGCTCAGGGCTAGTCACATGGTACTGCTGTATGTATGTATGTACTTAGAAAATATGCAGAGTAGTTTGCTTGTTGCGATAGGTAATATCAGTTACCATCCTAATGCTATCTGTGGCCACCCTTAAAGCACATAGGCTGAGGACTCTGGGGGCGAACAGCATGCAGAATGGTCCATTTCCAAGGTCAGTCACTACTTTTAAGAGGTTTTATGGTTGCAGGCCCTTGCTGATTCACATGGCTGGCAGGACTTGTGGCCAAGCTGGAAGAGTTGCTGTGCTATAGACTGTGCCTCATGTGTTGTGTGTCAATTTTACAGTAAGTGGTGAGCAGGGCAGGTGTGCTGGTAGACTTAGTCATCAGCTCTGCATATAACATAAAGGCTAGAAAAGCTGATGTCAGGCCTCGGGCCTACAACCTGTCTTATTGGGAAACCTGTCACTGTGCTGAAGGGATGGGGCAACTGCTTATGCACTATCTGTGTTGGTCTCTTTCAAGACGAGCATTTCCTGCCCTCTGAGAGCTTGAGAGGCCCATGTCAGTACCTGTGCCAAAGTGTTTATCATATATGCTTCTCACAGATATCTCAAAACAAAGTGAAATATAACTGCCCCACCTCTAAGTCAAACAAATCATTAAAGATGCTTTAATTCAGTTATGACCTTCATACTAGGTGTCATCGTAAAGTGAGAACCACTGGTTGAACTCTGCCTTATTTATAATTAACGGTCATAATTAACAAGTCATTGTGACATGGTGACCAAAAATCTAGGAGTTATTTTTAAGTTGGTTTTTTTTGCTGGTGAATATAAAGGTACACAATTTTCTTTCTTGTGAACTGAAACCAAAAATGTTTGATAAAAATTACTTAACTTGTATCTTCACACAATTCTGCAGGAATACCATAGTTATTTCAAGATGCCGCCAATACTAAACACGCCCACCACGCTCTGTGTTTTGGAGGATGGTCCTTCTTCATGGGGCCAAAAGATGCATCTGAAATGTACCACTGACATAGAAAATTTCATAAAAACTATCAGCGTGGAATATAATCAAAATTTGTTTCAAAACATAGAAAATGGACACTTCAATTTATCAGCATTCACTGGTTAACAGCATCTGTTTGCAGCGATACGTACCGGAACTGTGCGTTACCTGCAGTGTTTTTTAACCCACCCTGATGTCAATCAAAATGATGTCAAAATGAACATAAATAGTAAAAGACAATTAATAAAGATGGTTCTTATCAATGATCATTCATAAAATAGAGTACCATTCAACGGCAATATTAAGGCCATGTGGATAAACACTATTAAATCGATAAATCCATTCTTGTTCTATAACTATAAAATAGGTAGATTCAGGGGGAATGTGTGACAACAAGGTGTAAGGATTAGGAATAATTGGACTGTTAGGAAATACTATGGCATTTACATATCTTAAATCTTGTACAAACCTCTTCTTATCTGAGTGAAGTCTTAATACTGGCAAAATGGGAGAATGACATGGAATAGCTGCTTCATGTGGTAATTTAATTATAACACCTTGTTGTAACAAATCTTTAATTACTGGTTGAATATCTTCTATAGGCTCAAGTTTCAGATCAAGTTTCAGATCAAATATCTTCTATAGCCTCAAGTTTCAGATTACAAGGCAACCTCTTTGTGGGGTTAACTGGTATGTGTACTGGATCAATTTTGAAAATGGCCAACATCTTTATTACCTATAGCCCATAAGGACTCAGGAATATCTGAAAACTCAAAATCCATTTCTGCAATTTGCATACAGCCTATAGCAGCAGTTTCAGGAAAAAAGGAAGTTTCACAAGCGGACATCTCTGCTGTGTTTAGAGCAGCTTGCACATCACATAATCTCTGTTCTGGTAAAGAGAGAAAAACACCATTAGGCATACCAAATATAGTGCAATGCATAATAAATCATGTCCTAACAAATCCATATGAGAGGATGCTGAAAGCAGAAAAGCATGCAGTGTATGCAAGGGCCCTAATTGCACTGGTACAGTTTCTGATATTGGTAATGTCTCTCTAACATTGGCCACTCTCACAGCATTAAGGTTTTCAGTTAAAATTGGCAAGTGGAGAGCAGCAGCCATTTGTAGTGTAAATCGGGCAGCTCCGGTGTCTACCAAACACTGAATTGGATTTCCAGAGACTGTAAGGGACCCCAAAGGCTCAGGCATAGGGGACAGATGAATAGAAGAAAGGGGATGAGCTCTGACAGTCTCCACAAATTCCTAGGTGGTATAGGGCATGGCCTCTACATTCAGGCTCATGCAATACCATGCGCTGGCTGCGGTGCACGACTCAACCCGTGAATGGCTGTGCGTTTTGGACATGCGTCCATAACCCCCAATGCACAACGGGGGTTAGTGTGTCCAAAATGCGTGTTCAAGTAATAGCACTCATTAGATGTAAATGCATGTTGATGAGGCTATTGTCTATTCTCCTTGATGCAAAAAAAATGTGCACCTGACGTGCACATTTTTACTCGCCAAAATTAACGCCTGCCTTGAGCAGGCATTAATTTTGGAGGAGCCCAAAAAGTGTACAGAAATGAGGAAAATACTGCTTTTCTGTACTTCCTCCGACTTAATATCTTGGCAATATTAAGTCTGAGGAACTAAAATATTAGAATGTCCTGAAAAAAAAAAAGGGTGCCGGGGGTCAGGTTAGGAAAAGGAACGCTCAATTAACGAGCATCCATTTTCCTAACAAGTGGCTGTGCACAGGTTAGGAAAAGGATCGTTCTAAAATTGAGCGACCTTTTTCCTAACCGGCTGATAGCTACCTCTCCTGGGTGCCCGATGCCGAGGAGGTGATGGTGAGCAATTTCCCCTAGCGCCTCCTGTTTACTGCGGCAGCCCTTTTGCATTGGGTGCCCCGGAGAGGTGGAACGGTGCGCGTTAAGGGAGCGGCCGCTCATTCATGAGCACCCGTTTAACATGCACCAATATTGCATCGGCCTGATTGGGAGTATACTCAGGAGCAGTAGGTGAAAGATACTGAAGAGATGGAGGTGGGACATGCATTGGATCATCAGGACAATCTCTGTATAAGTGTGCTGGTTTGTGACAGGAAAACCAAATGATTTCCTTTTTATTCCTCTATTTGCTCTTCTACCTCTCCATCTACTCCTATCTTCCTCATGTGTGCTCTAACTGATTTATTTGAAGGGCCATCAATTTTATCAAGTTGTACAGATTTGGTAGCATACATCTGCTCAAAGCATGCCTGAGCTATTGCACAAACTGGCTTCTCAGTAACCCATGTAATGCATCATTTTGCACCTTTTCCTTTAATTTTGGAAGCAACCCCATACAGAAATAACTTGTCAAGGCTGCTTGATTTGCTTCAGTAGTAGGATCTGCTAGTCCATAATGTGCCATGTCAGTTAATCTTCTTAAATAGTCAGCCAGTTGTCTGACATTTTACATAAATTTAATTTTGTCCAATCTGTTTTGGGGGAAAAGGTTGTAAGGCAGCTTCAAATAAAGCATCAATATCATATACAGTAGGATGGCTTGGATTAGCAGGGAATGGTTCTGTCCATCTAGCTTTTCAAATAAAGCTGTCTGAGCATCTCTAGGCAACACCAAAGTAAACAGGTGATGTATATTTTGCCCTGTGGACAAATGATTTTTGATGGTAGCAGTCTGGGCAATCAATGCAGTATTCGAGCAGAGGGGTACAATGGGCATCTGGACCATTCTCTTCAAATAGCCCACTGATGCTTAACTTTTTTGTTGTTGTACGATTGAGGCCTTGTAATTCAGATAAAGCTTGCCTCAATCTCTTTATTGAATCATCAGTATGATGTCCTGAAGACCCTAAAGATTCAGGAGTCTTAGCATCAATCAGTGGAGATGACAATTCTTCTGCCCGAGATTGATCTGACGAACTACTTTGCACTTGCTGCCTGTAAGCCTGTGTCCCAGATCCATGTACCTGTTCATCAAGCTGTTTCTTCCCTCACCAAAAAGGTAGGTTTACAATGGGGGCCCTTCCCCCAGTACATGTTCCACCATATCTGCTCTATGGAGGAGGGCAATAGGTGTTCTTAAACACCCCCCTTGATATTCAGGATTATCTAGAATATCTGAATTATCCTCTGTCAGCCTTTCTAAGGCTTTCACTGGATACAGTGAAGTTCTGGGATATTTTTGTGGCTTTTTGTACATAGAACATTCCTTTTTCGTACATACTAAATCTGTAGGAAAAAAAACAACTTTTGAAAGAATTAATTCCAAGATTTGGATTTTTAGAATTGATTAAAAGTGACTGAGGCCCCCATTTCATTGGACAGATAATGCAAGATTTGGGGATTTCCCTGGGTATAAAGTTAAATTTTTATAACCCATATAGACCACAGGAGAGATACAATCCTATTTTAAAGACTAAATTGGGAAAAATTACTCATGAAACATCTTTGAAGTGGCCTGATGCTTTGCTTTTGGCTTTAATGAGTATAAGAAGTATGCCTAACTGTAAACATGGACTCATTCCACCTGAGATATTGTTTGGTAGGCCTATGCCTGTGCCCACCATGCCAAAGTTGCCAATAGACATGAACTTTGCGCAAGATTAATTAATTCTATATTTTGTCTTATAATTGCATCTACAGTACAAAAAGATTGCTCAACAGATTTCTCTAGTGTTCCAAAGCCCACCGAACACAGACTTTCCAGACATCCAACCGGGTGACTTTGTATGCTACAAAGCTTTTAAAAGAAAGCACTGTTTACGGCCAAGGTGGAAGGGACCTTATCAAGTACTGTTGGTGAGTCACTCTGCATTAAAATTATAAGGCCTTGACCATTGGGTGCACATTAGCCACTGTAAGAAAGCTTGTGTACCTTCCACAGCGATTTACTTTGATAAACGCAAGACCCGACGGCAGTTCACCGAAATTGTTGACAAAGCCAGTGAATAGCCTGAACTCCCACAGCCACAAGGGTGCAGAGCTCTCCAATGAAGTCGTGCCTTTGGGGACAGTGCTTGTTCTAAGCATTCTTGTGTAAAGCGAGTAAGATCTGTATACGATTTGCAGTCCAGTGGAATTCAGTGGAGTTATTGAGAACGTTATTAAAGACAGCGAGTCATGCCCAGCTGGGCTGAGAATTAAACAAAGCTGGTGAGTTTGTCTAGTCCTCACTTGTACCCTGACACAGCCAGGTGTCCCCTGGAGTCAGGTGCTGTTTCCTCAGAGCCTCAGAAGAGTGACGTGTCTTCCAGATTGGAATTTATCTGAAGTTAAGTAAGGTCTGTGTCTGTTTCAAAAAACAAGAAGGGAAAATGTGAATGTTCTCCCTGTGCCTGCTGCCTCTCCTACTCAGGATAGTAGCCAGCCCACTGATAATTCCAGAAGATAAAAGCTATGAGAATCTCAAGCAATTTATAATCTAACAGATTGTTGAATCTGCTCTTACATACCAACTTCTGCTTCTTGTTTTTATGGCAACTTCTGTTTCAAGCAGTGCCAGCAAATCTCACAGGTGGGTGGAAAGACAAGGACAAGAACCAATTGCAGTAACTCCACCTGCATTAATGACATTGATCAATTTTGCACACAGGCCAAGTTCAGCTGAATGGTATCTCCAAGCCCACCCTGTAGGACAAGGAACTGATTGTGTTCACGAAACGGACTACCCTGTGTGTGAAAATACTCTTCTGATCTTTACTAATGGAAGTTACAAACTTCAAACAGCAATGGGAATTTGAAGAATCTTTCTTTATGTTTAATAAGAAGCATTGTGAATATTGGCCAGCAGATGCATACTATAATGATTCAAATGGTAATGTTTTTGCACGTTTTTCTGGATATATGAAAGATGAAATTATGGGAAATTTCATAGCTACAATTTGTGCTAAACCAGTACATTTTTATTTGACATCCACACAAGCTGTTAAAGCATATAGACATATAGTTTATTTTCATATTACTTTGGGTTACACCATTCTACATTTTTCTGTTTTTAAACTCCAAAATCTTACTCATCTTCATGACACAACAGCACAAACATCATTAATCAAATATCACCCTAAACGTAAAGAGATCAATTTGGGAAGTTATTTTAGGATTTTCCATGGTCACTGTTGGCTTTGTCCCTGTTAATATAAAATTAAATAACATTAGAGGAAATATAAGATTAATACTGTTTGGCCTGAATGAAATGAATATATTGACATGAGGGTGATCAGGAAACATGGGAATGAAAGAAATGAAGAGGATCAGTGTTCAAATTGTGGCATGCCAATATCTGGAACTGTGGAATTTAGAGAAGAAAACCTTTTTGGGGGGTTGTGAGGTCTCCAAATTCTAGGTCAGCTATATTGAGAACCAGTGGAACAGTTTTCAGTATTTCATTTATTTTATTCTGCAGAGCTAGTTGTTTTCTGTTCTCTAAGTTTTATCTTAGGCTTATTTTTAGCGAAGCTTTGACAGTAGCCATAACATAGGGCTAGCAGGGCATCTATTGCAAAATGTATTTGCAACTGACACCCAGCATGATATGGTTGATGAAACCTAGAATGGATGAAAAAGGGGTGTTGCTTAAGTATTTGGACTGAGCCCTAGAACACCAGTATACCTCCTACTAAGAAAACAGAACAAGTTGGATTACTATAGATTTCTACACAGAAACTATACAGTAACAGTGTACCACACCATGGTCATACATTCACAATACACAGAGCCTTACTAAAAACAGAATAAATGATCTGGAAAAGGGAACAACGAGTGAAGTGATCAAATTTGCAGAGCATACATAATTATTCCAAGTTGTTAAATCTCAAGTAGACCGTGAGAAATTGCAGGAGGTCTGGGCATCCAATGGCAGATGAAATTTAATGTGGACAAGTATAAAGCGATGCACATAGGGAAAAATAATCCAAATTGTAGTTACATGATGTTAGGTTCTATATTAGGAGTCACCACCCAGGAAAAGAACCTAGTTGTCATTATGGGCAATACATTGAAATCCTTGGCTCAGTGTGTGGTGGTGGTCAAAACAGCAAACAATGTTAGGAATTATTTGGAAAGAAATGGAGAATAAAACAGAGAATATCATAATACCTCTGTATTGCTCCATGGTACAACCGTGCCTATAATACTATATGTAATTCTGGTCTTGACATCTCAAAAAATATATAGCAGGACTTGAAAAGAAGAAGAGAAGAGCAACCAAAATGATAAAGGGGATGAAATGCCCCTCCCCTATGAGGAAAGACTGTAGAGGTTAAGGCTCTTTAGCTTGGAGAAGAGACTGCTGAGGGGAGATATGATAGAGAGTGGAGTGGAATGGGTAAATGCAAACTGGTTGTTTACTCTTTCAAAAAATAAAACAATTAGGGGACACTCTGTGAAGTTACTAAATAGCACATTTAAAATAAACCAAAGAAAATATTTTTTCACTCAGTGCTCAGCTAGGCTCTGGAATTCAGTGTCCGAGGATGTAGTAAATGCAATTAGCATAGCTGGATTTAAAAACGTTTTGGACAAACTGCTAATGCCCAGGAATAAACAGACTTGGAGAGAGCCACAGTTTATCCCTGAGTTTTAACAGCAAGGAATCTATCTACTATTTGGGACCCTGCCAGGTACTTGTGGCCTAGATTGGCCACTGTTGGAAACAGGATACTGGACTTGATAGACCCTAATATGGATGTTAGGTTCTAAGTGACCTCAAATTAGAAATAGAAATATGCAGACAAAAACTCAACTGGAAACCCCAAGAAGCCAGACTCTGCCTGCAATGCAACACCGGAGAAATAAAAACAGAAATACATTTCCTCTTATACTGAGCAAAATGCAAACTATAAAATGTGCAATCCCAAGCCTGACATATTCTAGACACTAAATTAAAAATAAAATCTTTTTTTAGTACCTTTGTTGTCACGGTATTTTATTTTTCTAATTGTGTTGGACCCAGTCTATTTTCTGTTTTCTTCCATTTCTCATCTCTTTTTCCAAAGTCTCCTGTCCATTTGCCATTTCTTCTTTCTCCTCCTGTCGTCTTCATTTCCTCCTCTATACATCTCTCACATTGATAATTCCCTTTCAACTCTTCCCTCCGTTTTTTTCTGCCTCTGACTACTCTAGTGTCACCCCTCCATTGCCCCTTCTCTCACACTCCGGTCCTCGATCTTCTTAGCTTTTACCTACTTACCAGGTTTCCATTTCATGCTCACACCCTCTTTCTAGTCCTTCTCATTCTCTCTTACCCTCTCCCCAGCCTTCCAATTGCACCCTCTGACTCTTACTCCTTCCCAAGAATCTTATTCCCTGCACTCCCTGCTTTTCACTCACTCCCTAGTCCTCATTTCCACTCCCCACTCCTCAGTCACCTTCTGCTTTTCTTTGCCTCTTATCTCCTCACCAGCCCCAGCTCCTTTGCTCCCTTTCTCTGCTTTCAGCCACTTTCTTTTATCTCTTATCTCCTACCTAAGCTCACATTATCCCCTTTCACCACCTCCATTTCTACCCTCCTTGACCCACTTCAAATTCATCCCTTTCTTCAATCTCTCCAGCCTCCCTTGATCCCTGTCCTTTATGTCTGCCTCTCCACTCTTCATCACCCTTCAACCCCCTTCCCTTATTTATTTTATTTATTTATTTGTTGACATTCTGCTTATTTCCTATCTATAGCCCCTTCTTAAACCAACCAGTCATACCCTTAACCCAACTAACATGCACCCACTTAATTTCTGCATCTCCATTTGCCCCGACCTTTGCTGAGTCTTGAGTCCCTGCTCCCTCTCCCATTCTTCTTCTTCCCAAACCTTGAGTTCCTTTTTCTCCTACCATCCACCCCACCAAATCCCAAAATCCGGAATCTTCCCCAAATCCCAGCATCCAAACCCTGTCTTTCCTTCAGGCCTGGTGCAAAGACAATTGCACAGAACGGCACACACGGAGCAGTAGCGGGCAGATTTGAGGTCTACTTTGTCCTCCAAGTCCCAATGGTCTGGTGCAGTGCTGACTAGAGCAGACGACATAGATTCGGGAAGCGCACACACGTGCAACTCCCTCCCTTCACCAAGTCCCTTGCCAGTCACTGAAGGCAGTATCTTTTTTTTTTTTTCCCCCCGAGATTGGGATTTCAGTGATCGCTCCATGCTGCAACTATTGGAGATGTGGAACTCTCCTAGCAGCTTTTATTTTCATATCCAGCTACTTCCTATCCTGCACCACTGGTGCCGGCCCAACCCACAACCACTGGCTGAGAGCGACAGGGGCTGCATCAGAAAGGGGAAGGCCTAATTGTCTTTAGGTCGGGGACTGGAAGTGCTTGAGCTGTGCAGGGCTGCCCTAAAGGGAAAAATGCAGCAAGTTCTATTCAATTCAAAAGTCCCCGGTTTACTTAACTAGACGTTGCTCCCAACATAGTCTAACGCCTCCTTGTTAACGCGACCCCGCGGTTACCGGCGGTCTGCCGGTTATGACCACCGATGCTGATAAACTCGGCGTCGGTTTTCATAACTGTAGTCAGCCGGTTATGAAAACAGACGCCGAGCATATCGGCATCGGTGTTCATAACCGGCGGACCGCCGGTAACCGCGGGGTCGCGTTAGCAAGGAGGCGCTAATGTCGCGCTAGCGACCCTAGCGCCTCCTTGCTAGCGTGACCCCCTAATTTGTTTATTGCATGGCGTTCCCCTTGCGGGTGCCATGCGTGTGCTAAGAAAGTGGGTGCTGAAAAGTCAGCGCCCGCTTTCCGCAAATTTTATTGCATAAGCTACTGTTTGTGAACTCTGTGCATCCTTTCAGTGGCATTAAAAAGGGTGATCCTTTGGTCATGTTTAGGTCAGGGGAGTAAAATAGCACATGCACTTGGCATTCCAAAAATATACTTGCTATTTTATCCCCTCTTTGCTGCTCGCACAAATGGCGTGTGCAAAGCATACTGGCGCTCTTGCCTCACTCTATGCTAGCTACTTTTCAAATGGAAACTATTCTTGTACTTTCCCTTTGAGAATGAGCTACAAAGTGCTGTACATCCTGTGAAAGAACTTGCATACCTTGCAAACACACAGGCAGGAAAAATTGCCCCTAAAGTGTGTTCAGGATCTGACATGCAGGCCATGCCTGCCCTGGGCTCCTCTGATTCGGAATGTTAATGCTTTATCAGCGCAGTATTCGGTTTTCTCTGTGGAAGCAGGAGCTGGGATGTTGTTTTTACTGAATGCTGCTCGCCTTTGTGGTTTTCTTTTGCATCTTTTGTTACGCCTGGGCTGAGTTCAGGGGTAGTGAACACCACCCAAAGGGGTGGCTCCAGGTGGAAAGAGACAGGGATGGCTGGAAACCGTGGCTGGGTCAGGGCAGACAGCAAGAAGCAGTGTCTGGGTCTAGGCTGGGTCAGGGCAGGCGGCATGTAGCAGTGTCTAAGTACAGGCTGGGTCAGGGCAGGCGGCAGTCAGCAGTGTCTGGGTCCAGGCTGGGTCAGGGCACAGTAAGCAGGGCAAGGCAGGTCAGAAGGCCCGTAGGCCACACACACACCGACAGAAGGCCCGTAGGCCACACACCAATAGCGGGGCAAGGCAGGTCAGAAGGCCCGTAGGCCACACACACACAGACAGGAGGCCCGTAGGCCACACACCAATAGCGGGGCAAGGCAGGTCAGAAGGCCCGTAGGCCACACACACACAGAAGGCCCGTAGGCCACACACCATAAGCGGAGCAAGACAGGTCAGAAGGCCCGTAGGCCACACACACACAGACAGGAGGCCCGTAGGCCACACACCAATAGCGGGGCAAGGCAGGTCAGAAGGCCCGTAGGCCACACACACACAGAAGGCCCGTAGGCCACACACCATAAGCGGAGCAAGACAGGTCAGAAGGCCCGTAGGCCACACACACCCAGAAGGCCCGTAGGCCAGGTAAGGAAATCAAGGAAGAAGGCCCGAAGGCCGCGCAAGGCAAGGCAAGACAGAAGGCCCGGAGGCCGCGCAAGGCAAGGCAGGACAGAAGGCCCAAAGGCCGCGCAAGGCAAGGCAAGACAAGACAGAAGGCCCAAAGGCCACACAAGGCAAGGCAAGACAGAAGGCCCGGAGGCCGCGCAAGGCAAGGCAAGACAGAAGGCCCAAAGGCCACACAAGGCAAGGCAAGACAAGACAGAAGGCCCAAAGGCCGCGCAAGGCAAGGCAAGACAAGACAGAAGGCCCAAAGGCCACACAAGGCAAGGCAAGACAGAAGGCCCGAAGGCCGCGCAAGGCAAGGCAAGACAGAAGGCCCGAAGGCCGCGCAAGGCAAGGCAAGACAGAAGGCCCGAAGGCCAGGCAAGGCAGAAGGCCCGAAGGCCGCGCAAGGCAAGGCAAGGAAAGGCCCGAAGGCCACGCAAGGCAAGGCAAGGAAAGGCCCGAAGGCCACGCAAGGCAAGGAAAGGAAAGGCCCGAAGGCAGGGCAAGGCAAGACAAGGTAGAAGGCCCGAAGGCCACGCAAGGCAGGCTAGAGCAGGGAGCCCAGGTGAGCTCGATGCCGAAGCACCGAGGCAACTGTCAGGCAGGGTTATAAGGGCACACCCAGAGCATAGAGTGGACAGAGGAGATGGACTGGGCCTGTCAGGAAAGCCAGCTCTAGAGGGACCCCTGGTGGTGAGGCGGTTGCACAGCAGCCACAGCCGTAACATCTTTTTAGGCTGGTATTTTCTAATCAGATATATGTTGTTGATTGAAAGTCCATCTACTGGGTACTTACTTGTGGAGGTATTCCTTTTTGTCTCTCCACCTTATTATTGTATTAGTTTTGGTTATATGCTATCTCTTCATTGTTTATACACCAGATTTTTGCTGCTGATTATTGATTTATATTTCTTCCCACACAAGGTAAGTTCCAACTACAAACAAAAATACAAAAATTATGCATATCACACAATTAAACCTAAAAAATATATAACAAACAAGACCTAGACAAAAAAACTTGATTTTTTTTTAATTTTCAAAAAAAAAAAAAAAATCACATGGATGCTTAAGTTTAGAAAAATCCTCTTCCTTTTGCAATTTGTCTGAGAAACAGCATAGAAAAATAGGCCTCCTCCCCCAACTGCATAACCTCTTCCATTTCTTCCTATCAATTATAAAATTCCTGGGAGCCTGTTTGAAGAAAATCCAATTTAATATTACTATAAAAAAAACAAATGCTTCTCGACCCCTTGTAACAAAACATAGGATATGCCATACTGGGTCAGACCAGGGGTCCATCAAGCCCAGTATCCTGTTTCCAACAGTGGCCAATCCAAGTCACAAGTACCTGGCAAGTACCAAAACATTAGATAGATCACAAGCTGCTATTGCTTATTAATTAATAGCAGTTTTTGGATTTTCCTCTAGGAACTTATCCAAACCTTTTTTAAACCCAGCTACACTAACTGCTGTAACCACATCCTCTGGCAGTGAATTTCAGAGCTTAGCTATGTGCTGAGTGAAAAATAATTTTCTTTGATTTGTTTTAAATGAGCTACTTGCTAACTTCATGGAGTGCCCTCTAGTCCTTCTATTATCTGAGAGAGAGTAAATAACCGATTTACATTAACTTGTTCAAGTCATTTCATGATTTTGTAGACCTCTCATATCCCCCCCTCAGTCCTGTCTTCTCCAAGCTGAACAGCCCTAACTTCCTTAGCCTTTCCTCATAGAGCAGCCATTCCATGCTACATATTTTGGTTGCCCTTCTATGCCCTTTCTCCAGTACAACTATATCTTTTCTGAGATGTGGTGACCAGAATTGCACACAGTATTCAAGGTGCGGTCTCACCCTGGAATGATATAGAAGCATTATGACATCCGTTATTTTATTTGCAATTCCCTTCCAAATAATTCCTAACATTCTGTTTGCTTTTTGATCACCACAGCACACTGAGCCGACAATTTCAATGTATTATCCACTATGATGCCTAGATCTCTTTCCTGGGTGGTTAACTCCTAAGATAGACCTTAACATTGTGTAACTACAGCAAGGATTATGTTTCCCTATATGCATCACTTTGCACTTGCCCACATTAAATTTCATCTGCTATTTGGAAGCCCAATCTTCCAGTCTCGCAAGGTCCTCCTGCAATTTATCACAATCTGCTTGAGATTTCACTACTCTGCATAATTTTCTGACATCTGCAAATTTGATCACCTCATTTGTCGTACCCCTTTCCAGATCATTTATAAATTTAATAAAAAGCACCAATCCAAGTACAGATCCCTAAGGCACTCCACTGGTTTACCTTTTTCCACTGTGAAAATAGACCATTTAATCCAACTCTCTGTTTCCTGTCTTTTAACCAGCTTGCAATCCACAAAAGGACATCGCCTCCTATCCCATGACATTTTAGTTTTCTTAGAAGCCTTTCATGCAGGACTTTGTCGAAAGTCTTCCAGAAATCCAAATACACCACATCTACCGGATCACCTTTGTCCACATGTTTATTCACCCCTTCAAAAATATGTAGCTTTGTGAGGCAAGACTTCCTTTGGGTAAATCCATGCTGGCTGTGTCCCATTAAACCATGTCTGCCTAAATGTTTTGTGATTTTATTCTTTATAACAGTTTCCACAATTTTTCCCTGCACTGAAGTCAGGCTCACCTGGAGCCCTTTTTAAATATCAGAGTTATATTGGCCTTCTTTCAATCTTCATGTACAACGGATGATTTTAATGATAGGTTACAAGTTAATTGAAATAGGTCTGAAATTTCATTTTTTAGTTCTTTCAGAACCCTGGGGTGTATGCCATCCAGTCCAGGTGATATCCAACCCTTCAGTTCCTCTTCCAGGTTCATCATGATTTGGTTCAGTTGATCTGAATCATCAACTTTAAAAACCATCTCCGGAATGGGAATCTCCCCAACATCCTCTTCAGTAAACACCGAAGCAAAGAAATCGCTTAATCTTTTCACAATGGTCTTCTCTTCCCTAAGTGTCCCTTTAATCCCTTGATCATCTAACGGTCCTACCGATTCCCTCACAGGCTTTCTGTTATGGATATATTTTAAAAAGTTTTTATTGTGAGTTTTTGCCTCTATGGCTAACTTCTTTTTAAATTCTCTCTTAGCCTGTCTTATCAATGTCTTACCTTTAACTTGCCAATGCTTATGCTTATCCTATTTTCTCTTGATGGATCCTTCTTCCAATTTTTGATTGAAGATCTTTTGCTAAAATAGCCTCTTTCACCTACTTTTTAGGCATGCTGGCAGTCGTTTGACCTTCCATCCACCTTTCCTTAATGTGTGGAATACATATAGTCTGTGCTTCTTGGATGGTATTTTTTTTAACAATGCCCATGCCTGTTGTACACTTTTTACCTTTGTAGCTGCAACTTTCAAATTTTTTTTAACTATTGCTCTAATTTTATCAAAGTTTCCCTTTTGAAAATTTAACACAAGAGCCGTGGATTTGCTTACTCTCCCTCTCCCAGTCCTTAATTCAAATTTGATCATATTATGATCACTATTGCCAAGCGGCCCCACCACCGTTACCTCTCTTACAAATCCTGTGCTCCACTGAGAATTAGATCTAAAATTGCTCCCTCTCTTGTCAGTTCCTGAACCAATTGCTCCATAAAACTGTCAATTATTCCATCCAGGAACTTTATCTCTCTAGCATGTCCTGATGATACATTTACCCAGTCAGTATTGGAGTAATTGAAATCACCCATTATTACTGCACTACCAATTTGGTTAGCTTCCTTAATTTCTCTTAGCATTTCACTGTCTGTCTCACGATTTTGGCCAGGTGGACGGTAGTATACTCTTATCATTATAGTCTTCCCCGACACACAAGGGATTTCTACCCATAAAGGTTTGATTGTGCATTTAGTCTCATGCAGGATCTTTATCCTGTTGGACTCTATGCCATCCCGAACATAAAGCGCCACTCTGCCACCAAGATGCTCCTCTTATGTTCTTATGTTCTCTGTCATTGCTATATAATTTGTACCCTGGTATAGCACTATCCCATTGGTTATCCTCTTTCTACCATGTCTCTGAGATGCCAATTAAGTCTATGTCGTCATTCACTGCTATACACTCTAATTCTCCCATCGTACTTCTTAGACTTCTGACATTAGCATACAAATATTTCAAAGTCTGTTTTTTTGTTTGTATTAACATTCTGCTTTTCAGTTGATAGGGATAAATTGGGATTTTTTAGCTCAGGTGAGTTTTAAATTATAGGCACTTGGACTACTTTTCTTGTTACTGGAACCTCACTGTCAGGATGCCGTAATTCTAATGCATCATTAGTATCCTTTGAAGATACCTCCCTCCGAACCATGCACTGCTGAGTGACTGTCGGCTTTCCCCTTTGTTCTAGTTTAAAAGCTGCTCTATCTCCTTTTTAAAGGTTAGCGCCAGCAGTATGGTTCCACCCTGGTTAAGGTGGAGCCCATCCCTTCGGAAGAGACTCCTCCTTCCCCAAAAGGTTCCACAGGTCCTTACAAAATTGAATCCCTCTTCCTTGCACCACCATTTCATCCACACATTGAGACTTCGGAGCTCTGCCTGCCCCTGGGGACCTGCATATGGAACAGGGAGCATTTCAGAGAATGCTACCCTGGAGGTTCTGGATTACAGCTTTCTACCTAAGAGCCTTAATTTGGCTTCCAGAATCTCCCTCCCACATTTTCCTTTGTTGCTCCTCCCCAGCACAGTCTAAAATCCTATCTAGGTGACGCGTGAGGTCTGCTACCTTCGCACAAGGTAGGCAAGTTACCAGGCAATCCTCATGCCCCCCAGCCACCTAGTTGTCTACATTCCTAATAATCGAAACACCAGCTATGATGGCCAACCTAACCCTTCCCTCCTGGGCAGTAGCCCTAGGAGACACATCCTCTGTGCAAGAGGACAATGCACCACCTGGAGAGCAGGTCCTTGCTACAGGATCATTTCCTGCTGCACCAGGTTGATGCTCTCTGATCATGAGACCTTCCTTTCTTTTGATGTTCATCTGTTATCTGTTGCCCAGTTTGCATGACTTTACCTATCACATCACATTTCCTTAAAAATCTGAGGAGGCAAATTTAATGATTTAGGTCTTTCTAGCTGTTTTCCCTATATATACAGTATATTCTATATACTATAGAATAGTATATTGTGTCTATTTTGTTTGATTTTATTGCTGTTTATATTTTATTTTATTGTATTTTTAATATTATGTAACCTGCTTTGTTCAACTGGCTTGTTATAAGCGGGCTATAAATGTTTTAAATAACCTGAGTCATACAATCCCTGGAAGATATGAAAGATGGGCAATATAAAGGAAAGGTTAAAATACCTGAAAGGAATAAATAATACACATGCATGCACTTTTTAATGGAAAGGAATTTCTTAACAAGGGATTATGATAAGTAAGAAAACATTTCTTCGCAGAAAGGGTAGTGGATGCATGGAACAGCCTTCCTGTAGTGATGGTGGAGGTGAAAGCAGTAACCGGGGAGACTTAAGAATAGAGAAGTGAGGATAAAACTGGAGCCAGATACGGTCTACGGCACTGCAGTAGTCAGGGAAAATGAATAGATTTAACATAGTAACATAATTAATGAAAGCAGATAAAGGCCATAACAATCCGGCTGGTCTACCCGGCAAGTTGGTGCTCCACACAGAATATCCACTTGCCTTCTGCTAAGGATAATAACTGCCACTCTGTGCAGGTCCTCTCATGCAGAAATATTAACTTAAGTGTAACAAAGGTTATTGCATTTCTTCATTTCTTTTATTTAGCCAGTAGGGGTTCTCTATATTTATCCTGCTTTTTTGAATCCTATTACCATTCTTGTCTTCGCCACCTCTTTCGGGAGGACATTCCATGCATCCACCACACTTTTCATGAAGAAACATTTCCTGACATTGTTCCTGAGTCTTCCTCATTGGAATTTCATATCATGACCTCTAGTTTTACAGCTTTCTTTCCATCGGAAAAGGGTTGATTTTTGTGCATGATTAATTGATTTCAGGTATTTGGGTCTGTATCATTTCTCACCATCTCTCCTCTCCTTCAGGGTATATATATCTCTCCCAGTCTCCTCTCATACGTTTTCTGGTACACACCCCACACCATTTTGGTTTCCTTTCTCTGGATTATTCTTTTTGAGATACAGTCTCTAGAACTGAACACAATATTCTGTGAGTCCTCAAAGACATGTAGAGGGGCATTAATACCTCCTTTTTCCTGTTGGTTATGCACTCTCTATGCAGCCCAGCATCCTTCTGGCCTTAGCCACTGCCTTGTCACATTGCTTTGCTACCTTCAGATTGTCAGATACTATCACCCCAAGATATTTTTCCTGGAACATGCGCATCAATCTTGGATGAATTTTGTGGTCTTTGTCATATATTCTTCATTATGGGCTTTTTCCTTTATGTGGTTCTGGTTCTTTGTCCAACTCTAGGGCAGTCATTAAGAATACACTCAATCTTATTAACTGCAGGCAGCCTTAAGGGCTTTGCTGGTTGGCCAATTTTGCTCTTAGGGAGAGGGATCCTGTGCCGTGACCAGGGAGAGCCTCCTGCCAGTGGGCTGTATTGAAAGGGAAGAGGAAGATGCAAGAGAGAGGGAGAAAGGAAGACAGGGGACAAGGAGAAAAAGATCAGAGGGAGAAAAAGAAAGAGAAAAAGCAGAAAGCAGAGGAGAAAGAAAGAAAGGCCAAGGGAAGGGAATAGGAGAGGGCTGGTGTTAGACACTTGAGTGACGGTCTTTGATCCTGAGTCCCCCTCCTCCTGGGCCTTCTTCCAATCCCCCAAGGCCCTGTCATGAGTCCTCTTTCTGCCTCTCCCATTCACCCTGCTATCTATTCTGTGAGCCACACCATCCCTATTCTGATACCTCTCTCTCCTTTCTTCCCTTCCCCCATGCCTCTTCGTGGGCTCTCTTTCTGAGCCTGTTCTCTAGGCCTTAAGCCTCTCCCCTTCCATGACCCCTTCCTAATTCCTCTTCCTCCAACCTTCCCCCCATGGCTCTGCATTGTGACCTTTCTTCCCCCCACCCATGACTTCTTAGGTTTTCTCCCTCCTCAATCTCTTCTAAACCCCAACATGGGCCCTTCCTGCCTCCTCTCCATTCTAGAATATTCCAAGGAATATTCTCTGACCCTTTTCCTCCCTACCCATGTCTGCTTCTCTGCTCATCTCCCTCCTATCTGCCTGTCATGCCCCATTCCTCACATCTGTTCTTTCTACTCTAACCCAGGTCCCCTTCTTAGTGCCTCTTTTTCTCCTACCTTCCTTCATCCATGGTCCATTTCCAATTATCCCTTCACCTAAACTCATTTGGTTGATTCCAGGCATAGCAGAAATCTTTAAGTCATGGAAATAGGAGGAAAACAGGGGTGGGGGCCTATGAGCCACTGTGCATTTACAGCTTCTGCAGTAACCTTGCCCATTGCATTGGTTTGCTTGGTAACAGGAACACCCTGAGGGCATATCTGGGAACTCTCTGGATTTGGCCTGGAGGCTCTGGAATCCGAATGGAATTTATGGGTTTCTGGGCCAATATCCAAAAACTCTGGGGAGATTAAAGAATTGGCCCGCATGGCCCCACAAGAAGTCACCTGGGCCACGTAGGGAGGAAGGAAGGAATAATCCGCAGTATGGCTGGAAGGAGGAGGAGTGTCTATCCATGCAATGGAAGAAGAGGGTGATTGCTTTCTCACCCATCGGCCTATGCATGGGGAGAGAAGTAGAAAATCAGCTGAGTGGCGGGAAGGAGGAGGCCTGTCTGGCTGTGCTACAGAAAAAGGAGGTGGTTGCCCATTGGGCTGTGCAGCCATAAAAAGAAGGAGGGCTTCAGTTAATCACACAAGTGTGACTAACTGAAGCCCCCCCCCAGGCCCAAAGAAGCTGGAGGAGGAGGAAGCTGATTCTGGTGGGTTTGGGATGGGGAGAGAATTTGAGTGAGCATGTGTGTGTGTCTATATGTAAGAGGGAGAGAAGTGTGTGCATGACATGTGTGAGAGCAAGTGGTTATATGTGAGTGAATGAGCACGTATGTGTGGAAGAGGGAGAGAAGTGAATGAGTATGCATGTGGCATGTGAAGTGTGGGGTATGTAGAGAAAATGAGAGGAATGAGTTTGTAAATGAGCAGGTATGGGAGTGAGAATAAGCAAGTGTGTGTGTGTGCATGTGTGTGTGTGAGAAAATGAGCTTGCACATATGTGAATGTTAGAGTGCATGTGAGTGTTGAACATATAGTATCATGTTCTTATGTTACTGTATGTTAATCACTCATATACACTCATTCTCCCACACACAGTCTCACTCACATACTTGCTCGCTTATACACTGACTCCCTTCTTTTTCCTACATACCCCCCTCCCCACATATATACTCACTCCTCCTCCTTCCTGCCACTCAGCTGATTTTCTATTTCTTTCCCATTCGCTGGAAGAGAGGAGGTGCAGGGGAGATTTATACAGACCTTCAGATACCTGAAAGGTTTTAATGATGCACAAACTTTGAACCTTATCTGTCGGAAAGCAAACAGAAGAACTTAGGGGTCACAAAATGAAACTCCAGGGGGCAGGACTACTCAGAACCAATGTCAGGAAATATTTCTTCAGGGAGAGGGGTTGTGGATGCCTGGAAATGCCCTTCTGAAACAAGTGGTGAGGATGAAAACAATAAACACATTCAAAAGGGCTTGGTGTTATCATTATGGCTCCCTAAAGGCTAGAGGTGGAAATGAAGGAAATGGCATGGAAGTAACCTGCACGGAGCGGTAGCTATCAGAAGGCATGGGGATTGCTGAAACAATTAGCTTTCATGCTTTTTAACGCAACTGGAACATTGTTGTCTGCTTCAAAAGGGGAATTGGATTCAGACAACAGTCAACGCTGGGCCCTGACCTTTCAGGTCCAGGGTAGTGATACACAGACATTAGGGAAAAGTGTAGGAATTGCTTCTATGACCAAGTCTGAAAGCAAAGCCAGTTCAACCAACATTGTATGAATTATCAAGAAGACTGTTCAATCTGTAAAAATGTTGTTAACAGTAATTTTGTTATGGATTTGACAGTTGCTTTGTTTTGATTGTAAATATCAGTACCCTTAACATAACCTGCACTGAGCGGTAGTTACTGTCATGAGAAACTTGCTGGGCAGACTGAATGGACCATTTGGTCTTTTTCTGCCCTCATTACTATGTTACTATGTCTTTATTGGGGATTGGATGGATGTGGAAGATGGTCACCGAGTCGCAGAGCCTTTTACCTCTTGTCTACCACTTCAAATCCCAGCTAAGATGGCCTATGTGAAATGGTCTCAGTCCAGTTCCAAAGCCCATAGCAGAAGCACTTGCATTACAGTTCCTGTCAGATTCCTATAAATCTATGACTTCTGTTGCACACTTTATTACTGGCTTGTGACAAGGGCACAATAGGAGAGAAAGAGATAAAAGACAAAGAACAGAGGATACCAATAAATGTTTAGTTTTTCAAATGGAGAAAGGTCATTAATGGACTGCCCCAGGGATCTGTACTGGGACATGTGCTATTTAGCATATTCATAAATAATCTGGAGAAAGAAACAACAAGCAAGGTGACCACATTTGTAGATGACACAAAATTGTTTTGAGACGTTAAAACAGCAGTGCTTGGAGAGGAACCAAGGAAGGACTTTGTGAGACTAGGAGACTGGGCATCTACATGGCTGATGCAATTTAATGTGGAGAAGTGCAAAGTAATGCACAGAGGGGAAAAATAATCCCCACTACAGGTATAGGATGGTGGGTTCCATGTTAGGAGTCACCAGCCGAGAAGAGGACTTCGGAATCCTTTGGCTCAGTGTGTGACGGCGGTCAAAAAGGCAAGCAGAACATTGAATATTGAATGCAGTTCTAGTTGCCCCATCTCAAAAAAGATATAGCAGACATAGAAATGTGCAGAGAAGGGTAAGAAAAATGAGAGAGGGGATGGAAAAACGCTTATGGAGAAAGGCTGAACAGATTAGGGCTTTTTACTTGGAAAACAGCTGCCTGAGAAGGGGATATGTTTGAGATGGGGTGGAACAAGTAAATAGGGAATGGTTATTTACCCTTTCAAATAACACTAGCACTAGGGGACACTCCATGGAACTAGCAACCCGCAGATGTAAAACAAGTCATAAGAAGTATTTTTTTCACTCAGCGCACTTCAAAACTATGGAATTGGTTGTCAGAGGATGTGGTCAAGGCAAGTAACATACTGGGGTTCAAAAGAGAATTGAAAGTTCTGAAGGAAACGGAACGTCCATATACAGTTACTAGCCAGGTAGACTTTGGAAAGCCAGCACTTACTCCTGGAAATGAGATACAAGACATTAGATAAATATTTGGGATTTTGAGGTTACTTGCAACCTGGAATGGCCACTGTCAAAGAATAGATATTCAGCTTGATAGACCTTGGTCTGATCCAGCATGGCACTTCTTATGCTGTTATAGATTACTAGATTCTAGAGATGTGAATCGTGTGCTCGATCGTCTTAACGATCGATTTCGGCTGGGGGGGGGGGGGGAGGGAATCGGATCGTCGCGGTTTTGTTTTTTTAAATGTGTAAATCGTAAATCGGGGGAGGGCGGGAAAACCGGCACACTAAAACATCCCTAAAACCCACCCCGACCCTTTAAAATAAATCCCCCACCCTCCCGAACCCCCCCAAAATGCCTTAAATTACCTGGGGTCCAGAGGGGGGGTCCCAGTGTGATCTTTTACTCTCGGGCCTCCGGTGCGTTGTAGAAATGGCGCCGGGGCTACCTTTGCCCTGTCATATGACAGGGCAAAGGTAGCCCCGGCGCCATTTTATTTTTTTGTCCCCCGACGTCAGGAGCGTAGGAGATCGCTCCCGGACCCCCGCTGGATCCCCAGGGACTTTTGGCCAGCTTGGGGGGGCCTCCTGACCCCCACAAGACTTGCCAAAAGTCCTCGGTGCTATCTTTGCCCTGTCATATGACAGGGCAAAGATAGCACCGGCGCCATTTCTACAAAGCACCGGAGGCTCGAGAGTAAAAGATCACACCGGGACCCCCCCCCCCCACTGGACCCCAGGTAATTTAAGGCATTTTGGGGGGGTTCGGGAGGGTGGGGGATTTATTTTAAAGGGTCGGGTGGGTTTTAGGGTTGTTTTAGTGTGCCGGTTTTCCCACCCTCCCCCTTCCCCCGATTTTTGACGATAAATCGGGGGAATTCCTTTTAAATATCGCCTCTAACGATTTTTGACGATTTAAAATATATCGGACGATATTTTAAATCGTCAAAAAACGATTCACATCCCTACTAGATTCCCCTCCAATAATATATTCCCAGTGTCCTAACAACCATATGGGATCTAAACTTTTTCTCATACGGATTGAAAGTCTGCTTACAATTAGTATATTAAAGGCCCAAGTCAAGGCTTCCCAAACCTGTCCTCGGGACCCCACAGCCAGTCGGATTTTCAGGATATCCACAATGAATATGCATGAGATAAATTGGCATATCACAGTGGCTCAGTATATGCAAATGTATCTCATGCATATTCAACTGACTGCAGGGTCTCCAGGACAGGTTTGGGAAGCTCTGGGCTAAGTAATTGCCCTTTTCTTCCCTGCCTGCTCCTGTTCCAGGACATTCCCCATAGCTATTTCAATCGTAGTCAATAGAATGTAGCATGAAGCCCCTGACTTCAGTAATACAAAGCTTTTTCCTGATCAGGTCCCCACTTTCGGTCTTTGTCTTTTTTTTTTTAACTCCATAAGAGTTTGGATTTGTTTGCAAAATGTGCATTGGTAGGGACAGAAAATTTGCTAATAATCTCCATTTGCTGTTGGAAAGTTTGCCATTTATTACAAGGGTCTAAAAACCCTTGCGCCCTAAGTAGACCAATGTAAGCCCCCCTCCCAAAACCCACTCTGAAATTAAGTGCCCCTCTTACAGTGGGAGATATATAGAGTGTCTGTCTGTCTGTCTCTCTCTTCTTGCCCCCCCCCCCCCCCCCAGTGTTCAGGATCTCGCTGGCGCAAAATCGCCAGACTTGTGCCTTATCAGGACCAGTAGTAAAGTGACGCAGGTCACATGGTGCACGTTGCCATATTCAGCCTTGCAAAATTTGAGGGTTATGCGCGTCAGACGCGGCTGCGCCCTGGAACGCCCACATGCAGCATTGTGCACTTTTACATAATAAATTTAATTTGCAATTCTGTGGTTTGTCACAATTGATTTAGTTATGCTTTTTATATACCGTCGTTCCAGAGGTAGGTCGCAACGGTTCACATATTTAGCATTGAGTTACATTGTAAATAAGGTTATAGAAAAATTCAAACAGCATTAGAATAAATGAGAAAGTAACAAATATATGAAAAATAGTAATTACATCAACAATGGATTAAAAAGTTCAAGAGGTAATTCAAGTAGGAGTTGAAATAACATTAGAAAAAGGTAAGGGAATGATCTGTTTTCATGCATATTCAAATCTGAAGAGATTTTGTCAAAGATTAATTTTAAGTTAGCTCATAGGCTTTTTTAAAGAGCCAAGTTTTAAGATCTTGCTTGAATTTATTTTTTTCATTTGAAAGTCTTAGAATACTAGGTAAATTGTTCCAAAGTTTAGGTCCAGCAATAGTAAACATATGATCTCTAATCTGTGATAGGTGTGTAATATTATTGGGAGGAATAGAGAGAATGCGTTTATTTTGAGATCTTACATTTCTTAGTGGATTGTAGAGTTGAATTGAAATTCCTGGAGGAGAAGGGTCAATATTGTTGACAATGTTGAAAATAAGTGATAATACTTTGTATAGGATTCTGAAGGATATTGGAAGCCAGTGAAGGTCTATCAGAGTGGGAGTTGTATGATCAAATGTTCTTGTTCCAGTAAGAAGTCTGGCTGAAACATTTTGGAGGACTTGCAGGGGTTAAATTATGTTTGAATGGAATCCAAGCAGTAGGGAGTTGCAGTAGTCTAGGTTGGAAAAAAAATCAGAGTTTGTAGAACTGTGCGGAAGTCTTGCAAAGTAAGTAATGGTTTTAGGCAGTGTAGCATTCTGAGTTTAGCATAGCCAGATTTGATTATCTTCGTTATATGTTTTTTCATATTGATATTTTCATCAGTTTGGATTCCTAGATCATGAATTTCATCTGAAAGTGAAATTTTAGCAATTTCAATATTAAGAATAGGTGTTTTGGGGATGCGTTTTCTTTTCTTAGTCAAATTATTTCGGTTTTATTGGTGTTGAGAGTCAATTTCAGTAAAGAGAGTTCTTTTTGTATAGATTTCATACAGTTTGTTAGTGTTGCAGAGGTTCTTTCAAAGGTTTCTTCAAAGGGGATGTAAAATTGTATTTCATCAGCATATATGAAGAATTTGATGTTTAAATTTATTAATAGAGTGCAAATAGGAAGGAGGTAGATGTTGAACAATGTTGCTGATCGTGCTGAGCCTTGAGGAACACCTTGTCAATATTAAAGGGATCAGAGATTTGATTGCCCAGTTTGATTACTGGTAACAGATTTGAAATGTCTTGTTTGAGTTCTTTCAGGACTCTGGTATGGATTGCATCCAGGCCTAGTGAATTGTTACTCTTTAGTCTGTCAATTAAAATGTGCTCAGTCTATGCTTTCCCTTGATATTGCCAGGCCAATCTACTTGCTAACTATGTTGATAAACTGTACCCCCTAAAAATGAATTGCCTTCCATAGTCTCAGGCAACGCATAACAGGTTGTCCTTAAAAAGGGTCCCATAGCCCAGTGTTTCCCAACACTTTTGAGCCCAAGGCACACCTATAGTAACACAAATGTTCTGTGGCCCACCAGCCTCCGTGGGGCAAGCAGTGTGGACATGGAGAGGACTTGTGGTCACAAGAAGAGCTAGGGAAGCACTGAAAGCCTCACCAGTCTCTCTTCCAAATGTTAAAACAAATGGAGAGAGGAAGTGGAGACTCACATGAAATTGACACAGTTGGCCAGTTCCCTCTATATGTCAGTGCAGGAAAAGGGAGAATTCGGTGTGATGCGGGCAGCTGATTTGGTTAGTTAAAATGACTGCCACATGGGCTGCCAGAGCTCCTCCACTGCTGCAGCTCCCAGCACTCAGAATGAGTCACAGCCAGTGCTCAGTGCATGCTCTCCCTGTCTCACTCAGCCTGGGGATAAGACAGAGGCTGGAAGGACGCAACGGAAGAAGCTCAGGAAGGGGAAGATGAAGAGGTGCTGTGTGCAGCACTACACAAAACAGGGCCTGGCTCTTCATGTCCTGTATACTGCCCAGTAATTACCACACTCCAGGGGTTAATCTGTAGCTAGGAAGAAGAGGCATTCATGATTACATGTGTTCTCACAGGCAGGAACACCTACGTGTTAAGAGCCACCACTGGTGACTTGTTGCTGTGAGATGCTGAGAGCAGAATTCAGGTGCTGGTCTGCATCTGAGCATCAGTCAGCGATAACTTCTCCATGGTTCATCTGACCATGTCTGAAGGCACACTGGATGCGAAACACTGCCAAAGACATTCATCTCTGCTTGTGTAATCACTTTTGCCTTTGTAGGCTCTCCAAATATTCAGGACTTACCTGGCCTTGCCATGGTGCAGGGGCCAAATGCTGGCTTAGTGTAAATTAGTGAGGCTCATGTGTCTATCAGTAAGATTCCAGGTTTCTACTCCCTATTATTCTAAATTTATTTTATTTTATTTATTTCTGATTTTTATATACCGATTTTCATGCATCAAATGCATATCAGACCGGTTTACAATGAAACAGTGTAAGCAGGAAAAATAATTCCTTAGTCTAATACATTGAACATCTGTAACAAACTAATTGTACATAGAGCAAAAGGCTACACAACATTACTAAGGTAAAATTATTAACAAAAAAAATCCTAAACTCACCTGGATAGTTGGTAGGGAAGTGCATGCATTAGATTCATTTTCAGATTTTAGTACCGACTAGTCTTTTTAGTGCACATTAAAAAAACAATTAAGACAGAGGCTGTTGCGTCCTTCCAGTCTCTGTCTTATCCCCAGACTGAGTGAGACAGGATTTAGTGTGCACTATGTTTGATTTAGTGGACTCTACATGGAAATGAAAATTAGACAAATATGAACAAACTAATGAAATGAATTTTAAAAAACGAAACAAATATAAACATGAAAATGTTCTGGTTGACCACTCCTAATAGTTCATCTCCTTCAGGAATTATCTCTGATTTTTCCAAAAATACAGGGAGAATTACAGGGACTAAGGGCGGTCCTATTCCAAGTGAAGGGGTTCACTTGGGGCCATCGCATGTAAGGTATGTGCTCCTGATTCCTCTCTATGAACAACTTAGTCCATTTTTGGATCAGTACACTGATGGGCCTTGAATGACAGTTACCCATATTCTTCTCCTTATCCCAGTTATTTCCCAGCCATGTGCCAGGGCACACTAGTTGCCTTCAGACCTGGTCAGATATGCCACAGAAAAGTCACTGCTATTTGATGCTCAGCTGCAGACCAGTACCTGGGCTCTGCCCTCAGCAGCTCACAGCAACAAGAGTCACCACTGGTGGCTCTTAACATGTAGGAACTCCTGTCTGAGAACATGTGAAATCATGCATGCATCTTCTTCCTAGCTATAGCATGAGCCCTGGAGTGTGGTAATTACTGGGCAGCATGCAGGACATGGAGAGCCAGGCCCTGCTTTGTGTGGTGTACGCAACGTATAGAGTAAAGTACCTCTTCATATTTCCCCTCCTGAGATTCCTCCATTGAGGCCTTCTGACCTCTGTCTTATCTCCAGGCTGAGTGAGACAGGGCGAGCATGCACTGAGCACTGGCTGTGACTCATTCTGAGTGCTGGGAGCTGCAGCAGCAACAGAGGAGCTCTGGCAACCCATGAGGTAGCCAAGTTAAGTAACCGAGCCAGGTGCCTGCATCACACTGACTTCTCCTCCTCCCGCATTGGTATATATACAGGGAACTGGTCCATTGTGTCAAGTTTATGTGTGTCTCCACCTCCTCTCTCCACTTTTTTTTAATTTGGAAGAGAGCCTGGTGGATCTTTTAGTGCTTTCCTAGCTCTTCTGTTAACCATGAGTCCTCTCCATGTCCAAACGGCTTGCCCCAGAACATTTGTGTTCATGTAGGTGTGCCTTGAGCTTGAAAAGCTTGTGAAATGCTGCCTTATCTCATAACTATCTTCACACTTTGTCTCCAGATAAGTTACATAAGATCATGCATTGGTACTGTGGTTGACACTGCTGCCTCACTTGTAAACTCCTCTCCACTTTCTTTTACTGTTCCACGGTGTATTTCATCCCTACATTCTGATACACTATACAGTGACCGCATGTGAACTGTCCTGGAGACTCTTCATTAATCATTCTTTTCCATGGCATTGTCATCATGTTTATCCCGAAGATTACAATCACCATTGGTGAAACACACGTCTGTGAACACATATGTAAACATATTTGGTAGAAATAGGAGGTTTGAAATATTCAGCTAGAGTAAAGAAGGATGTTACAATTTGATTGAGCTTGACTTTGTGGAAAAGATAAACATAGACATTTTTCAGAGTGGTGGGCTCTTTTGAGAAGTAATAAAGTCTGTAATGTTTTTAGGGTTGATTTAAATGCTATAGTAAGAAGGTAAACACGGATGTTTTTGATAAAAAGATTGTGAAAAAATATAAAGAAATAAAAAAGTTTAACAATTAAGAGGGATGTATTTGATATATCCTCATAAATATATATATATACACACACACACACATACACACACATATATATATATATATATATACCGGTATATATGGAGGGGCTATTATTAGTAAATGTTGATGCCTGCATACGCTCCACAATTATACTTACATTCTCGAAGTTGTTTTTATAGGGAAACAGAGGCATAGTAAGGAGCAGAGTTTCATGCAGCAGGTAGGCAGTCATGGTTTCTTTCATGTAGATTATTTATTTATTTTCCAGGCATTGGAACGATGGCGATCCTTTTCAAGAACAATATTATGAAGATGAATGGGACTTGATACAGGACTCACTAGCTCCAAGTACTTGGAACACATATTTAAAAGGAAATGCAGCATTAACGAATTATTTACAATATAGGGGATAGACTGGGGAAGTCGTGCCGGATCACTGGTTAGTGGGTTTCGTGTTATGAGCTAAGCAAAGCGGTCACTCGGTGGCCACAGTGTGAACACAATTGGCGGGTTTTTCATTTTTCAAAAAAATGAAGGGATGGGGCAACCCCATGCACAGTTTTCGCTTGCGCAAGGTTTTGGGGGGTTGGCAAAAAAGGACGGGATATAAGAAGGATCAACGGTTACCCATTAGATATCGGGATTTGATACGACTTACGGGTTTGCTAGCACCAGTATGTTGGTCTGGGTTCGAGGTGGTGCTGTTTCGAGTAGCTTTTTCGTGGGCCTTCTTTGGTGCCATGAGATTTAGCGAGCTTATAGCTCAGTCACGTCATAGCACTAGCAACCAAGGAATCACGTTGAACTGTGTTACCATCAGGGAACAGTCGATTACGCTGTTTCTCCCGAAGTCAAAAACTGACCAGAAAGGAAAGGGCATGGCGATCACATTATTGCCTGCCGAGAATGAGTTGGTTTGCCCGGTACTTATGGCTTTTCGATATTACCGGTTACTGCCGGCTGTGATTGGTCTTTCTTAATGCATGCTGATGGCTCGGTGTTGCCAAGATACCAATTTGCCCAGGTACTCCACCTGGTGGTCAGTTGGGATGGACATGACGTGAAACAGTATAGCTCCCATTCATTCAAGATTGGAGCGGCGACGTCTGCGGCAGAGGCAGGGCTGTCGGACGTAGGAATTCAAAGCATAGGGAGATGGAAATCAGGGGCGTTCAGGGATTACATAAGAACAGGAACGTGAGATCAATGAATGTTAAGGGAGCACTAGGGGGAGGAGGTCGAGTGGGGAGGGGGGGGGGATAAGTTGGACTATGGAACTAATGCACGGGGAGGATGCATGGGAACAGATGTGCCTGGATCGTGGATCATTCGTATATTCACAGGGCCCTTTCCTTAAAGCGTCCTTATGGGGAGGATTTGGAATTGGAGCGTCTCGGATGGCAGTTAGCATGGTTCAGCCGACGGGGCATGCAGTGGGACGAGCTGCTGCCTTTCCTGACTGAACAGATCGAAATGTGGGGCATTCTTGACTTTTTGTTGATTCATTTGGGTGGGAATGACATGGGAAAGAAAACTTGTAAAGCATTATTGATTTGTATTAAGAAGGACTTAGTGCAGATCATGGTCCGATGGCCCAAGGTGAGGATAGGGTGGTCGGATGTAATCGTCCGCCTGAGAAACAAAGAGGACACTATTTGGAATACTGGGGTCAAGAAATTGAATAGGCAAATGGGGAAATGGACGGGTTGGGAAGGGTTTTTTTGGATAAGGCACCCTTGGGGTGGGGAGTAGAAGCAGGTTTATTTAGTGGGGATGGCGTACACCTGTCAGAGATAGGTATGGAATTATTCAATAATGCGTCACAAGAAGGTTTGGAGAAAGAAATTGGCAGCAGGCATTAGGTGGCCGCAGTGGGGGAACAAGTCGATAATCGACTTGTCTGTGGTGGTAAACCTGAGCCAATTGTTTATGTTGTCATGAGGTGATGGGGGCATAGTTGGTGGGGAAGGGAGTGCCCTGCGTAGTTGGGCGGGGGCTACTACGCGGGAAGACCGGGGAACCATGGGGCTAAGGTTCATGGTTAAGCTTGCTCTGGCTGGTACGATTATACTTACATTCTCAAAGTTATTTTTATAGGGAAACAGAGGCATAGTAAGGAGCAGAGTTTCAGGCAGCAGGTAGGCAGTCATGGTTTCTTTCATGTAGATTATTTATTTATTTTTACACGGTTTCCAGGCATTGGAAAAGGGGGAGGGTAACTCCACCATTGGGGGTTTAAGGTGGTGGAGGCAAGGGAAGGGTGGAGGGAGGAGGGCGTTGGGGGAGGGGTGTTACTGTTAAATTGATTGTAAGGGATCGGGTTCAGTTATTATTAAACTGCGGCCAATTTTAAATGCCAACAGGTGTTGAGTATTTATTGGAGGGGGGGGGGGGGGGGGGGAAATTCTGCGGCCCCTGAGTGCATTGTCTTTCCTCCCATGTTAAAAAGTTTAAGAATTAAGTGGGATGTATTTGATGTTTCCTCATATATACACACACACACACACATATATATATATATACATATATATATATATATATATATATTTACCGGTATATATGGAGGGGCTATCATTAGTAAATGTTGATGCCTGCATACGCTCTACAATTACACTCACATTCTCAAAGTTGTTTTTATATTTTCTCTGTGACCTCACCAGTCTTTTGTATGTACTGTAAGTCATAGCCCTTTTGTTCTGGATCTCTATTTACCAACAATGCAGATATCTGAACATTTAGTCCATCTATTAATACACTTCTGCACTCAGGGTCACCAAGTATTGGCATCATTTATTATGAAAACACAAGATACTAAACACAGCAATTTCCTTTTGTTCAAAAAAGACTCAACTGGTTCATTTGGTTCCTGCATCTCAATATAAAATATCCCTTTCAAACTCTTGCGTAGAATGAAAATCTCTCAACCCCGCTGTCATCCAGCCCCACGTAGTTGTGGCATTTTCAGAAAGTTCTTTGACCATTCATTTGTGTATGTCTGATTGTATGGTCTTCTCGTTTTCTTTTTATGAATGATATTTATGCATATTTAATTGGAATCTGCTTAGAATGGATGCTCTGATAAAAAGCAGAATACAAGCAATTTTAATTAGATAAATAAATAGCCAACTCATCTTTTGTTGTACATGCCCTAGTTGGTCCGACCTTTTTCTTTCAGCACCAGTTAAGCAATATTCCACAGTAGAACTGTTTAGCATTCTGATTTCTTGGCAACTGCTTTAATTTGTGAGGGGCTCACTGGGGTTGCTTCATTCACTATAGGAGTAGTCACTCCTTCTTTACCATTCTCCATTCTCTTTTCTGAGTGAGTCAGTCATTTTCATACATGTGACCACCAAGGTGTGATGGACTTTGGCTAATGCCTCTCTTAAGCACTGTCGGTACCAGTGGCATGGCCCTCACTAGACCTCTGAGTGAATCCTTCCTCCAAATCTTAAGGGCTGCATTTCAGTGATGGTGTCCTCGGACTGCTCTGAGAGTGGTGCTCTCAGGTAGCATAAAATCCCAGAGGTTTGGGCCCCGTGAGTGCAGGATGGCTTATGTCTTGTGCTCACTGCAGGAGTAGGAGGAAGAGGAAGGAAGGGAGATCTGGGACAAGATCGGCCATCTATTTTGCTGTCCTAGGGACAGGCCTAATAGGCCTGTGAATAAATCCAGACCTGCTACCTGTCAACTGGTTCTCTTTCCAAGGCATTCAAGGCAGCCCTTTAAGAGTGCATATGGGAATTCTGGGTATGCATCCATGCAGTACTGAAAGGATGATGAGCTCATGGAGGATTCCAGAGGTACATCATCATCATATTCCCACTGATGCTGAATCTCACCCAGTCCTTAAAGTTGAGATCTTCCTTGACATTTCTGTTCAGCATAGAAACATAGAAATGATGGCAGGAAAAGACCAAACGGCCCATCCAGTCTGCCCAGCAAGCTCCCACACTTATTTTCCCATACTTATCTGTTTCACCGACCACCAAGTTCAGGGCCCTTGTTGGTAACTGATTCGAATTTCCTGCTACCCCCTGCCGTTGATGCAGAGTAATGAACATAAGAACATAAGAAATTGCCATGCTGGGTCAGACCAAGGGTCCATCAAGCCCAGCATCCTGTTTCCAACAGAGGCCAAACCAGGCCACAAGAATCTGGCAATTACCCAAACACTAAGAAGATCCCATGCTACTGATTCAATTAATAGCAGTGGCTATTCCGTTAATGGACTTCTCCTCCAAGAACTTATCCAAACCTTTTTTAAACCCAGCTACACTAACTGCACTAACCACATCCTTTGGCAACAAATTCCAGAGCTTTATTGTGCGTTGAGTGAAAAAGAATTTTCTCCGATTAGTCTTAAATGTGCTACTTTTTAACTTCATAGAATGCGCCCTAGTCCTTCTATTATCCGAAAGTGTAAATAACTGATTCACATCTACTCGTTCAAGACCTCTCATGATCTTAAAAGACCTCTATCATATCCCCCCCCTCAGCCATCTCTTCTCTAAGCTAACAGCCCTAACCTCTTCAGCCTTTCCTCATAGGGGAGCTGTTCCATCCCCTTTATCATTTTGGTTGCCCTTCTCTGTACCTTCTCCATTGCAACTATATCTCTTTTGAGATGCGGCGGCCAGAATTATACACAGTATTCAAGGTGCGGTCTCACCATGGAGCGATATAGAGGCATTATGACATTTTCTGTTTTATTAACCATTCCTTTCCTAATAATTCCTAACATTCTGTTTGCTTTTTTGACTGCTGCAGCACACTGAACTGACGATTTTAAAGTATTATCCACTATGATGCCTAGATCCTTTTCCTGGGTGGTAGCTTCTAATATGGAACCTAACATTGTGTAACTACAGCAAGGATAATTTTTCTCACCTTGCACTTGTCCACATTAAATTTCATCTGCCATTTGGAGTTGTATCAAAGGTGAATCATAAGGCTTAATGGTTAAGGGTAGTAACCGCTGCATCAAGCAAATTACCCCGATGCTTGTTTACCTAGGCTGCATAGATCAATGCCTTGTTGGATGTTGTCTGAATGTAAATCCTCTTTTTCACTTTTCCCCCTGTCGTTGAAGCAGAGAGCAATGCTGTTTATTCATTCAAAGTGAAGTATCAGGCTTAATTGATTTAGGGTAGTAACTGCCGCAATAAGCAAGCTACCCCCACGCGTATTTGTTTACACAGTTTGTGTAATTCAGTCCTTGTTGGTTGTCTGAATGCAAATCCTCTTTTCTACATTCCCCCTGCCATTGAAGCAGAGAGCAAGGTTGGAGTTGCATTAACCGTGTGAAGGCTATTGAGTAAGAGTAGTAATCACCAGGTAGTAGCCACCATTCCAGCAAGCCACCCCCATGGCTCTTCTCTTCATTCCCATCCTCTGGCCTTTATGGATCCACAGTGTTTATCCCATGCCAGAATGGCATTCCAGGCATCCACCACCCTCTCCATGAATAAATACTTCCTGACACTGGTTCTAAGTCTTCCTACCTGGAGTTTCAAATCGTGACCCCTAGTTCTACTGATTTTTTTTCCAACAGAAAAGGTTTGTTGTTGACCATGGATCATTAAAACCTTTCAAGTATCTGAAAGTCTGTATCATATCACCCCTGCTCCTCCTCTCCTCCAGGGTATACATAAAATATTTTGGTTCTTCAATCTCTCCTCATGAGTCATTTTATGTAGACCATCCACCTTTTTGGTTGCCCTTCTCAGGTCCGCCTCCATCCTGTCTCTGTCCCTTTGGAGATACGGTCTCCAGAACTGAACACAGTACTCCAGGTGAGGCCTCACCAAGGCCCTGGTCAAGGGGATCATCATTTCCTTTCTCTTACTAGATATTCCTCTCTATGCAGTCCAGCATTCTTCTGGCTTTAGCTATCGCCTTGTCACATTGTTTCGCTGACTTCAGATCGTTAGACACTATCACCCTAAGGTCTCTCTCCTGATCTGTGCACATCAGCCCTTCACGCCCCCATAAAATACAATTCTTTCGGATTTCCACACCCCATATGCATGACTCTGCACTTCTTGGCATTGAATCTCCTCTGCCATATCTTCGACTACTCTTCCAGCTTCCTTAAATCTCGTCTCATTCTCTCCACTCCTTCCGGCATGTCCTCTCTGTTGCAGATCTTAGTATCATCCACAAAAAGACAAATCTTACCTTCTATCCCATTCGCAATGTCGCTCACAAAAATATTGAATAGGACCAGTCCCAACACCGATCCTTGCAGCACTCCACTTAACATCACTCTCTCTTCAGAGTAAATTCCATTCACCATCATACATTGTCTTCTGTCCGTCAACCAGTTTGCAATCCAGGCCACTTATTCCTAAGCTTCTCATTTTATGCACAAACCTCCTGTGCGGGATTGTATCAAAAGCTTTGCTGAAATCCAAGTAGATGACATTGAGCACTCTTCCTCGATCCAATTCCCTAGTCACCCAATCAAAAAAGTCAATCAGATTTGTCTGACAGGATCTTCCCCTGGTGAATCCATGCTGCCTCTGGTCCAGCAATTCTTCTGATTGTAGATAGTTCACTATTCTTTCTTTCAGCAACGACTCCATTACTTTTCCCACCACCGAGGTGAGGCTAACCGGCCTGTAGTTTCCAGCCTCCTCTCTGCTCCCACTCTTGTGAAGAAGAACCACCATCACTCTTCTCCAATCACTCGGCATCACTCCCATTTCTAGGGATCTATTGAACAGGTCACGCAGCGGACCCGCCAGCACATCTCTGAGCTCCCTCAGTATCCTGGGATGAACCTCATCAGGCCCCATGGCTTTGTCAACTTTCAGTTTTCCTAGTTCTTCCCATACATTCTCTTCTGTAAATGGAGTTTCATCTACTCCACTCCCCTCCAGTTTCTTGTTAACTAGCGACAGTCCTTCTCCAGGGTCCTCTTTAGTGAACATCGAACTGAAGCATTTGTTTAATATTTCTGCCATTTCTTTGTCTCTCTTCACATATTGATCTTTTTCACCTTTCAATTTCACTATACCAATTTGGACTTTTCTCCTTTCTCTTATGTATCTGAAAAATGTTTTGTCACCTCGCTTTACCTCTTTGGCAATCCTTTCTTCCGCTTGACTTTTTGCTTTCTTGACTGCTTTCTTCGTCTCCCTCAGTTCCACCAGATATTCTTCCTTGTGATCCTTCCTTTGGGATCCTTTATATCCCAAAGGGAGGATTACAAGGAATAATATCTGATATCAGATACCTGCACTGCAGTGATAATGCCTCTTATCCCATTTTTACTTATAATTACTTTCTGAGCAGCAAATACCTTAATGCCAGTCTCTGGCTCATTCAGTCTCACCCACTTTCATGCTGGATCTGCTTTTTTTTTTTAAATTTAACAACTCATTCTCTTCTGTTTATTTCATCTACTCAATGGTTATCTATAGCCTCTTAGGTTTGAAAGTGCAGTGCAGAGTTTGATGGTCCTGCAATTTAGATTTCAACATCTGTTTCTCAGTCTGACAATCCTCTTACCTTCCTGTGCTAAAGTTCCTGGGAGTATTTCAGAATTACTTCCATAATGGTCAAACTGCATCAGCTTTAATCTTTGCTTTTTGTGCTTTTTCCCTTTACTAATTCAGATTCCTCAAATGCATCTTCTGCTTTTTGCTTTGAACAATGCATGTGGACCAGTGAACTTTCCCAGTATCTCCAATCAAACCCCTCTCTCCCTAATCCACTGCTGCAATCAGCTAACAACAGTATAGCTGATATAAGGAGCTGAGGTATTTTATGAATCAGTTTGTAACCCCTTCTGATAAAAGGGTGCAGGGTACAAATATTGCTGGCAACAACTAGGATACAATCTCCTTCTGAAGTAAGTAAAGTCGGACAACGTTAACAGGTTCTTCCATCCAATACAAGGGATCCCATTGGAGATCTTGATCCCATGAGGGAAAACCCCTTATAAATTCCAAAATAGAAATGTTGGTCCTATGAGGGTAATCTCCATTACCTTCAAAATGGAGATCCTGGTCCCATTAGGGCAGTTTCCAGTTCCTAGAGATCTTAGTCCCTGATATGCAGGTCAATATCTGTACAATTTATAAATAAACCGAATTCAATCCCTTTGAGCTCCTGTACAATTATTCACTTGTCTAACTTTTTTTTTTTTTTTTTTTTTAGTGTGGAGATCTTGTTAGTCCCCTACTACAGTTAGGTATAAGAATCTACCAATTGGTGTGGGGAGAGACTTACTGATATTGTGGGCATAGCTCCCCCATGTGGAAACTAGTAATGGTATGTCCCTATGGTACTTGGAGCCAGTGTGCACCATTTTACTTTGTGGATTCCCTTTTTGTTTTTGGAGAAGCAGCATGTCCTCTGCTGTTCTCTAATCTTTCTATTGATTAATTTCTGTCTTCATGGAGCATATTATTTGGATAAGAGTTTCCAGCCTCCCAATCCACCCTAAAGACTTCAATAAATTTATTTAAGTTTGGAGGGCCTACTACTTTGGGACTCAGTTAAGCTGATTTAAATTTTTGCCCTACTATCAACTGGGAGACATTTCCTTCCATCAAGAGGAATCTGAGATCACCAGAATCCATGAAGAGGATAATTTCCAACCATCCTACGAAGAAGAGGAAGGAGAGAGGGGAAAAAGGAGTTGGAGTTAACCCCAACTGGGTCCATGTTCATCTAAAGCAAATAAGGAGAAGAAAAGCTGCTGGTATCATCATGATACTGAAATGGGGAGAAAGGAGGAGGCCGTGTATCTTTCAGGTACAATGAAAAAACTGAGGAATTTCAAGGAGACAACAACAAGAAGGAGGTATGAGATAAAATAACTGTGTAATATAGGTAACCCCATTTTTGGTGGCCGCTAACCACCAATGGGGCCATAAAATAATTTAGTGTCTCGTTGGGGCTGGAACCACTCCTGACTAGCTCTCTCACAGTTGCTCTTTCTCCCAGGGTAAGGATTCTTTGTTGGTGGGGGGGAACGTATTTTTCAGGGCCCAGAGTGACAGGGGTGTCTTCTGATAAACTTCCTTCTTTCCCTGAGAGAGGGGTAATGTTCCTTCATCGGGTGTGCTGTGAGTGTCAAATAAACACAAGCCACTGATTTAATGTCCAAAAATAAAGTCTTTACTGATAGGTAATCAGGTGAAATATGACACAATAAACTCAGTCCTGAGCACGACAGATGTACTTGTAAATTACATTTCTCTCTCTATCTGTACAGGTGTCTCACATACCAGGGCATGGAGAAACCCTCACCCTCCAGGGCTTGACTAAGTGAGGTTCCCCAAGTGGCCAGAGTATCCCTTGTTGGGACAGGAACAAACCCCCCCCCCCCCCAGTACTGATAAAAACTGGGTAACATACTGTCCATACACAAGAGTCGAAATCCTCTTTCTCCCAAGGGGTGAAGACTCCAGATGGGTGTCTTCAGTGGTCTCAAACATTCTTACAGTTAGGTGATATTTTCTCCCTCTTTATTTCTCACAGATCCCATGAGATAAATGAAAATTAGACAAATACGAACAAATACGAAAGTCCAAGTGCACCCCATGCACAGCTTCCTTGCTGATGAATACAAATTCTCCTCCAGTATTTTCTGATAAGATGC
Source organism: Rhinatrema bivittatum (assembly GCF_901001135.1). Classification (NCBI taxonomy): domain Eukaryota; kingdom Metazoa; phylum Chordata; class Amphibia; order Gymnophiona; family Rhinatrematidae; genus Rhinatrema; species Rhinatrema bivittatum. The sequence continues at coordinate 255,754,965 of NC_042615.1, read as the reverse complement.
TGCATTCATCCTGCCATCAATTTTGACTATATTCCCTGTGCTGATGAGCTCACACACCCTCAAAAAGGCAGAGATCCACCTCCATGCTTCATGGTAGGGATGGTGTGCTTCTCTTCATAGGCCTTGTTGACCCCTCTCCAAACATAACACTTATGGTTGTGACCATAAAGTTCAATTTTGGTCTCATTACTCCAAATTATTTTGTTCCAGAAGTTTTGAGGCTTCTCTAGGTGCTCTATGGCATATTACAAGTGGGCTGTTTTGTGGCATTGGTGCACCAATGGCTTTTTCAGGCGACTCTACCATGCAGCTCATTTTTGTTGAAGTAACTCTGTATTGTGCATGCTGAAACACCAACACCACTTTGTTTCAGAGAAGCCTGTCTTTCAGTAGAAGTTGCGTGTGGATTTTTCTTTGCATCCTGACAATTTTCCTGGCAGTTGTGTCTGAAATCTTTTTTGTCTACCTTTGTATTAACAGAACCCATAATTTTCCCCTTCTTGATCATAGTTTGAACAGAACTGATTGTCATTTTCAAATCTTTGGATATCTTTTTATATCCTTTTCATGATTTATAAAGTTGAACTACTTTTGCCTGCAGATCCTTTGACAGTTCCTTTTGCTTTTCCCCATGCTTCAGTAACCAAAGTCAGTGCAGCCCTGGATTAAATGCACAAGTTTCTCAAGAGCTAAGAAACTCAGACTATTTATAGTCAGACACTAAAATTACAATCAAGCAAGGCACAGTTGTGGATACCTACCCTTCATTGGAAGTAAAAAAGAAATAGATGCCTGATGTCCATCAATTAAAATGTATTTCGAAGGAGACAATAATAAAACACTTTAAAAAGCCAGACTCAGGCCGAGTTTCGCTCCCGTCTTGGAGCTGCTTCAGGGCCTTGATGTGCTGTTCAGCTTGAGAGAATAGGATGGCACATTTTCCTCATTCAGATTTGCAGAGTCATTGGATGCAATGTCTAGGAACAGCTGATATTAGAATAAGAACATGGATCATAATATACAGCTTTATGAAGTGGGATGAAACGATTTTGCTCTTACTGTCAGTTTTACAATATTAGATGTGCTGAACAACATGAGGTGATGTATTTTTTTCAGAAAAACCGGGTATATGCTAATGATGACTTGTCTGTAGTTATTTCTTTGATAAAACCAACGAGGTATCAGCTGCTATAAGTTCCCTCTGAACTTAGGCTACTTCAAGATATCCTTGACTGTGAGTCACGGCTTTTATAGATCGCCTACCTTTTTGTTTTGTGTACCTGCCCTTCATTGCCATCTCAACCTGTGTGTGCCAACTTGAGTGTATATTATATCAGCCCAAATATTCAAGGGTATGCCAACTTATGAACAGGACCATGTTATTATTTCCCTTATTGCTATGGTTTGTTTAAAGATTGTGCTATTCTATGATGCATAATAGTTTAATTTGAAACACCTTAAAAATAACAGTCGTGTTTTGTCTGATCAGTAATGTTTTCTTAAAATGCTACACATCTTACAAATTCTGCCAGGGGTATGTAAACTTATGAGCACAGCTGTATTTTAATATTTTTATTGTAACTAGCTTTGAACAATTTGGGATTTGCAGGCTAAATATTTTTAAATAAAAAATAGTAAATAAAGCAATATTTGGGTAAACCTCCTCACCATGTCGGACTTCTGCTTGAGATATCTTGAGTGGCCTGCTGTTCTTGGATACCATAACCAGATTGTGATGCCTTCATTCTAGGCATGTTAATTAGTTAGTGCAGGGATCTGGATTTGGATTTTAGATTTAATTACTCGCCATCACTTCCTTTTTTGCTTTTCCACACTTGGCTCCTTTGTTCTATTACATGTTCTATCTAATTTTATATCAGATGGTTCTGTCTTTGCAATTTGAATGTATGTGTAATTATAAAGTGATATTAATGATTGGTGTTGCAGTATACTGATTTATGAATTGTTAGTTGGTAACTGTTTTATAATTCTGAGAATTTAATTTATGTCGGCTCTATCCAACTTGTGAAATGTTTTTGTGCTTTTTAAAGATGGCAAGACTAGTCAGGTCCCCCCTCCCCCGATTGACTGCTGCCTCTCCTACCATAAAGACAGCTGTAGTTTATAATTTATGTCACCAATTACTGTATCTGTTCTCCCTGGGTTAAAAATTAAAAGAAGGGGGGGTGTGTGTGTGTGATAAATTTGTTTTGTTAATTAATATTAAAACTAACTTGACCTGAGGCTCCTGGAGAGGAAAGCTGCTGGAATGGATCTGTCAGTGCTGTCATAGACCCTTCTGAAGACAGTCCAATATCTAGGGTATTCCTGGCTTGATTTGTGTTGCTGTTGTGGCCCATACTTGGGGAGATATGAGTCAGTCTGCTGCTAAAATGTGGACCCTGACAAGCTGCAGAGAGAAAAAAAATGAAAGCTGTCCTAGCCAGGAGCCAGCAGGAAGTCCCTGCAGAGATAAAGATATCAGGGGAGGAGAGAAGATAGCCAACAGATGGGCAAGCTGTTACAGGAGCTCTCTGCTCTCTTCACTACAACAAAGAGAGAGGCAGGATCAAAGCAGGGCAAACCATGAGCAGAGCAGGGCAAAAGCTGCAGAATTGTCAGTATCTAACAGGCCGATACAGTAAAGCGCGGCCGCAGTTACCCCGTTTCTAACCCACTGTGTACTCACAATTTCACCGCGTAAGTCTAACCCGTGATTCACTATCTGTTTTTACTGATCCTTACCGCTTCTTTAACTCGACGCATATCCCTTTCCACCCACGGCATGTATATGTATGTAAACGATCCGATTAGCTATTCCCTCCCATACAGTAAAGTGTGCCCTGACTATCGCCTTTTTAACCTGCTATCTTGCCGCGTCTTTAACCTACTAATTTACCGCCTACCCTGACCCTTGCGTTAGTGTGGTGAACTTAGCCGCCCAGTCCCAAACCAACCCAATCCACAGAAAAAAAAATACTTCTCGCACTTAGCCGCCCAGTCCCAAACCAACCCAATCCACAGAAAAAAAATGCTTCTCGCACTTAGCCGCCCAGTCCCAAACCAAACGAACCCAATCCAAGCCCAAGCAGAGAGACATGAAATTTCACAGTCCCAAACTTTCCCCCAGCCCCCGCTCACCTGCCCTGGCCGTGGCCACGCAAGCCCCCAGCAGGGGCAGTAGAAGGGCGGCGAGAGAGAGCGGCTTCAGCAGCCCCGCCAGCAAAGGTGAATACGTGGACGCCTGTAGGTCCAATATGGGCGTGCAAGGCAGCGATGGCGCATGCGCACACGCCATGACCTCCGACGTCCAGCCGGTCACGGCGTGTGCGCATGCGCCTTCGCTGCCTTGAGTGCCCATATTGGACGTACAGGCATGCATGATTTCACTTTAGCCGGCGGGGCTGCTGAAGCTGCTCTCTCTTGATGCCCTTCTACTGCTGCTGCTGGGGGCTTGCGTGGCCATGGCCAGGACAGGTGAGCGGGGGCTGGGGGAAAGTTTGGGTAGGCTATAGAATAAGGCCTAGGGTAAAGGCAGGTCCAGAGGCTATAAGGCAAGGTAAGGCCTAGGGTAGGCACAGAGCAAGGCACAAGGAGCAAGAAGGCCCAAGGGCCACAGGGCAAGGCCTGAGTAGGCCACAGAGCAAGACACAAGGAGCAAGAAGGCCCAGAGGCCACAAGGCATAAAGCAAGGAAACAGCGGCTAGGTCAGAGAGCTAAGAGTGACTCTATGAAGAGGCAAAGGTGAATGGGCAAGGCTGGGTTACATAGGGCTTGGAGCATGGGTGTGGTGCAAGCATTGACGAGGAGCTTGGCAAGGCTGGAGGTTAAACTTGCTGAGGTCCCCTGGTGGAAAGGAGGCTGCACTACAAGCTCAGTCAGGTAGTCAGTGAAGAGGTGACTCGGATAGTTTGGAACAGAGAATACTGGAGGCCTCGGCTGGTGGGGAAGCATCATTGTAGGGCATCATTGTAGGGCATGGTGAACTTGTGAAACAGGTGAAATCTTAACAGTATATCACCTTCCTTGCACCAAAGTACAACACAAAGTGGTTTACAAAGAAAAAAATAGTACAATAAACATACATCAATACATCATTAATCTAATACATCAGTACAATAAATGAATACAAAAGTTAATGCATAAAAAATATAAGATAGTTCTAAGGTGAGTTTCTAGTTTCTTTTCTAAGAAAGAAAGATGGATTTTACATTTGATTTCAATCAGGAGGTGGTATTACCTATTTTATGGCCAGAGCCCACATCTCAGAAAGAGATTTATACTGTCTGGATGTTGTGTGTTTAAATTTTTTTATCTGGAGAGGTCACATGTAAATAAGTTTGAATTAGAAGTAGTTTGAAGTTTGTAATCAGTTGTGCCAATCATGCCAGACATCAAGGTTTCAGCTGTAGATTCTCAAGTAGTGATCATGGGATTGGCAGTTAATATTCAATCAAAGAAAGTTTAGTGTCATAAATCAGGGGTGCAGAAATTTAAGGGAGCAGTATAGAATGACAATGAGATACTGGCATCCACTAATTAGGAATGAGACACTAGGATTATATTTGATAATCCTATACTGCTCCCTTAAATTTCTGCACCCCTGATTTATGACACTAAACTTTCTTTGATTGAATATTAACTGCCAATCCCATGATCACTACTTGAGAATAAAGTGATGGCCAGAGGCAATAAAATGCTAGGACACATAAGGAGAGGCATAACCAGTAGAAAAAAGGAGATGATAATGTCCCTGCACAGGTCACTGGTAAGACCTCATTTAGAGTAAAATACCTACTATACCTGGATGTAATTAGCCTTGAGCTACAATGAAAAAAGATGAGCAAAATACACTAAATAAATGAATACAGTAAGTAAATATTCTATTCAATTCTAGATAAAAAAAAACCAAACAAACTCTGAGAGGATATGGAATGGAGGCAGCTCATAGAAGGACTACAAAAATTGTGCAGGAACTGTAGCAAAACCCCTATGATAGAATACTTAAAGACCTAAGTATGTATACTCAGAGAAGGGTGGGTATGATATAGCCCCCAAATATCTTAACTCAAAACTCATGGTCTACCACATGTTTTTTGTTGGTCCTTTATAAGGTATCAGTATCTACTAAGACTTCATTTTTCTCTAAGACCTAGGTATAAATCACACACAAGAAGCAAATCTTTTACAGTGAATAGGATGTAGTAGAATAAGAGGCTCTGATAGGATAGACTCAAGAGTAACTTCAGAAAATAGTACTTCATGCAAAAGTTGTTGGATTTATGGAACAGCCTTCTGGAGAATGTGGTGGAGATAATAACAGAAGCAGAATTTAGGAAAGGATAGGATATCCTCAGAAGGAAAGCCAGATTAGATGGGTCCAACAGATTTTATCTGTCATCATGTTCTATGTTTCTATGACCATTCATGATTTCAGATAAAACATTCACATTTCAATCATCCTTTTTAAATATTACTATATTCATTTGCCTCATACAACAGGGGTTTGGATTTGTAAAAAAAAACAAAATTAGAAAATGTTAACTCGGGATTGAAATACTTTACTAAGGAACGGAAATAGCAATAAAGAATGGAGGTTTACAGAGAAGGGCATAGACCAGGGGAGGGGAAATGAGGGGGTTGGAGATACGGGATGGAGGAGCTTGTTTTCAGCTAGGAAAGTGACCTGGAGAGAGGAGCTAAAACAAAAATATAGGAAGAATAATACATACTGCCACTGCCACTGCCACTGCTATTATCTCCATTCTCTTTCTATATGGGTTCCCTTTTTGGTGAAGACCATCTCTTTGGTGTGATAATTTTTCTGAAATTTACTTCAGCCAAATTGGGCAATGTAAAAAAGCCTTAAGACAATTAACCAAGTTTAAACATTTATATGGAAAGAAGATGGAGACCATAAGGCAGCTACTTAGAAGTGGGTACATACCTTAGCTAAACATTTCTTGTATTGACAGTTGAACAATAGTGGATGTGACATTTGGAAGAAGAATTCTCTAAGTAACATTTAACCCACTGGTTTATTGCTAATCTGGACCAAACACGCCCTGGTACAGATAACTGTGTGAGAAGGCATGGACTTGGTTTGAGTGTTTATATTCTAATTTGTCTTTTTTTAACTTCTCCATGTTCTTATACCTATAGTGTAGCTGTAGACATTTGCAGGCTGAGGCCCAGCATAAGGGATCCTCAGCAGGAGGAGGCATCATGAAACATTTGGTCTGCCAAGACAGCAGATAGTGCTGTATCCCACATTGTCCAGACTAACAAAAGGAGAATTAGCAGGGAAGAGAAATTGTTCTTCTACAATTGACCCAAGATGGTTTTCTTTTTTTAATCAATTCTCTTACTGAGTAGGCTGACAATGTTCTTACAAACACAAGCAATATCTTTTAGAAATACACATTTTCTACATGTGCAGTATTTGAAAGCAATATGCATGCTTTCCACATATTGCAAGCTCGTATGTCTCTCTAAAAGAGGAAGCTGGGGAAGAAGGTACAGTATGTGATTATTTCAGATGATTTTTGTAGGTTTACTAATAAGAAAACTACAGATTTTTATGGGTTGGAATGAAATATTAAAGCATTTCCACTATATAGGAGCAAACAACAATTGTGCTGCAATTTCTCCAGAAAGAATATGATATTTCAGGGTTTGAGCTTTTGAGGCTATGCATGGCCCTTCTTTAGATGTATGTGTAGCACTGCAAGAGAAACATTTTCATATCAGAGGATGTTTTGGAGCAGGAGTTCCTGCTTGGCTGGGTCCTGATTTGAAAATGGCTGCGGCCAAACCTAAGGCTGGCACCATTTTGTTATATGGCAGTATAACAAAATGGCGCCAGCCTCAATGCTAGCCAGTTTCAATTTCAAAGCAGGACCTGGCAGGGCAGAAGCACCTGGTATCATTCCTGCCCCATTTATACTACTGAAACCCCCACAGATGGGGAAGGCTCAGTACATCAGGAGTGGAAGGATAGGAGAAGGTCTAAGGGGGGAGGTGTAGGTTTATTTCAGTAGCATTTCAGGCACGAGGGTTCAGTGGGAAACTGAGCTGTCTCTAGACTGCATTACAAAACCAAATAAAAACTTGAATTCATTTTATTGGATTTTCCTTTTCATTTACAAATGACATGTAACGTAGTGTTCTCTTGTATTTTTATGTGTAAAAACAAATGCACTCCTATCCCACAACAGAGGTCATTAGGGTAAAAAACATCTTTCCTGCAGTACTACAATCACATCTAAAGAAGAGACCTGTAAAATCTTGAAAACTCATAAACTATGACTTATTTTATTTGGTTTTTTAAAAGATTTTCACAATCTTCTAAGATTCTATTTTTCTCAAGGACCACTATAGCTACAATAACTGCCCTACATATTTGAAGACAGATTTTATGCATGTATTGTGACAGTAACTACAACATATACATATGTGTTTATATGTTTTCTTTCCTTTCATACAAGTTTAAACCAAGTTGCTGATCATGCCTTTGATTCAGTAGACATTAATGGAAAGGAAACCCTATCAACCAATCCATTTGTCTGATCTTTATATGGCATCACCATCCATGCTAGGGCTTGAAATGGACCAAGACAAACTGGATTTGGGTGCAAGTAGCCAACAAAACAGGTTTGAGCAGTTGTCAGTACATTCCGGAAACAGCAGGGCAGAAGAAGATAGAGGATCAGTTCAAGCCCTGTGCAAGACTGAAGGCCATAGGACCTTGAGGAGGTGGTGGTGGTGGTGGTGGCAGTCAACCTGACCTGGGGCAAGTTTGGAGGGGGCAGTGGTAGTGGATGAAGCCCACTGTGGAACTGGAGGAGGTGGCAGTGGACTGCTGAATCCACTGCAGGACCCTGTACAGGGACTCTGAAAAGAAGGTGGCCAATACTCGGAAGAGAAGGCAGCAGCTAGCATGGAGGAGGTGAAGGTAGGGGTACAAGACAGGGAGATATAGGATAACATGGGGCACAAAGAAGGAAGAATAGAAAGCTGATGGCATGAGAGGAAGAAGGAGAGTGGAGCACAGGAAAGATAGGGAGAAGGACACCAAGGAGCAAGAAAAGATGGAAAGAGGGGGGAACATAGAAGAAACATAAGGGCCCTGGGCAGAAAAAGAAGGAGCAGAAGCACAAGTAGGACCTTTGCAAGATAAGAGAAGCTGCAGAAGGGAAGGAGAACATGGTGAGAAAGGAAGATAAAATCTTGGGAAGAAAGGCTGCAGAATGGTACTAAAAATAGCTCTGTAAGTGCTGATGCACCTTTCTTTGAGAGAGGTCCATTAGTGAAACTCCCCCCCCTAGGAGGGGAAGAACGAGCATTGCTGTCACTGAAATGAACTACAGCAGGGGAAAAGGCAATGCTGCAGTGTAACCTGAGCCACCAGCCTGGAAGTCAGAGAAAGACTGAAAAGGTTATCAGGCCCCCTATTGTGGAAGAGATGAGATGAGGTTAGGGGATTTACATGTGGCATCCCCCTGACTATGCTACTGACTTACAGTGAAATATCACTTCACCAATGAATAATAGCAAAGTCCTAAATTGCAGGACTCAGCCTGAAATGTACCGAAAAACAGTTCTATCAGACAGATTCTTACCCTGAATGACAAAGCGAGGGATCAGACCCCCTTGGGTATCGGGTTCTCAGAGCAGAAAAAAGGCCAGGCAAGGTAGAAGAGCTTGCACTTATTCTCTTTCCATAATCCTACCTAGGTTTTAGTCTTGTGGCGGAAAGAAAGTGGTCCTTCCATGCTGGGTAAAAGCAAATAACTGGTCATGGGCTTAGCTGAGCTGGAACCACTAAGAACCATAATTAATGAACAATGAGCAAGCCATGAGCCTAGCTGAGCTATAAATCCAAGCAAAGCAAACCCCTCCTACTGAGGAACAAAAGCCTAAGGATATTGGCTAAGCAGAGGCAACACTGGGTCCCCCCCAGGAGGGCGCAGAATCCAGCAGCAGATAGGGATGTGGCTTCCCAGGAGGACAGGGACCCTATCAGTGTATCAGGAGGCAGAATCGGTCCCCAGAAGGGAGTAGATACCAGTGGCAGATTAGGCCGGAGCGCACTGTATATCGGCCTGTGTGAAAGCTCTCTGGCTCAGGATTCACCTGATAAAAAAAAAATTCTCAACATATTGCCCTAAGCTCTCCTGAAACTTGTCCTGGCATTCTCCAATGCCGTTCTCCCTCCACCTCAGCAGAATCCTTCTTCGCACTGTCTCCTCCTTTGCCAGATGTTGCCGCATCACAGGCAGACTGTTTGCTTTTATCTGCTGTAAAACTTCACAAAGTATCTTCCCATCCTTGTTGGTAGTTTCTGAAGCAGCTGGGCAGTGGTTTTTCAAAAGAACCACCATGTCCTCATATATTGTCTGCCCTTTCTTTATTGCTTGTCTTACTGCTGCATGCAGGGTCATGCAGCAGGGGGTCAGTACCATGCTGAAGCCATATCCGCAACATGGCATTGTCACATAATCCATAAGCCACGGGCAGAAACATCTGTCCCTTTCTGCAGAGTGAAGTTAACACCCAGGCCATGCTGCTTGCACAGGTACGACTCGATCTTCAGAACGCTGGTCTCCTCCCAGTAACCGTACAGTTTCTTCTGCTTCCAGGACACCGTCTGCAGCATCAACTGAAGAACATAAAAATCCTCACTTATTATTGTAGATCTTTCTGCTATTTTATACTTTTCTAATTCCTTGATTGAGAAAAAAGTTAAAATTTGAAAAACAGAGACAGTAAGTTGACTCCATTTTAAAAAAATTCCTGTTGCCTTGAATTGTGGCTACTGTGTATGTTATTTTACAAGGACCTGAAAGGGCTATGTGGGCATATCAGACACAGGAGGCCATTAATTTGGAGCGGTAACTGATAATGAAAATGTCGCTGTATTGAAAATAAATGTCTAAGGCCATGCTGGCTTGAGGACTGGTGGCCCCCATGCAGAAAGCAGGGGAGCAGCAGCACCACCTGACCCAGTGACTCGGGGAAGAGCTGAGGGCAGCAGGACCCCCTTTAAAGCCGCCTCTGTGCCGCTGTAAGAGTGACTTTCTGCTCTGCATGGGTGGGGGGAAGGAAGGTCTTCCTGGAATGCTGGAGGCAACTGCACCTCTTTCAAGTCACTGCTATGCCTGTGCCCCTATTCTCCACGAAAGGGAAGGTCCAAAAAAACAAACCGGAAGCTGATCCAATATTGCAGTAGCGACCAAAGACAAGGGGATCAGTGAACACCAGGAGTTCTTTATTCAGCACAGAACATCATAAAAAGCCCGACTCAGGCCGAGTTTCGCTCTTTGAGCTGCTTCAGGGGCTAACAGAACAAAACAAATATAATCTCATATAAAAACATATAAATACAAATAAAAACATATACACCATATATACATAATTCCACTTTATTTCATATGCTTTATTTTTTCATATGCTTTATTTCATATGATTACATTATGAATGTATGGCGTATATGTTTTTATTTGTATTTATATGTTTTTATATGAGATTATATTTGTTTTGTTCTGTTAGCCCCTGAAGCAGCTCAAAGAGCGAAACTCGGCCTGAGTAGGGCTTTTTATGGTGTTCTGTGCTGAATAAAGAACTCCTGGTGTTCACTGATCCCCTCGTATTCTCCACGGACAGGAGAGATGGAGGCTCCTCCCTGGAAGATTGTGGCTGCAATTCTTTAAAGTCGCCACAGAGCAACCCCCACAGGTCATGCACCCTTGTAGCCATCTCAGTCTGTAGCTGCTGGCTGAGGAATACTGTGAAGCTTGCAAAATCATCCCAGATTCTTAACCTTTAAAACTGCAGTGCAATTAGGCAGAATGAGATTCAATTAAGACAATCAAGAATGAGTTAGGGTTGCACATTAATACCCTTGGCAGTTTAGCTCTGGAATAAATGAAGGTGGTGGACAAGTCTCATGCTAGGATTTAAGCCTCTGGCGCTAGAGTTCAAAGGTATTGCTTTTTTTTCTTCCCTAATCCATGAAATCCTACAAACAAAAAATGGAAGCATGGGCATGAAACTTTCAGCAAGTCCTTTGCATGAATGTAATTGAAATTGAGATATCTGAGGCAGAAAATCCAAGCAATTTGCAGAGAACAAAGTTGTTTCTGCAATAATTTCTTTCCAAGTGAAATGAAAAAGAAGTGGAGCTTTGAGGGGCAATGATTGCTGGAGTGTTGTGGTGTATATAACACAGGAATAGAAAGGAAAAGCAGCAAAGAAGTAGAGAATTCAAGCAGAAGATTGGGCTTTTATTCTGCATCAAATGTAAATATGAAATACTCAAAGTGACATGTAGCTTAAAAAAAGGAAAAATTGCATTGATGAAGTTGTACACTTCCTTCCCTTCTTTGGAGGAAGTTTGAGCTTGCTCACTTCCCCTACAAAAGGTAATAGTGAAATTGGTTTTCACAATCCTAGAAAGCAATATCAGAAATATCCATGTGTAGCCTTAGCTCTCTCTTAAACATGAAACAGGGACAAGTATTTACTTCCATAGATGGGGGTGGGGGAAGGAGGGAGGGCTCTGCAAGGCCCTCTGGTAGGGGAATACTATAGAGCAAGTCATTGATTCCTTAAATAAAATATCTAACAGGAGATGTCATTCCCAAATATGTTTTTCTTTATTTAAAGGTAGGGTAGCCAGTCCCCTGTTTGTGCTGTGAACATCATCAAAGGGTGCTACAATTTATAGATTCATGTACAGCAGAGAGGAAGTTATCTTCCTGGGTCCCTGGCATGGTCAAAAGGTCCACACCTAATGAGGGTGCTCATCACGTGTAGGAGAACCCAGAATAAGACCAAATATCTGCAGACTTGCCCAGTTATAATCGGTCCAGTCACCATCTATTCAGCAAGGACAAATAAGATAAAAGAAATCAGAACCCAGTTGGTATTCAAAATAAAGATAGTTTACTTGACTTTAAAGATGTTTCTATGCCAAAATAGTGAAAATCAAAACAGCATTAAAGAGATCAAAGCAAGAGAAATCATTTCCTTGTCCATTTTGGTTCTTTTTACTGGTCTCCCTCACACTGCGCCATCATCTAAGCTCGATATCCCTCCCCCTTGAAGGGTAGGAAAATAGTGTAACCCCAGCATAAGCTAGGTAAAATGGGAAAAGTCCCCTTGCTCAAAAATCTACAAAACTCAACAGATCAAAACCCCTCAAACTGTAATCCAAACTCACAAAAGCATTCAAGTCTCGTGAGTTCTCTCCTCAAAAATCCATTATTCTTCTTACCCTTGCTGTGTCTGTTCACTCAGGCAAAAAGATCTCTGTTGCAGCCTTTCTGGATGCCAGAGTTAATGCCTTTCCTTCCAGACTGCTCAAAAGTATCTTCAAAAGAGCAAAATCCTACTCCTTATCATCTTTCAAATCAATTTAACTCCAGAGATGAGACAATGACCATAGAGAGCTTCTACTCCTTTTCTTTTTTTCTCCTGAGTCAACTGCCAGACATGCAGAAGACCCTTTCAATCCTTGCAGTAACTCCTAGCCCTCTGACTTCTGAGCATGCTCCAGAGGGTTTTATATCTTACTTCTACCACTTAACATTTCTATAACGCTACACGACATATGCAGCACTATACAAACACACAAAAAAAGACATTCCCTTCTCAATAGAGTTTACAAGGCAAACATACAGGACAAGAGACTTGGGGCATTTCATAAAGTAAGATAATGATTAAGAAAGAAAAGAAAACAAAAGTTAGTTAATGAGGCTAAAAGCAGACAATCTGGCCTAAGATTTTAAAGCAGCTTCAAAAAGGTACGTCTTTAGAAGGGATTTAAACATGGTGAGAGAGGGAGCATGACACACCAGTTCAGGAAGACTATTCCAAGCACACAGCACAGACCGACTGAAAGCATGGAGTCGGGAGCTGGCAGTAGAGGAGAAGGGCACAGATAGCAGTAACATGACTGATGAGTAGAGTGCATGAGGAGGGATGTAGAGAGAGATAAAAGAGAGAGAGTTAGTGAAGTGCTACAGAGAGAAGGCATTTGTAGATGAGAAACAGGATCTTGAAGTGTTATATATAGAAACATAGAAATGACGGCAGAAGAAGACCAAACGGCCCATCCAGTCTGCCCAGCAAGCTTCGCACTTTTTTTTTTCTCATACTTATCTGTTACTCTTGGCTCTTAGAAACCTTTTGGTTCTATTTCTCTTCCACCCCCACCATTAATGTAGAGAGCAGTGTTGGAACTGCATCTAAGTCAAATATCTAGCTTAATTAGTTAGGGGTAGTAACCGCCACAATAAGCAAGCTACACCCATGCTTATTTGTTTACCCAGACTATATAATTCAATCCTTGGATGTACATAGATCCACTTTTCTTCATTCCCTCCTGCCGCTGAAGCAGAGAGTTATGCTGGACATGCATTGAAAGTGAAGTATTAGACTTTCTCCCCTGCCATTGAAGCAGAGAGCTATGCTGGATATGTGCGAAGTATCAGACTTTCTCCCCTGCCGTTGAAGCAGAGAGCTATGCTGGATATGCGTGAAGTATCAGTCTTTCTCCCCTGCCGTTGAAGCAGAGAGCTATGCTGGATATGCGTGAAGTATCAGTCTTTCTCCCCTGCCGTTGAAGCAGAGAGCTATGCTGGATATGCGTGAAGTATCAGTCTTACTCCCCTGCAGTTGAAGCAGAGAGCTATGCTGGATATGCATTGAAAGTGAAGTATCAGGCTTATTTGGTTTGGGGTAATAACCACCGTAACAAGCCAGCTACTCCCCGCTTTTTTGTGAAGGCAAATCCTTTTTTCCACATTTTCTCTTGCTGTTGGAGCTTAGAGCAATGTTGGAGTCACATTAACCTTGTGTATGTTTATTGAATAAGGGTATTATCTCCAGGTAGTAGCCGTCATTCCCGCAAGTCTCCCACAAAAAGGGGGGACTATTGTCAGGGAAGAGTTCTCAAAAGCTAAAACTACCCCTCCCACTCCCCACTCTAGAAGAATCTAAGTAACTGTTAGTGGGTGGTGAAGTGTGCATGAGTGTCTACATGCACATGCACACCCCTCCTGGCAGATAGACCTACAGCATCTGGTGACAAGCAAGCCAAGCGCATTAGATGGAGTTTATAGATTCTGTTTTATATTGACTTTTGGGCCTCTGCTTATACAGCTGTAATATATATGCTGAGGTCTTTGTTATCTTACTGCTTAATATGATCTATTTTTCATGTTGATTTAGTGAGAAATATATGAAACACAAAGTAAAGGGTGTAGAACAACTCAAAATTGTCCAAATGCCAAAATCAAGAGAATTCATTAATGTTTCAGAGTCCAAGCAAGGCTTTCAAAATTGAGATCTTCACTTCTGTTTCTTATTGTTGAGTTCTGTGCTTCTACTTTAATATATATGGTGACATTTATGTTAATTACTGACATTTATGTTAATTACTGACTTTTTGTTTTGCTTTTGGATCTCTGTCCCTCCCAACATAGCCTATAAAAAACACAATTTAGTGTGAGAAATTTAATTTTGAAACTTTGTTTGAAACATTAATAAATTCTATTGATTTTGGCATCTTGACTTGTTGGAGTTGTTCCACACCCTTTACTTTGTGTTTTATATTTGGAGGTGTGTGCTTGACCACTTGATTGACTTTTGCTTTGGGAAATATATACAAATACATGTAAAAATTAAAAAAATTAATGAAATAATTCAAGGACAATTCCAAGCTTGAAATTAAAACAAATATTTAGTATTTAGACTCTTTTTCCCATTTGCTTGAATACATGAACTATTTGAGCAAAGTTTCATCTTGCTGGCTGGTTTCATTTTTTGATTAGATTTTAAATTCAAATAGGTTATATAGGTATACTTTTATGTGGTGTTTTGTATTCTGTTTAGCTTTAAATGCATGTTATATATGTTGTTTGATATTGTACATAGCTTTGATTTAATGTAGAATAGTTATTGAACAAATCAATTAATTAAACTATAACACACATATATATATAGGTGTAAGGAGCCTCTGGTTTCCTTACCAGAAGGAGTGTACTAACTCGTTGGGGAAGTTTAGAGCCAATCAGTATCAAAGAGAGGTTTGGATTTTACTCCCCCATGTGAGAGCTGCAGATGGTGTGCTCTAGCTGCTTATCACCACCAAAAGCATCTTAGGAGGGTGGATTTTAGCTTATATTTTGTTTAGACAGGTTGTAGAATTTTAGTTGGATTTCCTGGAGGCAGGAGCTCTCTGCCTCCTGCTGTTAATTTTTGTAACTTAATGAAGAGAGTAGTTAGTAGGGTTTTTCATTTGCAGTCAAGTGGATAGAATGACTTCTTCGAAGCTGTGTTTACTCTTTTTGACCCAAGATTTGACATTTTCCTTGTCAGATCCTTGATACCTCATCACAAAGGATTGGGGCGTCCTTGTGTAAGCTTAGATCAAAGGGTAGGGAATAGGGATGTGCAATTGTTTTTCCCGAATTAGGCAATGTCAACGATATTGCCAAATTTGGAACGGTTCGGGAGAACGAAAAATGATTTAATTTTTTCCGAAATTTCGGAAAAAATTCATTTTTTGGTTAGTGCGTGCTAACAGGAGTTAGTGCATGCTAACTCTCGTTAGCGTGCACTAACTCTGCCAGGTTAGTGCGCATTAACTCCCGATAGTGAGCACTAACCCGAAAATCAGGGCCCCCGAGAAAAAAAAACTCCCGAACCGCAGAAAAAAATGAAATTCCCGTGGGGGGTCCTGAAATGAAGCCCGACACAAATTTTTTACCCGAAACACATCTCTAGTAGGGAATACACTTGCAGCCTTCTCATGGGTATAGATCTGTCAGTGACCTGATGCAAAGAAGTTTTGACCTTCAGTTATTTTTCTATCAGTAAATATCTCCTCATTTTTGGGGCAAGGACGTTTTTCAATCTTTCCTGTCTCATTTCTTTTTCCCTAGTTTTGGAGTCAAAGACTGTTGTTTTCCACCAGGAACTGAATGTCCTTGGTACAAGAGAATCAGTTTCCATTTCTGGGAGGAGGCATCCTTCACTTAGGAAGAGCCTGAGAAATGAAGGGTTTTTTTTTTTTAAATTCTTTATTTATAGATTTTAATTTCACATATACAATGAAAAAAAAAAAAAAGAGTAACCACATGCTAACATGATACATGGAAAATACAAAAAGGAAAAATAATGTCAACAATTTAAGAAAACATAAAACGAATGTTGTATATCTGAACACATAACATCTGTGATTAAATCATCCATATAGGAAAAATTGAGGCTGTTTTAGAGTGATTAAGTATAATTGGAGATAATATTTGAAAATCATTCATAGAAAGCTTAACATAGATACAACTGGTATTTCTATGTATACGGCTTATTCAAGCTACTCACTAATGGGTATCACACTGGCAGATGGCTCATCTATTGTAACAGGTGTTTCATTAACAGACAATGGCGAGGAAACAGGTTGTTGGGCCTCCACAAACTGCTGTAGTTGCGCTATCTGATGGAAAACATAAGTATGTTCTCCTTTTTTAATCTCACATTTGCAAGGATAACGTAAAAAGAAAGTAAATCCTAATGAGGTTATTTGTGGCCTTAATGCCAGAAATTCTCTACGTCTTGTTCTGGTAACCAGGGCTAAATCTGGATACATTTTAACTGCTTGCCCATAAAACATTGTTGGAAACTTCTGAAAATATCTTTTCATTATTTTGTTAACATCTTGAGCTATTATAAAAGATTCCATCAACGTATTTCTATGGATAACATCTAAATTAGAATCCTCTAGAAAATCAGTAAGATTAGCTGGGATGGGAGATTTTCTTGATAAGAAATAGCATGTATTAATTGAAGGAATTTCTTCCTCTGCGTATAATAATATTTCTCTAAAATATCTTTTTAGAGAAATATAAGGAAGTTCTCCCAGAACCTGTGGAAAATTTGTCAATCTGATATTTAAATGTCTTATGTGATTTTCTAGAGTTTCTAAACATTGTGAGCTAGCAATTTGATCTTTAATCACACACAAATTTATTTTTTGCAAGATTTGTATATTCTTCTCATTCTCATTTACTTTCTGTAAAATCTCAATACTTTGAGTCTGAGTAGATGTTAACTTGACATGAAATTCTAAGGATACAGCATCGATCTTTTGCTCCATTCTAGTCATGGCAGTGCTCAACCCATTAACTTCCTCCCATATTGTTTCCAATGTTACCTTTCCAGACCGAGTTGGAGTCTGCAGTTGATCTTCTATATTCTGGGATGGCAAACCCTCTTGCCCCATCGCCACTCCCACATCAATGGTTGGTGATTGAGCTATGCCGTTCTCCAAACTGCACTGGGCTGGTGGTGGTTGCCTATCCGGGCTTAGGGATGCTTCGTCTTAGGAGCCACACAATTCTCCAAGTTGTGTGGCTCCAACAGATTCCTCAGCTCCCTGAATTTCCAGTTGTGTCAGGAACTTATTAATTTCAAGTTGAGTCAGGGAAGAAATTGTGGGTGTTGAGGGAAACACCCTGACCTTCCTCTTCCTCTTCGGTGGCATAATTTACTCCTCTTTTTGTTCCTTGACCAGTATGTCGCTACACTCTAATCCAGTGTGACTCAAATTAATTGAGAAATGAAAAAAGAGAGAGACAGATTGCTTACAGCCAATCAAACTAATTCGAACTAAGTCGAACAAAGTTGTGCGCGCCCGCCGGCGCCTCGCTGCAGGGGCGCTCTCTTTATGAAGATCTTCCGGCGCCTCCCTCTGACATTAGGATTGGGTTTTCACACGGCAGTTTTCTTTTTCAGGAAAACAAAATTAGCTCTCTCTGGCTGGAGCAAACAGGACATTCTCACTGACAGCCTCCAGTAAAACACCGCAGGGGCGCTCTCTTTATGAAGATCTTCCGGCGCCTCCCTCTGACATTAGGATCGGGTTTTCACATGGCAGTCTTTCTTTTTCAGGAAAACAAAATTAGCTCTCTCTGGCCATAGCAAATAGGAAATTCTCATCGACAGCCTCCAGTCAGGAATGAAGGTTTTTTAACCATTCGATAATGGGGAGAAAGAAGTAATAACATGGAGGATTGAATTATTTTCAATCTGAGTAATTTAAGTAACTGGGAAGAGAAAGAGCTGAAGTGTGCTTCCTGACGAATTCAGAGACTTTGCTAAAAGAGTGAGTTCACAAGTTTATTAATCTTTCTGCTGTCCTATTAATTATTGACTTTATTTATACACTGAATTGAGTGCTGTAACTATTTTTCGGTCATCTAATCAACTATCAGTAAAGAAGTTGGAAACCACATTGCTTCTCAGTGTGCTTTTTGGATCTAAAAGACTGTGAGGCTGATGCAATAAAGTGCACCCAGCTTAGCACACAGGTTTACGTGTGGTTGGACACGCATTTTGGACACGCTAGATTAGCACCTGATGCAATAAGGCGCATCCAAAACACGTGCCCATCAACTGCATAGCTGATAGTGCTCATCACATGTAAATTCCATGTAGATGAGGCTTTTAGCCCACAAAGCAAAACATTGCTGGGTGCTCAATGCACACTTTTTAACATGGCAAACTTAACTCCAGCCCCAGAAGTGGCATTTAAATCAATCTGTGAGTCAAGGACTCATGAGAAATTTAAAAAATACAGTCCTCTGTGGTTCCTTCTAATTAGTATCATTGTAACACTTAAATTTGCTTCTTGCAGTGTTTAAAAATATAGGTATATGGGCTTGATTTAAAAAAAACAAAACAAAACTCTGGACGCACAATGAACATGCACAATAGCGAGGGGCACTTAGTTATGGGCGTCCAGTAACCTCAGCAAAATCAGCCGGAAGCATGATAAAAACAGACGCTTTTATTGAGCGTCCGTTGCAATTGTGAGCACCCAATGCATTTGAGTGCTAGGGCCGCACAATTCCTCCCTAGTGCATCCTTTTTTACACAGCCCTTCATTTACATACTCTATCAGGTGCCCAGGGGATGTGGCTGTGCAAGCGTTAGGGGAACGCTTTAATCTGCGCTGCATCAGCCCATGTGACTATTATTAATGTAGTTTACAGTGAAAGAAAAAAGGCTTGTATGGGGACTATTGCAAAAGGGCCTTGAGGTTAAGCCTTCCCCCACCAGGGAGCCCTGGAACTTGGGTATCTAAAGCTATCCTTGCAGAAACTGAGAGAACTGTGTGTAAAAAAGATCCATCTCTCTTCCTATGTGCCCCTGGGTGCAGTCTGATGGATCTGTCTCAACCAGGACTTACCCAGAGAGTGAGAGAGAAACAAAGAATCTCTCTCTATATATATGAATTTGCATATAGGCTTCGCTATAGCCACAAATGTGGCAAGTTCCAGCAATAGGTAGCTCCATGAGTGTAGATTGTTTTTTGAGTGAAAAAGTTCATCCTCTAGAGCAGGGCTATTAGCGATCCGCCCGCCAGGAGGGCGGAGTTAGCAATCTGTTAGCGATTTCCCCGCCAGGAGGGCGGAGTAGCAATTTGTTGTAATCTGACTTCTGTAGAAGAGGGGTTAGCAGTCTGTTATGGCTTACCCCACCAGGAGGTGGAATGATCAATCTGTTAGAGTGTCTGCTAGGAGTTAACAGTCTGTTATAAGTTAGGACTACTGCGTAGCAATCTGTAATAGGAGCTGCTATGGAGTTGCTCCCCAGAGAGGAGAGGTCAGCAACCATCAAGATCTGTTCTTCCAGAGAGGAGGAAATAGTATCTGTTATGAATCTCCGTACAGAGTGACAACCTGATATACGAGAGTCTCCCGGGAGGGAGGTGTAGACACTCTGTATGGTTCCTGCTAAGAAGTAGCAAATGGTTATGGTACAGTTCCTGAGGAAGAAGATGTTAGCAATAGTTGAGGGTAGACTGTAAGGTAGCAGTTTGTTGTATTCAGCTCTTGAAGTGTGAGAGATTAGCACTCTAATGTAGAATGGAGAATCCTTGGGTCGATGGCAGATGACAGTGCCCTCAAGAGGATATCAAGAGAGGGACCGCCGACTAGGCTGGAGTATGGAGACAGCACAGATAGTTCTTTATTAGATAGGTAGTAGAACCACCAGAGGTGGCAGTAGTGAGCTGATGTGCCCGGCAGGGCTGAAGTCCCTCATAGATAGTGAGTAGACAGGGTATGCTGGATACATAACCAGAAGTAGATGATACACTCACATAGATTATAATAAAGCTCAGTAGCTGGAGAGAGTAGGGCCCTCGAGGAGCGAGTACCTGGTTCCAGGAACAGCTCTGAGAGAGTGATGGTAACTCATAGTTAATTATCTCTGTAATGGTTTCTAGGCAGACTGTAATAAGAACTCACAATATCTGTATATGAAATAGCTTCTGAAATAGAAATGAGTCTTCGTAAGGTTTTAGGAATATAGGCCCTCGAGGAGCGAGTACAGGGTCCTATCTGCAATCTGTAGTAACTCACGATCTCCGTACCTGTGATAGTGTCTTAGACAGAAGAGAGTCTTCAGTTCTAGGAACATGGGCCCTCGAGGAGCGAGTACCGGTTCCTATATGCGACTGGAAAGGAAACTCACAATGTTCACGTCTGCGATCGCTTCCAGGCAGTAGGGAGTCTTCTGAGCGTTCAGGGATGTAGGCCCTCGAGGAGCGAGTACCGGATTCTGTCTTAACAATCTGAAAACAAGAGGAGAGAGCGGGGCCCCCGAGGAGCGGGTACCCCTGGTAAGTTCGAAGAGGCAGAGCAGCGGAGGATGAAGCAGGTCGGAATGATCCCCGCAATCAAACCCATTGTTAACACAATACGCAAGTGTAAGCAAAGACCTTTTATGTCAGAAGTAGATGATGTCACCACGGGGGGACGCGCCCGAGGTTCGCGCCCTTGCTGGTACAAACTTCGGTGCGCGCACCCACATCATCTGGAACATGGCGGATCCGCAACATCAGGCCAGCCCGGGGACTCTGGGAAGAAATGGCGAGGAGAAGCCGTGGCAGCATCTGTCCATCAGACCTGAAGGGAGTCGCCTCAGAGGTAGAGAGGGTGGAGCGAGGGCAAGAACAGGCACGAACGCAACAAGGGCTGAGCAAACGGAGAGGGGAGAGAGCATGAATGATTCTGAAGGGAGGAGGGCCATCTAGTTGCTCAATCAGGAAAGAGAAAAATGGCTGCACTGTTGAGTTTTGGTGCCATAGAGGTATTGCAAACTTAGAAGGGAGGGAACTGCTAGAGCATAGTGGCTTAGTTATCTCTTTGGGTGGGCTGGGTAGAGAAGCTGCTTCCACTGTAGCAGGCCCAGGCAGAGAACTGCTTACTCTGCAGTAGAACTGGAAATGGTTGGAGCCACAACAGTGTTCTACAGCCCAGGAAGAACTGCCACCCTTAGACTCCAACCCAGGAGGAGTTCCTGCTACCAGGTTTGGAGCAGTTTTCTCTGACTGTATATTGAAGGTCAATTCTATTTCTGGAAGATTGGACTCTTTTTAGAGTCTGACTGTGACTTACAACATCAGGAAGTGTTGGAGAAGATTGCTGCTTTGGAAAGTGATGTGAATTCTCTAAAAGCTATGCATTCTTCTATTATACAAGAATGTGGATCTCTTAACAGAAGAGTAGATTTTATAGAAAATAGACTGAGACATTTGAATCCACACTTTTGTAATTTGTCTAGAATGGTGGGTGAGATACCTAGGATCACTTTAAATAGCATCTTATAGAAGCTCTGTCTATTTCAGCTGAATCTCTTCTGCTTTTTAATAAGGTTTATTTTTTGCTCCTGGGGTAAAGAATCAGTCTCCTATTGCAAATTTAGATTTAACAACTTTCTTGGAGTCTTCTACCTATGAAATAGTTGAAAGCTGAAATGGATCTAAGCTTAGTTGTGAAGATGAATTTCCACAATATGAATATTTCTCTCATGGATCAAAATATTAGAATTTTCCCTGATTTATTTAGAGCCACACAAGAGAAGGAAGGGCTTCCTGATTTTATGCTAGGGAACTCGTGCTTTGGGAGCCTCATTTTTGTTGAGATATCCTTGTAAATTCATAATGAAGTATAATAATGATTGTTTTGTCTTTTTTGTTCCAGAACATTAAAAGCTTTTATAGACTCTAAGAAAATGCTATTTGCTGCCTGGCCCTCTCAATGTGGTTTCTAGTTAAATGGTCAGTTTGGAATATCCAGGGTATTTGTTTTCATGCAATTGCAGTTTCCTTAAAAATGTGTTGGCGGTCAACTGACTCAGCTCTTTTCAAATATATCGTACGGTCCGCTGTTCAGATCTAACAACTGAAATATTTGTTCCTTACTAGAATACATAGAAAGAAAGGGTCATTTTCAAGGGCATTTCTGCAGGTAAAAGAGGTGGTTTACCTGTGGAAATGGCCATTTATAAAAACATGTGCCTGGTATGTGGATAAACTTACACATGGACGTCCTGTATGCATCCGTTTATTTGGACTAAGAGAAGGCATTCCTGAGGATGGAGTTGGAAGGAGGCTCATAATAATATGTAATACAAAATATCTTGTTTCTTACTAATATATTTATGTATATGTATTGCATATCTACAGATACTAACTTTTCAACCAGTGATTTGAAATTAAGAAGACTATTTAAACAGTGGATTATGTTTCAACCATTTTGTAGTCTATTTCTTAAAAGGCAAAATGTTTAATATATCTTCTGCATTACAGGTTTTAATCTTAGGGCTCTTAAAATCTTCTGAGAAAGAGGTTGAACTCGCTGTTGCTCACATAATATATCATGATCTTGAAATGGAACATTTACACCATCTCAGCATTAATGCACCGCTGGAGGCTGTTCTGTACAGATATTATGTGGGTCAGTTTCTTCATCTTACATTACAGGGCAGTTCACTCAAGTCAGTACAAAAATAAACAGACCTACTTTCTTTGTTCTGCTATTCATCTTTTCTAGCCTCAGCAAGGAAATCTCCAGGTGTGGATGATGCACCAAAATAGAAAAAGACTAGTAGTAATGATTACTGTAGGTTGCAAATTGCTTTGGTCAGCTATACCTTGCAAATGGTCAAAACAATTGCCTAAATAAATGATGAAAGTTATAAAAGAAATCGATTGTTACTGCTTCATGAACCTCAGAAACACATCTCACATATGACCTATTTATGCCAGCCTAAGTGGCAAATAAAAAAGCTGTTACATTCATCAGGCTGCCCTGCAAACCGCCACCCTTACCTTCGTGGCTGGGCCGGCCACTCTGCCTCTTGATGTGGTGAAATGCTGCCGACACACCGCCAAGTATCATGTGGCAGGATGCTGCCAGCCTCAATGCTCCTCTCCAGAGGCGCATGCGCTCCCGTCATCCTACTTAAAGGGTCCGTGGCGCCTCCTGATGACCTCACATACTCAGCCCTATAAAGACCCTCTCTGCCTCTCCCTCACTGCCTTAGCAACACATCCAGCTACTTAGTAGTGTGTGTTGCTATCAGCCCTCGTCTCAGCCTGTTCCAGTCTTAGTCTGCTCAGCTTGCCTCAGCCTCATGCGTGCCTCTTCCTCCTCCGTGGACAGATTCGTGGTTTTGACCCTTGCCTGGACTTTGGATATGCCTGATCACCGCCTGCCTACAACCTTAGCCTGGCCTTGGACCATGTCTCCAGTCATCAGCAGAGACCCTCACCTAAGATCTGCCAGCCCGGCATCCAAAGGCTCAACCCTAGGGGAACAATGGGCTGGTAAGTGTGAAACTCCTGACCTGTCTCTGCTTCGCCCGGGTCTGCCTGCTAACGGTGAGAGCCTGCAGGGATCCTCCCTGCAGGTAGAGCCAATCTCACCTCAGCCCAAGGGTCCGCAGACACAGCAAAAACAAGTAGGTGGCAGGATGAATTAGAGAGATATGGGGTAACCATCTTTTCCAACACTCCTGCCACCTCTCCCCCCCCCCCCCCCAAAAGCATGTTAAAACATGAGGATCAAGGTCTACATGTTATCAAAGCCCTGTGTTTTTCTAAAAGCAAAGCCATATACAGTATCTATCCTTTCTACCTATTAGAAAGTAAATATGTTGCTTTACTGTTAAACTTAGCTTCAAATGTGGACAAAGCATTGTCAAAACAATGCTGGATGCTGAGCAGGTAGGTGGTAAGAGTAAATCCTCCTGATGGCTTGGCTTGGGGTCTCTTTTGGAGGTTTTGTGAGGGTCGGGAGGGGGGAGGGGGATTAATATGTTTCTTCTTTAACATCCCATAATTCAGTCTTTGTATAGTATGAAGTCTTCAGGCCTTCTAGAGCTCTTGTTTGGGTAGGTCTTCAGCTTCTTTAAATAATTCCATTATGGAAAATTTATTTATTTATTTATTTATTTAAATTAATTTATATACCGGAGGTTCCTGTATAATATACATATCACCCCGGTTCACAAAGAACAGTAACTATCGCTACAAATAGCGGTTTACATAGAACAGAATAAAAGAAGTTTTACATTGAACAAAAACAAAGTAATAAGTTTTACATTGAAGTCAGCATGTGTAAATTTCTGATTAACAAAGGAAGAAAAAAATAGATCTGAATAACTCGTTGTGGGCTTGAAAAGACTTTTCTTCGTGTTCTTGGCTCTAGGGGAAAGCTTGTTTGAAAAGCCAAGTCTTAAGTTTCCCTTTAAATGTAGAGTGGCATGGTTCTAAACGAAGGTCTGGAGGGAGCGAGTTCCAAAGTGAAGGGCCTGCTGTGGATAATGCACGTTTCCTCAGAACGGATTTCGCAGGTTGTGTGATTAGTCTGTTCTGATAGGCGCTTCTGGTTGGTTTCACAGATGTGTGTAATTGAATTTGGAATGTTAGGTTGAATTAAAATCCAGATGGAAATCATCAGAGTGTAGCTCACACTTTATCCATTGCTGAAAAAGTCCTTCTTCAGAGCTGAAACCTGAGCTATCCCATCCATCAGGAACACAAATGCCCCTGTAACTCCAAATTGGGAGCTACCTAGCTACACCCTGGAATCCACATCCAGTACATTCTCTCTTCAGGAATCTGTAAGCAAGCAACAACTATTACAAAACACAAACAAATCAAACAAAGGACAGTTTGAGGTAGGCTTCTTGGTTTCAAAGTCCTCCTATAAAGTTGAACAGCCAACGTAGATGGTCACATTGCATAGGCTGGGCTGTATGGTCTTTATCCACAGCCATGTTCTATGTTTTTGATTTACAAACGATCTGAATTTTTTCTGGGTACACTCAGACTGGAACATCCATAGTAACTGTGCAAGTGCAGGGGTACTTTGAAAAGCCCACAACACAAGTCCTTGGAGGCTGTCTGACTGTGGATTAGGCTGCAGTCTTTTTTGGCACAGCACCAGGCAATATCCCAGAAGCTGATGGTCTGCTGGAAAACCTGGCGTATTTGCAGGGTCAGTGGTGTTCTCTCTTTGTGCAACCAGTTCAGCACTTATCTTACTTGATAAATGCAGCTCAGATAGGAACACTGCAGGCAACACAGGCATAAAGACAAGTAGACATAGGCTCTTTGCCATTACCATGTGACAGGGGCTACCGGTGCCATTTGAAGGGTTGGGGTGGGGGTTTTTTTTTCATTTCGGGGCAGCTGAAAAAAATCTGCCTGAACCGCGTGAAAACAAAATTTCCTGCAATGGGCCGATATCGAAGGCCGAACCAAAAGGTTCGGCTGAATCACATCTCTAGTGAATACTGAAGCAAAGAATTAATGTAATCTCTCTGCTATGGCTTTATCCCTAAGTGCTCCTTTTACCCCTTGATCATCTAATAGTCCAACTGACTTTCTTGCAGGCTTTTTACCTCGAATTTTCCTGAAAACGTTTTTATTATGAATTATTGCTTCCATGGCAAGCTTCATTTCAAATTCTATTTTTGCCTTCCTTATCAATGCTTAGCATCTGACTTGCCAGTATTTATGCTGTTTCCTGTTTTCCTCATTTGGATTCCTTTTCCATTTCTAGAAAGATGTTCTTTTAGACATTATAGCCTCTCTCACCTCAACTTTCAACCATGCCAGTAATCATTTAGCCTTCTTTCCACCTTTTCTAATTCATAGAATACATCTGGTTTGGGCTTCCTTGATGGTATTTTTAAACAATGTCCATGCCTGAGCTAAACTCTTAACCTTTGAAGTTGCTCCTTTCAGTTTTTTCCTAACCATTTTCCTCATTTTATCATAGTCACCTTTTTGAAAGTTAAATGCTGACATAGTAGATTTATTTTTTGAGCTCCCTTCAATTATTAAGTCAAATTTGATAATGTTACGATCACTATTGCCAAGTGGTTCCAACACTGTTACCTCTCACACCAAATCCTGTGTTCCACTAAGGACTAGGTCTAAAATAGTTTCCCCTCTTGCTAGATCTTTACCAGTTGCTCCATGAAGCAGCCATTTATTTCATCTAGGAACTTTACTTCTCTTGAATGTTAATACTGGGATAATTGAAATCACCCATTATAACTGTGCTGCTGATTTTTGTTAGCTTCCCTAATTTCTTTTAGCATTTCATTGGCTGTTAGTTCATTCTGGCCAGGTGGACAATGATACATACCCATTACTATTTTATTCCCTTGTTCCTCTGGAATTTCTATCCATAAAGATTCAACATTGCATTTTGTTTCCTGCAGAACTTTTATTCTGTTTGACTCAACACTCTCTTTAACATATAGTGCCACCCCTCCACCAGCTTGATCCATCCTTTCATTTTTATATAATTTGTACCCTGGTATCACAATGTCCCATTGGTTATCCTCTGAGATGCCAATTATATCTATTGCTTCATCCAGTGCTATACACGCTAACTCTCCCAGCTTATTTTTTGTAGACTTGTAGCATTCTACACAGACATTTCAAAGTATGTTTTTGTTTGTATTAACAGCCTGCTAATCAGTTGACAGGAGTAATTTGCAACCTTTCTGCACTTTACTTAAAGGCACCCATTCCCCTTTGGCATTTATTGCAACCTCTTTACTGGGATGCCCTATTTTCCCTGTTCTCTTAGACTCCTTCGCAGATACATCATTCCGAACCATGTGCTTCTGAGTGACTGTCAGCTTTTCCCTATCATCTAGTTTAAAAGCTGCTCTATCTCCTTTTTAAAGGTAAGTGCCAGGAGCCTGGTTCCACTCTGGTTAAGGTGGAGTCCATCCTTTCAGAAAAGGCCTCCCCTTTCTCCAAAATGAAGCCCAATTCTTAACAAATCTAAAACCCTCTTTCTTGCATCATTGTCTCATTCATGCATTGAGACTTTGGAGCTCTGCCTGCCTCTGGGGTCCTGCATGGGGAATGGGGAAATTTTCTGAGAATGCTACCCTGGAAGCTCTGGATTTCAGCTTTCTACCTAAAACCCTAAATTTGGCTTCCTCCTGCACTTTCCTATGTCATTGGTACCCACTGAGATTTCAGTGCAAATGTGTTGTCAGTTTTCAAGGCTCTAGATAATTGTTTTATGATCCTGTCCAACTTCAGGGTTTTTAAAAAATCTAATAGAGCAATCCCTACAGGGTAAATAGCCATATGTATTAGGACCATATACAGTAAGGGGTAGATTTTAAAAATTTGTGCGATCGCGTACTTTTGTTCGCGCACCAGGCGTGAAGAAAAGTACACTGGATTCTATAAGATACGCGCGTAGCCGCGAGTATCTTATAAAATCTGGGGTCGGCGCGCGCAAGGGGGTGCATATTTGTGCAACCTGCGCGCGCCGAGCCCAGCGCGCGCTGCCTGTTCCCTCCGAGGCCGCTCCGAAATCGGAGCGGCCTCGGAGGGAACTTTCCTTCGCCCTCCCCCGCACCTTCCCTTCCCTTCCCCTATCTAACCCACCCCCTCGGCCCTATCTAAACCCCCTCCTACCTTTGTCGGCAAAGTTACGCCTGCTGAAAGCAGGCGTAACTTTGCGCGTGCCGGCCGGCAGCCCCGCTCCGTGTTCTGGTCCCGGGGGCTGGTCCGGAGGCTGCGGCCACGCCCCTGGAACACCCCTGGGCTGAAACCACGCCCGCGTCGCCGCCCCCGAAACGCTGCGACACGCCCCCAAAACGCCGCGTCGCTCCGGGCATGCCCCCACAACACACCCCCTCCCCGCCCCTTTTACAAAGCCCCGGAACTTATGCACGTCCCGGGGCTCTGCGCGCGCCGGCAGCCTATGCAAAATAGATGCGCCGGCATGCAGGGCATTTAAAATCCGCCCCTAATTTTTTTTTTTTTCTTTTTTTGCTTTCTTTTTTTTTTTTTATTTCTTCCCTGTAATGTGGTCTAATGACAGAATCCATATTTCTTAAACAACTATTGTAGAATTTTCCTGGCTCACTCTATGATTGGATTTCTGTGTTTGATTAAGGTTTTCTTGAATGTGTATTTTGAATTTATAAATAAAATAAAAAAGTTCGGATACAAGTTTGGACCCCTGTCACATAATGTAGCCAAATCCATCTTAGTAGAATTACAGAACACAGTATTTTATTATCAAGTTCCTATATACTTTTTTATATGATTTTTTTTGTGCAACATAAGTTATAAATTTACTTACCACACTGGTGTCTTCCTCTCCATCTGATTCTGCTTTTAACCTTCTTTCATTTTTTGTGCACCTTTCTCCCTGTCCTGGATCAGTTTCTCATTAACCTCTACATCACTACGGCCTTCTGGCTACAGCTATTACCAACACTGGTCCCACAGGCATTGCCTTATGACACATGCAAAAAGGGGCTTTTCGCATGCAATAGGATGTTAATTAGCTGGAGGGGGGGGAGTCGGCCACGGCACCGCTGCCGGCGATAATGTGTGGCAAATAGCACCACCTTTTATGGTGGCACTATTTGTGTGAAAGATGCAGCTGGCCGCACTGCGGCCGGCGAAATCGCACAACTGGGGTGCAAACAGCTGCAGCCTTTTGCAGGCCCGCCCCCTTCACCCCGCCCCCTTTTTCGCTGGATTCTTCATTCTGCGAAGAATGATGAATCCAGCCCAAAGTGTGGTATTAAGTAGGAACCCTGTGCACCAGAACTATCATAGGTAGCGTTCAGCAACATCCCAAGACAATCCAAGACTGTTGACTTGATTTCTCTGTAGTCCCCAGCTGCAATCTGGTGAGCACTTGGACTCCTCCAGTCATTTAGGTATCCAAATACATCTCTTACTATGTTATTGAAGTCCATGCTGCTTCTTCCTCCCTCTCAACTCTAACAATGAAATGCCTATGAGTTTATCTGGTCCAAGTTTCCTTAGACCTCTGGCCAGGAAGTCAGTCCCTAGTGTACTATGGTTTTGCATTTTGGCTAGGTCTTGGAGCACTAGTTACACTATTTGGGCCACTTAGTGCTGTTGCAATAGCTGTTGTTCCAGAAACTGATATTGCTGCTGCGTAGTTGCCTGCTGCTACTGCTGAATATGGTCTATGCTTGGGATCATCAGCTACCAGAACTGCTGCAGCCGATCTGCGATCCATCTCAACAGTTTCTCAATTTCCATTTAAAATACACACCATTCTGAGGAGGTTTAACCCCCCCCCCAAACCCCCTCTTTTCCGGCAAGGGCACAATCTTACTCCTAAATCCATGTATAATAGTTTCTATTTTTTCTAGAAAAAATGCAGGCTTTTCACTTGAGTTAATTTCTGCTTAGAACTTTAATTTAACAGAGAAACTGCAATAAAACAAGTTTCACAAATAAATCCTATGAACTATTTAAAGCAACTGTCTTTTCCTCTGGTTTCTACAAACTGAAGAGCTCTTGCTATCTCAGTACTTAGCAAGCAAGCAAACAATTCTTCCTTTTCATAAACACGAGCAATCTGAACGTTTAACCCGATCGAAAAATAACATCAAGTCCAGCAGACCTCCGAGTTACAGCTGCTAGTTTTTGTTTTTGGGAGGTATGTTTGTTTGGAGAGCCACCTCAGTTCTTTGGTTTTTTCTACGCTGCTACCAGAGCCACAACCAGTGCGTCTTCTTGGTCTCTGAGTTCACAGATCTCTTATCTTGGTTAGATCCCAAGACACCTGTCAGAGCCTGCTGGGGAGTTCAGCACCCACTTTCTTCACAAAAGTCCACCCCTAGGACCACGGTCTTCCAAAGGGGGTGAGTGAGACAAGCGACTGCCTGGGAAGCAAGACCAGGGAGAGGGGGGGGGGGGGGGGCGGGTGAAGAAGAAGGGGGTCAAGTCACCCTAGGAGAGCACCCCTGACTGGTTGCATCAGACAAGGCTCCCTTTCCCACTGACCACCTGGATCAACATGTAGCCTGTTGACTGTTCGGCCTATGACCCCTTTGTCTCAGCAGTTTATTGCCTTAAAGGTGAATTTTAAAAGCCTAGTGTGTGCCAAAACCGGGAGATGCACGCACACTGAATTTTAAAAGCTGCCCAGCTGTGCATGTGTCCACCACTGCACGCACATCTCACGTGATTTCAAAAAGGGGCATCATCTGGGCATGACGTGGGCATTTCATGGAGTGGGCAATTGATGTGTGCGTAAATCCTTATTTGCCTTGGTATGCATTCAGGTCCACTACCATGTAACTTTACTTATGCTATAGAGGAGGTACAAGCTGTAAAAAAACCAAACCAAACAAAAAAAAACCACCCCAAAAAACAAAACCCAGCCATTTTGGAGGAGTTTAAAGTGTCTGGAGTAACTGGGGGGCGTGCAGGCTATTAAACCAGGAGGACCTAGCTCTACATTGGGCGAACTGGTGAAATTGTCATGGCGTGGATGTTCGCCGGTTTTAAAATACCCTGACTTACGTGATAGAAACATGATTTATGCACTTAGATGTGCACCCATGTAAAATTAGATGCACATGTGCGTGCACTCAGGCTATTTTATTACATGCACACACACATATATGTGCGCAAGTTATAAAATCACTGCATCCCTGGGTGTGCTCCGATGCACACACACCAAAGTGTGCCTGCATGCTGGTTTGAAAGTTACCATCCCTAGCTATAGGTTTCATTATGCAGAGTCTACTCACCTTGTCACATTATGTCCAAAACATTAAAACCCATATCACAGAAACACCCAGGCATTCCAAGAATTTTATATCACAAATATATTAATTACAATCACCTAAAAATACTCAACTCTTTGACGCAAGGAAGGACTTGCGTCAGGGCGTTTTAAAAATTTATTTATTTATAGTAGCTATATTTATAGTCCCTCAACAAACAGTGATTGATTCACCAAAATTAGTTTTGGCTTCTGGGTGACAGGGAGTGGAAAATATGAGAACGTATGCTAAACGGGAACTGTCATAAAAGCAGATATTGTACTCATTTTTGGCTATTTGGAGCTATATAATCAAGATTTTCCTTATGCAGACTCAAGAAATATTTTACAAATACTTTTAGATGTGGTATGATAGATGATTGTTAATCCTAGACATGGAGGCTCAAAGAGTTCACAGTTCTTAAACTTTTGATGTTATATTTAATTTACTCATTTTTCTTCTTTCTGACATGTATTTCTCTGTACTGTAATAGAAAAATATAGGTATTAGTGGTGGAAGAGTATGGAAGAGAGGAAAGACTGAAGAAAATAATTGTCTACAGAATTATTATGGCTCCTATCATCCTATTAAGTTTTGATGGTGATACTACATATTTGTAACAACATATTTTGAGAGTCAAAGAGTATGGAGGACCTTTGGTCAAAGATAAAGGGAGCATTGAGAAAGCAACACATTTTTATTTAAAAAGAGAAAGAGCCCTATATGGGTTTCTAGGACATTAGTGGAAAGAATCAAAGTAAAATGTTTAGGCTAGCATTCAAAAACTACAAAAACCATAGGTGGAGAAGGACAGGCTAAATAATCAAGAAAAACAAGAGACGATAACAAGGGAGATTAGAAGAGCAAAGGCTCAAGTAGAGGACAGTATCTCCCAACAATAATAAAAAAAAGGAGATAAATTCTTCTTTGTAAGGAAGAGACAAAAGACAAAGGAGGAATAGATAAGGTAAAGGGAGAAAGTGGGGTCTGAGACCAGAAAGACTGGCAAAACGTAGCTATCTTTAATTAGTAGGGATGTGAATCGTTTTTGAACGATTAAAATTATCATCAGATAATTTTAAAATCGTCCTAAATCGTTAGAGTGCACGATACAATACAAATGCCCCCAATTTATCATCAGGGGTATTTGTATTGTATCGTTAAATAGGGCACGGGAATTATTTGGGGGAGGGCGGGAAAACCGGCACACCAAAACAACCCCTAAACCCACCCCGTCCCTTTAAAACCAATTCCTTACCCTCCCCCACCCTCCCGAACCCCCCCAAAATGTTAAATTACCTGGTGGTCCAGTGGGGGGGGGGGGGGGTCCTGGCGCGATCTCCCGCTCTCGGGCCATCGGCGCCATTTTGGCTGCCACTAATTAAAATGGCGCCGATGGCCTGATAAAAAAAAACCCCACCCAATCCTTTAAATCGACCCCCCACCCTTCCGACCCTTTTTTTTAGGGAGGCCCGCGCCGCTAAAAAAAACCCCCCACCCGACCCTTTAAATCAACCCCACCCTCCTGACCCCCCCAAAACCATTTAAAATTACCTGGGGGCCTCGGGGGGCCTTGGGGAGAGATCCAGGGGGGCGTCGGGAGAGGAGAGATCCAGGGGGGCCTCGGGAAGAGATTTCCCATTCCCAGGCATCAACTGTTCTAAAAAGAAATGGCGCCGATGCCCCTTTGCCCTTACCATGTGACAGGGTATCCGTGCCATTGGCCGGCCCCTGTCACATGGTAGGAGCACTGGATGGCCGGCGCCATCTTTAAAGATGGCACCGGCCATTTTTACTCATCAGCCCCTATTATACTATACTCATCAGTCCCTATTATACTATAGTAAAGATAGTAAAGAGTAAAGAATTGTAGCTTCTGCATCAGGGTCACAAAAGAATATCATTAGTTGTTGTAAGTAATGTCATATAGATAGACACACAATAGAGCATGGAAACAGCATATTTGAAAAAATCTAAATGTTTTGACAAGAGCCATCTTATAATAAAACTGATTAGTTATCTCGTCACTTACAACCGAGTACAAGCTTGCTTTGAAAACTGCAGTCAGTGTCTAATGAGATTTTTCCAGTAAAGTGAGGCTGCGCGGCTTCTACTGACCATTTTTTTTAAAGGTATGAGGGTGGGAAAAGGAATATCAATCTCAGTGTCTGTATGAAAAGTAATCAAAGCAGTACATCCTTCATTCAATCATTCATAAGGTGTTCCATTAATAGACCAATTTAATCCCATGGGGGGAAACTGTATTTAAAGTAAATATCCATAGCTGTTCTTGTTGATTAAGATCCACTGATATGTCACCGTCACATGAAGGCTGTTGAATAACGTGCAAAATAGTCTAACATAGATCATGAAATGAATGATGGTGATCCAAACAATATTTAATGTAGGAGCTTAAATTTTTCCTGTATTTATATAGCTGTGATGTTCTATTAATCTAGTGCAAATGGCTCGGCACGTGCAGCCAATGTACACTACAGTGCATGGACACTGAATCGAATATACAGCTGATTGTGTGTAGCAATCGGAGTAATGTGCATGCTTAACTTCATAACTGGATCCGGGATGTATCCAGGTGATTCCTGTCAACGTTGTTACGCATAGATCACATTTTTGTTAGCTTACTGACCTTTCACTTCTGCAGTCTTATTTGTTGAACTTGGTAGAGCTGCTCTGACCACCATATCCTTAATATTGCAAGCACGTGAAAAAGAAAAGCATGGTGATGTTCTGAATATGTTGTGCATGGCTAATTTGTGCCAGTGTTTGCCAATTTATCCCAGTGATGTCTTGTGCAAGATTTGAATATTATAGAACACAGGTAACTGTATTTGTAGATGGAACTACTTTATATTGCAGTAATTGTGTGCAATCAGAGTATTTGGCATAAAGAAATGCTTGCTGAAGTGTTTGATTAGGGTAGCCTCTTGACAAAAAATGTTGTTTAAAATTTTGTGATTGAATTTTGAAATCAGACTCCTGTGAACAGCCATGCCTCAGTTAAAAAAATAGACTAAAAGATAAGCCACCCTTGAAAGATAAATGATGGCTTTGAAAACGTAAAAGGTTGTTCCTTTCAATGGGTTTGTGATATAGAGTGGTAATCTATATTTAGTGATGTCTAAAAAAAACCAATCTGTTGTCTGTGGTAATCTATTGTAAAAGATAGATTTTGGTCTTGAGAATTCAACCAACAATGAAATGATTGTAGATCTTATTCTGTACCATACCATATGAAAAATATGGGGCAGATTTTTAAAGGAGCACGTGCAGGGTACATTTGCGCGAGCTACCTGACGCACACAAATGTATACCCGATTTTATAACAAGCGCGCGCTACCGCGCGCTTGTTATAAAATCCAGGGTCAGCACACGCAAGAGGGTGCACACTTGTGCACCTTGCACGCGCCGAGCCCTAGGGGAGGCCCGATGGCTTTCCCCGTTCCCTCTGAGGCAGCTCCGAAATGAAATGTACCATACCATATGAAAAATATGAGGCAGATTTTTAAAGGAGCACACATGGGGTACATTTGTATGCGCTACCCGAAATTGGAGCAGCCTCAGAGGGAACTTTCCTTTCGCTCCCCCCCCCCACCTTCCCCTCCCTTCCCCTATCTAGCCCACCCCCCAGCCCTACCTAAATCCCCCCCTACCTTTGCTGTCTAAGTTACGCCTGCCCAAGGCAGGCGTAACTTGCGCTGGCACAGCTGCTGTGCTGGAGGACTTGGGACCGCCCCCGGATCGGCGCCATGCCCACGACCCTGCCCCCTTCCCGCCCTTTTTTCAAAGCCCTGGGACATACGCGTGTCCCGGGGCTTGCACGCGCCGCAGGGGCAGGTTTTCGGGGTTATGCACATAAGTTACACGTGTAACCCCTTGAAAATATACCCCTATATCATCTACTGTATATAACAAGACCAGCTGTAATGTAATCTGATTGTATGCTGGAGCCTGATAAACATACTTATTTTCACATTATTCTATATAGATATTAGCTACATCAGGGGCTACCAGGGAGTACCCCATGGCAATACCATGAGATTGCTGAAAAAATTGTGCAATGAATTCCAGATAGTTTTGTCACAAAACGAAATGTGCAAGCTACATAAAAAATGAAGTAGGAATGAGTTGTGGTGACAGATGCTGTTGGAGGATATCTGCAATAAGACTACACTTTTACATATATATATATATATATGTATGTATGTGGGAATGAGCAGTGATTCTCACAAGCCTGGAGGCAGAAATTCAGTCTGACTCTAGCCTTTCTTAAAACATAATCTTTATTCACAGCTGCAATCATAGACACAACAGTAGACTGCCTTTACCTTCGGACAGTGTACTTTCTCTACTCGCAGTTTGTACAGCTTCATCTCAGCTCAGTGTTTGGACAGTGTTAAGTATAGGAATTGCCTTCCTCCTGGAGACCTGGGCTTGGTCTGGTTATCCCCACCTGAATCCCAGCTCTTATTTCCCGGTCTCTGGTTATGCCCTGTAAGCCCTACCTGCCCTGCAGGATCCTACCCATAGAGCATACTCAGAATTTTAGCCTGGCCCTGCACAGGTAAATAGGGGAATACTAGGGGCACTGCCTCACAATATGAAATACTTTAAAACTATATAAATCCAAATTTAAAATAAAATCATTACAAGAAATACCCATTTAAAGGTCATAATGCTTAAAATTAACATTTAGTTAAAAGAATTAAGAAAAGAAAAAAAAGTCAGTTACTTTTTTTTTCATGAACATATTTATTAGTTTCTTTTGAAACAATGAGTTACATAACAAGTTACAAAACCGCAATCTTAATACAGAAAAATGTTTCTGTAATCAGAAAATACAACACTATTATCTATCTCATTGTTTCATTAATATTCCCATCCCCCCTCTCCTCTATATTGATTCTCTTAAACCTTAACTCTCAGTTTCCTCCTTCCAGTCTCAGCTACATACCCTTTGATGACCGTTCCCTCTTGGTCAGGATCATATACTTATTGGAGATATTTGAATTATAAACCACTCCCGACATGCTGCTTCTGAGAAGTTATTATCATCAAAACAAGATAAATATCACACCAACTTTATCCGAAAGCTGCATAAACTATAAGTCTGCCAAATTACAAACTGAAATTTGAATTCTTCACCTTCTGAGGTCGCTCCGATTTCGCCGGGTAATGCGCGCACGTGTACGCCACACGCGCTCCTTTTAAAATCTACCCCTATGTGTGTGGGTGGGTGGTGGTGATAGGTGAAAGAAATGAAGGAGGAAACTTGTGTATTTGCTCATGCATATGGAAGCTGGAGGGCCAAAAAGAGGAATATACAGCCCTAATGGTCAGAGTGAAGATGCAATTGCATCAGGCTTTGTTAAACTCTAACAGCAATGGAAAGGATACATTGAGCTGCCATGGGTAAACAACAACTACTGCATGGAATGGTGGCTACAATCGTAGAAGCAGCAATACAACTGTATCACGTTTCCAAGAAGCCTGGAGTAACCTGTAAGAAAATAGTAATACTATGGTTAAACCCCCAAAGACCAACTAGCAGGGAGAGACTGAATATTTTTGGACAACTATTCTCCTTTGCTTTGGGCAGTTGAATGGTGTAGTAGAAAACCTGGTGGTAAGAAATGGAAGATGGCCTAATTATTGAATTAAATATGGGACTTTAAGAATCAAAAAGAAGACAACAGAATTGGGAATAGTCTTATCAGTGAAGGTGGGGGAACCCAGGTCTTGCAAAGGTGTCTGAACATGCTTGGGCTGGTTATTAAAGGCTGGTTATTAAAGGCAGTGTTACGGCAGGCCATCACGGGAGCCTGGTTGGTACCAGCAGGCCCTGATACCCCAGAAACTAACCAGGTTGGTGCCAGCAGATTGGTGGCTGGGTACTGTCTGGCAAGGCCAAGAGACCTAGACTGGATGTTTGTGCAGTGGCCTCACTGGTTTTGGTGGCTGCTTGAATTGTTTCAGGCTTTGGAGTGAAATGTCGTGCTGATGGCTTTTGGATTGGGTGAGGAAATGTCTGTACTAAACTGCATGGATTGGTGGAGGACCAGAGGGGATGGCAAGAGCTGACTTGAATGGGGAGCAATGTCCTGGAGGTGGTCAGGCATCTGAGGCGAGCAGTTGGGATATATCCTTTGCAACTTGGACCAAAATAACTGGGCAGATTGGATGGTCTACTTGGCCATATTTTGCCATATTCTACTATATTACAACATAATATATCTTTGTTCTCTCCTCTGACAATGAATAAAGGGTTTGGTTCAAAGAAATAATAAAACAAATGGGGGAAACTTACACGAACTGGCAGCCACAACCCTTAACATATGAGGGTACTCTGCACATGTTGCAAGTTGATTCCTGCTTTTAGCCAGGGATGGAAGTGAAAAATTCAATTCACAGTAAGGTGGGAATTTTTGTACTGGCCCATACAGTCTGTACTGGATATGGTTAGAATTTATATGTGAAGGTCGAGGGATGTACTGTGTCCCAATAAGGCTGTAAATTTATTTATTTATTTATTTAATGGTTTTTATATACCGGGAGTTCCTGTATACAATACATATCACTCCGGTTCACAGATAACAGTAATAACTTCTGCCGGATGGCAGTTTACATGGAACAGATCTTGGAACAAATCAGAACGCTTGATCTAAGTAAATAAGCAAACCAACTAACTAGGCTTAAACTTTAAACATATAAATAAGGCAGTTTATAATCTTGGATAAATAGTGCAGAGAACAGTACATTAGAACCACAGAGCTGACAGAGCTGACTATATAAATGAATTTTTGACATGTTCAATAGCTAAGATGTTCAACACAGTCCTATTAATCCACTCCCATCTCCGATGATCTAGTGAACAAGTCCTTCAGTTGTCCAGTCAGAACCTCTCTGAGCTCCCTTAGTTTCCATGGATGTACCTCATTCAGCCCTATGGCTTTGTCCACATTCAGTTTCACAAGTTCCATTCAAAAATCTTCTTCCCTGAATACTGTGATATCTATCCTGCTCCCATCATACTCTATGATCAATCAATCAGGAGCTGCTGCTCAATCGCTGAAATATAAAATTATTTGAGCTTTCAATACAACCTTATACAAACTTGTTTGATAAATGTTTTAAACAGTTTTTTTTGACACCCGCTCTTTATGCAATATATGCTTATGTTGATACGTCGTGTGTAAGTGGCTTTAAAATTTATCAAGGAGTAGAGGGAAAGTTTCATATAAGCTGGTTGGTGTCTCGGCACCACAGTTCTGTGGTTGTATAATCATTAACTGACCCCCTCCTCCTGTGAAAACTTTTCGTGAGATAAAAAGTGTTTCCTTCACCTATGTAACCTCTTCCGTGCAAGCGTTAAACTTTTTTTTAAGCCATAACAGTGCTAATTTTAAACAAGTAAAAGACACTCTATTTTTTGAAACTATCAAGGAGAAAAGTTCAGACTTCCCTTAATTGTATTGGCGTGCGCTATCCAGTTTTCAACGAAAATCCCGACACTGTCGATCAGTGTTTCAGACAGTTAGTCTTTCCTCAGGGGTATGAATCGTTGTAGATCTGCCAATTTGCTGGGAATCTGAGTGAACTCCATTTGGTAAAAAACCTCTGGTGAACTTGAGAGTGCGACTCTTGACGGAGTTGTTCTCGCTCCGTCATACTCTAACCAGCCATCAGCCATTCTTCTCCAAGGTCTTCAGTGAACACCAAACAGAAGTATTTATTTAGCATTTCTGCTTTCTTGTTGTCTGTCTCCATACATTGCTCCCATCACCTTGAAATCTTATAATTCCACCTCTGGCCTTCCTCTGTTCCCTGATATACATGCAAAAAACGTTTTGTCACTTGCTTTGCCTCTTTAGCAATCTTTTCGTCTGCTTGTCCTTTTGCATCCTGATTTATTTATTCATCTCTTTCAGCTTTGCCAAATATTCTTCCTTGTGTTCATCTTTTTCAGATCCTTTGTACTTTTTGAATGATTATCTTTCGGTCTTTATTTTTACAGCCATCACTTTGAAGAACCATATTGGTTTCCTCTTCTTCTTACTTTTGAAATGGATCAAATAAACACTTAGGGTAGATTTTCAAAGGGTTACACACATAATATACCCGCATAACCCTTTAAAAACCCTCCTGCATGTGCCGAGCCTATTTTGCATAGGCTCGATGGCGCGCGCAAGCCCCGGGACGCGTGTATGTCCCGGGGCTTTGAAAAAGGGGTGGGAAGGGGGCGGGGTCGTGGGCGTGGCGCAGGTCTGGGGTGGTCCAGGGTCGGGACCAAGGCCTCTGGCAGAGTGGCTGTGCCGGGGGGATGGTGCGCTGGCAGCTGGTCGGCGCATGCAAGTTACGCCTGCTGGAGGCAGGTGTAACTATTGACAAAAAGGTAGAAGGGGGAGATTTAGATAAGGCTGGGGGTGGGTTAGATAGGGGAAGGGAGGGGAAGGTGGGGGCAGAATGGGGAAAGCCATCGGGGCTCCCCTAGGGCTCGGCGTGCGCAAGGTGCACAAGTATGCACCCCTTTGCGCGCACTGACCCTGGATTTTATAACATATGCGCACAGCAGTGCTCGCATGTTATAAAATTGGGCGTACATTTGTGCGCACCGGGTAGCATGCACAAATGTGCTCCGTGCACGCCATTTCAAAAATCTGCCCCTTAGAGCCCACAGCTATGGAAAAAAAATCCTTTTGTTTTTAAATACTACAAATAATAAGGTGTAATTATGGAGAGAGAGTGACAGAGTGTCATGCAAGACACTAGCATGAAGCTTTCTCTCAGATGAGTTTATTGATAATAAGGCATTATATGGGGTTTACACTTCATGCATTTCAACCCCTAAACCAATAACTGGGTTACACAATTGTGAAACTAATTCTGTGACTAGCCATTTATCATAAACAATTAATAAAATGGTTCTATGTAAATTCACTCTTGTTCTGTATGCAAATGCTGTCTATGAGTCTGCAACTAAGCTGAAGGAAGTACCAGTACGATCTTGGTGTGTTCTAAATATAACTCTGTAAATACTGTGGCCTAGTAGCTTTCTATCTAGCATCTTTCCTTCTGTGACATCTGTCTTTCTAGAAAAAGCAAAGCAGAAAAGTAAAGCTTAAATGCTATAGAATACTTATGAATAATTAAAAAGTTACTCATGATCGAAAATAACTTTTTTTTTTAGGAGAACAAGAATGATGATTCCTTGTGTGGCATGCCAGAAAATGTTTCACTGACTCTTTACTGCTCTCCATCACAAGTTATAACTGTAAGAGGGCCCTTAGCACCTACATCACTTTAACCTTCCTTACTTAAAGATTTGTTGCCCTTATAACTCTTTTTAGTTTAGTCCAGTGTTCTTCCCTTAGCCTTTATCCTTCTATCTTGCCAGAGTGGCTTATCCATTCTGGTTTTATGGTGCTTGCTTAAAAAAAAACCAAAACCAAAAACAACACTTTTTCATTCCCTAATATTAAATTATCCTAAAGAAATATACACTCATCTAGAAAAGACCTTCTTTAAAAAAGCTGTAAAAACTTTTCTCTTCAAGAAGGTGTTCCCAATCTCAAATGATAATGGAACACCCCCTACTTGTCCTTCCTTGGATGGTGCTACAGAGCAGACTACTTCTGTCCTCACATCTGGCCACGATCTTAGAAATGTACTCAGTAGGTGATTATTTCCCCTCCCCCTCCCCCCCCACCATCCTGAAGAATTATATTAACCCCCTTCTTCGTAAGATTGATGCAATACCTTGTTCTCACCATTTAGTTGACCGTGTATGTTCTTATTGTACCCAACTCTGAACATAGGAAGGGTAGGTAACAAATGTTTTTAAATTAAATTAAATTAATATATAACTTTATTCTCTCTCCCAATGTCACAATCATTCAGTCACATCTCATACATTCATACTTTTATTCAAATATACTTTCAAATGGAAACAAATCTATTATCTATCACTTATCTATTCAACATCATTTCAAGGTCCTACGTATCCCTAGTAATGTATGGATTTTGAAGTACTTACAGTACAGTCATGTGTTACCATTATCCTAACCTTCATGACTCACACACATAAATTAGTCATAGCACTAGCTGCATTCAACATACATAATAGCACTGTCACATAGCTTATTGCATACATTTCAATCACATCTCTCCTCACATCCCATATGTATCAATCCCTTATATATATTCATTCATATCTTCTATACTGCACATATTTTCATGTAAGAACTTCAATTAGAAATAACAAAAATAAAATTTGATTTATAGAAATACCAAAATACATCCCATGGCTGAGAAGATGATGAGAAGGATACGGTGTGATTGTGCTCCTTCCTGTTTCTTCAACTCCTACAGTACAGGGTTTTTGTGGTATTTACAGCTCTCCTTATAGCAGTTCCTGCTG
Organism: Rhinatrema bivittatum; assembly: GCF_901001135.1. Classification (NCBI taxonomy): domain Eukaryota; kingdom Metazoa; phylum Chordata; class Amphibia; order Gymnophiona; family Rhinatrematidae; genus Rhinatrema; species Rhinatrema bivittatum. The sequence goes on along the minus strand of NC_042615.1, from coordinate 255,713,582 downwards.
CTGAAAGAGCAAAATACTATGCCTGCTAAAGGAGAGAACAACATAAGAAAATGTAGTGGGGATTAGAACCCTCTCTAATATTTTCACAGTGGTCGTGGTGGAATTTTGTAGATAGGTTTTTGTATATCCTGCAGCAGCTTTTGGGTTATCCTCTTTTCAGTATGGGTCTCAATGGAATAAATAGCGACTGAGCATGTGCAGTAGTCAAGAGGGAAGGTGAGACTGCAGAGGGAAGGAGAAAGCCAGAGGGTTGGTGGCATAAAAGAGTAAGGAATGGCACAGAGAGTTAGTATAGGAGAAGACTTGGGTAGGTTTGAGATTAAAAGGCTAATTTTAAAAGGAGTTATACCTGTAAATATAACATACTATTACAGCAATTAAAAAAAAAAAACATTTACATGTATAAAGTACACTTATATGTGAATATCCTATGGACAAGTCAATGGCATATACTGTAGCAATTTTCAAAAGCCCACTAACATGGGTAAACTGCATTTACACATGTAAAACCCAGTTTTAAGTGTGTAAATGATTTTTAAAATCAGGACCTAAGAGTTTTTGAGGTTTTCAGAGAGGATTTTTGGATACTTGGATCAGCTCCTGATTGACAGAGAGCACCCCTGAAGGGAAAGGACTGGATCCCTGTTTTGGCATCTTGCGCCCAGTTAACAACAAGGTAGAAGATAGACTGAAGCATTTTGAGAGAGTGCAGTTTTCTGAGTAATTTTTGTCACAGTTGTGAGCCCTTGGGTTGTGCATGGTTGACACAGCCTAGTAAGTGAAGTTACCACACCCTTGCCAGCAGCGGGTGGACACGCCCCTGCTGGGACTGAGGGGGATCTTCACCTATACCAGCCCTGTTCTCCACAGGTTGAATCCTTTGGTTCCAGGAACCAGCAGGATTTAGATGAATGTCCCTTAAGAGTGGTCATAAAGAAAGTCCAGGTTCAAGCTGAGGTTAGAGCTGGCAGGAAGCAGACAGTAACTGGTTGAGATGTGAATCGTTTTTTGACGATTTAAAATATCGTCCGATATTTTTTAAATTGTCAAAAATCGTTAAAGAGTGCGATACAATAGAAATCCCCCCGATTTATCGTGAAAAATCGTTAATCAGGTTTGTGTTCACTAACGGGAGTTATTTGGGGGGGGGGCAGGAAAACAGACACACCAAAACAACCCCTAAACCCACCCCGACCCTTTAAAACTAATCCCTTACCTTCCCCCACCCTCCCAAACCCCCCCAAAATGTTTTAAAATCACCTGGTGGTCCAGTGGAAGCCCCTGGACCGATCGCCCGCTCTCGGGCCGTCGGCTGCCACTAATAAAAATGGCGCCGATGGTCCGATAAAAAAAAACCCCACCCCGACCCTTTAAAACTGACCCCTTAGCCTCCCCCACCCTCCCGACCCCCCCCCCCCAAAACGTTTTAAAATTACCTGGTGGTCCAGTGGGGGCGCCGGGAGCGATCTCCCACTCTCAGGCCATCGGCTGCCACTAATAAAAATGGCGCCAATGGTCCTTTGCCCTTACCATGTGACAGGGTATCCGTGCCATTGGCCGGCCCCTGTCACATGGTAGGAGCACTGGATGGCCGGCGCCATTTTTAAAGATGGCGCCAGCAGTGTGCGTGTCCTGCATGGGTGGGACCATAAAATTATTTGTAAGTTCTTTGGAGCAGGAACCCCAACTAGCAGTTTTCTGTGCTTCTTTCCCCAGGGTGTGGATCCTTTGGCTTGGGGGCAAAGGGATCCTTTCTGGTCCCAGTGCAGGGGTGGCTGACATCCATCTAGTATTCCCTGGGAGAGGGGAAATCTCTCTTCTTTGTGAGTGCTGGATGCCCAAATAAAGATGTTGGATGCACTGGGTTAGTGTCCTAACTTAAATTTACTGAATAAAGTAGTTGCAGATGGCACAATAAATAAGCTTCCAGCACCATAGTCTTTTCTCTTCTCTCATTACTATTTTTACCTCTATCTGTGCAGGAATCTTTCACAGGGTACGGGATCCTACCACCTTCTTAGGTTAGGTGAGATGGAGGTCCCGATGGGCAAGGGAGGTGCTGATTAGCAGCTGGCCACGATTGAGTTGGCCTTCTCTGTAGGCTGCAGTGCTCCCAAGTCTCTGCACATACTACTCGATTGTTGCGGATGGAGGACCTAGAGGGAGAAAAATGTAGGTAAGGTCGCTTTACTGAAATGTTGGAAGGGGTCATCAGTTGTTATTCGGGGATACTTCTGTATACTGTCTGATAACTGGTCACCAGTGTTTGATATGAAGGGGGATCTTCGCTGTCTAACATGTGTAGTCGGCTTCTCAGCAGCCTCTCTGAGGTGCAATATACAGGCTTTGTAGCTGTCACACAAAGGGGTAGTTCATTACCCGTAATTACCTGTTGGGAGGTGCAACAGCACGCACATGTGGCATATATTTGTTAATGGCTGCACACCCACCTCTTTGATAGGCAATTACGCCCAGCTCGATCAAGGTACATAGGCGGTGCGCACATCTTCCTTAAAATAGAGATGCGGCGCGCACATCTTCATTAAAATCGATAGGTGGCGCACACAAGTCACCCAGCGTGCACATGTTCCGCATCAATTTTAATTATTGGCACACGTACTTGGTATTTGCGCTGATGGGATCAGCTGTGCTCGTAGGTTACGCCTCACTGGGGCGGGCCACATGCAAATAGGGCTCACTTTAAAAAGATGGGCGGTACACTCACTGGCCATCTTCACCATGGCTCAAGCACGTCCTGTGCTCCTCAGGAAGCCGAACTTCATGCCAGCTGAGGTTGATATGCTGGTGGAACATATTATACGGCACCGGGATCTGCTGTATGGTCCACAGTCTCGTACGGTGGGTGCATACAGGAAGGAGCAGATCTGGAGGAGGATCAGGCACGCTGTGAACTCCATGTTCCATCACAATCGCAGTATTGGGGAACTAATGCATAAGTGGAGGGACATGAGGAGACTGGTGAAGCGCAAGCAGGCCAGGTGACTTGCAGAGGGAGAAAGGAGCCACATAACCTTCTCAGCCTCTGAGCAGCTGATACTGGGTACCATCTCGGAGGCAGCTGTGGGTGGCGTTGGCCAGCTGGACACCATGCACCGTGTAGGGCAGCAAGGTAAGCTGAACTACACCTTGGTCAATCCCCCTGTAATCCTATCCATGTACCTACTCACAGTATGGCAGCATATGTCTTCATGTACCTATAACTACTGATTACTGTTAACCTGTATAGCCAACACTGTGGCCATTTCAGGTACAGCACTCAGTATCCAGGATTGCAACCAGGGCTGCTGTACAGTTGTATATACCAAGCCAGCACAGAGCATTGCAGAGCTCCACTTTTGGTAGTACACTAGCAGGACAGTGTGCACTGCTCTGGTCGGTGTGTATGGTGAAGCAGTATATATGTGGTCATACAGCAGGCAGTATAGTGTACAGACTGTCTTACAATATTAGTGCATGTTAGTTCTTATGGGCAATGTAGACTGTCTGAGTGTCTGCTGGTGCACATGGGTAAGAAGGCACACAATGCTGGCTTTCAACATATGGAGCGAAGTACATCACACCCCTATTGTCAGTGTGCTAATTCCCATATGCTTTTCAATTTAGGGGAGCCAGATGATGAGCAACCTGGACCTGCACCTAGACGACCCCAAAGGCTGTACCGGCATCTGCGGGTGGTCCCTGACTCATCGGAAGAAGAGGAGGAGGGGGAAGCCTGCGAACACATGGAACAGCCTGCGGAGGAGGAGCAGCAGCAGCAGCAGCAGGGAGAGGAGCCGGAGGACCCACTCGCTGAAATGCAACCTAATCGGCAGCAGGACAGCAGTGCGTCGGACCAGCCCGACCCTGACCCGTATACCAGGCAGGCAGAGAGACTATTACAGCAGGGCGCCGGCCTCTTGGATGCCATCTCTGGCCTGTCTGATGTGGTGCAGCAGGAAGCAAGTTCCCTCTGTCGTACTGTCAGGGAAGGGTGTGATGGGATTCAGGCGTGCCTCCAAGACCTTTGCCGGGCTACTGAGCTGCAGACGGAGGTTTGGAGGGAGATGCTGCAGCGGATGCCTTCCGTGCAGCCACAGCCACCAGCGGCTCCATGGCCTTTCATGCATTATCCTCCACCTTATGGGCCTCCATACCCATGGATGCCACCTGCCCGTGCAGAGGCGCCTGGTGTGGTCCCACCACCTGCGCCTCAGCCTCTTGCCGGCTATCTGTGGATGGCACCACCACCCCCGCCTGCACCTCCTGTGATGCTTCTACCACCAGCACCAGAAGAGCTGTTGCCCCTGGCTATTCCTTCCTGTAGCCATGCCCCGGATGTGCCCCACGCATCTCTGCCCTCTGAGGGTAGTGTAAGCAGTGGGAGGAGTCCCCTGCGCCGGAGTACCCGGGTGGGCCAGTCAAAGCTTCCTGATGGTCATAGGAGAGGACGGCCAAGGAAGTGAACTGTGACAAGTTTTCAGTTGTTCCTTGTTACTTTTATTTAATTATCATGTTTTTCACACTTGTAAATAAATGCACATTTATCACCTATGGAAATGGCTTTCTATGAGACTGTTCCTTTCTCGTATCGCCCGCCTTTGGCTCAACTGATGTATTTCCTCCAATTTCTCCATGGATAGCTGTATGTCCTCATCCTCCTCATTCTCTTCAGGGGCCTCCTCTGGTACAGGGATGTGTCTGTTAAGTGCCAGATTATGTAGAATACAGCAGGCTAGGAATATCTCACACACCTTAGAGGGGGAGTACAAGAGGCATCCACCGGATCTGTCCAGACAGCGGAAGTGTGATTTCAGGATGCCAAATGTTCTCTCGATGACAGCCCTGGTCCTGCGGTGTGCCCTGTTGTAGCGAGCCTCAGCTGCAGTGTTGGGGCAGGCCATGGGAATCATGAGCCAGGATTTCAGTGGATAGCCTCTGTCACCTGTAGCATAAGAGAAAACCAGAAGGTTATATTACGTCTGTGCGTCACTGGGGTACAGCTCACAGGGCTTACAAACCGAATGCCTACTGTGGCACCCTACATATAGTGATTCTACTAAGATAGGTGGGTGCTGTTGTTGGTTGCTGTACTACCTAGGAGCCAGCCCCCAGTGATGTGTCGCAGCTGGAACTCTTCATAGATCCTGGATTGGGTGAGAATGTAGGCGTCGTGGGTGGATCCAGGAAAGCGAGCCACCACATTCGTTATGAGGCCCTTGGTGTTGCACATCACCTGCATGTTTAGTGAGTGGAATCCCTTGCAATTGCTGTAGATGGCCTCATCTCCTCCTGGTGCCTTTAGGGCCACGTGGGTGCAATCAATAGCTCCCAAGACCGAGGGGAAGCGTGCTATTTGGTAGAAGTCTCTCATGGTTTCATGCTGTTCCTCTCTTCCGATGGGGAAGGAGATAAAGTGGTGTGTGTGTCGCAGCAGGGCAGCCAGGGCCTGCTCCAGACACCTTGAGGTGGCACCCTGAGTGATTCCAGACGTCAGGCCAAGCGGTGTTTGGAAGGTGCCGGTAGCCAGAAATGCAAGGAAGGTAGTCACCTTGATGTGTACAGGCAAGGCATGGCCCCTTTGCGTGAGGGGTTGCAGGTCACCTTCTAACATTCAGCAGAGGGACAGTATGGTCTCCTTATCAAATCTGTAACGGGTCATTACTTCCTCCTCAGACAGATCGAGAAATTGGGTGCGAATCCTGTAGACTCTGTGTAACGGGTACCGCCTCCATCTCAGCTGTCTTCTCCTCCTCTTCCTGTCTCTTTCCCTTCTGAGCCTTAGGGATTGCAGGACCCATATTGCTGCTGTGAACATGTGTAGACAGGGAATTACCAATGAATGGCTGTCTTTAGACGCTCCTGAGGCTCTCTCTCCTACAGTTATACGCACATTAACGTTGGCTATGGAAAACGGTTCTACTGTCCCAGTTTACACCGGTTACTCCCCCACGGCCTCTCCTTTCCACCTTCTGGCCTTCTGCCGGATGTCTGGCACTTTACCGATGTCAGAAAGCAGCCGCAGAGCCTTCACTCATACCTTGCGCACACAAAAAGCAGTAGTAAATATACGCGCGTGAACTAGGAAGCGCGCGCCGGTGGAGTTATGTGTGTCACTTATAAAATATGTTTTACGCGCGTATGTTCGGTCTCCGCCCAGACACGCCCCGACACGCCCCTTTTTTATTTGCGTAATGTTGCGCGCGAAGGGCCACTTACGCGCACAAATACCTCTATGCAAAATTGGGGTTGTGCGCGCCACTGCCGTTTACACGCCCCTTTGCCCTTACCATGTGACAGGGTATCCGTGCCATTGGCCGGCCCCTGTCACATGGTAGGAGCACTGGATGGCTGGCGCTATCTTTAAAGATGGCGCCGGCCATCTTTACTCATCAGCCCCTATAATACTATACTCTATAATAGGGGCTGATGAGTAAAGATGGCCGGTGCCATCTTTAAAAATGGCGCCGGCCATCCAGTGCTCCTACCATGTGACAGGGGCCGGCCAATGGCACGGATACCCTGTCACATGGTAAGGGCAAAGGGGCATCAGCGCCATTTTTTTTTAGAACAGCTGATGCCTGGGAACGGGAAATCTCTCCCCGAGGCCCCCCTGGATCTCTCCTCTCCCCGAAGCCCCCCTGGACCACCAGGTAATTTTAAAAGGTTTTGGGGGGATCGGGAGGGTGGGGTCGATTTAAAGGGTCGGGTGGGTTTGTTTTTTTTTAGCGGCGAGGAGCTCCCTAAAAAAAAAATTAGTGATGTGAATTGGAATCGGAAACGATTCCAATTCACATATCTTAACGATCAGATTCCCCCCCCCCCCCCCCAGCCGAATCTGATCGTTAAGACGATCTGGCACACGATTCACATCTCTATACCTAACTACTAGAAGGACCTTATAGCTAGGTCTCTTGGTCTCTCTCTCTCTCTCTCATTGTAGGTAGGAATTACAACAATTGTGGCACTTACTGCAAAGTGTGAAAAGTTACTCTGTGGTAATACCTATGCAAAGCACTAAGATAGTACAGTTTGTGATAAATAAGCTATTACGATAAAACACACCCCTCATCCTATTGCATGTGATAGTTTGATGATTGTAGCCCTAAGTTATCTCCTACAGATTTAAATAACCAGGAAGAGCAGGGATCATAAAAACAAGTACTAGAATTTAAATTTACTATTAGCTTCTCTATCATCATATTCTTTTCATTACATAATGAAGATTTTCTTTTATTGTGAAATTTGAATATAATTGGAGCCTGGATTTTCTGCTGGAGTCACTTACATCCTTTTACACCAGATTAAAAAGTGTGCTCAGGAAAACTATGAATGCATTAGTGACTGGCAGAATAAAGTTACTGTTAAGTTATAAACTAATTCCTTTGTTAGATATTATGTCATTGTCAAAGCTAATAATAGAGCACATTAGTAAAGATTTCACTTTTAGCACTCTCTCCAGTTTAAACATTTACATAGTAACATCGTAAATGTCAGCAGATAAAGACCAAATGGTTTATCCAGTCTACCCAGCAAAGTGTTCAGGGTTGTATATGTCACTCTGTTCAGGTTACTTCTCACTGCCTTGTTCAGGGTTGTAGCTGCCATTCCGAGCAGGTTACACACATTCAGAGAAATAACCATGTTTTACCCCAATACTTCATTTTGGACCTCTTGCCGGTAGAGATCCTCTTTGTCTAAACCAGTGGTTCCCAACCCTGTCCTAGGGACCCCGCAGCCAGTCAGATTTTCAGGATATCCACAATGAATATGCATGAGAGGAAAATTTGCATGTGCTGCCTCCATAATATGCAAATTTTCTCTCATGCATATTCACTGTGGATATCCTGAAAATCTGACTGACTGGGGGGTCCCTAGGACAGGGTTGGGAACCATTGCTCTAACTGATATTCTTCCATCCCCTCCCTCCTCACTCGCATCCCCAAACCCCCTCTCTCTTACCTCCCTGTCTCACCCGCTTTCCTCCACTACCTCATCGATCTTCTGCTATTTTCCCTCTCTCACCTACCACGGTCAATGCTCCAGCTACCTCCACACTCTTTTCAGCTGATCCTTCTTTTGAAGACCCTGCCAACTGATGAAACCCTCAAATTCTTCCTACATCTAATCCCTCCCTTCAAAAAAACATTTCCTCCGAACATCCCCCTTGGCCAGAGTCAGCAGCAACATTTTCCATAGGACTTCTGGCCAATGGTGGATGAAAACTAAACTGCCTGTAGGTAGAAATAGCAGGTTGGTGACAGGGGACAATATTTTTCTCTTGGGTAGGTTCAGTGGTAGTGAGGAAAGAGGAGCAGAGGCAGTCTACACTGCACACTCAGCTCTTCCCTCCCTTCATGGTTGGTTCTGAGCCCAACTTGTGATCTGCAAATGACAGCGGCATTAGTGATGAAAGTCAGTGTAGGACCTATGAGCCAGTGCAAGATCCTTCCTTTCTCCTTACACAGGGCTGCCTTTTACTGCAGAAACTGAAAGGCCTGTGAGTGCATGATGGCTCTCAGGCCCCAGGTTGACTTCCACTGCTAATGCTGTTACTGTTGTCTCCTAAAGAGTGCTACGATTTGAGACACTTGTGACCCTAGCTAAAGGTTTTGTGACCCCATTTGGAGTCATAATTCAGTCTGGGAAGTCCTGCTTTATGGTAAAGATATTTAGAGCCTCAAGTCTCCTCTCATAAATCTTCTGGTGTACACCCTGTACTATTTTGCTTGCCTTTCTTTGGACCACTTCTATCCTCTCCCTATTCCTTTTTAGAAACACTCTCCAGAATTTAATACAATACTCCAGGTGAGGACACATCAATGACTATACAGGGGTATTATCACCTCCTTTTTCCTGATATTTATACCTCTTTCCCTGCACCCTAGTATCCCTCCTGCCCTAATCACCACATTGTCACAGTGCTTTCAACCTTCAGATCATCAGAAACTATCACCCCAAGGTCTCTCTCTTGGTTTGTGCTCATCAAACTTTCACTTCTCATCGTATAAAGCTCCTTTGGATTTCTGCACCCCAAATGTATGACTCTTCACTTTTTGGATTTGAATCTGAACTGCCAAGCCTTTGACCACTCTTCAAGCTTCCTTAGATCATTTTCTCATTGATATTTTAATTTAAATGTATTACATTTGCAAAGAGGAACAAGTTAGGCTCCTTGAGGTCCATTTTCAGCCACTGTAAGGCTCGGCTAGTTTGCTGGATAAATATATATAAGACCTTATTGATACTCTGAAGAAACTGAGGAGCTATGATTCTTGTAGCTCCCTATTGGCTGAGACAGATTTGGTTTCCACTCCTGCTGGAGATGTCCACCAGGAATCCAGTAAGACCGGGGAATTCCCCAACTCTCAAGACTGGGAGCAGTTGCACCATTCCAACATCAGGTCTCTGGCCCTCATAGCCTGGATGGTGAGAGGTTAGCTCTGCAACCTCTGAATCTTCTGATGTCTCATGTGTTCTGGCTTCCAGGAAGGATTACACTTCGAAGTTGTACAGTTTAAAATGGAGGCCTTTTAATCTGAATAAAAGGCACTAGTTACCTTCTCCACATAAAACTGCTCAATTACCTTTGCATCTTTCCGAGTCGGGACTTAAAACCAAATCAATTAGGGCTCACCTTAGAGCAACTGGCTCTTTCTGCTACTATTCATAAGAACGTTTGTACTGGATCAAACCAAGGGTCCATTGAGCCCCCATCTCCTGTTTTCAACAGTACCCAATCCAGGTGACAGGTATCTTGTTGGATCCCAAATATTACGTACATTTTATGTTGCTTATGCTCAGGGATAAGCAGTGGTTTTCCTCAAGTCTGTGGACTTTTCCTGCAAGAACTTGTCCAAACTGTTTTAAAGGATCTCAAAGGGAGGCACACAAGGAAGAATATCTGGTGAAACTGAGGGAGAAGAAGAAAGTAATCAAGAAAGCTAAAAGTCAAGGAGAAGAAAGGATTGCCAAAGAGGTAAAGGAGGTGACAAAACTTTATTCAGATCCATCAGAGAAAGGAGAAAGTTCTGAAGTAGTATCGTCAAATTGCAAGGTGAAAAGGATCAATGTGTGGCGAGAGATGAAGAAATGGCAGAAATATTAAACAAATACTTCAGTTTGGTGTTCACTAAAGAAGACCCTGGAGAAGGACCATTGCTAGTTAACAAGAAAATGGGGGTTGGAGTAGAAAAAACTCAGTTTACAGAACAGAATGTATGGGAAGAGCTAGGAAAACTGAAAGTGGACAAAGCCATGGGGCTTGATGAGGTTCATCTCAGGATAATAAGGGAACTCAGAGATGTGCTGACGGGTCTGCTGCATGACCTGTTCAATAGATCCCTGGATATGGGAGTGGTGCTGAGTGATTGAAGAATAGCGGTGGTGGTCCTGCTTCACAAGAGTGGAAGCAGAGAGGAGGCTGAAAACTACAGGCCGGTTAGCCTCACCTTGGTGGTGGGAAAAGTAATGGAGATGCTGCTGAAGGAAAGAATAGTGAACTATCTACTGTCAGAAAAATTGCTGGACCAGAGACAGCATGGATTCACCAGAGGAAGGTCCTGTCAGATAAATCTGATTGACTTTTTTGATTGGGTAACTAAGGAATTGGATCGAGGAAGAGCACTCAATTTCATCTACTTGGATTTCAACAAAGCTTTTGATATGATTTCACATAGGAAGCTAGTGAATAAAATGAGAAGCTTGGGAGTGAGCGCCAAGGTGATGGCCTGGATTACAAATTGGTTGATTGATAGAAGACAGCGAGTAATGACAAATGGAACCTACTCTGAAGAGAGAGCGGTGTTAAGTGGTGTGCTGCAAGGATTGGTGTTGGGACCGGTCCTATTCAATTTCTTTGTGAGTGACATTGAGGAAGGGATAGAAGGTAAAGTTTGTCTTTTTATAGAAACATAGAAATGAAACATAGAAATGACAGCAGAAGAAGACCGAATGGCCCATCCAGTCTGCCCAGCAAGCCTCACACATTTTTTCTCTCATTCTTATCTGTTACTCTTAGCTCCTTGTTCTATTCCCCTTCCACCCCCACCATTAATGTAGAGAGCAGTGATGGAGCTGCATGCAAGTGAAATATCTAGCTTGATTAGTTAGGGGTAGTAGGGGCAGTAACCGCCGCGATAAGCAAGCTACACCCATGCTTATTTGTTTTACCTAGACTACGTTGTACAGCTCTTGTTGGTTTTTTTTTTCTTCTCCCCTGCTGTAGAAGCAGAGAGCCATGCTGGATATGCATTGAAAGTGAAGTATCAGGCGCATTTGGTTGGGGTAGTAACCGCCGTAACAAGCCAGCTACTCCTCGCTTTGTGATTGCGAATCCTTTTTTTTCTTCACCCCTGTCGTTGAAGCTATGCAGGATATGCGTGAAGCATCAGTTTTTTGTTTTTGTTTTTGTTTTTTTTTTTTCCCCTGCCGTTGAAGCAGAGAGCTATGCTGGAAATGCGTGATGTATCAGTCTTTCTCCCATGCCAATGCAGCAGAGAACCATGCTGGATATGCATGGAAAGTGAAGTATCAGGCACATTTGGTTTGGGGTAGTAACTGCCGTAACAAGCCAGCTACTCCCCGCGTTTTGAGTGCGAACCCTTTTTCTTCTCCTTTGCCGTTGTAGCAGAGAGCTCTGCTGGATGTGTGAAGTATCAGTTATTCTTCTCCCCTGTCATTGAAGCAGAGAGCTATGCTGTATATGCATTGAAAGTGAAGTATCAGGCATATTTGGTTTGGGGTAGTAACCGCCGTAACAAGCCAGCTACTCCCCTCTTTATGAGTGCAAATCCTTTTTTCCATTACCTCTTGCTGTTGAAGCTTAGAGCGCTGTAGGAGTCACAGTAAGCATGTGTATGTTTATTTAATAAGGGTATTGTGTCAATAGCCATCATTCTGGCGAGTCACCCACTCTTCATTGGTGGCCTCTTGACTTTATGGATCCGCAGTGTTTATCCCACGCCCCTTTGAAGTCTTTCACAGTTCTGGTCTTCACCACTTCCTCCGGAAGGGCATTCCAGGCATCCACCACCCTCTCCGTGAAGAAATACTTCCTGACATTGGTTCTGAATCTTCCTCCCTGGAGCCTCAAATCGTGACCCCTGGTTCTGCTGATTATTTTCCTACGGAAGAGGTTTGTCGTTGTTTTTGGATCATTAAAACCTTTCAAGTATCTGAAAGTCTGTATCATATCACCTCTGCTCCTCCTCTCCTCCAGGGTGTACATATTTAGATTCTTCAATCTCTCCTCGTACGTCATCCTATGAAGATCCTCCACCTTCCTGGTCGCCCTTCTCTGTACTGCTTCCATCTTGTCTTTGTCTTTTTGTAGATACGGTCTCCAGAACTGAACACAGTACTCCAGGTGAGGCCTCACCAAGGACCTGTACAAGGGAATAATCACTTCCCTTTTCTTACTTGATATTCCTCTCTCTATGCAGCCCAGCATTCTTCTGGCTTTTGCTATCGCCTTGTCGCATTGTTTCGCTGTCTTCACATCATTAGACACTATCACCCCAAGGTCCCTCTCCTGCTCCGTGCACATCAGCCTTTCCCCCCCCATCGAGTACAGTTCATTCGGATTTCCACTCCCCATATGCATGACTTTGCACTTCTTGGCATTGAATTTCAGCTGCCATATCTTCGACCACTCTTCCAGTTTCCTTAGATCCCGTCTCATTCTCTCCACTCCTTCCGGCGTGTCCACTCTGTTGCAGATCTTAGTGTCATCCGCAAAAAGACAAACCTTACCTTCTATCCCGTCTGCAATGTCGCTCACAAAGATATTGAACAGGACTGATACTAAGATCTGCAACAGAGTGGACATGCTGGAAGGAATAGAGAGAATGAGACGTGATTTAAGGAAGCTTGAACAGTGGTCGAAGATATGGTTGCTGGAATTCAATGCATCTGGGGTGCAGAGTCATGCTTCTGGGGTGTGGTAACCCAAAAGAGCTGCATGTCTTGGAGGTGAAGGGTGAAGGGCTGTTGTGCACGGAGCAAGAGAAGGACCTTGGGGTGAGAGAGTCTAACGATCTGAAGATGGCAAAGCAATGTGACAAGCAATAGCTAAAGCCAGAAGAATGCCTTGCTGCATAGAGAAAGGAACAACCAGTAAGAAAAAGGAAGTGATAGTCCCCTTGTACAGGTCCTTGGTGAAGCCTCACCTGGAGTATTGTGTTCATTTCTGGAGACCTTATTTAAAAAAGAGATAGAGACAGGATGGAGGCAGTCCAGAGAAGGGTGACAAAAATGGTGGGGGGGTCTCCATCAAATGACTTATGAGGAGAAGTTGAAGGACCTAAATATGTATAGCCTGGAGGAAAGGAGGTGCAGGGGAGTATGATACAGATTTTTCAGATAACTGAAAGGTTTTAATGATGCACAATCGCGGAAAGATTAAATGATTTCTTTGCTTCGGTGTTTACTGAAGAGAATGTTGGGGAGGTACCGTAATGGAGAAGGTTTTCATGGGCAATGATTCAGATGGACTGAATCAAATCACGGTGAACCTAGAAGATGTGGTAGGCCTGATTGACAAACTGAAGGGTAGTAAATCACCTGGACTGGATGGTATACATCCCAGAGTTCTGAAGGAACTAAAAAATGAAATTTCAGACCTATTAGTAAAAATTTGTAACTTATCATTAAAATCATCCATTGTACCTGAAGACTGGAGGATAGCAAATGTAACCCCAATATTTAAAAAGGGCTCCAGGGGCGATCCAGGAAACTACAGACCGGTTAGCCTGACTTCAGTGCCAGGAAAAATAGTGGAAAGTGTCCTAAACATCAAAATCACAGAACATATAGAAAGACATGGTTTAATGGAACAAAGTCAGCATGGCTTTACCCAGGGCAAGTCTTGCCTCACAAATCTGCTTCACTTTTTTGAAGGAGTTAATAAACATGTGGATAAAGGTGAACCGGTAGATATAGTATACTTGGATTTTCAGAAGGCGTTTGACAAAGTTCCTCATGAGAGGCTTCTAGGAAAAGTAAAAAGTCATGGGATAGGTGGCGATGTCCTTTCGTGGATTGCAAACTGGTTAAAAGATAGGAAAGACAGGAAAGACTTAGTTTTTGGGTACTTGCCAGGTTCTTGTGGCCTGGATTGGCCACTGTTGGAAACAGGATGCTGGGCTTGATGGACCCTTGGTCTGACCCAGTATGGCATTTTCTTATGTTCTTATAACAGAGAGTAGGATTAAATGGTCAATTTTCTCAGTGGAAGGGAGTGGACAGTGGAGTGCCTCAGGGATCTGTATTGGGATCCTTACTTTTCAATATATTTATAAATGATCTGGAAAGGAATACAACGAGTGAGATAATCAAATTTGCAGATGATACAAAATTGTTCAGAGTAGTTAAATCACAAGCAGATTGTGATAAATTGCAGGAAGACCTTGTGAGACTGGAAAATTGGGCATCCAAATGGCAGATGAAATTTAATGTGGATAAGTGCAAGGTGATGCATTAAGGGAAAAATAACCCATGCTATAATTACACAATGTTGGGTTCCATATTAGGTGCTACAACCCAAGAAAGAGATCTAGGTGTCATAGTGGATAACACATTGAAATCATCAGTACAGTGTGCTGCGGCAGTCAAAAAAGCAAACAGAATGTTGGGAATTATTAGAAAGGGAATGGTGAATAAAACGGAAAATGTCATAATGCCTCTGTATCGCTCCATGGTGAGACCGCACCTTGAATACTGTGTACAATTCTGGTTGCCGCATCTCAAAAAAGATATAATTGTGATGGAGAAGGTACAGAGAAGGGCTACCAAAATGATAAGGGGAATGGGACAACTCCCCTATGAGGAAAGACTAAAGAGGTTAGGACTTTTCAGCTTGGAGAAGAGACGACTGAGGGGGGAAATGATAGAGGTGTTTAAAATCATGAGAGGTCTAGAACGGGTAGATGTGAATTGGTTATTTACTCTTTCGGATAGTAGAAAGACTAGGGGGCACTCCATGAAGTTAGCATGGGGCACATTTAAAACTAATCGGAGAAAGTTCTTTTTTACTCAACACACAATTAAACTCTGGAATTTGTTGCCAGAGGATGTGGTTAGTGCAGTTAGTATAGCTGTGTTTAAAAAAGAATGGATAAGTTCTTGGAGGAGAAGTCCATTACCTGCTATTAAGTTCACTTAGAGAATAGCCACTGCCATTAGCAATGGTAACATGGAATAGACTTAGTTTTTGGGTACTTGCCAGGTTCTTATGGCCTGGATTGGCCACTGTTGGAAGCAGGATGCTGGGCTTGATGGACCCTTGGTCTGACCCAGTATGGCATTTTCTTATGTTCTTCTTATGTTCTTATGAGCAGTGCTTGATAGTATGAATGACTAGATGTGCTGCTCTTTCTTGCAGACTAGAGCGATATTATCATTTTTTTAATAGACAAACACAGTTTCACTAAACTGCTGAGGAGCAGCAAAACACTGAGGGCTGGATTTTAAAAGGGTGACGCGCATAAGGTACGCGCGTCACCCTTTTAAAATGCCCCTGCGCGCGCCGAGCCTATATTGCATACGAGACGCGCGTAAGTCCCGGGGCTTTCTTGGGGCGTGTTGGGGGGCGTGACGCGGTCGGCACGTCATTGGGGGGTGTGTCCGGGGGCGTGACG
The DNA here is from genome assembly GCF_901001135.1 of Rhinatrema bivittatum. Taxonomy (NCBI): domain Eukaryota; kingdom Metazoa; phylum Chordata; class Amphibia; order Gymnophiona; family Rhinatrematidae; genus Rhinatrema; species Rhinatrema bivittatum. The sequence goes on along the minus strand of NC_042615.1, from coordinate 255,697,947 downwards.
CGGCCGGCGTGTCATCCGGGGGCGGTGCCATGGGCATGGTTTCGGCCTGGGGGCGTTCTGGGGGCGTGGCCGCGGCCTCCGGACCAGCCCCTGGACCGGAAAATGGCGCACGGCAGCCGGCCTGGCACGCGCAAAGTTACGCCTGCTTTGAGCAGGCGTAACTTGTGCGACAAAGGTAGGGGGGGTTTAGATAGGGCCGGGGGGGGGGGGGTGGGTTAGGTAGGGGAAGGGAGGGGAAGGGAAGGGAAAGTGGGGGAGGCGGAGGGAACGGGCAGCACGCGCAGGGCTCGGCGCACGCAAGTTGCACAAATGTGCACCCCCTTGCACGCGCCAACCCCGGATTTTATAAGATACGCGTCTACTTACATATTTTATAAAATCCGGCGTACTTTTTTCCGCGCCTGGTGCGTGAACAAAAGTACGCGCGCGCGCTATGTTTTAAAATGTACCCCTGAGGGAACTCACCACACCTAGGGGTCGATGCAATACAGTGTGATCAGCCTAGGACACAGCTTGCTGCATGGTTGAGCGCATGTTTTGGATGCACTAGAATAACTGTTGATGGAATAATGGGATTAGCACATCCAAAACGCACATCCAAACCAGTGCGTAGCTAATAGCTCTCATCATATGTAAATGCCATGTAGATGAAACTATTAGTTATTACCCCCTTTCCCTTGGTGGGAGATTCAGATGTGAAAAAGGCACTGAACTACATCTCTGTGGGACAACATCAGAGAGCTTGCTGTCCTAGTTATGCATGACACTTAACAACATTGAACACCTCAGCCACGACAGCAGTCTTCTCTCCACAGGGGCTGCCGTTTACAAACTGTATGGGGAAACGTCCTTTTCAAGAGAAGGAAGAGAGATCCTCTAAGAGGAGCGTATTGGGATTATAAAAGGCTCATTTTAAGGTTTGACAGGACAAGTTAGGAGGAATCCATTTGAGGAGTGAAATGGCTTGGGGCACCTCTCCAAAAGGACAGGGTTCCTCAAAGGCTTTTCCCCTCAAACGGAAATGCCCGAGGCTGGAAGATGTTTCATCTCATGGGAAAATATCCCAAGGAACTCGTCTGGGATCCCAGAGGAGGAGAAGTGGCTGAGGTTTTTTCTCCAGCTGTGGAAGGAGGGGGTCTGGAAAAGGCTTGATTTGGGAAGTCCAGAGAAACCCTTGTTAAGGCTTCAAAGAATGTTTTTGGTAACTGTCCTGGAAAAAGAGGTGTGACCTGGGTGATAAGAGAAATGTAATTACATGCTGGGAATAGGGGACATAAGGTACTTAAAGGGAGAGGTCTTGTGAAGGGATGATACGTAGTAAGTGGAGAAATACTGGTAACTTTGTATCTAGAACTGTCTGAAAGTTAAAGTTAAGTGTAAAGTGTAACACCTTGATGCTGTGGAAGCCTGTGAACCCTGATTTCATTTTTATGCTTAAATCTGTGTATAAACATGTGATTGCTGGACTCCCAAAAACTGCAGACAGAGAAGTGAGATTCTAATATCCTTGTCTCTATTTGCAGGTATAAAAGCATGCACACATGTTTGATGTATACATGTACTCCATTTATAATACACACACACACACACACACACACACACACACATACATACATACATATATATATATATATATATATATATATGTACTGCCATACCCTCAAAATATGCATACTGTGCAGCAGCCTTCTGAAAATGTGCTAACTTCTTACAGAGGCACTTACATGTGTATCCTGATTTTACCTGAACAAATTCTGCATACGTGTTTGAAAATTACCCACAATATATGCATTTTTGTGTGCGCAATTTGTACAAAAGTGGAAAACAAAACTAAAATGGATTGCATTGTTTGGTTTTTTTGTTTTGTTTTGAAACAACATGAAATGGAACAGCCTGTTTCATCTCACACTCATTCATTACAAAATAAATATGCATCCCTATTTATTACTAGCTCTCTGTTTTAGCAAAAAGATTGATCTGTACCCTTTGGTTAATGTGCCTGCCTTGTAGAACACAAGTCAATATTTCTATCCATAGATAAATTGTGTTCTCATCCTTAATTACAGTCTGCTCTTTTTGCATTTAAATTATCTCCACGAGCAAAATCCATTAAGTGACCAGGAGTCCAAGCCTATGTCATCTGGTTATCATCTCTCCCCCAAAATCAAGAAAGACCCAATAAAGGATATCCAGAATGAATATTCATGAAAATAGCTTTGCATACATTTGGTGAATGATCCAGATTGCTCTTCATATTTTAGTTAACATGAAAGCTACATCTGGCTGATATTCTTCAGTACATAGTTTGGGAAGCATTAGCTCAGGGAAAATGCAATCTGCATGCGTTATTTTCCAGTCTCACCCGAACCCCCCTCCCCCCCAGGGAATGCTTCCCCTAAATGCAGCTAAAAGAACCCACAGGGAGGGCACTTTCCAAAGCTCTTTCTGAGGGCAAAGCAGTGCTTTACCCACGGAAATGGGCTTTTATAAAATCACCTGCAAGACATGTGATGAAAAATATACACGTACAGCCTTTGGGGTAGATTTTATAACATGCGCCCCTCCCCGCCCAGACCACGCCCCCCAGCCCGCCCCTTTGAAGAGGCCCCGCCCTTGTGCATGTACCGGGGTTTATGCGCGTGGCTGGGCCTCTTTGAAAATTCGCGCAGAGCGTGCAAGGCTCAGCCACGCGCGTAAACCCCGGATTTTACCCGTGCAGGCCTTTTAAAATACGGCCGTTAATGCGCATATTTTTATTCTCATACCAAAGAGTTGTTCCGGGGGAAAGGGAGTTCCGAGTTACACATAGGTGCTTTAATTAAAAAAAATATGCATGGACATTTTGTTGGGAAGACTACCCGCACATATTACCAGGTGTAAATATGTGCAGGGAGTTTTCCAGGGGTGATTTTCAAAGAAAATTATGCCTATCCTTGCACTTTGAAAATGAGTGTAAAGTCTGCAGGTAAAAGCTACCCACTGACTTTGCACTCTTTTAAAATTATTCCCCCAATGGAACAATGTGCATGCTTCTAGGTGGACCAAGGAAGGACAATTTCCAGACAGCCAATTTTTAGGTAAATTGCTTTTTAACCGTGCAAATGGCTTTGAAAATTGCCCTCCCCATGTTTAATGAACCACACTTTCAGTTTTCTTGACGTTTTGTCAATATATGTCACTTCACGTTGACATTTTTAACAAATACATTTTGTTGTAACTCATGATGCTTCTGTTCTTCATTCTAAAGTATATGGAGACAAATTTAAACATCTAAACAATGATACCCTAGAGGAAAGGCGAGATAGGGGAGATATGATAGAGACATTTAAATACCTCCAAGATTTCCATGCACAGGAGGTGGGCCACTTTCAAAGGAAAGGAGGATCTAGAACAGGGGTGGGCAATTCTGGTCCTCGTGGGCTGCAAACCAGTCGGGTTTTCAGGATATCAATGAATATGCATGAGAGAGACCTGCATACACACTGCCTCAGTTGTATGCAAATCTATTTCATGCATATTCATTAGGGGTATCCTGAAAACCCAACTGGTTTGCAGCCCTCAAGGACCGGACTTGCCCACCCCTGATCTAGAATAAAGGTTAGTGGGATGAGGATGAAATGGGTAGACTAAGGAGTAATCTAAGGAAACATTTCTTTACAGAGGATAGTTCATGGAACAGCTTCCTCATAGAGGTGATGGAGACAAGGACAGTATCTGAATTCAAAAAAGCATGGTACAAGCACAGGGAATCTCTGAGGGAGTGGTAGGGATTGTAAAGCTGAATATTTGATGTAGATGATCAGACTATATAGACCATATGATCTTTTTCTGGTATCATTTTTCTCTGTTTCTATTCCATGTTCCTATGAGTAATATAATCTTTAACCGGAATATTGTGGAATGATCTAGAACATGGCATCATGGTAAGAAGCTGAACAGGGTAATTTCAGGAATATCATTTTATGAAGGGATTAAATCAGTGAAGATTTGAAACTTGTGCGCAGTAGCACCTTATCAAGGCTTCAACCTTAGCAACGGACCATTTTCACATCTTTCACAAGCATTCATAATTCAATTATCTGAATACTTAAATATCAATAAGGACAATAGGTTTGCAGACTGTGATATTTTTAGGATTGAATGTGATAGTCATAGGGTATAGTCAGACTTTGGGTTAGGGAGGAAATAAAGATCAACAAACAAGTAGTAGGAAACATTTTTTTATTGGACTGACTTCATGCATTTTTTTGTAACTTTTGAGATCTGTGCAAAATAAGATTTTTTTCACTTTTTTAATGCAGACCCTTTAGAAACTCAGCCCTTTTACCTAATCCACACATTAGATGAGTAAATGAAAGAATTACTTTTGATATTTTTTTAAGGTAATTGCATTATGATTGCTTGTGAAAACTGCGTGAATGTCTGTTATCTAGGGTTGAGGTCATGGCGATTGATGCTACTGCTCACAAGTTTCAAACTGTGTCTCTGTACCATGTGTTCAATATATGACCTTTATTTTGCTGAGGAATAACATTATAAAGCATGCCTTTGCAGTTAAAAACATTTTTTTTATTTAAAAGTATTTTTATTCTGGTTATATCCAAAATCTCGAAGCAGATTACAATAAAAAACATACAAAATTAAGACTGACAATCATAATTCAAACTAAATTAAAAAATAAAAAGAAATAACTCAATAAAGAAAGAAAGAAAAAAAATAAAAAAGATCAGTTATGTAACTTCAAATGTTACATGCAGCTGCCTGTAACTTTGCCTTTTATTTACCTTTAAAAGCCATTCTGAATAAATGTGTTTTAAAGCTTTTTTGAATGCTTTACTACATTCAATTAAATGTATTTGCTCTGGTAATGAGTTCCAAATGATTGGTGCTGCTGTAGAGAAAGCTCTCTCTCTCTCTTGTGATCCTAAGCCACGCTATTCTAATCTATAGTATTTCAAGAAGATTTTTATTTTTTGATCTTAAAGTTCGATTAGGTTTATAAATTTGGAGGATAGTGTTAAACCATGAGACAGATTCAGTTTGTAAGATTAGCTAGGACGGTGTTGTCTTTTCTATGGAATGAAGGAAAGCTTAGGATTGATTTGAAAAACTCTACAACTTCCTTGTAAAAAAAAGAAGGCCTTGCTCTTACAAATTTTAAATTAAATTATCTCTTGTCTTACAATTTTTAATGGAATGGTTCAGGCAAGAGCACATCTATCAGTCTGTTGAATTGGAAAGAAATTTGCAGGCTTATTTTAACCAAGAGATGTATTGTATATTACTCATGAGGATGCATTAACTTTAGGTCCAATAATTGAACTGGTGCACAAGTGCTAGGAGAATGTACTTAGCCTAGAGAATAAGAATATATCAAGATCTATATTTATGCCTTTGAAAGTACATTCAGAAATTCTGCAGAAATTATAAAAATGGCTACAGTGGAAAAAACTAAGAATAGTAAAAATGAAATATGTATTCTTCGAATGATGATATGACGTTCACAAGTAACTGGAAGACTTTAAAAAAGGCATTATAGTTATATAAGCAATCTAAATATGTTGAAGATAAAACTTGTATCAATGATATAGTTTCTTTCTTACCTATAAATATTTCTTTATATTCCACACAGGTTACAATGAATGAATCTACATATATGAATAGTGGAGTGATGCAGAATGCTTTGACATACCGAACAGATTAGGAGAATGAAGATTACCTGTGGGGAGAAATGTTTGTAGATATCCCGCAGAAACAGGATGCAGGCATGGCCCGAGTCCTATGAGGGCCATAGCGTTTGAGCTTCTGAACTTCAAGTAGCCTTCCTACTGCTGTTGTAGTTTGGGATGTGATTTGGTCAGCTACGTTAAAATTTTCTCAATTTCTGTAGAGATTGCTGCACCCCTTGGTCTGCCTGTTCATGCCCCATCTGGAACTGGGCAGGTACAGTTCACTTCATTGTCTGCTGTTCTCTCAGCTAATGATGGAGAGCTAGGGGCAATTACGAGCAACTTTGAGGTGGAACATTCTGTCATCTGGTGGATGTATGATTTGAAGTCTATGCAGAAAACTGAGAAATTAGATAGCGAGGATAATTTTATAACAGCTTATATAGGGCAGATTCAGCCCTCATTTTCAAAGCAGACTTACCTATGAAAGGTATCTGAGGAATGCATTTTATGTTCATTAAGTATAAATATTGGGGTAGATTTTAATAGGTGTGCGTGCACGTCCATGTGCGCGAGCTACCTGGCGCGCAGACATGGATGCACCAATTTTATAACATGTGCGCCCCAGCGCAAGGTGGGGATAGTTTTGCAAAATTTGCACGGCGACACATTCTGGCCTTCCCTAGTTCCCTCCCAGTCCGATCCAATTAAGGAGCGGACTGGGAAGGAATTTCCCTACTCCCTACCCTAACCTCCCTTCCCCTTCCTCTCTCCTCCCCAACCCCTAAATCCAATTTTAAAACAAATTTACCTTTGTTGAGCAACTTACTTCAGCTCCCCGCCCCTCGGCCCGCCCCTTGGAAGAGGCCTGGCTCTTGCGCACGTAAGGGGAGTTAGGCGGGCGGCTGGGCCTCTTCTAAAATGCGCACGCAAGGCCTGGCCACCTGCGTAACCCCCAGATTTTACGCGCGGGGCGCTTTTAAAATCGACCCGATTGTGAATAATTTACTTTACTGCTTTAACTGCTTTTATTCAAGACATGGCAATGTCTTCTATCGATTTCTAGTCGTATTATCTTATTATCTGTGTAGTAATTGTTCTTCTGTTTTATAACAGTTATGTATTGTTTTTTAAATGAAAATGTGAATTAAAAGAGTTTAAAATATTTTTAAAAATATTTCTTCACAGAAAGGCTACCCAATGAAGGTAGTAAACGCAAAAAATGGTACAAGAATGCAGGAGAGTGTGTTATAAATCCAGAGGTCCTTTGCTGTAAAGTGAAGGTAAAGCTGGGGATCAGATAGGATTGCTGCCATTGTAGCAGGAAGGGAAAATAGGCACATTAAGGCAAAGATTATGATGAGGAGGAATAGCCTAGTGGTTAGAGCAGTGGGCTATGAACCAGGAGATCAGGGTTGCTCCTTGTGACCTTGGGCAAGTCACTTTACCCTCCATTACCTCAGGTACAAACTTACAGGCTGATACAGTACAGTGCGCTCAGACGGAGCGCACTGTTAACCTGTCATTGGACATGCGTTTTCCCTTACCCCTTATTCAGTAAGGGGCGGAAAACGCGCGTCCAACCCGCCAAACCTAATAGGGCCATCAACATGCAAATGCATATTGATGGCCCTATTAGGTATTCGCGCGCGATTCAGAAAGTAAAGGGGTACATTTTAAAATACAGCGCGCGCGCGTACTTTTGTTTGCGCATCAGGCGTGAACAAAAGTACGCTGGATTTTATAAGATACGCGCGTAGCCGCGCGTATCTTATAAAATCCAGGGTCGGCGCGCGCAAGGGGGGTGCACATTTGTGCAACTTGCACGCACTGAGCCCTGCGCGCGCTGCCCGTTCCCTCTGAGGCCGCTCCGAAATGGGAGCGGCCTCGGAGGGAACTTTCCTTCCACCTCCCCCCACCTTCCCCTCCCTTCCCCTACCTAACCCACTCCCCCGGCCCTATCTAAACCTCCCCCTACCTCTGTTTCACAAGTTATGCCTGCTCGAAGCAGGCGTAACTTTGCGTGTGCCGGGCCGGCTGCCGCGTGCCATGTTTTGGTCTGGGGGCTGGTGCGGAGGCCGCGGCCATGCCCCCGGAACACCCCCGGGCCGAAACCACCCCCGTGGCACCGCCCCCGGATGACGCGCCGATTGCGTTCCGCCCCCCTACATGCCCCCGGATGACGCGCCGATCGCGTCACGCCCCAACACGCCCACCCCAAGAAAGCCCCGGGACTTACGCGCGTCCCAGGGCTTTGTGCGTGCCGGAAGCCTATGCAATATAGGCTCGGCGTGCACAGGGCCGTTTTAGAAGGGTTACGCGCATACCTTATGCATGTAACCCTTTTAAAATCCGGCCCAAAATGTGCAGCCAAGCCGCACATTTTACTTTCAGAAATTAGCGCCTACCCAAAGGTCGGCGCTAATTTCTTCCGGCACCGGGAAAGTGCACAGAAAAGCAGTAAAAACTGCTTTTTCTGTGCACCCTCTGACTTAATATCATGGCGATATTAAGTCGGAGGACCCGAAGAGTAAAAAAAGTTTAAAAAAAAATTTGAAGTCGGCCGGCGGCTGTCGGGTCAAAAACCAGATGCTCAATTTTGCCGGCGTCTGGTTTCCCAGCCCGTGTGGCTGTCAGCGGGCTCGAGAACCGACGGCGGCAAAATTGAGCGTTGGCTGTCAAACCCGCTGACAGCCGTCGCTCCTGTCAAAAAGGAGGCGCTAGTGCCCCTAGCGCCTCCTTTTGCCCGTTTCTACCGCCGAGCCTCATTTAAATGCTGTATCGCATGCACAGGAGAGTGGCCTATGTGCGCGCCGGGAGAGCGGGCATTCCCGCGGACTTTACTGAATCAGCCTGTTAGATTGTAAGCCCTCCCGGGACAGGGAAATACCTATAGTACCTGAATGTAAACCGATGTGATATCTCAGATCGAATGTTGGCATTATAAAAATAATAAATAAATAAATAAATACGTTCCTTTATTGGAGCGGAATGGGGAAAGGCCTACTCCGTCGCCGTGTGCATCTTGCAAAATCCCCGCCCCCCCCCCCCATTGCGCGAGTTGGCACTTGTGTGCACATGCGCATGCCGATATAAAATCGGGCACGTGTGGGTAGCAGATTTTATAATATGTGTGCGTCGCCTCGCATGTTATAATATCGGCGTGTCCATGTGCAGGCACAAGGAACTGCACACACAGGGACGCCCATGCGATTCTTTTAAAATGTACCTTTTAATTAATAAAATGTAGCTCTTGGGAATTCCTGTTTGATTTTGCATTCTACTGTATCTGTATTTCATATTGTCTCTTTTTCTCATTATCTGGTGCTATACTTTGTTACTGATGACTCTGAAAGGACTGATGGGCAGGTATAGGACATTGTCTTAAAATCCAATGCAAACTGGAATAAATACAGGAAATTGAGCATCTACAGTGATTAAAGAAACTTCCCCATGAACTAATTTCTTCATTTTCCATATACAGTAATTGACTCAAGAGAATATACATACTGAATATATCTCCAGTTTTGGGGAATATCACACAACTACAATTCCAAAGGCAATATTGAATTTAGCTGCTTTAATATACGGTATACAGGGTCATTCATCAAAATGCGTAATGGCATTAATGCATGCAATAACACATTAATGCATGCATTAATACCATAATGCATGTGTTATTGATCATAATGCATGGTGCAAATGCACATTTTCTGAAGGGGCAGGATCAGGGAGGAGTTTGGGCAGGGTTTAGTTAAATGAAGGGCAATATCGCACTGTGCGATAGCATAACATGTGCTATCACATGGTTTTAACACCGGAAATAACTACACCTTTTTTCCAGACCCGAAATGGCCATAACGCAATTTGCAATAAATTTTTTGAATTACATTTTGGTCATTTCCCTAACTAATCCCTAACTATCCCTAACTAATTTCCCTAACTAATCCCTAACTATCCCTAACAATCCCTAACTAAGAAATCAGTAATACTAAACGACTATCTCATCAATGTGAAACCGGACATATGCGCAATTACTGAGACATGGCTCAAACCTTCAGACACTGCAATAATTAACCAATTACCCACAGAGACATACAACTTCTTCTCCATCCCACGTCATGGAAAAAAAAAAGGAGGAGGAATCCTCCTAGCTACAAAAAAGGACCACAGATTCACTCAACACTCCTCCAATACTGACTCGAAACTCGAATTTGGCTTCTTCTTGTCAGACAAACTCCAAATTTTACTTCTCTACGCTCCTCCAGGTTTACTGGAAACAGACGCATCTCCCCTGGTTGAACTAACTACCTCCCTTATCAATCTAGATGCCCCAGCGATAATATTAGGTGACTTCAACCTGCACGTCGACAACTCCACATTATCACCCAACTGCGAAGCCTTACTCACAGCATACTCCACTTTAGGTTTCACTCAACTAGTCAACAAACCCACACACAAAGCCGGACACACGTTAGACCTTATCTTCATCAATACAACAATCAAACCGGTCCAGCACCCCACCTGCACGAAGGTACCATGGTCAGATCACTCCCTCATAACTTCCTCATTCTCAATAAAAGATACCAGTCCATCTCGCATACCCTCACATTGCTTCACTTACAGGAAAACATGCACCACAGAAGATCTTAGCAATCACTTATTATCACATCTCACCCAAGTAGACTTCACCACTCCGAACTCAGCGCTTCGATCTTGGAACATCACGGAATCGATAGCCAACAAGCTATGCCCCCTAACAACAAAAAAACCTCACCCCAACTCGTCCAAAAGACAACCATGGTTTACCCAAGAGCTAAGAAAGCTTAAACTACTGCTAAGACAAAATGAGGCTAAATGGCGTAAAAACCCATGTACCATCACTCTATCTACCTATAAATCTACTCTTCACCAATACAAATCGAATACATTAAGATCCAAGAGAAACTACTACGCATCCAAGATCCACCACCTAATCTTCGACGCTAAAGCCCTCTTTAGCTACGTCTCTAACCTCACTCAAATAAACCCATCAGAAATCACCCTCAACCAAGCCAAATCTAAAGCGGAAGAACTAGCGCTATTTTTCAATAACAAAATCAGCAAACTTCTAACTCAGCTGCCCCCCAACACCGCATCCACTTCAACACCTCCTCAGACCGCCTTCAAAAATACCCGCTTAGAAGAACTGGAACTCACTTCTTCCATTGAGATCCAAGGTATTCTACGGAAAATGAAACCATCTTCTCACCCTTCGGACCACATCCCCTCGAAATTACTTCTATCAATTCCTGACTCCATCTCCAAATCCCTGTCAGACATCATAAATTGCTCTATAACACAAGGATCTTACCCAGATGACCTAAAATTGGCCTCTCTCAAACCATTACTCAAGAAACCTAATCTAGATCCTAATGACCCAAACAACTACCGACCGATCGCCAACCTCCCCTTCATAGCTAAGATTATGGAGAAATTGGTGAACACCCGACTCTCAAACTACATTGAAGAAAATAACCTCCTATACCCATCACAATACGGTTTCCGCAAAACACTAAGCACAGAGTCCCTCCTCATTTCCTTAACAGATCACCTCATCCTGGGCCTCGATAAAGGTCAAGCCTTCTTACTGATCCTACTGGACCTTTCTTCAGCCTTTGACACCGTCAATCATTCCTTACTCATTAACCAGTTAACCTCCATAGGTATCTCAGGCACAGCACTATCTTGGTTCATATCATTTCTCAGCAATAGAGGATACAAGGTCAAGATACAGAACAAAGAATCCTCTCAACATCCGTCGTCAGTAGGAGTCCCACAGGGGTCCTCCCTGTCTCCTACTTTATTTAACATTTACCTTATACCGTTATGCCAACTTCTCACCGACCTCAACCTCAAACACTTCCTTTACGCGGACGATATACAGGTCCTGATACCCATTAAGGATTCCTTCGCAAAAACTCTGGCTTACTGGGACACATGCCTTCAAAAAATTAAACTCCTCCTCACCAACCTAAACCTGATATTAAATTCCGGCAAAACTGAACTCCTGCTCATCGCCTCAGAAAATAGCACCATCACCTCTGCACAACAAGCCACGCCAACAATCACACAAGTGAGAGACCTAGGAGTCCTAATTGATAATCGCCTGAATTTCAAAGCCACCATTAACAAAACCACCAAAGACTGTTTCTACCAACTACAAGTGCTGAAAAGAATTAGACCTCTTTTCCATGCCCAAGATTTCAGAACTATTCTACAAGCAATCATCTTTTCAAAATTAGACTATTGTAACACCATCCTACTCGGCCTTCCCGCTTCATACACCAAACCGCTTCAGATGGTGCAAAATGCAGCTGCACGAATTCTGACAAATACCAGGAGAAGGGACCACATAACCCCCATTCTAAAGAGCCTCCATTGGCTACCTATACACTTTAGAATAATATACAAGGCCATTCTTACCACATACAAAATCATCCACCAACTGGCTCCCATTGACATACAGATCCCTCTCCGACTACACAATTCGTCAAGACCGACAAGAGATGCATACAAAGGATCGCTACAGGTACCACCGTCCAAATCTACCAGACACTGCACACTAAGAGATCGGGCTTTCTCTACAGCCATTCCACCGTTATGGAACTCCATCCCCTCAAATCTCAGAACAGAACCATGCATCTCAACCTTCAAAAAAAGACTAAAGACCAGGATATTCATACAAGCTTTCCCGGACACCAACATGGTCAACTAATCTCCAACCACACCTTGATTAACCATATCTTGATTAACCATATCTTCTATCGTTTACCTGTGTGAATTAATCCTGTCCTTTCTCTTCCTTCTCAGCCAAGTTCTTATCACCCTGTTATATGTAACTGCCTTTTCAGCACCATTGTTATAGTTATGTTTACTTTGCACCCCTGTTTTATGTGAACCAGCATGATGTGACTGCTGTCTCGAATGCCGGTATATAAAAATTTGAAATAAATAAATAAATAAAATAAAATTTCTGGGCTTGGGGTGGGGGGGGGGGGGAGCGATAGGGGGGGAGGGGGGAGAGAGAGAGAGAGCACCTCTAGGGAGGGCCTCACTGTCGGGCCGATACAGTAAAAGTCACGGGAGAGCGGGCAAGCGCCCGCTCACCCTGCGCACGCACAGGCCACTCTCCTGTGAACTATGTTATCTCACCCTGGCTAGATAGTATCGTTATAGTGTTCATCAAGCTAAGGTGAGATAACATAGTAGAAATTTCATCTTTTTGAGACTTTCCTCACTCCAAATGACATCAAATCTTCATCAAGGTGTACTATGCTGTTTGTAAGTCTAACTCTACATGCAAAATGGGGCCCCTAAACCCTATTCACCACCAGCACATCACCTCGATGGCCCTCCTATAGAGATATAAATACTTCACTGCTATGAGGCCCTTGTGGATAGTCAGTCTGTCTCTCTCTCTCTTTCTCTCTTCCCCCCCCCTCAAGATATGAAAATAGGGATTATTGCTTTGTACACTAAGTTTACTGCACCACACAATACTGCCAATGGAAACTGGTAAGTTACCACATGGTATGGTAATTCAAAAATTTCCATAAACACACCCCTTTTTGTTATTAACACTTTATGATGACATCCAGATTCTTCTTCCAATTAAAGATTCATTACATAACACCTTGAAAGTCTGGGAAATCTATTTTAATGCTATAAAACAACTACTTACCCAAATGTCTCTCTCTTTAAGCAATTCTAAAACAGAAATTCTTTTCATATGTAATAAAGTTACACAAAAAATTTCCTTGAATATCAGCTCAAGCCTGTCTTCTTACAATATCAAGCAGGAAGTCAGGGATCTTGGCTGTACTTTAGATAGTGAACTTAATTTACAGGCCTTTGTAAAAGCTACAGTCAAAGACGGCTTTTATAAACTGCAAATTTTGAAAAAATTGAAACCCTTGCTGCATAGCAATGACTTTTGGACAGTTCTTCAAGCTGTTTTACTGTCCAAACTTGATTATTGCAATGCCCTTCTTTTGGGTCTCCTTTCATCATCTATCTGTCCCTTGCAGTTCTTGCAAAATGCCGCCGCACACCTGCTAACCAATTCTAGGAAATTTGATCACATTACCTCCATATTGATGGCCCTTCATTGGTTGCCTATCCACTTTCGAATTCAGTACAAATGTTTGATTCTAATTCACAAAACAATTTATGGTGATAACATAGAATGGCTAAACATGACTTTTCATATTCACACTCCTCCACGCAATTTAAGATTTTTGGGCAAGGCATTACTTTCTGTTCCATCACCGAAGTCAGCACATTTAAACAATGTTAGGGAAAGGGCCCTTTCTTTGACTGGGCCAAAACTTTGGAACTCCCTTCCACTCAATATCCGATTAGAGGCAAGCATACAACCATTCAAGAAAAAGCTGAAAACTTGGTTGTTCGAACAGGACTTCACCAAGTCAGGTTAATTCCTTGTTCTCATAACTCTCCCATGGAATTTTATAAAATTTAAATAATTTTAGTTTTTTAATTGAAATTAAGATAGTAGTTATGGTGTTTTACTAATAATAATGTATTTTCTTATTTTGTAATGTATAATATATAATTTATTTTATTTTATAATTTCATTTTAGCAATTCCAAAGGGAAACATTTTATTTATTTTCATAGTAATGTTTTGTTTTATTTCATTTTTATGATAACAGATTAACATGTTTATGGGAAAAAATAATAATGGTTTGTCCCTAATAAAATTGTAAACCGACATGAAGTGAATACAATATGTTCGGTTATATAAAAATGTTTAAATAAATAAATAATAACCCTGAATAATATATTTTGACAACCACTTTTTTCACTCGTTTCTGCTGTTGACAATCAGTTCGTATTCAATCAATGTTTTTATTTAATATTTATTTTATTTTACATTCAATTTTGATTGCACTTTTGAGTCTAATTTCATTTTCAACTTTATTTGATATTTTTATGTTTTTTAAAGTTCTGTCTTCTTTTTATTTTATTTATAATATTATGTATGTTTATGCCTGTACACCGTCTAGACCTGTTGCACTGTGATGGAAGGGAGCGCTAGGGGCACTCCCTAGCACGGTATGGGAAATGTGTGCCCCTGTGGTGAGATGAACCTCATCTGTGAAAGGAGTTCTGAAGAGGAGACTTGGCATTTGGAACTGAAGACGAGGACTTGGATACTGAAGAGATGAAGGTACTTGGAACTAAAGATGAGGATTTGGACACTGAAAGATGAAGGTACTTGGAACTGAAGATGAGGAATTGGACACTGAAGAGACGAAGGCAAGAGCAAGGAGCTCTGTGGACCTGGACACAGTTCAGAGGAAAGCTCGGAGATGGGACTCAGAGCCAGGTACCCAGAGACGGAACTCTTAGCCAGAACACTGAGGTGGAACTCAGTGAAGGAAGGTTAAAAGCCAGGAACCTCAGAAGACTTGCACAGCCATGGAGACCTCAGGAGGATGTGAAGACAAGGCAGATGGAAGACATCACAGGAACTTGGGACTGAAGACAGAAGTCCAGTGGAGCAGAACATGGAGTCCAAGGGAGGATGCTTCAAGGAGTCTAGCTCCTTGCCAAGGTGAGGGCTGAATGGCTACTGAGCCCTTAAGTAGGGCTAGCAAGAGGAAGAAGCCCAGGGAGGAGTCCAAGGTGGGGCCTGGGGTGGAACAGCTGCGGGCCCTTTAAATCTGAGAAGCCGTGGGCCCGCCCCTAGGAGGAGTTGGGCAGGACCTTGGACAGTGGCCATGCTGCCGCTGTAGCTGGGGAGCAGGAAGACCCGGAAAAGGGCCGCAGGCAGGCCCCGATTTTGGAGTGGCGGCATCCTGCCGCTGAAGAGAGGTTGAGGAGCAGCTTCCCTGCCGCATGAGAGACCAGGAACTGCGGCCTCCAGGCCGCAAAGCGGATGACATCACCGGCGGCCTCCTGCTGTGGAGGAGAGCACGACGGCATGGACCGCCATGCTGAAGAGCAATATGGGCGGTCCGGGCGCGGCTCCAGGCCATGGGAAAGGTCCCCGCTTCTGTGGCCTCCAGGCCGCGAAGGTAAGAGGTGGCTCGTGGCTCCAGCCACAGGCCACATCGCAACAAGACCTCTACCTGTGTATAAGCGGTATACAAAAATGTTTTAAATAAAATAAATAAGATATGAAATTGGGATCCAACTTTTGACTGTGTTATAAGAAATTTTATGTTATATTGAGCCACATTATTTTGGGTCTACAGTGTATTTAGAGATTTGAAATAAAAGCTGTTTTATGTAAATTCTTCATAAATTCATGTACCAGTCAATTCAAAGATAAAGCCATTGAACATGATGGCAGTTAAAGACTGCAAAGCCCATCTAGTCTACCCATTTTCCCTGTCTGTTTCAATACCTTAGATTCTACTTAAACTCTGGCTTTAAATTCACTTCCCTTGAACTAAGTGTTCTCTGTGCTTAGCCCAGTGTTGATTTCAATCATGTCCCTGAGCAAGCAGTACCCTCCTCCACCCAGGGAAACTCAGGTGCCCCTTCAAGAAAATGCAGTGATTAATATTGATAAAATGTTTTAATAAGTTCCCAATCCATTTTTTTGCTGCATCTATTGGAAGTAACTTTGTTGCCGTCTCCCTTCCCTATTATTCTGATTTGCCTACCAGGGAGGTTATTTAAAGACAGGATTGCAATAGAACACAAACAGAAAATAAAAACAAATTTCAGAGGGTTAAATCACTCACTTCCTGTTTTGACTGTTTTAGGTATGAAGGGAAGAGGCATGGCAGCAACCAACAGCCCACTCAAGAGAGGAAGAAAAGACTGGAGCTAGTGATCCAAATGAAAACAAATTCTCTGAGTGCCAAAAGAAAAATGTCACTAGTTTGGCCTGCACAATTTTCAATATATAGCGCTCTAGGCAGCCTGAATTACTATTGTGAGTAAACAGCTCAGCTGGGATTAGAACCATCAACTTTATAGTCTAAACGCTGCAACTCTACCAATCAGGCAAAAAGAACTCCTCCTATTGGTTAAGTAGTAATGGTTCTGTTATCTTCCCCCAACTATTATAATTTTCTCCCACCATCACAGTATAGTAAATCTACTTTGGAAGTCCCTTTCACTTCCTGAAAAAAGAACGAGGTGTAACCATGGGAAGGAGTGACGGAGACAGGCGAGAAATGAAAAAAGTGAACAAGAGGAGGAATATAGGTAGAGATGTTAAAAATTGAACTGATTTATGCCCGTGCACCATGGCAAACCTCTTTTAGCCTAAGTAACAAGAAGTGTGAGGAGAAATTATAAAAAGTCACAATAGCTCAAATCAACTTTGATTTATTTTGATAAAGTAATGGAACTCCAGAACAGTTAGTATCACCAGTTTAATAGTAGTAATTTTTTGCGTTATATTAGCAGAATTGTCCATTATTAATATTCTCTATATTCACAAAGTTGTCAAATGTCCAGAATGTATTACATTCCACATAACAATTAAACAAGAACCCTATGAGTGAAAAAATATCACTATATAACCAAAATTTCACTCTAGTATCGGATGAATCACGCAGTAATTCAAAATCCACTTACTTTAAATTCACAATGGGCCAGATTTTCAAAGCCCTATGCGCGCCTGGCCTATTTTAAAAAAGCCCAGTGACGCGCGTAAAGCCCCGGGACGCATCTAAGTCCCGGGGCTTCGGGAAAGGGGCGGGGCGGTCTGGGGGGTAGGGTGGAGCTAGAGGTCCCCGGCACATTTGCCACTGTGCCGAGGGATTGTATGCCAGCAGGGTGCCGGCATGCGCAACGTGCACCTGCTTCAAGCAGGTGCAAAAGGTAAGATAACTTTTTTTGGGGGGGGGGTAGGAAGGTTAGATTAGGGGGAAGGGAGGTTCCCTCCCAGGCCGATCCTATATTGGAGCGGCCTGGGAGGGAACGGGGAAGGCTGTGAGCGTCGGCGCGCACAAGTTGCACTAATGTGCACCCCGTTGCGTGCGCTGACCCCCGAATTTATAACATGCGCCTACCTGCACGCGCATGTTATAAAATCGGGCGCCCATGTGCGAGCGCCGGGTAGCGAGCGCACATGTACGCCTGTGCGTATGTTTTAGAATCTACCCCAATCTTCTTATTTCAACAGGCCAGCTATGTTAAAGGGCTGCCTTTCCTGTCTTACTCAAGGTTATCTAACCAATCGGACTCTTTGGGGTAATGGGCTATTCTACTTTAGTGGTACGATAACAACAGTAAGTACTGGGGTTCTGTTGGTAAGGAGTAGGGATTTGAATCGTTTTCCATATCGTCTTAACGATAGAAATCGTGTGGCAGGGCAAGAAAATCGTCTTAGGCACGATTTTTTAGTTAAAAAATCGTTAAAAATCGTTTTTTCCGATTAGTGCGCACTAACTCGAGTTAGTGCGCACTAACGGGAGTTAGTGCGCACTAACTGGGAGTTAGTGCGCACTAACTGAAAATGATACAATTTGACACTTTTCAGGTCAGTTAAGGTCAGTTTAGGAATGAATATGTATTCCTATTGGCTGCCCTCTTATTTATTCATGTTACCAAGTTTCCTACTGACAGTATATGGGGGATGGGAAATGGAAACAGTTGGTAGCTTGACAAAACAAGTAATGTGATCAGTCAATGTGACTAGAACTTGTGCCCTAACCCTGATACCAGGGGTATTGTGATCTTCCTGCACACAGTGCCCTATCCCTATTAATACCAGGAGTGTTGTGATCTTCCTGCACACAGTGCCCTATCCCTAATACCAGGGGTGTTGTGATCTTCCTGCACACAGTGCCCTATTCCTGATACTGGGGGTGTTGTGATCTTCCTGCACACAGTGCCCTATTCCTGATACCGGGGGTGTTGTGATCTTCTTGCACACATCCCGATATCAGGGATAGGGCACTGCATGCAGGAAGATCACAACACTCCTGGTATTAATAGGGATAGGGCACTGCATGCAGGAAGATCACAACACTCCTGGTATTAATAGGGATAGGGCACTGCATGCAGGAAGATCACAACACCCCTGGTATCAGGGATAGGGCACTGTGTGCAGGAAGATCACAATACCCCGGAGGAGTGAGGGTCAGGCAGCTCCCCCCTGTCTGTGAAGCCAGCCTCTCACTAGTAATGCAGGGAGGGAGCTGTCTCAGACTTCACCATCCTCCCCCCCCCCCCCCTTACCCACACACCATTCACTAGCTGGGACATGGGGGAAGTCAGGAGTGAGGGTCAGGCAGCTCCCCCCTGTCTGTGAAGCCAGCCTCTCACTAGTAATGCAGGGAGGGAGCTGTCTCAGACTTCACCATCCTCCCCCCCCCCCTCACCCACACACCATTCACTAGCTGGGACATGGGGGAAGTCAGGAGTGAGGGTCAGGCAGCTCCCCCCTGTCTGTGAAGCCAGCCTCTCACTAGTAATGCAGGGAGGGAGCTGTCTCAGACTTCACCATCCTCCCCCCCCCCCTCACCCACACACCATTCACTAGCTGGGACATGGGGGAAGTCAGGAGTGAGGGTCAGGCAGCTCCCCCCTGTCTGCGAAGCCAGCCTCTCACTAGTAATGCAGGGAGGGAGCTGTCTCAGACTTCACCATCCTCCCCCCCCCCTCACCCACACACCATTCACTAGCTGGGACATGGGGGAAGTCAGGAGTGAGGGTCAGGCAGCTCCCCCCTGTCTGTGAAGCCAGCCTCTCACTAGTAATGCAGGGAGGGAGCTGTCTCAGACTTCACCATCCACCCCCCCCCTCACCCACACACCATTCACTAGCTGGGACATGGGGGAAGTCAGGAGTGAGGGACAGGCAGCTCCCCCCTGTCTGTGAAGCCAGCCTCTCACTAGTAATGCAGGGAGGGAGCTGTCTCAGACTTCACCATCCTCCCCCCCCCCATACCCACACACCATTCACTAGCTGGGACATGGGGGAAGTCAGGAGTGAGGGTCAGGCAGCTCCCCCCTGTCTGTGAAGCCAGCCTCTCACTAGTAATGCAGGGAGGGAGCTGTCTCAGACTTCACCATCCTCCCCCCCCCCCTCACCCACACACCATTCACTAGCTGGGACATGGGGGAAGTCAGGAGTGAGGGTCAGGCAGCTCCCCCCTGTCTGTGAAGCCAGCCTCTCACTAGTAATGCAGGGAGGGAGCTGTCTCAGACTTCACCATCCTCCCCCCCCCCCTCACCCACACACCATTCACTAGCTGGGACATGGGGGAAGTCAGGAGTGAGGGTCAGGCAGCTCCCCCCTGTCTGTGAAGCCAGCCTCTCACTAGTAATGCAGGGAGGGAGCTGTCTCAGACTTCACCATCCTCCCCCCCCCCCTCACCCACACACCATTCACTAGCTGGGACATGGGGGAAGTCAGGAGTGAGGGTCAGGCAGCTCCCCCCTGTCTGTGAAGCCAGCCTCTCACTAGTAATGCAGGGAGGGAGCTGTCTCAGACTTCACCATCCTCCCCCCCCCCCCTCACCCACACACCATTCACTAGCTGGGACATGGGGGAAGTCAGGAGTGAGGGTCAGGCAGCTCCCCCCTGTCTGTGAAGCCAGCCTCTCACTAGTAATGCAGGGAGGGAGCTGTCTCAGACTGGTATCAGGGTTAGGGCACTGTGTGCAGGAAGATCACAACACTCCTGGTATTAATAGGGATAGGGCACTGTAAGAGATGACTGTAGTAGATTGAATAAAGATCTGATGTTTCTGCTCTCCTCACACCAAACAAAAACAACACACAAGCAGAGAAGCCCTTCTTACAAAGCTGAGCTAGTGAGTTAAGTAGGAGGAAAAGTAAACATACTGGTGCCAGTGTGGCTACTTAAAAAATACACTTACCAACAATCAATTACATATATTTGAACTGTGTACAGTTCCAGCCAGGACCACCTTTCTAAAATGCACAGTGATTGGCAAATTCAACATGCACTAGCATTTCAGGTGCCTGCTAACAAAAATAATAAACAAACAAGTTCTAGTCACGTGAGTGCTGATCATTACATTACTTTTTTGTCAAGCTTCCAACTGTTTCCATTTCACATCCCCCCAACCATATTGGTAACATCAATAGATAAGAGCACAGCCAGCCAATAGGAATACATACATACATATTCATTCCTAAGTGACCTTTACTGACCTGGGAAGTGTGAACACTTTGTTTCATTTTCTGTTGGTGTTCGTTAGTTTCCAGTTCCATTTCCCATCCCCTCAACCATCACCTCAGTGGTAACCTTGGTAATATCAATAGATAAGAGGGCAGCCAGCCAATAGGAACACATATTCATTCCTAACTGACCTTCAGTGACCTGGAAAGTGTTTATTTGTATCATTTTCAGTTAGTGCGCACTAAATCGAGTTAGTGCGCACTAACGGGGAGTTAGTGCGCACTAACTCGAGTTAGTGCGCACTAACACGATTTAACGATTTTTAACGATAAATCGTTAGAATTTCTATTGTATCGTGTTCTATAACGATTTAAGACGATATAAACATTATCGGACGATAATTTTAATCGTTGAAAAACGATTCACATCCCTAGTAAGGAGTGAGTCAATGTCAGATGCTTCCGAAGTGCAGAATGATAGAGGAAAATGTTGCTTTTCTTCCAGCTGGATCTTCTCAGAGGAAACAAGGGACTGAACCCACCCAGTCTCCCAAGGATAGAGAGGGAAGACAAAGTCTTGGCAATAAATAAATCAGATGAATTCAAGGTAGGATTCCCAAATCACAGTTTGTTCAAACTTTATATTCAACAAGAAACAGTATTATGAATAAACCATTGAAATGTTTGCAACATTTTGAATATCACATATAAAACTATTAATATTCTTTACAATATAGAAGATTATGAGTATTCAAACTTCTCCTTTATCTCCTTTTCTCTCTAGGATTGCTAATCCCTATCTGGTAACATAGTTTACTATATGAGTGCTCTCATCAGATAAATATATTTCTTTGCATATGAGTCTGAATTATCAAATTTATTCCAATTAAAATGATGTGCTTGTAAAGTAAGTGATGGTTCATAACAAAAATATGATTCCTTTCTGCTATTTCTTTTCAAAGGTATTCCAGCCAATCTCTTTGTAGTACTCAAATGGTATGTTCTGTGTATTGTACTCTCTCCAGTCGGTCAATGTGTTTTAGCACTGTCACTCTATATTTTCCCTTTCTTTATTCTCTTGCGGTGTATGTGTTTAACTCTTTCAATCTGTTACTGTGGTCTAGCTAGCCAATAAGAGTGTTTTGTGGTTGGTGTATAGACTTAGTAGATCCATGGCAATTTCATTGCTGTCTCTCCTTTTCAGGCTGCAAACCTTGGAGAAGTATTCCCTGGTTCTGGATTCTAGTGTGTGTAGTAGGGATGTGAATCATGTGATCGATCGTCTTAACGATTGATTTTGGCTGGGGGGGGGGAGGGAAATCTGATCGTCATGTTTTTTATTTGTCAAAAATCGTTAAAAATCGTAAATCGGGGGAGGGCGGGAAAACCGGCACACCAAAACAACCCTAAAACCCACCCGACCCTTTAAAACAAATCCCCCACCCTCCCGAACCCCCCCAAAATGTTTTAAATTACCTGGGGTCCAGTGGGGGGTCCCGGCGCGATCTCCCGCTCTCGGGCCACGGCTGCGTTAATAGAAATGGCGCCGGTGGCCCTTTGCCCTTACCATATGACAGGGCAAAGGTAGCGCCGGCGCCATTTTGGTTCCTGACACCCGACATCATGAGTGCAGGAGATCGCTCCCGGACCCCCGCTGGACCCCAGGGACTTTTGGCCAGCTTGGGGGGGCCTCCTGACCCCCACAAGACTTGCCAAAAGTCCAGCGGGGGTCCGGGAGCGACCTTCTGCACTCGCGCCGTATTGCCAAAATGACGTCGTAGCACCGGCGCCATTTTGTCCAGACAAGGATCAAGGGCAGGCAGCGATCAGTCATGTCCAGTGACCAGGCAAGGATCAAGGCAGGCAGCAGGCAGGTGTATCCAGTGTCGAGGCAAGGGTCAAACCAAGTATCCATCCGAGGGACAGGAAGTGGGATGGATAGGGTAGAGGCAGTCAGCCAAGGCAGGAGCAGGTTGGGCAAACGAGGATTGGAACAGGCTGAGACAAGGGCTGGAACAGGCTGAGACGAAAACAGGAACAGCTGAGAAGCAACATGCACAACTCATGATAGTTGGACCTATTGATTAGGTGAGTTGCATCTGGGGAGCTGCACTTATATAGGGCAGTGATGGTGACATCATCAGTAGGGGCCTCGAGGACTTTCCTGTTGTGGACCCTTTCAATGGGGAGACGTGCTCACGTGCACCTAAGGACAGGCACGGTGCATTGAGGCTGGCAGCATCCTGCCATGTGTTGTGCTGGCGGCATCTCACTGTGCCCTGGGAGCAGCCCCAGAGATAAAGGCGGCGGTTTGCAGGGGCAACTTGCAGACCGCCGAATGCAACAATAAAACTGAAGTATAAATAACCAAGTATACAATCTGATCACTCATTTCTTATTGTCCTGGGGAAATGAAACCCAGTGGAACTCAGTGTAAAAAATAAAGGCAAATCAATTGCCCTAGAATTGTGAACGTTTGTGGAAAAAAAGACAAAAGTGCACAATTTTGTTCTTGTTTGCTTCCGAGGCAAATTTATTTGTGCATCTAGTGCAGCTCGTGTCTGAAATTCATGTTTATATTCATGAATATATTTTTAAATTATCTTACTGGGTGTTGTTCTCAAGCTGACAGTTTCATGCATTCCCAAAATGTATTCTTTATTTAATTTTACAGGAGTTGCTATGGTGAAAGTGCAATCAAATTAAAAGCTGGCGCTTGAGTTAAGTAGAAGGAGATGGCTGATTTTCAGAGTGGAGAGTTTCACAGAAAGAAACGTTCTCTAGTTCAGTACTAACAGGAAAGGAATTACAAAGCCAGTGCTGTAAATGGAAGGTTGGCATAAGCTTTAGTTATTATTCTGCACACTCTCCTTTAATAAGTAACTGTGAATATTCCTATGAAAAAAATAAAAAGGGGCATTTAAAAAAATACTTTTCTGTTTGCAGTTTCAGAGTCAACGTTCTTATTTTCAGTAAATAGTAATGTTAGCAAATTGCTGCAAGAAGCTTTAACATGAAAGCGTTAATTCAGTTAGTTTGATAAATTACATCACTACTTTATTTTGCTTTCAACTGGAACAGATTTGATGTATGTACCAAACAGAATAAATCTGATCACGTTAGTATATCCTCTGCTTCAGTGCAAGGACCAAGATGACAGGGTCTCACAGATTCTGGGCCAACTTCTATACTCTCTGCGACTGTCACACAGGCCCTGGGATCAGGCTCTTTCTAATGGGGGAGGGGAGGAAGACTATATCCTTCAAGGCCCAAGGTGTTGGGGTGATCCTCACTGGATCTGTCCTGGGGAGGTAGCAGTTTACATTCACCAGTGAAGGATGTGAGTTCCAACAAAATACTCTGGAGGCTCGAGTTGAATGTCCAAATTAATCTTTACTGTAAAACTTCTTAGATGGCAAAAAAAAAATAAAATTGGCACTTTACACCTCAGATCTTGGCATTCCAAGCTAAAAATCACAGTTCTCCAATCTTTTGTCTGTGCACGTGTCTCTCAGTAATTGAGCCAGGGAAAACACTCACCCTCCAGGGCTTGGAAGGGGTTTCCTAGGTTAAGTGGAAAAATAAAATCCCTTTTCAGAAATACTGATGGAGAAAAATAAGGCCTCTGTTTCTGCAAATACTCCCAATTGTACTTCTCCCAGGTGAAGACTCTGCTTGGGGGGGGGGGCCTCCAAATATAATGAAAGATCTTACAGTTTTCTTCTTCAGATGAACACAGACTCTTTGAGATGAAAAGTCCACATAGCAGGGAGCAAACAGCTCTTCTATTTCCCCACTTCTGGGCAGGAAGGATAGCAGCAAATCTTCCCTCCAAAAATACAGCAAGTCACCCCTGATCCATCCATTATTTGTGAGATGGAGGGGAGCGGAATGTTCCCTACCTCCTGGTCTAACCGTAATGCTCTGAAATAGGGGTACCGGGGATCTCACAGAAAAAACTCCAAAAAATAAGTCCAAACGTCTCTTACACAACCCCTGGGACTAGCAGCAGAAACGTACTTGCTTCCTTCCTACTCAGTGTCATGTTCCATGCCAGGAGGCCTGGTACACAGAATAGGGGGAACAAACTCAAGTCAGGAAGATAGCTCCTTCATTTCTGACTGCTAACCAAAAATGCCACACCCTAGCTACGCTGCAAGCTGCTTTTTTTTTTTTTTTTTTTTACCAGAATGGGGCTAGCCATTCCAGCAAGCTCTATGGAGATGCTATTCTGAGGATGGGGCATCCTCCCTATCTCCTAATCCTTTCTCAAAAAGCGTTTAAGGGCTAGGCTCATATAATGGTGATTTCCAAAGGGTTGCCACATTAGCCTAGTCTGAACGGGAAATTTGTTTATCTACTTCATAGTTTGGCACAGGAGGTGTTGGACAAGTTTAAGGTGCATTTTTGTAGGAAAATTCATACAGCTACTGCCTCAGCAGTGCCTAACTCTTGCTAACTCTCTATGAGGCTGATGTAGTAAAGTGCGCTGAGGTTTTTGCAAACATTCCAATATAGGACAAAACGCTGTTCACACGTGCAATCTAGTTTGTGCATGTTTAAGTGCTTTAATGCACATTAATTAGCTGACAGGAAAAAATACTCTGTACAATTAGTTTCAATCTATCTGCTGCCTGTTAACTTCATGGAATGTCCACTAGTCTTAGTATTATTTGAAAGAGTCAATAACCATTCCCTAGTTACTTGTCCCTCATCACTCATAATTTTATAAACCTCTATTATATCCTTTCTGGGTCACCTCTTCTGAAAGCCATTCCATTCCGTTTATCATTTTAGCTGCACCTCTCTGTTTCTCTTCTCGCTTTGCTTCATCTTTTTTGAGATGGAGTGACCAGAACTGCACACAGTACTCAAAATGCAGTCACACCATGGAATGATATTCACATTATGATATTTTCTGCTTTATTCCCCTTTCCTTTCCGAATAATTTTTTACATTCAATTTGTTTTTGTGACTTGTCACGCACTGAGCTGAGGATATCAATGTATTGTCCATAATGACTCCATGATTCTTTTCCTGGGTGGTGACTTCTAATATGGAACCCAGCATTATGTATCTATAGTTATGATTATTTTTCCATAGGTGCATCACTTTGCAGTTATCCACATTACATTTCATCTGCCAGATAGATGTCCAGTTCTCTAGTCTGGCCAAGTTCTTCTGCAGTTCCTCACAGTTTACTCATGTTTTAACAACTTTTAAAAATTTGTTTCATCTACAAATCTGATCACCTCACTTGCTTCCTTTAACAGATCATTTAAGTAAAACAGCACAAGTCCAGTATATATCCCAATGGGTCCTCCATTATCAAACTCTCTCCATTGGGATTACTTTCCATTCAGTGTATATCTCTTCTTCTCCTGTCGTTTTAACCAGTTACCAACTCACAGTAGCGACTTGTCTCCTCTTCCATGCTTTTTTAATTTCCTGAGGCTTGTTTATCGAGTGACTTTATAAAATGTCTTCTGAAAATACTGATATACTATACCAACTAGCTCGCCTTTAACTGCATGTTTATTTACGCCTTCTAAAATCTGTGATAGATTGGTAAGGCAAGAGTTACCTTTGCTAAACTCATGTTGGTTCTTCCCTATTAAGTCATGTCTATCCATATACCCAATAATTCTGTTCTTAAGAATAGCTTCTGCTCTTTTGTCCAGCATCAACATCAGGTTCACTGGTCTATAATTAACCTGATCTGGAGCCCTTTTTAAAAACTGTCATTACATTGCCTACCTCCCAGTCTTCAGGAAAATTAGCTGATTTTAATGTTAGGTTACAGATTGCTAGTAACAGATCTGCAGTTTCATATGTGAGTTCTTTTAGAACGCTGGGCTGAATATTATCCAGTGTTGTTGATTTGTTAAATTTTACATCTTCCAGTTTCACGATTATTGGCGATTGCCATAAATTTTCAATATTTTATTTATTTATTTAAAAGAATTTATTATCCAGCCCTCCAGCTAATTCAGGATGGGGTACAATAAAATATACAAAGTTAAATAAACAAACAACAAAAAGATAAATACAATAAAATCTGCATGAGATGATAAAAAATGAATCATCTTACAGCATCAGGGTTGGAGGGCTAAACTATAAGAGTTTTACATGGGCACAGAGGTTGGCACCGGAGATAGATAATTTCTTCACTATCAAAATAATTTATCAATAGAGGTTATTTGTCAGGGAATGCCATCTAAAATTAATGTTTTTAATAGTTTCATGAAAAAATATAGGGCCAGATTTTAAAATCTACACCCGATTTTATAACATGCGCGCGCAGCCGCATGATTGTTATAAAATCCGGGGTTGGCGCGCGCAAGGGGGTGCACGCCGAGCCTTGGGGAGCCCCGATGACTTTCCTTGTTCCCTCCGAGGCCGCTCCGAAATCGGAGCGGCCTCGGAGGGAACTTTCCTTCCGCCCCCCTACCTTCCCCTCCCTTCCCCTACCTAACCCACCCCCCAGCCCTACCTAACCCCCCCAATACTTTTGTTATCCAAGTTGCACTTGCCTCTGGGCACTTGGCCGATGCGCGAGCCCCTGGCACGACCGCTGTGCCAGATGCCTCGGTCCCGCCCCCTCCCCACCCATTTTTTCATGTCCCGGGACATACGCGCATCCCAGGGCTTGCATGCGTCGCCGGGCCTATGCAAAATAGGCTTGGCGCATGCAGGAGCGGGTTTTGGGGGTTACGCGCGTAATATACGCACGTAACCCTTTGAAAATCTGCCCCTCAGTGTCTTTGTTCAATCGTATGTTGCTCGGTAAAGAGTTGCAGAAGGTAGGGGTGAATGGAGGAGTGCTCTCTGGTTGCAGTGAGGCATGCTATTTTGGAAAGCGATATATGTAAAAGGTATTGAATTGCAGAATGTAAGGCATGTGAGGAAGTGTGAACTTTTATGGTAGATTGTATGTTACGTAACTAATTATGAATGAGTACAATGTGCAAAAATGGACTGACAACCAATCAATAGCTAGATTTATCAAAATGCAATAATGTTTGCATGAATAATGCCTGTGATAAGGAAAAGGGGTGTGGCTATGATAATTTAAGAATTACACAGCATATTAGCACTTTGCATAGGTACTTTATTGCACTGTGTATTAAAATTATTGCACCCTGCAAGTTGTGAAGTGCCCAGACAGGCATTTCTTACTTTTGAGAGAGAGAGAGAGAGAGAGAGGGAGACTCTTTATAAGGCTCTCATAGTAGTCAACTCTTTATACTACCGTAGAAGGGCCAGCTATTAACTAGAGGTGAGGATTTGGTAGAGATCTAGGGTTTTGGGGACAGTTTTATATGCATAGTGGGATATACAAACAGCACAGTACACATCAGTGAAGATTTGAGGTCATTTGGAGTGAGGAAAGTCGCCCAAAGATGAGATTTCTACAATGTTCTCTCACCGAAGAAGCAGGCAAGTTATAAAATAAAAAACAATACGGTAGGTAGGTAGGTAGGCATTAGGGGTCGGGGAGGAGAGGGGAAAAGGTAGGAAGGTTAGGTAGGGGTATAGGGAACTGGGGAAGGCCTACCCGTGTCGCCGCACATTGCTTTTTAAAATTCCTCCAAACTGCGTACACGAGTCCCGACCCGCCCACACATGCACGTGCAGATTTTAAAATCTGATGCACATGTGCATGTGGGAATTGCATTTTATAACATGCGTTTCGAGGCCTATGTCAAAGACCTCTCCAGGGTTGGGGCAAGCAGAGATCCTGGACATCTCTCCTGGGCTGACTGGATGGAGACCCTGGAGTAAAAAAAATAGAAACCACCATGATTACATCAGTGATTGGGTGAGGTCAGGAGTTACCTAAACCCACTCCATCGGAAACCTGTAGCTGTCGACCCCACAGATAATTCTGCCAGTATGCCTTATAACAACATTGGGGCAGAGCACCATCTGTGGATCTTCTTTCAGGAAGTTCTGGGTCATCGGGCCAATTGTGGCTTACCACGAACCACCGTTTCTCTGACAGGAAGGATTGGAGCAAGTTGAACAGTTCTACGGAGTAGTCACCCCAATGGTCACCTTAATGGTGAGGGCTCCTAAGACTTTCTGAGAATATTGCTGGATGGCCATGGAGGTGTCAGTGTTGCCACCCAGCTCTGGGGTCTCATCAGGAGGAGATTCTGCACTACCAGATAGTTCACATTACTCCCATGGAAGAAGGCCTACATCTTCCATCAGGAAGTCTCTGAAGCTTTCAGAGAAGAGGATCTCTTAGATCAACCATTGCCATCGGAGGTCTGGGATAAGTCCTGGGTTATTCCCAGCCTTTTGAGAGAGGGATCAAATTTGCCAAAAGTATCCCACGGCCAGCGGGATACTGCTGGAGCACAAAATGCAGGCCATGTTCAGACTACAGTATCCTTATGTGCCCATTCATGTAATGAACTTCATCGAGGAGAACTGGGACACCTGGATGGTATAATATGCTGACCACACCATTGTAAAAGATTCTGATACCCCAGAATACTGTAGGGAACACCCAGATTATTGCCGGATTCTAGACTGAAGGGGTTAATAAACATGTGGATAAAGGTGAACTGGTAGATGTATTTGGATTTTCAGAAGGCGTCGTGAGAGGCTTCTAAGAAAACTAAACAGTCATGGGATAGGAGGTGATGCCCTTTCGTGGATTACAAACTGATTAAAAGACAGGAAACAGAGAGTAGGATTAAATGGTCAATTTTCTCAGTGGAAAAGGGTGAACAGTGGAGTGCCTCAGGGATCTGTACTTGGACCAGTACTTTTCAAAATATTTATAAATGATCTGGAAAGGAATATGACGAGTGAGGTTATCAAATTTGCGGATGATACAAAATTATTCAGAGTAGTTAAATTACAAGTGGATTGTGATACATTGCAGGAGGACCTTGTGAGACTGGAAGATTGGGCATCAAAATGGCAGATGAAATTCAATGTGGACAAGTGCAAGGTGTTGTATATAGGGAAAAATAACCCTTGCTGTAGTTACACGATATTAGGTTCCATATTAGTAGCTACCACCCAGGAAAAAGATCTAGGTATCATAGTGGATAATACATTGACATTGTCGGCTCAGTGTGCTGCAGCAGTCAAAAAAACAAACAGAATGTTAGGAATTATTAGGAAGGGAAAGGTTAATAAAACAGAAAATATCATAATGCCTCTGTATCGCTCCATGGAGAGACCACACCTTGAGTACTGTGTACAGTTCTGGTCATCATATCTCAAAAAAGGTATAGTTGCACTGGAGAAGGTATAGAGAATGGTGACCAAAATGATAAAAAGGATGGAGCAGCTCCCTTATGAGGAAAGGCTGAAGAGGTTAGGGCTGTTTAGCTTGGAGAAGTGACAGCTGAGGGGGGATATGATAGAGGTCTTTAAAATCATGAGAGGTCTTGAACGAGTAGATGTGAATCGGTTATTTACACTTTCGGATAATAGAAGGACTAGGGGGCACTCCATGAAGTTAGCAAGTAGCACATTTAAGACTAATCAGAGAAAATTCTTTTTCACTCAATGCATAATTAAGCTCTGGAATTTGTTGCCACAGGATATGGTTAGTGCAGTTACTGTAGCTGGGTTTAAAAAAGATTTGGATACATTCTTGGAAGAGAAGTCCATTAACTGCTATTAATCAAGTTGACTTAGGGAATGGCCTCTGCTATTACTGGCATCAGTAGCATGGGACCTTCTTAGTGTCTAGGTACTTGCCAGGTTCTTGTAGCCTGGTTTGGCCTCTGTTGGAAACAGGATGCTGGGCTTGATGTTCCCTTGGTCTGACCCAGCATGGCAATTTCTTATGGTCTTATGTGGTTTATTATCACCAGAGTTGGGATCAGCGCTCGTACGCAGGGTCACTGGAAGGAAGCCTAACCCCAACCACTACAAACCTCAGAGAATGCTGAAGTCAGAGGACCCCTCCTCAGTACAAAAGTTGATTGCCCTTTAAGGTTTGGCTGACTTTAACAGACTTAATAGACACCTCTGAAGGGACATTTCTTTGCATGATGCGTGTCTGTGTTTTGTTCCAGATTTGTTCCTGTTGGGCTTGTGCCTGAAGTTAAAGAGTTTACAGAAGTGGTTGCCTGCCCTCCATGAGAGAATGAAGATATTCATGCAAAGTAAAGACTGCAAGCTGGCCCTCCGTGGGAGGGTGAAGCTCCAGTCGCCCTCAAGGTGAGATGATACCTCACTTTGAGAGACTCTTAAAACTTTTAAAGCTGTTAATTAATAAAATGAAAGATGACTGTTTGCCATTATATCTCATAATAATATTGTTCCATGCTATGATGTTGCTTCACTTGTTGGGTATTACCTTGCTGTAAGGTTGTAAATAAACTTTTAGAAAAGTTATAAAAACGGGTGTTTGATTTACTTATTGCCAGTTTTGTAACTATTTATTTAATTTACAGGTGGAGTCATCTAATTAGATTCGACACCTTTCACACTTTTTTGCTTTTTTACAGGATGCTACTTTGCAGATATAATAAATTTCTGTGTCCTATAAGTAGTAATGTAGATTTTCTGTTACTCCTTTGTAAAAGAGAAGGTGAATATAACCCTATGCCTAATATAGTATTTGGATGTATTCGGATTCCCCTTCGGGAACACCTAATGAGATTAGGAAGATCTTTTATGATTCTTGCTGGCAGAAATGGAAATAAGGGGAGGCATGTAATATGTTTTGTCCTAAATGTTTCTTGCAGTGCCACGGATGGCGAGAGAATCCACTTCAATCCTATTGGTGGTGGCAGCACCTTCTGGGTGCCAGCAATGGCAGTGTTGGCTTTCATCTCAATTAAGTTTGTTATGCTATTTACTGAAAAAGGATTGTGTACATATATTGATTTGTATTTTCTATATGTTTCTTGGATTTAAGTAAGATCCCGCATATCTTAGACTATACTGGAGTGGCCATAGTTTCCACAAGGATAGCATGAGCCCTGGTGGCATGTGTACATGTGTTCATGGGAAAAAAATTGTGAGTGAGCCAGTGTCCTTCCTGTAATCACAATTTTTTGTCATGGGGAGGGGGGGATGTGACTGGACCCTCAGTCTGCCACCATATGCCTTAGTTCCATTTCCCTTTTTCTATAACATCTTGAGCTATCCATCCACTCTTGTCCTCCTCCCACCTAGGAGAGCAGGGATTGGTTACTCATGCCCTTTATAACCAGCCATTTTTGATTTAATGTGTGGCTAGTTTCATTTTAGAGCCGATACCAGAGAAGCAAGATGTATGATTTTTTCTTCCTTGCTGTGGCCTGTCTCATCAGGATTCCACTTTTTTTTTTATAGGGGATTGGCCTCTGACCACAACCTGCCAGAGGAGGATCCCTAAGCATTTAGTTCAGTAAGATAGATTTTTGCTGGATTTCCCTTTCGGGCAAAAGGGTTCTCTATCCAGAGGACTAAAGATCCATGAGCACCGCTCTATTCCCTAGGTGGGCAAGACTAGTGACAGATATTTCTGAGTGAAATTTTGGATGGCCGAAATGTATCCTGTTTTTTCAAGAAGGAAACTAAACTTTTTTTTTGTTTGTGAAGATGTTTTAAGCCATCCCTCTTCACTAGGAGCCAGGTTGGATCATTAGCTTCCCACCCCAAAATCTTTTCAGCCAGAGCAGCTTAATGGAGTGTCACTGAGACATGTTTTACAATACCTCTTGTATGTACAGTACTGTATATGCAGCTAAATGCAGTCACCTAGTGGAAGTACACTTGTGCTTTTAGACAACTGAAAATCCACTTGTGTGAATTCAGCTGAAATTTATCCTGTTATGTTTCTAATATTTATAAACATTCTAGAAGTAAAGGCAAAGAGTGACTTTTTTTTTAAATACTTAAAACCAATCTATAATTCATTGCCATCTCTTTTTATAAATTTTGTATGTATGCTCTGTTTCAAGTGATGTTTAAGAGGCGTGGGGAAAGCAAATGGTTACATGTTTGAGATGTTGCCTGATGTACATAAGAAACCAATGTATATCGAATGCTTGTTTTGTACAATTTTATTGCTTGTTTAATAAAAAGTTTAAATCAATAATTTTGCTCTAGCCATTTCATTAACATTCTGTTTTATGGGCTAAATGTGGATTGGTTAACCCATACTTTATGGTTAATTTTATTATATTTGTTATTTGTTGAGTCTGTGTTTTTAGATTTTCTGTTAGATCTTAGGTTGTAGATGTTTTAAAATGTTGTATTGTATGGTTTAAAATTGTTCAAAATTGTAATGTATGTTTTAAATGTTTGTAAACTGCTTTGAGCAAATGTGGTTAAAATGGTCTAGAAAACGTAATAAACTTAAATAAACTGTTCAAGGGGAACAATGTAACTTGCCTACTAAGGAAAAAAGATATATCTAAAGGGAACAGAAAACTCCAAAGGCCAAGCAAATATCTCCCTTCCTTGATGTGGCTCCCAATGCTCAATTCCTTTGGAGGGAATGTAGATTGGTTTACTGGACAGTACAAAATACATTCTAGCACTAAAGGGCATCCATTTGCTATTTAGATTTCATCTGGCTTTATACAAGACTTGAGCAAACCTTAACGTGTGATGAAGTCATTCTGGATAGAAATCATGGAATGCAAGTCCAGTGCTACAGAAACAAAAGCATTTGCAAATATTTATAATGCAAATGCAAAGCAATAACATAAAGCACGTCCTGGAACTACAGCCAAATGAGCATATATAGAAACAAGAAATCATTTAACTGAAATTTAATCTTAACACTTTAACGATCTGAGGCAATTTCTGGCTGTAAAGAGCCTGGGGATTTTCATTTGTCCTGGAGTTAATTTGCAATATCTTCACACATATTATAATTAAACATGTAAGTAGGAATGCTTTACTGTTCTTTTCCAGTATGCTTTCTTATAAGCCAAAAAGGCCGAGTTACTCTTATGTTGTGGCAAACATCAGCATGTCTTTGAGTATCTTAATGCTTTTATAAAAGGTATTATTTTATTTACAGTTCTAAATCTTTGTGGCATTAAAACACAACAGAAAAGACAGTCTTTGCTGCTACAATATGCTGCTTGTGCATCATGAGGCACAATATGAAAAACCTTGTGATTCAAGCACACATAAGATGCTAGAATGTGTGGTTAACACACATGTTTCTTTTTTTTAAATAATGCTATTATAAAATGATAATTTATGATGAATTTGTTGTTTTAAGATTTGAGATATCATGCCTATGCTTTTACTTAGACACCATAATACAGGCCAGACCTCAATAAAATGGCATATCAATCAATTGCATCATGTTTTCCCCCCAACAATATCTAAGGCAATAGAATAATTAGAAAGATCAGGCAAAAAGATTTGTACTTTAGTTGCATGGCTAATGAGACCAGGGCCTGTTTTACTGTACTTCCTACCTACCATTATTATTTTCTTTTGTATGGAAAAAGAATCATCATCAGTATAAAAAAAATTCTTCTCAAACCAGAGCTGCATACTAACATTTTCAAAAATAATTAACCATCATAAAAAAGACACATACCATTGCATACAAATTTTAGTGCTATAAAATAAAATACCATAATTTTCACATAAAAAATTCAAGTTACACAAGAACTGGACCTTTAAAATACAGACAAACCCTCACCCAATACAAAATAGAAACATGCCAACCAACACTATAC
Source organism: Rhinatrema bivittatum (assembly GCF_901001135.1). NCBI lineage: Eukaryota > Metazoa > Chordata > Amphibia > Gymnophiona > Rhinatrematidae > Rhinatrema > Rhinatrema bivittatum. The sequence goes on along the minus strand of NC_042615.1, from coordinate 255,663,487 downwards.
TGGAAACAAGAAGCCTGACTATATTATTATTCCTCACAAAACCATCCTAATAAAAAGAATAAATGTCAACACAGCTGATGAACATCCACTATTTCTAAAAAACTTGCATAAATTTACTCTAATATTTCCCAAACATAAATAAAATATTTCAAAACATCCGATAAATAAAACATCCAATAATTAAAAAATATTCTAATATTCTCCCCCCCAAAAAAACAATAAAATGTTTAAAAATAATAGAAAAATCAAATTACACCCAATAATTAAAACTAATAAGGATTAAAAAAATCTCCTGCTCTCCATACCTGGGAACTTTTAATTTCTACTCACTGTGAGATTATCATAGATTGGGGAAGGTACGAAATCTCTCTCATTCACACACACATACTAACACATTCATTCTTTCACATACTCCCTCTCTCATATACATGTCAATGCTCTCACATACACCCCCCCCTCTCTCTCTCTCATACACAAGCTCTCTCTGCTGCGTGCATGCCTGTGAAAGCCAGTGTGTGACACACTAGACCCTAGAACACTAATACACCACCTACTAGGCAAACAGAACAAGCCAGACTGCAACAAATTTCTACAGATAAACTACACACTAGTCAAAATACTGCACCTCTGTCACACATGCACATCACAGACAGACCCTTATCCAATATGGAACAAGGGACTACAAGTTAGAAACAGAAACGTGCAGGCAAAACTGAAATGGAAAACCAGAGAAACCAGACTCTGTGAACTCTGGAATACTGAAGAAAAAGCAAAATACAAATATATAAGGAATGCACATTTCCAAAGATGGCATATTCCAACTGTTGAAAGGCAAAATATTTTTTTTACCTTTGTTGCCTGATCTTATTTTTCTAATTGTTTGTTTCCAATCTCTTTTATACCCTTGTCTGTTTTTCCTTATTCCTTTTTGAGGGTCTCTTTTATTCTTTCTGTTTCTTTTTTTCTCTTCCTGTCTTCTTTCCTTCCTCTATACACACACACACAGGCTCTCTCCCACATGTGCGCTCACACAGCATCCCACTCTTGCATGCTCTCTCTCATATACACACAGGCTCTCACACTCACATGCTCTTAGAAGCATGTTTCCAGTCCCACAAAAACACATACAGACTCTCACATGCTATCTCACATACAGGCTCCTACTCCCATACTTATGTACACACACAGGCTCTTCCTCTCACATGCAGGCTGTCACTTTCTCACACAGACAGAGGCTCTCACTCTCACATGCTGTCGCTCACACGTAGGCTCCCATTCCTCCCCCCCCCCCCCCACAGATACACAACTCGCAGGGCTAGCACTTCTTCTATGCTGATCTCTTGATGCGCAAGATCAACTTAGAGCACATACGGCTGCACACAGTTTGAAGGCCAGCACACTTAGAGAAGCGGGAGAATGGGCTTCTTCGTCATCTTGGCCACCGGCGGTCTCCTGTACTTAATCCTCATCTCGGCTGCTGGTGGCCTCCCAGGTCTGTGCCTCTTCTCAGCTGCAGGTGGCCTCCTGGACCTCCTCTTTCTTCAGCCACTGGTGGGATGGCATCTGCTGGCAGCCTCCTGGGCCTGTTCCTCTTCTCAGCTGCGAGCGAGATGGGGTCCGCCGGTGGCCTCGCGGGCATCTTTCCCTTCTCTGTCGCTGCTCTGCTGGATGTGCATGCAGTTGGTGGTGCGCGAGACATCCCATTTTAAAGCTGGTGGTGCTGTGCACTAGGGATGTGAATCGTTTTCCATATCGTCTTAACGATAGAAATCGTGTGGCAGGGCAAGAAAATCGTCTTAGGCACGATTTTTTAGTTAAAAAATCGTTAAAAATCGTTTTTTCCGATTAGTGCGCACTAACTCGAGTTAGTGCGCACTAACGGGAGTTAGTGCGCACTAACTGGGAGTTAGTGCGCACTAACTGAAAATGATACAATTTGACACTTTTCAGGTCAGTTAAGGTCAGTTTAGGAATGAATATGTATTCCTATTGGCTGCCCTCTTATTTATTCATGTTACCAAGTTTCCTACTGACAGTATATGGGGGATGGGAAATGGAAACAGTTGGTAGCTTGACAAAACAAGTAATGTGATCAGTCAATGTGACTAGAACTTGTGCCCTAACCCTGATACCAGGGGTATTGTGATCTTCCTGCACACAGTGCCCTATCCCTATTAATACCAGGAGTGTTGTGATCTTCCTGCACACAGTGCCCTATCCCTAATACCAGGGGTGTTGTGATCTTCCTGCACACAGTGCCCTATTCCTGATACTGGGGGTGTTGTGATCTTCCTGCACACAGTGCCCTATTCCTGATACCGGGGGTGTTGTGATCTTCTTGCACACATCCCGGTATCAGGGATAGGGCACTGCATGCAGGAAGATCACAACACTCCTGGTATTAATAGGGATAGGGCACTGCATGCAGGAAGATCACAACACTCCTGGTATTAATAGGGATAGGGCACTGCATGCAGGAAGATCACAACACCCCTGGTATCAGGGATAGGGCACTGTGTGCAGGAAGATCACAATACCCCGGAGGAGTGAGGGTCAGGCAGCTCCCCCCTGTCTGTGAAGCCAGCCTCTCACTAGTAATGCAGGGAGGGAGCTGTCTCAGACTTCACCATCCTCCCCCCCCCCCCCCTTACCCACACACCATTCACTAGCTGGGACATGGGGGAAGTCAGGAGTGAGGGTCAGGCAGCTCCCCCTGTCTGTGAAGCCAGCCTCTCACTAGTAATGCAGGGAGGGAGCTGTCTCAGACTTCACCATCCACCCCCCCCCACCCTCACCCACACACCATTCACTAGCTGGGACATGGGGGAAGTCAGGAGTGAGGGACAGGCAGCTCCCCCCTGTCTGTGAAGCCAGCCTCTCACTAGTAATGCAGGGAGGGAGCTGTCTCAGACTTCACCATCCTCCCCCCCCCCCCCCTCACCCACACACCATTCACTAGCTGGGACATGGGGGAAGTCAGGAGTGAGGGTCAGGCAGCTCCCCCCTGTCTGTGAAGCCAGCCTCTCACTAGTAATGCAGGGAGGGAGCTGTCTCAGACTTCACCATCCTCCCCCCCCCCCCTCACCCACACACCATTCACTAGCTGGGACATGGGGGAAGTCAGGAGTGAGGGTCAGGCAGCTCCCCCCTGTCTGCGAAGCCAGCCTCTCACTAGTAATGCAGGGAGGGAGCTGTCTCAGACTTCACCATCCTCCCCCCCCCCCCCCCTCACCCACACACCATTCACTAGCTGGGACATGGGGGAAGTCAGGAGTGAGGGTCAGGCAGCTCCCCCCTGTCTGTGAAGCCAGCCTCTCACTAGTAATGCAGGGAGGGAGCTGTCTCAGACTTCACCATCCTCCCCCCCCCCCCTCACCCACACACCATTCACTAGCTGGGACATGGGGGAAGTCAGGAGTGAGGGTCAGGCAGCTCCCCCCTGTCTGTGAAGCCAGCCTCTCACTAGTAATGCAGGGAGGGAGCTGTCTCAGACTTCACCATCCTCCCCCCCCCCTCACCCACACACCATTCACTAGCTGGGACATGGGGGAAGTCAGGAGTGAGGGTCAGGCAGCTCCCCCCTGTCTGTGAAGCCAGCCTCTCACTAGTAATGCAGGGAGGGAGCTGTCTCAGACTTCACCATCCTCCCCCCCCCCCTCACCCACACACCATTCACTAGCTGGGACATGGGGAAGTCAGGAGTGAGGGTCAGGCAGCTCCCCCCTGTCTGTGAAGCCAGCCTCTCACTAGTAATGCAGGGAGGGAGCTGTCTCAGACTTCACCATCCTCCCCCCCCCCTCACCCACACACCATTCACTAGCTGGGACATGGGGGAAGTCAGGAGTGAGGGTCAGGCAGCTCCCCCCTGTCTGTGAAGCCAGCCTCTCACTAGTAATGCAGGGAGGGAGCTGTCTCAGACTTCACCATCCTCCCCCCCCCCCCTCACCCACACACCATTCACTAGCTGGGACATGGGGGAAGTCAGGAGTGAGGGTCAGGCAGCTCCCCCCTGTCTGCGAAGCCAGCCTCTCACTAGTAATGCAGGGAGGGAGCTGTCTCAGACTTCACCATCCTCCCCCCCCCCCCTCACCCACACACCATTCACTAGCTGGGACATGGGGGAAGTCAGGAGTGAGGGTCAGGCAGCTCCCCCCTGTCTGTGAAGCCAGCCTCTCACTAGTAATGCAGGGAGGGAGCTGTCTCAGACTTCACCATCCTCCCCCCCCCCCCCTCACCCACACACCATTCACTAGCTGGGACATGGGGGAAGTCAGGAGTGAGGGTCAGGCAGCTCCCCCCTGTCTGTGAAGCCAGCCGCTCACTAGTAATGCAGGGAGGGAGCTGTCTCAGACTTCACCATCCTCCCCCCCCCCCTCACCCACACACCATTCACTAGCTGGGACATGGGGGAAGTTAGGAGTGAGGGTCAGGCAGCTCCCCCCTGTCTGTGAAGCCAGCCTCTCACTAGTAATGCAGGGAGGGAGCTGTCTCAGACTGGTATCAGGGTTAGGGCACTGTGTGCAGGAAGATCACAACACTCCTGGTATTAATAGGGATAGGGCACTGTAAGAGATGACTGTAGTAGATTGAATAAAGATCTGATGTTTCTGCTCTCCTCACACCAAACAAAAACAACACACAAGCAGAGAAGCCCTTCTTACAAAGCTGAGCTAGTGAGTTAAGTAGGAGGAAAAGTAAACATACTGGTGCCAGTGTGGCTACTTAAAAAATACACTTACCAACAATCAATTACATATATTTGAACTGTGTACAGTTCCAGCCAGGACCACCTTTCTAAAATGCACAGTGATTGGCAAATTCAACATGCACTAGCATTTCAGGTGCCTGCTAACAAAAATAATAAACAAACAAGTTCTAGTCAGGTGAGTGCTGATCATTACATTACTTTTTTTGTCAAGCTTCCAACTGTTTCCATTTCACATCCCCCCAACCATATTGGTAACATCAATAGATAAGAGCACAGCCAGCCAATAGGAATACATACATACATATTCATTCCTAAGTGACCTTTACTGACCTGGGAAGTGTGAACACTTTGTTTCATTTTCTGTTGGTGTTCGTTAGTTTCCAGTTCCATTTCCCATCCCCCCAACCATCACCTCAGTGGTAACATCAATAGATAAGAGGGCAGCCAGCCAATAGGAACACATATTCATTCCTAACTGACCTTCAGTGACCTGGAAAGTGTTTATTTGTATCATTTTCAGTTAGTGCGCACTAAATCGAGTTAGTGCGCACTAACGGGGAGTTAGTGCGCACTAACTCGAGTTAGTGCGCACTAACACGATTTAACGATTTTTAACGATAAATCGTTAGAATTTCTATTGTATCGTGTTCTATAACGATTTAAGACGATATAAACATTATCGGACGATAATTTTAATCGTTGAAAAACGATTCACATCCCTACTGTGCACTATGCATGCTACGCCCATGAAGATATCCTGTTTTCCCTATTCAAAGGTTTTTTGTTTTTTTTGAGTTACCATGTTAATATAAAAAACAATGTTGATTTTGAGAAATCTTCTTCTATCATTAAAAGCAATCCATAAATTCCTTCTCCAATTAAAATAATTGTGTAAATAGATTGGTGGAAAGTTTGTATGGTAAAATGAACCTAATTCCCAGTGCTTGTTGGCTTGTTCATTAAAAGCTCCATTGTCTTTATACTAAAGCATACCTTCTGCTTCCCATCTTCTTTCTGAAAAAAGGTGGTATTTTTTGGTTCTGGAGGGTTTTTGTTTGATTTTTTTTTCTCTTTCATTGGGGTCTTAACAAAGATGGTTATTAAACACAAGCATAAAATTTACTGAGTGCCTGAGTTGATAGTAGCGAAGGGGGAGATCTGTGTTTGTACTGTGAGATCAGCAAGTGTTTTTGTTGCTCAGGAAGCTTTTTTTTTTCTTCTAATACTCTTGTTTGAATCTTAGAAGGATAAATGGTCCCAACAGTGACAAGACAAGGGCAGGTCCAACTAGCGCCATGTAATGTCTTGCTTGACTGTGGACCGATAATAGCTAGGGCAGCCGGTGCTCAGATGACCAGAAATTCTCAGGATGCTATTGGAAAGCACAAATGCACATTTTTTCCACCCCCAGAAAAAGTCAAAAACACTAATGGACCTGAACCATAACTCTTTCAGTATTGTGGGCATGGGTCTGATAAAATGTCTGTTTCAACTAGGGAAGCTCAAGATATTTCTGTTGTCATTAAATGCAATAAATAAGGAAAATGTTTATTTTACTGTATATCTGTAATCCATTGGTGACAATTGCTTTCATTTTTTTTCCTTTCCTGGTCTTTCTGTTTTTTAGAAACTTTGGTTGCACTTGCAGCCAGCCTGAGTCTCACGTTATGACAGTGTTACAGATTCTTATCCGCTGGTGCGACATTGAGTGGGGATTTCATTTAATGCTGTATATTTCTTGTTGCCACCCATGAAGGTTTCTGCAAGACCCAGAATACCAGCTTTAGTACATTAAAGGGATAACTTTCAAAGAGTTACTAGGAGTTTATGTTCATAAAATAGGGTTGTTTACATATAAGTGATTTTTATGTGCGTCAAGTGAATTTTTAAAACCAATATGTGCTTACTGCCAATGTCTTATACAAATGTATGCTCATAAAATTAGGGCATTTCGAGGGTGGAGTATGGAGGTATGTGCACATTTACGTAGTTTAGACTGTAAGTGGACTATGTGTACCTGTCATCAAACATACATGCATGCTTTTACAGCTGCTATTTAAATCTTACTTTTCTTTTGAGACCTAGTAGTTGGTTTGGCGGTTAGTGCTGGTGATTGTTGCAAAGTATTTGTTGATGATCACTGTGTTTGTAATTATCTGTTTGCCTGCTCTTTCATTTATTTCTTCTGTTTGTCAGTTGTTTGTGTGCCCTGTCTATATGTCAGTTGTCTGCCTTCTCTGTTTGTGAATTTGTATGCCTGCTGTTAGGATGGAGGGTCTGGGTGAGCTGGTGGAAGGTCTGGATGAACTGGTGAAGAATAATAGTGCCGCTATGAGTGCTGTTAATGTTTAGATTTTGTGTAAGCTGCGCCAGTGGAGGGAATAGCAACTGAGTAAGAGGAAGAGGTACCTCATGGAGAGGATATATGAGTCTATGACCCAGTTTTTGGACTTGCCAGAGAAGCAAGTGATATGCAGGTTTAGGTTCAATAAGGAAACCATTCTATACCTGTTCCAACAGTAGGAGGCATATCTGTGGCCTTCCATAAAGAGAGGTCACACATTGGCAGTGCACCTCATCATCACTTCAGCCATGGCTTTTTTTTTCACCAGCAGCAGCTTCCAGACAACTCTGGGGGTCACAGTAGGAATAAGACAGACAATCACCTTGCATGTATTATACAGTTTGAGTGCTCTTCTCAAGTGAACAAATCAATATATTTAATTTCCTCAAGATATATAGCATGAACAGTAAACAATGACAGAATTTTATGACATTGCTCAATTTCTATCAGCTACAAGACAATTGATTGCACACACATTGCATTCAGGCTACCAAACTGAGTGAGGCCAGCTTCTGCAACTGCAACGGCTTTCACTTCCTCAACAATGACACAGAACTCATAACTGATGTTTACCTATGTTTCTTCTACTTGCCTTTTAAATTCTTGTGATACAGTGGTGTTGAAGGCCTTACTAGGTGATCTTAGGGAGGGAAGAGGAATAGCCTAGTGGTTAGAGCAGTGGGCTATGAACCAGGAGACCACAGTTTGAGTCTCACTGTTGCTCTGTGTGACCTTGGGCAAGTCACTTTACCCTCCATTACCTCAGATGTAAACTGATGTGATATCTCAGTATATAAAAATTAATAAATAAATTAGTGGTCCCCTTTCAATCTGTTCTGAATGTGCCCTTCCTAGAGAGCTATTTTCCACTCACCTAAAATGGAAAGCTATCTACCCAAATGCTAAAAAAGCACCATCTTGATTACACTGATCTTGCACTCTATCATCCAATATCAATTATCCCATTTGTAACCAAAGTGATTGAGTTGGTTATCCAAAAAGAGCTCCAGGCGTTCCTAGATGAGCACAATATTGTAAAGGGTAGAACAAAATTACCAAAAACCTCATTCAACAGGATTCTTAGCTAAACTTCAAGGCCCATATCAACAAAACAACCAAAGACTGCTTCTATAAACTCCAGGTTCTGAAGAGGATAAGACCTCTTTTCCATGCCCAAGACTTCAGAACGATCATCCAAGCAGTCATTTTTGCAAAATTAGACTACTGCAATTCCCTATTGCTAGGTCTGCCCTCTTCCTACTCCAAACCACTACAGATGGTTCAAAATTCAGCAGCTCGATTACTAACAGGCGCAAGAAAGAGAGACCACATATCCCCCATTCTGAAAGAGTTACATTGGCTACCCGTCCACTTCCGTATCATGTACAAAGCCATTTGTGTCATCTTCAAAACTATTCATCAACGCATCTCCCTCGATCTACAAATCCCCCTCCAAGTATACAACTCGACAAGACCTACCAGAAATGTCTACCGAGGCGCCCTCAAAGTTCCCCCTGCGAAAATGACCAAACACATCACTCTAAGAGATCGTGCCACCTCCACTGCTGGCCCTTCTCTGTGGAATTCCATTCCCACAGATCTCAGACTGGAACCTTGCCTCTTAACTTTCAGGAAAGGACTTAAGACTTGGTTATTCAAGCAAGCTTTCCCAGACACAATCTAATATCACGTCATAGATACAAACCAAGGACTTCAAATATTCAGCCATTAATCATGCCATTTTTACATAGCATTTAATTTATTTGTATACCGTTCAACCGTTTATTCTTTCCTATCTCTTCCTTCTTATCCAGTTCTGCTACCCTTGTTATTTGTAACTGCTCCTTCGATCACCACAGTTCTAGTTGATGTATTTAATGCACTCCCGTTTCATGTAAACCAGCAAGATATGTGCTCATGATTGCCGGTATATAAAAACCTTAAATAAATAAATAAATAAATAAATAAAATAAATAAGATATGGTTACAATATCACTTAAACTGTACCACAAGAATTATGATATAATCTCCAATGGAATATTTTCCCTATATTCTATCCTTCCCTTTTTCCTCTTCCAAAACCTATTCCCCACAGGAATATGGAGTTCACATCCCTACTTTACTCATCTTTACTCCTCTGAACCAACTTTTAGCAGGAACGTATGACCTACATCCCTAAAGTACAACTCACTCCTTCACCTGATTCAGAAGTAGGACATAGGGCTCACATCCATAAATTATTCTTCAGGGTCACTAAGACACCCCACTCATCTTACACTCCTTTCCCCTCTGCTGTTCATTCCATGGAGCTCCTCTAAAAGAGGTACTTCTACTCCATGGACTATATGTATCTCTCTCAGCAAGTCCTGTGTCCATCTCGCCAGCAGTGCTTAGGATTTCCCCAGTTATCTCCACACACTGGTCCTCTTTGGGGGCATTCCTCCTTGAGGAAAACCCCTTCTTCTCTACTTTCTCTTGATCCCTGATCATTTCCTCTAGAGGAGGAAACACCATTTACTCAGGCCTTTGACCTATCCCCTTGAGGGGAAGAGCCCTTGCAGGGTCCACTCCACATAGAGCCTGGAGGCAGGCTCCCTCCAGCATCCTATAACAGTCTCCAACTGACTACCAACTGGAGCCAAGTTATATATTAATTTTTACCCCTCCTACTCTAGGATCATCTTTCAGCTCTCTTAAAGCAATATCCACTCTAGAACTCCTTGGGAACCTTCATCTGACCATTCTTGCTAGAACACAATAAAACTAAACCCCAACCTACACCTGAAGCCATCCAGTGGTGCTTCAGTAGTACTGTAAGCCCAATATCAATTTTCTCTGCTACAGCTCAACATCTGGTCTCCCCCTCCTAAAATTCTCTGAGATACCAGCTAGTGGGTAAGGACATAATTTAGTGATCCTATCACATCTTTATGCAAACCTCTAACAGGTCTAGGCCTGTACTATAGTCTGTATACATATAATCAGAGTTCACACTGGCCTCTGAGTGGGCAACATGCTCATCAGGAGTTAACTGGGGAGGGCTTGGAGAGGTAGCCACCAGACTGAAAATATCTTGCAGTGGTGTTCCTGAGGGCACAGGAGGAAGAAAAGGAGCAGAAGGAGGATGATGAAGGGACCCGTGATCTTGTCTTGATAGCATCCACTTCTGGATATACTCCAAAACATCTCCAATTCTGTGTAGGTCTCCCTGAACATCCCCTAGGAAATCTGACATCCATTCATTCTGACTCATGAGCCTTTCTTCGCAGGGATTGAAAAATATGTTTGCAGCTGCTACAGGATGCTGCACTGGTTCTTCAGCAGAGGCATGGATAATATTCTCTTTTGGCCATCTAGAAACAGCTGAGGAGACCATAAAGCATAAAACATCACCAAGCAGCATCCTCAGGCATCATCTTCAGGCATCATCCTCAGGCATCATCTTCTCCTTCTGGTCCTTCTCATCCATCTGCTTCTTTGCTGGCTCTCCTTATCCTGGACCTCCATTATGATCATCTTATTCCATACCTCTTGCCTGCTTCAGAGATGAAATCTCAGCTCTTTACCTAGACCTATACAATGAGTAAATTGGGACATGTGATCTGCTTATCTATCCTCCTTTTCATTTGTTTGTCTTTAATAAAGTTGTCAAATTGCTATCACCCAAAGGACTCTTCCTGACTCTATTTCAAGGGGGTAGATCCAGGAAGACTGGTGTGTTTTCTCTTGTGTCTTGCAGTGCCTGTTTGAAAGAGACCATTTGAGAGATGGGAGATCTGCTACCCACAGAGGAGATTTGAATGGCCATGCTGGCTTAGACTCTATGCATGACTTTCAGGGATTACATACTGATATGTAGTGTGGTAGTGTGAGGATACCCCCAAATTTGTGTCTCTTTCCTCACTAGTAATACAGAATATTTTGGGTGGGGAAGACCCAGGAATTTCCATTGTCTGAAGTATTACAGAAAATGGTTGAATGTCTGAAACTGCACTATTTCAGTGTCCACTGGATGGCACTTGGTGTGATACTGGATTACTGGGTTGTGTTTATTGGTGTGTGTGTGCATAGGCACCTGAGTTTGAGTGTTTTGGGTGATCTTGACCCTTAAATATATGGGAAGTTTTGATTAGTTGAGAGGTGAACTGGAAAGGTATAAATCTTGGGTCAAATTGGTGGGAGTGGCCCTTTCTAGGTTGGAGTTGGGGAAGAGATGGAACTCTAGCATGCAGTTATCCTGGAGTAGCCAACCCATAGGCTGGTGGGGCCCAGGGATCCCTCCAGTATGGACTGGGACCTGCAGAGGCTTTTCCCTTCAAGGCCCAGGAGTGGAGAGCTTTTGATTTCTCCCCTTGATGAACTGGATGGGAAGAGGATTGGAAGGAGAGGCAATTCCTTCCCTGAAAGAGAACAATCTTGGACAAGGACATGAAGGGGTATCTAGAGATGGGCGGAACACCATGAAAAACTGGAGTGTAGAAGAGGTCAGGGAATCCTATGCATTGTTCCAGTGTGAGGTGTAGGATGAAGGAAGAGAGGTTCCTGAGGTTATAAGTAGCCATTGGGGTTGGATGTTAGCATAAGAACATAAGAAATTGCCATACTGGGTCAGACCAAGGGTCCATCAAGCCCAGCATCCTATTTCCAACAGTGGCTAATCCAGGCTACAAGTACTGGCAAGTACCAAAACACTAAGTAGATCCCATGCTACTGATGCTTGTAATAGCAGTGGTTATTCGCTAAGATAACTTGATTAATAGCAGTTAATGGACTTCACCTCCAAGAACTTATCCAAACCTTTTTTAACAGCTACAATAACTGCACTAACCACATCCTCTGGCAACAAATTCCAGAGCTTAATTGTGCATTGAGTGAAAAAGAATTTTATCCGTTTAGTCTTAAATGTGCTACTTGCTAACTTCATGGAGTGCCCCCTAGACCTTCTATTATCCGAAAGAGTAAATAACCGATATACATTTACCCATTCTCTCATGATTTTAAAGACTTCTATCATATCCTCCCTCAGCCGTCTCTTCTCCAAGTTGAATAGCCGTAACCTCTTTAGCCTTTCATCATAGGGGAGATGTTCCATTTTAGTTATCATATTAGTCGCCCTTCTATGTACCATCTCCATCTCAGCTATATCTTTTTTGAGATGCGGCGACCAGAATTAAACACAGTACTCAAGGTGCAATCTCACCATGGAGAGATACAGATGCATTATGACATTTTCTGTTTTATTCACCTTCCTAATAATTCCTAACATTGTTTGCTTTTTTTTTTTTTTTACTGCTGCAGCACACTGAGCCAAGGATTTCAATATATTATCTACTATGATGCAGAGATCTTTTTCCTGGGTGGTAGCTTCTAATATGGAACCTAACATCGTGTAACTACAGCATGGATTATTTTTCCCTATGTGCATCACCTGGAATTTGTACACATTAAATTTCATCTGCCATTTTGATGCCCAATTTTCCAGTCTCACAAGGTCTTCCTGCAATGTATCACAATCTGCTTGTGATTTAACTACTCTGAACAATTTTGTGTCATCTGCAAATTTGATTATTTCACTCGTCGTATTTCTTTCCAGATCATTTTATAAATATATTGAAAAGTAAGGGTCCCAATACAGATCCCTGAGGCACTCCACTGTCCACTCCCTTCCACTGAGAAAATTGTCCATTTAATCCTACTCTCTGTTTCCTGTCTTTTAGCCAGTTTGCAATCCACGAAAGGACATCGCCACCTAGCCCATGACTTTTTACTTTTCCTAGAAGCCTCTCATGAGGAACTTTGTCAAACGCCTTCTGAAAATCCAAGTATACTATATCTACCGGTTCACCTTTATCCACATGTTTATTAACTCCTTCAAAAAAGTGAAGTTTGTCAATCTGGCCTACTACATCTTCCAGGTTCACAGTGATTTGGTTCTGTTCATATGAATCATCACCCTTGAAAACCATCTCTGGAACCGGTATCCCTCCAACATCCTCATTAGTAAACACAGATGCAAAGAATTCATTTAGTCTTTTTGCATTGGCCTTATCTTCCATAAGAGCCCCTTTATCCCCTTGGTCATCAAATAGTCCAAAAGATTCCCTCACAGGTTTCTTGCTTCGGATATATTTTTTTAAAGTTTTTATTATGAGTTTTTGCCTCTACGGCCAACTTCATTTCAAATTCTCTCTTAGCCTGCCTTAGCAATGTTTTACACTTAACAATGCTTATACTTTTTTCTATTTTCTTCAGAAGGATCTTTCTTTCAGTTTTCAAAGGATTTTTTTTGGTTAAAATAGCCTCTTTCACCTTGCCTTTTAACCATGCTGGTAATCATTTTGCCTTCCTCCCACCTTTCTTCATGCATGGAATACATCTGGACTACACTTCTAAGACTGGTGTTGTGCATTCTGTGTCCCAGAAGTTGTACAGAGGATCAGAGTAAATATTGGAGGACTGAAAAGATCTTTTTTCTGTTCAAGTGTGACTGGAAATATGGTACTTTAACCTTTGGAGTACCAGATAGTTTTATTATTGTGTATGTGTTACTCTGGCTTTATATTCCAACCGAAGTCCACTCCCTCTGTGATATCACCCAATGTCGTCAAGGACTGGATAAAGGGAGAGGCCTGTTGGAGCATTGAATTTCCATGTTTCAAGCACACTGCTCCTATCTGCCTGACTGACAACTGTTGCTGCTGTCTTTCAAATGTCTTTCAGATGTGGGATTCTTTCTGCTGGCTTTCCTGATCTGCTGCTGGCCTGCCGGAATTCCTGCCTCCTGTGACATCACCCAACATTGTCCTGGACAAGATAAAGGGCAAGACCCATAAAATTCCCATATCTCAAGCTATACTGCTTCTATCTGCCTGACTGACAAATGTTGCTGCAGTCTTTCTGTGTCTCCCAGGTATGTGATTACTTTTTCTGCCAGCTTTCCTGATCCGCTGCTGGCCCACTGGATGTCCCGCCCCCAGAGACATCACTCAATGTTGTTGAGAACTGTAAAAAGGGTGAGGCCTGTAGGCAGGCCATCTGCTGGCGGGTCTTTGCCGAAGGCCCGGCAAAGGGCCTGTCGCTTTGTGGGTCTCTTCATGAAAACATGAGGGGGGACCTGGAAATTATTTTTTATTTTACTGCTTGGATCTGTATTTGCTGCTATCAACGGTTGAGGACATAGTGAGTTTTTTTTTCACTATTACCGTCAGATAGTGGAAGAATATTTACTGTTGTCATAGAGTCTAGTCAGATTCTTATTGGTCAAGGAAAACATGAGTTACTTGTAAATCCCTACCATATTTGGCATTTAAACAAATATATATCCTACGGTTGTTAACATAGGCAATCTGTTTAAAAACTCTAGAAGTCAACTGTATATGGCCTATATAAATGCACACTCTGCTCATAGGAAAAATATTGAAATTGTGAATTTTTAATACAGATTAATCTAGATGGTTTGTTTATATCTGAATCTTAGTACAAACCTACTGACATAGTATTAACAAATTATATCTGCCGGGTTATTTTCATCTAGGATTGCCTAGACAAGGCCAGAAGAGAGAAGGAGGGTTGCTAATACTATATAAATAATTCATCTCATTGCAGGAGCTAAAGTTTCAGCCAGCTGATGGCTTTGAAGGATTGCAAGCACAGCTATATTAATTACCATTGTATTTGGTTTTGTATGCTCCCAGGTCAGAAGGCATCAGATCTAGAGTTAATGATTTCCATTTTTCTTCCTTACAACTTTTGTATGACAAGTTGATAATATCGGGAAATTTCAATATTCAGGATGCTAATAATAATTTATCATATGTTCAAACTTTTTCCTCCAACTAGTGGATTCCCTAACTGACAGGTCTTGCCATATTTTAGATCTAATATTCAGGACTACGTTTTCTCTGAATAATAGTTCAGTTTGTTTAGTTAATAATATATTTATCCCATCGTCTGATCACTGGGACTTATGTTTTTCAGTAAAGCTAGGATCTAAAATTACTATCTTTGCGCAGAGTATTAAAATTGTTAGGAAGCAATTTGATCCCAAGTTATTTTATCAGACCTGTATAAGAGAAGTGGACTCTTGTGCTGTGGCATTTATTTATTTATTTATTTTATTTAAGTTTTTTATATACCAACATTCAAGACAGTAGTCCCATCATGCTGGTTCACAAGAAACAGGGGTGCAGTTATAATAAAACTTTACAATTTGAACAATAGTGCAGAAAAGCAGTTACATATAACAAGGAAATCAATAACTTGGAGTGAGAAGGAAAATGGAGATCAGATAATTATATATAAGTATGAATAACATTGTATAAATAACATTGTAAGAGGTGGCTATTAACGCTAATACTAGCGAAGCGAGTTGATTGATGGGAGTTAAATAATGTTGGAGTTAGGAAAGGCCTGCGTGAACAGCCACGTCTTGAGTTTTTTCTTGAATGTTGAAATGCTGGGTTCCATTCTGAGATCCGGGGGAATGGAGTTCCATAAAGTTGGACCGGCTGTGGAGAATGCCCGATCTCTAAGCGTGATGTGTCTGGTAGTTTTGGCTGGAGGAACTTGAAGTGATCCTTTGTAAGCATCTCTTGTCGGTCTTGTTGAATGGTGTAATCGGAGGGGGATATGGAGATCGATTGGAGCTAATTGATGGATGTTTTTGAAAATGGTGAGAATGGCCTTGTAGATTATTCTGAAGTGGATGGGCAGCCAATGAAGGTCCATCAGGATAGGGGTTATGTGTTCTCTTCTCCTGGTGTTAGTGAGTATACGGGCGGAGGCATTTTGGACCATTTGCAATGGTTTGGTGTGTGATGAAGGGAGACCAAGCATGATGGTGTTACAATAGTCCAGCTTTGCGAAAATGATTGATTGTAGAATCGTTCTAAAGTCATGTGTGTGGAAGAGAGGTCGTATTCTTTTCAGCACTTGGAGCTTATAAAAGCAGTCTCTGGTGGTTTTGTTGATGTTAGCTTTCAGGTTTAGGTGATTGTCAATTAGAACTCCTAGGTCTCTCACTTGTGTAGTATTTGGTACGGTAGGATGAGAGTGTGTGAGGGAGCTGTTTTCTGGTGTGATGAGTAGAAGTTCAGTTTTTGATGAATTTAGTATCAGGTTGAGACTTGTGAGAAGCTGTTTGATATTTTGGAGGCAGGTTTCCCAGTGAGACAGTGTTTTTGCGAGCGACTCTTCGATGGGGATCAGGACCTGGATATCGTCAGCGTAGAGGAAGTGTTTGAGATTGAGG
Source organism: Rhinatrema bivittatum (assembly GCF_901001135.1). NCBI lineage: Eukaryota > Metazoa > Chordata > Amphibia > Gymnophiona > Rhinatrematidae > Rhinatrema > Rhinatrema bivittatum. Next base: position 255,647,185 of record NC_042615.1, on the reverse strand, counting down.
TCAGTGAGAAGTTTACATAAGGGTAACAGATAAATGTTAAACAAGGTAGGAGACAGGGATGAGCCCTGAGGGACTCCTACTGACGCGGGGTGAAGAGAGGATTCTTTATTATGAATCTTAACCTTATATCCTCTGTTGCTGAGGAAGGCATGGTTGGCACAGTCTAATAGGTGAACCTACTAGGCTCATGCTGACAGCTGCAGACATGCCCTGGGCTGGGACAAAACTGGAACTTCACCTGCAGCAGCCTCATTCCCCACAGGCTGAGCCCTTGGGTTCAAGGGATTGGCAGGGCTTAAGCGATGGTCCCGCAGGACAAAGATGAAGAGAGAATCTGGGGCCAAGCTGAGGTCAGGGCAGGCAGCTATCACGCATTCACTGGGTACAGGCCAAGGGTCGGGGAAGGCAGCAAGAAGAGCATAGTCCAGTTCTAGAGCAAGGGGGTTAGTGGCAGGTGGCAGGCAAGAGAGTGATCAGTATCCTGGGTGTACATCCCAGGATTCTGAAAGAAGTAAAAAAAATGAAATTTCAGACCTATTACAAGTAATTTGTAACCTATCATTACTGGAAGGTGGCCAATATAACTCCGATATTTAAAAAGGGCTCCAGAGGTGATCCGGGAAACTACAAGGTGATGAATATAGGTAAAAATAACCCATGCTGTGCTTAGGTTCCATTTTAGTAGTTACCACCCAGGGTGTCAAAGTTCATATTCCATTGAAATTGTCAGCTCAGTGTGTTATGGCGGTCAAAAAAGCAAACAGAATGTTATGAATTATTAGGATGGGAATGGCAAATAAAATGGATGACATAATGCTTCTGTATTGCTCGATACAGTGTGCAATTCTGGTCGCCACATCTCAAAAGACATCTAGTTGTACTGGAGAAAGTACAGAGAAGGGCAGCCAAAATAATAAAGGGAATGAAACAGCTCCCCTATGAGGAAAGACTAAAGAGTTTAGGGCTCTTCAGCTTGAAGAAAAGATGGCTGTGGGGGGATATGATAGAGGTCTATAAAATCTTGAAATGACTTGGGGAATGGCCACTGCTATTGATTGCATCGGTTGCATGGGATCTTCTTAGTGTTTGGGTAATTGCCAGATTCTTGTGGCCTGGTTTGGCCTCTGTTGGAAACAGGATGCTGGGCTTGATGGACCCTTGGTCTGACCCAGCATGGCAATTTCTTATGTTCTTATGTTCTTATGACTTGAATGGGTAAATGTGAAACGGTTATTTACTCTTTCAATAATATAAGGACTAGGGGCACACCATGAAGTTAGCAAGTAGCACATTTAAAAAAATCAGAGAAAATTATTTCACTCAATGCACAATTAAGCTCTGGAATTCATTGCCAGAGGATGTGGTTAAGGCAATTAGTGTAGCTGGGTTCAACAAGAGGAATAGCCACTGCTTATTACTGGGATTAATAGCATGGGATCTATTTAATGTATGGGTACTTGCCAGATATTTGTGACTTGGCTTGGCCACTGTCAGAGACAAGATACTGGGCTTGATGGACCCTTGGTCTGACCCAGTATGGCACATCTTATGTTTAGAGACCCTTCCAGAATCGAGCTGTGAATAGAAGTCCCTGGTCCAAGAGGATATGCGATGGGAGTCCATGGAAACAAAAGACATGTTGCACAAAGAGTGAGGGTAGTTCTGGAGTGGATGGCTGACCAGGAAGTGGTGTGAAGTAAGCCATTTTGTAGACGCAATCTATCATGACCCATATTGTAGTATAGCCATTTGAGAGGGGGAGGTCTGTGACTAAGTCTGGAAAGTTGGATCCAGGGTTCCTCGGGGCCTGGCAATGGCTGTAACAATCCCAGTAGGTCCTCACTGCCTCTGGGTGAAAAACAATGCAGAGACTTAGCTGGAGTTTCAACCCTACAGGCTGAGCCTTCGGGTACTGGGGGCTGGCAGGTCTTAGGTGAGTGTCTCTGGTGAAGACAAAGAGAGGTTCCCTAGTTAGGCTGTGGTCGAGGCAGGTGGCAGGCAAGGAGAGTTGAATCACAAGCTATGGTCAAGGCAGACGGCAGACAAGGATAGTCAGGTCACAGGCTATGGTGGGTTCCAGAAGACAGTACAAGGATAGCAAGGCAAGGCTGCAGACATGGAAGGCTGGACGAGGCTGAAGACAAGGGCAGGGCAAGGCTGAATACATGGAAGGCTGGATGAGGCTGAAGATAAAGAAGGCTGGTTGAGACTGAAGATGAGGGCAGGGCAAGGTTTAAGACATGAAAGGCTAGATGAGGCTAAAGACACAGAAGGCTGGACAAGACAGAAGATGAGGGCAGGGCAAGGTTGAAGACATGGAAGGCTGGATGAGGCTGAAGACATAGAAGGCTGGATGAGGCTGAAGTTAAGGGCAGGGCAAGGATGAAGACATGGAAGGCTGGATGAGGCTAAAGACACAGAAGGCTGGACAAGGCTGAAGATGAGGGCAGGGCAAGGTTGAAGACATGAAAGGCTAGATGAGGCTAAAGACACAGAAGGCTGGACGAGACTGAAGATGAGGGCAGGGCAAGGTTGAAGACATGGAAGGCTGGATGAGGCTGAAGACACAGAAGGCTGGATGAGGCTGAAGTTGAGGGCAGGGCAAGGTTGAAGACATGGAAGGCTGGATGAGGCTAAAGACACAGAAGGCTGGACAAGACTGAAGATGAGGGCAGGGCAAGGTTGAAGACATAGAAGGCTGGATAGGCTGAAGACACAGAAGGCTGGATGAGGCTGAAGATGAGGGCAGGGCAAGGCTGAAGACATGGAAGGCTGGATGAGGCTGAAGACACAGAAGGCTGGACAAGACTGAAGATGAGGGCAGGGCAAGGTTGAAAACATGGAAGGCTGGATGAGGCTGAAGACACAGAAGGCTAGACGAGACTGAAGATGAGGGCAGGGCAAGGTTGACGACATGGACTCCGATGCAGCAATTCACACTACCTAAGGGTAGTCCACCTATTGCTGAGGCAGTGAGGGAGCAGCAAAGGAGGCCCTTTATAGGGCTAGGTGTGTGATGTCATCCGAGGGCACCGCTGATCTTTTCCTGCCGTGGGCCCTTTAATTCTCGTGGGTTCTGCACGCTCACACCTAGAGGCACCCTCTTATTAGAATTCCAACCAATGATCCCTTTCATTGGTAACCCCCCCAAGAGAACGTACTATTTATTTATCTCTATGCAGTCAAATCTTAAAAACCTTGTCCTACTCTTAACATCTGGTCTTAACTCCAGCCTACATTAGGCTCCATAACTATTTTATTTTATGTTGTTATTCCCAGTTATTTTTATCCAAGTTCGATCATCCTGTTTTTTGTAAGACAACATTTTGTCATGGTTATTGTTTAGAATGTAAACCGACTTGATTAGTAATTCTGTTAGTGGAAAATCGGTATATAAAATGTTAAATAAATAAATAAATAGAGGCACATTGGAAAGAAGCAGGAGTGGCAGCGTCCGGCCGCACATAGAAACATAGAAACATAGAAATGACGGCAGAAGAAGACCAAACGGCCCATCCAGTCTGCCCAGCAAGCTTCACACATTTTTTCTCTCATACTTATCTGTTTCTCTTAGCTCTTGGTTCTATTTCCCTTCCACCCCCACCATTGAAATATCTAGCTTGATTAGTTAGGGGTAGTAGGGGTAGTAACCGCCGCAATAAGCAAGCTACACCCATGCTTATTTGTTTTACCCAGACTATGTTATACAGTCCTTATTGGTTGTTTTTCTTCTCCCCTGCTGTTGAAGCAGGGAGCTATGCTGGAAATGCGTGATGTATCAGTCTTCTCCCATGCCGTTGAAGCAGAGAGCCATGCTGGATATGCATCGAAAGTGAAGTATCAGACACATTTGGTTTGGGGTAGTAACCGCCGTAACAAGCCAGCTACTCCCCGCTTTGTGAGTGCGAACCCTTTTTTCTTCTCCCCTGCCGTTGAAGCAGAGAACTATGCTGTATATGCATTGAAGGTGAAGTATCAGGCTTATTTGGTTTGGGGTAGTAACCGCCGTAACAAGCCAGCTACTCCCCTCTTTGTGAGTGTAAATCCATTTTTCCACATTTCCTCTTGCTGTTGAAGCTTAGAGCGATGTTGGAGTCACAGTAAGCATGTGTATGTTTATTGAATAAGGGTATTGTCTCCAGGCAGTAGCTGTCATTCTGGCGAGTCACCCACTCTTCATTGGCGGCCTCTTGACTTTATGGATCCACAGTGTTTATCCCACACCAGCAGCATCCCACCACACTTCAAGGGGTCCTAGCAAGAGGTGAGTGAGCTGGCAAACATATCAGCTGTTGGAATGGGAAAGGAAGGAGAACACCCCATGCACCACCGGGGAGAAATAGCGAACAGATGAAACACACACAGCTGCACTCGGAAGGAGACTGCCTTCTTCCTGTTCAGCCCCTGCAGAGCTGAACCTTCCTTCTGTTCCAGTCCGTGTCGGTGAGTGTTCAACTGCTGCATTCTCATCCCCCTACCAGAATCTGCAGGCTAAGCTGAAAATTCAGTGCAGGTGGGGAATTCTTCTCATGCCTACTTTTTCTTATCAGAACAACCAACTCTCCAAATGCATAAGTACATCTAGATTTAGAATTTGTAGTAGACAGTTTCCAGATATCACCAGTTAGAGCTCAGCTCACCATTCCTCTTACTTGATACCCTGTTCCATAATAACATAAAACAACCCCCCTGCCAGAGTGACCATTTTCCATTTAATCCTCACCAAATGTATCCATTTTAATACAATTCAGTGCAGTTTTAAATGCTGTTTTTCTTCCCTCCCCCGTATATCTTGCCAGTTACTACCATTGTCAGCCAGACCTGCACATAGCGCATATTATCCAGCCTGCGCATTAAGCCATTTTATTTAGCAAATCTCATTTAACTCTGGAAAAAAAAAAAACACAAAAGGTCAGGGAATTGAAGCACAAATGAGACATTGTGAGGCACTGCTGCACATATTTGTTTAGTCAGATTCCCAGCGGTGAAAGCAAATAACCTAATGCGTGTTGGTGCCGCTGCTCCTACTGCTGCATGGGGGCCTGGAGGATTATATTCAAATATCCCTCCATCAGTAATGCTTCTCCTCTAGCATTCCCAATCACAGTCACTGGGGCTGATTCAGCTCACAGCAGTTTCCAATTATGTGGCACAGCCTGGGGAGCCTGACATTTCATCACACACATTAGACTTCAGGTGTCCAACATGTCCTGCGGTTCTCCTGAAAATGAAGTCTAATCCAAGGACCAGAATTAAAATAAGAAAGGACAAGGCCCAAGTTCTTTTCAAATAACATTCTTGGGTTAATAGGATCTAATTCTATTACCTTTGTTTAATGTTTTATTCAGTGGAAAATAAAGTCTCCGGATGAGATGTATGGCTTGTGTGGTAAATACACAGGACCCAGCTTAAAGGCTTGGAAAGACCATGAAAGAAACACACACTGTAAAGGCAGAAAAAATAAGCCTATAGATGAAGAACAGAAAAGCTTTACAAAGCTTATAGCTAATTAGAGCTTGTAAGAATAAGTCTTTCAAAGATTTTCTATTTAGGGAATTTCATTTACAAGCTGAATCAATACCATTGAAACAGAAGTTTAGGACTTTAGGCTATGGAAAATAAGAAGTTAAGCTACAAATGTACAAGATGATTCCATATCTTCTGGTAGTTACTGTACATAGTAACATAGTAAATAACGGCAGATGAAGACCAAAAATGATCCTTACAGTCTGCCCAGCAAGGTGCTTAGGGTTGTGACTACTGCTCCGTGCAGGTTACCCCCCTGTCAAAGAGTGGAGGAATAGGCTGAGAGCAAAGAAAACCAGGGTTCAGGTTTTGTTTCTCCCACTGATGCTGCTTCTGACTGTAGGGAAGTCACTTCACCTTCTATTGCCTCAAGAACAACTTAGACCGGGCAGAGAAATAACTACAGAGTCTGAAGTGTAACTCGCCTGGAGCTCGGGTTTGGAAAAGGCATGTAAGTACATCTAAAATCAAAATGCCTTCTGTTTAGGGGTGTAACTGCCATTCTGTGCATGTTACCCCTAAATGGAAAGGTTACCCCCAGTGATTCATTTCCATCCTCTTCAGCGACGGATTCCCGAGGAAGACCGGCCCTGGGGATTCGCCACCCAGGCCGGCCCAGGACACATCACGTGGTCTGCCGAGCGCGGCTCCATCACGGCCGCGCACAGCAGACCACGTGACTGGAGCGACCGGCCCACAGGGGGATGCCCGATCCCCCGATAGGCCAATCCGCCCCTGATCCTTTTGCATCTAGGGATCCTCTGCTCATTCCATGCCTTCTTCAGTCTTATGACTGGTTTTGTTTTCTTCACGTCCTCCAAAAGGGCATTCCAGGCCTCTACGATCTTTTCCGTGAAAAATGTTTTCCTGGCATTGTTACTGAGCCCACCCTCTTAGAGTTTCATATCATGACAGCTTCCTTTCCACTGGAAAAGATTTGTTTCTTGTGCAGTATTAAAGCATTTCATGTTTTAAAAAACCTGAATTATATATTTGATCGTTTCTCCTCTCCTCCCTTCTAGGGCAGTGGTTCTCAACCTTTTTCCTGTCGTGACACACCTGCTAGACAGTGCTCACGTGTGTGACACGCTGCTCACTGTAATCCACAGTGGAACTGGAAAAATGCCTTGGTATTACTTTTATTGTTAAGAATGACACAAGGGAAAGATGAATGCTCTCTATATGAATAGAAAACATATAATTTTTGTACAAATTCTATTCTCTGTCTCCCATGGGGCCACCAAATATTTTTCCTCTGCTGTCACTTTTGGATCCAGCAGGGGAAGATAGAATCAGTTATCACTGTCCTGGAAGAGAAAGAGAATTCTATACTAAAAAAAAACCCCCCAAGGACTCACAAAAATACCATATGGGAAAAGAGTATCAGATTATATCATTGCTCTACCAGTGTAATCCACAGGCTCTTGCTCGCAATGGGCTACAACCAGTATCATACAACCGAGCACTTAATTCACCTCATATACCTTTGTACCAAACTACTAAACCCTGAAAGATTTTTTTATAAACAATATTTTTCTATATATTCTCTATATTTTATTGTATTGTATTGTGTTGCTATCTAATAATTTTATCAAACACTACAATTTACTTAGCTTTTCATTAATGGTTATCCTCTCACGTGCCAACTCAAAAATAGAAGTGCTCAACCACTCAGAAAGAAACACTCTCCCGACATTGCCAATGTTTCAGCACCTCCGTGCCTGCTTCAGGGGAACTTTAACAATCTTTCAACCTAGCTCTGAATGTTTCTGCAATAGTAATACAATAAAATATAGAGAATATATAGAAAAAGATTTTTTATAAAATATAAAAAAAATAATCTTTCGGGGTTTTTAGTTTGATACTGGGAAAAGGTATATGAGGTGAATTAAGTGCTCAGTTGTATGATACTGGTTGTAGCCCATTGCGGGCAAGCCCCTGTGGATTACACTGGTAGAGCATGATATAATCTGATACTCTTCTCCCATATGGTATTTTTGTGAGCCCTTGGGGTTTTTTTGTTTTTTTTTAGTATAGAGTTAATATTTACAGGACTTGCTTGCTCAGTTCTTTTAGGTTTAATTTAGAGAAAGAGAATTGCCATTTCTCTCTGGACTCTGGCAGGGATGAACGAGCTGTGCCCTGCTGGGCCCCATGAGGGAAGAAATTTGCCTTGCAGGGCTGATGCAAGGGTAGTAGGTGCCTTAGGTGAGCCGTACAGCCTTGCGCACACCTCCCTGCACCCACAATTGAAGATTATTCATTAATAATAGATTTTAATTGAAAAATGATATTAGAAACATGGTGAGGTTAAACAAATATCACTTACAACATGTATGTTATATTTACATGCACTGCTGTGGTGCCAACCAGAGAAGCCTGCAATAAAGTTAAAAAAAGACACTTGAAGCTCACGTGTTCAGTATGGGCTTAGCCTTAGCCCTCAGAAAGCTACGACTAAAAGAATTATAACAACAATACAGGAAACCTCCATACCAAAACAATAGTACTGCCAGCATGCAAACAGTAACAACCCTACCTATGAAAAGGCAGCAGTGCTAATTTTACACATTTTATTATGAAAGTAGAACAAGCCAGGCTGCCATAGATCCCTACATAAAAACTACACACTGGCAGAATACCTTACCTCGGTCATACATGCAGAATACAAATAGACCCTCATCAAATACAGAATAAAAAGAGCATAAGTATAAACAGAAATGTGCAGACAAAAACTGAACTGGAAACCATAAGCTAGACTCTGTATGCAGTACAACAATGGAAAAATAGAATTATCATTCCTCAGAAAAAAAATCAAACAATAAAATCAAGAAATTATAAAATCAATAGTAACAAAATCATACAAATTAAAAAAACATATTTCATAAACAGGCAACAATTAAAAACTTGCAAAAATGTTCCAAACATCAATAAAATATTTCAAAACAGACACAAACATCCAGTAATTAAAAATAATGATAACCCTCCCCCCTGTTGTCCATACCTGTAAACTTTTGATTTCCAGGTGTCCTAAGATTGTTGTAGATTAGCAGACAGAGAGGGAAGTTGTTGCACACAAATTCTTTCCTCTCACTCTCATATATCCATATACACTCTCCATCACTCTCACATGCTCAGTCTCACACACCCACACAGGCTGTCTCTCGCTTTCACATGCTCAGTCTCTGACATACACAGTCTCACACACACACACACACACACACACAGACACAGGCTGCTTCTCACTCTCACATGCTCAGTTTCACACACAGATGCAGGCTAACTCTCACTCTCATATGCTCAGTCTCACACAGACTGTCTCATTCTCACATGCTTAGTCTCATATATACATACAAGCTGTCTCATTCTCACATGCTCATACAGGTACAGATAGGCTGTCTCTCATTCTCACATGCTCAGTCTCACACACAGGCTGTTTCTCACTCTCAAATGTGAGTCTTTCTCAGAAACACACACGTTTTCACTCTCACATACTCAGTCTCACTCAGACACACACATGCACATTGTTTCGTTTTCACATGCTCAGCCTCATTCAGATACAAAAACACAGGCTTTCTCACTCACATGCTCAGTTTCATACAGTTACTCTCACCTGTAGACTGTCTCTCACATGCACAGTCTCACACATACACAGCAGGTTGTCTCTCATTCTCACACGCTCGGTCTCACACAGACACACACACACAAACTGTCTCTCACTCACATGTTCAGTTTCATACAAATATACATGCAGGCTGTCTCTCAATCACATACTCAGTTTCATACAAATACATTCACACGCAGGCTATTTTTCATATGCACATGCTCAGCCTCACACAGACACACACTTGTAGGCCTTCTGTCATTTTCATGTTTGGTCTTATTCACACACACACACACACACACACACTCACACACACACACACACACACACACACACACACACACACACACAGACTCTCTCCCTCTTCCTGAAAGCCCAAGTGGGCAGAAACAACCTCAGCCTGTCCTCCTGCAGTCAATGGGACTCTTCATTTTTCTTGGGGCCATCAGAGCTGATGCTGATCCTCTAAGAAAATCTTACCTGCACTGCTTCTGCTCTTCAATCAGTCCTGATGCAAGAGCTCATGCTGCTCCTCTTTCTCTGATTTAGCAATGTTGCCTCTCTTTCCCATGTGGGCCCACTCCACTTCCTTTTCCTGGCTGAACTGATAAGGAGAAGCCATTCCCCTCCCCCTGCGGTGTTCTGTAGGTGAGGTAAATGCTGCTATTGGCTCAATTGCCAGGATTCCACCTGGGCTTGAAAATGGTGACAGCCTGGGTGGAGAAGGAGATCTGCAGGAGTGGGAGGGGAGGGGAGATTAGCCACGCCAGTGGGGGACCAGGGAGCAGTGTATTCTGCCCATGGAGGTTGCGATACAGTGGTGTGTCGCGACACATCAGTTGAGAATCACTATTCTAAGTATACATATTTAGGTCCTCAACTTTCACTGTCTTTGGGGGTCAACCTGCACCATTTTGGTTGCCCTTCTCTGGACCACTTCTGTTGTTTATCTAACCTTTTTGAGATATGTCCTGCAGAAGTGACACTAAAGGGTAGATTTTAAAAGGGCCACGTATGCGCCCATGAATGCATATATCTTGCCACGCACAAAAATATGTGTGTAGGTTATAAAATGCTCTTCACATATCTTATGCATGCTACAGCTCTTGTTGAGTGAGAGAGAGAGAAAAAAATCTCTTTATAGAGCTCAGTGTTATACTCTCTATATGGACCCCTGTAAGGGGGCACTTTGAATCAGGGTGAGTTTTCGGGAGGTGGGTTGGGGTTAGGGGGGTGTTGTTCCAGACAGATTCAGAGGTATCCATTGTAAAATTGACATCATTAAAGAATTTTTGACCTTATAAGTGATGGATACCTCTGAATCTGTCTGGAACAACACCCCCCTAACCCCAACCCACCTCCCGAAAACTCACCCTGATTCAAAGTGCCCCCTTACAGGGGTCCATATAGAGAGTATAACACTGAGCTCTATAAAGAGATTTTCTCCCTCTCTCTAGGACTCCTGCACCTAACAGAGAGCAGTGACAAGCTGAGGAAAATTTGGAGTTACATGTGTCAGCACTGGGAACACCTCTATTCTGCCTACTTTCCTGGCTATTTAAAATGTGCATAGCTCCCACAGAGCCCACATATGTGGCTGTTTTTGCACACATAAGGCTTTTAAAATCTATCTTTAAATGAGGCCACATCAACAACCTCTACAGGGCACTATCACTTCTTTCTTCTTGCTGATTATGCCTCTCTCTATGCAGCCTAATATCCATCTGGTTCTAGCCACAGCCTTGCTACTCTGCTTTGCTACCTTGACATCATTAGACACTAACACCCTAAGGTCTCTCTCCTAATCCATACAGGGATGAATTTAGGATTTTGCTGCCCCAAGGCACTTTTGGTGCTTTCACCAACCCTGCATCCTGCAAGGATCTGTTACAGGGTAGCAGAGGGCTGTTATCTGCTGGATAAGATTCAGCAGAACTGGAAAGCAGAAAATCTTAGCCAGCCTGCTGCCCCTAAATGTTTTCTACCCTAAGCACACGCATAATGGGTGCCTATTGACAAATCCAGGGCTGAATCCATATATATCATTCTCTTACCCCTACCACTGCAAACAGTTCCTTTGCTTTTCTGCAGCCCAAGTGCATGACTTTGCACTTTTTGGAACACATTTTTAAGTGGCAAGCATTTGACCGCCACCTCGAGTTTTTGTAGACCACTTCTCATTCGATCTACTCTCTCAGGGTATCCACTCTATTGCAGATTCTTGTGTCATCTGCTAAAAGACAAACCTTTCCTTCTAATCCATCCACAATATCACTCACAAAGATATTGAACAGAACTAATTCCAGAAACAATTCCTCAGGTAGTCTACTCATCACCTTTTTCTCTTCGCGGTGGTTTCCATTTACCACTACTTTCAGTCTCCTGTCAACCAATTTCCAATCCAGTCCACTGCCTTGGGAGCTATCCTCAGGCTACTCAGTTTATTCATGAGCTTTCTGAGGGACTATATAAAATGTTTTACTGAAATCCAAATAAAGCACATCTAGCACACATCTTTGATCTAATGGAAGGTACACAATATCTGAAAGACTTTAGATACTGTAGATTTAAGTTCTAAGAAATCCAATATGCTCCGATAATACAATGGACAGACTTGATATAGATGTTAGGAATATGTGCAGAAAAAAGTTTAGGTTTGGATCATTCATTTGGTATTTTTGGCTTGGTGATTCATTTCATTTGGGTCGGGATCAAAACAATTATTCATTTATTTGTGTCCTTCAGTCATTCATTGGGTCAGTGGGAGTAGCAATGAATCCTGTTTTGGGCTGTAAAATGTGGTTTTCTAAACAAATTTAATGAAACTTGCAGGCAGGCATCAGCAGCAGAGAGAAGACCACTCCAAGACAACAAGAATGGCATGAATAGCCCAAGGCAATGTGAAAGGGGCAAATCAGCACCAAAAGTGGCATGAAGAAGACCCAAAGGTGCCAAAAAAGGGTCAAAGGGCACCATGAATATTGGCATGAAGACCCCAGAACACTGTGAGAGGGAAAAAACATCACATACTATTATGTCTTGGTATGGATGTGAACCCTAGGCCGAGGTGAGAGATGTCTCCGCTCACAGGGAAGAGCCCTGTGGGCCTCACCACCAGTAGGTGTGGTCTCAGTAGCTAGGACACAGCTGTAAAATAGACTTTATTAGGGAGAGAGAGAGTGCATAACCCGTATAGCGGGGGATACTGGAACAGAACCCGTCGAGCGGGTAATGCAGTCAAAGTCCAGTTCTTGAGCTGAGGGTATTCCCAGGGTGAGACCTCAGACGTGATGATCCGGTAGTGGCCTGCAGAGCGGGGTATGCCAGACAGTCTTTCTCAGTAGGGTAGCAAATACCTCAGGTGTGCAGATCTGAGAGTGGCCCGCAGCGCAGAATACGCCAAAGATGACTGTACGGTGATGATGGTGTTGAGGTAGTCTGAGGTCCTGGAGCTCAGAAGGTACTTGAGGATGAAGAAACAATATCCTGCAGCACAGGATAAGGTGTAGCGAATCCTGCTGGTGGAGATGTGGTAGTGGCCCAAGGCACGGGGTACACCGCAGGGAATTCCGGCAAGGCCTGGCAGAGATGAGCGAAGTGGTACTAATGAGGAATGGTTCTCAGAGATCAAGGCAGGAAGATCTTCCAAGGAGCAGATAGACTAGGAACGCGAAGTGCCCCCGAGGAGCGGGTACTCAGAGCGTTCACACACTGAGACAGGAACAGGAACCGGAAGTCCAAGGAGAAGCGGATTCAGCAACAAGAAGAACTTCTTGCTAACTCGTAGGAGCATTGAGCTAGTCTGTTTAAGTACAGGTAGCGAGATGACGTCATGCGGAAGGGACGCCCCCAAGGTTCCCGCCATGACGTGTAGATAGCCCATGCGTGCATGCGCGCACCTAAGTGACTCCAGAAGCAAGATGGCGGTCAGCAGTGCCCACGCCATCCCGGGAAAACCAGGGAGGTCGGCGGTGACTGGCAGAGGCCGCCATTCTTCTGAGAATTGATGGTGCAGTGAAAAAAGAGGTAAGCATGAGAGGTTGCAGCCGTCTGCGACTGACAGGCACAACACATACAATGATCTGGGGCTAGAGAAAACTCTGGAGAAGATCTGCAGTGCCCTGATGTAATCAATCCTCAGACCTTGCTATAAGGCAAAAGACTAATCAAACAATCTAGAAGATGAAAGATGATGAACTTACTATCCTTGGGCAGGCAAAGCCAGAGAAAATCTATGGAGGAGGTCTGCAGCAGTCCTGATGTATTTTCCCAATGGAATCACTGTGAGAAATGGCCGTGATGTCAAGTTTGGAGATTGCCTTCCCCTTTGCTGTACTTGTGCTTAGGTAAAAACACCTCAATGCAACAAGACAACCCAGTACCAATTTTAAAAAATGATGAGTTAAGCACAGAGGATCCCCATTGGCAAAGAGAATCGTAATGAAGTACTGGGATAACCTACCCGGAGCAATGGTTACAGCTCAAAACAGCATCAGTATATTTATATTAGACATCCAAGAAGGCATTGGGGTAGCCTGCACAGACAGTGGTTGCAACCCTATACAGAGGTGGTATAGCTGCATCAGATTTCCAAGAAGGCTGGAGTGACCATGGAGGGACCATGATTAAAACTCAAACTTCAGTGAGCATCGATTGGATGGATTTATTATTTTTGTGACTCACTAACCTTGGTAGCTGTGGGGATTATTCCAAAACTTGGTAGTAAGATATAGAATAAGGGCCTGGGAGTTGGCTTATGTATTGGTCTTGTAAGAATGAAATCTGAGAATGGCAAGGCCTGAAATATCCTATTAACAGAGCTGTGTAGTATGAATACTGAATTTTTATCTATGTTCAGTCTTTTTAAGTTGGGTTTTTATTTTGTATGTTTTATTTTAAGCTGCTATGGGCTTCAGTATTAGCAACATACAAATACCAATACCAATAAATAAATAAATAGTGAAGGCCATCTGTGTAACAGATTTTGGGCACGCTCGAGACAAACATGAAGGGCAGTGGTAGGAAAAGGGTAGAGAGGGCAAGTAAAAGACATGGAAAAATGGGGAGTTTGGATTGCAGATGGGGATTCATGTGCACATCTACCCAAAGTGGATGATTCTCAGATGGTTAGACCGGATGGGCCATTGTGGTCTTCTTAGTGTCCTAAAGCTGATGGAAAGTAGGAGTGAGAGTTTCCCCAAGAACTGGAAAAAAGCTCCTGCTCTAGAAATGCTCAAGGAATGAAAGGATCCTATGGAGCAGGAGAGTTCCAGTTGGGTTCTCCAGAAAGAGTCTGGGACCCACACAGCAGTCCACTGTGATCTTCATACAGAGAACATAGTAACATAGAAGAGGATGGCATTCAATGTGCCCAGTCATTCTGTCCATTCTAAGGATACATTCCCACTGTCAGGCACAGAATATGACTACCTGCAAGATTTCTCCTTATCCAGGACATTCTTATTGCCTTCTTCATTTGTACTCTACCATCTTAGGTAGAACAGCATAAAAGATCCTCACTTGGTTCCTTCCAGCACCCACTTTTCCCATGCCTAACCCCAGAGATCTGTAGTAATCTAAACAGCCATCAATACCAATGTGACCATTTCCTGAACATCCTGCCTCCCAGGTCCCCTGCATAGCCAGAAAGACCCAGCTCTGTGAATGCCAGTGTTTCCTCTAGGACATTTAGTTATTGAAGAACTTGCGTCCTGCCAGAGAGATTCTGTCATCCTCACAGCTTGATATAAATAGCCACCATTTTTAGTGAGATTCCTCAGTGCCCTGCAAAGCCTTCCATTTTGCCTGCATCCTCCCACTTTGCTAGGGTATCCTTAAGAAACTACCACATTTTTCCAAAGTCAGTATTTTTGAAATCCAGAACTTTAACTTTTATGTGACTTCCTCCTCCTTGGCAGTTATATCGAACCATACCATCTAACGATCACTGGTGCTCAGACGGGCACCTACTTGAGCATTAGAAATGTTTTCTCCATTTGTAAAAACAGAATCCAGTAACGCTCCATCCTTTGTGTATCATTAACATTTATATGAGGAGAGCCCAGTGAACTGAGTCCAGGATACTTCAATCCACATTTAGCAGGTTAAAATCCTTCCATCAACATTTCTTCCCTCTTTATTCCCACCTTCTAGATGTCTTTCACCAGATCCCTGTCAAGTTCATCTGTGTCAGAGAAGAAGATGTCTACTGACTTTTCCAGGTGCAAACTTGGTGCTTAACATCTAGGAATATAAGATCCTGTTCTGCAGAAGTGCAGCTAAACAGAATAACAGCTAAAAGGGGTTTCCTGAAAAGTGCAAGAGTTTCTAGTTAAGAATCTGGAAATAAGGAAATTCTGTCTGATTGAGGTATTGAATATATCAATAGATATTTATTTATTTATTTATTTAGTTTTATATTCCGTCACTTGGAGTCCATCGAAACGGTTCACAGCAAATCAGAACACAGTATACTTAAAAACTAGTGTACATAATAAAGCCTAAAAACTGCATCATATTATAACAGAAGTAACCTCACAAATTTAGGTAAAAAAAAGTTCCTAAAAACATCAAAACTCAAATTTCTTCATAAAACAACTTAAAACTATACTTAGTGATTAAAACAGAAAATAAAACGAGTGAAAACAAATAAAAATACAATCAATAGTTGTCCTTCCATACCATAGCTCTAGTATTAGGTAAGACAACATGATACACATTTAGGATTGGCTGGAGTAGACTTTGCTAAAAAAAAGCTCTCTCTTGAATTTTGTAAAATTGGAAATTCTTTGCAGAGAAGAAGGAGATGTGCTCCTCATAACATTACACAGGTCCAGATAATGTTTATAATCAAATTTCTCCAAAAGTATCTATTCAAGTACAATTTTAGAAAGCTGTTCACAGATCTAAAGTTCAATCAAGTAAATGATTTTCTGTCAAATCATTATTATCAGAGAATAATATTGTGTGCAGTTTTGGTCACCACATCTCAAAAAAGATATAGCAGAACTGGAAAAGGTACAGAGAAGGGCAACCAAAATGGAGAAGAGACAGCTGAGGGCAGATATGATAGAGATCAATAAAATAATGTGTGGAGCGGAACAAGTAAATGTTAATTAGTTGTATACTCTTTCAAAGAGTACAACGATCAGGAGACACACAATGAAGTTACTAGGTAATACATTTAAAACTAATAATAGAAAATATGATTTTACTCAACATAATTAAGTTCTGGAATTTGTTGCCAGAGGATATGGTGAAAGCTGTTTGTGTAGCTGCGTTAAAAAGGGTTTGCACAAATTCCTGGTGGAAAAGTCCATAAACCATTATTAAGTTGAAGTTGTAGAAATCAACTGCTTATCCCTAAGATAAGCAGCTTGGAATCTATCTGACTTTTGGGATCCTGCTGGAAGCTTCAGAGTGAAGATACAAGAGGGTAATTTCATGTGATAAAAAAAGACACATTTACACTTAGGGGTAGATTTTCAAAGAAGCGTGCGGGCGTACAGGTGCGCGCGCTACCCCGGCGATCACACATGGACGCCTGATTTTATAACATGCATGCGCAGGTGTACGCATGTTATAAAATCGGGGGTCGGCGCACACAAGGGGGTGCACAATTGTGCACCTTGCACGCACCGATGCCCGTGGCCTTCACCAGTTTCCTTCCCCCTACTCTATCCTTCCCACCCATTCCCCTAACCTTTCCAACCCCCTAGCCCTATTCTAACCCCCCGACCTCTATCTTATCTTTTGTGCCTGCCTCTGGACAGGTGCAAGTTGCACACGCTGGCAGCCTGCCGGCACGCAATCCTCCAACACAGAGACAAATGGCTGCTGTGTCGGAGGTCTCTGGCCCCGTCCCTGGACCGCCCCTTTTTTGAAGCCTCTGGACTTAGACGCGTCCCGGGGCTTCACGCGCATCGCCGGTCCTTTATAAAATAGGCCCGGCGCTCGTAAACCCCCCCCCCCCAAGCGCATAAGGCTTTTAAAATCCGGCCCTTAGTACTTTAGGATTCATAAACAGTTTTGATATAGATTTTGGATCATTCATAATGGCCCTAAGCAGTTTTGTTTTGTCTGTGAACCATGAACATGGTAAAATAAAATAAAGGCAAGTATGGAGACTAGTCTTAGAGCTCACAGTGACTTTTTTTGTTTGTATAAGCAAATCTTGTCTATCTTTGGTTGAGTACCATGGAGATAAGGATTTTTTTCTTACAAGGTGCCATGTGTTTGAGTATTCCCTTCTCCCCAAATGTCAATATAGGAAATGCACTTGCAGCTCCCTAAAGTTGCCTGTTAAGACAGATTTAGTGCTATGATGTATTTTCTTTGCTTTTTGATAGAGAGGGATGGATGAACGAGAGCTAAGAATTGCCTGTAAATAGCTATGGTCTTCTGTGAACAAAGAATAACAGATTGTTTGGTGACATGGCATTCTTCTTAACCAGCTTATTCTTTCTCTGGCAGAATCACAGTGTTCTAAGTACCCACAAACCATCTGATGTTTTCCTTCTGTCACCACAAATACATGGACAGCTGTCTTCTATGCACAATAAGTGCTTTATGATAAAACCTAGAGAACTAGTTTTCCTACCACTTGTTGCTGACCAGCTATGTGATCACCTCTTTAGTGTCACAACTGACCTGTATATTCAGACATTCTCACTGCATTCCTGTCATGTCCTCATTGTCCAGGGAACCCACAATGTCTTTTGCATATACCTCAAGTTCCTTTTAGAAGAGAAAACTGGAGATGACAGACATCTCATGTTAAGGAAAATAATGTAATTTTTTATAATATGTACTACATATTATCCAAAAACGAGGATAAAATCAAATGTCAAGTATTCTAGAAAGAAGAATATTAGGGAAGGTAATGTGGAAAAAAGGAATATTAGGGAAAGTATTAAGACATTATGCATGAACTATTTTCTGCCTGAAAAGATGGCAAAACTAAATTATTCCCATGAAGCCAAGGGAGATACAATAAATATTTTCACAATATTATTCCTTTTAAAAAGCCATTTATTAAAATTCTAACATTTACAACTACGGGAAAAATCCAAATTCCCATTTAAATAAATTGTTCAGCAAATCAATTATTGTAAGGGGCGGGAAATTCAAACCCTCTGGTTTCTTTGTTATGTGCACACTGGGCACACAAGGTCACACACTGTCTGGCGGGAGCTTACCAATATGGCCCAGGGTTTACTTTCCTGCTCACCAACCTGCATGCATTGCCTAGTGAATGTGTATTCTTAATGACAGGGAGCACTGTGAGTCTACATCATTCACAGCTGGTGCCAGAGTTTGTTGAAAAGTTGGATTTCCCTAAGATAAACCTCCCTCTGCTGTTTCGCTGAATTTTCCACGTGTGTGGCAGGAAGAGTGAGTGCGCAGCTTATGCCAAACCAATGCCTACACTCTTTGACCTCGGCACATTGCTGTGTTGTTGCCAGTCACCACTCTTGCTGCTGCTGCTGCTGCCTGGCCTACTCCTTAAGCTCTCTCTTATGGTTCAATAGTTTGCAGTATTGTTGCCAGTTCCTCTATTACTCTCACTGCCCACCCTGCTCATCCGGCTCTGCTTCTCTCCTGTTTATACTGAGGTGTTTTGGCCCAAAAAGAAAATCATAAAAAAAGAGAGAAAAATCCTCCCCTGCCCTTCTCCAGATACCTTGGGGGATCTTGAAGCCTTGCTCTTGCCTGCTACCCAGCCTGCTCTTCAGGCCCTGCTTCTCTTCTGGTTCAGGGCCTTGCTATGTTCTTGCACCAGTGCAGCTGCCCTGCCTCCCTCTTGGTTTAGTACCATTGCTGTGTTGATGCTTCTGCTCTTGCTCTCTTATCCGTCAGCCAAGGTCAGGAGGGTGTTGACTACCCCTCCTCAGGATGTCTTACCTCTCAATCCATGTTTTGGAGTGTTGATGCCCCTCAATCTATGTCTGTGGGTGTTGATGGCATTCTTAGCAATGGCCATGGAAATTTTGTTTAATAAACCGATTTTCTGATGATCCCAACAGTGCACAGATAACAATCTAAACTGGGCACAACACATGATAATAATAATAATAATAAATAGATATGAGCTTGCTGTCTTTTCCCTCACTCCAAGCCTTGGGGAGTTGATATCACTATGCTTGCTGTCCTACTCCTAACTTTAGGCCCCTGTTTGTGCCGCTTTGCCCCTCTGATGGTTCCTCGAGCCTTCATGCCGCTGCTTATGCTGCTTTATTTATTTATTTATTTGATTTCTGTTCTGCCTTTGAGACACACTCAGGTAATCTCTGAGTGCTGTTGGGTGCCCTTGCTACTGTTGGTGCCCTTTGTCCATCACTTGGTGCCTTGGGGGGGTTCATGTACTGCTTTTGCCCCTCTTTTGGTGCTTTGGCACTTTTGATGCCGCCCTTCTTCCTGCCTTGTCCCTCACTGTATGCCTTGGGCGCTTTCTTCTGTGCTTCCTGCCTTTTGTCTGTACTCTGAGGCCAATGTTCAAAAACATTTTTCTGGAGAAGTTTGGGAGTTGGCTGGACAAATCTGTGGTTTAAATATCTTCCCCGGCTGTCTGGATAATTTTTAGTTGACTAGTCATTACCGGCTAAAACTTATTCTGATAAAAAAAAAAAAAAAGAGGCATTCTGGGGTCAGGGCTCAAACGTATCCAGATAGCATTGAATAACAGCAGCCAGCAGCATGAGGTTTTGGGGGGGGGGGGAGGGGGTACCGGGTGGGCAGGAGGGATCTGGTTTCGCTTGCAGGTGGGGGATGGGCATTAAGAGGAGACCCAGAGGCCACAGCTAAGTTTAGAATTCAGGGTGGGTGGACAAGCTCCTCGTACTGACAGGTTCACAATGTTTAACATCTTTTGGGAGGCTTCAGGGGGAGGTAGGGATTTTGGCACTATGGCTGAGACAAGATGGAGTTTCTCAGCATGGTGGGGGATGGCTATATTCATAAGAACATAAGAACATGCCATATTGGGTCAGACCAAGGGTCCATCAAGCTCAGCATCCTGTTTCCAACAGTGGCTAATCCAGGTCATATGAAACCTAGCAAGTACTCCAAAACTAAGTCTATTCCATGTTACCATTGCTAGTAATAGCAGTGGCTATTTTCTAAGTCAACTTAATTAATAGCAGGTAATGGACTTCTCCTCCAAGAACTTATCCAATCCTTTTTTAAACACAGCTATACTAACTGAATTAACCATGTCCCCTCACAACAAATTCCAGAGTTTAATTGTGCGTTGAGTGAAGAAGAACTTTCTCCGATTAGTTTTAAATGTGCCACATGCTAACTTCATGGAGTGCCCCCTAGTCTTTCTATTATCTGAAAGACTAAATAACCGATTCACATCTACCCGTTCTAGACCTCTCATGATTTTAAACACCTCTATCATATCCCCCCTCAACTGTCTCTTCTCCAAGCTGAAAAGTCCTAACCTCTTTAGTCTTTCCTCATAGGGGAGTTGTTCCATTCCCCTTATCATTTTGGTAGCCCTTCTCTGTACCTTCTCCATCGCAATTATATCTTTTTTGAGATGCGGCGACCAGAATTGTACACAGTATTCAAGGTGCGGTCTCACCATGGAGCGATACAGAGGCATTATGACATTTTCCGTTTTATTCACCATTCCCTTCCTAATAATTCCCAACATTCTGTTTGCTTTTTTGACTGCCGCAGCACACTGAACCGATGATTTCAATGTGTTATCCACTATCCACAACTTGGGTTGTAGCACCTAATATGGAACCTAACATTGTGTAGCTATAGCATGGCTTATTTTTCCCTATATGCATCACCTTGCACTTATCCACATTAAATTTCATCTGCCATTTGGATGCCCAATTTTCCAGTCTCACAAGGTCTTCCTGCAATTTATCACAATCTGCTTGTGATTTAACTACTCTGAACAATTTTGTATCATCTACACATTTGATTAACTCACTCATCGTATATCTTTCTAGATCATTTATAAATATATTGAAAAGTAAGGGTCTCAATACAGATCCCTGAGGCACTCCACTGCCCACTCCCTTCCACTGAGAAAATTGTCCATTTAATCCTACTCTCTGTTTCCTGTCTTTTAGCCAGTTTGCAATCCACGAAAGGACAGCGCCACCTATCCCATGACTTTTTACTTTTCCTAGAAGCCTCTCATGAGGAACTTTGTCAAACACCTTCTGAAAATCCAAGTATACTATATCTACCGGTTCACCTTTATCCACATTTTTATTAACTCCTTCAAAAAAGTGAAGCAGATTTGTGAGGCAAGACTTGCCCTGGGTAAAGCCATGCTGACTTTGTTCCATTAAACCATGTCTTTCTATATGTTCTGTGATTTTGATGTTTAGAACACTTTCCACTATTTTTCCTGGCACTGAAGTCAGGCTAACCGGTCTGTAGTTTCCCGGATTGCCCCTGGAGCCCTTTTTAAATATTGGGGTTACATTTGCTATCCTCCAGTCTTCAGGTACAATGGATGATTTTAATGATAAGTTACAAATTTTTACTATTAGGTCTGAAATTTCATTTTTTAGTTCCTTCAGAACTCTGGGGTGTATACCATCGGGTCCAGGTGATTTACTACTCTTCAGTTTGTCAATCAGGCCTACCACATCTTCTAGGTTCACCGTGATTTGATTCAGTCCATCTGAATCATTACCCATGAAAACCTTCTCCATTACAGGTACCTCCCCAACATCCTCTTCAGTAAACACCGAAGCAAAGAAATCATTTAATCTTTCCGCGATGGCCTTATCTTCTCTAAGTGCCCCTTTAACCCCTCGATCATCTAACGGTCCAACTGACTCCCTCACAGGCTTTCTGCTTCGGATATATTTTAAAAAGTTTTTACAGTGAGTTTTTGCCTCTACGGCCAACTTCTTTTCAAATTTTCTCTTAGCCTGTTTTAGTGTGCCGTGTTTTAGTGTGCCGCTGGACCCCCAGGTAATTTAAGGCATTTGGGGGGGGGGGGTTCGGGAGGGTGGGGGATTTAATTTAAAGGGTCGGGGGTGGGTTTTAGGGGGTTTTAGTGTGCCGGTTTTCCTGCCCTCCCCCTTCCCCCGATTTACGATTTTTTGACGATAAATCGGGGGAATTGGTATTGTATCGTGGCCCTAACGATTTTTGATGATTTAAAATATATCGGACGATATTTTAAATCATCAAAAAACGATTCACATCCCTACTAGTAATCAAGTTGCCTTAGGGAATTGCCACTTCTTATTACAGGCATCGCTAGCATGGGATCTGTTTAATGTTTGGGTACTAGCCAGGTACTTATAACCTGGATTTGCCACTGTTGGAAACAGGATGCTGGACTTGATGGTCCCTTGGTCTGACCCAGTACGTCAACTTCTTATGTTCTTAATTTTTTATGTACTTCCAGAAAGATATGTTTCCAATTTTTTATTAATATTCTTGAGTCTGTTTGGCTCTTAGCTCTTCGTGCAGGCTGTTATATGTGGTTTCCCGCCAAATGCCCAGAAATAAAACCAGAGTTGGGATAATCCCAGAATAGCAATGTACCCTGTTTCTGAAGGTATTAAGCATGCTAATGCACTCTGGTACACAACCCCATTCAGTGCACTATGTTTTCAAAGGGATGACTCAGGAACAACAAGTACCACACTGCATTCAGGATGCAGGATAACAAGTAAGAGTGTCCCAATTGTCTCTCTTCTTGAATAGAGATACTAGTCAGTTGTGCAATAGGGACCAACATCAAAACCTGAATCATGTCCCTGAGGATGATATTTCTGTGAGCCTCAAATCTACAACCCTCCCCAACTCACCATTTCCTAACTAATTGCCTCCTAACACCCCTATTCACATCTCCAACAGACAGTTGCCTCACCCTAATATCCTCTACCCACCCCAACCCCCTATTGCCCCTCTAATGCCAGCAATCCACCCTTTACTTAGAACAAAAGAACATAAGATATGCCATGCTGGGTCAGACCAAGGGTCCATCAAGCCCAGTATGCTGTTTCTAACAGTGGCCAACCAAGTCACATGTACCTGGCAAGTACCCAAACATTAAATTTATCTCAAGCTACTATTCTTTATTGATTAATAGCAGTTTTTTTATTTTTCCTCTAGGAACTTATCCAAACCTTTTTTAAACCCATTTACACTAACTTCCTTAATTACATCCTCTGGGAATGAATTCCAGAGCTTAACTATGCGCTGAGTCAAAAAGAATTTTCTTTGATTTATCTTAAATGAGCTACTTGCTAACTTCATGGAGTGCCCCCTGGTCCTTCTATTATCTGAGAGAGTAAATAACCGATTTACATTATCCTGTTCCAGTGCTTTCATGTTTTTGTAGACCTCTATTATATCCCCCCTCAGTCGTCTCTTCTCCAAACTGAACAGCCCTAACCTCTTTAGCCTTTTCCTCATTTATCATTTTGGTCGCCCTTCTCTGCACTTTCTCCAGCGCGACTATATTTTTTTTTGAGATGCGGCAACCAGAATTGTGCACAGTATTCAAGGCTCGGTCTTACCATGGAGCGATACAGAGGCATTATAACATGCATCGTTTTATTTGCCATTCCCTTCCTAATAATTCCTAACATTTCACAATAAATATTGCTTAATAGAAGTTGCCTTGTTTGTGTTCCCTGACACGCTTTGCAAAATCATTTCTTCTTCCTCCTGAGAGAATTGCCACCATGTTTGTTCAATGAGCTTTTCATATGGTGCTTGGTGAATAAACTGCTTTTTATTGACAGATTATTGTTTGTTTACTGAGTTTAGCTTGAGGCCTTGCAGGATGGTAGCATGCATGTACTTTATTGCTGTTTTGCTATTGCAATATTAATTGGTAACTTACATTCTGTATTGCTAAGCAGCACAGAAGCAATGTGTAGTTCACACTAATGCCTACGTTTGCTTTTGCCAACGCTATTTGGCATATCTTTGTAGCCAGTTTTGGATGGATCGGTGCCAGCGTGAGGCAGTTATGCTGTTAGCACTGCTTGTGCTGAATGAGTAATATCACGTGCATCTTTCTAATTTTGTCAAGGCATTCAGTTTTCATTGGGTCTGAGGCTCCTTCAGCTGCCAGACTCTAAATTAATGGGCATGTCCATTCAGAAAATATCACACAGACCATATATAATGAAAACGAGGGGGCATTTCACTCCCACCAGATAGTGAGTAATTGCATATCAGTGCCAAAACAACCCACAAGCCAATGTGTTCCCTGTAACATTCATATTTTTTTTCTTTTAAATGCACTCAAATATGTTGCATTTTAACTTCAAGAAGAATTCAGGGACCATATAATCATTTTTTTGGGTGGCATTTAAATACTCGTCAGAGTGATTTTGAATGATAGCAAAACGAACTGTATTAGTTCATTTGTTAATCAGAAGCATTAGGAATTAGAAATTTCAGAAAGAAGATGTGACTATGATATCATAATTCATACAATTCCTTCCACCCTTGTCCAGCCATTTACCCACACAGTTAGGGAGTAATTTTCAAAGCTCACTTATGCACATAATACTCAGTTTTATGCACCCAAGTGCCTCTTTGAAAATAGCCCAGGGGTGTATGCATGCGAAAGGATGCACGGAGCCCGATTACCCACATACGTCTGTGTGCACTCAGGGTAAGCGATCAAGTGGGGGGACAGGGAGATAGAGATGGGATGGAGATAAGACTTAAATGTGCACTTTTGGATTTTCAAATATCTACAGGTAGATGTATGCACTGCTAGGAGCAGCTGTAGCTTCATGCATGTAACTTGTGCATAGACTAGGGGACTTTATCCCTGGTATTTTCACAGCATATAAAACCACTTTGAAAATTAACAGTAAAGTCTGCATGTATCAGGTATGCTCAGGCTTTTATTGCTATGTGCAGTGCTCTGAAATTACCCTCCTTATGGGTGAAGAAATGCAAAGTGGCCTATTTATTAAAGAGCAATAATTTTGGTCAGTTATCAAATGATCACATTAAAACAGACAGATATTGTGCTAACTACTAAGTTAATGATATGACAAATACTCTGCTATATCATTTTCCCTGGCTTATAACTCTTTAGCATGCAAAAAATCTAAAATCTGTTTTGTGACCAAGGGCCATATTTTCTAACTGTATCGCACGCGGTAAGGGACGTTTCGCACGCGATACGTGCGGCCCCAGAAGAGGAGGAGTCGGGGGCATCACCGGCCTTGGACGATGAAAAGGTAAGGCCCTTTTCACGTCCTATTTCGCTCCCAATAGCTACGCCTCCTATGGTGGCGCTATTGGGTGCGAAACCGGCAGCGATCGCACCGCGACGGTGCGATCGCTGCCGGCTAGCGCAGGCCCGCCCCCCGTTTTGGCCCCCCGTCCCTCATTCCCTAAAGTATCGCAGGCCTGCGATACTTTAGAAAATAAGTCCCCAAGTTAGACCTGAAAAATATTGTGGTAACATAGTAATGATGGCAGAAAAAGGCTGCATGGCCCATCCAGTTTGACCCAGCAAGCTTCTTATGGTAGTATCTGCCACTCCGTGTAGGATATTCCCATGTTTCTCTCTAGGTTATTAACTGCTGCTCGGTGCATTTACCCCCAAGCCTTACGATAAGGGTGGTAATATTTACAATCAATCAAAACCAAGCAACTGTCAAGCCCATAAATTAACGCTAACTACATTTTTACTGGGTGAGGAGCCTTCTTGATAATTCAGACAATGCTGCTTGACGTTCTTTGCTTTGGGACTTGGTCATAGAAGCCGTCCTGTGCTTTTTCCCCTTATGTCTGTGTGTCAGTACCCTAGACCATAACAGTCAGAGGCCATGTTGGTTGTTGTCCGTATCCAGTTTCCCTCCCCTCCCCTGCCATCAAAACAGAGAGCAATGTTGCAGTTGCATCAAAAGTATCAAGGCTACTGATTGACAGTAGTAGTTAGTCCCCATGCCTTCTGTTAAGGGTAGTAACTGCTGCTCTGTGTAGGTTACCCCATGCTTCCTCTTCTTCATTCCTGTCCTCTAGCCTTTAGGGATCCACTTAACAAGAACAAGAAAAAAAAGCATATCCCAGGTCCAATTAGTACTGAGCCAGGGTGTAGCAGAACAGCTGCAGATGTTGCATACTATATAAGCCTGACATATGTAGTTATTGCAGTCATAGTTAATTAGCGAGCCTTTGAAGTGATACACCACAGTGGAGATAATTTTGAACATCTTTTAACCCCCCTCCAGAGAAGGGAAAAATGTAGGAAGTAATTAGAGTGACTTTCTGTCTTTGAAAAACTCTTCTGCTGGGAGTCTTGTGGTGACACTGTGTGATCTAAATACAACCAATAGAACATTTCTTTATCTACCGATGCAAAAAAAAACAAAACAAAACAAAAACCAAACATGAGTTGAATGTGGCCTTAGGGGATAATGCTGGTGGAAATATCTACGTGGTAAATTTTTCAGGCGTGCATCTTAAACAAGTGAAAAAGATCATTTTGGGGGAAATTTTTTAAAAACCACAGGTTGCTCGCAGGTCTGTGGGTGCAAGGTACCTATGGATCTGCAAGCAGACTTGCAGAGGGAAGCATCCCATGGTAAATGAAAACCCCATGCCGTCCTTCAACAACTGCTTCAGTTATTTTTCTCCGTTTCTGTCTGCCTGTGTCAGAAATGCGAGGAGGGACGGGGGTGCTTCTGGAATGGAGCTGCGGTCAATATTCTGCAGCCTCTTTTTCTCTGTAAGGGACCACCTAGGCCCCTTGCTAGCCAAATTGTCCCTAGCTTGAACCCTGGTTAGGATTCAGGAGTTTGCAGACCATCCCTGCCGGCATTTTCCACAGAGGTTTGTCTGAATCCGTCAGCAGGAGCGGTGCTGGCAGTTTTAAGTTGCAGTTTTGGAGAGGAAGGAGAGGGTTGTGGTGGACCCCGTTTTTAGGCCCCATGGCCTGATCCAGGGGGAATAGACTCTGTTCCAATACCCCACGGATGGGGAAGGGATTATCTTGGCGGGGTGAAGAAGAGTTGAGAAGAGCTGTTTTGTTCTTCTGAGATTTTTGTTTGTTGAAACCTGTTCCTGCCTGAGGAAGCTTTTCCCCCCTGCCTTGGGGAGGACAGGACTCCTTCCACCCAGTTTAAAGAAGAGACAATAGTAACTTGAGGGATACTGACAAATAAGTATTTTTGCAGAAAGTTTTGTTGCTGTTCAGTTGGGAAGGAATTCTTTTACTACCAGTTCCTGCCCACAGAGGAGGAGAGCTTTTGGATTTTGAACACTTTTTGGGACTTCATACTACCAGAAGTCCAGGCTTTTACAATTTATTTTGTTTGTTTTTAATGTATGATATTATGTTTTAAGT
The DNA here is from genome assembly GCF_901001135.1 of Rhinatrema bivittatum. Taxonomy (NCBI): domain Eukaryota; kingdom Metazoa; phylum Chordata; class Amphibia; order Gymnophiona; family Rhinatrematidae; genus Rhinatrema; species Rhinatrema bivittatum. Next base: position 255,619,736 of record NC_042615.1, on the reverse strand, counting down.
ATTGTACATCACTTTTGGCGATTTTTTTGACTCTAGAAGGCGATTCATAAATTTTATTAAATAATTAGGAGTCCACTCCCTAACACTAAAGAATGTTGGGTCTTTTCCTAGTGTTTTCCATCTAAAGGAATACTGACTTAGGGGGCCGATGCAATACAGTGCGCTCAGCTGAGCGCACTGTATAACCCGCAGTCAGACGCGGGTTAAATAGGCGCTAATCCACCCCCTAATGCAATAAGGGGATTAGCGCCTATTTAACGTATGTCTGACACAGAAAAAACTGCTTTTCTGTACTTCTTTTAAAAGTTAAAAAAAAAAAATCTCAGCTGGCCATATTAAGAAGACCGATGCCGACGTTGGTTTTCATAACTGGCTGGCTGCATTGAAAACTGATGCCGATAAACTCGGCGTCGGTTTTCATAACAAGCGGACTACAGTATTTTGTATTTCATGGCCTATCTGTGTTTGCATGCGTGGCTGAAGTGAGGTATTCCAAAAGTATGTAATTTCTACGTAAGGATCTATAGCATCTTGACTTGATCTGTTTTCCTAATAGGGAGTGTATTGGTGTATGTCATAATCCGCTATGCTGATGGGAGGAGCAATCAGATAGGAGTATCAATCTGATGTATTCCATAGACGGAGTAGCAATCTGTTGTTATAGACTGCTGGAGATAGTAGTGGGTTGATCCTTGGGCCGGTGGCAGATGACCATGCCCCCGGGGGAAGATCCCCAGAGGGACCACCGGCTAGGCTTAGAGTATGGAGACAGACACACACTAGTTCTTTTATTAAATAGGTCTTGAAACCACCAGAGGTGGCAGTAGTGAGCTGAAATGCCCAGCAGGGCTGAAGTCCCTTAGATACTGGAACAGCGATCCCTGGATGGCTGAGCTGTTGAGAAACTGTAGACAGTGAGTAGGCAGGGTATGCAGAGTTCAAGAACAGAACTTAGATGACAACACTCACATATTGGTCTCAGGGAGCTCAGGAGCTGGAAAGGATAGGCCCTCGAGGAGCGAGTATCTGGTTCCAGGGAAAGCTCTGAGAGAGCGATGGTAACTCACAATGATGAAGACAGTGATGGCTTCCAGGCAGAAGAGAAATCAGCAGATAGTCAGGAATGAAGGCCCTCGAGGAGCGAGTACCGGTTCCTGTCTGTAACCTGAAAAGCAAAGAGAGAGTGAGGCCCCCGAGGAGCAGGTACCTCTGGTAAGTCCAAGGAGGCAGAGTAGCATAGGCAGGATAAGCTGAGTAAACTTTGTCCTAACCCTTCTGTTGCTAACTCAGTTTGTTAGCAATATCAGAGACCTTTAAATATTGGAAGCAGATGACGTCATCTCAGGGGGACGCCTCTGAGATTCGCGCCCTTGCTGGTACTTCACTCGGACCGTGTGTGCGTGCCGTAGGCTTCAGGCAACATAGCGGATCTGCAGCATCGAGCCAGTCCAGGGACGCCGGAGAGAAACGGCAGGGAGATGCTGCGGCAGCCAGCCGTCCTTCAGACCTGGAGGGAGTCGCCACAGAGGTAAAGAAGGCGGAGTGAAGACGTCGGGCAGCGACGGTTGCAACAGTGTAATACTTGTAGTGTTGCTTTTTCATAGGTAGGGTTGTTGCTCTTTGAATCCTGACAGTTAGTGCTGTTTTGATGTAGAAAGTTTATTCCTGTTCTGGGACCACTGCTTTTTAAAATATTTATAAATGATCTGGAAATGGGGACAACGAATGAGGTGATCAAATTTGCTGATGACACCAAATTATTCAAAGTAGTTAAATCACAAGAGGATTATGAGAAATTGCAAGAGCACCTTGCAAAACTGGGAGACTAGGCATGTAAATAGAAATGAAATTTAATGTGAACAAGTGCAAAGTGATGCACTTAGGGCCGGATTTTAATATTTACGCATGGGCGTAGATTTGTGCGCGCAACCCGGTGCGCACAAATCTATGCCGATTTTATAACATGCGCGCGCAGCCGCACGCATGTTATAAAATCCGGGGTCGGTGCACACAAGGGGGTGCACACTTGTGCACCTTGTGTGCACCGAGCCCTAGGGGAGCCCCAATGGCTTTCCCCGTTCCCTCCGAAGCCGCTCCAAAATTGGAGTGGCCTTGGAGGGAACTTTCCTTCCGCCCCCCCACCTTCCCCTCCCTTCTCCTATCTAATCCGCCCCCCCAGCCCTACCTAAATCCCCCCCCCACCTTTGTTTTGTTATTTACGCCTGCCTTTGGGCAGGCGTAGTGTGCGCGAGCCGGCCGAGTTCCAGCGCGTGATCCCTGGGCCCAGCGGCAGTGGAGAGGCCTCTGGCCATGCCCCCACCCCACCCCACCATGCCCCGCCCAAGCCCTGCCCATTTTTCAAGCGCCAGGACTTACACGCATCCCGGGGCTTGTGCGTGTTGCCGGACCTATGCCAAATAGGCTTGGAGCACGTAACCCCCCCTATGCGTGTAAATCCACCTGGATTTACGTATGTAGGCTTTGAAAATCTGCCCCTTAGGGAAGAGTAACCCAAATTATAGCTACACAATGCAAGGTTCCACTATAGGAATCATCATTCAGGAAAAGGATCTAGGCATTATTGTTGATAATAATATGGAATCTTCTGCTCAGTGTGCAGCAGCAGACAAGAAAGCAAATAGAATGCTAGATATTATTAGGAAAGGTATGGAGAATAAAACAGAATATTATAATGCTTCTCTATCGCTCCAAGGTGCAACCTCATCTTGAATATTGTGTTCAGTTCTGGTCACCACATCTCAAAAAAGAAATAGCAGAATTAGAAAAGATACAGAGAAGAGTGACCAAAATGCAAAAGGGGATGGAACGATTCCCCTATGAGCAAAGGCTAAAGAGGTTAGGCCTCTTCAGCTTAGAGAAGAGACAGCTGAGGAGAGATATGATAGAGACTTATAAAATAATGAGTGGAATAGAAATGGTAAAGATTAATCAGTTGTTTACTCTTTCAAAAAGTACAAAGACCAAGGGACAAACAATTAAATTACTAGGTGATAACTAGGTGATTACTATTTTTAAATGTTTAAAACTAATATGAAAATATTTTTTGACTCAATGTATAATTAAGCTCTGGAATTTGCTGCCAGAGGATATGGTGAAAGGTATTAATGTATCTGCGTTTTAAAAAAGGTTTGGTTATGTTTTTGGAGGAAAAGTCCATCAACAATTGTTAAGGTGGACTTGGGAAAATCCACTGCTTATTCCTGGGATAAGCAGCTTGGACTCTATCTATCCCTTGGGATCCTGCCAAGATCCTTTTCCTGAATGATGATTCCTATAGTGGAACCTTGCATTGTGTAGCTATAATTTGGGTTACTCTTCCCTAAGGGGCAGATTTTCAAAGCCTACATACGTAAATCCAGGTGGATTTACACGCATAGGGGGGGTTACGTGCTCCAAGCCTATTTGGCATAGGTCCGGCAACACGCACAAGCCCCGGGATGCGTGTAAGTCCTGGTTGGCCATTGTTGGAAACAAGATACTGGGCTTGATGGACCTTTGGTTTAACCCAGTATGGCAAGTCTTATGTTCTTATTGTATTGAAACTCTATTTTTTTTGCAGCTTTCTGAAGAGCAAGCCAATGCCCAAGACACGTTAAAAGGTCAATTTTAAAATAACGAGCGGGCATCCATGTGCATGCCTCCAATCTGCCACTATATAGTCTCTTTATCAGTCCTACCTCAAAAGGCAGTTAGATCATCTTTAATTGGCTCCTCTTTTTTAGACAATCTTCATGGCTCATAATGGTTGGGATTGGGTTTTCTCACTATGACTCCATTTGGAAGGAGACAATTTATTGAGCAAGAACGCTGATCTCCACTCCTTGGGTAGAATATCACAGTGAGTTTATAGATGCTTATATCCAACCGTAGCTCTGGAACTTTGCGATCTAGAGTCCTCCTATAGTCATGGTGCTCTCTCCGTATTCATGTGTTGCAGAGTCTTTCATTATGGTCCTATCTGCTTACTCTGTCAACCAGGCATCCCTATTTTCCTCAATGAAATTTATCACTTGCACAGTGATGTATGGATACTGCAGGCCAAACATGGCCTGTACTCGATGCGCCAACAACCGTTCTAGGACCTCTGACGAGTTTGGCTTCTCTTTCAAAAGGCTCGGCATAGCCCAGGACTGATCCCTTACCTCAGGGGGTAACGGTTGATTTAACAAATCTTCCCTGCTGAAAGTGTCAGATACCCCTGATAGGGCAGTCACCTTGGATGGTATAGGTCTTCTCCCGAAGGAGTAAGGTGATCTCCTGGGCAACGCCAACTCCGTTCCAGATGAAACTCCTTGCAATTCTGCAGCCATCCATCAATATTCTTGGAAAGTCTTAGGGCCACAGACCATCAGATTTATTGTAGGGGTAACTACCCCATTCTGCTCTTCCACTTGCTCTTAAGTAATTGCCATACTCCAGTCCCTCCTATCAGAGTATCAATAAGTCGTTGCAAGCCTCAGGCGACCCAATGATCCACAACTTATTGATCTGTTGTCCACTAATGGCACTCGACCACGACTCAAATGAGGGGCAGGCATTTTGGTAAGTCATCCCAGAGGCAGCCATATTGGGGTAAACATCCGCGGGGTCTCTGGGCATTCAGGTTTCGCTAATTCCCGACCTCGCCCAATGATGGACACATTCATTGCAGACTCCAGCTTTTGCTGTTCCAGGGCTTCCATTTGTTTGGGCCAGGAACATTTACCGGCATCGCTGCTAGCCTCGCTCGTAGGGGAATCTTCGAGTATAGCCTTCACCACTACATCAGGGCTGTCACCAAACTGAAATTTAATGGCACCTTCCACTATGGGGCTTACTGGCACTCTGGGTGATGGTGGTTTCTTAGTTGTAGCTGTTTTCTCTTTTCCAATGCTACTACTGTTCTCCTCTTTCTCAAGGCATACAGTATTAGAATGTCTGTGGAGTTTTTTTAATAAATAGTAAGCATATGTTGGTTAGAAAGGCAATCGCTCACTTCAGCTACACTTTGTAATCAGGAGACGTGGCCTATTGCTTGCAATCTCTTGGCGCACACACCCATGTCACACTGTCCCTCATACTGAGGGTGATGTCGTATAGTACTCTATTAGTCGTATGTTAAATACATAGTAGTAACGTCAGATGCATACGTCACATGGGTTTCTTCTTTTGGTGTGCTTCCTTTCCCGCTGATGCCCAAGAGCAGGAATGACCTCCATTTTGATGTAAGTTCACCATTTTCATTTTTTTACACTTCTAAGTACATTGTACATTTCTCAAAATTCACATTTTCTCATCTGGAACGCACAATCATATTTCTCTACCATTCTCAAACCCCATGTTGGGTGAGAATTTATGTTACCCTTTGTGGGGTGTTTAATGTGGCAGGGCACACAAACTAATTTATTTACTCTTTGGGGCTGCTTTGGCTAGCATTTCTTCCTTGGTTTGCATTCTATCTCCCAGAGGTGGATTCTTTTTATGGGGGAGACTCTCATATATGGCCAGACAGTAATGTGACAGTCATATGTGTGATGGTGACTGTGGCATCCTCTGGAAGTTGATGCTGGGACAGAATAGGCAGGACAAGGACCTGGATGTTAAATAATCATTTTACTGATTATTAAAAGTCAACTTAATGTCCTTCTTTAAATAAGTGTACAGTTACAGCTGAACTTAATACAACTTGGGCAGGTGTCATTTACTTCAGCAGCCTGGTAAAGCTTCCCATGGTGATGTGAAATATGCACAAAAGCTCTCCCAGCAGCCTATTGGGAATCCTATGACAGGTGTCCCATTCTAACACAGAAAAACAGTCCTACCTGAAGCTCCAGCTTCTTCCCAAACACCCAGCCCTGTGTCCTGGTCCCATATCAGTGGAGGTCTGGATAGGATCTCTATGCTCTTACTTGATTCCTTTCATTGTTCTGAAAGATGACTCCTCTGAGTCTCTGGTCTCAGGAACCTGCTATTCCAGCCTGATTCCCAGTGAAGAGAGGTGGCTAAAAAACCTCCTCACAACAAAAGAGATGTTGCTTCCCTAGTCAAAAACTTTCCAAGGCTTGTGTTCTACTGTCACAGGTGCTTGCCCATTCTTGGGGTGAACGGGCTCACTGATCTTCAGCACCTGACCTCTGAATCCAGCCAGCGAGAATGACCTTCTTCAAAGGAGCAGGGTTTGAACACAGTCCCCTCTCCAAAATAATTATCTTCTGGCCTTCAAATGCCTCACACAACCAAGCCTGTCACAGGTGCTTGCCACATTCAGGGAATGAAAGGGCTCAGTGGTCTCCAGTCCTGGAATAGGAGTCCTGCAGGAGTTCAAGCAAAAACAACTTCCTCACTGCAACTAAACACCGAGGGACTCTCTGGCAGGGTGTGCATAGAGGGAATCCCCTTCAAAAAATAAGAACCTGATGAGGCAGGGAGGAAAAAAAACAGACATCCTTGCTGCTGAGTGCCTGACCTGAACTGACTATTGCCACACCTGAAATTGCAAAATGGCTGGGTTATAAATACCAGAGAAATCAATCCCAGCTCCAAAGTGGGAAGAGGGCAAGGGGAAATGGAAACTCATGAGTTGTTAACGAACTAGAATGGAATTATGGGCATACAGTGGCCGATTGGAGGGTCCTACCACACTTTATTTTTTTTTATTGGTTGAAAAAAACAACATCTCATATTGGCACATGGAGAAGACCTTGGGGATAGGGAGAGGAGGAGAAGAAGAGGTAGGAATATGTGAATACAAAATTTTCAGTTTGGTTTGCTATTTTAGTTTGTTTGCCTCCATGATTCATTTTATTTTGAACAAAATGGTTTTTTTTTCATTTATTCATGTCATTCGTCCATTTATTTCCTATTAAAGATAATAGAGGAAGCAACACATCCTATTTTGGACTCTAACATTGGGGGCATCTAATCAGTTTTAATGAAACTTGCAGGTAGGCATCAGCAGCAAGTAACAGCAGTCAAAAAAAAACTGAGAGTAGAAAAAAGTGGCACTACAAGTGGCATCAGTAACCCAGGCTCTATCAAAGTACCAAAGCAGAATCAGTAGTGTCATGGAGAAACCAAAGGAGTGGCAAAGGAGCACCGAGAGGGACAAGTACCCTAAAGAACCAAAAGAAAAGAAAGGGCACCAACCACAATGACATGAACAACCAAAAGCACGAAAAGAGGAGCAAAGTAGCACCAACAGTGGCATAAACAGCCCAAGAGACCAAAAGAGAGGCAAGAGTCACAAACAGCAATGGCAAAAATACCCCAAGGCACTAAAAGCGGGGCATTGTGTACCATCAACAGTGGAAAAATATTCTAAGGCCCCTAAAGATTGGCCAAAAACATTGGCATCAAAATCCAAGGCACCAAAAGAGGAGCAAAGTGGCATCAACATTGATATAAACACCCCATGGCATAGAGTTAGGGACAAATCAGAGAGCACAGTGGCATCAAACACCAAGGCACAGAGTGAAAGGCAAGGCAGCAAGAACAGTAACATCAAAACCTCAAGGCACAGCATGAGGGATAAGTCAGCATAACATCCATTAACACCCCAAGGCATAGAATGAGAGGTAAGGCAGAGAGCACAGAGGCATTAACACCCCAAGGCATAGAATGAGAGGTAAGGCAGAGAGCTCAGAGGCATTAACACCCCAAGGCATAGAATGAGAGGTAAGGCAGAGAGCACAGAGGCATTAACACCCCAAGGCATAGAATGAGAGGTAAGGCAGAGAGCACAGAGGCATTAACACCCCAAGGCATAGAATGAGAGGTAAGGCAGAGAGCACAGAGGCATTAACACCCCAGGCATAGAATGAGAGGTAAGGCAGAGAGCACAGAGGCATTAACACCCCAGGCATAGAATGAGAGGTAAGGCAGAGAGCACAGAGGCATTAACACCCCAGGCATAGAAGTATAGAAACATGGTAGCAGAAAAAGAGCATATTGTCTGCATCACTTGCAGCCAATCTGATTCCAATGTCCACAGTTCCTTCATGACATCTAGTATCTTCTCAGTTTGTCTTTGAATGGGATAAACCTGCTTGATGTCTTTGGGACTTCTCACGGCAAAGAGGAGAAAAGGGATCAGCTTGTTCCAATCCTGAGCACCCAAGCAGATAAACGTCTTCACCATTTTCTTTAGGGTCTTGCTGAAATATTCCACCAATTATCAATCTAGGAATATTAAATCAACATCTGCATTGGATTTTATTCTGAACATAACACAAATGACATATGATAAAGAACAAAACGGCTCACCCAGTCTGCCATTCGGCAATGATATGCACATCTATGTAAAGTAGATCAAATTCCCACATGGAATCCAACCTCCACAGCTTTGTGCAGGTAACCCTATGCCCTCCAAGAAGCATAAAACAGCCATATCACTGCTGCTCTGTGTTGCAACTGTCACTCAATGAAGGGATATGAAGTTGGTGCCCTGACCAGTATATCTCAGGAAATTCCCACATGACTGAATTCTGTTACTAGTTCACCGACAGTAACAGCCATGGCAGTCAAAGAGCATAGGCCAGGGGTGCACTACCAACATGTATTGATACCTGCCTACACTTTTTATCTAGTGGACCTTCTAAATCCACCCTGCCTTGGCTGAAAAGGACCTCTGTTATGGGACTTTCATGTAGTTCCTTTATCTCACCAGCTATCACGCTGGACAACAGGCACAAAATGCCTTCCCTTGTTGGCATTTCCCTATGCAGAAAAATGGGTGGCTAATATATTCCCCGGCTCTAGGTGGCCTGCAAGAGGGATTGCATGGGCTTAACTGGATTACTTCATTCTGAAAAACCTGGAATATTAACAGCTAGTGTTGAATTTCTTCCGTCTGTACATTTTTCCTAACTTAGTTATCCTTTAATTTGAAATGGTAGCAATGGAAGACAATTTTTATTTTATCATTTTGCCTTTACCATGAGGTATTCTGGGATACAGCTGGCATAACGTGGTTTCTGTCCTCTGTACTTATCTAATCCATGGACATCTGTGCAAGAGTTCTTGTTCTAACTCCATTTTGTTATCATTAATACAGAACTGTTCCAAAGAACTGACTATATTCAGGGACGGACACCTCCTCTTGTAGGGCCTCTTGCCCATGATTGAATTGGGTCCCTTTAATTGCCAGTTTCGGCTATTAGCAGCTCACTGCTTACTCTTTGTCCTGTGAGCCTATGGAGAGGTGTGGAACCATTAGGGGGGACCAAAAGGTTATAGGAACCCCATCAATGGGGTCTCCATGGAAATGGGCCCAGATAATCAACAGGGGCAGCCTTCAAACTATGCTTTGCACATGGGACTTTCAAGTTTTCCCCCAAGACTCCTGAGTGTGGGAGACGCTCTCTGATTGACACTTTCACTAGCTCAACAAAGTTACCCACATAAATGGGGCTGGCTACGTTTTAGATAGCTGGGTATGGATATATTCAGCTGAGCTTCTGTGCCACTGAATGTTTGGTATAAGTTAACCAGACACGTTTATTCAGCTAACTTAGCCACACTACCTACAGCTGAATATGGATCCCTTCCTGCACTTCCTTGCCTTACTTTTGGCTGACACTTAACTAGCCTTTAATCTATTATTTTTTTCTGTTTTCTCCGGTTTCTGTCTTCCTTATTTGAAAACCATGATTCATGCATCTGCTCCAGCATGTTACCTCCTTTCGGCGCCTTAGAAGCCTATTTCTGTATCTCCACTGATATTTCTAACTCCAAGTTTTTGGTTTCATAGCCCACCTACATTAAAATAAGCTTCCCCTTTCCAGCTATTCTGCCTTCTTCCTTTAACTTTTTCACAAACTCAACTTCTCTCATCTACCTGTCTTTCATGACCCTACTCCTTCATCTTTTGAAATTCCTGGCATTATCCTTGGCTTACAATTAATATCGAATATGCTTTTGAACCCTAGCTCTTGTTGGCCCACTTTACAGGATGGAGTTAAAATTAACGGCTTACAATCATTTAGATTATATATTAATTGAAACAAGGTGAGGTTCCTTAGGTTTCATGTTAGCTGTCTGCTGTAAGGTCCGTGTCTTCTTCTTCTTTGTCTGTTAACACTGCGGTAATTCCGTGCTTTATGAAATGTGATCCACCGAGAGCTATGTCTCTTAGATTAGTGGACGATACATTTTTGTTAAATAAATAAATAGCAATTTCCCCAGATACATTGATTGTCTGGGAATTGCTCTCACTCATGGGGTTGCATGGCATGCAGATGAAGAGGAAACATTCCGGGGGGGGGGGGGGGGTAGGTTGGAGGTGAAAACAGGGAGCATGCATTTGTGTTTTCAAAGATACACACACTCTTTTACAAGGGGGAAGGAGTGCTGTCATTTTCAAACTGTAGGGAAAAATCAATGAAATATCTGGTTTCACTTTGTGCCATTTCCAATTTGAAATGACACAAAACAGCAGTTCATTTTTTTTTTTTATTCATGCCGTTTAAAACCAGCACAAAGCTGACAGATCATGGTTAGGGACCTGACAGAAATGTCTGTATTATCCTGGGAGCCTCTTCTACTTCTGCCGGAGGAGAACAAAACCTGTGTTGCGTCAGCAGTCTCTGTGCTCTAAGGTCAGCCTGTTTCCATGGTAGAGCGACGCAAAGCTGGGCTGCAGGCAGACAGGTGCCAGAATAAATGCGTCTCTTTGAAGCATCCTGCTTCAGTTTTGAAGGTAGCTGGCTGCTTGCGGGCGAGTGAGAAAAGCCCATTGAGCTGCTGTGAAGCAGGGGAACCGCTGTGGGAGGGAGGTCCAGGCATCAGAACTGTGGTCTGCTTCATACATGTGAAATCAGTATCTTAGCTGGAGAGAGGTTATAAGGAGCTCCAGCTCACACAGGGGCCGATGTAAGAAGGTGCGCTCGGTAGAGTTCGCAGTTTGACCCGCAGTTGTGTGCGTACATTGTTTGTGTGCAAACTTTACTACAGATGTAGCAAGGAGTTTAGAACATAACAATGTCATACAGGTTAGTGCCCTATCCTCCCCTCCCCACCTATGTAAATTTCATGGTAATGAAGGTATTAGCTATTACCCCACAGTGCAAAAAGGTGCACTGGCTTAATTCATGTTCCCTTTAGTTGGAGATTTTTTTTCCTGGTGAGTAAAGTTTCCAGTGCTAGTGTTAGTCTGTTGGGCTGATCTGGGATTTGAAGTGCTAGGGACCTATACTTCGGGTTTATGTATGTAAAAGTTGATTTGTGTGCATAGATCTTCCCTTCTTCCACCTCTCTTTTTAAATATTTTTAAAATGCCCCCACATGGGGGAGGCCAGCTGGATGGGTGGCTGCCTGGCTTGGAATCTGCGGATCTCGGCCTTTGCCCGGCAGTGTGGGCGCAGACCCCGTTTGGGCTTCTTCTGTCCGGGGGCACTGGGGCAATCGCCGATGCCGCCACCACTGCAGAGGGAGCAAGGGGAAGAATAAACATTTGCTGGTGCGTTGGAGCCTCTTTCCGCCTGTATCCTGCCGCATGATTTAATGCACAGAAACTAAGTAGAAATGATGTCCCGTGTGTACAAAACATGATCTGCCTGATTTTTTTTTTTTTTTGTGGGCATAAATCCAAGAGGCTTCCATCTCATCCTGCCCCGCCTCCAAGTTAAAATATGCACTTGTCTGATGCAAAATGATGAGAGCACATTGTAATGGGTTTGTGCTCTTTTTAAACTTCCGATGCATTAGCATACCATTGGCTCACTGCGTCGGGAGTTATCTATTTTTTTTATTAGCGCATGCTCTCAGAAACTGTGACTCATTACATCAGCCTCATAGTTTTTACCTTTATGTCATTTTGACACACACTAAAATGTTTAAGCATGTGTTGACATGGCATGAACAAAACTAAACAAAATGTTTAAAAAACAAAAAAGAAAAAAATGATCAATAAGGAAAAGGAAAAAGGAAACAAAAACTTTTACCATGTGCGCCCCCTACGGTTATACCTCAGTTCGAGCCCTTGCACATCTAACAGGTGGAAAGTGCACCTGCCCCTTTGTATGTGTAAGTACGTCATGCTAGCCTTTGCCCAAAATGCATTCATTCTTTACAGCTCAGCAGCCTATTAAATCCTGTCCCCTATAAATGCATTGTAGTTAAAAAGAATATATATGTACCGTATTTTCCGGCGTATAAGACGACTTTTTAACCCAAGAAAATCTTCTCAAAAGTCGGGGGTCGTCTTATACTCCGGGTATCGTCTTATAGGGCACACCTGCTCTCTTACCAGTTTCTCTCAATCACACACACATGCTCTCAATCAGATGCATTCTCTCACTTACACACAGGCTGGCTGCTTCTCTCTCTCTCTCTTTCACCCCCCCCCCCCCCCGGGCACAAATAGTAGCTGCAGCAGCTTCCTCCTCCAGCCCAAGAAAGAAGAAACCCATCGGCCGCGGGAGGCTCATGCTGCTGTCTCCTTTCCCGATTACCAGCTCCTTCGACTGCTCGGGGCCGTTCCTGCTATCGCCGCTGCAATTTTTTCATTCGGCACGGCTTTCTCCTTCCCGCGCACCGCACTGCCGTTGCCGCTGGGCTATCAGCACGTTCAAGCCCAGCGGGAACGGCAGCGGTGCAAAAAAAAAAAAAAAAGCTGTGGCATCCGCGGCTGTCCATTTCTTCTTCCCGCCCCCCCCCCCCCCTTTGAACCGGAACAGGAAGTGATGCGCGGGAAGAAAGAGCCGTGCCGCGTGAAAAAATTGCAGCGGCGACAGCAGGAACGGACCCGAGCAGTCGAAGGAGCTGGTAATCGGGAAAGGAGACAGCAGCATGAGCCTCCCGCGGCCGATGGGTTTCTTCTTTCTTGGCCTGCGGGGGCTGGAGGAGGAAGCTGCTACAGCTACTATTTGTGCTCGGGGGGGGGGGGGGGGGAGTGGAAGTGAGAGAGAGAGAGAGAAGCAGCCAGCCTGTGTGTAAGTGAGAGAATGCATTTGATTGAGAGCATGTGTGTGATTGAGAGAAACTGGTCAGCGAGCTCGTGTGTGAGAGACAATGAAAGTGACTGCTCAGAGAGATGACTGATGTGTATGTGAATGTGAGAGAGAGAAAAAGCATGGAAGTGAGAAATCTGGGTATGTGAGAAAGCATGGGAGTAAGAAGCCTGATTATGTGAGAGAGAGCATGGGAGCGGGAGGGCTGGCTGTGTGTGTGTGTGTGTGTGCGCGTGCATGAGAGAGAGAATGGTTGATAAGGTGACGGTGTGTGTGAGAGAAAGAGACTGGTGTGTGTGAATGTGAGAGAAAGAATGTGATTCAGGGAATGAGAAGCCTGTGCACGTGGAGAGTGAGCATGGAAATGAGAGAGAGACTGGTGTGTGTGTGTGAGACAGAGAAAGTGATTATGAGAGTGAGAAGCCCGTATATGTACGGTAAGCAGAACACGGGAGTGGGAAGCCTGTGTGTGTGTATGGCATGAGAGAAACTGTTCAGGAAGGTGTCTGGTGTGTGTGTCAAAGACTGTTTGGGAAATGACTGGTGTGTGAGAGACAGAAACTGGTCATGGGGGCATGACTGGTATGGTGTGTGTGTGTGAGAGACATGGGCCCTAAGGAAGAGGAAGAGGAATAGGAGAGTTGCTGGAGGGGGTAAGGAAAGGTGGCTTTTTAAGTTTATTTTTCTTGATTGACTGCCATTTTAATTATTTAATATTATATGATGTGTCTGCTTTTTTGAAATATTTTATTGGTGTTTGGAGAATGTTTAATAGTTTTTATGAGTTTTTAATTGTTGGATGTTATTCTGTTCATAGCTGTTTTGAAACATTTATTCTGCTTATTAGTATAGTTTTACAATTATTTATGTGTGGGGATCTATAGCTGCTTGCTAGTTCTGTTTTCCTAATAAGAGGTATATTGGTTTTTAGGGCCTGATATACGGTATTTGTAGTGTTGCCTTTTCATAGATAGGGTTGCTCCTGTTTGAGTGTAAAATTATTTTTTTTCTTAAAAATATGTATAAAAAAGGGGGGGGGGGGGGGTCGTCTTATACGCCCAGTCGTCTTATACGCCGGAAAATACGGTAAATCTACTAAATGAATCAGTAGCTAACTAAATACAAAGAGTCAAAAATATTCTTAGCATTTCTACCATTAACTAGAAAATAATCAACTGCCAGGATGGTAAATTTGGTTTCTATAGTTCTGTTTCACTTTTATAATTATTTTTTAACCCTTGCCTGGAAGCCTCGGATATAAGGTCCCAGAGACCATATCTCACACATTTTGGTCAATTTAAAAAACTCTACGTGCACCAAAGCCGGGAGACATGTGCGTGACTTGGCCTGGCATGCGCTGCGCGGATTTAAAAACCTGCGCGGGTAAGTGCATATCTCCCAGTATGCGCCTAAACATTTTTCTCATCAAAAGGGGAGGGGCATGGATGTGGTCTGGGCAGGGCATGGGCGGGACATGGGTGGGCTGGGACCGCACCATGAAGTTCTTAGGCACTGGGATCCCCTACTGTGTAAGTTTACTTCTTCTATGGACGGCGTGTAAGTCGTGTAACATAAAAAATGAGGCTAGTCGGCAGGCTTTTATGGATTGGGGTTAATAGGGTAAAAGGGTAAAAGGGAGGCAAGTTAGCTAGGGGGTTTAGGAAGTCCTCTCCTTTACTGGGATGAACTGGGAGGACACTGGGAAAAAGGCCTATTGCGTCACCATGTATATCTACTAAAATTCCCCCCACCTACACGCTCGAGATGGCAGTGCATCCATGTGCGCACGCCGGCAAACACTCATACATGTGCACACACGTGCGGGTCTTAAATTTTACTTCATTGGTTTTATGCTACAGCTTCCATTGATGTTGTAGGATCTGAGTGATCAGGATTCCCTCAGCGGGGGGGGGGGGGGGGGGGACAAAACAAATCTTCTAGGCCCTGTGCATTGCATGTACGTATTTCCCAAAATAAAGTTCTTGTATACAGCAGTGATGAGTGCTGACTTATCTATGAATTAGGAAGCATACAGAAAGCTAATTTGGTCTCCAACAGTACTTGTAGAGAATTGATGTGAAATGATGAAGTGATCTTTACAGCAGTACTTTCATGTCTAGAAGTTTCAATGAAGTTTCTTAATAAATTGTGATTTCTTCTGTTCTTTAATTTATTAATGGATGTAAAAGCCTGTTATCCAAGGTCTTGAAGTTTATCTTTTTTTCTTCTCTCCCATGGTGAGGGGCAGTTGTAAACGTCCCACCTATAAAGTTGGTGAGTTAAGTGTCCATTCAGGCACTGGTATCTTCTACTCCAGTAGTCTTCTTTCACATCTCCCTTTCTTCTCATTGTATCAGTTGACCTCCTCTTCTCCCAAGATCTTCAACAGATATACATAGGCCCTTGAAGGGGTCCACTAGAACTCCTTTCTCCCCCCTCCTTCTCTTCTCTGGATGGCTGTAAGTCGTCTCTCCTCTGGATGCAGATAATCTCAGGTTCCTTCACAGTGAAGAGAAACTCTTCCTTTTTTGGAAATCAAAACATAAGACTGAGCCCCTGGTTAATGGGAACCCATATAAGACAAACTAAAAATCCTTTTACAGAAAAAGAGGAAAAAACACACGAGTCCAAGAGAGGGGGGGGGGGGGGGAACTCTCAGCTCAGAAAAACAAATATAATCAAAAGTAAGTCTTCAAAATGAAGGAAGGCTTTCTGACTCCACATTCTTCCCAGGTCTCACTTCTGAGAGGCCTTACTCCTTCAACATAATTGAAACAGGAGACTAACAGAGCATGTTGCTATCAAGAAGAGCAATAAAAATTCCACAAGGTAAAATGGTGGTCAGAGGGTTACACTGTATATCAGAGGAGCTCACCATTTATTTTCTCCCACATGGGAGAGCTAAACCACTCACACTATTAATATGTTTCCTCTACAAACAAGAAATGGTTTAACCCTGAACTGGTAGAGAATCAGAAGGAGCTCTATACTTTCAAGAAAAACCTCATCCAACTTTAAAAAATAAACGGACACTGAAACTAAACCCGTTGAAACAACATGGGGGATCAGAATGATTTTTCAGAACAGGGGTGGGCAACTACAGCCCACGAGACAAATCTGGCCCTTCACTACCCTTCTTCCAGCCCACCTATCTTCTTTAAATTTACATTACATGTGGCCTGCCAATGCTCCTAATTGTCTGCCCCAGCATCTCCCTTAATAACCGTTGAACCATGCCACATCGGGCCTTGATTGATGTCACGCACATACGCAGGCAAGTCACAGCATCGGCGCTATTTAATGATGTGCTGGCGGGGTTCCCATCCCCACCTGAAAGAAGAGGACCTGCAGTGTACACCTGGAATGATGTGCTGGCGGGGTTGACCTCCCCTGCCAGCAAGAAGTGGCCCTGTGGTCCGGTGAAGTGAAGTGCTGGTGAGGTTCCCACCACCCACCACCAAGAAGAGGCAATGCACATGATGGGCCCAAAGTTGACCTGCCGGTGGGCTTCCAGCATGCAGGTGGCAGGAGAAAGATGATGATGATCTTGGCCTGAAGCTAACCTGCCG
The DNA here is from genome assembly GCF_901001135.1 of Rhinatrema bivittatum. Classification (NCBI taxonomy): domain Eukaryota; kingdom Metazoa; phylum Chordata; class Amphibia; order Gymnophiona; family Rhinatrematidae; genus Rhinatrema; species Rhinatrema bivittatum. Next base: position 255,603,220 of record NC_042615.1, on the reverse strand, counting down.
GTGGACTTCCAGCACCCAGCCGGAAGGACAAAGACAACGACAATCTGGGCCTGAAGCTGACTTGCGGGTGGGCTTCCAACAATGATCTGGGGATGGAACGGTGAGTCATATGGAGGGTTGGGAAGGGAAGGAAAGGAAAGGAAAGGAAAGGGGGAGGATGGTGAGTGACTAAGAGGGAAGAGGAGGGAAGGGAAGAGAGTGAGTGGAGGAAAGGAGAGGGTAAATGATTGAGAGGGGAAGGAAGGGAGTGAGTGGGGAGAGAGGGAGTGACTGAGAGGGAAGGGAAAAGAGTTAGTGGGGGGAAGGAGAGGGGATGAGACTGAGAGGGAATTGAAAGAAGGGGTGAGTGGGGAGAGGGAGATTGATAGAAGGGAGGGAGTAGGGAGAGAGATAGTGACTGGAAAAGAAATGGGAGGGAGGGAGAGGGAGTGACTAGATGTAAAGGAGTGAGTGGGTGGGAGGGGGAGTGACTGAGACAGAAAGGAGTGTGTAGGAGGGAGGGGGAGTAACTGAGAAGGAAGGAAGGGAGTGGGAGTGGGTAGAGGGAGGGGGAATAACTGAAACATAAAGAAGTGAGTGGGAGGGGAGAGGAGGTGACTGAGATGGAAAGGAGGGAGGGGAGACTGACTGGGAGGAAAAGAGTATTGGGAGTGAGGGGAAGGAAAGGAATGAGTGGGAGGGGAGAGAGGGGATAGGGAGGGACTGAGATGGAAAGGAAAGAAGGGGGAGTGACAGAGGGAAATGATGGAAATGAGGGAGTGGGAAGGACAGAGTGAGTGACTGAGAGGGAAGTGGTAAGAATGAGGGAAGGGAAGGGGTTGAGTGGTAGGGTGAGTGTAAATGGGAGGGAGGGGTGAAAGGTGCTCGAGAGAATGAGTGGGAGTGAAGGGGTGACAAAGGGGAAGGAAGGGGTGAGTGCAAGAAAGAGGGTGATTGAAAGGTGAGTGAGAGAGAAGGGGGGAGGGAGGAAGTGGAAGAGGGAAATGAGAAGAGAGGGTAGAAGGGTTTGTGTATATGAAAGAGAGGAGAACGTTTGTGTGTTCCTCCAGCTTCCCCTCCACTAATCCACTACAATCTCAGGGTGACTGTAAATCTAAAGTTCATAGGTATGGAGGGGGGACATTTTTATCCTTATTAGTTTTAATTATTGGGTAGTTTGATATGTCTGTGTTTTGAAATATATGATGTTTGGCAAATGTTTATTCATATTAATTATTATATGTTCTGTTCATCATGTTTCGAAATATTATTTTTATTAGTATGGTTTACTTTTACTATCATTTAATTTATAGTTCTTGATTTTTGTTTTATGAGGAATGTGATATTTCTGTTTTTTTCATTATTGCACTGTATATGAATTTGCCTTTTAGTGATTTCCAGTTCCGTTTTTTGCCTGCACTTTTTTGATTATAACTTGTTGCTCTATTTCTTCTTATTTGGTGAAGGTCTGTCTTTATTCTTCATTTGTGACTGAGGTGAATTATTCTGCCAGCTGAGAAAAGGTTTTGCTGATTTTAGTAGAGACTGGGATCCATGATTGAAGGGGGTCCTCAGGTGCTAAAACTAATGGCGCTTAAGCCTGGGATACTGAAATGCCTGCAACAAAGGTGGGGATTAGATTGCTGTGTCAAGGAGCTCCAAGGGGCACTCGCCCTGACCCACCCCGTCCCATCCCGCCCTTTGGCCCTCGTTGCACTCAATAAATTGTAATGTGGCCCCAGCACAAAAATGTTTGCACACCTCTGTTTTAGAAGATAATCTGGTAATCTAAAAAGCTCCAAAAAACCTTTCACACTCCTTGCATTTGTACATCTGATAGAATTTAACATCCCAGTGACAAAAAAGGAAGTCTTGCTAATGCAGTTTCTCAATTAGCAGCCAATATCATGGGCATCCTATGAGGCTGAGGATTCCCAGCAGTCAGGCAGGATCTCTGAAAGAAAAGTCCCACTACACAAGTATTAATGCAATCAGTGGTCCAAGCCGAAGCACTTCGTGCAAGATTCCACCATGTCAAGAAAAGGAAGTGGCTTTCCACTTACGGCAGGAAAATCTTTTAGAAATTACATTTAGATAAAAATAAACAGTATTAAAAAATAAAAGATACAAAAAACAAACAAACCCCGGAATGTCCATAGCTTCTTGTGATTTTGGTAGGAAAAGTTTTAAGCAGCTATTAGTGATGCTAGAAGACTTCCATAGGCATTCATTTGCCAAAGGATTACTATGTTGAGTCCCAAAATGATCGAGGTAGATATTCAAAAGCCAATGAGACGGAGAACTTAAAGTTATCCATCTCAATGGCAAGTTTTTGTTGGCATTTCCAGCCGCCGGCGACCGCGGCTGACCCCTGCTCGCCTTCAAGCAATGCCAGCAGCGGCAGGAAGACGTCCCTGGGGAAGGCCCAAAACCTCTCCGGGCTGAGTGTGCCCTCTCGGGCAGGTCGGCGCTGAAAGCGCGCACACGCCAACCTGCTCTCTTCGGCGTCAGGCCATGCAGTTCTCTTCCGGGTTCTAGCAGGCCGGCCCTCCCCTACTCTTAAAGGGCGCGGCCACGCCTCCTCCCTACTCTTAAAGGGGCCTGATGACTAATTACTTTCAGCTGCCTAATAGACCTGGGGAATATATAGGGAGGCTTCCTCTTCCTGTCTTTTGACTTGGCAATGAGTCTGCTCACTCCTGTGAGTCTTCTGGTCCCTCTGGTAGCCTTTCTCCTGCCTCTGTTCCTGGACGGATCTCTTGTGTTCGACTTCGGACTGGCAAGCGGGATTCCCTGGTGTTTGACCTCAGACTGAACTTCGACAGATCTTCCATCCTCAAGGGCCCACCTAAGTCCCAGCGGTCTGGGTTCCTACGGGCTTCTCCCAGGGGGGGGCCGCGGGCTTCCAGTGATAAAGATCCAGCTGGCCCTTGCTCCATTCCCATGAACCTTCAACCTCCCAAAAGTCCACCTAAGTCTCAGCGGTCCGGGTCCCTACGGGCTCCTCCCGGGGGGGGGGGGGGGGGGGGCGCGGGCTTCCAGTGGCGAAGACTCAATTGGTTCCTGCTTTGATCCAGCCTCGCCACCCGACTGAGGAAACCGAGGAGCCGTCTCTTCAGGTAGTACTAACTCCTCACAGGCCTAGGGGTCCACATCTTCTTGATCTTCATTACAGTTTTGGTATATTCTGCCTCTTAGTCGGTTAGATTTTAGTTGGATAAGTCATTATCCGGCTAAACTCTAGCTGGATAAAAAAAGAGCTGTTCTGGGGACATAACTGGGAGGAGCCATTTATCTAGCTAACTTAACCAGATAAGTAGCAATATTAAAACTTACCCAGCTGAGATTAACGTTAGACCTGCTATTGAGCGGATCTAAAGTTAGCCGGTTATCTTAACTGGCTAACTTTAAACTTATCCGAGAATATTCAGGGAGATTTGCGCACAAGTACGGCTGATGCGCGCCTTGCAGATTTTAAAAATTGCATGAGAACATGTATATCTCTCGGTACGCGTACAAACATTTTTTTACAAAAAAAGGGGGCAGGATGTGGGCGGGGCCTGGGCTGGGCACGAGCATTCCGGATCTGTAACCTCAAATATGTGCGTAAGTATTTATGCCTACAAGCACGCGCTGGGATCTCCTACCGCATAACTTTACTTCTGCCTTGGATGGCATGTAAGTTTTAAAATAAAAAAAAATCAGGCCTAGTCAGCGGGGTTTGAAGGGTTGGGGCTAATAGGGTAAAAGGGAGGAATGTCAATTAAGGGGGGGTTAGGAAGTTGGGAGCCTTTACCTGGACGAACTGGGAATGAACTGGGGAAACTGATAATTGCATTGGCACATGTATCTAATAAAATCCTCTTCCTTATGTGGAAGAGCCGGCATTTGTGCGCACAAGCATGCTTCCATAGAAATTTGCGTGCACATGTATGTGCATACAGCTGATTTTTCATTTTTTTTCATTTTTTTTCATTTCATTTTTATTAAAATTTATTAATCGCATTTCACAAATGGTCAAGGTGATTTACAATAAACAACATACATAAAATAAATGAGAAACATAAAACATGACAAAGCATAACCTTAATTTCATGTAGAAAATTATTGAGAACATTGAACAGTATCAACAAAACATTGCCCATATTTAAATATATAAACAATTGTTGAAAACATTTGTCAATATCCACAATCATCAGTCATATTCAAAAACAATTGAGTTGCACTTACTCTATAAGCCATAATCACAATGCACAAATAACACTTATGTTATAAAAGGGCCACGTCCATTCGCTCAAGCCCGCCATATGCGCGTACATGTGCACACACGTGGTTGTTTAAAAGTTACTGTCTTACTTAGCCAGCTATTTCTAAATAGTGACCCCATCAAATAAAAAATAGCAGATCATTACTGCATATAAACTTTTCTGCAGTGGATATATTGCACTAAAACAGACTTATGCACTGTAGATGAAGAGACAGTGGACATATACATATAAAATGGTACTGCTGAAACTCGTGCTACTTTGGGAAGGTAAAGCCCTCCATGATAGGACTGTTATATATCAAACAAGGACCTGCTATGTTATATTGTATCTCGTTAGCATGTAGTTGTTATCATCTTTAAGACTATCCTAGGTTACAAGCTACACATGTTTCTCCAGTTTCATTTCATAGTGTAATTCCTAATGTTGATGTAAAACTCTCAAATTTGAGCACTAATATACTTTAGATTGAGCCCTCTATAAAACTTTGCAAATATTGCATTTGGAAATATAGGAAGATTTGGGCACATCTTAGTAAATCTATGCAAAACCTAGTAAATCATGGCAAATTTTTTGACAACATGACTTTTTACAATTTGCATACAAGAAAACATGAATTTAGGAACAGTCAAAACTGATAGGATTCATAATATATAATTTTCTGGTGAAACTAAGCACTCAGTGCTATAGCAAGCAATAGTATCAAAATATCAAATCCTTCTGCAGATCCTAAGCAACCTTTATAAATACAATTCAACCCACGGCCCCATCTGCCACCACTGACTCATGTGGCTATATGGGATCCGTAAACTACTCCCCCAGTATTGAAGCAAACTTGAGCGGAGAGAATGATAAGCACTGCTACATCTGCAGATAGTACCTCAAATCACTGCCTCCACTTTCCAAATGCTGCACTAAAAAATAAATGTAGAGTAACTGACACTTGTTGGATGCCTCAAGCTGACAGTGCCCTATCCCTATTAATACCAGGAGTGTTGTGATCTTCCTGCACACAGTGCCCTATCCCTAATACCAGGGGTGTTGTGATCTTCCTGCACACAGTGCCCTATTCCTGATACCGGGGGTGTTGTGATCTTCCTGCACGCAGTGCCCTATCATGGTTACCGGGGGTGTTGTGATCTTCTTGCACACATCCTGGTATCAGGGGTTACCGGGGGTGTTGTGATCTTCTTGCACACATCCCGGTATCAGGGATAGGGCACTGCGTGCAGGAAGATCACAACACTCCTGGTATCAGGAATAGGGCACTGTGTGCAGGAAGATCACAACACCCCTGGTATTAGGGATAGGGCACTGTGTGCAGGAAGATCACAACACCCCTGGTATCAGGGATAGGGCACTGTGTGCAGGAAGATCACAACACCCCGGAGGAGTGAGGGTCAGGCAGCTCCCCCCTGTCTGTGAAGCCAGCCTCTCACTAGTAATGCTGGGAGGGAGCTGTTTCAGCCTTCACCATCCTCCCCCCCCCTCACCCACACACCATTCACTGACTGGGACATGGGGGAGGGGAGGAGTGAGGGTCAGGCAGCTCCCCCCTGTCTGTGAAGCCAGCCTCTCACTAGTAATGCAGGGAAGGAGCTGTTTCAGCCTCACCATCCTCCCCCCCCCCCCTCACCCACACACCATTCACTGGCTGGGACATGGGGGAGGGGAGGAGTGAGGGTCAGGAAGCTCCCCCCTGTCTGTGAAGCCAGCCTCTCACTAGTAATGCAGGAAGGGAGCTGTCTCAGACTTCACCATCCTCCCCCCCCCCTCACCCACACACCATTCACTGGCTGGGACATGGGGGAAGTCAGGAGTGAGGGTCAGGCAGCTCCCCCCTGTCTGTGAAGCCAGCCTCTCACTAGTAATGCAGGCGGGATAGGGCACTGCATGCAGGAAGATCATAACACCCCTGGTATCAGGGTTAGGGCACTGTGTGCAGGAAGATCACAACACCCCTGGTATCAGGGTTAGGGCACTGTGTGCAGGAAGATCACAACACTCCTGGTATTAATAGGGATAGGGCACTGTGTGCAGGAAGATCACAACACCCCTGGTATCAGGGTTAGGGCACTGTGTGCAGGAAGATCACAACACTCCTGGTATTAATAGGGATAGGGCACTGTGTGCAGGAAGATCACAACACCCCTGGTGTCAGGGTTAGGGCACTGTGTGCAGGAAGATCACAACACCCCTGGTATCAGGGTTAGGGCACTGTGTGCAGGAAGATCACAACACTCCTGGTATTAATAGGGATAGGGCACTGTGTGCAGGAAGATCACAACACCCTTGGTATCAGGGATAGGGCACTGAGTGTAGGAAGATCACAACACCCCTGGTATCAGGAATAGGGCACAAGTTCTAGTCATATTGACTGATCACATTACTTTTTTTGTCAACTACCAACAGTTTCCATTTCCCATCCCCCCAACCATCACCTCAGTTGGAACCTTGGTAACATCAATAGATAAGAGGGCAGCCAGCCAATAGGAATACATATTCATTCCTAACTGGCCTTTACTGACCTGGAAAGTTTCAATAATTTGTATCATTTTCTGTTAGTGTTCCTGAGTTTCCATTTCCCATCCCCCCAACCATCACCTCAGTGGGAACCTTGGTAACATCAATAGAGAAGAGGGCAGCCAGCCATTAGGAATACATATTCATTCCTAACTGATCTTTACTGACCTGGAAAGTGTCAATTTGTATCATTGTCTGTTAGTGCGCACTAACGGGAGTTAGTGCGCACAAACACGATTTAACGATTTTTAACGATAAATCGTTAGAATTTCTATTGTATTGTGTTCTATAACGATTTAAGACGATATTAAAATTATCGGACGATAATTTTAATCGTTGAAAAATGATTCACATCCCTAGTGAATATGGCAACAATGAAACAGGCTATATACACTGTGCATCAAGGCTAATGCAGTCACTTCCTTGCATGTTAATAATGTAAAGCAATCTTGAATTAACCCTCTCTACATAATGAAGTGTGCAGGAATGCCACAGCACAGTGCATGTTTTGAGCTAAGGGTTAGTAGCTGACAGGGACTGGGAAGGGAAAAGAGGAAGGGAGAGAGCCTTGCCTAAAGCACCAGTGCTGCCAGCACAGTTACTGTCATATATTGTTGCACAGTGGGCCAAATTAAAAGGAGCTATTACAAAGGCCACAAATCTATTATAAAAGTAAACAAAAGTGTGAAGAAGAAGAAGCTGATCTGGTCTCAAAGGAGGTGGCTGAAAACATAAAGGCAAAAAGAACAGTGTTCAAGAAGTAAAAGGATCCCAGAAAGAGGAAGACAAGGAAGGATGCTTAGTGAAAGTAAAGGCGACGAGGAAAGAAATCAGGAAAGCTAAAGGTCAGGTGGAAGAAAGGGTTGACAAAAAGATAAAGCAAGGTGACAAAACATTTTTCAGATACATCAAAGAAAGGAGGTCGACTCGAGGTGGTATAGTGAAAGTTAAAGGTAACAAAGAGCAATGTGTGAAGAAAGTTGAGGAAATAGCAGAGATATTAAACAAATACTACAGTTCGGTGTTCACTAAAAATGACTCTGGAGAAAGACCATTGCCGGATGACAAGACCATCGATGGAAGTGAGGTAGATGCAACTCTGTTTACAGAAAAGAATGTATGGGAAACTGAAAATAGACAAGGCCATGGAGCCAGATGAGATACATCCCAGGACACTAAGGAAGCTCAGAGATGTGCTGGCGGGTCCATTGAAAGACATGTTCAATAGATTCATAGAAACAAGAGTGGTGAAGCAAGATTGGAGAAGAGCAGTAGCAGAGAGGAGGCTGGAAACCACAGGCTGGTTAGCCTTACCTTGGTGGTGGGAAAATTAATAGAGACTCTACTGAAGGAAAGGATAGTGAACTATCTACAATCTGGTGGGTTGCTGGATCCAAGGCAGCATGGATTCACCAGAGGAAGGTCCTGTCAGACAAATCTTAATGATTTTTTTGATTGGGTGACTAGAGAATTGGAAGAACACTCGATGTGATTTATTTGGATTTCAGCAAAGGTTTTTGGTCTCACATAGGAGGCTCATAAATAAAATGAGAAGCTTGGGAATGAGTGCCAAGATGGTGGAGTGGATTACAAACTGGTTGACTTACAGGAGACAGTGTGCAATGGTAAATGAAACCTTTTCTGAAGAGAATATGGTGTTATGTGGTGTGCCATAGGGATCAGTTTTGGAACTGGCTCTGTTCAATATCTTTGTAAGTGACATTGCGGAAGGGATATAAGATAAAGTTTGTCTATTTGTGGATGATAAAATCTGCAACAGAGTGGACACTCTGAAGGAATAGGGAGATGAAAAGTGGTTTAAGAAAGCTTGAAGAGTGGTCAAGGACTTGGCAGCTGGGATTCAATGTCAATAAGTGCAGAGTCATGCATCTGGGGTATGGCAATCCAAAAGAGCTGTATGTGATGGGGGGTGAACAGCTAATGTGCATGGACTTGGAGAGAGACCTTGGTATAATAGTTTCTGGTGATCTGAAAGTGGCAAAGCAATGTGACAAGGTGATAGCTAAAGCCAGAAGAATGCTGGGCTGCATAGAGAGAGTAATAAGTAGCAGGAAAAAGTTGATAATGCCCTTGTATAGGTCCTTGGTGAGGCCTCACCTGGAGTACTGCATTCACTTCTGGAACCCATATCTCAAAAAGTATAAGGACAGGACAGAGGTGGTCCAGAAAAGGGTGTCCAAAATGGGGTGAGGTCTGTATCGGAAGACTTATGAGGAAAGGCTGAAGGACCTAAATATGTATACCATGGAAGAGGAGAGGTGCAAGGGAGATATTATACAGACCTTCAGATACCTGAAAGTTTTTAATGATGCATGATCTTTGAACCTGTCCATTAGAAAGGAAACCATAGAACTAGGGGTCATGGAATGAAACTCCAGGGGGGAAAATTCAGAATCAATATCAGGAAATACTTCTTTACAAAGAGGGTGGTGGATTCCTGGAATGCCCTTTCAGAAGAGTTGGTGAGGACAAAAGCAGTAAACGAATTCAAAAGGGCATGGGATAAACACTGTTGGTCCTTAAAGACTAGAGGTTGGAAATAAAGAAAAGGGCGTATGGGGCTAGCCTACACAAAGCAGCAGATACTACCCTTAACAGAAGGCATGGGAATTACCCTTAAACAATTAGCCTGATGTTTGTGACATAATTGCAACATCCGTTCTCTGCTTTGAAGTCAGGGAGAAAAAAGGAGAATTAGATTCAGTTGACAGCCAACCCTAGGCCCCGACTTTTAGGGTCAGGGATACTGATATGCAGACAGTAGGGATGAAACACAGAACGGCTTCAATGACCAAGATCAAAAATCAAAGCATGTTCAAGTAGCAGTGTCTAAATTATTATGAAGGCTGCTCACCCTGTAATGGGTTTGACAGTTGCTTGGTTTAGATTGTAAATATTGCTACTCTTAACATAAGGCTTGGGGGTAACTTGCACGGAGTGGTAGTTACTACCCTCAAGAGAAACATGCATGGAGTGGCAGTTACTACTATAAAAAAAAACTTGCTGGGCAGACTGGATGAACCATTTGGTCTTTTTACTATGTTAAAAATTAGAACAGAATCGATCACAGATTTCCACTATTTTCTTTCTGAATTTTAATCCATGGCTGAGATAAACTTAGCATCTGAAATTCGGCAGAGCTCCTTCCATTGCTGTACATGCGCACGAGCAGGAGTACAGTGGTGCTCTTTATCATCGTCACAAAGCGAAGTGTAGCAGGAGCAGCTGCAGTGTGTCCTCAGGGAAAATATATATTGTATATATGCTGTGTTCCAAAATAAGGGGCTAGGACAGAGTAAAAAGAAGCTTACCTGATAGTTTAATAAGCTGAATTGTAACGAATAACATGTCATTATTCAAACCATGTTACAGTACATGCAAAAGAGGAAAGGACGGAGTCAAAAAGTAAGTAAACTGAACCTCGGAAACATGGAAAGGACAACTAAGCCTTTCCTGGGTGAAATGTCCCCATCCCATCCCCCGAGCAGCAAAATAAGCATTAGCGAGCTTTCACAAGGCAATACATTTTTTGCTGTATTAAAAAGAGGCATTCATGGGGGGGGGGGGGGGGGGGGAGTCTTGGTTGGGGGCATGAAAATGCAAATCCATCTCAATTTTCAGATGTATGCCTGGTGCATGCCTCCCTCATTCTCTGGTCTGCAGAAATAGCAGGTGCAGAGTGCACAGAGTACTTGGTAATTGTGTCCCTCAGGCAGGTTTCAGAGGGGAAACTACCCATATTGTTTCCCTTTCACAACTGGCTACAAGGTCTGCAACTGCAATGCGGGCTACTGAAAACTGTTCCCCACTTTCAAGTACATTTTCAAAGAGCGACGCCCGTAAAAACTGGGGATTAAGCGCGTGGCCGGGTCTTGCGAGCGCCGCGCGCATTTTACAACGGGCCCGGCCACGCGCATAAACCCTGGTATGTGCAGAAGTGCCTGCTGAGGGGAAAGGGGCGGCCCGGGGGGGGGGGGGGGGGGCATGGTATGGGTGGGGGATGGGCCGGGACAGCGCCATTAGCCGCTGTCCTGGGGAAGCGCATGCCGGCAGCCAGCGGACACTCGCAGATTACTTCTGCTCCTGAGGAGCAGTAAGTAACAAAATAAAAAAATTAGGGATAGGTAGGGTTAGGTTAGTGGTTGGGGAGGAGAGGGGAAGAGGTAGGAAGGGTAGGGTTAAGGATAGGAAAGTTCCCTCCCAGTTCACTCCTTAATTGGAGCGAACTGGGAGGGAACTGAGGGAGGCCCGATTGCATCGTCGCGCGTAGATTATAAAATCCCCCCCCCCCCCCCACGCGCACTATTTGCGAGCCGCCCGCACATGCAAGCATGGATTTTAACATCTGCGCATGCATGGGTGCATGGCCATCGGATTTTATGGCGCGCACATTATAAAATCGGTCCATCCATGTGCGTGCGCCGGGAACCGCACCCACATGGACGCTTGCGCGGACTTTTAAAAATTGACCCCTTTGTGTAGTACTGCGTCTTTAAAAAGCAAATCAAGGTTCAAAATCCCTCTGTTTCCTACTGTTGCTCCCTTAAATTTGTGTATTAAAAACCTAAATCCCCACTGCACAAGACTAATTCATTTTTAAATGAACTAGACTGTTAATGATTAAGAAGTAATTTTAATAGCTTGAAACAGAGCTTTTGTAATCATTATTGTTCAGAGAGACAGCACTTGCAAAACTTTCTTTACTTAAATTTACATTTTATCTTGTTTCACAATGTAGCCCCTGTAATGACTGAACCCAGATAACAGTTCCAATGGCCATATCTCACATTTCTGTTTAAGGTGGAACATTGTCATTATGCTATAAGATGTAATTTCCAGTGTTTCATGCGCAGGGGGAATTATACACTTGTCAAGGCCTTTCACATTGCTTTAGTTTTCCCAGTTTTAAATCTTTGCACCCAGCACTGATAATCACAACGTAGATAGTAAAGCCTCTTCTGAATAACACACATGAGAGTTGTCTGATGGTTTCCAACTTTTCTCTTTCACTGATAAGATGCATTTGGTGAAATAAAAGTTCTTTACAGCTGATGTATTCTCTTTTAATATGTTACAAATGCTTTCTGGTAAGTCTGTGTCTTTATTCAGTCTTTATCAAAACTGCTGTCAAAGCCAATGGATTCAATTATTTAAGTAAATGACCTCTTATAGTCTTTTCATGGTCAGGATGTTAAATCAATTTCATTTACTTTCTACGTTGTTGTTTATTTTCCCTACCATTGGATATAGGGCAAGTTAATGGCTTCCCTCCCAATGTAGGTGATGTATCCTTTGATGGCATTTATATTAAACAGGCATTTTATCTCCTACCTCCTTCTTGTAGTTTTTATTGTTTGAACTCCTCAGTTTCCTCACTGTACCTGAAAGTCACACGTCCTCCTCCCTTCCCCCCAGCTCAGTATCATGATGGTACCACAACTCCTCTTCTCCTTATCTGCTGTAGATGTACATGGGCTCATTTGGGGTCCACGCCAACTCCTTTATCCTTTTTTTTTCCTTCTTCTTTTCCTTAGGATGGCTGAAAGTCATCCTTTCCTTAGATCTTGGTGATCTCAGGTTCATCTTGCATGAAGTGACCCTCTTTCATTGTATTGTATTGTAGAACAGGAGTTTAATAAAGCTTAAATGGATCCCAGGTGATTGGGCACTCCAAACTTAAATAAATTAATTTAAAGAGTAAAAGGTGGAATGGGAGGGTGGAAAGAAGCTCCCATCCAAATAATATGCTCCACGGAAACAGAAGTTAATGAATAAAAAAATTAGAGAACAGCAGAGGAACCTGCTGCCTGTCCAAAATCGAAAGGGGAATCCACAAAGCAAAATGGTGCACCCTGGGTCTAAGTGCCACAGGGACTTGCTATTTATCAGCTTCCACGTGGGGGAGCTGTGCCCACTATATTACCACCAAGTCTCTCCCCACACCAATTGGTAGATTCTTGTACTTAACTCTAGTAGGGGACTAACAGGATCCCTACAACAATGTTTTTATTTTACTTATTTTTCAATGTATGCCATGCTCAGGCCATATGGAAAATAAAAACTATGGTAAGAGAAAAATGCCCAATGGCATTGGTTTGGTTTCTCAGAAAATGATATTGAATTCAAATCTCCTCCATACAAATACATTGGTCTACATACGCACCAGTTTTCAAGTACAATGGGATCAAATCAGCTTCTGCTGTTCCCTGATAACCCAGGGCTGCTCTTCACAACGCCAATGCTTCAGGATCAGATGAGTCCATGTGTGGGCAGGAAGAATGGGAATGGATGCAGGCAAAGGGGGGAAAGGAAGGGGAATTAGTGAAGGTACCCAGTGGGAGGATGGAGACTGATAGATTTCTCTGCCTTAGGCCACTGGTTCTCATTCAGTCCTCGGCACAGAGCCATCCAGTCTGGTCTTTAGGATATCCAGAAAGAAAATGTACAGAATATATTTGTATACAGTGGAAGCAATGCATATTTATTTCAGATATCCTGACTGTGTCAGTTAAGAACCATTGCCTTAGACAATCTTTTAGCTTAGGCGATTGTCTGTGTTGCCTGTTTAATGGTTCCTTTCCTAGGTCTTGAAAGCTCATGTTCAAATACATCTCTTAGTGTAATTTTCATGTCAGTCCAATAAAAGACATGAAAAGCTGCAAAGTGTTCAGTTTTCGGCAAGAGAATTACAGCTGCTAAAGCCCTGTTCTACTTCTATTTTACTAGGAATCTGAGCAAGATAGATGAAAGATCACAAGTCCGGAGAAAGAATTATCTCTATTAGAGTTGTGCATTCATTTTTCCAGAATTAGGCAAAATCGGCAGCCTGCATGCGCCGAGCCGCACAGCCTGCCTCCGTTCCGCCTCCCCCCACCTTCCCCTACCTAACCCACCCCCGGCCCTAACTAATCCCCCCCCCCCTACCTTTATTCCAAAAGTTACGCCTGCCCAAGGCAGGAACTCGCCATCTTCACAACTTTTATATAATGATGCCACAGTGCTAGAGCAAGCACACACAAGCACAAAAGGGTGAACTGTAGACCACTCATCAAACAATCAACAGCGCAAAAAAACCCTTTCTTTTTCACCTAACACAGTTCCTCAAATAATGACACCACAACAGCTGAAAACACTGTGGGGAAACCCTATCATCAGAGGAACTGTGTATTTTAAAGTCCAATGTTTCCATATTGTGAAGATGGCAAGTTCCCCTGAGACAGAAAGTTGCTAACAGAGCTCTTGAAATGCTGACAGCGTCAGCTAACCTGTTTGGACTCCTCGCCCATAAAAAAGCTGAGTAGCAAGAGCAAGATAAAATTGCTTTCAATAATTAAGAAAAAGCAAAAGATTTTTGGATTACATTTTAATTGCCATGAAAAACTTTCAAAAAAACCCATTGGACTTTAAAATACAGAGTTCCTCTGATGATAGGGTTTCCCTGCAGCGTTTTCGACTGTAGCAGGAACGGAGTGATGAAGCAAGGCGAGTCACTCCGGGGCACAGCGCAACAGGAAACCGGGAGTCTAACCTGTTGCAAGGCAAAGACTGGATGGCCACGGCCGGCTTATCAAGGCCGCGGCGTCAGAAGTTGGGCGGAGTCACCACTGGCGGGAAACGGCCTAGAAAAGCGCCCAAGTGGCACGCGCGCGCGCCTAGGAGCAGGGCGTCCATGGGAGGGCTTGCAGCGGCACAGCCCCAGCGAGGACGCCACCAACCAGGCCGCAAACCAGGCCTCTGGAAGCGGGAGCAGGTCCGGGAACCTGGAGGTAAGGGCCTGGCCGCGGTGCTCGCGGCCAGAACCGCAACCGTACCTCCCCTCTTAGCCGGTCCAGGTTTACTTGGGTGGTCCAGATGGAACTGCCGTAATAAGTCCTTGTCGAGGATGTTACGGGCCGGTTCCCAAGAATTATCCTCGGGTCCGCAACCCTCCCAGGCAAGCAAGTATTCCCATCGGCGTTGATGAAACCGGACATCCAAAACTTCACGCACTTGATACGTGACCTCGTCCGGTACTGAAGGATCCGATGGTTCAGAGGCCCGGGAGTGGTACCTGGATAACACAAGAGGCTTCAGCAATGACACATGGAAGACGTCAAGTATGCGCATGGAGGAGGGAAGGCGCAGATGGTAAGAGACTGCTCCCACACGTTCGGCGACTCAAAAAGGCCCACAGAATTTCGGTACCAGTCGTCTGGATGGGATTCGTAGCTGTAGATTTCTGGTGCTAAGCCAGACACGGTCTCCTGGAAGGAAGATAGGTGCTGGCTGACAATGCCTATCTGCCCACTTCTTAGCGGACAGGGCGGCCTTACTGGTTTTTTCCTGGGTAGAGATCCACAAGGAACGAAGCTGGCGAGCTGAGAGTTGCACTGCCGGGAGTGCACTAGGTTCAGGCGAGCTTCCAGTATTAGCTTGCGTGTGTTTATTATACGAGGACTCCACCCACAAGAGTAGCTTAGTCCAATATTCTTGAGGTTCGTTCATGAAGGCACGAAGGGAAGTCTTCAAGGTTCGATTGGTTTGCTCTGTTTGCCCATGAGGATGGAACGCTGATGAAAGACTAAGTTGCAATAGGCCCCTGGACCTCCCGATGGGCGGCTTTTGTACAGCACAAGTAGGGCATGAGCCCACAAAAGCTTGGACGTTCTGTCTCACTGTTGGCCACCAGTAGAAATGGTTTAACAAGTCTAAAGTCCCTTTCCTACCCGCATGACCCCCAGGGAGGGAGTCATGGGCCCAAGCGAGAACTGCTCTCCGAGAGCGACGTGGAACGACGGTCTTCCCTTGAGAGAACACAAAGGTTGCAGCAAGACTTACTTTCTCAGGATTCAAAATGTATTGGAGTGTATCAGGAGTCTCTTTGACCTCAGAGGGGCATGAGAGCGCATCAGCTCGAACGTTCTTCATGCCGGATCGGTGGCGTAACGTAAAGTCAAATCGGTCAAAAAACAGCGACCACCGGGCTTGTCTGGGATTCAGGTATTGGGCTTGCTTTAACAATGCTAGGTTCTTATGAATGGTATAAATCGTAACCGGATGGTTGGCTCCTTCCAACCACTGTCTCCATTCCTCCAGGGCAAGTTTCACGGCTAGCAACTCTTTGTCCCCAACACAGTAGTTGCTCTCTGCCGGGGAGAGTTTCTTTGAAAAATATGAACAGGGCAACAGCTGTCCAGAATCAGAGTACTGACTCAGTACGGCCCCCATGGCCGCACTGGAGGCATCAACTTCTACCATGAAGGGCCGGCTGGGATCCGGATGGTGAAGGCAGGTATCCAATGAGAAGGCTTCTTTAAGGACCTCAAAAGCTTGACAGGCAGAAGCAGGCCAATCCACTGCGTTAACCCCCTTACGGGTGAGGGCAGTTAACGGGGCCACAATAAGAGAGTAATCAGGAATAAAGTGACGGTAAACATTAGAAAGGCCGAGGAAGCGTAGCAACGCTTGATGACCCTTTGGCCGAGGCCAATTCTTAATAGCCGCCACTTTCTCAGGATCCATTCGAAAGCCCGCTGCAGAGACTATGTAGCCTAGGAACGGCAAGGATGCCTTCTCAAAGCTACATCTTTCCAGCTTCGCGTACAGGTCATGCTCCCTAAATACCTGGAGCACTTGACGGACATGCTGCCAGTGCGACAACTGGTCCTGGGAGTAGATTAAGACATCGTCGAGGTATACCATTACACAGGTGTTCAGAAGGTCCCGCAACACCTCGTTTCCGGGATGGGTTCTGACTGAATTGTATGCTCCTTGCAAGTCTAATCTTGTGAAAATCTTCACTCCTCGAAGCCAATCAAGGAGCTCCAGGATTGATGGGCACGGGCAATGGTCTCGGTTGATAATAGAACTTAGGCCTCGATAGTCCATGCACGGGCTCAATGAGCCGTCCTTCTTGCTAGATATGGGTAAGGGATCAGCCCTTCCTTGGGGGGGGGGGGGGGGCATAGTACCAGACAGCAAGTCCAAAGCACCGTCATACGGACAATGCTGCGGGAGAAACTCCGCCTTGGTCTTGATGAATATAAACTCCGCCTTGGTCTTGACGAATATATCCACAAAGTCCTCAACAGGTGCCAGAGGATTCACGGCAGCGTGCATCAAGGATAGTGAAGGAGTCTTGGGGCCTTTCATACAATTAGCTAGACAAAATGGACTCCATTTGACAATCTGTAGCGTATCCCACTGAATCGTGGGCAAGTGTTTTTGCAACCACGGCCACCCGAGTACCATAGGGTGGACAGCCTTCTCCAGCACTAGGAAGGCTATCTCCTCCGAATGGATCGCCCCGTGCGGACCGTAATGGGTGCTGTGGACATCTGGACAGGTCCGGGAAGAAGTGTCCCCTGGATAGAGGTAATTCGTAACGGGACCTCCCGTCTATGCGTAGGGATTCACAACTGGGAGACTAAGTCCTGCAGGATGAAATTTACACATACACACACACAGAGGCAGACACGCTCACACACACATACACACACACACACAGGCAAGTACCCTTTAATACACACATACAGATGCAGGTACCCTTTCACACACACACACACACACACACACACACACACACACACACACACACACACACACACATATACATAGAGGCAAGCACCCTTTCACTCATACACACACACACAGGCAGGCCCCCTTTCACACACACACATACAAACACACCACATACACACACACACATACAGAGGCAGGCACGAAACACACATTCAGAGGAAGGTACCTTTACAAACACATTCACAGAGGCAAGCACTCTCTCGCTCTTTCACACAATTGTGCCTCTGTTCATTCTTCGGCTGCTACCTGGTCTCTGGTGGTGGTCCTCAGCCTCTCTTCATTTTCTTTCACACCCTGCTGGCCTGGTCTCCAGCAGTGGCCCGAGGGCTCTTTTCATTTTCTTTACTGCCCCGCTGGCCTGGTCTCTGGTGAGGATCCGCAACCTGTCTTCACTTTCTTTTCACGTCCTGCCGGCCTGGTCTCCGGAGGTGGCCTGCGGCCTCTCTTCATTTATTTTATGGCCCCACTGGTCTGGTCTCCGGCAGCAGTCCGCAGCCTCTCTTCATTTTCTTTTTGGCCCCCACCATCCTGGTCTCTGGCGACGACTGCAGCCTTTCATTTTTTTCCTTCTTCGGCTTGGGCTCCAGCCTTGGCCCAAGGATTTTCTTCTCCTTCTTCAGCTCTGCCGGCCTGGGCTCTGGCAGTGGCTCCTCTGGGCCCTTCATTCTATACTCGCCAGCGTGAAGGCGTGCAGCACAGCAAACAAATGGCCACACTGCCGTCTTTCATAATGTGACCAACTCAACCGGCCCACTGGGGCATGCCCGAAGCCTCGATAGGCCAATCTGCCCCTGTATGGGAAACATTGTATAGCCTTCGTTGCAATAGATACACTAATTAGAAAGACACATGTACACACACACACACATGTGACACATGACAACCGAGGCCGGATGACATCCTAATACACGTCAAGTGATAACATACTATAAGAAAGACATTAAGGAAAGCCAATATGGACACCCCCCCCCCCCCCAACATATAAAGTATCTGAATTCTGAAATGCTTCTGCTTTGATGGATTTCTCCTATCAGTGCCCCCTCCTCTGCATGCTTTATTCTAATGATGTAACAGTCACATTCCTTCAAAACGCAGAGAAATACATACACTTTTCCTCCCCCTTCCCACCCGAACCAAACACAGAAAATACAATGTATCTTCCTTTCTGAAATAATGCTCACAGTAGCTCTAGCTTCAAAAGAAGATGTTGACAGGTCAAAGGCCTTTAACTAGAGCAGGCCTGGCAAACAAGGTTTCTGCAGCAAGGAAGAGATGTCCTTGTGGAAAGGCATCCAGAAGTATGTCACAAAGCTTCCTTCCTCTTTCTGCACTGCAAACATCTTGTAGCATTCAGTCTCCCCGTCAGTTTAAAGCTCTGATGCCAGGGCAAATCGCAGCTGTCATTTTATGGCTATTTAAACATGTGCTGCCAATCAAATGACGTCCGGTAGGAGCCTATCACCCTGTAACCTCTGCTTGCGGATTGCATGGGCTCAGGAGCCAATACACAAATCCCCAACCTTCTCTCACACTCTGTCTCTTTGACCCCAGGGGCCAGGTTCTTTTACTGGCGGGGGAGGAATTTCTCTTCCAAGGCCCTGGTTAGCAGGGGTGGTCTAGTTCTCAAACCTGGGGGAGGTATTATTAGTCTTTCTCCTCTGAGGATGTGAGGACCAGGAGGCTCTGGGTGAGTGTCCAGCAGAAGACATTCGCAATTCACAAGCTGTCCTCTTATCTGTGCAAGGGTCTCTCGCTCTACCGGGGCAAGGGAAACGCCCTCCAGGGTTAGGATAAGTAGAGTTCCCACGCGGGCAGGAGTATTCTTGTTTGGGCAGAAACCCCACCTCCCCCCACTCCAAAACTGTTAATTGAAATGGTAAAATCTCTCTGTCCCTAAGGTGAAAACTCCAATTGGGGTCCTCGGAATATCCCAAAATGGTCTTATTCCCAGTTCATGGAAAAAGGATCAAGACACTAATAATAACAAAAAAAAAAAAAAAGTGACACCAAAGTGCCAAAGGTATCAAGAATTATTCACTTAAATTAAATATATATAACTGTTTACAGACTTGGTATCAGCTGTAGGCAGTGCTCTAAGATATAATCCACAGTCTCTTGCCGCAATGGGCCCCAAACTGTTTCATGTAGAAACACTGGGGTCACATTATCTACCAAATCCAATCTACCATTCTAATACAAATTTTGATGATAACTTTTAAACAGTAGCGTGGGCACACATGTATGCGTGATCTCAGAGCTACCACCGTCGCTGCTACTGCTTCTGCTGCCGCTCACAGGAGGGAGGCCTGCGCGATTGGCGCCCAGACCCGTCGGGGTAAGGCCTTTTTATTCCCTTCCCCCCGGCGAGCCTGAGCGCGATCACCCAGACAGCGACACTTACCAGCCTTCAATCGCACGGCCGAAAAACACGCCCCTCATCCTCAGCAGCCTATAGGGGATCGCAGAGGGACTTTTAAATTCCTTTCCCCTACGGCGCCGCGCCTGTGATCTCAGAGCCACCACCGTCGCTGCTACTGCTTCTGCTGCCGCTCACAGGAGGGAGGCCTGCGCGATCGGCGCCCAGACCCGTCGGGGTAAGGCCTTTTTATTCCCTTCCCCCCGGCGAGCCTGAGCGCGATCACCCAGACAGCAACACTTACCAGCCTTCAATCGCACGGCCGAAAAACACGCCCCTCAACCTCAGCAGCCATAGGGGATCGCAGAGGGACTTTTAAATTCCTTTCCCCTATGGCGCCGCGCGCCGGCGTCGCATACCAAAGGAGCGCGACAAAGGGGCCTGCCCCTTTGTTCGCCCCTTCGTGCGACCTTCGTGTACAGGACATATCTGAAACAACTTCCACTTATAACTCCACTGGCTCCTGAACCGTTTCACACCTTACAACTATATTTCTGAGTCACACTCCAGCACGCTTCACTTGGACCTCTCTCAACCACAGACACACTCCAGCAAGCTTCACTCGGACCTCTCTCAACCACAGACACACTCCAGCAAGCTTCACTCAGACCTCTCTCAACCACAGACACACTCCAGCAAGCTTCACTCGGACCTCATTCAACCACAGATACATTCCAACAAACTTCATTCGGACTTCTATTAACCACAGACATACTCCAGCAAGCTTCACTTTGACCCAAATCCCTCACCTACTGACTAATTTCAGGACTACTATTTCTTCTTCTCCTCCTTTCTTCAGTGGCTTTCCTTATCTGACCACGCTGCTATCAAAGACTTCCTGCTCGTCTAGAGTCTTTCAATTTCTGGGCCATACAGCAATAAAAGAGCTTGCCCCTGCGTCTTGCCCATTCACTCAGTACCATTAAATAATGCACCAATCAGAAATGTTCTCTCGCCACATTCCTACTATCAAACACTTCAACGTGAATTATAAACCGACTAGATTTCTCCATCACTCTTCATTAACCAGAACTTTAACACCTATTATGGTAGCACCTATCACTCAAATGTTAGGTCTAATAACTTTCTCCATCCTTCTATTAAATACACAATCTCTTCTAAAAAAGATCACCCTACTAAACGATATCCTCACAGATGAAAAGCCAGACATATGTGCGATCACTGAATCATGGCTAAAAGATACTGACACAGCCATTATAAATCAACTTCCCACTGACACTTACAATGTTTTCTCCATTCCAAGGATCAAAAAGAAAGGTGGAGGTATTATCCTGGCTGCCAAAAAGAAATTTAACCTTACAGTTCAAACTACTTCCCCTTCCTCCAAAATGGAGACTGGCCTTTTCAAATCTAAGGATCTTCAAATTTGCCTGATCTACTCCCCCCCCAGCATACTTGAGAACAACCCATCTCTACTCACAGAATTTATCATCAAAAACCTTGATATTCACCTCCCAACAATTATTCTGGGGGATTTGAACCTATACTTTGATCGCATCCCTCTAACCCCAGCCTGCGAATCTTTACTGACCTCTCTTAATGCTCTAGGCTTTCAACAAGCTGTGACTAACCCGACTCATAAAGCTGGTCATACCCTTGATGTCATTTTTACTAACTCCCATATTGATACAAAACCTCCCCTCTGCACTCCTATTTCTTGGTCAGACCACTTTCAGATTGACACCTGCTGTACAATAAAACAATTACCATCTAATGTTCACAGCAAAAAAACCATCTACTTCCGAAAACAAGGTCAAACAGATGAAATTAATAATGTGATATCAGAAGATCTCAAAAATTTAGATCTCACAGACGCTGAAACAGCTACTTCTTCTTGGTTTAAAATTACTAGTAACATAGCAGAGAAACTCTGTCCTATTCAATCCAAGGAAATCAATTCCGATAAAATAATAAGGAAAAAACCTTGGTATACTCCCGAGCTTAAAGCTATGAAAATGGAGCTATGTAAGACAGAAAAAGAATGGCGCAGAAACCAAAATTCTACGACTTTATTAAAATTCAAATCATTACTACACAAATATTGCCAAGCCACCGATAAAACAAAAAAAGATTTCTATGCTTCCAGAATTCACCAATATCAATTCAACCCTCAAGCACTTTTCCAATATGTCAAAAGCCTTGTTACTGCTCCAGCTCATAACAATCTAAACAACAATGATGATTCAAAATGTGAGGAACTAGCTACGTTCTTTTATAACAAAATACATTCTATTTTAACGCGATTTAATTCATTTCCTGCTCCTTTACACACCAACCAAGCTACATCAGCCGCTCAAGATAAATTTGAAACAAAGCTACCTAATCTTGAGATTACTACTGGTATTGAAGTTGAATCAATTCTAAAGAAAATGAAACCAGCTTTCCACCCCACAGACATCTTACCTACTAAGATTCTTCTTTCAATACGTTCTACAATAGCAAAACCTATTGCAAAGATTCTTAAGAAATCCATCACCACAGGCATAGTTCCTTCTATTCTTAAACATGCTATTATTACTCCAATGATAAAAAAATCTAACCTAGATTCATCTGATCCAGCAAACTTTCGACCAGTATCGAACCTACCCTTCCTTTCAAAGATCATGGAAAGAGTCATCAACAAACAACTAACTGATTATTTAGATGATCATCAAATACTCTTCCCATCCCAATATGGGTTCAGAAAGTACCACAGCACGGAAACGCTTTTGATATCACTTTCTGAGGTGCTACTGAAAGCTTTAGATGCTGGCAAATCATACCTCATCGCCCTTCTTGATATATCAGCTGCTTTCGACACGGTAAACCACAACACCCTTATTACCCGTCTATCTGAAATAGGTATCTCGGGATCGGCTTTACTATGGTTTCAGTCATTCCTGAGCAATAGAACATACAGCGTTAGATGTGGACGAAGTGAATCCAAGCCAAGAAACCTCTCTCAAGGAGTCCCCCAAGGATCTTCTCTCTCCTCCACATTGTTCAATGTTTACCTTACACCACTATGCCGGTTTCTCTCTAAATTGGGTCTTCAACACTTCATCTACGCAGATGATGTTCAAATACTCATACCTATAACCAGCACAATCACAAATGCACTGAGTACCTGGAAGGTAGCTTTATTAGAAATTAAAACAATCCTCACAGACAACCAATTGGCTATAAATACCAATAAAACTGAACTTATCATAATTTCACCTCCAAAAAACACAATACTGATCAACTCTGATATTTCTCAAAACAACTACCCTATTTCACAATAAGTACGCAGCCTTGGTATCATCATTGACAGCAATCTTACGTTTAAAAAATTCATCGCGGATACGGTAAAAAACGGTTTCTTTAAGCTACTCACGCTTAAACGTATTAAATCTCTATTATACCAATATGATTTCCGCACAGTATTACAAGCAACTATTTTATCAAAGATTGATTACTGCAATGCTCTGTTACTGGGTCTACCTAAAGCCACCATTCAACCTTTACAAATGCTGCAAAATGCAGCTGCCCGCATTATCACCGACACAAGCCGCCATGATCACATCACTCCAGCTCTTCAGTCTTTACACTGGCTACCCGTGGCTTACAGGATAATTTATAAATCTATGTCGCTGATACACAAAGCCATTCAAAACAGAGAAATGCATTGGTTCACAGATCAACTACAATTCAAAACGTCTTCCCGCCCAACGAGATTCCAGAATTTAGCCAAACTAAATATCCCAGCACCCAATCTGACTAAACTCTCTAGTACAAAAGAACGATCTTTCATCATTGCTGGATCAACAATATGGAACACCATGCCCTCTGAATTACGCCAGGAACTCTGTCACAAAAAATTTAAACAAAACCTTAAAACCTGGCTATTTAAAAAAGCCTACTATCAATGATCTGAATCCTCAACTACTCTTCCTAACTTCCACAATCTATCATATATTGCTTATATTCTATTAATACAAAGTTATATACTGTATTGTATTCGTTCAGTTACCATGTTATATTGTAAAGCGCAATGCTGAATTACTGTTTGTATGTAAACCGAGGTGATGTTATTTATGTACCCCGGTATAGAAAAATCTATAAATAAATAAATAATAAATAAATGCGTGAATGCCGGCTCGCGCCAATAGATGCCAACTGTATGCACATATGTGTGTGCACAATTTTACATGGACGCCCGCATGTGCATGCAAATGCCGCTCTATCACATAAGTGGGAGGGCTTTATTAGATATGTGCGCCAATGCAATTACCAGTTTCCCCAGTCCATTCCCAGTTTGCCCAGGTAAAGGAAAGGATTTCCTAATCCCCCCTAATTAATAGGCCTCCCTTTTACCCTTTTAGTCCAAACCCTTAAAACCCCACTAGCTATCCTCGTTTTTTTTCTTTTTTATTCATTACTTACACGCCATCCATAGAAGAAGTAAAGATACATGGTAGGGGATCCCGGTGCGCGCTCACATGCACATTCCATGTTACAGATTCTGTGAAACTGCAGAGAGACGCTTCCATCCCGAGCGAACAAATTTAGCCCACTTGACTAAATGAGGATTTGTAACGTGGCCATGCATTGCTCCTGATGAAGCTTGGTGCGAAACAACGGCCGCTGTTGGGCTTGCCTCACAGTTAATTTAGCAGGACTGTTTTTAGATTGCAACTTAAAAAATTTCCAAAATAGGTTCCTGGTTGCTCCGGGTGGCCCATGCAATGTGGGGCACACTGTCAGGCTTGCTGATGCGGCATTAATTTATAAATGAATATAGACCATAGATGCAAGACCATTTTACAGATAACTCTTTTAGCGTTTCGTGATTCTCTACATTATTTGGACAGTCCTGGACTGCCCATACTCCACCAGCTCCCTGCCCCCTTTTTTGCCATTCCCATCTGTGCGTGTACCGGGAAATATGCCCGTACTTGGTCGTTTCTTAAAATCTGCGCGGCTTGCGCCGGCCTGAGATACTCACGTATCTTCCAGTTTTGGCGCACGTAGGGCTTTTAAAATTCACCTGTTTATTCATAATTTAAATTGCACATCAATTTATAATGTTCCATAAAAAATTGTTCAAATGTTATAAATTGATGTGCAATTTAAATTATGAATGCATGGTCAGTGCATTGACTGCTATTTGACTCTTCCATTAATTTTGGCGTCCCAGCTCTTATTTTGAACTCTGGCTCTTTTGGAGGGCATCATCCAGCTGGAGTGTGAGTTAGTGTATGTAAGTGTTCTTATGTTCTTAGGGCGTGAACAAATCTACTCCCGATTTTATAACATGCACGCGCTGCCGCGAGCATGTTATAAAATACAGGGTTGGTGCGCGCAAGGCTGCCCAAAATTGGCAGCCTGTGCACGCCGAGCTGCGCAGCCATCCTCCGTTCCCTTCGAGGCCGCTCCGAAATTGGAGCGGCCTCTGAAGGAACTTGCCTTCCGGTCCCCTCCACCTTCCCCTATCTAACCCATCACCCAGCCCTAACTAATTCCCCCCTACCTTTATCTTACAAGTTGCGCCTGCTCGAGTCAGGCATAATTTGCGCGCGCTGGCCGGCTGCCAGTGCGCCATGTTCCAGTTTGGGGGCTGGTCCGGAGGCCGCGGCTACGCCACTGGAATGCCCCTGGGCCGGAACCACGCCCATGGCCCTGTCCCCAGAACGCCCCCGATGACGTGCCGGTTGCGACACGTCCCCCGACACGCCCCCAACATGCCCCCCCCCAGGAAAGCCCCGGGGTTTACGTGCATACCGGGGCTTGCTTGCACCACCGAGCCTATGCAAGATAGGCTCAGCGCGTGCAGGGGGTGGAAGGGGCAGCTTTTCGGGGGTTACACGCGGAACCCTTTGAAAATCTTCCCCTTATGTTCTTATGAGTTTGCCATGGGCCCAGAAAGATAGTTCCCCCAACTGGACTTGAACTCTAGAACCAGTAGCATCCCTGCATTAGATCTGCAGCCCAAAATGAGGTTCTTTATCTTAAGAAAAATGGACTAAAATAATTATTTACCTCTTTATATTTTATGCATATAGAGTAGTACATGCTCCTTGTAAGTATCACTGCAACTGAAAGCTGCTTTTTTTTTTTTTTTTTTTAAATAATCATTTTTATTAGAGTTTTCCAACAAACAGTTAAACAGCATAAGTAAAAAGGAACATTGTACCTCTGCACTCAGATGGTACTGATACATGAAAGCTGATGTCACAATTCTAGCCCCTCTCACTCAGCCAGGGATCCAGCTCATATCATATCATATCACTGTTGAGCTTATAAGAGGATCAATGCAAATACTGAAACGCAAGAAGACTATGTGATGCACCAGTTTTGTGTTACAGAGGAAGTATATATACCTCCCCAATATATTTTTATTATTAACTATAAAATAGGGATGTTTGGAGACATAATTTTTGCTTTTGTTCATTTATTCATTTTGTAGGTCATTTGAAAAAAAAAAAAAAGAAGTTTGTTTATTTGTTCTATTCATTTTTTTTATTTCCCATTAATGTCAATGGGGAAAGAAATGATTCCTAATTTTGAACTTCAAAATTGGGGTTTTTTCTAATCAAATTTAATGAAACTTGTGGGCAGATATCTTCAAAAGGGTTAAGAGAACTCCAAGGCATCACAACTTTGACAATGTGGCACCAAAAGTGGCATGAATAGCTTAAAGCACCATAAAAGGGCAGTAGGGTACCAGCAGTGGCAGGAGTTTTCTAAGGTACTGTGAGAGGAGCAAAACAGCAGCAATGTGACAAGAACTCTCCAAGGCTTCAAAAGAGGGCATCAATAATAGTGGCATGGATTCCCAAAGGTAGCATTAAGGGGCAAAGTGGCATCAAGAGTGTCATGAACATCTTAAGGTACCATGAAGAACAAATCAATGATCAAAGATGGCATAGAAAAACCCTGGCACTGAAAAAGTGGCAATGCAGTACAAAAAGTGACATCAAGACACCATGAGAGATGCAATGCAGCCACCCACAGCACCAAGAACACCCCAAGGTGTAGAGTCTGTAGTATGGCAGCCAGGCAGAGTTTCAGCTAGACCCCCATTTCATTTTTTTTTTTTTATTTGTCAAGTTTTATATACCGTCATTCAGTTTTGCCATCATAACAGTTTACAAGATTCGAGTGGTACAGTGTATAATATATTACATATGTATTACATAGGTCATTAATGGATCAGTGCAGCAGGAAAAGTACATTCTGGTACGAGTACAGAGTTGGGTAATAGAACGATAGCGGGTTTACATTGGCAAAAGGTAGTACTGTGTGATTGGGGTGTTAAGTTTCTTGAGGGATATGTGTTTGCTTATGGTCATTTAGGTGGTCTGTTGTGGTGGCACGGTTCGTTTGTACTAGGGTTTCTTGTTAGGCTTTGGTGGACAGCCATGTTTTCAGTTCTTTCTTGAATGTTTTTAGATTGGGTTGGAGCCTTAGTTCTATTAGAAGTGTGTTCCAGATTTTGGGGCTGGCGATGGAGAAAGCTCTTTCTCGGATTATTGTGAGTTGCGCAGTTCTGATGGAGGGGATTGTCAGGAGGCCTTTGTTGTTAGAGCGCAGGTTTTGTTTGGGTTTGTGGAGTGTGATGTTTATATCTGACCAGTTTGTTTGTTCTTTGTGTATTAATTTGTGTATGATGGTCAGTGTCTTGTATTATATTTGGGATTTGATTGGGAGCCAGTGAAGTGATATAAGGGTAGGGGTTATGTGTTTTTTCTTTTTTGTGCCTGTTAAGATTCTGGCAGCTGAGTTTTGTAGTATTTGGAGTGGTTTGATTTTGAAAATAGGTAGACCGATTAGTAGGGAGTTAAAGTAGTCGATGTTTGAGAAGATGAGTAATTGAAGTATAGATCGGAAATCTTTGGGGTTAGGAATGGTTTTAGATACCTTAGCATTGTGATATCCTTCCTTGATTTTGTTTGTTATGTGATTCTTGAAAGATAGTTCACTGTCAATTATGACTCCTAGGTTCCTTGTCTGTGTGACTGGGGAAATTGTGGTTATTTGGTTTTCAAGCGTTAATGGTGGTGGAGGTGGGGTGGTGGGTTTATGTTCCAAGATTATTATTTCATTTTTTTACTATGTTTATTATGAGTTTCAGGCTAGTTAGTAGTTGTTTGATTGGGGTTAGGTATGTGGCAGGTTTCTTGTAGGTTTCTTCCAGTGAGTTTTGAATAGGTAGGAGTATTTGAATGTTGTCCACGTACATGAAGTGAGTCACTCCAAGGTCCTTTAGAAGTTGGCATATTGGCATAAGTATATGTTGAATAGGGTGGTGGACAGGGTGGATCCTTGGGGAACTCCAGTGTTCAGGTTTATTTTTTTGGAGAGGGTGTTGTTAATTGATACTTGGTAGTTTCTGTTAGATAGGTATGATGAGAACCATCTTAGGGTTAAGTCGGTTAGTCCTATTTTGGTTAGATGTTCTAGTAGTATTGTGTGGTTAACCATGTCGAATGCTGCTGATAGGTCTAGGAGGATGAGAAATTTTTGATCAGTGTCAAAGCCTCTGAGGACAATGTCATTCAGTGAGAGTAGCAGCGGTTCTGTGCTTAGGTTTTTTCTGAGGTCAAATTGTGTTGGATGTAGGATGTTGTTTTTTCTCTAGCTGGTTAGTGAGTTGGGAGTATACCACCTTTTCAATGATCTTGGATATGAGTGATAGGTTAGAGATAGGGCGGTAGTTTAGAGGGCTGTCGGGGTCCAAATTGTTCTTTTTTAATATTGGCTTAATTATTGCTGATTTGAGACAGTTGGGGTAGTTTCCTTCCATCAGGGATAGGTTTACGGTATCGGTGAGTGTTTTAGTTAAAGTGGTTTCTATGGTTTTTATAGTTGGTATGGGGATGCTGTCGAGTGGGTGGTTAGCAGGGTTCATTTTTTTGATGATTGCCTGGATTTCTAGGGTGGAGGCTGTGTCAAAGTTTGACCAGTTTGGTATATCTTTCATTTTCATTTTGATGTTTTGGCTATTGGTGTTGAGGTTGTTTTTGATTAGGTTTATTATTTTCTTATTGTAGAATTCTGCAAAATCATTGCTTCCGATTTTGGTGGAAGGGGTTTTCTGGTTGTTGGAGGTTTTTGTGAGATTTTGTACAATGGAGAATAGCATTCTTGAGTTGTGTTGGAACTTATTAATTTTGTTTGAGAAGAATGATGTTCAGTCTGGGAAATGGAAGCAAGGCAGAGTTGCAGCAAGACTCCAAGTTGTAGCATAAGAGATATAGCAGCAAGAAAGAATGGCATCAAGAACACAAAGATATAGGGACTGGATTATGGCAGTAAGGATGAGTGGCAGTAAGAAACTCAAGGTATATCATAAAGATATAGCAGCAAGACAGAGTGGTAGCCAACCCCCTAAGGTGTAGAGTCTGGGGTATGGTGGCAAGGCACAGTGGCAGCAAGAGCCCCATGGTGTAGCATCAGGAGCAGTACAGCTTCACCTCTCATAATTTTATAGACTTCTATCATATCCCCCCTCAGCCAACTTTTCTCGAAGTTGAACAGCCCTAACCTCTTCAGCCTTTCCTCATAGGGGAGCTATTCCATCCCCTTTATCAACTATGGAAACCAGTATTTGCAATGTTCTTGGGATTGATGAGTTCATTTCGGCTTGCTCGCTGCATTTCATGATCATATGCAAGCAAACTGCAACATGGGCTAAGCTTCTCTCCCATAGAAAATGGACAGTTGTACCTGTGTTTCTCCTCTGTCCTTCCAAAGCATACATACATTTAGCCACTTTAGAAGGCGGCATTACCAGGGGTGTGTTTTGGACAGGGAAAGAAAATAATGCATTATTTTCCATTCAAAATCATATCCACACAAAAAGCAGGTGCAAATGTCTGTGAAAATTTTGAAAATCTGCCGCCTTAGTGGAATTTCATCTTGCAGCTGACTCTGTCTCCCTTGAAAAATATTGCTCTTTTCTCCCTTCTCTTAAGAATGGTACTGGGCACACAGCTTTCTATCTTTGGTTCCCATTTAACTTCAAGAGTAACTGAGTTAGACAGAGAGCCCCCCCCCCCCCCCACCTAATTTACCTTTCTATTATTCTATCATACAATTCCTCCAAAGTGAGGGATTATGCCAGGCTGTTTTTCATGAACTTACCTAGAAGCACTATATCATCCAGCTAGGGAATGGGATGGTGTTCATCCGCTCCATAGTGGCTGATTAGCCTCTGCTGCTCCTTTCTTCTCTCTTCATTTTCTGAAAAACTCTGCACATTGACTCTTCGAGGTCTATTCTCTACTATCTGGTCTAATCAGAGTTTTTTCCACTAGTGGTCTCTTCACAAACTGGGTCACCAAGGTTATATTGCATGGGCTTCCAATGCAGTTTTCCCCCATATTTCCATGCAGAATAATTATTTTTTCTCATTATAATTTCTTATGTTTTCTTCTGATTTATTTTCCTCATTCTTCTTTCCTGATTTCTCTTCCTTTCCAATATTTCCCTTACTTCCATTTTACCTATCTGACACTATTTTTCATTGATGTCACTTTTCTCCATCTTTGGTTTGATTTTTTGCATCATTATCATCTCTTCATCTTGAATCCTCTCACATTATTTATTTATTATTTTTATATACCAACATTTGATCTGAGATATCACATTGGTTTACAATCAGGTACTGTAGGTATTTTCCTATCCCCAGAGGGCTTACAATCTAAGTTTTGTACCAGAAGCAATGGAGGGTAAAGTGACTTGCCCAAGCTCACAAAGAGTGACAGCAGGACCCGAACCCTGGTCTCCTGGTTCATAGCCCACTGCTCTAACCACTAGGCTATTTCTCGACCCACATCTCTCTGTCACCCTCTCCTTATGCCTGTTCTTGCTCTTTCATTTTACTGGTTCCCATCTCTCCATCTCTCTCTCTCTCTTTCCATAGCCTTTCATCTCCCTTATCCCACCTGTTTTTCACTGAACATCTCTTCCAAGCTCACAATCTCCCCCATCTCCATCTCTCACTCTCTTTTCAGCTACCTCCTCACCACTTTTACACACTTCTGGCAAGAATGGCAAAGGCTTGAACGAGAAGCACTTAACTCTCATTGTTGGTGCAGGCTCCCTGCTTCTTCACTTACTTACCTGGAAACACCGGAGTGGAGAGAGGCCCAGGCAATGCACATGGTGGCAACAGTGAGCCAATGCTCTTCATTCATGATCCTAACACACTGGAAATACCATAGCCCCTTATCTTCAGGCAGTATGGAAGATGACCTGATCAGAACCTGCAGCCCCACCATGCCAGGAAACCTAGGGCAGTAGATGGTGGGGGAGGGAGGCAGACGACCTTGGAGACTCCTGGAAGATGTGGAAGCTTGGGCTGACTGGAAAGTGGGCAGAATAGATTACATTCCTATATTTAAAAGCATTAACATTCAGGCTGTAAATGGTATCAAATAAGAAATGATAGGATCCAGTGCACTTGGTAGATTACTGTTACTAGTAACTTATTCATTTTTTTGCATTTTTTTTTTTTACCAAGTGTTGTATATTTAATGACAAATGTTGTATAATTAATGACATGTACATCAGACTAAGGGAGGACTTTCTGTTATCATCAGCTATTTTGTTAGACTAGTTTATGCAGCTGCCAAATGTTTGTAGCCTTAGGAATTCTAATAAAATTGCTTGGAAAAAGCATTTAAGTGCATTGTAAAATTGAGACCAAGAGTTATGTAGCAGTAACATATCAATAAAGCAGTGTGGGTAATTGCAGACCACATACAGCAGGATGAGATCATGAGAAATGAAATACTGAGACACCGAACTTTATGCACCTATGGATGGAAGAGGGAAGACTGCCTAGTTAAGGCAATGTCTTGATATAAGGAAAGGTGGAATGAGTTAGAAGTAGCTTAGGGAATGCTCTTCAATCTTTCTAAAGGTGACATGCAGCCATAAGCCATCACATTAAAGCTATTGAGAAAGTAAACATATAATTATTATTTTCCTTTTATTAGATGCATTTGGAAATTACTTTTAGGTTGCTCTGGGCATTACTCAGTCTATTGATCTTCTTGATTATATCTGGCATTATATGCAGTGTTTGACCTTACAATCACTGTGGTTTGACGCTTTCTAACTTTAGCAACAGGATTTAATTTTTTTTAATCTCTTTTGAAACAATGTACTTCTGTTTCCTTTCAGAAATTGTTCAGAATATAACTAACTAATTAACTAACTATCCAGTTCATTTATCATTTCGTGCTAGAGCCTTAACACATGCAATAATGCCCTAATGCATGCGAAAAATACCGCAACTCAAATGCGTATGCAAATATACAATTAAGTATGCAAGTGGGAGGAGCGTGGGAGGAGTAAATGCGAAAGAGGGTCTTTTACCACTTCCCGCAGCTGATTAACGCACAGTAACGCAGGATTTAATCTCAGAAATAACTACACCTACATTTTTGGTGGTACGGGGGAAAAATCTTTAGCACACACGTTTGGCCATTATCACAGTTCGTGGCTATCACCACGCACAATAATTTGGGTCCTTATTGCAAACACACCTACCAGGGCTTCCTGAGCCAATAAAAAGAGCTGTTCCCAACTGGCCTGCCTTCCTAGATCCATTATGTTTGTGAAAAGTGTACTTGTGAGGGGATACTGGATGCTTGAGGGGGATTGCCACAGGCAAGAAGAAGAAGACCAACAACAACAACCAGAACAGGAAAGGGAATATCCAGCTCCTCCTCGGGAAGTACCACTACCTGAGCATGAGCCACTGGCTCTGCAGGAAGAGCATCAGGGCCCACGACAGCGTTTGCTACACAGGCGGCCATGGCACAGTAGATAAAGGGAGAGCATTTTCCCTCCATGAATCTCTTTGCTGGGCATGCCAGAAGATTATGTGGTAAGCAGGTATCGCCTTCCCTCTCAGGGTATCATGGAATTATAAGATGAAATCAGAAGGGATCTCGATCCATCACGGAATGGTCTCATGCTATACCTGGTCTCACAAACTATTGGCTACCCTGCATTTTCTGACATCTAGCTCCTTCCAAATGACAGTAGTGATAGTTGAGAGAATGTTCCAAAGCACTTTTTCTGGCTGTCTGGGCCAGATCTTAACAACTGTATCCGACCACCTTGATCACTACATAGTACTCCCTCGGGACAGGCAGCACTTAATGGATATCAAGAGAGCCTTTTATGCCATAGCACAATTTCCAAATGTTGTGGGAGCTATCGACTGCACTCACATAGCCGTCATCCCACCACTTAACAGGGAGGAGGTCTACCACAACAGAAAGCTCTTCCACTCCATCAACGTGCAAGTGGTCTATGACACATGACTGATCCTCAACGTTGTGGCCAGGAACCCGGGATCTGAGCACGATTTCTTTATACTTAGGCAATCGAGCCTATTTGAAGATTTTGAGAACGGCCTCCATGGTGATGGTTAGCTTGTAGGTAAGACACATGCTTCTTCTGCTAATTATTCTCTGGCTCTGTATTTTTATCAACACACTGGGACAAGGGGAGGGGGGGAGCCGTGGAGAGGTAACAGCCTTAATTACCTGCCAAATGGCTTGCATTGTTAGGTGTAGATGCCAGAGCGCCAGGGTGTGCCTTTCTCGCCACATACTGGAGAGGCCTGCTAATGTTGTGTGACCACACAATGTACTTGCCACCAAGCTTTCAGCCTGCTCTTGGACGCGTGTTTTCCCTTACCCCTTATTCAGTAAGGGGAGGAAAACGCGCGTCCAACCCGTGGCACCTAATAGCACCCTCAACATGCAAATGCATGTTGATGGCCCTATTAGGTATGCGCGCGGGATACAGAAAGTAAAATGTGCAGCCAAGCCGCACATTTGTTTTGGGAGGGACCTTTTGCCTCCTGTCCTTGCCCAGAGAAAGAGAGAATATTTGAGATTTTGGACATTTTTTTGGGACTTTTTAAATCAGGAGGTCCAGATCTCACATCAGTGAAAGAGAGAGGAGATACCCAGTCCCCATTAGGAGCCCCCATTCAACCACTTAAGCATGTAGAGTTGCTGCCTCGTGCTTGTCATCTAAGGGGACATGGTCTCAGCTGATAGAACTGAGAAAAGACAAACTTTTGGACTGTTTAATTTTTGTGAGAAGATCAACTGGAGACATTTTTTAAGTATTTTTGGTTGCAGTACATTTATTTTGGAACATCCCCAACAGAGTGTCCTGTGTTTTCTTTAAGAGTCAGAGGTCCCTAAAGCCAGGACATTCAAATAATAAGTACAACTAGAAAAGAAATGGCAGACAGACTGAGAGACTGCATGTTGGTGCCCACCCCTGTGAGTCTAGGGCCCCAGATGTTACATCTTCCTCCCTGGATGTGGAGGAGGTAAACAATACCAGGATAAGGAGGAAACAAAAGTTGCAAACCCTAAAGCTGCAAGTTCAACAACCACTTCATCTAGGATGTGGGGTAGTGGTGGTTGGTAACCTCCTACTGAGGGGCACAAAGGAATTCATCAGCCAATCAGACATATTGTCCTGGAAAATATGTTTGTCTGATGGGTGCCAAACTGCAAGACATTATGAGGAGCTAGCTGAAAATTCTGAAGCTTACTGACTACTATCCAATGCTGCACATACATATTGGCATGAATGATTCTGCTAGGTATCACACAGATCTTATGAAAAGTGACTTCATGGCTCTGAGATAGAGGGTAAAACAGACAGGATAAAGTTCCGGGCAAGGAAACTTGCATTCTGGAGGTGAATAAATGGCTGTATAGATGGTATCAACAACAGCGTTTCAGGTTCCTGGACCTTGGGATGATGTTTCAAGGACTGCTGAACAGAAATCAGTTCTACCTAAACAAGAAGGCATACAGTGTATTCCAGTGCAGCCTGGCAAACATACTCAGGAGGGCTTTAAACTATGAGTGTCAGGGATGAGTGAGCAAAGACCAAAGGTAAGGGAAATTAGTGCTTGGGTACTTGCCAGGTTCTTATGGCCTGGATTGGCCACTGTCGGCAACAGGATACTGGGCTTGATGGACCCTTGGTCTGACCCAATATGGCAATTTCTTATGTTCTTATGTTCTTAGGGCCCCAGATGTTAAATCTTCCTCCCGGCTAGAAAGAACCTCAGTACCCTGGGGCAAGTGAACTGTTTGATGTGAGGAAAAGAGAGAGTTGGGGGAAAGTAGCCCCGGGCATAGCCGTGTGCCCCTGCATTCAGAACGACCACAAAAGGGGTTGTGCAAAGTACAAGCATAGAAACTTGCTGTAGACCATCCTCAAAAGATGTTTGTTTGTAAGAAAGCTCATTAAAGTCTTGTTTGCATGAAGGGCACTCGAGAATTGCAAATGATCCTATTTATGTAAGGATAGGAAGTACAGTCACTGTAGCTGCTTCATTTTCTTTTCACAAAGTGATAAATTTACCCATTTTGGTGCCAGAAATTAATTATCCAGAGGAGAATGGCTATTCATGTCAATTGGAGAATACATTAGTTTGCTATGCACTTCTGGAGCAGGTCCTATTCGAATGGGGACGATTTTCAAACTAGGCATTTCATAGATCCTTTTTACCCATGGACATTTCCCCTATTTTCAAAGGGGAAGTACATGCATGCTTTCGCTTGAAAATTGCTGCAGGCTCAAAGCACTTACAGATGTTTGCACCTGCTTTATTTGTGGGCTCTTTTTCCATGGAAGTTAATGGATGTAGATTTGAAAATGCGATCTCTGTGAGATATTGTCGTCCCCTGTCCACAGCACATCCCTGGGAATGCCTCCTCTTGATACAGTCAAAAGCGAATGCATTATTGAATAACGCCCAAACTTTTAGCATTAGTGAAGGAAGGACATTTTCAGCTGGCCTTGAAAATTGTCCTCCCCACGCATGAAACCGTACCCGTGCAGTTCTGAGTCATGGAATACATTAACTGCTTCATTTCCTTTTGCAGGAGCCTTGTTGTCCCTTTCTTGCTATGCATATTTGCTCATGCTATGTTGGTCTATTTGAGAAAATGGTGAGAAAACCACTCTGAGCTTGTAGGGCCCCTGATAGCATGATCCCAGGGCAAGAGACAAAAAAGTACCTTCCCAGAGTTCATTCCTCACACCAGTGGTTCTCAACCTAGTCCTCTGCGACTGCCTGGTCAGTTGCGTTTTCAGGATCTCCACAATGAATGAGCATGAGATATATATTTGCGTACAAAGGGCCTATTCATTGTGGAGATCCTGAAAACTCAACTGGCCAGGTGGTTGCAGAGGACTGGGATGAGAACCACTGGGGTGAGGAATGAACTCCGGACAGGTGCTTTCTACTGGAAACTGGGAGGAATGAGGGGGCTGGGAAGCAAGGCTGCTGGGGACTGGTGAGGTGGGAGGGGAAGGGGTTGAAAGTGTGACAGCTGGCCAAAAAAAAAAAAAGAGGGAAAAGGCACAGCATAATTGAGATCATGTGTGTATGAGAGAGAGAGAAGGAGAAGGGGAGGGGGATGTGGAAGAAAAACATTTGTTCATCCTGCATTAAACCATGGCAATCTCAGAGTGACTGGAAATT
The DNA here is from genome assembly GCF_901001135.1 of Rhinatrema bivittatum. Taxonomy (NCBI): domain Eukaryota; kingdom Metazoa; phylum Chordata; class Amphibia; order Gymnophiona; family Rhinatrematidae; genus Rhinatrema; species Rhinatrema bivittatum. The sequence goes on along the minus strand of NC_042615.1, from coordinate 255,566,925 downwards.
AAAAGTTTCCAGGTATGGAGAGCAGGGGATTTGTTATCAGTGTAACCCCCTTCTTTGGGGACCTTCCAAAATGCAGGGGCTCATGGTTGTCCCCGGGGACATTTCTACTCCCAAACTCTGTTCTTGCCTTACTAACACAGTCCATGCTACCCCGGCATGCCGGGGTTCATTTTGGTGGAGAGGAGGATAAACCTCCAGGACCTAGGGTCATGGGGGTGGGTAACAAAACTTAGTTTCTCAGTCTCTCTTTGGTTGTTCTCACTAACGTGATGTCCTTGCTTTAGGGCACCTCTGACTCTGAAGAAAGACACTGGACACGCTGGGATGTTCAAGAAAAATGTACTGCAACCAAAAATACTTAAAGCCCAATTCACCACAAAATGTCTCCAACCAATCTTCTCACAAAATAAACAGTCCAAAGGTACCACTTTCTCAGTTCTGTTAGCTGAGTCAGTGTTCCTTAGGTGGCAGGAACTAGAGAAAATCCCAACACTCCTACAAGGTAGAATGTGGGCTCCTAGTGAGTGCTGGGATCTCTTATCTCTCTCTGATAATACAGCTGGACCTCTGGTGGAAGAAAACCCCCAAAGTGTTAAAAGAAATCCCAAATCTCTCCTCGTTCTCTGTGGCCAGGAAGTGGTGGTAAGCATTCCACCCAAAACAACAGGAACAAATCTTTCTACAAAAATACTTCTTCTTTTTTCTTCTCTGTCAGGTCACTGCAGTCCATTCTTAGCTGGGCAGAAGGAATACAGCACCTTATCTGACTTCCCAAGGCAAGGATGACAAGCCTCCTTAGGCAGGAGCAGGCTCCCAAAACAAAACTCACAGGAAAACAACGGCTCTTTTCCAAACTCCTTTTCCACTCCTCCAAGACAATCCCTTACAGAGCTGGTCAGGGGACAGTTTCTTCCTCTGGTTCCAGGATGGGAAATCTATTTAACACTCTTCCTCTTCTCCTAAAACTGTAACAAACATACTAATTTCCCTCTATTAAACTCCAACTTAAAACTCAGAATGCCAAATCAAAAACCACACCACTCCCCGTGCACTGCCTGCTTTTATGGAAAACTGCTGACTAATCCAGATAAGCCTCTGTGGAGGGCTGGTCTGCAGTTTAGTAAATCCTAGCCTAGGGCTTAAGCTAGGGATCAATTGGATAGTGGAGACTTAAGACATTTCTACATTTATTTTATTTGATGTGTCTGCTGTTTTGAAATATTTTATTTGTATTTGGAAATGTTTTAAAATTGTTTATGGGTTTTTAATTATTCAATGTTATTCTATTCAAAATCTGTTTTGAAATTTGTATTCTTTTTATTAGTTTGGTTTTACTAATTGATCATTTACATTTCTTGATTTTATTGTTTGACGTTTTATGAAGAATCGTAATGTTGTATCCTAATACCATGCAGTTTCTGTGTAGGGAATCTATATCATCCTGGCTAGTTATGTTTTCCAAATAGGATTTTTATTAGTGTTTTAAGGCATGATATAATATTTGCAGTATTGCCTTTTCATAGGTAGGTTTATTACTGTTTGAATGATGGCAGTTAGTGCTGTTTTGGTATAAAAGATTTACTCTATTCTAATTGTAATTAATTTACTTATGACTTTCTGATGGCCAAGCGCATACCAAACATGTGTTATATTATCCCTAATACTATATGGATTCCAAGTGTCTCGTTTGCTTTTTACAGGATTTTCTGGTTGGCCCCACAGTAGTAAGTGTTGTAAGTGATATTTTACCACAGAAGATCTGTGCCTTGTGACTAGAATGAAAATTCTGGCTTGGCATATGCCATTGCAATCTCCTCGTAGAAACAATGGACCTCTGCTTCTCATTATTTTAAATGTTAATGCTATTCATTTAAATTTAGCCTGAGCCTTAATAGGGAACCAATGTAAAATATGAAATAAAAAATTAGATCTGGTCCTCCTCAAACATTTCAAGATCAATCTGACTCCTACATTTTATATTATCTGTGTAAACCCCTCCCCTCCCTTTTACAAGGGGATCAACTTTAGAGACTGCTGAGCCCTGACTAACTTGTGGCAGCGTCTGCTATATGAATTCAGTGATGGGGACAGGCTTATCCTATAGGATCCTAAAGAGGAGCACTCTCTAAAATAAAAACACAGAGTTCTTGTGTTCCAAAACAGGATGTGCTTTATGAAAACAGAAAGATAGCCAAGTAATACAAAAATAGAAAGCAGTGTTAAATACAACCCCTACCCCCCCCCCCCCTCAAGAATGAATTTCTTAGATAGCTCAGAGAACTCTCCCAAAAGTGTTTTCTCCCATACAACCCTCCGGAGTTAGGAAATCCATTTTTTACCCACAGGGAAGTGGTTGCACTACACCTAGTGGTTGATGCAGCTCCTTAGCAAGAACTTCCTTTCTTTCTTCATCCTGAGCTCTTCTTAGATCTGGACATTACTGGATTCCCAAGGAACTCCCCTTACTAGAATGTTTCTCTGTCAAAATTATAGGGTAGGCCTAACCAGCTCTACATCTGTAACCTGTGCATAAGTCTCTTGCAGAAACCCATGTACAGACCATTATAGCAATCCAAAGAAGAGATAAGATACACACGCATTATCTTTATGTTTATTAAACTAGCACTAGTCAATGTAACATTTCATATCCATAATCTAAAATAGTGAAAGTAAATAACATCTAAAACATCACATTTCAATACATGCCAAACAAAAATTCTCCTAATGATCCAGCAATATCTGTGTTGTATGGAATGAACTCCCAATCATCAAACAAAACCCACTCTGTGTAACACAAAATTTCAGGTAAAGAGTTCCACAACGTAGGGACAACCACTGAAAATGCACAGTTTCTAGTATCGACAAGAGGTGCTTGTCGAACAGAAGGCAATGCCTCTAAGACAATCTCAAAGAATGCATGTGCTGATGTAATCTAAACAATGCATTTGCCCAGGGAGAGGAAGCAAGATTGATTAGTGGGTGTGAGCCATACTACAAACTTTATATTGGATCCAATAATGAACTGTCAACCAGTGCAAATCAGTTAGTACTGGGGTGATGTTTTATGTATGCTTTATGCCAGAAATAAGGTGCACGGCCACATTTTGCAATAGCTGTAAAAGTCTCAGAGAAGAACCTGGAAAAACAACATACATTGTAATACTGTAGTCAGGCAATGGTACTAGTGAGGCTTGGACTACAAAATGAAAGGCGCTGTAATCTAGCAAATGTCTTAGCCCACAGAGGACATGCAATTTAAAGAATCCTGCATGAACGACAGACTTAATGTGATGCTTAAAAGACAAGTTAGAATTGATCCAAAGTCCGAGGCTCTTCAAGCAAGGAAGTAAAGGAATGGATACATTATCAAAGGTAATGGCATTGAGCTTGGATGAAATTTAAATGTGCTCAAATGCAAGAAAAGTTTGTTTACTATCCACCTCAATAAAAATTGGCATTCTGCACTACTGATAACTTGAGATTCAAAATTTAAAAGGAGAATCAATTTTAATACATAAGTTACACCAGACGGTATGCTTGACACATATTTATCATCCACCCTCAGGTTGCATAGAATGATTCCTCAACTAGATTGTTGTATAATGAGAAAAAATTCACTCTTCTGCCCAATGGGTTCACATTGGTGAATTGCAGGGCAAACTGGTATGTGTTAGTGCTTATCTTATTTAAGGCAATTAGAGAAAGTAACACTGAACTCACCTAGAAGCTCTGATGGAAGAACACAGGAGAAAAAGAGATGTAAGGTTTTGACTCAAGTACTAGAGGAAGCTGCATTCAACTTTCAAGGAGGAAAAATTCCCCGTAACCTGTGCTCACCCAGAGTTCCTAATGTTTATAAATATGCACATCACTTTAGCTTCAAGCAAGGTGATCAAAACAATTTGAATAAATAAATACATAAATGTATACATAACATAGAGGATCACAATATGCACAATCCAGGGGAGGATTCTACCAGAGGATTATAGGTACTGTGATTATTTTCTGGGAGGTTCATTAATAGCCACTGTGCGGCTTGGCTAGTTAGCCGGATAAACATATCCAGTTAACTAGTAGGGCATATTCACTTTATTCAGTGACGCGGTCGCCCTACTGAAGATATCCGGCTATCTTAAAGTTAGACAGTTATGTCTAACTGGCTAACTTTAGGACAGCCCTACGGCCAGACCAGAGTTAGCTGCATAGGTTAAGCAGCTACTGGAGTTAGCCGCATAACTTATGCAGCTAACTCTGCTTCACCCGGAAACACCACTTGCCTGTCCCCTGGAACGTCCTCACTTATGCAGCTAAATTCTCGATATGCAGCTAGAATTTAGCCACATACAGCGGTGTACATCACCAGGGAGCCATTTAGATGGATAACTTTTCAGTTATCTGCTTAAATGGCTTTTGAATATTGACCTCTGGATGTCACTCAATTCCTTCTAAACTTTCTGAGGTCTGATTATATTGAGTTTCCTTCAGTCATTTTCCAAGCTGTGCAGATAGCCTAATGATTGCTTTATATTATTCAGCTTTTGAACACATTCTATTCACTTCAACACTGAGAAATGTTCTGAGAAGGCCAAGGAAATTATAGAAAGAATTGAAAGATATTGTTTCCATTTTCAGACTGAAAATCACATCTTTTGTCACTGCTGCACAGAGATCATTTATTTTATACATTCAAGGTCCAATGATTAACCCTGTGTTTTCTGATGTGTAAAGCAGGACTGAAATTCTGGCTTTTACCATGTTTACGATAATATCATTGTGCTCAACATTTTCTTGGAAGTTCATTGAGTGCAGAAAAAATGTTGCTACTGGCAACAATGTAACAGAAAACTGAAGCAGGAGTCTTATTTAGTAATTTTTATAAAAAATGTTCTAATATTTGATACTCGCAGAAGAGATATTGCTTCTAATTCAATTATCATGATGTGCATTCCCTATAAGTAAAATATAACAAAAAACTATAGAGAGGTGAATTTTCAAATAGCTTTGGCTGTTAAGTTTGGGAGTTAAGCCCTGAATTGACTCTTTTGAAAATGTACTAGTCTGAGTGCATACATTTAGGCTCCTAGTTTCACTAGGCATCTAAATTTAGGATCCTAATAAGTGGGTGGATATAGGGCAGAGTTAGTGTTAGGGAAATAAAGTTAGGAACTCAGCTTTGACACTATGCATCTAACTTAGGAGCCTAAATCTAGAAAAATGAATAGCATTTCTAAATTTAGAAGCCTACATTTTATGTGAATTTTCAGCTGAAAACTCAGGACCTCAAATTCATCTGAAAATAGGTTCCTGACATAGGCACCTAACTTAGGTGCCCAAATTTAAGAGATTAGCTTTTTTTTTTAAAATATTGGCCTCACAGTGTATGCTGGTATTGTCCTTTTCAAATCTCACATCTGGACTATAAAGTAACTTGCAGGCAACAATATGGGCTATCCTTTATCACTATTCCTTTGAATAATATAGGGAACATGAGGGGAGCAGTTGGGTTTCCATCAAATTTTTTCTTAGTTTGAAGCTGTCCTGCACAGAGTCAAAAATAGCTCTATTTCCCATGGGTAAATAACTTTGAGCTGCCTCATTAACAGGAGGAAGCCGAACTTGGTCTGTCTAACAGTAAGGTGGGAGGAAAGTCGATCGCTTGCCAGCCTTCTTTCCTTCGGTGGAGTACAGTTGTGGGTCAGGGTGGCACGGTGGTCAGTAGTCATCCATCTGGTCGGGGACAACATCAGGAGCTCGAGTTGGAGTCAGAGGAGGCAGCGACGGTGATTCTGGTGACGAGAGGGCGCAGGATCGGTCTCGTTTAGCAGGGGAACCTGGTCTGGGTGATTTAGCATCAGCGCTACAGGACGGTGGGTTTGAAGTGGTGCTGGTTGAGGGCTTAGGTTATGCAAAAACAGGTGGAGGGGTGGGCCATGGTGTAGATCAGGACAGGCGTATTTTTTTCAACGCTTCCCACTTTCCCAAGAAGCATATGTGCGGGGATGGAGTCGCGGTCAGCACATGTCGCTGCAGGGTATATCTTCCGCAGCAGTGAGGAGGCCTCCAGTAAATGGGGTATTGCCATGTCAGGAAGGCGGTGTTCCTTCTGGCGGAGTGCAGAGAGCTGGTGACAGAAGTGGGAGTAGGGGAGCAGGAACGGATGGCGTGGTGACAATTACTGGATCTGGGACCTCTGGAGAGGCTCCGTTTCATGAGGCTGAGTCAGGAAGGTATGGGGCAAAGGGAAGAGCAGCTGTGAGTGGTTCTGGTTCTCATGGTGGAGTTTGGGAAGCACATGAAGCTGGGGCTAGGGATGTTCCTGGTGCTGCAAATTGTTTTATGGGGGCGCTGCCACAGGATTTGGGGGAGCGAGTGTTTTAGTGCATGAGGGCATTCTGTGAGGATCTTTCACAAGAACTGCTCAGCAGTTTGAGTGTGGGCTGCCTTCGTGATTAGGTAATGGTTATTCCAGCAGGTTGTAACTGGGGATATTTTCCGGGATATTGGCAGACTGGTTGAAGTAAGAAGGGTATGGAGTTTTGGGTGACACAGCCTGTTATTGAGGGGCAAGGGGATTGGTGATTGTTTGTAGGCATGTTTCCTGGGGGAGCTGGTTCAGGAGCTAGGTCTCATCCTATTGGGGGGGGGGGGGATGGGTTCAAGTGCTGGGTCTTGTGTCTCTTCTGCTGCGTCTTCTGTTCTTCCTGGGCAGGAGTTGGCCTCTCACGTGGTGATGGGTGGACTGGAAACTTCATGTCAGGAGAGGTGACCCAGTGCTGGCTGAGCTTAAAGTTTCCTGACAGTTGGTGCCTGGTGGAGGAGACCTGGAGCAAGTGGCAGCTCATCAGGATGAGTCGGTGATGGAGAGTGTTTCTGGTGTGGGTGGATCGCTTGCAGCCAGTTTCTATTCCTTCAGGGGGGGGATTCAACTGGTAGGTTAGTAAGAGATGGGGAACAGTTTGGCATCGGAGAAAAGGAGATTGGAGCTTCGAAGAAAAGAGATCGGGGTAAGTCTAAGCACAGGAAGCAGTATGAGAGGCTCAGTTCTTCAGGCTCATTCTCTTCTACTTCTTTCTCCTCTTTCTCCTCACCCAGATATGCCTCATGGAGGAAGTCATCAGTCATATCGAGTGCAGTGGATAAGAAGGAGGATAGGGGGCGCCAGTTTTGGTGGCTCTGTCAGAGCTTTGGCGTATCCTGCTCAATGAGAAGTAAGATAAGGAGTTGAAAATATATTGATATATTTAGGTTGCCAGGGGGCCAGTGAGGTTGGAGGAAGGAGAGTAAGAGAAAGAGGGACAAGGAGCGATTTCAGGGGATGCAGAAAAGGGTGCTTTAATCTTTATTAAAATTTGTGAATCGCTTAATGTAAATCTAAGCAATGTACAAAAGAACAAGCATAAAAGTGGAGACATAAAACAATGACACATAAAATGTATATCTCTATCAAATCTTACATGTTACTCTGCTCTTAAACATTGAATTGACAGGCAAGATTAATAATAGGTCTTCTTAAACAATAGTGTCTTTAACAAAGCCTTAAATATTTTTAAACTGTCTAACAGATGACGTGCTTCGGGCAAAGAGTTCCAGAAAAGAGGGGCTGCAACTGAAAAGGAACAGTCCTTTGTTGTATTGAGCCAAGCATGGGGTAGTGATGGAATATCCAAGAGACCTCTCTGGGAAGACCTTAGCTGATGAGAAGGGCAATACACATGTAGCAGTGCATTGCACCAAGGAGGGGCTAAGGAAGTAGGAAGAAATCAATCTGAAAACTGTAGTGCGAATCTTATACTGTATGCGTTGGATAATTGGTAACCATTGAAGATCAATTAAAACTGGTGTAATATGGTCCTTGTGCTTGTTACCAGATATTAAGCGAGCCGCTGCATTTAAGAGAAACTGTAACAGTTTTAGCATCTTTGTGAGGAGACCTAAGTAGATGGAACTGCAGTAATTAACAAGGGGCAGAATATAAGCCTGCACAATCACCCAGAAGTCAGACTTGTTGGGCAGATGTTTTAGGCCACATAGTACTTGTAGCTGGTAGAAACCCGATTTAATAACTGCTTTGACTTGAGGATGTGTTGTGAACTATTTTGAACTGGATTCTGTGGTTTTTTTTTCAGCTAGCAAGCGTGGTAGGGCATTATGATACATTGTAGTATGGGGCTTTATGCAGATGCGATACTGGTGGCTAATAAGGACTATGAAGGTTGGGCATGGCTCAACTATGATGAGGGCTTCCATGATAAAATGGAAAAGAAAAACATTTATGTCATAGGGTATTCAGGATGTGGGCTTGTGATTCAAGCAAATGACTGCGGGTATGGGGGGAGTAGTTGTTGGGTCAGGCATGCGATCCTTTTGAGGGCAGTCGTGCCCAGTAGCATGGCCAAAGGAGGGGCTGGATTGCTCAATGATTGCTGGCAGCATAATAGATCAGTTTGCTACTTTTAGTACTGCAAGTTCAGACATCTTTGCTCGAGTTGTGGGGTTAATCATCCAACTAGTAAGTGTCCCAAGTGCACAGGACGGGGATGGGGGTGTTTCTGGGAGTCTGGCAGCAGGGAGCTCTACAAAATGAGCTGGTGGCGAGGGCACCAACCCCTATTATTGTGGCAGCAATGGTACCTTGGTTTCAGTTTTGTCCAAGAGGCGGATGTAGCACTTATTTTATTTAATGAGTTTTCTTTAGGTTTTAGAATCCCTTATACTGGCCTTATGGATGTAGGCAGGTGAGAGAATTGTCCCTTTGAAAGTAAATTGAGTAATGTTCTTCAGGGGAATTTGCAGGCTAAACTGGACTTGGGCAGAATTGTTGGGCCTTTTACAGAACTTCTTTTTCAGAGGATGATTTTGGCCCCTTTGGTGGTTGTTCCAAAAATGGAACCTGTAAAGATCAGACTGATTCACAACTTGTCTTTTCCCGAGGGAAGTTCTGTAAATGATTTTATTCTTCGGGAACTCTGCACTGTGCGTTATTTGTCCTTTGACTCTGCAGTATAGTTGGCACATTGTTATGGACAGGGTGTGCTTATGGCTCAGGTGGAGACCGAGTCTTCTTTATGTCTTTTGCCTGTTCATCTTGATACCTTTCCTTTACTTGGATTTTATTTTAAAGGGAGAAATTATTTCGATAAATGCATGCCAATGGGTTGTTCCATTGCTTGTGCTTATTTTGAAGTGTTTCGTACCTTTGTACACTTGGTAACTGCACAGGAGTCGGGAATGTTGAACATTGGGCGTTACCTAGATGATTTTCTTTTTGTAGGGCCAGAGGAGTCAGGTGTTTGTTCAGGGATCATGCTTTGCTTTCTGAGGGTTGCTTCAGCTTTTGTCATACCTATTGCTCAGGAGAAAACAGAGGGTCCGTGTACTTGTTTGGTATTTTTGGGTATAGAGTTGGACTCAGTGGAGATGATTTCTCATCTGCCTTTGTATAAGGCACTAGTGGGAAGGGCATTGTGTAGTAAGAAACTGACCTTGCAGCAAATGCAGTCTTTAATCAAAAGCTTGAACTTTACATGCAGGGTCATTCCCATGGAAAGGGTGTTCTTGAGAAAGTTATCCATAACTATGTAGGTTGTGACAAAGCGAAACCATCACATTTGTATTACTTGGAGGATGCGGGAGGATATGGATATTTGGACAAGGTTCTTGGCTGAGTTTAATGGGGCATATTTGTGGCACGCTGAATCTGTGTCTAGCTAATCAAAGTCTCCAGCCGTATCAGTAAACAATTACTACAGCTGGAGACTTTGATTTTGGAGTTCATTGTCAAGGTTCCTGGTGTGCTGCTACTTGGCCTGAGGAATAGAAGCAGGAAGATACCACTAGCAAAATCACATTCTTGGAACTGTTTCCAATTGTGGTGGCCTTGCATCTGTGAAGTTCTCAACTGCGAGATAAAAAGGTGGTATTCTGGTATGATAACCTGGGGGCAGTGGAGGTTATTAACAAGCGATCAAGTTATTAACAAGAAATCAGTCCAATCTCCGGAGGCTAGAGTGGCAGACCTGGTGGAGCTGAGGCAGACAGATAGGTATATAGATGAGACCTTCAGGGACATAGTAGCCAAGTCCCAACTTCAGACTGGCAGCCCTGGTGCTACCCTGGAGAAAGAAGGTCTCATGATCAGAGAGCATCAACCTGGTGCAGCAGGAAAGGATCCTGTAGCAAGGACTTGCTCTCCGGGTGGTTCATTGTCCTCTCGCACTGAGGATGTCTCCCAGGACTATTGCCCAGGAGGGAAGGGTTAGATCAACCATCACAGTTGGTAATTCAATTATTAGGAACTTAGACAGCTGGGTGGCTGGTGGGTGTGAGGATCACCTGGTAACATGCCTACCTGGTGCAAAAGTGGCGGACCTCATACGTCACCTAGATAGGATTTTAGACAGTGCTGGGGAGGAGCCAGCTGTCGTAGTACATGTGGGACCAAGAACATATGAAAATGTAGGAGGGAGGTTCTGGAAACCAAATTTAGGATTTTAGGTAGAAAGCTGAAATCCAGAACCTCCAGGGTAGCATTCTCTGAAATGCTCCCTGTTCTACACGCAGGTCCCCAGAGGCAGGCAGAGCTCCGGAATCTCAATGCATTTTGTAGTGTGATGCTTATTGTTGGGTTGGGCGAGGGGATCCGTGAAAGCGCTGGATGGGCAACTGCCCATCACACATTACATTTTGCTGATTTTACGGAATATATTTCTCAAGGTATGCATTTCGTTTTTGAGTCATGTTGTTTCATTTGACCTTTTGTGTTAGAGAATTGGTGGCTAGGGTGGGACTTGGTGCTGAACAGATGGGTTTGCAGGCCAGTATGTAATGTTTCATAAGGATAGTATTACCTTGCATATTCCGTGATCCAAGACTGACCAGGTGGAGAAAAGGGCTACTTTGTTTTTGTGGGTGGTGAGGGGTTTGTGCACTTGCCTGATTGCCAATGCAGAGGCTTATCGCAGTATTCACCCAGAGTGGGGTACCCAGTTTTTTGTGCATGAATATCTTAGGCCATTAACCAGGTATCAGTTTGAGATGGTTTTGAAGGTGGCTTTGAAAGCTATTGGAATATATGTGGGTTGGTTTGGTACTCACTCCTTTAGAATTGGGGCTGTGACATTGGTGGCACTTTTGGGTCTTTCTGGAGGGTTCATTTCGAGAATTGTGTGCTGGAAGTCTGATGCTTTTGAATCTTATGTCAGGCCTGGGTCAGGGGACTGTTGAATATGTTGACTAATTGCTTTCTCTTTGCTGATTGCAGGTGGTGGGGGCAAAATGTATGGATAGTGGGGTATTTGTACATCGTATGGACACATAAGCATGCTTATCTGAATCCTTATGGGGTGCACTTGGGACTAGCAGTGCACGTTGTGACTGTCTACTGTTTGGATTGCGGTGGGAATCTGTGGGACGAATTGATTATCATGAATGCAATATTTGCTAAGATGAAAGGTTCAGCCAGTAGCTTTGATAATACATATGAGTGGGAATGATTGGGGTAAATTGACTAGTCACCAGTTTTTTAGTATTGTTTGTAAGGACTTAATAACAATTTCTGCCTGGCTGCCTAATGCAGTAATTTGCTGGTCAGATATTATCCTGAGGCCTGATGACAAGACGCAAGTTCTTTGGAGGCATAACAGAGCTAAGGCTAATCAACAGATTGGTTCTTGGCTATGTTTGCTGGGGGAATAACATATTAAAATTCCTTTCATATTAAGGTAAAAGAGGAGAGACAAGAGCATAGAAGTGTAAATATAGAGGTAATATGGTCAGGAGAAAACTGAGAGGATTAACATCACATTATTCAATACAAACAAACAACAAGCACTAGCCAACACTAGACTGAGAGTCTAAATAAAATCTTAAGGGCAGATTTTAAATGCCCAGTGTGCGTAAATCTCAGCCTTTACACACGTGGCCGGGCCTTACACGCGCCGGGCGAATCTTCCAAGAGGCCCGGCTAAGCACGTAAAGGCCGGTATGTGCTCAAGTGCCAGATCTCTTGGAAGGGGCGGGCCGGAGGGCATGTTTAGGGTAAGGAGGGGAAGGGCGCGGGGTGGGCCGGGACAGCACCAGGAGCTGAAGTAAGTTGGGCCACAAAGGTAAAAAAAAATAAATTTTTTAATTTAGGGGTTGGGCAGGAGAGGGGAAGGGGAAGGGAGGGTAGGGTAGGGTAGGGGGTAGGGAAGTTCCCTCCCAGTCCGCTCCTTAATAGAAGCAGACTGGGAGGGAACTGGGGAAAGCAAAAATGCGTTACCATGCAAAAGTAGCAAAAATGTACCCCCCCTTGTGCGCGCTGCCCCGATTTTATAACATGCGCGCACCGGCGCGAGCATGTTATAAAATCGCAAGTCCATGTGTGTGCACCGGGTAGCGCGCTCACAAAGACGCGTGCGCGTATTTTTTTAACAATCTACCCCTTAATTGGGAAGGTTCATAATAAACATATTTCACATTGAGATGGTTCACCAAACATTTACATAGGTACCGAAGAATAAATTGTGCATCCAATGCCAAAACTTCAGAACTCATATCCAAACATTTCTTTCTATGTTCCTGAGTTGCTCTAGTAATATTGGATAGATCCAAATTTTCTGCCCATAGAATAAAGCAGTTCTATTTCAAAAAGCAAAAATCTCAAAATAGAGTCACAATCTTGCCCGAAGGCAAAGGAAACCATAAGTGTAACTCTATTAGAGACTTGGCTTTCACCATATGTTTCCAAAAGTTCAGTTAAATTTAAATTAACATCTTGAACTTGGCTGGTGGCATCTTATCTAATTCCACAGGATAGATAATAATCCTTGGCAATAGGCAGCATCACCACAGAGGAAATTTTCAGAACATCAGAGACATATTTTTTAGAAAGATCAATTGGGGAAGCATAGTCCAAAATAGGAAAATTCAAAACCCTAAGGTTCAGGCATCTGATTGAATTCTCAATATTTTTCAACTTTATATTATGAATCATTTCTCTCTGAATCAAATTAGCTTGCATATTCTGAATATTAGTGAGTCTCTGATCCAAATGCTCCAGTTTTTCTTTATGAGCTATACTAGAACTTTCAGAAGACTATGCGTCGATTAATATCCCAGGTAACATCTACTTAAGATAAGATAGATTTTTCAAGAGAAACCTAAGCAGTCCAAACAGAGTCTAAGGTTTAAACTGGGGGTTTGTTCAAAATCACTCTATGAACAGCTCTCACCCAAACTTTATCGCATTATCTTCAACAATCAGGTCTGCAGCAACTTCTCCCACCACTAAAGGTGTTGAGGCCAGAAGCAAGGGTCTTTCCAGCACAGCTCCTTCCTAGTCTCCCAATAGCGACAAATGCTGAGCCAGTCTCCTGCTTCTAGGACATGTCCTGGTTCAGCCTTCTCATAGGCACACCAGGAAAAAAAGCCTCAGCTAGCCTCCTTCACAATGGATCCAGTACCCAGAATACTCTGTGACAATGTGGTAAGAAACCCTTCTATTTTCTGCTGCTTTAGGTCAACCAAGGGAAAGGCTGGGAAATCTCCCTGATTTTACCTTTATGTTTAGTATGAGACATATTTATCAAGAAAAAACGAAAGCAGCGAGGAGAGCCAACACCCATACCTCTCAGAGAGATGCCATCTTGTCTCCCCATTTCTGTTGATTACTGTATGTTTTATTGATTTTTATGTTTCTTATTATTGTATTATTGTTCTTTTATTATCATTTTATGTCTATTGTTTTACTTTTTGTTGTACATCACTTTGATTTATGTAAGAAAAGTGATATATCAAATATAATAAACTAAGAATTGGGGGATGCAATAAAAACACCCTACCCTCAGTCTCAATTTCAAGGTATCCCATCTCCGCTCCCTCCCCTTTACTTAGCTTCTTGACTATTAGCCAAGCTTTCCAGAAAGACAACAGTCTAAGACATTTTACCTAACTCACTGGTGAAGTTATAACCACTCTGAATAGTGACATAGAGACTATCTTATGATATAAACTAAGCTCACAGCTATAACAAGTGCAATTGTGTTTATGAAACACATGTGAGCACACATCTATGCTTAGAACATTCTCACAGGCTAAGTTGCATATGCCATCACAAGCAGAGAAATTTAGAAGCCATGATAAAATGTTTTCAGCCTTAAGGTTTTCACCTCCCCACATAATTTACCTTGGCTGTTTTAACTCTGCTGTGGTAGGGTAATTTTATAAGAACCCTAATTTTTAAAATTGACTTGGGCATATGAATCCACTTTGAAAATTAGCAGGACGTGCATATCTTAGTATGGTTAAGGATTGCACAAATGTCTACGCTAACATTTATGTGCATACTTTAGAAAATTGAAAGTATGCAAATAAATGATTTCCCTGCCCCCCACCTCCATCCCTGGCTCTGAGGTATGTATAAATGTATGTACAAACTTGCTTCCACAAGCACTTTTATGTATACAACTATATTTTACATGGTTACTTTTTTTTTTTTTTTTTAATTATTCCCTATATTTTGGTTATTTTTCCAGTTATCATTGCAGTTAACCCTCTCTTCTGCAGAGGGATTCCTACAACCTCCATCTGGAAGCTGCTTGCATCATTCTCATACAAGGATGGTATAGAGAGGCTGTAATGTGGTCCTCTTCCAGTATACAATTTTCCATTCTAATCCCATCCTGGGAAATTGCCCACCAGGTAGTGCACACTACTAAACAGGGGAATAATGTTTAAACAGCTCATTATCTCTTTATTTAAATATTTTCCATACTTAGCCGGGTTAAATATTATCATAGACATGCTCATACTAAATGGAATGGTTTGTGCTATTAGGGGCTTTGTACATAGACCAGCAAGTAGAAGACATATTTACTGCAAGCTGTAAATATACCACATTTTAATACATAGGCCCCATAATCGGTTAATTAATTCTCTAGTATGAATTATTCAACTGTAGAGCCAGAAAATAGAGTCATAATATAGCATAATGTGTGTAAAGAAAAGGGATAAATTCAAAGATACTAAAATGCTGAAAAAAAGGTTATCATAAATACTCTCACTGTTCCAGTAAGCAAAAGCTCAAGCTTGGACTGCAGTAAATTCTATGCCATGGTTTATTTAATATTTCTAGGTTATGTTATGACTAAATTAATGGAGAACAGTCAGACTTGTGTTCTTTCCCACTGTTCAGCACTGTCTTGTTTAGAATTGTAGGGCATTTATAGGTCAGCGAGTACAGTGAACAGAGGTTGATGTTACATGGATATTCCTCTGCTATGCACTGTATAACATTCATATCTTGCTAATCAAATTGTTCAGTCTGCAATAAAATGAATTAACTTTGAATGGTTGCACTTGATAGCACTACTTCATTTCTTTTTCAATTTTGTTGTTTGACACTAGGGCACTGCACAAAATTACAGTAATGCAATTCAGAGCAACCAAAGACGATGAAATGCTCTGAAATTACAAAAGACACATTAACATCACAGAATGTCTCTTTAAACAGGTGGGATTTTATTTCTGAAAGAAACAAAAGAAGTGTGAGTGATACGGATGGAAAAATGACACACTGAGCTATTTTTTTTCAAAAGTTTGAAAGATAGTTATCCAAATGTGTTTGCCAATGCAATTGGACATATTGAGATTGATATTCAAAGATTTTGTACAGCTAAGTTTTGGAGTTGGATAAAACCCGAGATCTGAATATTTCTCCTTGCTCACAGGCTACATTTTTCCCAGGCAATTCATTACCCACACAGCATTTAGTTGGATAAATAAAGATGGCTGTGGAGGTGTTCCCAGGGCATGGTTCACTTTATCCAGTCAGCACTGATAATCAGTGCTAGCCAAATAACTGTCCTAAAGTATAACAGATAAGTAGGACAGGCCATGATCCCACCTACCTCCTGCCCTCGAAGATAAAAGATTCTAGCTGGTGAGCACCTGATCCCTGCCTTATTATCTTTCCCCAGTTAAAAAATATGTAGCCGGTGAGTACCTAACACCCCTACCCCTTAGCTAAAAAAAACATGGGGTACTAAATTCACACCCAGGGGATCGCACACCGGCAGCTGGCTGGCACGCGCAAGTTATGCCTTTCAGAAGCAGGCGGAACTTACAAAATAAAGGTGTGGGGGCGGGTTAGATAGGGGAAGGAAGAGGAAGGTGGGGGGGGGGGGGGAAGGAAAGTTCCCTCCGAGGCCGCTTCGATTTCGGAGCGGCCTCGGATTTTTCTCATTACTTTTAATGTCCTAGATCCTTGCAAATACAGTATGTGTCTACCTCTGCATGCAATGATTTAATTTTTTCTTCGATACATCTATATGCACAGTACTTGAATGAAATCTGCTTTGAATTCTATGAAAAGCGGAATATAAATCAAATAAATAAATAAAATAATCTTTCCCGAGGAGGAGTTACCTTTCACCTGCCCTTCTGGCCTGGTGATGTAGTTAGTAAATTCTCTTAGTAATAATTTTTGCTGCACAATATTGTAGAATATGTATGTCTGTAATATCTAGGGATGTGAATCGTTTTTTGACGATTTAAAATATCATCCGATATATTTTAAATCGTCAAAAATTGTTAGGGCCACGATACAATACCAATTCCCCCGATTTATCGTTAAAAAATCGTAAATCGGGGGAAGGGGGAGGGCAGGAAAACCGGCACACTAAAACCCCCTAAAACCCACCCCCGACCCTTTAAATTAAATCCCCCACCCTCCCGAACCCCCCCCCAAATGCTTTAAATTACCTGGGGATCCAGCGGTGGTCCAGAACGGCGGTGGTCCGGAACGGCCCCCTCAATTGAATCCTGTTGTCTTCAGCCGGCGCCATTTTGCAAAATGGCCGCCGCAAAATGGCGGCGGCCATAGACAAAAATGATTCGACGCAGGAGGTCGTTCCGGACCCCCGCTGGACTTTTGGCAAGTCTTGTGGGGGTCCAGCGGGGTTCAGGAAGCGATTTCTTGCCGCGAATCGTTTTCCGTACGGAAAATGGCGCCGGCAGGAGATCGACTGCAGGAGGTCGTTCAGCTGCGGTCCGGAACCCCCATGCTGACTTAGGGGGTCATTTTCCAAGGAGTTACCGCAGGAGATAAATTCGCGCTAACAGCCATTAATGTGATTTGTGAATGCAATTCAGGGGGTGGAGCATATGTAAAGCAGGGAAACAGTTATCATGTGCCATGAAACAGCTGCAGTGTTAGTGTGGCTAATAGCTACAACCCTTCCATTTGTGTTACATTGTGCATTAGAGGCCAGTAAAGGGTTATTGCAGTCCACAACAATTCCAAACGGTATATTGCAGGGGAGAGAGAGAGAGAGAGAGAAACTTGCTATAGTGTCTCTTCCCTAGACAGGTATTTGTATCCCTATGAGAGGCCCACCTAGTAACTCGAGGTGGAGATTAGGTATTAGTGTAGGGGGTTGGGGGCCACTTTCACATTCAACGTGAGACGTACGAACAGCACAGTGGTCTCTTGTGAAGATTTGATGGCCTTTGGAGTGGGGAAACTTACTCCAAGATGAGATTTGGGCAATGTTCTCTCCACCTAGCTTGTTGTTGCCCAGGTAGAGTGTCCATCAAGCTAGGTGGAGAGAACATTGCCCAAATCTCATCTTGGAGTGAGTTTCCCCACTCCGAAGGCCATCAAATCTTCACAAGAGACCACTGTGCTGTTCGTACGTCTCACGTTGAATGTGAAAGTGGCCCCCAACCCCCTACACTAATACCTAATCTCCACCTCGAGTTACTAGGTGGGCCTCTCATAGGGATACAAATACCTGTCTAGGGAAACAACACTATAGTAAGTTTCTCTCTCTCTCTCTCTCTCTCTCTCTCTCTCTCTCTCTCTCTCTCTCTCTCTCTCTCTCTCTCTCTCTCTCACTCTCACACAGCTGTCTGGAAACATCATGCACTGCAATGATTCTTTGGGTGTTTTATAGCGCACCGGGGACACCTTTGTGATTTGCGCAGCTGTATTCACGAATGGCGACGGCATGCGATGTTTTCCCCCTGCACGAAAAAAGCCTCATTTGCATGGGAAACGCCCCTTAATACGATATTGGAAAATGAGGCCCTTAGTTCCATTAAACCAGTGCAGGTCTTTTTACATAGGCCCCTGTGTGTTTCCTTATCTCCAGACCTTCTTGTGCTCAGTCGCTCAGTACTATGCTGTGTAGAGCTAGCTACTCTGTGGAAGGCATGTTAACCTTGTAGGTTTTGAGTTGCAATTATTGCTTATTAGTTTGTTGAAAGGCAAGATATGTTCCCTATGAAGGCAATAGTCATCCTTGATGTGCAATGCTGCTCATAATGCAGTGACATCAAGCCAAGGTATGCTTAAAGATGAGACAGAATTTCTTTTTTTTTTCATTAATATGTGAACTTTTGATATCAGCTTTGTAGCTTTGGCTTCAACTTTCTTCCTCTTATGACAGTGTTATTCCCCATTGTTTCCAAAGAAGAAGGGCATTTAAGTGTTTCGGAAGATATTTATATAAGGTAATGAGGATAATGAAGTGGGGGTATGCACATTTGGCTTTTTGCCCTTACTTCATGCTGATATCATGGTATGACAGTGCCTACATCGTTTGCTATTGAATTGTAAGAGCCAAAAGACAGGATACTCAGGTAAAGCCTTGAGAGAGAAAAATATTTTGAATAAAATTACAACTAAACTGGCAAGACCTGAACATATGTGGGACATCTCAGGGAGTCAGAGCTGAGCACCCAGGAAGAGAATGTGCAGCCCTGATCACACATGGTATAGCATACTCAGTAACTTCTTCCAACCAAGTACAGTGTTATTTTCACTGCGTAAAAACAACTGCACATCTAAAAAAGGTGATGTAAATTATAAGGAAGCTGATAATGAAATATACGATTTTCAGTGCGGGCCATCCTCAAAGCCCACATATATTCTCTGAGATATTCAGGGCCTCTGTTCTATGGTGGGGGGTGAGTGGTGGGGGAGGGCTAAAAATAGTCATAGCATGCTCTTCTTTTTATATTATGAAATGGCCAAATATTTTTTTTACCTCCTTAGCTTTTTCTAAGACCTGATCGTCAGGTGAATTGACTCTTATGTTCTTGATTTAGCCAAATTGTTTTTAATATTAGAAAAACAAATAGCAGAAAATTGCCACATAGCTAAAATTTGTAAAAGGCATTATCTGGCAGACATTCACTTGAAAAAATATATTCAGCACAATCTGAAAAATTATATTAGAGCTGCACAGGAGGGGTAGTCACATGAAATATTCCATAAATGCCCATTACTCTGCTCATTAATCTCCCCACAAAAATTGTTTTAGCGAAATACATAGCTACATTTATTCACCCTTTGGTTCTTTCCTACCCATATATATTTTCTCCAGGTTCAGGCAGGACTAAGTCTGTGCTGAAGCATTGCCAAGGACATGCAATTCCTGTTTATATCACAATGGGTCTGAGTTGACCCTTTTTATAAACTTTCTCTAATTCAAGAAAAATATGAAATATTAGTCTAAGACAAAGGTATGCAACTTTTCCAGGTGAAGGGACATATAATTTCAAATCACTGCATGGGCTGGATGGTGTGGAGAGCTCCTCCTTAGAGTTTGCTGAGTTGGGTGATGGCAGAAGAGGGGAGTCCCCTCAGAGTTTGCTGAGCACTGAGGATCCCTCTCATAGAATGATGATTGGAAAAAAAAAATTCCACTATCCTAGTTTAGCAAACTTTTCTACTTCATTGTAAATCAAATTGTCTTAACCATTTTATGTAAACCACATCAATGTTCCCAAATAAGATTTTGATTAAATCAAATACAAATACATCTAAAAACATTAAACAAGAGCAATATGAAACACATCTCATTACAGACAAGCAGTGCATTCTCATATTCACTTTTTAATGTGAGGCTTGTGTGACAAGGGTACTTGTCCCTATGAGTGTGTATATGTCTCTGGATTGAGCAGCACAAGAACTTTAAGTGACTTAATATTGACAGCTGCTTTTAAGTTTCATGCAGGGAAAATATCCATCAACTATGTCAGCCCTTTACCGAGATAAAAATGATTTTTAGCAAGAAAACCTGCAGAGAACTGACAGTGAATGCAGAATAAATGCTCACTGCTCTTCAAAGTCTCCCCCTCCCCTCCTGAGGACAGCCAAGCTGCGAAGTTGCAGGAAGTGTGTTGGACCAATGAGAGCCTCAGAACTAACCAGGCCTATTTTTAAAGACAGGCACTGTTGCGGGCTGCCGAAGGTGGGCCTCAGTGGCCAAAAAGACTCTGATTGAAGTTCAAATGTTCCAGGGGAATCCAAGATGGCCACATGCTAAGGAGCTGCTCCATAGTTCTCCTCTGACCTCCTTGCTTCATACTCATTTTTCTTCTGTTGCATCCGTCGCTGCTCGACGCCCTCACTCCGCCCTCTTTACCTCTATGGCGACTCCCTTCGGGTTTGATAGACGGTTGGCTGCCGCGGCGTCTTCTTGCCGTCTCTCTCCGGCGTCCCCGGACCGGCTCGATGCTGCGGATCCGCCATGTTGCCTGATGACGTAAGGCACGCGTGCTCCGATTGATGTACCAGCAAGGGCGCAAACCTCGGGGGCGTCCCTCTGAGATGACGTCATCCGCTTCCAATATAAAAGGTCTCAGTATTCGCTAACGAATCGAGTTTGCAAGGGGATTGCTTCAGCTTTACTCCCGAGCTACTCTGCCTCCTTGGACTTACCAGGGGTACCCGCTCCTCGGGGGCCTAGCTCTCTTTTCTTTATTTCAGATTGCAGATAGGAACCGGTACTCGCTCCTCGAGGGCCAATGTTCCTGAACACTCTGAAGATTCTCTACTGCCTGGAAGCTATCGCAGATACAGACTTTTGTGAGTTACCATCACTCTGTCAGAGCTTTCCCTGGAACCGGATACTCGCTCCTCGAGGGCCTAACTCTTTCCAGCTACTGAGCCTCTTTAAGACCTTATGTGAGATTGGTTATCTAGTTCTGGCTATGAACACAGCATACCCTGTCTACTCACTATCTATAGTTTCTCTACAGCTCAGCAACCCTGTGATCATTGTTCCAGTACCTGAGGGACTTCAGCCCTGCCGGGCATATCAGCTCACTACTGCCACCTCTGGTGGTTCAACTAACCTGTCTAATAAAAGAACTATCTGTGTCTGTCTCCATACCCAAGCCTAGCTGGTGGTCCCTCTCAGGACATCCTCCTGGGGGCGCAGTCATCTGCCATCGGCCCAAGGATCCACCTATCTACATTCCTCTACAGCTGAGTGCCCTCTCCAAGCACTCCGCTGGTAACAGATTGCTACTCCTTCCCCATCAGGAGTCTTCAGCAACAGATTCATTACAGATTGCTACTCCGTAGTCTAATACCTAACAGATTGTTTACTTTTCCCTCTACAGGAGCTGATCATAACAGATTGCTAACTCCTCCCTTCTTGAGGAGTAGAGCATAACAGATTGCTAACTCCTCCCTCCACAGGAGCCGATTCATAACAGATTGCTAACTCCTCTCTCCACAGGAGACGATTCATAACATCTTCATCTTGTTATGGGCAAGAGGAAGGGCAAGGCAATAGTATACTCGGAGGCTTCCGAGTTATTTACTCCAACCGGCCCATTGGACAAGCACATCTCCCAGGGCTTGAATCTTCTTACATCCTCTGTTGAGGCATCATTGGACTGCTTGCTGACTAGTGGCTTGCCGGCAGCTATCCCAGACCTGGAGTCATCTCTAACTCCAGATATGCACTGTGTTCCTCTGCAACCTGGGCCACCTGTTTCCTCTGTTGACGGTAGCATTTTTCTCCTGACACACTCAGATGACATCGGAGCGACAACTCTGGCGGTGTTGGGAGGAGCCCAAATGCCGGAGCTGAGCCATATTTCCTCTGACTGGTGTGCACAGAGAGCTGAATCCTTACCTGCTTCGTTTTCCTCAATTCCTGTGGAAGGGATCACATCCAGAGAGGTACTGTTTGATCCTTTGAGTAAGCCTGTGAATATCACATTGGATATTATTTGGGAAGCTTTTGCAAATCTCTCCAACCAGGTTGCACAGTTTGTTTCACAGTAACAAAACCTTTCTGACTCGGTCCAAGCTTCACATTCTCAATTTCCTGACAGTTCATCAAGAGTTGATTCTTGGATACCAAGGAGACAGCCTTGTAGAAAACTGTAGATATAGTTTCTTCTGGTCATCTATATTTGCAAAATAAAATGGAAAATCTTGAGAATGTGGTTTGCCGCAGATATTAGGATTATTAATTTTCCTAAGAAGTGCTATTAGCCTTCATGTAAAAACACTGATATTTAGCACTTCTTTGTAAATATGCTGCAAGTGCTAATGCCATTGTTAAATCCTAAGTGCCAGCTAGGCTCCATTTTATTCTGAGGATAGGTTCAGCCAGTAGTGGGTTTTTTCCCCACTGTATACAGGGAGTTGTAGTAATAATTAAATCTCCAATCTTGAGCATATCTTTTGATATTACAGAGAAGCAATGTATACTCATGTCATTGAGCTTTTAATGTGAAATGTAATCACCAGCTGAATTGACTATTGCAACTCCCTGTTTAATGGAATCACACAATACAGTATTAATTAAACGTCTTCAGTTCCTTCAAAGTTCTGCCACTAGAATTTTATCTGGAGCAAAGTAACCGACCACATAAGACCAATACTCCATAAACTGCATCGGCTCCCAATCAAAAGCAGGTTAACATTCCAAACACTCTGCTTTGCTTACAAATGCATACATAAGAAAACACTTGCTTATCGCTCCCAATTTCTCTCCTCCTACACACTCACAAGGGATCTCCAAGTCCTCCTCCTCTGACCACTGCCAGATTGTCCTGCACTAGACTCTGTGCCTTCAGCTGTTATGTACCAAAAATCTGGAACAAGGTATCGCTACCCTTATGACTCTAACCTTGCTTCCTTACTTTCAGGAAAAAAAAGCTAAAGGCATGGTTTTTCAGTCAGATCTTCCCTGCAGAGACCTCATTCCCCCTATTCTAACTCCCCCTGCTTCTGACTAAGGCCTTGAATTTATTTATTTACCCTGCTGTGAATCTAATCACCACTGTAACTTATGTAAATTGCAATTGTTGACAAATTGATTGTAATCCTTAAGGCCGTTCTTGGTAAAAAATGAAATATCAAATGTCTATAAATAATTGTACCTTTTTCTTACTAGATTTTATTATGGCTCTACTTCAGGTGACATATTTGAAATCCAATGCTGAGCATATTTTGTCAAATGATCGTCAGCTAATCGTGACTGTAGCATAGATTTAATACACTTCAAATTGCAAAAATGATTATTCACACACATTAAGGACTACCGAATGTTGAAATCTTTTCTCTGGCAAGCACCCATATATATGGATAAGGACCTTCTGGCACAGAGGAATAAAATTCAACGAGATTTCCTTCTTTATTTTTATCTTTAAATATATTATTTGCCTGCAAATTAGTCAACTGTAACTGAATCTGTTGGTCGTGCTCTCTTACATTAATTTCAAATGGATTTTGAATTAATCAAAATTGTGCATTGCTGATATAATCACAAAACCTGTCCTGAGATTCATTTTGTAACAATTCAGTGGCATCAACAAAGTGATTCAAAGAAAAATTATATTTAACTGCCACATCCTCCAAAAGGATTTAACAGTAGTGGAAGTGTGAGAGACTATTTTCACCTTAATGCTACCTAAAATGATATAATTTTGCCACGAAGGATCTTATATCAAGAAACAGCTCATCTGCTTGTCTCCCTTTCCCTTATGATTAAGATCATTTAAATGTTCAGTTATATCTGTCAAAAATATGAGATCTCAGTAACAAGCCGGATCACAGAACTCTGCCTCTGGTTTTGAATTTTCTTGCATAAATGTCTTTTATTTCTTGACAGATTTCAGTAAAGCGTTTTAGAACTTTTCTGCGGCATAACCAGCAAACACTGACATGACACATCGCCAAATTCTGCTTCCATCTCTGCAAGATAATGTTGGAATTGGCAATGATTCAACCCATATCTTCAAATGTAATTCACAGTAGAAATAACTATTAACATGACAGTTGAAGGTCAGTATTTTCCCACACAATGTCTGTTGATGAATAATACAGTGGAGCTGTATTGGTTTTCTTATGCTTAGATTATGTATTTCTTTGGTGAAATGCATAATAAGCCCCATCTTTGTGCTGGTCATATTCTCTACTCCATATGTAGTTATATTTCTCAGCTGTTTCTAGCTCAGAGCTAGTTCTCGTATTTTTTCACTTTCAGAAAAATATCTTCCTTTGCAGTTGTTTCTTTCATGCTCTTAAGCACTGTTAATTATGTAGTTATCTCAAAATGTTCCCTCATACTATGAACAAAAATAAGCAACTTGCTGTATCAGCAATATTATTGCTTTATTCTAGTACTTCTTTGTGTTGGAAGACATTTCCTCCCAAATATTGAACTCTTTTAGCAGCTGTACTATAAATAAACTTTTGCAAACATACCTATTTTATCAGGGTACACTTTTTCAGCTATCTTCATTATCAATTAATTGCCTTTCTCTGTTAGGAATTAGTTTTGCCGCTTGATAGATAATAGCTGCCACATTTTCATTAGTACAATTTTAAAAATTGTTTTATTTGCCCTCCAAGGAAAAGACAATTGGATTACAGAAAGAGATTCAATTATTATTGGATCAGTCAGTTAATTATAAGGTTATTCTCATGAAAGAGTTCAATTTTTTGTTTGAGCCATTTCCATCGGTACCAAAGATGCACAAGTCATTGGTTGACCCTCCAGGACATCACATCGTTTCTGCCATCATTTTGGTGCTTGAATCTTTGGCTAAATTTCTTAATAAGGTATTGCAATCTTTTGTTTTGCAGATTGATCATATGTAAGAGACTCTACCCACTTCATCACATTATTACAGGAACTTCCACATGTAGAGATGAGTTGGTATTCTGTGACTGAAGACATATGATCTTTACATACTAACATCCCCAGAGGAGGCTTTAGCAATTATTCAATATATTGTGAATTAGATGGAGGTTTCTGAGAGAAGGATCACATTTATCTTGCAATTGGCAGAATTGATATTTACATGTAATTATTTTGTATTTGAATATGTGTTTTACCAACAATTCAAGGGTATCCCTATGGAATCTCCCATGGTGCTATTAGTAGTGTGTCTTTATGTAGCTAGGTTGAAAGTCACTTGATTTATAGGTCTTCACATTTTTCTTAGGTTGTCTTCTGGAAATGATATATTGATGACCTATTTTGGGTCTGGCCTGGTGATGAGAATTTGTTATGTGAATTTTATAACTGGATTAATTCTATTGATAGCAATTTGGAGTTCACTATTCTATACCCCGAACAGACCATATCCTTTTTGGGAAAATCCCTTGATAAATCAGACCCATAGTTTGTGCCATCTCTTATTCTACTAAAACAGCAGCACTAAAGAAAATAGTATTATAACATTGGCCCATTTTGTCCACCTTGCGCTTTTTTGGATAACATCCTGTCTTTGCTGTTAAAAAAGCTAGAGAGCCCATTAAGCTAGGTTGAGAGAACATTGTACAAATCTCATCTTTGTGTGAGTTTCCTCACTCCGAAGGACAGCAAATCAAATCAAATCTTCACAAGAGTGTACTGTTCTGTTTGTACGTCTCACTCTGCATGTAAAAGTGGCCCTTAACCCCTACACTACTACCTAAACCTCACCTCCAGTTACTAGGTGGGCCTCCTATAGTAGCATAAATATCTAACTGCTACAAGGCCCTTGTAGATAGTCTCTCTCTCTCTCACTATCTTGCTCTCCCTAAAAATCACACTTTGTGTTATGGGCATAATGCTAATGAAAAAGGTGCAGTTATGGCTTTGCAAAACCAGCCCACATTTACAAACTTCCCAACTCCACCCCAATCCCTCCTCTTTTAAAAATTAGCATCGCACCATGCATTATGGTGTTTTTCGCATGTGTTAAGGCACTTTTCACATGCGAAAACGCCATAACGTGAGTTGATAAATTACCCTGTAAGTTTGTACCTGAGGCAATGGAGGGTAAAGTGACTTGCCCAAGTCACTTATTCTTTGTCCATTTAATCTTATCTATTTATTGTTTATTTTAAAACATTTGTTACCCACCCTTCCTACATTCAGGGCAGGATACAATAATACACACATAATAGGTAACAATGATTCATATCACAGTAGAGCTTAAATTAAATAAAATACAATGCAAATTAAATACAATACAAATTAAATTATATAACTGACTAAGGATTCAGATGCCAAATGACACTGAGAGTAACAAAGCCAGGTGGACTACAGGTTGTTAACCTGGAGCTGAGGAAGCCAGATAGCCTACAAACTGCTAGCCTGGTTCAGAAATGCTTTTTTGAAGAGATATGTTTTTAGTGCTTTTTTGTAGAAACTTATATACATAGTCCAAACCAAACAGGAAATTCATTTGCGGATTATTGAACATAAAAGCTGCTTGTGACTTTAGACAGTCCATTAGGGTCACATTGGATAGAAAAGAATCAATCTGTGGAAGAGTTGAAGTTTTTTCATTTTAAGGCAGATTATATCTCAGAGGGGGGAGGCGATGTTTCCCGGAGATTAAGCAATGTGAACAATGGTTCATTTTCTCATGGCAAACATTAATGCCTGGAGGATTAAATAATGAAATCAAATGTTGAACATTTCTTTCAGTAGATTAATTAGTTGAATAATTGGTATATGAAGTGGGATATTTAAGTGATATATGTATGTGCTTATGTTAATGTATGTTGAACCATTGAAGTTGCAGTTGGTCATGGTCAATCATGAAACAAAGAGTTGAGGCTGCTTGAGTTTGACCGAGTATTATGTGTTTTATTTTTCTAGTAATTTAATATTAATTAATATAAACTGTGGTTCACAGTCAGTACTGAGAAAATAACATTATGAGAAATGATAGGTTGTGTGGAAGTTAATCAAGAACAGTTAAATTTCTAAAGAATTATGGGGTCTAGAACTTAAGAAATGTTCGGATTTAATTTGGATATTAATGTTACTATAGGTAGTATTCATTATTAATGCTGTTTATGTGTGGTTTATTATAGGTAGAATTTGTTTTTAGAATAACTCCCCCTGAGAAAAACCATTAAGGGTGAAACAAGGGAACCTTGTAGGGTTGACTTGTTGATAAGCATTTCTTTATTTAACAGGTTTTATAGACTGTCGTTTAGTTAAAACTTTCACAATGGTTTACAATTTTTTTAAAGAAAATAAATACATAATTTAAGATAAAATACATTCATAGAGTAAATACATAGTAATACAGATAAAATCTTAAAACAAATAATTAGAAACAGTAAAAGATAAAAGCACTAAGAGATTCAGTTCAAGGACTATCATTCACCTATGCTGTACGCTCTTTTGAACATCATTTGGGTGATCCACTAATAAGCATTTATTATAATGCATAAGGAGTGTTACATAAGGACTCATTGAAATGGGGAGCTTTTAAACTCTTAAATGATATGTTTATGGATAAAATATTGATGATATACATCATTTTTAAATGAGAATTATACATAGATGTGTGTGTATGATATATGGGTTATTTTGTTATTACATACTGTAGTTTTTTTAATTGTATTGTATTACATTTATATCTATTAAATGAGGCATTTGCACTTTTTTTAAAAAGTTTGATTATTAAGATATAGATAAATTGTTGTTTATAATAATTAAGGGCCAGATATTCGTACCTACGCGCGGGTGTAGATTTGTGCACGTAACCTGGCACGCACAAATCTACGCCTGATTTTATAACATGTGCGCGCAGCCGCACGCATGTTATAAAATCCGGGTTGACGTGCGCAAGGGGGTGCACACTTGTGCACCTTGCGCATGCCGAGCCCTAGGTGAGCCCCGATGGTTTTCCCCGTTCCCTCCGAGGCTGCACATATATGCATTGCATCAACGCAAGTCGAGAGAAATGGCAATTTTATAACATACGCGCATGTACATACAGATATAATAAAATAGCATAGCCACGTATTTGTATGCACCCAATTTTACAAGTTGGGCATGAGCCGTGTAAGTGGGGGAATTTTCTAACAGGCTCATGTCCATGCCATGACCAGTTTCACCAGTTCGTCCACCACTTTTCCCTGTCTAGAGCCTGCACTCCCCCTAGTTACCCCCAGACTCCTTAAACCACTCAGAGATGCTTGTTTTTTTTTTTAACTTGTCCCTTGTGAGGGAATATACAGTAAACTCCCTCAAACTACCATATGAGACCAGCCACAGAGATCTAGCTGGGTCTTCTTAAGGATCAGCCCCACAAGGGATTCTGGACCCAAAGAAGATATCTTCAATCTAACATAATTTGACAGGGCCCAGAATGGTTAGAGAGGCCCCAGGGAGGCCCAGAATGGTTAGAGAGTCTGCCTAATTTGTCTGTTTTGTTTTGCACTGAGCTTTGTTTTCACTGTAATAAACTTCACTTAAGGAAGAGCCAGAGTCTGACTCCTTTTTCCTCTGGCTGGTTCCAAATTGTTACAGCTTGAGTCACCACATCTGGTGGTAGCAGTGGGATATCTTGCCTAAGCAAGAAGATCAGACAAGAGCCCACAAGTGCAACACAAAGAAAAAAAAACCCCTGCAGAGTTCTTTTCTTTTGTCTTTTTCTGGAGCCTCCCAGTTCCACTCACTAAGCTTTTGCACAGCAGGCCAAGGGGGCTATCTCTGCCTATATAGTCAGGGGTCAAGTAGTGAGGAAGGGCTGGACAGGTCAGCAAGTTTCTTTTTTGCTTTTTTTTCCCACTCTCCTGTCCTTGGAGGGGCACATAGTTGGAGGCAGTTCGGTAAACGGGATATGGAGCAGGTGATCCAGGTCCTTGCTACAGGGCAGCAACAATTACAAAATGCCCTGAAAGCACAAATTGAGAAGCAGCAGGCATTCCAAGAGCAGGTGGTGCAGCAGCAGCAAATGGTGCTAACAAAAGAATATCCCAAGCTATGCAAACAGCTATAACCAGTCCACCTCTTGTGTCACCGACATTAATTAAAATGACCCCCAGAGAAGACCCCGATGGGTTCTTGAAAAACTCTAAACGTACAGTGTGACTGGCAGGCTAGCTAGAGGATAGGTGGGCTACCTATCTGGGGAATCTGCTCTCGAGGAGTAGTCAAGATACTTTCCAAACAGCTAGTTTGGAAGGGAGCACCACCCATCAAGAAATAAAATCAGCCATTCTTGAGCGAGTGGGACTCACCCCAGAAGCCTACTGACAGCGATTTCGCAGGGAGTTCTGCAGACTTGAGAAAATCTAAGGAACCTATTCCACAGGCTTAAAGATGTTGCTTGTAAGTGGTTACAACTGGAAGGGAAAACCGTGGTGGAGGTAGCCAAAGCATTTTTGCAGGAACAGTTCCTGGACAGCCTCAAATGGCCCATGAGACAATGGGTTTGCTGACACCCAAGTCTTATGGTTGAAATGGCTATGGAATTGTCAGAGGCCTATTGTTATGCCCAGATCATACCTGAGTTGACACAATTCCAGGAGAAGCCCTTAGATGGGATAGAGGATGGCGGAGTCCTTAGACCATCAGTGGTGTAGGCCTGGCTGGACTTTTTACCTCACCTGCAAATCCCAGTCAGACTGCCATGCTTCAGCTATGGAGAAAGGGACCATTTCACTAGAGATTGTTCCTGTATTGGAGATGAGCCAATGGGCATTAATGCTGTGACCCACACATTTTTGTAATTTCATGGATGTCTCCAGTCAGGGAGTTTCTACTTTCATGATATCGGTGGAGCTAGATGGCATTCTAACCCAAGCATTAGTGGACTCTAGGAGTGTGAAAATGCTAATTCGAAGAGAATTGGTGAAGCGAGTCCAGATTGACTACATTTGAGAAGCAACCCTGGCATGCATCCATGGGGACCATCAACAGTATCCTACAAGCTGGTACAATTGAAGACCCGAGCCAGCTAAGACAAAATTGAGATAGGATTTCTTCTTTGGCTAACCTAGTCCATGATCATAGGATGGGACTGTCCAAAATTCTAAAATCTCTGGAACCAGCTTACAACAGATTCATCCAGCCACAACTATGAAGAGTAGGACTTTCTAGAATTCTTTCCCTTGGAGGACCCTGATCTCTTTCTTAAAAACTGTAAGACTCCTAAGTCCCTAAGGCAACACCGACAAGACAAATATACCTATGCTGCTAAATTAGAGGCAGCTGGGGAGATGGGTTCAGAGTCGGGGGAAGAACAAGCACGCACCCAGAATGTTGTACCTTGCTCCTTTGAGTAGACAATAGGGATGACCCGGTGAGTTTATACAAAGAGTGGACAGAAAGATAGTTCCTGGAGCTCAGTTTACAGACTCTGTTCCTCCTTATATTGTGATGAAAGGGATTTACTTTACGGAGTCACAAAGGGAAGAGTGAAAGGGGAAGTGATAGAACAACTCCTAGTTCTCAAACCCTATTGTTAGAAGGTCATGCAATTAGCACACAGCCACCCTTTAGGGGGTCCCCTGGGGGAGGAAAATACCTAGAAAAGATATAGGCACAATTATGTTGGCCAGGCCTACTTAAATAGGTCCAGTTGTATTGTTGGTTCTGCCCTACCTGTCAACTCACAAAGCCTGCCAGCATACAGGAGGCTACTCTCATACCAATTCCCATAATTGAGACCCCTTTTGAAAGAGTGGGCATGGATCTTGTGAGGCCACTAGAGAGATCGACGTGAAGAAATAAGTACATTTTCGTCATACTGGACTATGCTACAAGATATCCAGAGGCAATATGGAATATGAAGATCCCGATGGTGGCAACAGCCCTAATGGAGGTTTATTCACGACTTGGGCTGCCCAAGGAGATCCTGACAAATCAAGGTACCCCTTTCATCTCTAAGGTAATGAAACAACTCTGCACCTTGCTCAGGGTAAAAACTCTGCGTACTTCGGAGTATCACCCATAGACTGATGGCCTGGTCAAGTACTTCAATCAGATGCTCAAACAAATGTATGTGGATGAAGACAGCAAAAAGTGGGACATATTATTACCTTATGTGCCTTTCACAATCTGCAAAGTACCACAGAGCTTGATGGGATTTTCCCCTTTTGAGTTACTGTATGGGAGGAGAACAAGAAGAATCTTGAATATAGCATATGAGACTTAGGAGGATGAAGTAAACCCCTCATTGACTATGTGCTCTGAGTACAAGATCACCTAAAAAAGACTGGGGAGAAGACCTGCCTATGTCTGGAAAAGGCTTTTCCAAGCCCGAGCTTACAATCATCCCAAGGTCCAACTAGTATTCCAGCCGAGGGATTGCATCCTTGTCTTCCTCCCATCTTTGGAAAGCAAGCTGTTAGATGGTGGCAAAGACCTATGACGTTTTGGAGAAAACAGGGCCCATGGATTATAAAATAGCTCAGCTAGATAAATGAAAGAAAACTCAAAACTTCCACGTAAACCTTCTGAAGAAGTGGGTTGCACAAAAGTGCACGGAAAGCTGTGCTGAGAACAGGGAATCCCCCCTCATGAGTAGTGCAGGACCACATGGCTGAAACCTGAATTATCTTCTGCCTAGTCAGCACCTTCCCCCACAGGTTGAGCCCTTGGGTTCTGAGATCTGGCAGGACTTGGCTTCAGTTGCTGTGCATACTGGAAGCTTGTAACAGTCTGAGCTGGAAACAGGCTGGGTTGGTCTGGAGCAAGGCTGGGTAGGCAAGATCAAGGCTGGGCTGAGCTAAAGCATGGCTGAGCTGGACTGGAGCAAGGCCTATGTCATCAGGTAGCCAGTGAAGAGATGGCTCAGGTAGCTGGGGCAGAGCTCACTGGAGACCTCTGCCTGTGGTGAGGTGTCACAGCAGCCTGGAACAGGGCACAGTGAGGCTGCAGGACAGGCAAAACTGTGACACATTCCCTTTCAGCTGTTTTTGATGAAGGCTGAAAAGCCCTAACCTGTTTAGTCTTTCCTCATAGGGAAGGTGTTCCATCCCCTTTATCATTTTCGTCGGAATGGTAGCCCTTCTCTGTACCTATTCTAGTTCCGCTATATATTTTTAAAATGGGACAACCAAAACTGCACATAATACTGAAGATGTAGTTGTACCATGAATTGATACAAAGGTAATATGATATCCTCTGTTTTATTTTCCATTCCTTTCCTAATAATTCCTAATTTCCTATTTCCATTTTTGACTACAATAAGAGACATTTGTCACCCTCTAAATCACAAAACATAAATTGCCTCTATTCAACACGAAGCAAACAGACACGTACAATTTTGCACTTTAAAAGCTATTGGAAAATAGATGAGACAAATGATGAAAGGAATTTATACCTAGAAAAGGTAAAGAACATATTTATTCATGCCTTGGAGACTTGAATGCTTTTTATAAGAAAGATTTCTTCCTTGCATTCAGCAGTTGTACGTTTTGTAAGTTAGTACCTTAACACCATAGAAATTGTCATGCCAGGAGGTCATGGATAACAGATCAATACTCCTTTCATTTCAGGCACAAATAATGCCTTGGAACTATATATATACCTGGTATATATTTTCTGATTGCACACTCTGAAACTCAGACAATAAAGAGCAAATAAAAGGTATTTTGTTGGAAGGCACAGCCTTTGTTCAGGAAGAAGAAATTAGAATAATTATCCTCATGACATCTGCAAATAAATCCCACCTAATTTCCAAGTCTAATGAGGGTAAAATATGTATAATTTTCAAATAATTTGTTTTTCATAACCATTTCTCTCAAAAAGTAGCTAAAAGCCTTCCTTTGCTGTTACCTAAGGAATTTTACCCTGCTTTTTAATCCCTTCTCAGCTCACTTAGCCCAATAATTGCAGTAGCTGTCCTTGGCCAGGGCCCATGCGTCATGGAAACTTTTGCAACTCTGCAGTCATAGGTTCAGTAGCTAAATGTCATTTTTGTGCATTGAACTGGTGTTCTTTCTGCCCAGGGTCTGCAAACACTGCCTCCATAACATTCCCAGCCTTAGTCAGCCTGAGGACCAAAATTCTGGTCTAGGGCCTCAAACACAGGTCCTCTGCATGGCAGTGAGAGTCACCAAGCCCCCCTGACATTTCCCTTTTGATAAATAACACTTTGGAGAACTGAATGGAAATACTGAGTCTTTCACCTCTTGAGTCTATGTCACTGGTTTAAATTCAGCTCAGGTTAGTAGTGGTAAAAGTCATTACTACCTGAAAGCTGCTTGGTGGCCTATGTACAAAGAATTTGTTGTCTCTACATTTTCTACTTACAGTGCCACATAATTATATAAACAATTCAGAGTTGTATGCATGTCTAGTCCTCACCTCCCGAGAAGGTCATTCTGCTTACCCTTATTATCTTCCCTTATTACCTTAATCTTCACTGGCTGCCCATAAAATTTAGGATACAATTTAAATCCCTCATGATGATTCACAAGGCTCTTCACAACATCTCCCCCCTCAACCTATCCTTCCAACTACAGCAACACGTCTCCAATAGACCGATCAGAAGTGCATACCAGAACATGCTTCACACCCAGCCAACAAAAACCTCATTGAGGAAACGAGCTCTGTCCACTGCAGGTCCCCATCTTTGGAACCTGCTCCCACCGGACCTCCGCCAAGAACCATGCCTTCCGACATTCAAAAAGAAGCTAAAGACTTGGCTATTCACTCAAGCTTTCCCTGAGAGCTAAAATCTGGTGAAGCGACAGACGATATACCTACCTCTGTACATATGTTCCTGATTTATGGTTCCTGATTTACGGTTCACAGTTACATTTAATTGAGTTTATGAAAGTTCTCTTTTAATAGTTTTCCTGTACACTTGTGTTAATGTATTCTGCCTTGAGGCGACTGTTTTAATGTATTTCCGCCCTGGAGGCGACTGTTCAGTTCCTTGTAAACCGGTGCGATATGTATTCTTTACAGGAACATCGGTATATAAAAATTAAAAATAAATAAATAAATAAATAAATAAATATTATCTAAATCCTGCAAACATAAATATTATGTTAAGCGTGCCGTCCGCAGCAGACCCGCGGCACGGCCCCCTCACCTTCTTACAAGAATTCCAGCTCCTGGTTCCTCCTCGCTAGCAGCGGTGGGCCGCCAGCTCTGACCTCGGGCCTCCCCCAGTGCCTCCGGCTCTGCCATAGTCCCCAGCGTTTCAGGTCAAGATACCATTGCTCGTCGGGCCTCTCCGACACTACCCGCACTGTGCCCCTCCCTAGGCGTGCGCGCGCACCACTGATCCTTATCAAGGGCCGGCAGCAGGAACCTGGCCGCGGCCCCGGATGATGACGTCAAACTCTTCACTGTATTTAAGCTCAGGCCTCGCTCCATAGCGTTGCCTTTGCAACAGGTCTCCTCACTATTCGAGTAGTCATTGATACTAGAGATTCATCTCTACTCTTCATTCCGATCCTCATTGTTCCCGGTTCCTGTTCTCTTCATTCTTGCCCTGCCTATGCTTTGGATTGATTGCACGGACTTCGACCTCCGCCACACTCGACTATGCGACAGCCTATCTCCAGAGCCAGACCTCCGATACACCCGACTACATTACAGCCTATCTCCAGACCCAGACTTCCACTATGCCTGACTATGCTACGGCCTATCTCTAGACCCAGACCATTGCTTCGATTAACCAATACTATTGACTTCTCTGTGATCAGATCTCAGCATTGCTTGCCACGATCCTTGCTTTGCCACTGGCCCTGATCCAAGCCTGTCAGTTGATGCCTCTCCTAGCCTACTCCCTGGAAATGGACTTAATAAGCTCCGGCCTACCATTGCTCGAGCGCCCCCAGTCAGCCTTTGTTCCTATGGCACCCGAGTTCCAATACCTGACCCAGTTCAGAGTAGGATGCATCATCCATCACCTGCTGTCTTTGAGCTGAACCAATATCTCCAGCGATTCAACCTCGAGGCCCACCTAAGTCCTGCCTGCCAAATGCTAATATAGTAGTTTTAGTTAAGGTCTTCCCTCTGGAGATTACATCAGATTTGTGTTGCGCGTCCCAGCTGCGTGGGTGCTGTGACCGGGCCTGCTCACCTTGCACTTCCCGCAACCAGTTCTGGTTTCGCTGCTGCCACCAGTTCCCGCCATTCCCGCCAGTTCCCGCCGCTCACCATGGCCTTCTCAGGCTTCCTCCACACCGTGCATGGCCAACGTGCCAGAATTTAAAGGGCCAAGCATGGGAAAACCAAGATGGGCACTGATTGATGACATCACTTAGTTGTCCTATAAATAGTGAGGCCCTGTCCCCAGGACCTCACCTTGGCAATCAGGTCGACACCATTGGTGTAGTAGTTTGCCTAACCTTGTGTTCCAGCGTTTCCTTGTTCCAGCGTTTCCTTGCTCCAGTGTCTCCTTGTTCCAGCATCTCCTTGTTCCAGCGTCTCCTTGTTCCTGAGTTTCTGTATCCTTCTCAGGTAGTACCTCCTCGGACTGATCTCTGGTACTGACCTCTGTCTGCCTGACCACTCTCTTGCCTGCTGCCTGGAACTGACCTCTGCCTGCCTGACCATTCTTCATCTGCCACCTGGAACTGACCCTCGCTTGCCTTGACTACGCTCAGATTGACCTTGGTATTGAGCCCTGCTTTGGCTGACCACTCCTGGACTGATACTCTGGCTCTGACCCTTGTGCTTCACTCAGACACTTTCTTCTGGCCTACTGTGACTACCAGATCAACCTGCTTGGAACCTACCCAAGGCTTCCACCTGACTAGATCCGCAGGTGCTGCCTGTCTCGCCCGAAGAACCTTCCTGAACTGTTACCTCCCTGAGGTCTCCGGAGCTTCCAGTTTGGGACTAGTCCATCATCTCTGCATCAGCCACGCCCCCTTGCTCGTGGTGGGCACACCCCTCCGCAACTTCTCTGGGAGACCATCCGAGGCCCACCTAAGTCCAGGCGGTCCGGGTACCCAAGGGCTCAACCTTTGGAAACCCCGAACTGTTATTGACAAAGCTCCAGCTAGCCTCTGTCTCCTCTTGTGCTCTGCCTCCTGGTATCAGGCGCTCTCTGGGTCCGACCAGAGGGCCGTACCAATCCTGCACCAGGCCAAGGGTCCACCTCCAGCACAACAGGTTGCCAATGCCATGGACTCGGCAGAGTCTTCTGCCTTGCAGACCATCCCTGGTCTGGCTAATCATGTCCGAGAGCAACAACGGGTCCTGGAAGCGTTGGCCTCCTCCGTGGAAAGGATGCGCTCTCAAATGATGGAATCTGCCATGGCCAACCCAGGGGCTCTCGCCCATCCCTCACGGGCACCACTGGCCCTCCCAGCTCCACCCCGTTTTAATGGCGATCCAAGCCTTTGCCGAGGCTTCATAAATCAATGTTATATGCAGTTCTCACTGCAACCCTCGCTTTTTCCCGACAAGGCAACCAAGATCACCTTCATCCTGTCATGCCTTGAGGGGAAGGCCCTGGCATGGGCTTCCCCACTCTGGGAGCATTTCAACGCAATTCTTCACCAGCTCCCTCAGTTCATCTCTGTCTTCCGACGCACCTTCGAGGACCCATGTCGATAGGCGGTCACAGACCACCACCTACTCTACCTTCGTCAAGGTTCGCACTTGCTCGCTGAATACACAGTGGAGTTCAGAACTCTAGCAACTTAGTTGGGGTGGCAAGAAGACTGCCTGCAGGCACTCTACCTCAAAGGATTGTCTCCTGCCCTTAAAGAAGAGCTAGCCACCCGCGAGATCCCTGTATCTCTGGAGGACCTGATTTCCCTAGTCGGTAGAATCGACTACCTTCTTAGGCAACGGCATCAGAGATAAGAGCTCTCCGACCTTCTACTCCACGGTCTCTCCGTTTGATGAGTCCCCGGTTGAAGGCCTTACCAGCGGCCCCTCAATCGCCTGAGGAACCAATGCAAATCAACCGTGGCCGCCTGACTCCAGAGGAACGTCTCTGACGAAGAACAGGTTTATGCTTATATTTGGGGGGGGGGGGAGTGTTCTGGATATCTCCTCCAGACTTGTCATGTGTGTCCAGGAAACTCCAAAGCCTGAGTCCGGTGGGGGTCCCGAGCTTGGGTGCTACAGTTTCTGGCCCTCAACTGTTGCTACCTATCTTCCTCCTTAGGGAGTCACGTTTATTTGCCTCCACTGCCCTCATGGACACTGGGGCGAGTGGAAATTTCATTTTAAAGGAGGTAATCACACTCCTTCGGATATCTTTCCAACTATTGGAGGTCCCATAATGCATCGCCTCAATTCAAGGAGAACCTCTCTCTGATTGGGTCACTCATCGTACTTTGCCCTTTCGCCTCACCGTTGGGACCCTCCATGATGGGGAGATCTCCCTCCTGACCTTGAAACGATTGACACACCCTGTGGTCCTTGGACTTCCTTGGCTCCAGCTACATGTGCCCCTATTTGACTGGCAATCCTTGCAACTCACCCAGTGGGGACCTCGATGTCAAACCCACTGTTTACAGCAAGTGTCTCCATCCGTGACAGTCCTCAGCTCTACATACCTTAGGTATGGGTGCTCAAACCAGGTCATGATCTGGATGTCCTTTACACAGGCCAGTGAATAACTGGAAATGAGAAGCAGGCAGTAGGGCTTTGCAGCACTCAGGCAGATGAGACGTGGAGTAAATACTAGCAGTGAAATAGGTAACAGGAAGCTTGGAGCAGAAACGTATAGTGCACAGTTAGAGCAGGCTTGGAATAAATTTACAGCAGTCGGGTAACAGAAGCATTGGGACAAGAAACTTACATTGAATCAAGTAAAACAAGTTTGCTTAGCATAAATGATATTTTCTGTAGATAGTAGGATGAATTAGCCATTACATGTGGTTGATACCAACTGGCAGCACCAAACAGACTGATCTCTCCAAGATAGTAGAGTTTTGAGCTCTACTGAGCATATGCAGGAATTCCCACACTGGTGTTTCTTCATGAGCCTCCTCAGCCTATATCAGAGCTTTCAAGCTATGTAGTTGACTTTCCAGGGAGGTGGATGGATATTCCATAGCAAGTGTACAGAAAAGCAGAAAGAACTGCTTTTCTGTACACCCTACGACTTAATATCATAGCGATATTAAGTTGGAGGCCCCAAAAATAAAAAAAATAAAAATCTAAAAAAAAAAAAAATCTGCCCATGGCCCGCGGGTTGGAAAACGGATGCTCAATTTTGCCGGCGTCCATTTTCTGAACCCATGGCTGTCAGCAGGTTTGACAATCGACACCGGTAAAACTAAGCGTCGGCTTTCAGACCCGCTGACAGCCGCCACTTGCGCCAATAAGGAAGCACTAGGGATGCACTAGTGTCCCTAGCGCCTCCTTATTAGCACGTGCCCTAATTTAAATAGTGAATTTCGCGCCCAGGAGAGGTGCCTGGGCACGCATTGGGAGACCGGGTGCTCGCCTCAGAGCACCGGCTCTCCTGCGTACTTTACTGTATGGGCCTGTTAGTAAGCAATGTAGTCCCCACAGTGGAGAACAGACTACAGCAAGAACAGATTTTACAAAATTGCTTGTCCAAATTTACTGTCAGTTTTTGAAAAGTTATCAAGACAGTAGTGGGATTTAAAAGTGTGAACTGAAGACCAAGTTGCAGCTTTGCAGATATCCTCGGTCAGGGCATATTCAAGGCAAGTGAGGGTCAGTTCCAGATGGCAGATGAAGAATGGTTAGGCAGGCAGAGGTCAGTTCTAGGCAGCAGACAAGAGAGTGGTCAGACAGGCAGAAGTCAGTACCAGTGATCAATCCAAGGAGGTACTACCTGAGAAGGATACAGAAACTCAGGAACAAGGAGACGCTGGAACAAGGAGACACTGGAACAAGGAAACGCTGGAACACAAGGTTAGGCAAACTACTACACAAACGGTGTCGACCCGATTGACAAGGCGAGGTCCTGGGGACAGGGCCTCACTATTTATAGGACAGCTAAGTGATGTATTAGGGTTCCCTTGGTGGAGTATTGGCTCAAGACCGCTCTTGTACCAATAGCAGATGTGTTGATATGAAGGGGCGGTTAGGATCCTGGTGGCGTAGACATGAGCCGGTATTGAAGGCTTCTTTCAAAGCATGGAACGCTGATTGAGCCTTGGGACTCCATACTCGAGAATCACATCCTTTCCTAGTCATAACTATGAGTGGAGCGGCCAGCGTGGAGTAATTGGCGATTAAGTTTCGATAGTAATTTATGAATCCAACAGAGATTGTGGACATACTAGTCTCATCTAGAAAACCTTCAGCTAGAAAAAATTATGCCTTCAAATAGAACTAAGTATCACAAATGGTGCCAGCAGAACATTTTGGACCTATTTTCTTGCTAACCCAAGCAACTACTGAAATACTTGCTCCACCTTTTTGAATCGGGTTTCACCACTTCCTCATTGCAATACACCTCAGTGTTACAGTAGCATACTCAAGTGGCTAGCAAACTCATCTGCTAATATCTTGTTTCATGAACGGCCTATGGCATATCAAGTCTCAGGTACAACACCACCTGTTCGAGGGGACCTGAATGTGATTGTTTCCCAACTAATGAAACCTCCCTTTTGAGCCACTGGAGTCAAATTCTCTAAAGTATGTGACATAAAAGGTGGTGTTCTTCGTCACAATGATTTCAACTAGCAGAGAAAGCAAAACCCCAAGTTCTCATCCACTGTCCTCCATTCACGCAATTCTTCCATACCCATCTGAATTTTCTTCCAAAGGTATTCTCAACTTTCCTTATCAATCAATCCATCATATTGCATATCTTATTTCCGAGGTCCCATGTGCATGAAGGCAAAAAGGCCCTCCATAATCTAGACTGCAGAAAGGCCTTAGTGTATTTCAAGAAACAAAATCAGCTGCATCGTCAAACCTCCCAACTGTTCATCCTATATGATCCCAACAGGCTAGGAGAGTATATTTTTATTTTTATATAATTTAATTTTTATATTTTCTGAGTAGCGGTCACCAAGCATACTTTGTTTAACTGGCTGGCTAAGTGCATTCCCACTGTTTTACCTTGACTGACTGCTAGTCACATACTCTGTGAAGTTTCATCAAATGAGAGCCATGGCTGGCTTTATTGCTTATCTTTGAGAAGTACCTATCGAAGATATCTGCAAAGCTGCAGCTTGGTCTTCAATTCACACTTTTAAATTCAACTACTGTCTTGATAACCTTTCAAAAACTGACAGTAAATTTAGACAAGCAATTTTGTAAAATCTGTTCTTGCTGTAGTCTATTCTCCACTGTAGGGGCTACATTGCTTACTAACAGGCCCATACAGTAAAATGCGTGGGAGAGCCGGTGCTCTGAGGCAAGCGCCCGGTCTCCCAATGCACGCCCAGGCACCTCTCCTGGGTGCACAATTCACTATTTAAATTAGGGCACGTGCTAATAAGGAGGCGCTAGGGACACTAGCGCATCCCTAGCGCCTCCTTATTGGTGGAAGTGGCGGTTGTCAGCGGGTCTGACAGCCGATGCTTAATTTTACCGGCATCGGTTGTCAAACCCGCTGACAGCCATGAGTTCAGAAAACGGACGCCGGCAAAATTGAGCATCCATTTTCCAACCCACGGGCAGATTTTTTTTTTTTGGGGGGGGGGGCCTCCGACTTAATATCGCTATGATATTAAGTCGTAGGGTGTACAGAAAAGCAGTTTTTTCTGCTTTTCTGTACACTTGCTATGGAATATCCATCCACTTCCCTGGAAAGTCAACTACATAGCTTGAAAGCTCTGATATAGGCTGAGGAGGCTCATGAGGAAACACCAGTGTGGGAATTCCTGCATATGCTCAGTAGAGCTCAAAACTCTACTATCTTGGAGAGATCAGTCTGTTTGGTGCTGCCAGTTGGTATCAACCATATGTAATGGCTAATTCATCCTACTATCTACAGAAAATATCATTTATGCTAAGCAAACTTGCTTTACCTGATTCAATGTATGGTTCTTGTCCCAATGCTTCTGTTACCCGACTGCTGTAAATTTATTCCAAGCCTACTCTAACTGTGCACTATACGTTTCTGCTCCAAGCTTCCTGTTACCTTTTCACTGCTAGTATTTACTCCACGTCTCATCTGCCTGAGTGCTGCAAAGCCCTACTACCTGCTTCTCATTTCCAGTTAATCACTGGCCTGTCTAAAGGACATCCAGATCATGACCTGGTTTGAGCACCCATACCTGAGGTATGGACTCCGCCTGGCCATATAAGTACATAGAGGGAGGTAATCTGACACCTATATACCATGTTAAATAATAAAATATTTACTTCTTCATGAAGTGGAGGGTGAAGAAATCATACTACATGAAAAAGTACATTTTGACATTCAGATTTTAAAAATTCACCAAATTCACTTTGATGCTCACTCATCCTGCTCTTAGTGCTTCTCATATAAAGTTGGTAGATATGCATTATCCTTCCACAATTTTCAACTCCATTGACAATATGTCCAATTCTATCATCATGCATTATACAATAAATGGGAATATATTGTAAGTTTGCAAAGCAATAGAAATAATGGAAGATGATGAATGAATATGTCAAAGATGAAGATGCACTATAAAAGTTGTTTCAAATACCTGCTGAAGACAAAGAATTTGTCAAGAAGAAAGTGATGACATTGTTTTTCAAAGTTCTGCACAAAATGTTACAGTAAGGGGCTGCTTTGTACAGAAACCTTGCCTTAAATGAACTTTGTCGAGCAACGGAATTGAAAATGTGAGCTAAACTGCATTTACCACTTCCTACAGCATTCTACTCTGTGTGTACCTAACACATACTGGTTCATACATTCATGTTCTTTTTATGTTACAAAAAAGATTGACCTTGATATAAACCATGGCACATCTACACAGAATGGATTTGATTGTAAAAAAAAAAAAAAGCAGAGAAATATGAGCATAAGTTATACCAGATTTCAAAGGAAACTTATGTACGTATATTTGCTTTAAAATTATCCCACCCAAACTAACCACACTACAATTACCCCAGCTAATTTGTGAACAGACAAAATTTACACACATATTTCTGAAAATGCAAAAATATATAAGTCCAAACCCCTTCTCCACACTACCCCCAGGTATGCCTGCAGTCAGTCTGGATAAACTTATGTGTACACAGGAAATATGTACATACATAAGTTTACACTCATATCAGGCAATTTTATAAGTGATTCTAATAAGTGATTTCTACAGCCTAAGTGTTCCTATCACAATACAATGGTTTCATAGTCTGAGATATGTTATTGACCCTTTATTATTTGAAGAAAACTATATTGTAAAGAAAACATTTGTCTTAACTTTGACTCCTTGTATAAATATTCTTATATCCCAGTTCTATCCCTCTACTTTTCTCTGATTCCCTGCAACAGTAACAGCCTTGCATGTAGGACAGGTATGGTGGAAACCATTTATAGGGTTACTTTCTTTTCTCAGTTCACTACAAAGCAATTGACAGAATGGAATTAGAAATGTGTGACTAATTATATCAGTTTCTGATATGGTACAACTTAAGTACCACAGTAGTAACTATCTAAGAGTAACACCTAGGAAATGGGACCTAATGTACCCTCTAAAGCAGGTGATCAACTGGTTTAAAAGACTCATTTGATATTATTCAGATCTCTTTCCAATTTGATTGCAAAGATTACAAGATTTAGGAATTGATTCACATGCTGAGCCCTAATTATGGGGTCTTGATTAGAGAAGATGAGGAAGTTGTGACTCCCCATGGACTGACTACTACTGCATAAGCACTGCAGCTAAAACTGGATAGCATTTTGCTGAATATTTTGGCATCATCATACAATACTTCTTCTACAAGTAAATGTTTGAAAATATCCCTACTATTCCAAAGCTTCTTGTACCAAATCTCTACCATAGTGACAGAAACAAACAAAAAACAAAAAAAGTAAAAGCAAGGCACTGCATTAAGTAAGAAAGTCATATAAGCCATTCTCAGGTTATTATTTCAAATTGCAAGTTTAAGCTATACGATATATGCCAGGGGTCGGCATCTCCAGTCCTTGAGAGCCGCAAAGAGATCAGATTTTCAGGATACCCACAAAAAGCATGCATGAGATAGATTTGCATACAATGGAGCCCATGCATGCAAATATATCTCATGCACATTCATTGTGGATATCCTGAAAAGCTAACCTGTTTGCAGCACTTGAGGACTAGACTTGCTAGAGTTGGGGTATGCTATAAATGGGTTCAAATGGAGAAGTGTTTCTCATTGTTGATATTAATACCACTCTCCTGCCCCATCACCCAGCCACCCTGATCATATAGTTTTGTACACAAACTGTTTACTCCAATTAATAATTTAGGAAGAACCATTTTTACAATATAAGACAATTAGGGATTTACATCAACAAGTGAGAATAAGCTCGGACCCTAATAGCTGATTAATTGAAAATCTTATTGCAAGTCAATGACACAATTAAATCTAAAATAAAATACCTGAAATGTATTAGGTATTTTAAAGTAGATTAAGTATCCCTATTTCTTATACAACTTTAAAGAACTTTAATAGCACAAAAACATTAAGATACAGTTAGCAGTCCAGCAGTGGCTGGGGGCTAATCAGTCTTTTGCACTGATTGTGCTATATGTATTATCTACCTGTTGATGACGTTTGCGTGTGTGCACCCAATGCAAAGAGCTCCTGGCTATCTGAGAACTAACCCAATCTCTGGAGATGAGTGAGGCCAACCTGGAGGAACTGAGGCAGGTAGAGAGATACATAGCAGAGAACTTCAGGGACATAGTAGAGCAGTCCCACCTTCAATCTGGCAGCCTTTATGCTGCTTTGAAGGATCAAGGTCATCTAAAAGGAGACCATCTCCCTGGTGTGACAGGAAGCAATACTCTATCTAGGATCTGCCTTCTCTCGTTCTGAAGATATGTCTCCAGGTTCATGTTCCAAGAGAGAAGGGTAGGAACTGCCATTGTGGTTGGTTCTTCAATCATTAAGAATATAGATTGCTGAGTGACTGATGAGGATTGTGTAGTAACTGATGAGGATTGTGTAGTAACTTGCCTGTCTGGTGCAAACATGATGGACCTCATGCATCACCTAAATAGGAGAAGTTGATTATCGTAGTACATGTAGGAACTAATGACATCAGAAGGTACAGGAGGGAAGTTCTAGAAGACAAATTTAGACATTTAGGTAGGAGATTGAAATTCAGAAACTCCAGTATAACATTCTCAGAAATGCTTCCAGTTCCAACTGCAGGACCCCAGAAGCAAATGTCTCAATACATAGGCCCAAAGCTATGGAACTCACTGCCCAAGACGCTATGTACTTTACCTGATAGAAAAAGATTTAAATGCAAACTAAACATGGCTATTCAAAAATACTTATAAACTAACTTAAAATCAGAAAATTGAGAGCCACAAAGACAAGGAAGACAAAGGATAACAATCAAAACATGAAAATAAATCCAAGAGAATATCAGATGTGATAAATTATATTATCATTTTAACTGCCTGTACTCCCTGCCTTATGAACTAGACCAGTTATTAACATGTAATAGAAAAACACTAGATAGATATTAATACATTTATATGAATATTACCTCTGTAACCAGTGTTTGTTCATTAAGTTATAACTATGAATGTCACTTTGTAAACTGTTGTGATCTATAATTGGAACAAAGGTATCTAAAATGTCTAAATAAAATAAATGGAAGAGATGGTGCAAGGTAGAAGGTTTTAGATTTGTTAGGAACTGTGGAATATTTTGTTGAAGGGAGAACCTATTTAAATAAGATGGGCCACACCTTAA
Organism: Rhinatrema bivittatum; assembly: GCF_901001135.1. Lineage (NCBI taxonomy): Eukaryota > Metazoa > Chordata > Amphibia > Gymnophiona > Rhinatrematidae > Rhinatrema > Rhinatrema bivittatum. Next base: position 255,522,142 of record NC_042615.1, on the reverse strand, counting down.
CGTAGCTTCTGACATTATGAGCCTAGAATAGGTGAGAGGTATCATCTAAGGATAATGTTAAAATGGGGAAGTTAGGTTAACCTAATAGGTTGTGGAAATAGCTCAGTTGAATTTAAATTCAAAGTAGACAAACATGAAGGATTCCAAATTGTATCATAATAATAAGCAGATTGTGAATTGAAATAAAAAGTATACTTTTAGTTGTCTCTATGCAAATGCCAGAAGTGTAAAAAATATGATTGGAGAGTTAACATGTCTGGCACTAAATAAAAGATATAGACATAACAGACATCTCAGAGACCTGGTGGAAAAAGGGTATCCAATAGAGATGTGAATCGTGTCCTCGATCGTCTTAACGATCGATTTCGGCTGGGAGGGGGAGGGAATCGTATTGTTGCCGTTTGGGTGTTTAAAGTATCGTGAAAATCATGAAAATCGTGAGCCGGCACACTAAAACCCCCTAAAACCCACCCCCGACCCTTTAAATTAAATCCCCCACCCTCCCGAACCCCCCCCCAAATGCCTTAAATTACCTGGGGGTCCAGCGGCGGTCCGGAACAGCCTCCTGCAATTGAATCGTGTTGTCTTCAGCCGGCGCCATTTTTCAAAATGGCGGCGCAAAATGGCGGTGGCCATAGACCAACACGATTCGACTGCAGGAGGTCGTTCCGGACCCCCGCTGGACTTTTGGCAAGTCTTGTGGGGGTCAGGAGGCCCCCCCAAGCTGGCCAAAAGTCCCTGTGGGTCCAGCGGGGGTCCGGAAAATGATCTCCTGCCGCGAATCGTTTTCCGTACGGAAAATGGCGCCGGCAGGAGATCGACTGCAGGAGGTCGTTCAGCGGAGGTCTGGAACCCCCGCTGAACGACCTCCTGCAGTCGATCTCCTGCCGGCGCCATTTTCCGTACGGAGATCGACTGCAGGAGGTCGTTCAGCGGAGGTCCGGAACCCCCGCTGAACGACCTCCTGCAGTTGATCTCCTGCCGGCGCCATTTTCCGTACGGAAAACGATTCGCGGTAGAAGATCATTTTCCGGACCCCCGCTGGACCCCCAGGGACTTTTGGCCAGCTTGGGGGGGCCTCCTGACCCCCACAAGACTTGCCAAAAGTCCAGCGGGGGTCCGGAACGACCTCCTGCAGTCGAATCGTGTTGGTCTATGGCCGCCGCCATTTTGTGCCGCCATTTTGAAAAATGGCGCCGGCTGAAGACAACACGATTCAATTGCAGGAGGCCGTTCCGGACCGCTGCCGTTCCGGACCACCGCTGGACCCCCAGGTAATTTAAGGCATTTGGGGGGGGGTTCGGGAGGGTGGGGGATTTAATTTAAAGGGTCAGGGGTGGGTTTAGGGGGTTTTAGTGTGCCGGTTTTCCTGCCCTCCCCCTTCCCCCGATTTACAATTTTTTGACGATAAATCGGGGGAATTGGTATTGTATCGTGGCCCTAACGATTTTTGACGATTTAAAATATATCGGACGATATTTTAAATCGTCAAAAAACGATTCACATCCCTAGTATCCAATGGGACACTATAATTGCAGGGTAAAAACTGTATCAAAGTAACAGGGCAGACTAAATTAGTGGAGTGGTAGCACTTTATGTCAAGGATGGAATAGAATCAAGCAGAATAAAAATGCAGGAAACAAACTTCACCTGCTTTGGAATCTTAACCATTTTCAGCAACTACCGCACTATAGCAAATATCCCTTATCCCCATAAATTATTGAAAAGTAGTTACCCTTTAGTTAACCAATTTCTTGGACGTTACCAAGGCTTTTGATTATAGTCAGGCAGGTTTTCATTCAGGTTGTAGCACAGTCTCTTATAGCAGTGATAGATGACATATTAAATAGACTGCATTTGCACAAGTCAGTCCTATTAAGTCTGCTAGATCTCTCAAGTGTTTTTGACTTGGTTATCATCTCATCTTGCTTGACAGGTGTAGACAGTTGGGACTGGATGGGACTGTTACTAGATGGAGTCAAACCTTTTTACCAGAAAGAACATACACTGTGAAATTTACCAATTCAGCTTCTAACCCCAAGCATTCAAGTTCTGGGTCCCATGATGTTCCTCTCTTTCACTCCTTTTGTTTAATATCCCTGTGCTTTCTTTGGGACATTTGATCTCTTTATTTGGCTACATTGGGTACTTGTATGCCAGTGATGTCCAGATGACCATTCCTTAGGGAAGGAACCCTACTTTTGTTCTGAGACAGTTAAATGGTTGGCTGCTCTAGGTGACTGATTTAAGGGTAGGACGGTGGTTATTAATACTAAAAAGAAGATCATGCGTGTGGCTAAGTTTGAGATATCATCATTGGGCTTCTCGATAATGTGGGATGATGCTAGTGTGAAACCTGCAACAGACCTTAGGAATTTAGGGGTCAGACTTTACCCTAACCTCATGTATCTGCAGTGGTTCAGAAGGCATTTGATTAATTAATTACACCTAATAAGACAATAAAGGCCTTACCTAGATCAATAAGCATTCAAGTCAATACTGTCTACTCTAGTAGTGAGCTCTATTGACTACTGTAAAGCTTTATATATAGGTTTACTTGCAAAATGTAGTAGTTATGGTGGTAACAGGCAGTGCTAAAAGAGGTATTACTATCCCTCTACTTCATCAGCTTCAACGATTGCCAGTGGCTAAAAGAGCTAAATTTAAGCTGTTGATGCTTGCCTTGCAAGAATTTTAAAATATGGGACCTCTGCTAATTACCTTCTGGATTGGCATGGTATACTCCCACAAGAGAACTCCATTCCTTTTAGAGCTATTTACGGGAATAATCATCCTCTTGACGGAGTTGCTCTGGCTCCGTCACCGGTGACGGAGCCAGAGCAACTCCGTCAAGAGTCATCCACTTAAGACCACCAGAGGACTTTTTCAATGGAGTTCATCCAGATTCCTTGAAAGTTGGTTGCATTATAACGTTCCATATCCCTGAGGAAAGACAACCAGTCTGAAACACGGATCGGCTGTGTCGGGACCATCGTTGGAAACTGGACAGTATATACCAACATCCTAAAGGGAAGTCTGAACTTTACTCCTTTATAGATCATAGTTTACAGTAGAGAGTTTACAGCTCTCCACATTAAGTACCGTCATGGTATATAAATAATTTGATGCTCACCACACGGAAGAGGTTACAGAGGTGAAGTAATTTCAGCAAAAAAAACTTTTTACAAAAAAATTCTCACAGGAGGAGGGGGACAGTTAATGATTATAACACCACACAACCGTGGTGCGGAGACACCAATGAGTTTATATGAAACTTTCCTCCAATTCCTTTATATTTTCAACAAATAAACACACAAATAACAATTTAATTCACATATATACTGTATAGAGCCGGTGTCATAAAAATCTTCATTTTAAATAATTTAAAAAAAAAATTCACTATAAATATCTCATTTAAGGACAAAAAAATTACATCATTCCAGCGATTGAGTAGCAGCTCATGATTCATTAATTTTCCCATTAGCCATCTAAATAGCTTTTGAATATCTATCCCAAAGAACTAATATTCAATGGTATTTAGCCAAATGCACTTATGCAGCTAAATTTTAGCTGCATAAGTCATTATCTAGCCAAAGTCTAGCTGAATAAGTAAGGGGCCTTTCAGGGGTGGAGTCAAGTTAGTCCAATGGGGATTCACAAGCAAGGACTAGGCTGAAATCATGGACTTGAGTAGGCCAAGGCCGCAGTAGGTTGCTGTGGCCTCATCCTACTCAAGGCTGATGCCTTGGCCTAGGCCAGAGCTCCGACCCAGGCCCGATATCAGGGCCTGGAGGCTGAGGTCCCAACACAGGGACCTCGGCCCAAGCCCAGGCCTGACACCTCAACCTGACTTGGATTCTTGGTCCTGACGCCTGGGCTGGAGTCTGAACCCAGGCCCGATGCTGCAACTCAACATGGAGGCTAGGACTCAGGCCTGACATCGCGACCCATCCTGGAGGCCTGGTCCTGATGCCTGGGCCTCAACCAGTACCCAGGCCAGACACCAGGGCCTCAGTCAGGAGGCCAGGCCCTTTATCTTAAGTGTTATTTAGAGGAATTTGTTGGGGAGGGATTCTTGGTCACCATGAACATTATATATTTCACTATGGTGGTGAGGAGGGGAGGAAATAAGCACAGCATGCTTGCACAGCTGTTTCCTGTACAGCTTCAGCAATTAACCGATTGTTTCCTTTGAATATAGCCAGTTAAGGATAAAGTTATCGGGGCATACATACCCTGATAACTTTGAAACCTAACCAGTCATATTCAAATCTAGCCAGTTAGGATCCAAAGTTATCTACAGATGGTTTACCCAAATAACACAGTGCCTGTTTTCAAATTGATGTTCTCTGATTCAACATCCCTATGGAATACCCTTACTCCTGAGAGACTGAAAGTGAGCTCCTGGCAAAAGGCCTGGTCTGAGACTCTCTGATGATAACCACACTCCTGGGACCTTGGATGACAAAGTCGAAAATCTTCCAAAATGCAAAAACTAATTTCTAAAACTTCTCTTCTCTCCTCAAAGGCCACTGTACACTCCACTTTGGTTGGTAGTAGAGAAAATTAGCACCCTATCCCAGATACCCTCAGGTGGGGAGGGAGGGGTGTCCCTCCTGAGAAGACTCCACTGGTTCCTAATGCCTAAACCAGAGATGCCTGAAAATGGAACCTCTCCAACTTCACCTCAGACCTCTTCTCTCAACTCCAGTACCCTCTGCTCTTTGCACATTCTCAGTCCCAATATATAGGGCAGAGCCGACCATTCCCCAACCTTGGGAGAAGGAGCCATAAGGGATGAACTAAAAAATACTCAGTCACTCAGTGCTGGTCAAAAAGGGTAAAGATCATTGGAAAGGGATCAGGCCATTCCATGCACACAAATAATACATCACAAAAAAATCACTAACAAACCTTTCAAAACATAAAATCAAACTGCATTTCCTAAGATAAAATGCTGTAAACAACCAAGAATATAAGACATGCCAAATTGGGTCAGACCAGCAGCCTGTCACTCCCAGGGCTAACAATGGCTTTCTCTAGTCTACCTGACTAATGATGTTTAATAAGCTTTTCCTCCTCAAACTTGTCCAAACTTCTATTCACCGCAGTCATGCTAGTCAACTTGACCATGTCCTCTGACTACAGATTCCACAGTTTGACTTTGCGTTGAGTGACAAAGTACTTTCTACGATTTGTTTTAAATCTGCTGGTTGTTAGTTTCATGGAGTGTCTCCCTTGTTTTAGTATTATTTGAAAAGAAAAAGAAGAATGATGCAGGTTCTTCAAATGTACTACTATATCACCTGCAAATTCCACAATCTTAAATTCATACTCACCTTCACAGATTCCTTCAATATTCTCATTGAATTATTCTTAGTAATGGCTCCAGGGACAGTAAAAATAACAGAGGTGAAAAGGGACATGCATGATGGTTCCCTCACTGAAGATTAAATTCCTCTGTCTTTATACCATTAATTAAGAGCACAGCCTTAGGGTTTGAATGCAAAAGTCTCTCAACCTTTATCCAATTCCCAGAAAAATCAAATTTTCAAAAAATGAAAAATAGATAATCCCAATCGACACAATCAAACACTTTTTAGTGTCAAAGCTGACCAGAAGTGATGAGTGTTTGATATTTTGACACACAAAAGAGAAACCAAGATCTTCCTCAGATTAGAAACAGAGAGGCCCATATTCAAAAGCATTTAGTCAGATAGTGTAACTTGTTAAGTTATCTGGCTAAATGCCAATTTTTAGATAAATAGGGCACTTATCCAGCTAATTTTAGCTGTATAAATCATTAACTAAATACAAAAGACGTGTTCTAGGGAGAAACAACATTATCATACTAACTTCGCCAGAATTGAGCTGTATATCTGGCTAATAGATGGATTTACTATGCTGCTATAAGGCAACATCATGAATTGAACAGCATGTAACATGTTAAACACTGTTTATCATGCAATATCACTATATCGTGGCACTGTCATATGATATAGCAGAAGATTTCCTCCTCCTATGGAAATAAGCTGCTTTGCATGCATGAAATTTCCTAATGCATGCAAAACACCTTATGCTTAGGCAATCCTATGGTAATAAAATAACAGGGATGACTTTGAGAAAAGTCATCCCTGTTATTTTAGCGTATTTGAGGGAAGTATAGTTATTTTCCCAAGGAAGCATTGGACCACTAATGCGGGACCCTGATGTTCCTGCAGAAAATTAAAGAACCATGCTGCCCAACTCCCCCCCTCCCCTCCAAGCCACAACAATCATCCTGGGGGTCTTCGGAGAACTCCCACCTGCTGCATTCTGAGGTGGCACTGGGCCCCCCCACAAATAAAAAATGTCCAGGCTTCCAACTGCATAATAACAGCCCCCTCCACCACATCTCTCTTTAAATTGGAAAAAAGCCCCCTTAGTTAAATGACCTTCCCCCTGGCCTATCCCTTCCCCCATCCAAATAAATTACAATCCCTGGTGTCTAGGACAGCGTTTCCAAACCAGTGTGCCGTGGCTGAAGCACAGATGTGCCACAGCTGCAGTTTCATTTCCTGTTTCCCTCCTGGCCTGCAGGATGTCCTCCCACCTGCAGGGGGTGTAGAAAAGAAGCACTTATGGGCAGCTGCTCCTGCTTTCCCCTCTGCTGGCTCTTCCCTGCAACAGAAACCGCATGGGGGCTGTTTAGGCTTGTGAGACTTGCTAGCCCCGTGCAGTTCAGATTACAGAAGGAAGCTGGCAAAGGAGGAAAAAGCAGCACTGGGTAAGCCTGCTCCCAGACTTCTGCTGATCAAGGATTGGGAGTGCAGTGGGAAAAGGGACAGATTATTACCACACGGTATGGGGGTGGGGGGAGAGAAGAGAAGATGATGATGATTCAAGCAGGTGGGGAAGGAAAGGTGGAAGGAGAGGGAAGGTGATAATGATGCCAGGGAGTGAGGTTGTGGGAAGGTGATGCCAGGAGTTGAGGGAATAGGAAGAGAGGGTGATGCTAGAGGGTGGGGGGAGATGGAAGATTGATAATGTTAGTGGGGAGGAGTGGAGAGAGAAGGAAAGTGATGATGCCCAAGCGTGAGGGAGAGGGAACATGATGATGCCAGGAAATGAGAGAGAGGGCAAAGGATGCCAGAGGGTGAAGAGAAAGGAAAGGGAAGGGTGATTGGCATGGGCAGTGGATGGAAAGGGAAGAGACGGCAATAATGCTAAGGGGATGGAAAGAAAGGGAAATTGATGATGCCTGAAGGTGAGGGAGAGAGAGGTGGACGAAGAAGGAAGGAGATGATGCCAGGGAAAGGAGGGAGATGGTAGAGGCACAGGGAAGGTGGTGATGATGCCAAGGGGTGAGGGAGAGGTGTAGAGGCGGAGGGAAGGAGATGATGTCAGGGGAAGAGGGAAGGTGATGATGGTGGTGGTGGGTGAAGGGAGAGGGAAGGTGATGATGATGCAAGGGGGTGGGGAAGAGTTGGTGATGTTGCCTGGGAATGGGGGAGAGGGATAGAGAGAGAGAGGGAAGGTGATGATGAGGAAGGGTGGGGGAAGAGGTGGTGGGAGAGGGAAGATGATGATGCCAGGGGGGTGGGGGGAGAGAGGTAGAAGGGAAAGGGAAGGTGATGATGATGATGATTCCAGGGGTGAGGTGGTGGAGAGAGAGAAGGTGATGTTGATGCCAAGGAGTGAGGGAGAGGGAAGGTGATGATAAGACTAGGGAGAGGGAATAAATGATGGGGGAGGGAAGATGATGATGATGATGTCAGGGGCATGGGGGGGATAGGGAAGCAAAAAAGAAGATGGTGCCAGTGGAGAGGCATGATTATAATGCTGGGGAAGAGGGAAGGGAGAAGGTGATGATGCCAAGGAATTGTGGGAGATGGAAGAGAAGAGAAAGTGATAATGGGGAAGTGGATGGTGTGCGACAATGAAGTGACCCCTGTGCTAGCTGTGCCCTGAAACAAAAAAGGTTGGGAACCACTGGTCTAGGGGTCCCCAAATACCCATCATCCAATCCTAAAATAGATAACTGGTGGTCTAGGGGGGCTTCCAGACCCTCACCCCTGCCCTCAAACTCCCCTGTACCTCAAATTGCAAGCACTGGGGCTCAGTGGGGGGCCAGAGTGCACCTTAGCTCTGGGTCCATTGTTGCCATTTTTCAAAATGGTGCTGATCCAACCTTGCCCCAATCACAGTTTGGAATCCTGCACATCTTTTATTTATGGGAGCCCAGTGCCACCTCAGAAGGTGTCAGGAGGTGTGCATAGATCTCTGAGGAAACCTAGGGTGATTTTTTTGTGGCTTGTGTGGGTTCACTTTTTTGGGCCTTGGGCTTTTTAGGTGATGGTGGCCCTAGCTGAGGTAGGCCCATACTGTGGTGTAAGTTTTTGATGAGTTTTTGCTACAATAAAAAATTGTGCTACAGTACAGCCATGACACTTTGTCAGGGAGAGATTAAATATTGCAGTAACCCCCCCCCCCCCCACACACACACACAATATTTGGCCAATCCCACAATAAACTATTGTAGTTTAATGAAGCTCCCTCTTAAGTTAGCTAATTAACTTTAATATATGCGGCTGGATAACTTAAATATAGCTAGTTAAGTAATGATACTAAAAAAACAAATGCAGAGCAGATCTGGTAACCCAATTCCTCAGTCTCCACTCAATGACTGGAAAATGGGCCTTGGTAGGCTGAGTCCCATTCCCCCCGGCTTGCTTCTACCTCTGCAACCACCCTGATCCTATCCTTCCCACCCACCCGACACCTTATCAAACACAATTATGGTGCCAGGAACGTAATACAATTGTACTGTGTTTCCAGCAGCTTCCAGCATTGCTATCAGGATACTCCTTCAGGTGATTTATTTATTGTAATAAACATGCTTAAAATCAACAAGACTGTGATCGGGGAGAGACATTCATTTAAGATTTAAAAGCAACTTCAAAAAGCTGGATTTTTAGATATGTAAAGCATATCCCAAGGATGGTACTTCCTAGTCCTCCTGACCCCTTCACTAGGTGCAAAATAATAATGAAATAATAAGGCTTCACACAAGATTTACTGACAAAGCCTTCAGCTGCCTTTGTTGTTATGCTAGAGTGGTCAGCTTTATATTTGAAAACAAAAATACAATTTCTCCTAGTTATGATCTCATCCACAGTTGAGCAGCTCGGGTTGTCTTACTGGCCAGTGAAGTCCTTAGCAGAGCAGGCCTCTTTCTGGTATCAGAGTTCCCTCTCTCCAATGTTCTCCACTTTTAGTGTCTCATGTTGTCTGGTTACAATCTGCCTCCCATAATTCTAGTATTTTCATCTTATACTTTCAAGCAGGATAGTCCCTCTTTAGGACTGTGGATAGTGTCACCTATTGCCAAGACTTATGCCTGGTGTGTGCCACTTTATGTCTTTGACACCTTATTGGATGTGATTGACTAAAGGAATGCTCTACTAATCAGCAAGTTCATGGTCGTGACTGCATTATAACCTGCGGTTAAGAGGTCAAAGTTATTTATTCCTCATCTTCTTTGTGATTTTAACCTTCTGTCCAGGAATCGTCTTGTGACTGTTACATCCCTGATGACAGGTGCCCAAAGTCTCTTTTTGACGACAGACACCTTGCAGCTCTCCTTGCTATACTCAGCCTAAAAAGGAAAACTCCCCTCCCCCTTGCCCATACGTTGCTTTATAGAATGATATATGTGAAAGCTAAGAAGACGTATGTCTGCATGGATAAAAGATATTTATTTAATAAAAGAAAAGAGGAACTGGAATCTTAGGCTGAACTTGTAAGGCAAATATACTTCATAAGAGGATCAAGCTTGTATTTAAAAGAAAATATATTAAAATAAAAATGTGCTTTGCATACCCACAAAACTGTACTAACTGCTTATTTACAGGCAAACCTTGAATATGGCCAAAAAGGGAGCATGGCACGCTAACTCAGGAAGACCATTCCAGGCATATGGTATAGCATAGTGAAAAGTCGAGAGCTGGCAATGGGGACAGATAAGAGCAATGTGTCTGATGAGCAGAGAACTTCAATAGGGGTTTAGAGAGAGAAAAAAACAGGAAAGGCAATGAGGAGAAGCAGAATGAATGCGTTTTTAGTTGAGTAGAAGCCTGAACTGTATGTGGAAGCAGATGGGAAATCAATATAGTGATTTGAGAAGGGGTTACATTGGATGAAGACAAGTCATATAACTGAAATTTGAATAGACTGTAGTGGAACTGGCTCATTGGGAGATCTGTCAAGAGCAGGTTGCAGTGGCCTAAGTGGGAGGTGATGAGAGCATAGATAAAGGTTTTGATAGTGTGTTTAGAAAAGGAGAGATTTTTCTAATACTATATAGAAAGACACTACATGCTTTAGCAGTGTTTTGGATGTGTGCAGAGAAGAGAGAGGAGTCAAAGATACTGAACGATAATGGTGTTATTCACAAAGATATAAAAAGGAGGAAGAGATTTTAATTACTTTATTTAAAAAATGTATAGCCCGCATTATTAAAACTTCTAAGTGGGTAAACAATAATACATTCAGAAATAAGAAAAACTAAGAAGTTCTGTCGTTATCATATTAAGTTCAAGGTGGTGGTGGGACATCCAGTTGGTGAGGATAGTCAAATAATCTGAGATTTGGGACTGGATTCTTCATGAAATTTCTGGTGCAAAGAGGAAAATATGGGAGTCATCCACATACATATATACTGAGAGCCAAGGGAGGAGATCAAAACATCAAGGCGATGAGTGTACAGAGAGAGGAGACCCAACACAGATGACAGATAATGTGATAGCAAAAGATGATGATATACCATAGAATACACTAAAGTGTGATGGGAGAGATAAGAAAAGAATAAAGATAAAACAAGTCCTGAAATCCAAGTGAGGACAGAGTGCTAAGAAGTAGATGGTGATAGATCGGAGTACTAAGCAGCAGAGAACAGATCAGAGGGATGAGGGTCAAGTAAAGGCTTCTGGTTTTGGCCATGGTCCCTGGAGATTTTGGCAATGGCTGTCTCATGGAAGGTAGAACACAGAAACCAGATTAGAACAGATCCAGAATGGCTTGAGATGCAAGAATGTCAATGAAATGGAAGCGAATGGCACATTTGAGTAGTCTGAATGCAAAAAGGAAGAGGAGAAAGAAAGTTCAAGGAAAGCCAAGCATTGATATTAATGAAGAAGGAGAAGGGGGACTTAGCAAGGGGTCAGTAGATCACAGCTGTGTGGAGGGATGGTGGGGTAAATAGGCAAATGAAGTGGGCCTCAAAGGAAGAAAAGGAGTGATTGAGGAGGAAGAAGGCGTTGAAACTTGCAGGAGGGTGAGAGCAGCAGCCCATCACTACTACATATTGAGCAAGTGTAAATAAATGGTAAAAATATATGAATTACCTGCCTAGTGATAGGTGGGCTTAAAGAAGCCCAGGAGAGATGGCCTGATGGCTATCTGGGTCTAAAGAGGCCCCAAGGAAAGTGCCCTGATGTTTTTTGTTTTAAGTTTGTGGACTCAGGAGGAGCAGCACGACTCTGCCTTCCAGTGACTGTCAGCCACAATGATGAGAGGTACTCCGGGGGCTTGGGAAGTTCCCCAGTGAGGTTAGAGCAGGCCGCAAATGAAAATAAATGTGGCAGTGAGCTATGAGTGTTAAAATTAAAGCGGCAGTCAGCCACATGAGTGCCAGGATAGGGCTATAGAAGCCTGGGGAGCTCCTGGTGGCATAGGGAAGGCAGTGCTACGGCTGTAAGAAGCCTAGGAAGCTCCCAGTGGCCGTGAAAGCAAGGTGTTCAAATGCAGCAATCATTTTTTTTTTTATAAAGCGGTGCAGCTTCAGTGCGGATGAGCCCCAAGTGCTGTAAGCATAATTTTTTTAAATAAACACTGCGACAGTGCAGCTGGTCCAGAGTGCAGCAGCAGCATTGGGGATGCTGCCGCTGTGTTATTAAGGAAAGATACGGAGTCGGGGCTGTAGGCAAAGCCTCGGCACATTAGCAGTAAAAGTCCAGGGGTCCTCTCCGACATTGGGATAAAGTCAGTGAGAAGCTGCCCTGGGACTGCCTGAGGCAAAATTCAAAAGTTTAAAATTAAAACAAAAATAAAACTAGCTGCTATAAAATGTAAAAAGGTGGCAATTTTGGTGAGGAGCCTCAAGAGAGGCTCCACTTAAGTGTCAGTCACTGGGAAGCAACCTCGTGAACCTGGCACCAATAAGTTTAATAAACTTTACCAATTTAATAAAAAAGTATATTTTGACAATGCTGGACTGGTTTAGGGGTGCCTGTGACCTGAGTTTGGGGTCAGAAGTGAATATTAATAGTTATGCTACCCATTTTTCCCATGGGCATGTCAGAAACTGGGATTTGGTGGTAGCGGTCGCCCGGTGAGATCATATAAACATGGTTTTGACCCTTGGTTTGAAGAAGAAATGTTTAACTGTCAAGTTAAAAATATAATTAGATGTAAAGGTGCTAAAATAATTAATATGGGTATAAAAAGACCCAGGACAACTGTTAGATTTATTTAGAAGCTAGCCTGAAAGTTTGGTGTGATTTTGAGCTGTGCAAGTGGATTTTTTTTATTGGTTTCATTTTCCTATTCATTTTAATGTGTAGTGCTACAAACAGTAAAAACAAGATCCGTCCAGCTCTCAGAGAGGAAACAAAGAAACCTCTTTGCCATCCCATAAACAATGCTGTGGCAATGCCATAGCAATGCCAGACTACCTCAGTATCTATGCAAAGCAGCTGGGTGATCAGGCATGCATAACAACACCAAATTGAGGCAAAGCTCAGACAGATTTGAAAAGTAATTTACTTTAAAAGAATGTTTTGAATGTACCAAAAATTCTTTTGCAAGACAGTTTCCTTAGTCAAAGAGTTTTAAGTAGTTTCTAGGAGGATAAGAATGTTTACTGTAGATAAGTATTTTTCCTGAAAAGTCCTGAGATGAGTAAGGATCTATAATGAGGATTTTTAGAAAGGTTGAGAAAATTGTAGCAAAGGTTTGCTGGAGATTGCAGAGAGTAGCTTTGTTGGAGATTGAAGGAGAGACCAGATTGCAAGTTCCTGTCACAGAGGCCTAGACTGAGTAGAAAAGTATCCTAGGAAACACTAGTGTTGTGTGTGATGGTGTGAGTTCTCTCAAAGCCAGCATCCTTAGACAGGGTTGAAATAATTATCTTTTGATTTCTATTAGCAAGAATTCCAGTTTCATTTAGACACACATGCTAGCAATATAATAGACTGCAGAAGATTTGTGGTGTAAGGAAGTCAATCTTTATTATTGATTTGGTTTGAGACAGCGCACTAGATAAATTACTATATACTGAGATTTCATGGTCAAGAGTGGTAGTCCAGGTCCAGTCTGCACCATCAAGCAGCACAAGCTATTCTTCAATCACAAGCCACTAAAGCTGGGTCAGTGCTCTCTACCCAGTGTTCACAAGCTGTGCTCTCAAAATTCATTACCTAGAAATCAATCAAGGATAAGTGCACATGAACAAACTGACAATTTTGGTAAATTGCACTAATGGAACACACATGGGAAGCAAGAGGTCCTACACATAGAGTTAAACCAGGTTATAAGCAATCCTTGTACAGAAACCGGTTCTATTCAAACACTGTATTAAGAATTAGAGTGAGAGTCACATATGCAAAATTGGTTTGTGGATCAGAAGTGGATCATTTCTCATTAAAAATATTGATACTATTCAAATGTTTATTCTGTTCAATAATTATACTTGTTTCTAGAAGTGAAGAACTTGGAAAAGTATCCATTTGCCAGCAAAATACAATTACGAACATAAGAACATAAGAAATTGCCATGCTGGGGCAGATCTAGGGTCCATCAAGCCCAGCATCCTGTTTCCAACAGAGGCCAAACCAGGCCACAAGAACCTGTCAATTACTCAAACACCAAGAATATCCCATGCTACTGATGCAATTAATAGCAGTGGCTATTCCCTAAGTAAACTTGATTAATAACACTTAATGGACTTCTCCTCCAAGAACCTATCCAAACCTTTTTGGAACCCAGCTACACTAACTGCACTAACCACATCCTTTTGCAACAAATTCCAGAGTTTAATTGTGCATTGAGTGAAAAAGAATTTTCTCTGATTAGTCTTAAATGTGCTACTTGCTAACTTCATGGAATGCCCCCTAGTCCTTCTATTATCCGAAAGTGTAAATAACCGATTCACATCTACCCGTTAAAGACCTTTCATGATCTTAAAGACCTCGATCATATCCCCCCTCAGCCATCTCTTCTCCAAGCTGAACAACCCTAACCTCTTCAGCCTTTCCTCACAGGGGAGCTGTTCCATCCCCTTTTTCATTTTGGTCTGCAAATTTGAATACCTCACTCATCATATTTCTTTCCAGATTATTTATAAATATATTGAAAAGTGTGGGTCCCAAGAGAGATCCCTGAGGCACTCCACTGCCCATTCCCTTCCTCTGAGAAAATTGTCCATTTAATCCTACTCTCTGTTTCCAGTCTTTTAGTCAGTTTGTAATCCACAAAAGGACATCACCACCTATCCCATGACTTTTTACTTTTCCTAGAAGCCTCTTATGAGGAGCTTTGTCAAACGCCTTCTGAAAATCCAAATACACTATATCTACCAGTTCACCTTTATCTACATGTTTATTAACTCCTTCAAAACAGTGAAGCAGATTTGTGAGGCAAGACTTGCCTTGGCTAAACCATGCTGATTTTGATCCATTAAACAATGTCTTTCTATATGTTCTGTGATTTTGATATTTAGAACACTTTCCACTATTTTTCCTGGCACTGAAGTCAGGCTAACTGGTCTATAGTTTCCAGGATCACTGCTGGAGTCCTTTTTAAATATTGGGGTTACATTAGTCACCCTCCAGTCTTCAGGTACAATGGATGATTTTAATGATAGGTTACAAATTTTTACTGATAGGTCTGAAATTTGATTTTTATTTATTTATTTATTTATTTGTTGAGTTTTATATACCGTCATTCGGTGAAGCCTTCATAACAGTTTACAAGATTTTGAGTTCCTTCAGAACCCTGGGGTATATACCATCTGGTCCAGGTGATTTACTACTCTTCAGTTTGTCAGTCAGGCCTACCACATCTTCTAGGTTCACCGTGATTTGGTTCAGTCCATCTGAATCACTACCCATGAAAACCTTCTCCGGTATGGGTATCTCCCCAACATCCTCTTCAGAAAACACTGAAGTAAAGAAATTGTTTCATCTTTCTGCGATGGCCTTATCTTCTCTAAGTGCCCCTTTAACCCCTTGATCATCTAACGGTCCAACTGACTCCCTCACAGGTTTTCTGCTTCAGACATATTTTTAAAAGTTTTTACTGTGAGAATTTGCTTCTACAGCCAACTTCTTTTCAAATTCTTTCTTAGCCTGTCTTATCAATGTCTTACATTTAACTTGCCAACACTTATGCATTATCCTATTTTCTTCTATTGGATCCTTCTTCCAATTTTTGAATGAAGATCTTTTGGCTAAAATAGCTTCTTTCACCTCACCTTTTAACCATGCTGGTAATCGTTTTGCCTTTTTTCCACCTTTCTTAATGTGTGGAATACATCTGGACTGTGCTTCTAGGATGGATTTTTTTTTAACAATGACCACGCCTCTTGCACACTTTTTACATTTGTAGTTGCTCCTTTCAGTTTTTCTCTAACTATTTTTCTCATTTTATCAAAGTTTCCCTTTTGAAAGTTTAGCACAAGAACCTTGGATTTGCTTACTGTCCCCCTTCCAGTCATTAATTCAAATTTGATCATATTATGATCACTATTGCCAAGCAGCCCTACCACCGTTACCTCTCTCACCAAATCCTGTGCTCCACTGAGAATCAGATCTAAAATTGTTCCCTCTCTCGTCGGTTCCTGAACACATTCCTCCATAAAATTGTCATTTATTCCATCCAGGAACTTTATCTCTCTAGCATGTCTCGATGATTCATTTACCCATTAAATTGAAATCTCCCATTATTACCTCACTACCAATTTGGTTAGCTACCCTAATTTCTCTTAGCATTTCACTGTCCATCTCACCATCTTGGCCAGGTGGACAGTAGTATACTCCTATCACTATAGTCTTCCCCAACACACAAGGGATTTCTACCCATAAAGATTCGATTGTGCAGATAATCCCAGGTTTCCTTCACAGTGAAGGAAACCTCTCCCTACTGAATGTCCAAACAAAAGCTTGAGCTCATAATTAATGGGAAATCAGAAAAGGTAAATTAAAAGTTCTTTTAAGGAAAAAAAGGAAAAAAACACATGAGTCCAGGAGAATGGAAAAATTCTTAGCTCAGACAAGAAAATGTCCTTAAGTTGTTTCTTCAAAAATAGAAGAAGGCTCTCACACTCCACATCCTTCCCAAGTCTCACTTCTGAGAATCTCAAAGGCCTTACCTTTCAACACAAACTAAAAGGAAAGGCAATCATGGCATGTTGTCCCTGGGAAGGGTAACTGTTGCGACCATCGCTGTTTGACGTCGTCACTCCGCCCTCTTTACCTCTGTGGCGACTCCCTCCGGGTCTGATGGATGGCTGGCTGCCGCGGTGTATCCATGCCGTCTCCCTCCAGCGTCCCCGGATCGGCTTGATGCTTTAGTTAGCAATCTGATGAGAGGGAAGAGTCAGCAATCTTGTAGTGTCACAGATATAGTCTTGCTAAGGAGTAGCAATCTGTAATGAATCTGATATAGTAGTAGGTGGATCCCTGGGCCGATGGCAGATGACTACGCCCCCGGGCGGATACCCCGAGAGGGACCACCAGCTAGGTTTGAGTATGGAGACAGACACACATAGTTCTTTTATTAAACAGGTTATCAGAGGTGGCAGTAGTGAGCTGATATGCCCGGCAGGGCTGTAGTCCCTCAGGTACTGGAACAACGATCCCAGGATGGCTGAGCTGTTGAGAAACTGTAGAAAGTGAGTAGGCAGAGTAGGCAGAGTTCATGAATAGAACTAGATGTCAAAACTCACGTAAGGTCTCAAGTAAGCTCAGGAGCTGGAAAGGATTAGGCCCTCGAAGAGCGAGTACCTGGTTCCAGGGAAAGCTCTGAGAGAGCAATGGTAACTCACATTTGTTTTTTTAGCAGTGATAGCTTCCAGGCAGTAGAGAATCTTCAGAGTGTTCAGGAACATGAGCCCTCAAGGAGCGAGTACCGGTTCCTATCTGTAATCTGAAAATAAAGAAAAGAGTGAGGCCCCGGAAGAGCGGGTACCTCTGGTAAGTCCGAGGAGGCAGAGTAGCTTGGATAGGGAAACCTTGTCCGTAACCTTATCCCTTCCTTGCTAACTCAGTTTGTTAGCGTTTTCAAAGACCTTTAAATATTGGAAGCAGATGACATCATCTCAGGGGGACGCGCCCATGCTGGTACAAGAGTCGGGACGCGCGTGCGCGCGCCCTAGGCATCAGGACAAGATGGCGGAGTTGCAACTCCGGCCCAGGGATCCACCTACTACTATATCAGATTCATTACAGATTGCTACTCCTTAGCAAGACTATATCTGAGACACTACAAGATTGCTGACTCCTCCCTCTCCGGGAGCCCGCTACACAGAGCCTTCTCTACAGATTGCTCCTCCTATCTGACTGCTCCTCCCATCAAGCATCAGATTGCTAACTCCTCCATCTTCAGGAGCTCGCAGTCTAACTAACACCAGATTTATAACAGATGCTAACTCGAGCGGCAGATTTCTGACAGTAACAAAAATTCCACAAAAAGAGTAAAAGAGCAAAAGAGTGGTAAAGATTTATATATCAAAAGAACTCACTACCTTCTCCAACATGGGGGAGCCACCCACCCACACTGTTAACCTGTCTCCTCCCACTTAAGAATTTGGTAAAAACTGAACTGGTAGAGAACCAATAAGGGGACTATAGAGATAAAGAGGTCATAAATGTAAGTAAGTATTTTTGTTTAGAAATAGATCACACATTCATAGAGATCATGAAAAAGAGTGGGAAAAGGGAGAAAAAAAGGAAAACAGGGAAAAGTTTGGAGGCATTATCGGTTGATGTGTAGAGATTCTTTGAAGGGAAGGATTGGGAATGGTATCTTAAACTGAGAAGAGAAGAAGAAAGATGGAGGTGTGATGATAGTGATAAGGATGAAATGCTGTCAGCGAGAGTGGCAATAGGTGAATGAAAGGAAGAAAATGTTGAAGCTCAAGAGCCAAGGCAGAAGAGAGAATGGCCAGAAAAGTAGAGAACTGGATGCAAAGTTTGGAATAGTTTGCAGTGGGGAATAAGATTGAAAAGGGTTATCGTCTAGAAGAGTATGCACAGTGGAGTCCAAGAAAGCAAAGAAAAGAAGAAAGGGAGTCAACCTGAGAGAACCAGAATGCCTTGTTTGCAAGTCAGGTTGATGTGCAGTTATAGTACATGTCTTCTAGTCCCTTGGTTAAAGGAGCAGAGGGTTGCAGAAGCCAATGCTGTAATGGGTAGTAGTGTTTTCAGGTCTCTACAGCCATGGTAGTTGAGAGAAGTATGCAAATGAGCTGCAATATACCCAGTATCTATTTCTCTGGTCATAAGAGTGCAAGTTGGCAGAAGCAAAAGCCCTAGTGGGTCACAATATCTTCAGGTGTCCACAGCTAAGGCAGCCTGAGGAAGTAAGCAGATGAGATGCAATCTCCCCAGTACCAGGATAAAGCAAATTTCACTGCTTTTATACAAGTTGGTAATTTATTTAAAAATAAGATAGTCTTTTTATTTAAGAGCCAAGGTATTGTAAGGCATTTCTTGACCACTCAAGGGTTTTCTAACATGATGGATTGAGATGTGTATCACATTTTAAAATATATTTGCTAAGAGAGACCAATTCAAAATTCATCCATTTTGATTTGAGTGCCTTTGATTGAATATTTTTAAGATGCATTTCTGGAAAAGAAAGAAGATCTTCAACCTTTTGAAAACTGAATTGTTATGACAAGTCCCATTTTGTATTCTGTTGAACTTATTCTACCTGTCAGCTGGATTTTGCTTGGTGCAGCACAAAAGGCTCCCTCTGAAAATTTCTACTTGAAAACAATGAGGTCTATATTCAGACGCAGCCCGGACAGTAAAGTTAGCTGGAAAAACTTTTCCATCTAACTTTGGAGGCATATTTAACAGTGCAGCCACACTATTGAAAATAGCTGGCTATCTTACAGGATCATTTACCAAAATACATTAGGGCCCTAACGCCCGCGATAACGCAGTAACGCATGTGATAAATATCGCAACACAAAATGCGTATGTGAATTTAAAATTAGTATTCGAGTGACAGGAGTTTGGGCGGAGTAAATGGAAATGAAGGGTGGTTAACATGACATATGATAAAGTAATGCACACTATCATGGGATTTAATGCCGGAAATAACTACACCTTTTTTCTGTGCATTACCGGCCGAAACAGTATTTATTGTAAATGCCGGTTGGAGAGGAGGGAGGGAGGGAGGGATGGAGGGAAAGAGAGAGAGCGAGAGAGAGAGAGAGAGAGAGAGAAAGAGAGAGACTCTGTGGAGGCTCACTTATATTTGAACTTTTTATACCACTTTAAAAGGGGGCATTAAGAACTTGGGGTAAGGTTTGGGGGGGGGGGGGGGGTTTTGGGGGGCAGTTTAACATGCACAATCATATGTACAAACAGCACAGTTACCATCAGTGAAGATTTAATGTGATTTGGAGTGATGAAAGGTGAAAGAAGAGTTGATTTGTACCATGTTCTCTATACCTAGCTTGATGCACTCTCTACCTTGCTGCAATCAAGCTAGGTTCCCTGAAGAAGACTGGGAGGGAACTGGGGAAGGCCGGGATGGTCACCTTGTGAATTTTGCAGCGAACTGGGAGGGAACTTCCCTACCCTCTACCCTAACCTCCCTTCCCCTTCCCCTCTCCTCCCCAACCCCTAATTCCTACCTTTTTCCCTTTTTTTTTCTTCGAATTTACTTTAGGGCCCAACCTGAAGTAAGTTGCATGTGCCGGCAGCCGACTGGCACGTGAGGCTCTGGGCCAGCAATGAATGCTGATGACCTGGCCCACCCTGCCCTAGCTCTGGGCCTGCCCCTTGAGCGTGTACCAGCCTTTATGTGTGTGTGGCTGGGCCTCTTGGAAAATTTGTCCGGCGCACATAAAGCCCGACCACACACATAAAGGCTGGAATTTTCGCGCGCCGGGCATTTAAAATCCCGCTGTTAGCTGGCTAAGTCATCCGGCTAACTCTGAATATTGGAGTTAGCCAGTTAACTTAGCCAGCTTACTCAACTCCTTTCACTTACACCCTTGGACAGCTCCTAACTTATCCAGCTAAATTCTAGCCTCCTAACTTGTTAGCTGGCTAGAATTTAGCTGGATAAAGGCTGAATATAGCTGGGTAAGCCATTTAGATGGATAACTATTATATTATCCAACTAAATGACTGTTGAATATGGACCTCTACATTTTCAGACTAATACCACAGGAAAATAAATCTTGTTTCCTGCTCTGGAGATGTATTATCTATGATTTCAGTGTATCCAAAATTGTCTGAGTAACAAGCAACAAGTTTTCCCCAAAATACCTGGTGCATCCATGTATAGGTGAAACATTTTAGGAGCACTAATGAGATCAGATAGTTAAAGCCTTATCATGCTTTAGTTTCTTCAAGTATCACATTTCAGGATACAAAGAGGCCAATACTCTAAAGGGGTTTATGCACATAACTTGTCAGTTTCACAGATGAACTCCAAGGGATGAATATTGGGGCAGGTTATCCTGCTAAATTCTATCTGGATAAATCATTCAGATAAAATTTAGCCAGATAAGCTAGGAACATTTCAGGAGTGTTGAGGGATGGGGATGAGTTAACCAGGCAAATAAGTTATTTGCAAAACTCTAGCTGCCCTGAGGGGCACGTAGCTGGGAACATGTTCCCAGATAACTTAAGATTATGTAGCTATATTCAAAAAATTTAGTTGAATAAGCCCCAATGGATTTAAAACAAA
The DNA here is from genome assembly GCF_901001135.1 of Rhinatrema bivittatum. NCBI lineage: Eukaryota > Metazoa > Chordata > Amphibia > Gymnophiona > Rhinatrematidae > Rhinatrema > Rhinatrema bivittatum. The sequence continues at coordinate 255,501,172 of NC_042615.1, read as the reverse complement.
AAGACAAGCTCTGGAGGCCACCACAGCAAAGACAGATTTGGATATAGTTACAATCACTAAGTCTTGGTGTTACAGAAAATAGGATTGGGATGTGACTGTGCCAGGCTAAAATCTCTTCAGAAGAGAGGTAGTGGAGGGAAATGGGGGAGGGAGAAGTATCTCTTAATATTAGGAAGATTATAGCAGCCACCAAGATAAAGGGAGAGCAGGGAGAAGCTGAATTATTATGAAACTTCCTGGGAAAAAAACTCGAGACAATCTATGTACCTGGGAGTATTATACAAGCTGTCAGCACAGAGAAAAAAGGTGGATTCAAGGTGATGAGATGCATCATAAGGATGATATACAAAGTGGGGGCAACTTTAATTTACTGGATGTGTGAACCCATCTGCTGCAACATCAGGTAGGGGTGTAGTCTCATATGCCCTACAAAGGGAATTCTTCAGGCAACGAGTGGAAGAGACTACTTATGGGGAGGCTTCAGTGCATCTGGTAGGGACAAACTTAGACAGTGTGATCTACCATATAGTATGAGAAAATTTAGGCTCTAGTGATCATTATACTGTATGGCTGAATATTAAATTCTGATCTGAGCTGAACCATATTGGGAGCAATTTTCAAATAGCCTGTTATCAGGACAAAAGTGTGGCTGACATTGGCTGGCCCCATTTTTAAAATGGTGTTGCCAGATCCAGAGCACTAGCAGGCTATCCGGGATCCACTGGACCACCAGAGAGAGCAAAGTAATGGTCCAGAAGATTCAACCATCCAGGATGGGTGAGGGTAACTATGTGCACACCTAAGGGGCTAGGCCAGGGCTCAAAGTATCTTTTCCATTTTTTTCATTTTGGTCACCTCCGGGGGCAGCAGAGGGATTGGGAGAAGGGGTTTTCACTAGACCTCATTGATATTGGCACTACTGGTGGGTGGGGGATCTTGGGCCTCTCGAGCCCTTTAAGCGCATAGCCTAGGAGTATTGTGTTTTGTGTTAGCGTCCTGAGGCTCTTGGGGAAACTTCACTACACATCTTCAGGTGTTGCTAACCTTTGATCAAATATTATGGCTTTCAGACTTCAGTGCAAACTGTGATATATGATGTGCATCTTTATGACATGATCTGCATGCATGTCCATGCATTTATTTTGTGTATTTACACATTTATAGACCACAGTAAACCACAGTTCTACGCTGTGTCCAAAATAAAAACATGAATGAAATTATATTACAATGAAAGTTAATGATACCATACCTAGAACAGCAAAAAATACCAAAACCCAAATTACCATAATACTAAAAGGGAAACAACAGTGTGCTGATGTAAGGCCTGTAGACAATAGCAGCTACAAGAAAAGAGAATATGAGAATATAATATGGTCTGCAGTCAAGTGTTATGGTTTGTGGGTATTTAGACTCTTGGCCCGAGGTGAGAGTTGTTACTACCTGTGGGGAGGAGCCCCACAGGTCCACACCTTCGGGAGGCGAGGTCAGGCACAGCAGGGAGCTCTGGGTAAGGCTGTGGAGAGATCCCAAGGAGCCAGGCAGAATCCCCCAGTAGGTAGACAGGCTGGAGACAATACCTGGGCAGAGACCCCTGAGGGGGAAGGCGCTAGGCAGGCCGTAGAGTGGGAGGCATGAGACTGGCCGTGCAGGAGATATTTCGGAGAGGCAACCCTGAGGGGCGGAGCTGCGCAGCGAAGGAAGTGCTGATGTAATGACGTAGGCCAACCTGCAGAGCAGGGAAGCCTAAGTCAGGTCTCCAGTGATGAGGTATGCTCAACCTCGAGGAGCGGGAAGCAATGACAGTATCTGTATAGCATGGAAGCACTGCCTCGAGGAGAGGGGAAATGCTGGCAGTCTCTGTATAGCCTGTAGGCATGATCCCGAGAGCAGGGAAGCACAGACAGTCTTGTATAGCACGTAGGCACAACCCCGAGGAGAGGGGAAGCCCTGAGGTAGAACTCCCGAATGGTAAAGATGTTCCAGGGGACAGCCCCGAGGAGCAGGGAGCCTTGCAGAGTAGGACTACCAGAGGCGCAGGGCCAGCCCAAGGAGTGGGGAAGGCCCGGAGACAAAGTTCCCGTAGAGTGCGCACACTGGCCCCCAAGGAGCGGGTACCAGACAGAGTCCAAAGACCATGGAGTCAGATAGCATAGCCACAGGAACATGGAGGCAGGAGCTTGTAGAGACATACGGGACTTGTTGCCAAGTCGGCTAGCTGGGGGCGAAGGTGGAGCTTAAGTACCTGGATCTGATGACATCATCAAACAGGGACGCCCCCGAGGTTCCCGCCGAAGAGGCTTCAAAGGAGGGCCCAGTGGCGCGCTCACCTAGGAAGGCCTGAAGTCGACGTGGATGGCGGTGGCGTCTTGCCCAGCACAAGGAGCAATGGGGAACGTGGCGGTGGAGACAGGCCTGCACCGCGAGCAGACCCGGGGAGGGCAGGAGAATGGTGCAGGATGTAAGTAGACATGGTTGCAGCTGTCTGCGACTGACAGGCATAAGAGTACCCCCCCTTAAGGCTCCTCCCCGGGGGGTTGGGTTTGCGAGGATGCTTGGCATGGAACTGCCGAATGAGATCCTTGTCCAGGATATTGGCCATGGGTTCCCAGCTGTTCTCTTCAGGCCCAAAGCCCTCCCATGAGAGGAGGTATTCCCATTTTCTTCCATTTTTCCTAATGTCCAAGACATCTCAGACTTGATAGGTGACATCTGCTTCAGAGGACAGCGGTAGGGGTTCTGGTGGTTTCTTAGAAAATCCTGAGAGAATCAGAGGCTTTAGTAGAGAAACGTGAAAAGCATTGTGAATCTTGAGCGAGGAAGGCAGCTGGAGTCGGTAGGTCACAGGGCCCAGACAGTGGAGCACCGGAAAGGGGCCAATATATCTCAGAGCAAAGCGGGCTGAGGGCAGCTTCAGCTGAATAAATTTGGTATAGAGCCATACCTTATCCCCCGGTTGGAACTGGAGTGCTGTTGAGTATTTTGACACAACTGAAGCAATTCTTGGGCAGTTGCTTGTGCTGCGGGAGATGCCATGGCCAGCGGAAGCGGGAGTCGTGGCAAAGGTTGGCATCCATAGACTACTTGGAAGGGAGATGAACCGGTGGAGGTGGACAGATGGTAATTTAATGTGAACTTCGCCCATTTATTTATTTATTTATTAAACATTTTTATATACCAGTATTCGTCGAAACATCATATCGGTTTACATGGAACAGAACGTGGAAAGTACACAAAACAGGGGGGAATGGAACTGGGAGGAGTAACTGGTAATGCATTAAAGGGTAAGTATATACAGGAGATATATGGGTAACTTCATAAATACAAGGGTCTAGTCATGTTATGTACAAATGAGAAGAGAAATGGAAGGAGGTCAGTCCAGTCATCCTGCCGCAGACTCACGTAGGCTTGCAAGAATTGCTTTAGAGTTCTATTGGTCCTCTCTGTTTGGCCATTGGCTTGAGGGTGGTAAGCCGAGGTGAAATCTAATGAAATATTAAACTTCTTGCAAGAGATTTCCAGAGCGTGCAGTGAACTGAACCCCACGGTCCGAGAGGATATGTTTGGGAAGACTGTGGAGCTGGAACACATGCCGAAAGAACAGTTTGGCCAGCTGGGGCGCCATTGGAAGACCGGGTAGAGCCACAAAGTGCACCATCTTAGAGAAGCGGTCAACAGTGACCCATATGGTATTATTCCCATTGGATACAGGCAAATCCACTATAAAGTCCATAGCGATATGGGTTCAGGGCTCGCTTGGAATGGGAAGTGGCTGCAAGAGGCCCCATGGCCTTCCTGCTGGAGGCTTATGATAGGTGCACATAGGGCAGGATTCTACATAAGCTTGGGTATCCTTTCGAATTGTAGGCCACCAGTAGTACCGCTGAAGGGTGGACTGACCCAGATGTCCGGAAGTCAAAGAGTCGTGAGCCCATTGCAAAACTTTCCGTCGTAGCAGGCGAGGGACCAACGTCTTCCCCAGTGGTACTGAAAAGGTGGTGGACAGAATGACCTTAGCAGGGTCTATAATGTGCCGAGGGGTATCTGGTACATCCTCTGTGACAAAAGACCTGAAAAGGGCGTCGGCATGACCATTCTTGTTGGTTAGGCGGTAACGCAGTATAAAATTGAATTGAGTAAAGAAGAGGGACCAGCGGGCCTGGCAATGGTTTAAATGCTGAGCGTGATGTAGATACTCAAGATTTTTATGATCCGTGTATACGGTAATCTGGTGTTGTGCCCCTTCGAGCCAGGGTAGCTATTCCTCAAAGGCCAGCTTGATGGCGAACAATTCTTTATCCCTGATGAAATAATTACATTCCACTGGCGAGAAGTGTCAGGAAAAAAAAGAACTAGGTGCAGAGTATGAGTAGTGGAGTATTGACTCAGTACGGCTCCTACTCCAATGTCGGAGGCATCGACCTCAACCACAAATGGGCACGCAGGGTCTGGATGGCAGAGACAGGGTTCCTTAAGGAAGGCAGACTTGAGGTCTTGAAAGGCGGTCATAGCTTCGGGTGACCACTGAGAGGGATTGGCCCCCTTGCGAGTTATGGCCATGAGTGGTGCGGTCAGAGTAGAATAATGGTGAATAAAAGAGTGATAGTAATTGGTGAAGCCAAGGAAAATCTGGAGAGCCTTGAGGCCCATAGTTGAGGCCAATCATGGATGTTCTTCAATTTTTTAGGATCCATTTGAAACCCCTGGCTGGACAACACGTAGCCCAGGAAAGGAACAGTCTCTTGTTCGAAGGAGCACTTCTCAAGTTTGGCGAAAAATTGATTATCTCGCAGCTGCTGGAGGACACGAGAGATGTCCTGGCGATGGCTTTGGAGGTCTTGCAAGAAGACTAGATTTTCATCGAGGTATACAACTACTCACTGGTAAAACATATCTCTGAAAACCTTGTTCATCAGGGTTTTCAGAGATATGTGCATTGCAAAGCCCAAGCGTCATCACAAGGTATTCAAAGTGGCCGTCTCATGCGTTAAATGCGGTCTTCTACTCATCGCCCTCATGGATCCAGACCAGATTATAGGCTCCACCTGTCGAAAAGTTCAGAGATGAGTGGCAGTGGGTAGCAATCCTTGAGAATAATTTCATTTAGGCCTCGATAATCGATGCAGGGATGGAGGGAGCCATCATTTTTCCCTACAAAGAAAAAACCTGCTCCTGCAGGAGACTTGGAAGGCTGGATGAACCCTTTGGCCAGGTTCTCACAAATATATTCTGACATGGCTTGGGTCTCCGTCTACGACAGGGGATAGATTGTACCCCGAGGAGGCACCGTGTTAGGCAGTAAATTTATCGCGCAGTCATAGGAGCGGTGAGGAGGTAAAGTGTCCGCAGCCTTCTTTGAGAACACAACAGAAAAAGATGCATATTGTGGTGGAAGGCTGGAAAGAGAGGGCGCGGTTGTCATACAAGACAGTGGAGAGATGGGTTCCAAGTAGTTCTTATAGCAAGCTGGGCCCCAACTAGAGAGCTGTAGGGTGGCCCAATCGAACTGTGGAGTGTGTTGCTGAAGCCAGGGCAGTCCCAAAACAACAGGATGGATGGCCTTGTCCAATATATGAAATGAGATGGTTTGCACGTGCAAGGTCCCGGTGCATAGCTGAATGGGAGCCATGGTGTGGGTAACCTCACCAGAGAGAGGTTCTCCATGGATCGATGAAAGTAGTAAGGGCACTGGAGAATGGATGGTGGGAATCTACAGATGTTCTGTGAGTTGTTTCAAAATGAAGTTCCCACCAGCCCCGGAGTCCACCAATGCCAAGGTGTGGAACTCCTGGTTGTCCATCTTGATGGACATGGGAACAGTCAGTGGAGGAGACAGTGAAGTCAGGCCTAGGAGGAGTCCTCCAGCAGAACCTAGGCCCAGGAGTTTCCCGGACAGACTGGACACGAGGTAATGGCATGTCCGGGTTGGCCAAGGTACAGACAGAGGCCAGACTGCTGTTGACGGTGTCGTTCCTTAGGAGAACGTCTACTCCCACCCATCTGCATGGGTTCCTTCTCTGCTGAATTCTATAGCGTATTCACTCTAGGGAAAGAAGAATGCCGAGCTCGGGACGGGCCTGGTGCAGACTTCCGGGATGCTCTGGACTTTTGAGAACGTTCTTGTAGTTGGTGGTCGATACGCCCAGTGAGGTCAATCAAGGAATCCAAGGAGGAGGGCAATACACGAGCCACCAGCTCATCTTTAATGCGAGGACTCAAACCTTCAAGAAAGATGGAATGTAGATAGTTGTAGTCCCAATGTAATTCTGAGGCGAGGGTTCGGAATTCAATAACGTAGTCCGTTAAAGGGCGAGAGCCTTGTTGGAGATGAAGAAGTGATGATCCGGAAATGGCTCGTCAGCCAGGGTCTTCAAAGATGGACCAAAACAGGGCCAGAAACCCTGGAAAGTTTTGAAGGACCTGGTCTGCTCGCTCCCAGAGAGGTGACTCCCAGGCCAAGGCCTTACCATCCAAAAGGGCCAGGATGTATGTAGTCTTGGTGATCACATCTGGAAAGTAAGCCAGTTGCAGGCAGAAGTGCATATTGCATTGATTCAAGAAACCCCTGCACATGAGAGGGTTCCCTGAAAAGCTTGGAGGTGCTGGCAAGGGCACGGTCAGCCGAGGAGCCAGCGTAGACATGGAGGTATTGAGCTTGATAGACATTGTAGTGACAGTCACGGTAGCGTCTAGACGAGAGCTCAGGTTGTGTATGGCAGCTGCAAGAGACTCCAAGAATTTTTGCTGTTTGCTGATCCATTGTCCCAGGCCAGGAATGGCCTGGAGGGCCAAGACCTCTACCGGGTCCATGGACTTGGCAATCTGTTATGATTTGTGGGTATGTGGACCGTTGGACCAAGGTGAGAGTTGTTACTACCTGTGGGGAGGAGCCCCACAGGTACATACCATTGAGAGGCGAGGTCAGGCACAGCAGGGAGCTCTGGTAAGGCTGTGGAGAGATCCCAAGGAGCCAGGCAGAATCCCATAGTAGGTAGACAGGCTGGAGACAATACCTGGGCAGAGACCCCCGAGGGGGAAGGTGCTAGGCAGGCCATAGAGCGGGAGGCATGAGATTGGCCATGCACGAGATATTCCAGAGAGGCAACCCTGAGAGGTGGAGCTGCGCAGGGAAGGAGGTGCGATGTAATGACGTAGGCCAACCTGCAGAGCAGGGAAGCCAGAGTCAGGTCACCAGGGATGACTTATGCTCAACCCCGAGGAGCAGGAAGCACTGACAGTCTTTGTATAGCACAGCACTGCCCCGAGGAGCGGGGAAGTGCTGGCAATCTCTGTATAGCCCGTAGGCGCGACCCTGAGGAGTGTGGAAGTGCGGACAGTTGCAGTGTAGCATGAGAACACTGCCCCAAGGAGCGGGGAAATGCTAACAGTCTCTTGTATAACATGTAGGCACAACCTCGAGGAGTTGGGAAGCCCTGAGGTAAAACTCCCGAGTGGTAAAGGTGTTCCAGGGAATAGCCCCGAGGAGCAGGGAGCCTTGCAGGGTAGGACTTCCAGAGGCACAGGGCCAGCCCAAGGAGTGGGGAAGGCCTGGAGACAAAGTCCCCGTAGAGTGTGCACACTGGCCCCCAAGTAGTGGGTACCAGACAGTCCAAAGTCTACGGAGTCAGTTAGCGTAGCCACAGGATCACGGAGGCAGGAGCTTGTAGAGACATACGGGACTCATTGCCAAGTTGGCTAGCTGGGGGTGAAGGTGGAGCTTAAGTTCCTGGATCCGATGACATCATCAAACAGGGACGCCCCCGAGGTTCCCGCCGAAGAGGCTTCAAAGGAGGGCCGGTGGCGCGTGCATGCGCCTAGGAAGGCCCAAAGTCAACATGGGTGGCGGCAGCATCTTGGCCACCACGAGGAGCCATGGGGAATGCAGCGGTGGAGACTGGCCTGTGCCGTGAGCAGACCCGGGGAGGGCAGGAGAATGGTGCAGGATGTAAATAGACTCAGTAACAGCCATCTGCGACCGACGGGCATAACATCAAGTGGCTTCTATGACTGCATCTAAATATATCTTAACCTTTCTGCTCAAAGGTATTACAAAACAAAATGGCTTTCAGATGTTTTTTAAATGCTGGCATAGATTGGAGATCCATAGAAGCGGACCAGCTGTCATAAAGGTTCTTTCCCTTGTTTCTGACAAATGGGCTGCCTTCAAACGGGGCATATCCAAAAATTCTGTCCAGAGGATTTTTAAAAAAGAGAGCTGAAGGATTCCAGTGCATTAGAGCTAAGTGTCTTATATGTATTAATATGACAAGTTTAAAAGATGATACGAAACAATATGAAGCCAATGTAAAGAAGCCCAATCTGGAGTAATGTGCTGTCTTAATCTACCACCAAAATAACACTCTTGCAGACGCATTTTGAACCAATTGCAAAGCTTTGATGGTGGTGTAAGAAAGACCCAAATAAATCAAATTGACATAATCTAGATAGTTAAGAACGAAAACCCGCAAATCTGTTCTGAACACACTTAGCTGGAAGAAAAGGTTTAAAGTTCCTAAGAAGCCGTATTTTATAAAAGACATTTTTGACAATGTTCATTACCTGGGGGTGCAAAGGTAAAGATGAGGTGAAAATAATCCCCAGATTGTGCACATGTGAAATAGGGAGATCATGCCACTTAAACTGGAAAAGCTCTGGAATTTCCCTAAAAGGAATGCGCTACAAGGTGACAATTTCTGTTGTGCCAGACTTCAACATTAATCTATTGTCTTGTAACCATCCATTAACGGCTGCTAAACAGCCACCAACTTTATCGAAGGCACTCACAAAGGAGGAGGAGGGAGATACAGAGAAAAATAATGTTATATCATTACCATATAGCTGATAACCAACATCAAGATTGTCCAAGATTTTGCACAGTGGAGATAAATAAATATTGAAAAGCAAGGCCAAAAAGACGAAGCCCTGCAACACTTCAGTTTTTAAAGGCTCAGGGGAGGAAGTAACAGCACCAACTATGATATACTGGAATCGATCTTCCAAATATGACATAAACCAGTTTAACACAATGCCTGAGATCCCCAAGCTCTCAAGTCTAGCCAATGGAATGTGATGATGAATCATAACAAATGCAGCAGAAATATTAAGTAGTACCAGGATATAACTAGTAACTGCATCAAAGCCACATCGAAACACATCCAGACTTGAGAGCAGTAAGGTCTCTGTGCTGTGCCCAGGTTGAAAGCCAAACTGGAAACAATCAAGAACATGATCACCATCAAGAAAGTCTTGTAACGTTTAAGTACTTATTTATTTATTTATTTATTTATTTATTTATTTAATTAAAACCATTTCCAATTCTATTCTGCCTGTAATAGAGATCCATGCCAATAGTTTAGTCACAAAGGGCAAACAAAAGTAACTGCAGGATTTAAAGAAGGTTTCTTTAGATCCGGACAAACCATAACTAACTTGAGTAAAGCAGGATTATGGATAGCAGACAGGGAGGAATTGATAAGCTAAGCCAAAAAATCAGCAATATCCATAGCTTCATAATTATCGTAGGACAAAGATTAACAGGATATATGGTATTATTCAGTGAGTAATGAGGATACTAGATCAATTGTCCAAATCTGGGTCAACGGGCAAAGTGACTATAATGATTTGATCAAAAAGATTTACTCATTGCAAAAGAATCACAAGTGATAGGTGGACAAACAGAATGCTCTGAATGGGTGTCCCCTACCAGTAACTACTGTCCAAAACAGTTCACTTTGACTGATTTAGTGCTGCATTGATATAGTCCTAAAAATAATGTTATTTATATTCTTTGATAGTTAACCTATACTTATCAAGTTGTAAAGCATATTGAGCTCTGTCAATTGGACTCAATGTTTTAAGCCACTGATGCTCCATATGATGCAACATTTAGCATCTTTAAGTTTAGGTGAAAACTAAGGCACTGTATACAAACAGTTTTTTTTATAGGCCAACAAAGGGATGATATTGTCTAACACATGAATTAAATAATCATACCACTGAGTGGTGGCAGAATCAATATCTATCTCAATAGTAGATGACATGAATAGCCTGGGCAGCCATAAAGAATAAAGTGACTTCAAATCTACATTACTCCCCTTAATATGAGGAAGAGAGTGTGAAGTCTGAGGATTACATGAGCCAAACAAATAACACTCTTTGGTCTAGATTTATCAAAATGCAGTAAATATCACATGTGATAGGAAAAGGGGCATGTTTTATGGTAATAGCCTATTTATCACAATGTGTGTTATCTTAGCACAGGTATTACCGCAAAGTGTGTTATCTTTTCACACTTTGTGGTAATACCTACATAATTGCATTTTCCTACCTGCAAAGTCACACAACGATAAAAGAACATTGTACAAATCTCATCATTGTGTGAGTTTCCTCACTCTGAAGGGCATCAAATCTTCACAAGAGTGCACTCCGAAGGACATCAAATCTTCACAAGAGTGCACTGTTCTGTTTGTATGTCTCACTCTGCAATTAAAGGAGTAGACCTTGCCTTAAATAGTAACCCGGAAGGTGGAGTTCACAGGGAGAAGCCACGACAATTTCCTGTCGTGGCCCCTTTAAATGCAAGGTCTCTGCCGCGCGCGCGGCTCTAGGGAGACCAGAGGAGGAGTAGTCAGCCTGGCCAAGAGGGAACACAAGCAGCCGGACCCAGCAGCGGCAGCAGCTGCGAAAGCATCAGAAAAGAGGCCTGCCTGACTCTGTTGGATCCTCGAAGGCGGCCCGACACCTTGGGTAAGTCTTCGGCCCCGGTTGCGGACCGCCGCGACCGGCGGCCATGACACCTGGTCCCGGTCGCAGCCCGCGGCCATAACATTTTTAGCAATATTGTGTATTATGGCTTTGCAAAGCCAGCCCACTTTTATGGAATTCCTACCCTGACTCCTCCCCTTTTAAAAATTTGCATCACATCATGCATTATGGTGCTTAATGCATGCGAAAACTCCATAAATGATAAATGACCCTGTTTGATAAGAAAATGGTCAGAATAGGGAACCTGGAAACAAGTGGATTCCCATGTCTCCAAAGAGAACCTTTCATGATTCAAAAGATTAGATCCAAAGTATGGCCTTGATAGCGGGTCGGGTTCTTGATCACTTGATCCTAATCCAGAAAGGACTTAATATCAAGAAAATCTTCACAAGTCGTGAAAGAGAATATTCTTCTAAATGCATACTGAAGACATCCGATGCAATGAGGCTGCCCAAGTTGACCTGAGAAGAAGTGAAAGATTCACAAAACAAAGACAGATAAGAACAAGAAAATTAGGAGGTGCATAAAATAAATAAATCCCCCAAAATGAGTTGATAAGTAATATAAGTTCAAGACAAAGAGTAGAATATATGGGGGGTAAAGTTAACCTAAGCACATGTAACCCCCGTCTTGGTTTTGGGCCACCTAATCGAAGGGTCACAGCAAAGTCCCAGAGCTGTCTTCACTCTCCCATATCCACAAAACAAACAACACATTTCAGCTCTGGGGGCTGGGGTTCTCTGGTGGGGGAGGAGGCCTGAGCTTCCAGGGACCTGGGTGCTGTGGTGGGGTTTCCAGGCTGCACAGTCTGTCTCACAGCGAGGGGTCTGATGATCCAAAGACACTCATTAATAAAGAGGGTCAGTGTCCCAAGATGGTTTACTTTAGCTTGAAAAGGATTCACTTAATGAAAGGGTTTACTGAAGCTTGAAAAGTAGGATCCATACATAATTCCAAAAATCATAAAAAGCAGAAGGAAAATACAAATCAAGAGAAAATAGGTTTCTCTGTCCATCGTGCCTCTTTTGATGACCCTCCTGCTCCATACTGTGCACTGGTCCAAAATGCCTTCCCCCAAAAAGGGGAAATTCTCTTTCAACTCCAGCATGTGCTAGGAATGCTAGAAAAACTTTCCCCATTTCCAAAATAGGTTAAAGCTTCACACAACTCTCACAAAATGCTCAAAACTCCTGAAAACAATAATTTCTCAAAAACTTCAGTCTGTCTTCCATCTTGCTGTTAACCGGGCGCAGTCCTTTCCTCCAGGGGCTCATCCAAAAAAACCTACCCAAATCTTCTCCTACACTAATTCTTTCCTGTGAGATCCAGGGATGATCTCCTAACCTGTCTGCTCCTTGCAGTCTCGCCTTCCCTCAGACTCCTGCATGTGCTCAGGGGCTATTTTTTTAGCACTGAGACCCACCCCAAAAAGAGGATGGCCCAAAAGCTGAGAGGTGCAGGATATGCAAAACCAATCTACATAATCTGACTATGACCACTGGGAAAATATTAGAGCGGGTTCCAATCCCCATGACACAGATAAGCAGACTACCACCCTATCTGTTTACAGAACTGAGACAGAAATGTATACATAGGCAAGGAGAATTGACACACAATAACAGCATCAGAATTGAGAAGCTGTGATACAGTGATGCAAAAAAACATGAGGTTGTACAGCCAACAAAAGATTCACAGTCATACTCAACTTTCTTCTAATTGCTTGACCGTTTATCATAAATGACAAATAATAAGAAAAATCAGAGAATGAGGGGACGGGGCCAGAATGGGACAAAGAAACTAGGCAGGAAGCAGAGCTCCTGCAATACTTAAAAGAACATCATGCCAAATCACCATATCTGCCCCTGTCATTAGGACAAAAAATGGGACATAATAGCAATGGCAGCGGTGACAGAGCAGCTATGTTCAAGCTGAAACAAAGGAAAAAAGGAAAGAAAAATCCAACAATATGCCTACAGTATAAGTATTCAGGCACTCATCGCCTAAGTTGTGCTCCTCTGATTGTGTGACAAAGTGTGTCTATGGCATCAACCCCTCTGCGTATCAAAGCAGCTGCCACTGATGTCACAAGCAGGTGGGGGTACAAACATCAGAGCATGCCAGAAAAAAGGCAGCTGGAGTAGAGAGGCCTGCTGGACACCTGGACAGCAAGCATAGCAAGCTGAGGAGGAGAGACAGCTGATGGTAAAGCTGGAGAGACTGCATGGTGCCCCTGCATACCCAGGCAGCCACCTCTGATGTCACAAGGATGCAAATCAGGTCATTTAAAAACCTGCATTGCACCAGGTTTGTCGGAGGAAAGATAATGCATGGAATTTCAAATTCCTTACATTCTCTGTGTGGTGAGGCATCTACCGCATGGTAATGCCTTATCACAGCTTAGTGAATGACCCCCCTTAGGGGCCTAAATCTAGTCAAATCAATAGCAGGCTCAAATTTAGGATCCCCAATTCTCCTGTTCTACCAGGAACCTCCAACTTTTTTAAATTTTATTTTTAAGTTTCAAATTCAAATTTACAATACAAGAGTATTCTTGTTTAAGAAAAAAGAAATGATGCATCACTAGGAAAAGAGAAACAGGAAGCTGTTAAACAAGAAAAAGAATTAGTGACTCATCATGCCAAGACCACATCATGGGGAGAGAATTACAAGAAAGAAATATTTTGAAGACATATACAAAGTAAAAAGGCCCTCCTAACTAGGTGGCAACACATTTCCCAAGATGATTGACAGTCTTATTTTGAAGAAAAGCCTCTAAATGTACTAGGTCTGTAAACATATATGTGACTCCAGAAAAGTTAATTATACATTTACATGGAAAACTTAACACAAAAGAAGTGCCTAAGGCCAAACCCCTTAGCTTTTTTTAAAAGAAAAAAATCTCTTCCTGGACTGTGTATCTTTCACTACATCTGGATAAATAGAAATAGACTGACCCATAAAGAAAGCATTTTTTAAGGGAAAAAAATGAATGTAATGTCACTGCTTGTCGCTCTCATTAGCAAAAGGTACCTGCTGCGCCCGTCGGTTGCAGACGGCTGCGACCTCTGCTGCTCACCTCTCTTTTCCCTGCACCAGCGATTCTCAGAGTCATGGCGGCTTCAGCCTGCAAACGCCGCCTTCCTCGGCATCCCCGGGACGGTGTGGGCGATCCCATCCGCCATCTTGAACCAGGGATTACATAGGGCATGTGCGCGCCTGGCCCTCTCTTATTCACGTCATGGCGGGAACCTCGGGGGCGTCCCCTCCACATGACGTCACCCGCCAGTGTATTTAATCCATCCAACCTATGCTTCCTATGAGTTAGCAAGGACTTTCTTCCTGCTTATTCCACTCTTCTTGAAGACGCTTTGCTTTGCTACTCTGAACATGTTCCTGAACTCCTGGACTTAGAAAGCCTTAGATACCCGCTCTTTGGGGGCCTTGTCACGTTCTGGCTATCCGCTCCTCGGAGGGCCTTCCTGCCTGGACAATCCATCTATTCTTGTTTGGGATCCTGCCTAGTTCAGCCTTGTGAATACGCTTCTCATTTCTACCAGCTTGCTGACGGAACCGCCGGTGTACTCTGTGCTTTGGGCTACTACCATGCTCATCTCAGCTGCCTTCTTCTACACTTCGGAGTGAGTACCATCATCTACCTTACTCCACTGACCTCCTCCACCTCTATGAACTACTACTCTGTGATTCTCAGCGTAGCTCGCGCTAAGGGCCACTACCGGATCTACCCTGAGAGGTGTGTCATCGGGAGAGGAGTTCCTGGCATACCCCGCTCTGCGGGCCACTACCATGAATATCATCATTGAGCAACCTACTACTCTGGTCTGTGTCTTCATTCCACTCTGTGGGTAATACCCTCTTTCCAGTCTAATAAAGTCTCTTACTTCTGTATCCATCTCAGCTGAGGCCACGCCTATCATAATGAGTCCCCAAAGGGCTCCTCCCTGTGGGTGGAGTCAGCTCTCACTACGATCCAGGGTCCACAACCATACCAGATTATAACAGAACCAAGAGAGAGACAGGAATGCCCACTTTAAGCCAAGGGTCAGTAGAGGCTCACCATCCTCCTGGCATCCAGAGTTGTTGTGACAGCCATGCTCACAACCTGCGCTACTACTGTTGCTGCTGAGAGGGTTGTAGGCCAGAATCCTTTCAATAATGCTGTCAAAACAATGCTGGATACTAGGAGGACAGTAAGCCTTGTTTTCTGGAGTCATTGGGCCAGACAATAGAACGACAACTCAAATTAGGTGGGCTCAGGGGCAGCTCAGAGTAATCTGCTGCCTGAGGTGAGAGGAGAGATGGCGCTTCCCTCTCTCCCCCTCTCCGCTGAGATGCAGCACAGGTCAAAATCACCGAGATGGCAAGCAGGTGGTGTCCCCCTTGAAGCTTGGCCCTTTTGATGATTTGAAATGCTGGGGAAGTGGGCAGGCAGGGGTCAGAGTTCATAGAGGTGTGGCAGATAAGAATGTCATAGATATTTCTAGGAAGCTGGAAATTCTGCCATTCCATCTGCTTCCCATACCCCTTCCCCAGCATTTGCACCCTGGGGAAATGGGAGGTGTGTGAATGGTGAGGGTCTGCACATGGCACATTCTCTCAGGGTCAGTGCAAAGGTATTAGGAATTCGGCAAACCTTACACCCTTGTGCTTCCCTTCCCCCCACCCCCAGTTCTCACCACACACAATTCAAATTATGCATGAATAACAGATTTTACATGAAAAAGGACATTCAAAAGTCAATATTCAAAAGCCATTTCGACTGAAAACTTTTGAGTTATCGGTCTAAATGGCAAGTATGGCATATTCAGACACTTATCTGTCTAAATAATAACTGGATAGATAGTTATCTGGCTATAATTTAGCCGGATAAAAAAGGGACATTCCAGGGAAGGGCAGAGATATCTGGCTAACCTAGATGAATATCTGGTATTTTGAGCTAGGTTAGCCGGATAACTTTAGACCTGTTTCTGAGCAGGTCTAAAGTTTTCTGGCCTTGTGTGTGGCTGGATAATGTGATACTTAACTGGATATCGTTAAGTGAAAATCGGGACCGGCGCCAGCATACAATGTTGGGCACTTCCTAAGTCTTTAAAAAAAAGGTTTGGTGGGGGGAGGAGAACACAGCCTAACAGGGCCTTAGTATTATGCTTTTGTGGGGAGGGAGGGGATTGGCCCGCTGATGCTTTATTTTGTTTGGTGATGATAGCGCTTCCAATGGTCAATGCAGTTCCTAGCGCGCACATGGATGCGATCATTTTATAACATGGGCGCGTCGGCACGCGTATGTTATAAAATACAATGTCCTCGCGCACATGCATGCCAGTTTTTAACATCCGCGCACGCATGTGCGGATGGCCCGCGACACGCACGCGGGGAGCAATTTTCAAAAGTACACGCAGTGACGCAATTGGGCAATTGCCCAGTTCCCTCCCAGTCCGTTCCAAATAAGGAGCGGACTGGGAGGGAACTTTCCTTTAGCCCTACCTATCCTTCCTCCCTTTTCCCTTCTCCTCTCTGACCCCTAAACTAATCCTACCTATCCCCTTTTTTTTTTTTATTTTCATACTTACTGCTCCTCGGGAGCAGAAGTAAACTCCAGGTGCCGGCTGACTGCCAGCGCGTGCTTCCTTGGGACAGCGGCTAATGGTGTTGGCCCGGCCTGGCCCACCCCTCCCTACCCAGATCATCCCCCCCTGCCCAATCCTTTTGCAGGACCTGGCACTTCTGCAGGGATACACGAGTGGCCGTTCCCATTCTAAAATACATGCGGCATGCACAAGGCCCGGCCACGCGCTTAATCCCCGGTTTTTACACGCACAGCCCTTTTAAAATCGGTCCTTTAGTGTGAATACTAAGCTTTGGCACATAGGCCCCTGGTTGCAAAAATATTTCCTGGGGGAAGTTCTCCTAGGCCAGTATAAACTGCTTGACCACTATGACTGCACATTACCAGCACCACACGACCAAGTGCTCAAGATCTGCAAACTCAAATTTTGATACCTTTATATGTATTGATTAACTGGTAAATGTGCCTTAAGTTTCAGTTTGCAAAATCAAGATCAGATTCAGTTTTATACACAGTATAGAGAAGATCTCATATCTGGTTGTCTTCATATAGATCATTTTTGCAGCTATAAAACTTGTATGAAGAGAAATAATCTATGATAATTTCATCTTTCCACCCAGTGCCAGAAACTTTAACTTATCCATGCATTATTAGAATGGAATCACTCCTCATCTTGGTTTGCTTTGTATAAATACCTTTGGGATATCTATAGACTTAGCTATTAGCCAATTTAATTAATTCTAAACCTTTTAACTTTATAATATAAACGCAAGTCCCAGGCAAATACAGTACAATTCCTTCATAAGGCACAATGCCGTTACTTAATTTTGAATATCTGATTACCTTCTAACAAAAAAAAAAAGACTAGAAGCAGAGATATTTCCTCCTACGCTACACATTACAAAACACTTGCAACCAGTAATCACATTTTTTATATATATGCACTTTTGTTTCTTAGTGAGATAACTAAAAAAAATCTTTTGGAACTGGAAAATACACTCTCAAAAGTGTTGTGCGGGGGTTTCACATACATACGTACCCTGTAATTTGTCTTTGCTTGACCTCATTTATAAGTGGAACTGTTGCTCACATTGGGAGAATGCAAACTTTGAGACTGAGGAACCCCCTCCAGGCTGGGGAGAGATGCGGATTCTTAAGCTTTAGCAGATCCTCCTATAGCAACTGCAGGCAGATTGGAAGCTACTATACTCGGCATAAAGATATCCATGGGACCCAAGGTAGATGTTAATGGTTCAGAAGGTTCATTTTAAACTTTCTTTTAATTATATCTTGTGGGAAACCTAGATATCAAAAAGTAAAAGGTAGAAACTGAATCTAAAAAACACACATACCAGGCAGTCACTGGGAAGTTATCTGGGTGTGGAGTGGCCTGTGGTTAGAGCAAGAGGCTGAGAATGAGCAAAACCAGGTTTGGATGTATAGGGAGTGGTATAATCAGCAGACAAAAAGGAGGTGATAAGGCCCCTGCATAGGTTGTTGAGAAGGCCTCACCAGGAATACTCTATTCAGTTCTGCAGGCCATATCTCAGAAAGGAAAGAGAAAGCCTGGAGGCAGTTCAGAGAAAGGCAACCTAAATGGTGTGGGGACTGAAGGATTTATAGAAGAGACACAGGGGTTATGATAGAGACATTTAAATACCTAAAAAGCACTTTTTCCACAAAAGGGAAGTTGTAGAACTAGGGGTCATTTATTTTATTCCACCTTTTGGCACTTCAGAGCAGGTTATATTTAGTTACCTTAGATATTTCCCTATCTCCAGAGGACTTACTATCTATCAGGTGGATTTACCAAGCTGTGATAAGGGTATAATGCATGTAAAATAGCATTTATTACATGATAATCACTGTTTATCATGTGATACACTCATATCATGGTGATAATATGGGAAATTCATGGTATTGCACGTTTTTTAAACTAAATATCCACCCCATATTGAAATTAGCTGCTTTGCATGCATACAATTGCCTAAAGCATGCAAAATAGCCAATACACAGGCAATACAATATTAATAAAATAATACGGCAGGCTTAAAAAAAACAGCCACATTATTTTATCTTATTTGAAGGAGGTGTAGTTATTTCATCTCAGGACATCGGGATGCTAACGTATATCCCAAAGTCCATGGGGTACCTTTCAAAAGGGCAACACACCTCAAAAATAGCTTTAAGAACATAAGAAAATGCCATACTGGGTCAGACCAAGGATCCATCAAGCCCAGCATCCTGTTTAAACAGTGGCCAATCCAGGCCATATGAACCTGGCAAGTACCCAAAAACTAAGTCTATTCCGTGTTAACGTTACTAGTAATAGCGGTGGATATTATCTGTCATCTTAATTAATAGCAGGTAATGAACTTCTCCTTCAAGAACTTATCCAATCCTTTTTTAAACACAGCTATACTAACGGCACTAACCACATCTTCTGGCAACAAATCCCAGAGTTTAATTGTGCGTTGAGTGAAAAAGAACTTTCTCCGATTAGTTTTTAATGTGCCACATGCTAACTTTATGGAGTGCCCCCTAGTCTTTCTATTATCCGAAAGAGTAAATAACCGATTCACATCTACCCGTTCTAGACCTCTCATGATTTTAAACACCTCTATCATACCCCCCTCAGCCATCTCTTCTCCAAGCTGAAAAGTCCTAACCTCTTTAGTTTTTCCTCATAGGGAAGCTGCACCATTCCCTTTATCATTCTGGTCGCCCTTCTCTGTACCTTCTCCATCGCAATTATATCTTTTTTGAGATGCGGCGACCAGAATTGTACACAGTATTCAAGGTGCGGTCTCACCATGGAGCGATACAGAGGCATTATGACATTTTCTGTTTTATTCACCATTCCCTTTCTAATAATTCCCAACATTCTGTTTGCTTTTTTGACTGCCGCAGCACACTAAACTGACGATTTCAATGTGTTATCCACTATGACGCCTAGATCTCTTTCTTGGGTAGTAGTACCTAATATGGAACCTAACATTGTGTAACTATAGCATGGGTTATTTTTCCCTATATGCATCACCTTGCACTTGTCCACATTAAATTTCATCTGCCATTTTGATGCCCAATTTTCCAGCTTCACAAGGTCTTCCTGCAATTAAACACAATCTGCTTGTGATTTAACTACTATGAACAATTTTGTATCATCTGCAAATTTGATTACCTCACTTGTCATATTTCTTTCCAGATCATTTATAAATATATTGAAAAGTAAGGGTCCCAATATAGATCCCTGAGGTACACCACTGCCCACTCCCTTCCACTGAGAAAATTGTCCGTTTAATCCTACTCTCTGTTTCCTGTCTTTTAGCCAGTTTGTAATCCACAAAAGGACATCGCCACCTATCCCATGATTTTTTATTTTTCCTAGAAGCCTCTCATGAGGAACTTTGTCAAATGCCTTCTGAAAATCCAAGTACACTACATCTACAGGTTCACCTTTATCCACATGTTTATTAACTCCTTCAAAAAAGTGAAGCAGATTTGTGAGGCAAGACTTGCCTTGGGTAAAGCCATGCTGACTTTGTTCCACTAAACCATGTCTTTTGTATATGTTCTGTGATTTTGATGTTTAGAACACTTTCCACTATTTTTCCTGGCACTGAAGTCAGGCTAACCGGTCTATAGTTTCCCGGATCGCCCCTGGAGCCCTTTTTAAATATGGGGGTTACATTAACTATCCTCCAGTCTTCAGGGATAATGGATGATTTTAATGACAGGTTACAAATTTTTACTAATAGGTCTGAAATTTCATTTTTTTTAGTTCCTTCAGAACTCTGGGGTGTATACCATCCGGTCCAGGTGATTTACTACTCTTCAGTTTGTCAATCAGCTTTACCACATCTTCTAGGTTCACCGTGATTTGGTTCAGTCCATCTGAATCATTACCCATGAAAACCTTCTCCAGTACGGGTACCTCCCCAACATCCTCTTCAGTAAACACCGAAGAAAAGAAATCATTTAATCTTTCCACGATGGCCTTATCGTCCAACTGACTCCCTCACAGGCTTTCTGCTTCAGATATATTTTAAAAGGTTTTTAATGTGAGTTTTTGCCTCTACAGCCAACTTCTTTTCAAATTCTCTTTTAGCCTGCCTTATCAATGTCTTACATTTAACTTGCCAACGTTTATGCATTATCCTATTTTCTTCTGTTGGATCCTTCTTCCAATTTTTGAATGACGATCTTTTGGCTAAAATAGCTTCTTTAACCTCCCCTTTTAACCATGCCGGTTATCGTCTTGCCTTCTTTCCACCTTTCTTAATGTGTGGAATACATCTGGATTGTGCTTCTAGGATGGTATTTTTTAACAATGGCCACGCCTCTTGCACACATTTTACTTTTGTAGCTGCTCCTTTCTGCGATCTGCAGAACACCCAAGCACACTACACAGGTATATATTCTATTTATTTTAAATCTTTTATGCACCAAAGGATAAGATTATATAAATTCTCTATTTTAAACCTGTTACAAAAAGTATGGACATGAAATAACCACACCCAATTATGAATAATTATAACGATCTATGTTACCGTAAAGTTTTGGCATATGTTTAGTGATAGAATTTATCTGTTCCAATATTAATATTTTGTGCCTTATTGTAAACCGTTATGATGGTACCTAACTTAATGATGGTATAGAAAAGTTTTTAAATAAATAAAATATTTCTCATTTTATCAAAATTTCCCTTTTGAAAGTTTAGCATGAGAGCCGTGGATTTGCTTACTGTCCCCCTTCCAGTCATTAAATCAAATTTGATCATGTTATGATCACTATTGCCAAGAGGCCCCACCACTGTTACCTCTCTCACCAAATCCTGTTCTCCACTGAGAATTAGATCTAAAATTTCTCCCTCTCTCGGTTCCTGAACCAATTGCTCCATAAAGTTATCATTTATTCCATCCAGGAACTTTATCTCTCTAGCGTGTCCTGATGATACATTTACCCAGTCAATATTGGGGTAATTGAAGTCTCCCATTATTACCGCACTACCAATTTGGTTAGCTTCCCTAATTTCTCTTAGCATTTCACTGTCAGTCTCACCATCTTGACCAGGTGGATGGTAGTATACCCCTATCACTAAAGTCTTCCCTGACACACAAGGGATTTCTACCCATAAAGATTCAATTGTGCATTTAGTCTTGTGCAGGATGTTTATCCTATTGGACTCTATGCCATCCTGGACATAAAGCAACACACCACCTCCCGGGTGCTCCTCTCTGTCATTGCGATATAATTTGTACCCCGGTATAGCACTGTCCCATTGGTTGTCCTCCTTCCACCAAGTCTCTGAGATGCCAATTAAGTCTATGTCATCATTCACTGCTATACATTCTAATTCTTTCCCGCTACAAAGTTTCAAAATCCTCCCTAGGCAGATATTTTGAAAATACTCAATAATTAAAGGATCAAATGAAAGGAGAAGTAATACTCTCTATTTTTATTTGCAATTCATTGAAAACATAGTCTCAAAAAATTCTTTCAGTCATGTGAACCTACAATTAAATAAGACCCGGAGCACAAAAAGAAGTGCTATAAACATGTGCCAAGTGGCCAGGTGTTATGATGGCTCTACATTTAATCAGATGGAAATTGATTGATGCTACTTTATAAGGAACTTCTAACAAACTGAAACAAATATAGAAAGAGAGAGGCCAATATTCAGAAGCCATTTAGATGGATAACTGAAAAGTTATCCATCTAAATGGCAAAGTGGCGATATTTGAAGTCGTATGCAGCTAAATTCTAGCCGCATATGTGACTAGAATTTAACTGCATAATTTGCTGGTGGTCCTGGGCAGGCATGAGGGATTTTGGTGTGAGCCAGAGTTAGCCGCACAGCTTATGTAGCTATCTCTAATATTCAGAGTTAGATGCTTAACCTATGCGGCTAACTCTGGTCACGCCATAGGGCTGTCCTAAAGTTGGCCGGATATACTTATCTGGCTAACTTTAAGATAGCCGAGTATATTCAGTGGCACAGCCACATTGTTGAATATCCTGGTTAAGTTAGCTAAATGGGTATATCAGGCTAACTTTAGGACAGCCCTACACTTTATTACATCGGACAGTTGTAATTGTTAACATTTTGGCCACAGACATTAACCTCTTGAATTTTTTTTTTTTTTTATAATTGAAAGTTTTATTGAAATTGTGCATAGAACAAACAACAATGGCTTAAACAAGTAAACAATAAACAATATAGATATGTCACCAAAACAATATATGTCTTCCAGGCAACAGTTCTTTGAGAAACAATGCACGTATCATGTATAATCCCCTCCCTCCCCTCTCCCTCCCCCCTCCCTCCCACCCTGCCACTTACATAAAAATGCGAAATAAACCTTCTAAAGAAATCACAGGCAATCAAACCTTCAGAGAAAGTGTTATGAGACTGAGGAGTTCGGTGCATTTCGAAGGGCCAGCCATTCCCGGTACGGCTGCCACACCCTCTGAGAGGACGCCACCTCACAGGCACGAAAAGTACTCACACTGTCATGTAGTAGACTAAGGGTCTGCAACCTGTCATGTATCTTCTCTACATCTATTGGACCCGACTCCTTCCAGACCCGCGCAATCTGGCATTTGGCAGCTGATATAATACAGTGAACTAATTTCCCCTGTAGTACTGGGAGATCAAATGGGAGATTCAATAATACTTGTTCTGGCGTAAGGACTAACTCAATCCCCAATATAGCTCTGAGTAAAACAGTCAAGTCAGCCCAGAACTGCTTTAAATAGGGACAAACCCACCACATGTGGTAGAACGTACCTTCCTCCCCGCATCCCTTCCAGCACCGGCAATCATAGGTGGAGTTGAACTTATGCAACCTAGAAGGCGTGTAATGCCATCGAAATAATACTTTGTATCTATTTTCTATGATTTGGGAATATGGCAGCCCCTTTTTAGTACTAGCGAATATCAGGTCCCATGTCTCTTCCGACAAGGAGCGATTCAAATCCCTCTCCCAGGCTTGCATATACGATGGTTTGATTTTAGGGTCCTTATTAATATAATTGTACACCTGGGATATAGCTTTTCTCAAGGTATCCGCTTGTTCACACCAGACTTCAAATTGTGTCTTGCCAAGTGCCATATCTCTCCCCACCCTCTCCGTTTGAAAGAAGTGTCTAATCTGTAAATAGGAAAATACATCCCCCGGTGGGAGATCATAGGTCTCCTGCAATGATTTGAAAGGGAGAAGTCCCTCCAGTCCCCATAGTTTGCCAAAAGTACAAATTCCTTTCGTATACCAGCTCCTAAATGTGGAAGAGGCCATACCCAAAGGAAATGTAGAGTTTGTCCGAAAGCTGGAACTATAGTAATACCGTCTGTCCCCAGTCAGCTGTGTCCTCCACTTATCCCAAACTTGGAAGGAGTGAAGAGTCGGGGCCGTAGCCTGCACTAAAGGGGGACGCGTGATTTTGGGCTGCCATAGCAGGGAGCTAAGCGAAGTCACCCCAGCTAACGCTTGTTCAATTACTGCCCATTGTTTCTGTTCCTTTAGTCTATGCCAATCAAACAGGGCCCGCAATTGGGAAGCAACCAGGTACCATCTCAAATTGGGAACTCCCATGCCCCCCCGGAGCCGAGGGCGGTACAGGACCGCTCTGGAAACCCTCGGGGGTCGTCGTTTCCAAATATATGAAAAAATGCGTTTCTGCCAGCCATTAACTATGGCATCGGGGATAGAGATTGGGAGCGCTTGGAATAAATATCCAAGCCGGGGCAGGATATTCATTTTCACTGAAGCTATTCTCCCCGTCCAGGAAAGATAGAGTTCAGACCATCGATCCAGATCATAAAAAATTCTACGAATAAGGGGTGGATAGTTCAGCTGGTATAACTCCGCTGGATCTTTGCTGATATATACTCCTAGATATTTAATTTTTGAGGATGCCCAGCGGAACTGAAACTGCTGTTTGAGGGCTAGAAGTTCCGAGTTACGCAATGTAACATTAAGAATCTCAGATTTGTCTACGTTGAGCTTAAATCCTGAAACCGCACCAAAGTGACTTAAGGCTTCCAAGGCCCCTTTTAAGGAAGCGGATGGGTTTGTCAGGGTAAACAGAATGTCGTCCGCAAAGAGGGACATTTTATAAGATCTGTCTCCTACCTCCACCCCCCGTATCTGCAATGTGTTCCGTACCGTGGTAGCCAACGGTTCCAGAAACAATGCGAATAATAATGGTGACAGGGGACACCCTTGTCTGGTTCCCCTCTGAATATGAAAGGCGTCTGAGTAAATCCCATTGACCTTTACTCGGGCCGTAGGATTCGTATACAAAAGCTGTAACCAAGTTAAAAATTTATCCCCAAAATTCATGGCCCTCAAAGTCTGAAATAAAAACTGCCAGTGCACCATGTCAAAAGCCTTCTCCGCATCGACTGCGAGTAAGACCATCGGCTCACCCTCTTTTCTGGCCCACCCAATTAAATCAACAATTTTGCGTATGTTGTCCGCTGCCATTCTGCCCGGTATAAACCCTGCTTGATCAGCATGGACCAGCCTGCCCATAACACCATTCAACCGATTCGCCATAATTTTAGCTAACAATTTAAGGTCAATATTGAGAAGCGATATGGGCCGGTAAGATCCACAATGGGTAGAGTCTCTACCTGGTTTCCCCAGAATGGTGATTCCGGCTTCATTAGATCCTAATCTTAAAGGTTCACCATCCCGCAGGGAGTTAAATAGCTCCCGTAGTAACGGATTCAAAGAATCAGAAAATGTTTTGTAAAATTGAGGCGTATAACCGTCCAAGCCAGGAGCCTTATTCGCCTTGAGATCCTTAATAGCCCACTGAATTTCCAAGGGTGAGATCTCATGATCTAATCTACTCCGCTCTTCCGGTGTTAAACCAGGAAGAGAGACCCCGCCCAGATATTCCTGGATCTGTGTATCAGTAATATGTGTATCAGCAGTATATAAAATACCATAAAATTCCTGGAACCTCTTGCGAATATCTGGGGGGGAAGTTAGCAGATCGCCTCCTGCAGACCGAATCCCTAAAATTTGATTTTGCAGTTGTCTACGTTTTAAGAATCTGGCCAATAGTTTCCCAGACCTATTTCCCCACGCAAATCTTTCTAAATTCATCATTTTTAATTTATCTGTCAGTTCTACAGAAGCCAAGGTTTTCAATTCCTCCCGGGCCTGTTGTAGTGAAGCATAAATGGCCGCCGACAGCGTATTTTTGTGTTCCCGTGCTAAGTGCTCAATCTTCTGTAGAAGCGTCTGCCTATGCGCTAATTTAGCACGCTTCACATACGCTCCCTGTGATATACATTGGCCCCTCAAGACTGCCTTAAGGCAATCCCAAATCAGGGTGGGCGCTCCAGAATTATGAGTAATATACTCTTGAATGCCATCAGTGAGCTGCTGGCGAAAACTATCATCGCGAAGCAGAGTGTCATTCAGCTTCCAGGTTTTGATGCCAGTAGTGGCAGGTATACCCCTCAGCTTTAAAGTTATGGAGGCATGATCGGACCACTGAATAGAGTGTACATCAACATCCCCAATTTTGTCCATCAGTAAAGTATCAACTAAAAAGAAATCTATACGGGAATAGGAATGATGGGGAGCAGAAAAGAACGTATATTCCCTTCCCGTGGGATTCCGCTGCCGCCAGGGGTCCACCAAATTCCATTTATCAATCAGAGATTTAAGACGCTTTCGGTGAGGACGGGAGCCCTCCTGTGCCCCCTTAGAGTTATCTAAAAGGGGATTCAGGGTCAAATTAAAATCACCCACAACTATGATCAATCCCTCCCCTTCCTTGTCTAGAAGCCCATCAATCTGGGAATAAAAGTCCCCCTGCTGAGTATTAGGTGTATATATATTCAATAGGGTATAAGTGGTCCCCTGATAATCAAAGCAGACTAACACATATCGACCATTCTCATCCTCAATATGTTTATGTATAACATAATCTTCCCCCCGATAAAATAGAGTGCAAACCCCCGTGTATTTAGCCTTCGGACGGGCTGCAGAAAAAACCCTATGAGTGAACTCCGGCCAGTGTAACAGATGCTCATACCTTTTTGTGAGATGGGTTTCTTGCAGGCATAATATCTTAGCACCTATAGATTGCAGATCATGACGTAAGAGATGCCTTTTCCGTGGGGTATGAAGCCCCTTTACATTAAGAGATAGAATATGTAACGCCATGATATAAAGTATTCATTATTGCAGCTGTCACATGTACAACAGAAATACAAATCCTTAAGCCCATAATGACACTAAAGACCCCTCCACTCCCACATCCCACACACTTGGTCTCCCTGTATAGCTGGATTAACCCGTAATTGCCATAAATCGTGATTGTCTTGTTTTCCCATAATCCCCCCCATCCCTGAGCCCTCCCCCTTCCCCCTACCCCCCTTAAGTATATGCGCCAATCTCTCATGGCGCTTCTGCCTAAGCAGATGAGACAAGTGAAGTCCCTGTAGCGGCCCCCCACTACTCCAGTGCCTGTGAACTGAAACAATACATGAATCGAACTGTCCCAAACCAAATATGTTCACAATATCCTGGTCCCATCCTCCGGTGCAACGTGCATCCTGGCATTATCAGTCAAACAAGACGGGAATCTCCGGTTAGGTGTTTCCTCTCCTCCATACCCCTGAAAAATGCAAACTGCTGGACAATTATCCCACCAAACACACTGAAGGAGCCCCTTCAAGTAGCGCCCTGCTGCTCTCCCAGCAAACGCTGGTTACTTGCATTCCTCCGCAGCCTGCGACCTCCATTCTCTACCCGCTGCCATCTTCTGACCTCAGGTCTCTCCCGCTGTGGCTGTGCCGACGGGACCTGAACTGGAAAACCCGCAGTCGTCAAGATGGCCGCCGCATCAGAAATATTAAAGGCCTTAGATGTAATGCCTTGGATGGTGACTGCTATACCCATCGGGAACAACCAGCGATATCGTAGCTTCTCCCGACGGAGCACAGCTGTTATGGGTTGGTATTCCTGCCTCTTTTTTAAAGTGATAGAGGAGATATCAGCATACACCGCAATTTGGTGGGTTTCCCACTGCCAAGATTGCTGCTTTCGCGCCACTGCTAGTATTTTTTCTTTAATGGGAAATCTCAAAAAGCAGGCGATGATATCCCGCGGTTGATTGGCTCCCCGCGGACCCAGGGTACGATGCGCCCTTTCGATCGCAATGTCCGGTATGGCGTCCACTGCTTCCCCCGACGTCTCCTGTGATAGAAAAAATTTGCAAATGGATCTCACCACTGCCTCACAGTCAGCATAGAGTTCAGACTCTGGGATGCCCCGGAATCGTAGATTGCACCTATGACTCCTATTTTCTAGGTCCTCTAATTTCGCAGTAACCTCCACACATTTTTGGCTTAAAGAAGCCTCTTCTTCCTGC
Organism: Rhinatrema bivittatum; assembly: GCF_901001135.1. NCBI lineage: Eukaryota > Metazoa > Chordata > Amphibia > Gymnophiona > Rhinatrematidae > Rhinatrema > Rhinatrema bivittatum. The sequence continues at coordinate 255,473,427 of NC_042615.1, read as the reverse complement.
ATCTTATTCAAGCGTATCTCCTGACCCTCCAAACGTATATCACACTCGTCAACCCTTCGTCCAATGTCCGCCATGTCGTCCCGAAGTTCCGCCATTTTCGCCATCATTTCATGCTTGTTATTTTTCATATCCCGGCGGAGATCTTGGAACCAGCAACGAAATTCATCTCGAGTAGGTATAGTATTATCCCGCTGTCCCTGTTCGGGATCTGAATGTTCGTCCTCCTCCATCGCCGTAATACTCGCGTCCGGGGTTTCAGGGCCCTCTGTAGGCCCCTCTTCATCTTTCCCCTTCGCGTAAGTAAATTGCCGCAGATCGGGTCCTTTTCGTTTGGAGGTCATGGCTAGATATATAGAGGATCACAAGAGACTCGTCGAGGCGTGTAAAAAGGTGGATGGGGCTCGATTCTCTGCAAAGTTAGCGGTAGGCGCTCTGGAGCTACCGACTCAGGCCGCCATTCAGCTGCGTGACGTCACCCGTCTCCAACCTCTTGAATTTAATTGGTGAGTCACCTTAGCCTTTCCATCAATTCTAGTGCTATTTCCTGACAGCCTTTCCTCATCTTTTTGTTGAAGGCACAAAAATACCTTTATAAACTCTATACATTAATTCATCATGGATATTTTGACTCATACAAGAAGAAATATGTGTGAGAGAGAGAGAGAGAGAGAGAGAGAGAGAGAGACTGGCCATAATATCATGACCCATAGGTAGGTATTTGTATCCCTATGGTAGGCCCACCTAGTAACTCGAGGTGGGGTTTAGGTAAGAGTGTAGGGGGTTAGGGGCCACTTTGACATTCTATGTGACACCTATGAACAGAACAGTGGTCTCTTGTGAAGATTTGCTGGCCTTCGGAGTGAGGAATTCACTCCAAGATGAGATTTGGGCAATGTTCTCTCAACCTAGCTTGATGTTACCCAGGTAGAGAGTCCATCAAGCTAGATTGAGAGAACACTGCCCAAATCTCATCTTGGAGTGAGTTTCCTCACTCCGAAGGCCAGCAAATCTTCACAAGAGACCACTGTTCTGTTCGTAGGTGTCACGTAGAATGTCAAAGTGGCCCCTAACCCCCTCACTCTTACCTAAACCCCACCTCGGGTTACTAGGTGGCCTACCATAGGGATACAATTACCTACCTATGGGCCATGATATTGTGGCCAGTCTCTCTCTCTCTCTTTCTCTCTCTCTCTCTCTCTTTCTCTTTCTCTCTCTCTCTCTCTCTCTCTCCATTAACAATGGTTGGCTGAATGACAGAAATACAACAGGCCTGGCACTTATCACAGAATCTGAAATGGTATCACAATTTGCACTAACTTAGCTCTTTGCACAGGTAATTAGCATAAAACACACCCCTTTTACTATCGCATGCGGTACTTACCGCATTTTGATAAATCCACCCCTTAAAGATCTTTTCAGATTATGAGTGAAAATGTGGAGGAAAGCAAACATGATTTTTGGCTAATTCTCAGACACAATTATGATGTTGAAGCAGAGAAACTGAACATCAAGAACAAACAAGAAGAGCAGATAATTCTCAAGTAATATACATCAGCAGAGAGAAACAGAAACACTCAAGTATGAAGAGTTGTCAATTGTTAGGTACAGTGTTAATGTCATGAGTGACAAAACTCTCAGGAAGCTGTAACCAGAGGAGCTTCAAAATGCTCTGCAGAGAGATATAGACCCTATTCACCATGATGTGACACAGCTTGATGATTCCCATCTATCGCACACAACTCTGGACCTTTAACAGTCATTTGTCAATTGTGTCATTCATGCAATTTCTTTCAAGATGTATCTCTAATGGAAAGATCAACTGCTGATGTTACAAAGGAAAACTGAAGTTACAACTATCTGAGGATGTCCATGGAAATATCTTGGAATATTCACAATTTGGGGGTCATTTTCAAAGGAGTTACGCATGTAAATGTGACATACTATCGTAGCAATTTTCAAAAGCTATTTACTCGAGTAAAGTGCACTTACTTGAGTAAATCCTATGGACAATTCAATGGCATATATTGTAGCAATTTTGAAAAGCCCACTTACTTGAGTAAAGTGTATTTACTCGAGCAAAAACCAGTTTTGCTCGAGTAAATGCTTTTTAAAATCTACCCCTTTGTGCGTGACCTCATGTCCAATGCAAACAATCCTTATTACAGAAACATGCATTCACATTTCTAATCATATTATTTTGTGTCTTTTGCATCCATGGGAGATATGCGATCTGACTATTCTGGAAATAGGGTTGCCAACTTTCAACTGACAAATTTCCAAACATATGGAGATACTGTTTAATTATCTTGCTGCTGGAGTTTACACACATGCTTCACCATTAGAAAAACACAGAAACATGGAGTATAATAGCAGATAAAGACCCATCTACCCAGTTTACTTCTTGCTATAGTGCCATAGACTCCAGTTTATCTCTGGCTTTCTCCTCACTTCATTGCATTTAATGATCCTCTGTATATGTTCTGTGCATTCTTGAACATTTTTTTTACCTCTATCCAACTCCACTGGGAGGTTGATCCATGTATCCACCACCCTTTCTGATGTAACTCCTGAGTCTATGCCTTTGGAGCTTCTTATCTTGACCACTAATTCTCAAACTTTATTTTGAAAAAAAGTTTGCTTTCTCCAATCCAAAGGCCAAGCTACTGTTTTCTAAAGTTTTTTAGGCCTCTGATTAAAATAAATGTAGCAAACACACGTTGAATATAAAGTATCTATCGCAGTGTATTTTGCGCTCCATAAGACGCCCCTGACCATAAGATGCACCTAGGATTTAGAGGAAGAAAATAAGAAAAAAAAAATTCTGTCCCCATGACGGGCTCTGTATGGAGCTCCCCCTGGAGCGAATGTAGCATCTCTCCCTCTCGCGTGCCGTCCCCCTCCTCCTCCTCCTCCCAACTCAGCCCAATCAGTATGGTGGTGCAGGTAAAATTGCATGAATATTTTATCATAATATATATATAGTATATTACCCTCATGATTTTCTAATATATCTAAACAAATGAGAAGGAAATGGCCTGTACTAACTTTGATGTCATGTATCGTCTTCTGCCGGTCTGCTGTTTCTGGGGTACCGCGGGGTGCATCTTACTGGAAGGTCGGCAGCACCCCGGGAACAGCAGACTGGCAGGGAGCTGTTTGAACTGGAGGGGCCTCCATAGCACACACAGTTCAAACAGCTGATGTTTGACCTGCACCATACTGATTGGGCTGAGTTGGGAGGAGGAGGAGGGGGACGGCGCGCGAGAGGGAGAGACGCTACATTCGCTCCATAAGACACACAGACATTTCCCCCCTACTTTTGGGGGAAAAAAGTACGTCTTATGGAGCGAAAAATACGGTAATTGCAGGGTAGGATCGAATGCTAACCTGCAGCTGGAGGACTAAAGTCAGGACATTTCTGAACATTTTAGCCCTCCCTCTTTTCTTCTGTACAATATCCCAAAAATCTGTATGGCCCAGGAAACATCAGGAGAATTGGTAACCCTTCCTGGAAATGGATCATACTATTTCAAAGTCTGATACTGTCTAAACATATATAAACCCTTTCATGTTTAACATGCCGCTGACCATGGGGTGCTGCACCAGGACCAGCATCCTGTACCTCATGGTTCCAGGTGCAGTGCTGTGCTCTTCAACCTACTGAGGCCTCCCAGCATGGCTCCTGGCCATCTTGCTCCTCTACTGCATCCTGCTACTTCTAGTAAGGGCCCATAGCAACTCACCAGCCTTACAGGTCCAGCTTCCAATATTTCCTGTGGCGCGGACTGAAGCCATCAGTATTGCTCTAACTTAAAAGGAAGCTCATTCTTCTGGGCAGGTGCCTGAGTAGCAGGTTCTGTTTCTTTGTTCCCCTGCATCTGGCAGTTCCTGATTCTAATTTCTTTTTGTAATCCGGCCTGATGCCTGCCCTTGCTTCCGACTGCTGCCTGCCCTGATCCTTGCTTATCTCCTGCTTCTGAATGGACTCGACCTGCCTAGATCTTGCCTACCTGACCACGGCTCTGCCTCACGATTCTGTATCATGCCTTGGCCCTGTCTGTCAGCTCCCAAAGTCCATTCTTTCAAGCCTGTGACAGAATATACATCTTACCTGCATACAGTGATCTTGTTTGTTTGTCATATTTTACCTTCTCCCTCTCTCTCCCCCCCCCCCCTTTTTCGCTCCTGCTCCATCACCCACTCCCTGTTTTTTGTAACTTTCCTCCTTTCTCAAGTTTATTGTAAACTGGCGTGATGTGCTCGCACGAACACCGGTATATTAAAAGCTGTTAAATAAATAAATAAATAAATATTGAACATTTTACAAATCTATCACCGAGCAGCTCAATTTTATCCATCAAATAATAATTGTCTGAAATATGCTTAACTGTATTTTCTTCATGCCACAGAAATCCTTGGAGAGAATGAACCAAGATAAAAATGTTGTTTACCTGAAGTATTCTCTAAATAATCAGTTTTTCAGACAACACAATAGAATCAGCGGAGCTGGTGAAGACAAAAACAGTGAAAGAATTCAAAGCGGCATGGAATAAACACAGTGGATCCCTAAAGGCTAGAGGAAGGAATGAAGAAAAGAGTGCATGGGGGTAACTTGCTGGTGTGGCGTTTACTACCTTAACTAATAATCTTTCATACTACTGATGCAACTCCAACATTGCTCTCTGCTTCAACGGCAAGAGGTAATAGGGAATTGGACTTAGACAGCAACCAACAAGGGGCCCTGACGTTTACGGTCTGGGAAAATGATAAGTATGGGGGTGACCTGTACAAAGCGGCAGATACTACCATAAGCTTGCTGGGCAGACTGGATGGACCATTTGGTCCTTTTCTCCCATCATTTCTATGTTTCTTTGTTTCCTCATTTGCATGATGCGAGAAATTCTAGAATAGCCAAATATATACATTCCTACTGTCAATATGGTGCTCTGCAGAGACCATAGTTAGATCAGTGCCACTAAAACGATAGAGCAGCAAACAAAATTGATGCTGTTTCAGCAATACTGATTGGTTTAAATAAGTGAAAACATATAATAAATATTCACAGGTGGTGATGAGGGTTGCTGGACTGGCACAGAGGATAACAGGGGGTTGACTAGATCCGCCTACCACTAGCTCTCAGGAAATTAAAAAACAAAATACAATGAAATTCTGTTGGGGCATAATAAGATGAAGAATGGGGGAAATGTATGGATGAAGCACTAACCTATCAGATGCCAAAACAATTGTTCCATACATTTGCAAACATTTACATTTATTGTGTGCCAACAAATAGCCTTGCACTGTGAGATTATTATTGTATGCATTTAGCTTTTGATTACCTCCAAAATCACAACAGAGATGTCACTTTGAACTTGGCTCTCCATGACATTAGTTTTGTCTTCCAACAAAATTGCCTTGCGTGCTTATCCATCAACCAACTGGGTATAGTACACAACCTCCAGTATTCAACAGAACTCTAGAGGGACAAAAGGCAGAAACATGTATCCTCACATTAAAATCAAGAGTGAATAGCAGCTTTTCTAAAAATAAATTCAAGTTGTTGATGTCAAAGACTATCCTAATGATGCTTTTATTTAGATGAACCAGAAGGCTCTAGGAAGACCTCTCCCTGCAATACCTTAGTCAAGTTTCTTACAGGTACAGGAAACAAAGTTCTATCTTTTGCTACAACTGGAATAGCTGCAACACCTATTCAGAGGCGGCAGAACTGTCCACAGTGGCTTTAAGCTTCCAGTGCCTTTCTTTGAAACACCTGTTTCCCATATGAAGCAAACCTTTCCTGAACCTGACGCCCCTTCATTGGACTTCTCCAATTATCATAGACAAAGTCACAACACTCCAAACACATGTAAATAAATGAACAACAACAGATCCTTTGCAGGAAAATCCATTGTACTTGGTGGTGACTTCAGACAAACATTTCCAATAGTACCTTAGGGATCAAGAACATATATAATTGATTTATGTTTAGAAATCAAGTGAATCATTTTATTAAACTTTCTTTAACAACTAATATGAGAATTTAAGGCCATAGTATATTTCATCAATGGCTTATGGACATTGGTATGAGAATAATGCCACCAACTGATAGACTACCAAATTCCACAACACATTATATTATTGGTGCCATCTATGGGAAAAATTAATGTTAGACTAAATAGGACAATGTGCAAAATTAGTCCCAAAAAATAAGAAGGTATTAGAAATAAATATGCAGATTCTCACTCTATAGTGCTGACAAAATAGCATCTGAAGATCCAAAAGATTCTTCCAGTTATCCCATGGAGTTTCTACCCACATGGATTCCTCTGGGATGCATCCTCACAGACTTCTTCGCCAAAAAAAAAAAGAGTCATGGTAATGCTCCTTTGAAATTTAAATCCAAAACAAGGATTATGCAACAGAACACGTCTAATAAAAAAGACTGTCACCAAAATTTCATCTCTGCGGAAATAAACTCACAATCCCACAAAGGAAAAGCAGCCTTTATCCCAAGCAGCAGTTTAGTTCTCAGTCATGTAAATATGCTATTAACACTTAAGCGAAGACAGTTGCCAATACTACCAGCATTTGCCATAACAATAATCAAGGCTTAAGGCCAAACATCCCACCATGCTTGATTTTCCCTGGAACAACCTGTATTGTCCCATGGACAGTTGTATGTTGCATTGATTCAAACAAGGAAACCACACAATCTAAAAATTCTCACATAAACCACCTTTCAGCAAGGAAACCTATTAATAAATGATTGAGTCTTCTTTACCCTTAATATTGTATTCCATGAAATTTCGCTCTCTTAATAAACATTTTCTCCCATTCATCTACAACACAAGTTTCTTTTATTTTCAATACAGCTTTCCAGCTTGTCTTCTGATGGGTGATCATCTAGTTACTGAATAAGTAGTACGTTTTGGAAGGAATATGGAATATTTGTTGTTTAGGATACTTGGAGAATAATAGTCTAGCAGTTACTGCAAGGAAAGGGAAAATCAGAGACAAAGAATGGATGGCAAACCAGTCATGCATCAAATATGCCAGCAAACAGAATAAAAATAATTTCAGCTAAATGTAGATTATTTATGACTGGAGAGAATTTGTATTTATTTTTTCCTTTCTCCATTGAGAGGTGCTGAGAGCCTTCAGGCACTTTGCAATAGTATCTGGAGTGAAAAATTAAATAGCAAAAAAACCCTTAAGGAAGTTACATAGGAAAATTTCTTTTCTGACATTTTGAACTGCATTTTGCATTTCAACTAGTAACTGTAAGAAAATATGGTAATCTTGAAAACATTTATGTACAACTTTCCTGGCTTTGTGCAAGCAAAGATGAGGTCCCTTCCAGGATGCTAAATACCTGGTATATCCCAACTGACAGGGCAAGGACACTTATGCACTCATTAAATTGAAAACCACAGTGGGGAAGGAGATTTGTGCTATTAAAGCATGTCTATTTTTCACTTTTCTGGTATGTTTCAGTGAGCTTTGGTGGGAGAATACAACACAAGCAAAATAACTATTTTTAACCTCATTCAACTATTATCCCTTGATGCGTTCTGCCATCTAGTTTCCTCTCTAGTCCTCTCTCCCTCCCCTCTCTGAAAGTGCAGTTTTAGATGCTCTAAGATTGAACCTGATCAAATTTCTGATATGTTTTATACCTATATATAATCCCTTTTCCACTGGTAACCAGAAATTTGGGACACATTCATCATCGGTGGTGCAAATAAATGCTAGAGATGTTCATGGAAAACATTTTCAGGTCTGTTCATTCATTTGGTTCAATGATCTGTTGCATTCGGTTTAGGTCCGAAAAATGTATTCCTTTTTTATGTCATTTGTTGATTTGTTTCCCATTAAAGCCAATGAGGGAAGCACTGCATAGTATTTTGGGCTCAAAAATTGGGGTTTTCTGTTCAAATTTAATGAGATTTGCAGGCAGACATCAGCAGCAGAGGAAACTGCACTCCAAGACTGGTGCAAAGTGCGACCAAGAGCGGCATAAACAATCTGAGGCACTATGACAGGATAAAGTAGCCCATACAGAGATATTAATACCTCATGTACTGTGAAAGGAGCAAATCAGCACCAAGAGTGGCAAGAAAACCTCAAGGCTCCAAAAGAAGGCCAAAGGGCACGACTAACAGTGTTTTGTTCAGTTGTTTTCTGTTAACCGGCGTGATGTTTCCCACGAATGTCGGTATAAAAAAAGTTCAAAAATAAATAAATAAAATAAAATAACAGTGGCATGAATACCCCCAAGTCATGCCAAGATAGGGGGCAGCACAGCTCAAAGAGACACATGAAATCTCAAACCCATTCCTGCTCTTCTGACCTCCATTGCCTCAGGTACACATTTAGGGATACATTTTAAAAGCATTGCTCACACTAAAAGGCCCATGTGTGCGTGAGCAATGCGTATTTTAAAAGTCACAAACTGCAAGCATATATTCACATGCACAAGTGAAAAAAAAGGGGGTGGAGCTGGGGCGTTCTGAGGCGAGGCCAAAATTTACACATGTAAATCTGTATTTTAAATCTGGCAGCTGCGGCATGCATGCTTAATTCTGCTCTGAATGAGGTGCAAGTCTGAATAAATCTCTGTTTAGGCCTAAAACACCTGAGTGAGGGGTCTGGGTAAACTGGGGGGAATGCAGGCTGGAGAACCAGAGAGGTCTGGATGGCCTCAAGATGGACTGGGGAAACTGGTGGACTAATTGGTAAAACTGGGAATGTCCTTCAGGTGAAAATGTTTTAAAATCCACTTACCTGCGCGAGTTAAAGCAGACAAAGTCCTAAGGAAGACTCACAAAATACATTTGCTTGAGTAACCGCTTAAAATTAGGAGCACACATACACACAGTAGGAGTATTTTCAATTATACAAGTTCAACTGCGCACACGATTTAAAATGTCAGTGTTTGTGTGCTCACGATCAGTTACCGTCCCTTATTGTAAGCCCTCTGGGGACAGGGAAATACCCCCAATAGCTGAATGTAATCCGCTTTGAAGTACTGAAATATAAAATCAAAGAGGGGCAAAAAAGCGCCAAAAGTGTCTGGTAATCCAAAGCAATCATTCTCCAGTGAACAGTGGAGGTGAGAGCACCTCCAGGAATTGTGAGGGAATAATGAGCGGAAGCCAGAGGAAACTGTAAAGGAGCTCCGTAGTTGTCCTGAGATTCCTTGTGGCATCAACAGTGGGGTAAAGAAGGCTGGAGTTGAAACAGGGGAGCACTGCTGGAGTCAAGCTGCATAGAAACCGGACAGTGTGCATAAAACTAAGTATCTCATATAGTCCATAAAAGCTTATAATACACCTAATGGGGCAGATTTTAAAAGGGTTGCGTGCGTATAATATACGCGCGCAACCCTTTAAAACCCCTCCTGCGTGCGCCGAGCCTATTTTGATTAGGCCTGGCGACGCGCATATGTCCCGGGGCTTGAAAAAGGGGGCTGGGTGTGGGTGGGGCAGGGCAGTCTGGGGGCGGTCCAGGGGCGGGGCCGGAGCCTCTAGGCACAGAGGGGCGGATTTTAAAACGAGCGCGAATAGCCTACTTTTGTTTGCGCTCCAGGCGCAAACAAAAGTACGCTGGATTTTAGTAGATACGCGCGGAGCCGCGCGTATCCGCTAAAATCCTGGATCAGCGCGCGCAAGGCTATCAATTACGTATAGCCGGCGCGCGCCGAGCCGCGCAGCCTACCCCCGTTCCCTCCAAGGCCGCTCCGAAATCGGAGCGGCCTCGGAGGGAACTTTCCTTTGCCCTCCCCTCACCTTCCCCTCCCTTCCCCTACCTAACCCACCCGCCCGGCCCTGTCTAAACCCCCCCCTTACCTTTGTCGGGGGGATTTACGCCTCCCAGAGGGAGGCGTAAATCCCCGCGCGTCAGCAGGCCTCCTGCGCGCCGGGACGCGACCTGGGGGCGGGTCCGGAGGGCGCGGCCACGCCCCCGGGCCGCCCCGGGCCGTAGCCACGCCCCCGGGCCCGCCCCCGGAACGCTCCCGACACGCCCCGAAAACGCTGCGCGGTTCGGGCCCGCCCCCGACACGCCCCCTCCGAAAACCCCGGGACTTACGCGAGTCCCGGGGCTCTGCGCGCGCCGGTAGGCCTATGTAAAATAGGCTTCCCGGCGCGCAGGGCCCTGCTCGCGTAAATCCGCCCGGTTTTGTGCGGATTTACGCGAGCAGGGCTCTGAAAATCCGCCCCAGAGGATATTTGCTGCTGTGCCGGGGATCACAGGCCAACCGTTGGCCGACGCGTGCAACCTATGCCTGTCCGGAGGCAGGCGCAATTCTAAGTTAAAGGTAAGGGGGGAGGGTTTAGGTAGGGCTGGGGGCTGGGTTAGGTAGGGGAAGGGAGGGGAAGGTGGAGGAAAGCTGCGCAGCTCAGCGTGCTCAAGGTGCACAAGTGTGAACCCCCTTGCACGTGCCAACCCCGGATTTTATAACATGCGCGCGGCTGCGAGCGCATGTTATAAAATCTGGTGTACATTTGTGCGCGCCGGGTTGCGTGCACAAATCTACACCCGTGCCTAAATCTTAAAATCCGGCTCTCTATGTTCCTGGCAATAGATAATGAAAAAGCATTTGACAGAATGTATTGGAAAGATATGGAACAATTGCTTGTCAGACCTGGAGTGGGATCAAATTTTTATTTACAGATTTAAAAACAGTTGTACCGTCATCCAAAAAGCCCATGTCATTATAAAAGATAGCGTTGTCCCAGCTTCTATTTGCTTTAGCAATGGAACCTTTCACTCAAAACAACAAAAATAACCCCAGAGTTGCTGGTATTATGAGTGGGAATATGGACAAATCTCTCTCTTTGAAAATGTTGTCTTTGCAGATCAGCACTGATTACTCTGGCCATTTTGATGAAAGAGACAAAATCTTAAATCAGTGTCTTGGGCTTTAAGGTAAATTACCAAAACATTGGAAGCCTGTGATGGAGTGACTCTATTTCCATTATTTAATCTATGTGGGACCATGCTAGATGTTCTATGGGTGGAATCCTGCCGGGCAGGAAGAGCTCTGTGGGCGGGACCCTGCTGGGACGTTAAGAAGCAGAGCCTAGCAGGGATCAGGAGGCCCCTGCATCTCCAGGATTAGAAGCTCCTGGCTCTCTCTGGGAAGTTTTGTTTTGTTAAGAATACTGCAAAGGTAGGCAGTTATAGTTGATATTATTTGCTGGTTATGTTAATAAAATGAAATTGCATGAGAAAAGGCTGGAGTCAAGTGTGTGTTATGATTTGTGGATATGTGGGCCCTTGGCCCGAGATGCGAGTTATTACCACCTGTGGGGAGGAACCCCACAGGTACGCACCATCGGGAGGCGAGGTCAGACACCGCGGGGAGCTCTGGGTGAAGCAATGGACAGGTCTGAAGGAGCCAGGAGAGTACCCAGTAGAGAGTCAGGCTGGAGGCAATACCTGGGCAGGGACCCCGAAGGGAGAAGCGCCGGACAGGCCGCAGAGCGGGAGGCGCGAGACTGGCTTAGGAAGAGGTGCTCCGGAGAGACAACACCGAGGGGAGGAGCTGCACAGCATAGAGGATGATGATGTAATGCTGTAGGCCAACCCACAGGATAGGGAAGCCCGAGCCGAGCCTCTAGTGGTGACGTAGCACAGCCCCGAGGAGCGGGGAAGTGTTGGCAGTCTCGATACAGTACGTAGGCGTGACCCTGAGGAGCAAGGAAGCATAGATAGTCACAGAGAGGCCGGGAACGCTACCCCGAAGAGCGGGGAAGCTCTGGAAGTCACCTGAGTAACACGTAGACGCGGCCCCGAGGAGCGGGAAGCGCAGACAGTCTTGTTCATGCTGCAGGCACAACCCCGAGGAGCGGGGAAGCCCCGTTGTAGAATCACGGATAGCAGAGGTGTTCAGAGGTGGTCTCGAGGAACAGGAGGCCTTGCAGGGTAGGACCCAGGAGACGTGGAGCCAGCCCGAGGAGCAGGGTAGGTGAGGAGAGCAAGTCCCCAATGCGCACACTGGCCCCCGAGGAGTGGTTACTAGACAGGGTCTAAGTCCATAGGCCCGATAGTGTAGTCTCAGGACCACAAAGGCAGTAGTCGACGATGTACGGAACTTGTTGCCAAGATGTCTAGCTGAGGGTGAAAGTGGAGCTTAAAAACACCGGTCTGATGACATCATCAAACAGGGACGCCCCCGAGGTTCCCGCTGAGGAGGCTTTATAGGAGGGCCCGGTGGTGTGCACATGTGCCTAGGAAGGCCCAAAGTCAATGAGGACGCCATGAGGAGTCCCGGGGAACGCGGCGGTGGAGGTTGGCCCAGCCGCGAGCAGACCCAGGGAGGGCAGGAGAGCGGTGGAGGAAGTAAGTACACACGGTCACAGTCATCTGCGACCGACGGGCAGAATAGTACCCCCCCCCCCCTCTTAAGGTCTCTCCCCGGGGGTTTGGGTTTGTGAGGATGCTTGGCATTGAACTGTCAAATGAGATCCTTGTCCAGGATATTGGCCATCGGCTCCCAACTGTTCTCTTCAGGCCCAAAGCCCTCCCACGACAGGAGATATTACCATCTCCTGCCATGTTTCCTGATGTCCAAGACATCTCGGACTTGGTAGGTGACATCAGCCTCGGAGGATAACGGTATGGGATATGGTGGTTTCTTCGAAAATCCAGAGAGAATCAGAGGCTTTATCAGGGAAACGTGAAAGGCATTGTGAATTTTGAGTGAGGAAGGCAACTGAAGTCAGTAGGTAACAGGGCCCAGGCGGTGTAATACTGGAAAGGGACCGATATACCTAGGAGAAAAGCTTGAGGTGAATGAACTTGGTGGTAAGTCATACCTTATCCCCAGGTTGAAACTGGGGTGCTGTGCGATGATGGGCATCGAAGGCCTTTTTTTATCTCTGTGCAGCTTGTTCGAGCAGCTGTTAGGTTCTTCACCACAGTTGGTGTAATTCTTGGGCAGTCGCTTGCACTGCCGGAGATGCCACAGACAGCGGGAGAGGAAGTGGTGGCAAAGATTGGCGCTGGTAGACCAGCTGGAAAGGAGACGAACCGATGGACATGGACACATGAGAATTTAATGCGAACTCCGTCCAAGGCATAAGGTTGGCCCAGTCTTCCTGCCGCAGATTCACGTAGGCTCACAGGAATTGTTTTAGAGTTCTATTGGTCCTCTCAGTTTGGCTGTTGGCTTGAGGGTGGTAGGCCGAGGTGAAGTCTAAGGAAATATCAAACTTCTTGCAAAGAGATTTCCAGAAATGTGCAGTGAATTGAACCCCACAGTCAGAGAAAATATGTTTGTGGAGACCGTGGAGCCGGAACACATGCCGAAAAAACAGTTTGGCCAGCTGGGGCACCATTGGGAGGCCAGGAGAACCACAAAGTGTGCCATCTTAGAGAAGCGGTGGACCATTACCCATATGGTGTTCTTCCCACTGGAGACGGGCAGATCCACTATAAAATCTATGGTAATATGGGTCCAGGATTCGCTCGGAACAGGGAGTGGCTGCAAAAGTCCCCAGGGCTTATGATGGGCGCATGTAGGACAGGATTCTATGTATGCTTGGGTTTCCTTTTGAATTGTAGGCCACCAATAGTATCATTGAAGGGTGGAAAGAGTCCTGGACTGATCCAGATCCAGATGGCTATCGGTGCCATTTTGATTACTGGAGGCCGACGGTCCGAGTGCAGGAGGTCGCTCCCGGACCCCCGCTGGACTTTTGGCAAGTCTTGTGGGGGTCAGGAGGGTCCCCCAAGACTTGCCAAAAATCCCTGGTGGTCCAGCAGGGGTCCGGGAGCGACCTCCTGCACTCGGACCGTCGGCTGCCAGTAATCAAAATGGCACCGATAGCCTTTGTCCATACTATGTCTCAGGGGCTACCGGTGCCATTGATCAGCCCCTGTCACATGGCCAGCAGCACCATCTTGTGCTCCTACAATGTGACAGGGGCTGACCAATGGCACTGATAGCCCCTGTGACATAGTAGGTCAATGGCTATCGGCGCCATTTTGAAACCAGCACCGAGGGTTTGAGTGCAGGGGATGGCTCCCGGATCCCCCACTGGACCACCAGGGAGTTTTGGTAAGTCTTTGGGGAGGTCAGGAGGATGGGGGGTTTGTTTAAATTGGTTTCTTTAGGCGGACGAATAATTCGACGAAGATTCATGTATTCGTGGGGAATCGCGATACGTTTTGCTTCCCTACGAATACAACGAATATGGCCACATCCGTTGCAGATTGCCAATACGTAGGGACCGAATGCACACCCCTAGTAATCAGGCTATCAATGGTCCATCTTGGAATGATGCAGCAACAGGCATACAATATAATGCACAGGATTATACTGATTGTACTCCTTTTAATGTTGTTTACATGATCATCTGTCCTTGCCTAAAGAAATATGTGGGAAGAATGCAATGACCCATATGGATACACCTTATTGAACATCAAAGCTGTATACAGACAAGTAAAGACCAAGCACCAATTATGCAACATTGAATTCAACAATCACATTATTTTAAGGGTCATTGAAAAGGTTCATTTGAGCTCATGGGAGGGAAATCCTAGTTGATTTTTAAATCAGAGAGAGCAATAATGAATTTTTTATTTAAATACCATTTGTCCAAATGGACTTAACAACAAAATCAATTGGTATTCGCTCTTCTAAATACACAAATGATTGATCGAGTTTTTCGATGACTTTTTTAAACTATGATTCATGGATATTTGACGTGGCTTGATTGACATGAAGTTCCTTTCATTAGGAAGAAGTCTGCAGTGGTTAAGTGTATGACAATTTCCTGCTTGATGCCATTATTTTTTCAAAACGTTGCTGCAGGTAACTGTGTGATATTAACATATTTGATGAACAAAAGACATTATTGTTCTTTGATTTTTATTCAGCGGCATTAACAAGATTGCACCCTGAGGAAGAACTCTTATAGTTTGAAACATGATCCCATATTGGGCATTTGGAACTGCAGGGCATTTGGATCTGCACAGGCACTTGACTTTACGCGGTGTTTTCAATGTTTTTTATATCAAACAACAAAAGAGAAGTTTATCTCCATTTGGCTTAATTGATTAGCAGAACTTTGATATTTTATTTGCAAACAAAAAACTTAAAAAATATATGCAAATACACAATGAACTGCCATCACAGAATGACCGATGATTATATATAAGGCTGAGTGTGACAACACATAACGATGATACCTAGTACGAAGGTCATTTTATTAGCATCTGAAAGAATATAGTCTTTATTTTTTAATATGAGGGAGCGAGGATTATTTTTGTTTGACTTATTTACTTATTGCCAGCTACTCAAATTTACTTTATTTCTCTGATTATGTGTTTCTCAGTCTTACTGACATATGGCTGTAGTACAGACGAATTTTAATTAGCAGAGAAATCTTCCTTAGATTTTATCTCCCCAGTTATTAATTAAGTAATTTAGTTCAAATCAAACTCTGCAGATCTCAAAGAAAAAGTGTCCTTTAAAAAAAACAGCAGTTCACTCTGCCAAGGTACTTGTGCTTCAGTCAATGGCTATAGCTTCTGGTTTTAATACCAGCCTGTGTTAACTTGGGGGATAGCGGTTTGAAAACAGCCAGAAGGGATAAGAGACAGACTCTGGCTGTTTCCTTTTGTGCAATTTATTTGCAGTAAAAAAAAAAAATGAAGTGCAAAGCAAAATAAACAAATGATGCAGCTCACCTTAAAGTTCAGGTAGCACAGGCTGACTTTGTGCATCCTTCCAGGAGCCTCTCTAACCCGTCTGGGCCCTGTCTTCTTATGCTAGGCTGAAGGGCTCCTCTCTGGGCCCAGAATCCCTTGCTGGTTGGGACTTAAGGAACACCGGGCTAGATAGCTGTGGACAATCCCTTAAAGTGGTCTGAGGGAGTTTCCTCTAGACTCCCTAACACAGCCTTCAACTGAACTGAACAAATCCTTGGATTTAGGGCCTCATTTTCTAAAGTATCACAAGCCTGCGATACTTTAGGGAATGAGGGGCGGGGGGCCAAAACGGGGGGCGGGCCTGCGCTAGCCGGCAGCGATCACACTGCCGCGGTGCGATCGCTGCCGGTTTCGCACCCAATTGCGCCACCATAGAAGGTGTAGCTATTGGGCGCGAACTCGGACGCGAAAAGGGCCTTACCTTTTCGTCATCTGCAGCGTCTTCGTGGAGTTGGCCCCGGTGACGCCCCGACTCCTCCTCTTCCGGGGTCGACTCCACCCCCATTTTGGTATCGCACGCGATCCGTTTAGAAAATGAGGCCCTTAGTGTCCAAATTCACAATTAAACAGATTCCATTAGAGCTTTTCTTTACTCAAACTTTTAACTATAGATTGCTGTTTCTATGCATCTCTGCTGGTAAACTTTAACTTTAAACTAAATTTTCTTTCATGGAAATTTCTCCTTTTGCTTACCCTCTCTTCAAAAGATTCTTTTTTTCTTAGTAGAGCTGCACCACTGGTATAAAATAAAACCCACATTTGCCAGGGTAAAGGACTTTAAAACAATTTCTTATGCTTTCTGATCAAAAGAACTACTTTTCTTTCTCACTATCTTTAGCTACACAGGAATGATTCTGGTCCTCTCCAAATCTCTCTGCAGTCTGGCTCTGAATTGTTTCTTTTCCACATGCAGAAGCACTAAAGATGACCACTGTTCATCTAGACTGCTTTTTTATTTTTTCTCCCCTGTCCAAGTGCTCTTTTTGTTTGCATTTCCTTCCTAAGAATGCTCTACAGGTCATCAAGCAATTTTTTAAAGTAAACAGAGAATCATTGTTTGAGTTAATGCAGCCCTGAATATCTCTCTCTCTCTCCCAGGATCATTCTTCAGGAGCCCAGGTAAATTCATTATTATTTTTTTATTCTGTTATAATACCCATTCAAAATAACTTATTATTCTTTGCACATGTACTTTCCTTTTTTAAAATTGCCAATGGAAATAGTACCTACAGAGATTTGCACTTATTTTTTTCCTGAAAAATAATGTATAGTTTTGAAAATAAAAAAAACTAGATGCATTGTTGCCTCCTCTGACCTAACCCTACCTCTGATCCCCACCTACTTTTCCCATTGATAAAAGTGCATACTTTGGTGATCCCCACCTTTGCTTTTACCTGTGTACAGGATGGCAATTTTCAGACAATCTCCAATGTCCACTGGTATTTTTTACCTGCAGACTTTGTATCAATTTCCAAAGTGAACGTACCTGTGTACATTCACTTTGAAAACTAAGGAGAAACCAAGATGATAGCATAGAGGACTGTGAGGGCTCTGTGAATTTCTATATTTCCTGCTGCCGCAGTTTTTTGCCTTTTACTATTTTCATGAGAAAGAGGAAGGGTAAGGCGAGAAGATATTACCCAGCAACCACAGCATCTTATCAGAAGCAACAGACTTCAGTTCCAGAGACCTTCTCTTTGTTTACTCATTTTACCATCTGGCAGATCCATTGCAAGTAGGCATTAGGAACTTTCATCCAGATGGATGAAGAAACATCATTGAGTCCAGATGAAGACCCAGTTCTCCTGCTCCAAATTGCAAGGTATTTAGTTTGACTTAAGCTTCCTCACTAGACCCCATGAGTAAGGGGGCTGGAAATGACTGGGTCCTTGCTGGCACCAGCTCATGCTAGAAGAGAAAAGATATCACTATAGTTATCAATTCTATAGGTAGTAAATCATAATTAGCTGGAGTATTGGATATTAGGGATGTGCATTTGTTTTAAACAAACACAAAATATACAACAAATGAGGCCATTTTAGGCTTGTTATGAATGGAATGAACCAAAAATGGCCTGCACTACCCTTATGTGCCGGCCCATGTCATGAACTTTGAAGAACAACCAAGAAGAGTGAATTTGGGAGCACACTGACCATACATACTAAAAGATTCGACTGACCCAAAGTTTGTTCATTCCCATACTGATTATCTGAGTGAGCTAGACAAGTGCATGGAGGAGATGAGAAAGGAAATGAACACTATTGAAGGCAGTGGTTCTCAACAGGTGTGTTGGGATACACTAGTGTGTTGCAAAGTCCTGGGAGATGTGTCACAGAGCCAGCAGAAGACTGATCTTTCCTCATAAGTCT
This sequence comes from Rhinatrema bivittatum, assembly GCF_901001135.1. NCBI lineage: Eukaryota > Metazoa > Chordata > Amphibia > Gymnophiona > Rhinatrematidae > Rhinatrema > Rhinatrema bivittatum. The sequence goes on along the minus strand of NC_042615.1, from coordinate 255,455,335 downwards.
GGGCAGAAGATGGCTGACTTCTCTTTTGCTGGATATGAAAGGAAGCTGCTCTTGCTTCCTTCTCTTCTTCCTGGCCAGTGTGAGGTTGTTCCCTCCTCCTTCATCCAGATCAGAGTGAGATATCACCAACTCCTGTTCAATAAGACACCAACTTTATCTTCCTCTGCCTGGCCTGGCAGTGAGGCTACTGATGCTCTCTTCACCCAATGGGGTCTGGATGTGAAAGCAGGAGCAGAAGGGAGAAAGGTGCATGCTCAGTAGATTCACTGCTGCTGTCTCCTCATCTTCCTTTCCTCATTGCTTCTTGCCTTCATCTGCTGCTGATAAAGAGGGAGGGAGATTCTGGATTTGACAAGTCTTTTCTGCTGGCTGGGAGCCTGGAGAAGGGGGAAATTGACTGAGCAGGAAGGTGGGAAGATAGGAGTTTAAGAATCTGCTGGGAGGGAAGGCATGGAGAGATAGGGAATCAGGGGAGGGGGAAAGGAGATTGGGGTTGCTAGGTAGGGAGAGGTGGAGGAGGGAGGGGTTGGGGTTGCTGGGCAGGGAATAGAAATGGAAGTGGAGAGATGGAGGTGTGGGGTGGCTGGGTTGGGGAGAGGGGAGCAGGGGATGCTGAGCAGGAAGGGTAGGAAAGAGGTGGTCAGAGGTATTCTGGGTAGGGAAGGGGAGAAGGAAGGACAGAAAGAGTTGAACAGGTGAGAGGGGGAGCATGGGGAAGAGGATATGGGGTGGGGGCTTTGGGAATGTTGGACAGGGATATGAGCATGTGAAGAGATGATTGAGTAGTTGGGAGACGTGAGGGGTGATGGAGGCATGGAGGGGAGTGACTGGGTACAAGGGCCATACTATGTCAGTTTTGAGAATATGCATTTCTTCTGTCTTTGAACTTTGCTTAGTGTAAGAGGAAATATATTTTTGTTTCTAGACTCCAGTTTTGCACTGTATACAGAAGGTGGTCTTAGGGTTTCCATTCCAGGTTTTGTTTCCACATTTGTAATTTGTGGTCTTTTATTCTATATTTAGAGAAGACAGGTCTGTCTGTGTTCTGTGTGTATGTGACTAAGATGAGGTTCTTTCCTGGAGGTTTGTATCAGCCTTAGTTGTATTTTCTCAATATTATATTGCACTGGTGGTGAACTGCTGCCTTTCCATGGGTAGGGCTATTACTGTTTCATTTCTTGGAATTAGTGCTGTTGAGGTATAGCCGGTTTGACAGACATGTATAGTGTGGGGTTTGTTTGTATTAATCTACAATGTACCTGGTAGTGGAGGGAATTTGTGATGCTGTTATTAAGATGACACCAGAATTAGAATATTTGTTTGTATGGTGAGTTGTACAGGGAAATGTCTTAGTTCTGCTCTGCACCCATTCTTGGGAAGTGGGGGATTCCTATGGATACAGATCATATTCTTATATTAAGTCCCATTATGGTCAAGTGTTCAGTGTGTCATGCATGTGAGCATCATCTCTCAGGTGTGTCCTGATAGGGAAAAGGTTGAGAACCACTGATCTAAGGGATAGTGTATTTAATAGAATGCCTGTTGCCTAATCGCACCTCCACCACGAAGCCTCACCTAGACCATTAGCTTTCAGCCCCCTTTGAGACTGAAGAAAAAAACTGGAATAGGTCAAGATGGCGGCATGATCCAGACATTTGTTCTCTGAGCTCCGACCGTTTCTTAAATATTAAAAGTTTTCGCTTTAAGATGTCCCACCAAATGGAAGGGTCAAGTAAGGGTATTTTCCTCTGAGACCCAACTCATCCCAACTCAGCATAGAATTCTGGACTTTCCATCCTTTTCTCTTGCTACTGAGAGGATAAATTCTGTTGCTGCTGTCGGCGAGGGAGCGTCTACCGCTGCTGGGGATGCGGTTTCTCTCAGCCCCTTGGACAAGTGCCTACCTCTGGCTCAGAATGCTCCTTCTCTTCCAGGCATCACAGGAATGCAGGACGATGAGGAGACTGTCAATTCTGCATCAGAGGGATTCTCTCTTGATATTATTCACAAGCTTGGGGCTGCCTTTATTGAAAATTCTTCCAAGCTGATTTCTATTTCTGCAAGGTTGGACTCTCTGGAAAAAGCCCAAGAGGACAAGTTCCAAGATCTGTCTTCGAGATTCTCCACACTTGAAGATACATTTTCTGGGGTTCAAGAAGTTAATTCTGCCATTATTAAAGAGCATGGGATTGTTAACCGTCATTTGGAGTATCTTCAACATTTTCAAAGAAGATTTAATCTAAGATTACTAAATTTTCCGAGAGTGGTCAGAGAACTGCTTAAATTGACCTTGCAGAAATATTTGACTGAGTTTAAATATTCCTTCTAAATGTATTCCATATACCTATAAGATATATTTTCTGCCATCTTGGCTGAATTCTGGTCAAATTAACATCCATGATATGAACTTGATGGACAACCTTGCTTGTTTCTTTTTTTTCTGACCATAACCTTAGTTATTTTATGAAGTCTTATTTTCAAGATCAAAATAATTCCTTTATGGGTCAACTGGTCAGAATTTTTCCTGATTTCACAAAAGCAACCCAGGAGAGAAGGAAAAGGTTTTGGGGCTTGCGTCCGGAAGTCCTTGCTGTAGGTGCTACCTATAGTATTTTGTTAAATAGCAGAATGAATCATATTTTTTTTCTACCAGAACAACTTAAATCTTTTGTGGATTCAAAGAAATTGTTGTTAATATCCCATAGTTAGACCCAGAGTAATGCTTTATTAATTATAATGCAGAATGCTTTCATGATATTGCCTTTTTCCTAAGGTTTTCTTTTTTCTTGGTATTTATTCCTTTATTTCTGTCTCCTCTGTTTTGTGGCCTAGGATTGTGTATGCTTTGTGGGGATTTTTGGTAATGTGAAAAATTATTTCTTTGTTTAAGTATGTTTTGGCTTATTCACATGTTAAAAGTTGACAAAGATTTAAAAAAAAAAAAAAAAAAAAAAAAAAAAATCAGGAATAGTACCAGAATGAATAGTTCCATTCCTTGAGGGGTGGACGTGAACCATGTCACTATGTTGTTTTTGTTGATTCTTGAATTGTTGAAATGTCACTGTGACATGTAATATTGTTCATCCTTAGGTGGGACGGTGGTTTCTACCTCAATGAATTTTTCTACAAGCAAATAGATAGCCTGACCATGTGCAAAGGACTAAAAGATCAGAAGGCCAAGTTGGACTGTGTTTTAAATGTGATGATCTTTATTGAAATTTTGTTGTTTCCATAAGGAGGGTATTGCTTTTGCTATGCAGATGAGTTGCTTTGAAAAAAAGAAAACAATCCTTTTATAAAAAATATTAAAATGGCAAAAAAAATTTTAAAAAATTGGTGTTCCTTGTATTTCTTTGCTTAATTAATGCTGAAATAATCCAATTTTTTTTTCAAGTAGGATTTCCATTTCCAGAATCTACCCTATTCTCTAATCTTTTATATTGCTTTGCAGTGCTACTTGTTTGGATCTCCTGTCTAGAATATGAAAAAGATCTTGTGTTTAATCAATTTTCCTTCCACAGTTTGGGAACAGAAGATGAGGAGAGATGGGGAAGAACTGCCCCAAGTGGTCAAAGAGTGAAATTGTTTTGCCTGAATTCCTGCTTTTGGTTCTCAAGGGATTAGTATTGTAAAAATCTGAGTCAGTGTTCTGCTATCAGATTTTTTTTCATGTGAGGGGAAAAGTGTAAGGGATCCTTTAGGTCCCTCCCTAACTAAATTGCCCTAGCTTAGGCCCTAGGCTAGGATTCTAGGTAGGAGGTAGGATTTGGCAGAACATCCCTTGCAGTCTCCTCCCATGAGGATGCCAGGATTAGTCAGTAGCTTGCATGAAAGCAGGCAGAGCATGAGGAGCAGTATGACATTTTTGTTAAAGTTTTGGAAGTAGGGAAAGTGCTGAAGTGATTCCCCATGCTAGGCTTCACAGCCTGGTACTTGTGAAATGATGCATATTCCTGGCCCTGCACTGCACGGTCTGGCAGGAGGTGTTTTTGGGACTCTAAATTTTTGTTGGAACATCTCACCAGCATGTTCAGTGTGTTTTATGAGAAAGCCAGGTGGGGTAAAGTAAGGACATCCCAAATGTGAGTATATCTGAAAGAAAAAGGACAGAGGGACTGTGTGTTGATCCCCATCCCTGTAAGCCTAGGGCCCTGGAGATTGAATCCTCCTCTCCGCTGGAAAGAACTCTGGCATCCTGGGACAAGTGGACTGTTTTGGTGTGAGGAAAGAGAGAGTTGGAAGAAAGTGGCCAATGAGTCAACAATATGCCCTTGCATTCCGGGAGGTTCTCTCTCTCAAACCTCTCTGCTACTCTCCCAGCCCCTCTTACCTTCATAGCCTATATCCACTCATCTCCCTCTCCTTGTCCCTCATCCCCTCACAGTTTCTCCCCTCTTTCTCTCCCAATCAAAATTCCTTCTTTCAGTTCCTTTCCCAGACCCTCAAAGTGGTATTCTCTCTTTCAGCCACTATCCCCTTTTAAGCCATCTCCCAACAGTTTTCTCAGCCCCTCTCTCACTCTCCCTACAGCTCCTCTTTTCCTTTCCTAGTCACTGTATCAACAGCCCTCCCCAACTCCACTGCACTTCATGAAGCCTGTCTATCCTACACTGCTACTGCTCTCTGGTCCTCCTACAGTCTATTGGTCAGACTTTCTACAGCCAGCCAATAGGATGCAGAGGGAGGAGGGAGCACTAGCATGGAGACAGAAACTCTTCCTTACTGCCCTCCCCCACAGCCCTGCAGCATGGAGCTTTCAGCTCCCAATCTAGAGTAGTGCAGTAGCAATACACAGGCCGATACAGTAAATCCCATGGGAGAGCCGGAGCTCCGAGGCGAGCGCCCGCTTTCCCGATGCGCGCACAGGCCACTCTCCTGAGCGTGTGATTTAGTATGCAAATGAGGGCCTGCGGTAAAAAGAGGTGCTAGGGACACTAGCGCGTCCCTAGCATCTCTTTTTTAATAGGAGCAACAGCTGTCAGCGGGTTTGACAGCCGACGCTCAATTTTGCCGGTGTCGGTTCTCAAACCCGCTGACAGCCACGGGGTCGGAAAACGGACACTGGCATAATTGAGCGTCCGTCTTCCGACCCGCAGGCCGTGGGCCGATTTTACATTTTTTTTAAAAAAATGTTTAATTTTTTTAAAATTTTGGGGCCTCCGACTTAATATCACTAAGATATTAAGTTGGAGGGTGTACAGAAAAGCAGTTTTTTCTGCTTTTCTGTACACTTCCCCGGCGGGCGTTAATTTTTTAAAGTACACTTTTTTTCTGTACACTTCCCCGGCAGGCATTAATTTTTTAAAGTAAAATGTGCGGCTTCGCTGCACATTTTGCTTTCTCGATAGCGCGGGAATAACTAATAGGGCCATCAACATGCATTTGTATGTTGCAGTCGCTATTAGTTTTGGAGGGGTTGGCCGCGCGTTTTTGATGTGCTATTACCCCTTACTGGATAAGGGGTAAAGCTAGCACATCGAAAACGCGCAGCCAAACCCGGGCTAAAGTGCGCTCCAGCAGATGCACCGGAGCGCACTGTACTGTATCGGCCCGATTGGGGTGCTAAAGCATCCACAGCACTCACAGATCTGGTGCCTATTCCCATCAGGCTGATGCATATTTCTCTCTTCCATGCCCTCCAGCTCAGCCTCTTCCAGGCTTTTTTTCTCACATCTGACTTTTGTGCTGCGATGTGGTCCTACAATTGCACAGTACACCCTTTCTCACTTTTTTTCTATTGACAGGCTTCCATGCACTGTGCAGCATCAACAGTAAATGTTCGTCTGTTACCAGTGAGAAAAATATTCCTGTCAACACTAGATGACTCAGAGGAAACTGAGTCATGCAGCAGTGGCTGCAGAAAGCAGTGGGGAGAGGAGAGGAAGAACCAAGGGATAGGGAAGCCAGAATTTGGGGGAAAGGGGAGGGGAATGTGGCAACTCAGAGGCAGGGAGAAGTAAGGGAGAGCAGAGCTTAGGAAAGGGGTAGGTATGATGGAAGGGGGAGAGGAAGAGATGAAAGTGGAGAGTGAGGATGATGGAAAGAACAGGCATAAATATTGAGAGGAAAGAAGAGAGGAGAGAAAAAAGGAGAGACAGTTGGAATGTGGTGAGATAAGGGAGATATTAGTGAAAGATGAGAAGAGAGGGGTAAAGGAGGGCAAGAGCTGAAGACTTTTGGGATGAGAGAAACGGAAGTGGTGAGCTGTGATGGTTCCTATTAAATAAGCCTTGAATATATATCCTAATAAAAGTGCCTACCATGAAATATATCATTGCCAATAATGGGATTTTTAGTTCCAACTCAACAACACGTAATTCCTTTGAAAAATATTACCCCCAAACCATATTCTTTTACAGAACTAGTTTTGAGTGTACCTACTGAATATAATTGATCTTCTCTTCCAGTTTCCCCTCCCTCCTCTCCATGGGTAGCTATAAATTAGATACCCTTATTCATAATAATGAAGTGACTGAAGTCTTCTAAAAAGTCATGCAAATTAATCTCTGGAGGTGGATGCCTTTACAATTACAGTTTCAAGGAATCTTGGCAAGCAAGTTTACAATTTTTTTAAATATAGATCTTACTTAGCTCATCTTTGCCAGATTCTATGGCCCAAGCTGTTCTCAGTAATTCTTAAACCTGCTAAAATAATTGTTCATTATGATCATGTTAGAGAGCTGCTTCTCTCTTTAATAATCATTCGACAATTCTTGTTAAAGTTGCAAGAAGAGTTGAGATAAACTTTTGTCCGAATTGGACGGCAGAGATTGAACTGGTTTCCATCAGAACAGCTAATTTTATTTCCTTTGGCAGAGCGAGCCAATTCTTTCTCTTGCACTCCTTGGGTGTTAAGAAAAAGTGCGCTAGGCTTCAATGACTAGGTCTATATTAGCTTTTAGCTTGGGCTGCCACCCAGGACAGACAGGCCTGGCTTTTACCCCACTGACTGCGTACAAATGCAATCCTGCTTTTCTAAGGGAAATCAGAGCTCCGGCTGCTTGAAATGTAATTAGGCAAAACCAAAACTAGATCACCCTGTCCTGCAACTTTGACTTTAATATTATGGATTAAACTAGGACTATGCATGCAAATCCTTATGCTTTTGACAAAAGGAATGGCCTGACCACTCTAATACTCTTTTAAAAGAAATACAAAAGCAGGAATGCTTTTTTATGCCCCCTTTGTTTTGTTTATGGTCATGGAACTTTTAGCCATTAGTACAGGTTAGATAACATCTCAGGGGAATACAGGATGGGATTTTCATGAAAAAGTGATGTTCACTGGTGATGTTCTGTCTGTTTCTAAACCAATAATAAAATGATATACTTTTCAAAATGAAAATGAAATGAAAGAAAACAAAACATTTTTTTTACCATGCACACCCCCTAGTACAAAGTAGCTGTTGACCAATCAGTTCTATTAATTGATGTACTTTTAGCTCGAATTTTATCAGTAGCACATTTAAGCCTCTCTTGTGGTCAGGTAATGAGCTATATCGAGGTATTCAAACATAGCGATCACAGGGTTTGAGCCTTTGCCTCACTCTGGTAGTGGCTGCACTACAAAACCCTTTCCCATTTTCCTCCAGCTCATCTGCTTTGAGCAGGTGCCCTAGTCTTATCCACACTAGTAAGCACCTTTGCTCCACATAATGCATACATTTTACAGAATTTAGGGGCTTTGCAAATAGTTGACCTTTCTTTCCAAGAGGGTGCAGACTGTATTGTCCCTTAGATAGGTAATTCTCCTCCTGAGCCACAGAGATCTTGCAGTTGGTGCTTTCCCTTCTGCCAAGGAAATGCTTCCCTCTATCACTGTATCTGCTGTTTGTGCACCATATTAAACAGTCCCATACACACTTGTTGAGGTCAAAACTGTCTTACTTTATTTTACAGATGAGGCTGCAAGACATAGGTCCATAGGTTGACAGAAAGAGGGTAGTTAATTAATTTTTTTTATTTATTATTTTATTTAGGGCTTTTTTATACCGACACTCATGATACCAATCATATCGTATTGGTTTACAATAAACAGCGGTGCAATAACATTAACATCAACGTGAACAATAGGTGAAGAGAGAAAAGTGAATGAAAGTTACAATAAAACAGGGGCACTTGAACTGGGTGGAGGAAAGCCAGAGTCATGGCTAACATAGAAATAAATAATATTTAGCCTCAGAAATAAATAATATCTAGACATCTACTTAGGACTATAATATTCACTTGTACTCAGGACTGAATATTATCAAATATATACATGATATCCTATACTTAGGGCTGTAGAATATCAAATGTTCCTGACTAAATAGTATAGTTCCTAAAACTCAGGACTGATTAATATAACGTCAGAAGCCATGTCAGGGATGGGGAACGTCAACTGGCGGACCAAGGCGAGTTGTAGCAATTGGGGAGGTCATAGATCCGGGAAGGCTTGAAGAAATAGCCAAGAAATAGGCTTGAAGAAATAGCCTTGAAGAATAGGCTTGAAGAAATAGCCAATTTATATCTTTAGCACTATAATACATAGGCTGCTTCTGGCACTGAAAGGGCATATAGTGTACAACTGAGCATTGAATGGGATAGTGCATACTATTTGCCCTTTTAATGTGCAAAATGTATCTATTTGCCTTGCAAATAGCAAATTTTGAGTGTAGCTTTAGATTGTGAAATTTAATTTAAATTCATAGATAATGAGTAACTGTAATGCAAAATTATTCAAAACAGCTCATTAGTGATAAACACATACTTTAAACTATGTGTTTAAAACCCCTTTGCAAACATGATATTGCGAAAAATAAACTATGCCTACATAAGTTTTTGTGAAATTCTCCATAGGAAAACTATGCATGCTATTTTTCTACCAGGCTTATTTGCAAACATCCTATTAGCAATTGCAAATAGCACTCGCTAAACTGGTAACAGTGCACAAAATTCTGCACAGTTTAGTACATCGGCCTCATAATCTTTAGAACTGGTTGATGATAAATAGCAGATAACAATAAAAACTGGGACATAATTTCCATGCAACTTAATTCCACTGCTGAATTATCCACTGCTCAATGATGTGCAGAAAACTTAAATATAGCCCTAATCTGCATTTTGTTGTTTTAGAATTATTCATGTGTGATTTTTCCACAGCACTTTGAGTCTTTTGGGGAAAAGGGATCTATAAATGTGAATAATATAAAATAAGTAAATAAATATTACCATTGGCACAGAAAGTATAAATGCTCCCAGTACTCACAATTCCAATACTGCACTTTGAATCATCCAGGATGGAGAATCTAATGAAAGTAATCTGCCATTCATCTCCTTGGAGCTTAAACTTGCTCCACAGGGAGCAGGATCCTCTGAGGTGGTATCAGCAGAAATTGTGCTGCGCAAACCACCAGCTCCCACTCTCGTCAGGGGACTGAGCATGCCCAGAACCCTCCTGGCCAGACTCTTATAGGCCTTCCGCATAGGGCGACGGGAACAAATTATTTTAACCAGCAACAGAGAGTAAACATTGTATTGGATTGGCATTGGATTGTTAGTTAAATTATGATGGTTGTCATGTCATAACAATTGTATTTTGTTTCATTTCTGTCTTTGTTATTTCTGCGTTTTACAGACAGGGGGGAATCCAACACCTTGATGTTGGTGCAAGGCAGCAGCCCCAAACCTTCACTATACATTGGCAATCAGGGAGAAACTGGGAAGGGGGTCCCCATAGCTGCAGGAGCTGCTGAGGAAAGAGGAGTGGCCTAGTTGTTAGAAACTAGGGTTCAAAGCCCACTAACCTCACTAACATTCTTTGAGCAAATCGCTTTCAGGCTGATTCATGAAAGTACACTACCGTGCATTATTTACTGAAGCTCCCATTATTTATAATGGCACCTGCTTATTAATGATGTACATTATCTTACATTTATGAATAGGCCTGTTGATCTCTCATTGCCCTGGGTGTCCACCTAGGGCATGATTTTAAAAAGCATTTACACACTTAACATTGAGTTTTACACATGTAAATGCACTTTACTTGAGTAAGTGGGCTTTTGAATATTGCTATGAGACTATGGTATATTTATGTGCATAACTCCTTTGAAAATGATCTCCTTATTTTGTAAGCTCTTTGGGGAAAAGAAATTTTTGTACCTGAATTCTAAAAAAAATGATGTAAGCCACCTTAAATATTATGAAAGGCAGGCTAAAAGTACAAAATATCATTAGCTGAAACCTGCAAAAGATCTGCAGTCAAATGGGTATTTCTTTTGAAACACCCCTCTCCCGGCCACCCTCTCTTTGCTCATACCCTTTTCTCCCTTAGCTCTTTTCCCCCTTTCCTCCCTCTTCTCATCACCCATCCCCACACCTCACCCATCTCACCCCTCATTCCCCTTACTGCATTTCCTTTCTCCCTCACCAATCTTCTCCCTTCTACCCGCCTGTCTACCATCATCTACCCCTCTCACCCACCTCTCTACCTCTTTCACCCCTCTTCACTTTTTTCCCTCAGCTTCAAGTTGTCTGCCCATGCTTCATTTGCAGTATGCTGTCATGCCATCATGCTGACCGTGAGCATGACAGCTGCACACACGTCTCTGGTACAAGAGCTTTCACTGCAAGCTAACATTGTCACCGTGCTCCCAAATCACTGACTGTGGCTTCAGTGCAGCCCATCTGCTGCCAGAACATGTGGCCCTCTTATTTTGCAGTATTGCTAGCAAATACATTCAAGATGAATCTATTGTGAAAATACTCTTGTGTCTATCCAGAAAACATGAGAGGCCGCAGTACTGAGAGTGGCCATAAGGTGTCAGTTTTGTCTATGATAACAATAGTATATACTATCTATTGTGCACTCTAGCAGTGTGGCCACTGCTAGAGTGCACCTCCCAGGCTGTGTCCATGAGAATATTACTATTATACACTGGAGTAATACTGGGGCTCAGATGGACAAATGTAACTTGTCCTCTTTTACCCTGTGGGTACTTTCCTTTTGTTCATTCTTAACTGCATGGATAACTGTAATTGCTTGTGGTTGCAAATGGGTTTTTTTTATATCTTTTCTGAAGCACGTCTGTGTGATAAATGGCTGCTCTGATGTGTTTCTCTGCATGATTTTATGAGTTTTGTGATGAAGAAAATTGTTGTCCTTCTTCCCATCATGTGTGCTGCAGTGCTTTCTTATCATGGTATTTCATGTCTTTGCTCTCATAAAAAGTAGCTGTGAATAAGTTGTTTCATTTTTTATTTAATGTTTAAGGTATGTGGCCTTCCATAATCTCTTTATGTAGGGTTTAATTCTACAATGTTGAACATTTATCTCTTGCTGTACTTCCAAGATCTCATAAAACATCCCCTGCCAAGTGTACTGACTTAATCTGATTGCACTATAGCATTTCATGCAGCTGATACATATAATGTGAGCACAATAGATGTGAGTTTAAGGAAAGTTTTACTTATGTATGTAATAATGCATTTTCCCCTTTTCTCAGTTATAAAATGGCATCCTCCTGCTCAGGAGATAGGTGACTAAGTAAGCAGAGGAACAGAAGGCCTCAAACCGGCAGGGATCAATTATGCAGCGTGAAGGAATCATGATATGATATGCCTCCTCACAAAGTTACAGCACAATATTTATATTTAAACATCTCTTTTTGTTATTAAAATGCTCTGTGATAAATTCTTCTCTCTAGTCTATTCTATTTAATAGGGTAGAGTCTGTAGCAATATATGTGGAAAAGAAAAGAAGAGTAATGCAGTGTGATGAATGGTGGGCCATGAAGGCAGATAACGAAGAATGAGCATAAGAAAATGTGTTATTGAACTAATCATGTATGTTGTAGTACTTTTCAGCAATGTGATGTTACTGCGTGACTGAGAGAGCCTTCAAGGACTATGGAAAGTGCACTGTCTGTATTAGGAACAGTAGTGACAAGATATACCGCATGTCCCTTTGAGTCTCCAGGGTTTATCAGCATGTGAGATGTAGTGATATAGTTATGGGTCTCTGTGCACACAGAAAGGGGATGGATCGTGCCAGCATATAAGGTGTAACTGAATGAATATAAATGGATGAGAGGACGTGAAGTTGCGACTGCACGGTAATATAGATATAGAATAGGACTAGAGAGATGATGTTCATGTGTTTAGCAGGATGTAGGTGTTAGGGTAAGCCAAAATGATTATTCCTGGGAAATTGTGAACTCTGGCAGAAAGAGTGGCTTTTGTAGAAGAAATTTTAAGCAGCCCTTAATAATAGTGGAGAGCTATGAAAAACATTTTTTTGGGGGGGGGAAGTGTGGTTGTTTTCAGTTATAGTTAAACAAGAGGGTTTACCACATTTACCAAGAATGATTCCTTATATTTGCCAAAGTATAAACAATTTTAGAATGAATCAAAACAGTTCTTATTGGAAATGATGGGAGCTATGAAACAGAGGCATAGCTTAGGCCTGAAATGATTTGAGTCTAGCAGCAGCCGGCCAAAGGAAGATGGGTAGAAAAGGCCTACTTTGTCATTTTCCCAAACCAAAAAGCTGCTTTATTTCTTTACTTTGTTCCTTCTTCTACTTCGAGACAATGTGCTTACCAGTTTGGGTGCATATGTTGATGGTGACCACAAAAAAATTGAACACAAACATTAAAAAAAAATTGCTTAACAACTTTGATACAAAAAGATTTGGAGTGGGCATGGGTCTGTCATAGTATGGTTATGTTATTCTCATGCATGAAAACCCAAGCATGAGTTTACAAACGGGAAGCTAAATAGCATCATCACATTGAACTGAGCATGGTCATTTACCATTTTCTCTTAACTCCTCCTGCTGGCTTCTAGAGGGTTTTACAGCTGAGTCTGGCACATGGGAGTTGCTTTTCGGGGCAGTGGGAAAAAATAGAAGAACTAGTACACTCCAGGTGAGAAGGTCAAAAGACAGCACAGGGTTCCATAAAAGCAGAAAACTGACATAAGTGCATGTTTACAACCATCTGTATGCTGCAGGGCTTCCCAAACCTGTCCCATGGCCAGGCAGGTTTTCAGGATTATCCAGTTCCATTACCATTAAGCCCTGGGTGAATTCTTAGACAGCCAGTGCAGGTTAGATGAGGGAGTGGGGAAGGTTACCATTCTTTACAGCCTCCCTGCTGGAATGGCCATCTCCCTGGAAAGGTTTTTTTAAGCAGCTCTCTAGAGAGATTATGGTTTGCTTGGAGTTAGGAGGTAGTGGGAGTGTTTTCTGCATCGGATTTTAAGGCCCAATCAGAGGAATCAGGCACATCCTGCCTGGGGATCCTGATCAGGATTGGGAGGATATTACTTCTAGTCCACTCACTGACTGGTTAGGATTTCTCTTTGGGTTGATTTTGGGGATTTTTACACTTTTTTTTTCTGGATTCGGGGTACGGGAACCCTGTGTCTGGGGCTGCCCAGGTTAAGGAAGATTTGCCCCTCCATACTGTCAATGAGTGGTCAAATGTATTCATCCCCAAGGGCCTATAGTTAAAGTAGGGATGTGCATTCATTTGAAATGAATGCATGACCCCAGCCCGGTGTGCTTGTCCAGCATGGGTGGGGGCCATAAATGTATTTATTGTTTTTTTCGGGGCTGCGTTCTCTCCTGGCTAGCTCTAACAGGTTACCCTTTCTCCCAGGGTAGGGATCCTTTGTTGGTGGGGAGAAAAGTCCACTTTCACAGCCCACGGAGAGGGGGTACTTCTATGTCTCAGTGTGTGCTGCATGTGCCAAATAAACCACTGGAGCCACTTGGGTTAGTGTCCAAAATAATAACTTTACTGTTGAAAGCTTTTGAAGAATGGCACAATAAATTACTATATTTTCCGGTGTATAAGTTGCACCAGTATATAAGTCACACCCCTCTATAAACAGCCATTTTTACAGAAAGCTTGGTAGAGAAGTCACATCTGTGTATAAGACGCACCTGTTTGTACAGAGTCTTAATCGTTTATACTATTTTTCTCCAATGCAAAAATAAATTAACAGGTAATCTGAAGGACGTTTTCATTATCGTTATCCTTTCAGATTGTACTCAGGGTGGGAAGGAGGGAGAGAGAGAATGAGAGAGAATGCCAGTATATAAGTCGCACCAGTGTATAAGTCGCAGTCACTGAAATCGCTGAAAAAAACCTGACTTATATACCGGAAAAAAACAGTAATTCACAGCACCACAGAATATTTTACCTTTACAATCTCCTTAATCTGTGCAGGAATGTCTGATGCCAGAGCCAGGGAATATCTACCCTCCAGGGCTTGGAAAAAATAAAATCCCAGGTGGGCAGGGTAGCCTTATAGATGTGCAGAACTGGCAAAAGATTTCAAAATTACTGTCTCTGCACAGAGAGATAAATGTTCTCTCTCTCCAGGGGTTTGGAACACTGGATGGGTGTCCTCTATGATCTTAGACTTTTCTTTACTCACTGTTAGATGATTTTCTTGATCTCTTTAGTTACTACACCGCCGTCTCTTTATCTCTTCCTTATGGGTCCCTGATGAGAGGGAGCCCCTGAAGCCGGCAGTCCTCTGTGCTTCAGTCAGGAAGGAAGGGCAATCAGAGCTTCCTCCTGGATCTTGAAATTAATTCTTTTCCAAAAACTGAGTGCATCGCTGGCGTGTATCCTTGCAGCAGGTCACTGGCACCCCCTTCCTCATGGAGGGTATAGAGGGCAGGTCTTCCCTAACCTGCACAGCCCCAGACACAGGGTTCCCCATTCCCTGGGCCCAGGAGGAGTACAGGCCCTCACAAGGCTCCTACTGCTTAAAATAGTAAATTCCCCAAAATATACCCAGAGGGACTGGAAAGGAAAACCTCCCCGACCCTGGTCAGGACCACCAAGCAGGGTTTGCCTGGCTCCTCTGACCGGGCCTGTAGAACAACAAAAACTAAGCTCCTATCTACCTCCTTAACTTGTGCAAATCAAAAGTGACTGCCTCCCGAGCAGTAGCCAGGGAGCTGCTATAAAGGCTCACCAGGGGACGGCCATTCCAGGACCCAGAGCAGGAGGGGCTGTATGTGACCATACACCATCCTACGCTAACTAGCTAATACCTTAGAACCCAGCACTTGCTGGTAGCATGACAGTAGTGTCTGCTACAAATGAGTAAAACAGGACAAATGGGCCTATTTTTGGCTCATTTCAAACAAACAATTTTAATTAGGAAAACCAAAAATTTTTGTTTTCATGCATTTTCAGCAAATAGCGTGCACTATTTGAAACAGTGCATGCAATTTGTAAATAGTATGTTCTATTTGTAAATAGTGTCTACTATTTGCCAAAAACACATAAAAACAAAAAACACAAAATTTTAAAACCCACAAAAGCCAAAAAAAGGAAAAATGAATAAATGAGCTGAAAATGAATTTTCTTCCTCTGCACAGCTCCTGTCTTTGGCCTTCATTGTTCAGGCCTATTTCCAATTAGCTGAAACCTCTCAAGAGCATGCTCAGTTTAGCTTAATCATACTACTTAGCTTGTTCTCGGTAACAGGCTCATGTTAGGTAACATCATTCCAAAGTAGGCGTTAAATAGCATTTGAAACAGCTCCAGTGACTATGAAGAGAACAAGCCACATTACATGTATATTGAAAGTATGTACAGGCTTCCTTTTAGTAGAGGAGCAGCCACCTGAGGATTCAGATGCACCAGGAACCAGTGGCCTCTGATGGGCAAGGCAGCGCTCTCAGGGGCTGCCTCCTAGTCATGAAGAGGATAGTGAGGAGGATGAGTGACCTGCAGAGGAGCACCTAGCATCTGAGAATGAAAATCCATGATGGAGAAGGAGGTGGCAGCTATTCTATCACACACACACCAGATCTCCAGCAGCTTAAAGGTGGCCAGGAGGAGCCAGCTCTGCAGAGAAGGACCTCATCTCTCCTCAAGAAGAGGAGGAGGTACAGGCCACACTGGTGGAGAGGCAGTTAATAGAACTGAATGCCAGATTGGTGAAGGAGATGGCAGGACTCAGCACTGGGATGCAGAGCATGCGACGGGAGATGCAGGATGTTCGGCATGAGCTAGGGAGCATTCATAATGCAATGGTGGCCCAGTCTGCAGTATGGAGGGAGATGCTCCAGAGGATGCCCCCTTGCCAGCTACAGCTCCCACCAGCTCCATACTATGTAATGGCTCTCTGGATGCCACCCCCACCAGCCTTTGCAGAACCAGCAGGCTGTATGGTGCCTCTCCAAGTTGGAGTTCCTCCTTGGCTGCTCCACCTAAGCCTCCACCACCACCCATCATACTGCCACATCCTCTTATGCCTCCACCACCTGCACCAATGCAGCATTACCCCTGCTACCAACAGAGAGAGATGCCTTCCACCTCTCCAAACACACATGTGCCTGAGGAGGATAGGCCACCACATCAGCCGGGCTATTTTCTCTGCTGTGTCACGCCCTTCAGGTGCATCCGGCAGGTATCAAGATCCCATGCTCTCTGAGGACAGCGCCAGCTGCAATCAGACACTGCTGTGGAGGAGCGCTAGACGTGGACAGTCCAAGGCCCCAGAGCTTGACCCATACCAAAAAAAGAGGGTGGCTAAGGATGCACAAGATATGATTTTCTGTATTATACATCACATTGAGCACACCATGTAAATTAATCCACCATCACCATTTAAAATGTCTTTCAGAGTGCTCCTTTCCTCTATACCCTGTAGGGATGTGAATCGTGTGCCATATCGTCTTAACGATAGAAATCGTCTGGCAGGAGAAGAAAATCGTCTTAGGCACGATTTTTTAGTTAAAAAATCGTTAAAAATCGTTTTTTCCGATTAGGGCGCACTAACAGGAGTTAGTGCGCACTAACAGAAAATGATACAATTTGACACTTTTCAGGTCAGTTAAGGTCAGTTTAGGAATGAATATGTATTCCTATTGGCTGCCCTCTTATTTATTCATGTTACCAAGGTTCCCACTGACAATATATGGGGGATGGGAAATGGAAACAGTTGGTAGCTTGACAAAAAAAGTAATGTGATCAGTCAATGTGACTAGAACTTGTGCCCTAACCCTGATACCAGGGGTGTTGTGATCTTCCTGCACACAGTGCCCTAACCCTGGCACCAGGGGTGTTGTGATCTTCATGTACACAGTGCCCTATCCCTATTAATACCAGGAGTGTTGTGATCTTCCTGCACACAGTGCCCTAACCCTGACACCAGGGGTGTTGTGATCTTCCTGCACACAGTGCCCTATCCCTATTAATACCAGGAGTGTTGTGATCTTCCTGCACACAGTGCCCTAACCCTGACACCAGGGGTGTTGTGATCTTCATGTACACAGTGCCCTATCCCTATTAATACCAGGAGTGTTGTGATCTTCCTGCACACAGTGTCCTATTCCTGATACCAGGGGTGTTGTGATCTTCTTGCACACAGTGCCCTATTCCTGATACCGGGGGTGTTGTGATCTTCTTGCACACATCCCGGTATCAGGGATAGGGCAGTGCATGCAGGAAGATCACAACACTCCTGGTATCAGGAATAGGGCACTGTGTGCAGGAAGATCACAACACCCCTGGTATTAATAGGGATAGGGCACTGTGTGCAGGAAGATCACAACACTCCTGGTATTAATAGGGATAGGGCACTGCATGCAGGAAGATCACAACACCTTGGTATCAGGAATAGGGCACTGTGTGCAGGAAGATCACAATACCCCGGAGGAGTGAGGGTCAGGCAGCTCCCCCCTGTCTGTGAAGCCAGCCTCTCACTAGTAATTCAGGGAGGGAGCTGTCTCAGACTTCACCATCCCCCCCCCCCCCCCCTCACCCACACACCATTCACTGGCTGGGACATGGGGGAAGTCAGGAGTGAGGGTCAGGCAGCTCCCCCCTGTCTGTGAAGCCAGCCTCTCACTAGTAATGCAGGCGGGATAGGGCACTGCATGCAGGAAGATCACAACACCCCTGGTATCAGGGTTAGGACACTGTGTGCAGGAAGATCACAGCACCCCTGGTATCAGGGTTAGGGCACTGTGTGCAGGAAGATCACAACACCCCTGGTGTCAGGGTTAGGACACTGTGTGCAGGAAGATCACAACACCCCTGGTGCCAGGGTTAGGGCACTGAGTGCAGGAAGATCACAACACCCCTGGTATCAGGAATAGGGCACAAGTTCTAGTCATATTGACTGATCACATTACTTTTTTTTCAACTACCAACAGTTTCCATTTCCCATCCCCCCAACCATCACCTCAGTTGGAACCTTGGTAACATCAATAGATAAGAGGGCAGCCAGCCAATAGGAATACATATTCATTCCTAACTGACCTTTACTGACCTGGAAAGTGTCAATAATTTGTATCATTTTCTGTTAGTGTTCCTGAGTTTCCATTTCCATTTCCCATCCCCCCAACCATCACCTCAGTTGGAACCTTGGTAACATCAATAGATAAGAGGGCAGCCAGCCAATAGGAATACATATTCATTCCTAACTGACCTTACTGACCTGTAAAGTGTCAATTTGTATCATTTTCTGTTAGTGCGCACTAACGGGAGTTAGTGCGCTAACTCCCGTTAGTGCGCACTAACACGATTTAACGATTTTTAACGATAAATCGTTAGAATTTCTATTGTATTGTGTTCTATAACGATTTAAGACGATATTAAAATTATCAGACGATAATTTTAATCGTTGAAAAACGATTCACATCCCTAATACCCTGCCATTGACTCAGGCAATTCATCTGCTGCAATTCTTCCTGACTCAGCTTGTCTTTCTTCTCCTCCTTCTTCTCCTCCTCTTCCTCTTCATCCTATCTTCCACTTCCTCTGGAGGAATCAGGCCTCTGGCTTTGACCAAATTACGAAGCATACAGCAAGCTAGAAAGATCTCACAGACTTTAGATGAGTTGTAGAGAAGGCATCCCCAGAACTGTCCAGACAGCGGAAGTGTGTTTTGAGTAGGTCAAAGTTTTTCTTGGTGTCAACCCTGGTCTGCCAGTGGGCCCTTTTTTAGCGATCTGTGGGTTAGCTATCAGGATCATGAACCAGGTTTTGAGTGGATATCCTCTATCGCCTGTAGTAGAGAAGGCTGTTGTATTCGGCGGTCCGCGAGCTGCCCCTGCAAACCACTGCCATTAGCTTTGTGGCTGGGCCGGCCATTCTGCCTCCCAGCATGGTGAAACACCACCAACATGCTCCCAAACACCATGCGGCAAGACGCTGCCAGTATCAACGTATTGCACCTCTCCTTAGGCACAAGCCTGATGTCGGCTTATTTAAAGGACTGTGGTGGGAAAGTTGCCGCGGCCCCTACTTATGATATCACCAGCACTGCTCTATATAAGGACAGTTCCCCTGATGCTCCCTGTCTCAGCAACAGGTCCAGCTATCTTGAGTAGTGCGTGTTGCTTCACAACTTGTTCCAGCCTTCGTCTGTCCAGCATGTTCCAGCCTTTGCCTGCCCAGTCTATTCCTGCCTTGCTTCTCTTGCCTGCCCAGCCTGCCTCAACCATATCAGTCCCCTTTCCTTTTGCTTGGATGGATACCTGTTTTTTTTCCCCTTCCTGGACACTGGATACTCCTGATACTGCCTGCTTTGACTCTTGCTTGGACTCTGGAAATGCCTGATCACTGGATGCCTTGATCCTTGCCTGAACTCTGGATATATCTGATTGATGCCTGCCTTTGACCCCATTCTGGCCTTGGACCACATCTCCAGTCATCTGCAGAGAACCTCACCTAAGTCCTGCCGGCCCTGGCTCCCAAAGGCTCAAACCAAGGGGAACATAGTCTAGTACAGGTGAAGCTTATGACCAGTCTTTGTTTTACCTGGGTCTGCCTGCTGATGGTGAGAATCTATAAGGCTCCTCCCTGCAGGTAGAGCCAATCTCACCTCAGACCAAGGGTCCACAGATACAACAGTTTGATGAGGTCATGGACTTGACCTTGCTCCAAGCCATCCCTGGTATTGCTCACAGGCTACAGGACCAACAGAATGCCTTGGAGCTCCTAGCCATAGCTATGGACAGCTTCACCATGCGCCTGGATGCCCTGACCACACATGACACCCTGTCTCCACCTGTAGCAGTGCTGCTATCTCCTCCAGTACCCAGTCATCATGTTCCTCAGCTGCCACTTCCACCCAGGGGAACCCGAGCAGTGCCGGGGATTCCTCAACCAGTGCAGGATGCACTTTCAGCTGCAAGCTTCACTGTTCCCTGATGACCAAGCTAAGACTACTTATATTCTTTTACTACTAGATGGCATTGTGTTGACCTGGCCTCCCCCATCTGGGAACAAGGGGACCCCATGCTTCTCGACCTTCAGCAGTTCATGGAACATTTTCACTTCATCTTTGAGGAGCCAGGATGAGCAACTGCATTGGCCTCCAATCTACTCCATCTTCACCAGGGCTCCCGAATCATAACTGAGTATTCTGTGGAGTTTAGAACCCTTGCTTCTGAACTAAATTGGCAGGAGGACAGCTTGGTCACCATCTTCCAGAAGGTCTTTCAGAAAAGATTAATGATGAGCTCCCCACCAGGGAGCTTCCCATCTTATTTGACTCCCTCAGTACCCTAACCGGCAAGATAAATGCTTGCAGGAAAGGCTCCAGAAGACTCACCCGGCTGACAGAAGCATCTCCTTGGCACCTAGCTTCCAACGCCCACTTTCATCGGCTACTGCCATGCCCATGGTCTCTCCTTCTCCTTTGGAAGAACCAATGAAGTTGGGCCGCTGCTGCCTAGCCGCAGAAGAGAAACTCCATCGCAGGCAATAGGGCCTTTGTCTCAGCTCACTGTCCCAAGAGGTCAGGAAACATCAATGCTTAGGGTCAGTTGGAGAGATGACTCTAAGCCTTATTGTTCTGGTTCCCTAACTCCTCTTGCTGGCAACACTAGAACTGGGCCCAATGTGTTTATCTACTCAAGTCTTCGTGGACGCCGACTCAGAAGGAAATTTCATTTTACAAGACTTAGTCAACCAGCTGCAGATACCCACTGTCCAGACAACTCCTCCACTTGTTATATCCTTGGTTTATGGAGATACACTCCCGGGACAGGTTACCCAGACCATCGTACCTCTAATCTTATGCATCAGTCTCTTGTACTCAGAGAAGATCAGTTTCCATGTTATTCCTAGAGCCGTTAACCTCATTATACGCAGCCTTCTGTGGTTCCAAAAACAACAAGCTCATTTTGATTGAACCATATTGGAGTTCACCCATTGGGGGCATGGATATACAGACTCCTGATTGATACCCATAGAACTGTCTCGCTCAGTGACCGTGGCTTCTGCACTTCTGGGACTCCAACCACACTATATGGATTATAAAGATGTTTTTTCAAAGAAGAGTGCTGAGATCCTGCTGCTCCATCATATGTATGACTCGCCACGGGTGGGCCTGGGTGGGCAGCTGCCCACCCAACTTAGACCCAGGCCAACCCAACTGGCACCGGAACTGCAAGGCTGTCACGGGATTCCATCCCCGCGACAGCGAACAAGAGAACCCACGCCTCGTGCGCCATCACTGCACATATGGGGAAGCGCTGCTGCGGCCATATGCCGACCGATCTTCCTGTTTGGGGGGGGAGCGGAAGCGCCACGCACAGCTTCAGCTTCCTCCCCCCCAAGCAGGAAGATCAGCTGGCCTCTCCTGCTGCCACCAGCCTCCTGCTATCTTCGGGCCATACGGCCCACCGAACTTCCTGTTTGGGGGGAGCGGAAGCGCAGTGCACAACTTTTGCTTCCCCCCCCCCCCCCCCCCCCCAAGCAGGAAGATCGGCGGGCCGTACGGCCCAACCCCAAAGATAGCAGGAGGCCGGTGGCAGCAGGAGAGGCCAGCTGATCTTCCTGCTTGAGGGGGAGGAAGCGGAAGCTGTGCACGTGCTTGAATGTGTATGTGTGGATGAGAATGGGAGTCTGGGTTTGTGTGTGGGTGAGAATGGAAGCTTGAATATGTGGGTGAATGGGAGCTTGAATGTGTGTATGTGTGGGTGAGAATGGGAGCCTGGGTTTGTGTGTGGGTGAGAATGGGAGCTTGAATATGTGTATGTGTGGGTGAGAATGGGAGTCTGGGTTTGTGTGTGGGTGAAAATGGGAGCTTGAATGTGTGTATATATGGGTGAAAATGGGAGCCTGGGTTTGTGTGGGTGGGTGCGAATGGAAGCTTGAATATGTGGGTAAGAATGGGTGCTTGAATTTGTGTATGTGTGGGTGAGAATGGGACCTTAAATGTTTATATGTATAGGTGAGAATGGGACCTTAAATGTGTGTATGTGTGGGTGAGACTGGGAGCATGGGTTTGTGGGTGAGAATGGGAGTCTGGGTTTGTGTGTGGGTGAGAATGGGTGCCTGGATGTGCGTCTGTGTGTGCATAAGAATATAAGCCTGGGGAGGGGTGATAAAGTGAGAGCTTGTATGTGTGTCTGCAGAGAATGTGAGCTTGTATGTGTGTGGGGGGGAGCATATGAGAGTGAGAGCATGAGTCTGTGAGAGAAAGCGTGTATGTGTGTGTGTGTGTGTGGAAGGGAAGAAGACAGTAATAGAAGAAAGACACTGAAAAGGAATTAGGAAATGAGCGACAAGGGAAAAAATGGGAAAAAGAGACCAGGACCAACTAATTAGAAAAATACAAAGATCAGACAACAAAGGTAAAAAATATATATATATTTTGAGATATTAGCAATTTAAATATAAGCAACACAACCGCTCTCTCAAAATTTAGGGACAGGTAGTAGCCATGTATAAAATCGTAATAATAAGAAGGCTAAAGTACCGCAAATCACCATGAATTATGTTTGTATCATTAAGTAGACCTCATACTTAGGCGTAGATGTGAATGCTATTCTGCGTAACGTTTTACACCAGTAGTATAATCATGAGTCAGAAAAGAATTTTATATGCTTAGTGAGTCCAAAGTGAAAAGAATTCAAAGTTGATGTAGCAAGACATTTCCCATTGTATTCATTGTTGCAGAATTTCTTAACTCATCATATTATTGACAACATTCAATTTCTTAAGATAATGTAGCTACTTAGCTTTTTTTGCATGTGAAGAAACGCCTGAGAGTTAAAGATGTTACAAGGCTCAAGGTGTACTAGCCTGACACGGACCGTGTTTCGGCGTCTGCCTTCATCAAGGAGCCGAATGTATGTGAGATGATTTTCGTGGCATTTTCACCAACATGGAAGTAATGCGTTTCCTCACATTCCTACATTATCTTAAGAAACTGAATGTTGTCATTACTGTGATGCATTAAGAAATTCTGCAACAATGAGAAATGTCATGCTACATCAACTTTGAATTCTTTTCACTTTGGACTCACTAAGCATATAAAATTCATTTCTGTCCCATGATTATACCACTGGTATCCTCACCCATCCCTCCCCCCCCCCCCCCCCCCCCAGGTGCATTCCAATTCGGCCCCAACAGGTCCCAGCTAGTCCCTGGCACACTCCCTCCCAACCCCTAGCCTGCCCCTGTGGCCACTTATTCTGAAAAGCCAACCCACCATTCGTCAAGACAAAATTCAAAATGAAAGTTTGTACTTGTGTGTAAATGAGCAGTAGTAGATGAACACATGTAAGTTGTACAACATTCATGCATATGCTACTTTTAAAATACCTTATGCACAGACATGCAAAAGACACCCTAACATGCCCCTTTTTAAGCATGCACTTTTATGTATGAAGGTGCATATACATGTGAATGCAGCTCCTTTATCAAATATGCATCACATGCGATCGGGTCACATACACACATATATGGCCTTTTTTCCATGTGTAAGACTTTGAAATTTTACCTTTACAATTTTCAGCCTACATGAGATGTGCTTTGTTTATTCTCATAAGAACATAAGAACATAAGAAATTGCCATGCTGGGTCAGACCAAGGGTCCATCAAGCCCAGCATCCTGTTTCCAACAGAGGCCATACCAGGTCACAAGAACTTGGCAATTACCCAGGCACTAAGAAGATCCCATGCTACTGATGCAATTAATAGCAGTGGTTATTCCCTAAGTGACCTTGATTAATAGCCGTTAATGGACTTCTCCTCCAAGAACTTATCCAAACCTTTTTTGAACCCAGCTACACTAACTGCACTAACCACATCCTCTGGCAACAAATTCCAGAGCTTTATTGTGCGTTGAGTGAAAAAGAATTTTCTCCGACTGTTATGAATTAGCGCTGCCCGCGGGTTCCCCCGTGAGCAGGCCACTTACCCTCGCTGCCTTTCTTCACTGACTCGGCAGGACGCCGCCGTTGGCTTGCCCACGCGGTCCGGAGGCCGCCCACCATCTTCCTGGCTTCCGCGGCCAGAGCCGCGGCTGTCTTTGGGGCTGGGACCGCCCCCAACGCCGATTCCACCTTCGCGGCTGGAGGCCGCAAAAGCCCCGGGCTGAAGTAACGGCAGGAGCCGCCCCGGGGCCTCCAGCAGCAGCTGGAGCCGCTGCTCACGTTGGGCCTGCGTTCCAGGCCAGCCCTGCCTTGTCTGACGCTCTGTACGTCGGTGCAGGCCGCTGTCCGCGATCCTGCACAGCTCCTGCACTCAGGCGCGCGGCCCGCATCTTTCTTCTATATTCTCTGATTCATCAGTCTTCCTTAACTCATGCATATCTCGCATTTTTTGCACATCAACATGGTCTATGTTCCCTCATATCTCAATTTAGTCTACCCCTTTAATTTTTCTAGATATTTATTCTCGCTTTAAACATGCTGAACATTTACCCACGTCCTGTTGACGAGTTATTATTATTATTATCTATGTAATATTTAATTCTATTATTTATACCTATATGCTATATGTTATATGCTATATGTTATACGCTATATGTTAAGAAACGCTGTTCAATGTAACGCCTTTTTTGCGAAAGTTTTTGTTATATGTAAACCGACCTGATTCGATACTTGTATTGAGACTGTCGGTATATAAAAATCCGAAATAAATAATAAATAAATAAATATTTAAGGGCCAGACACAAGAAGTGTCTTGGCCCCACCTTTGGGACTGTTTTCTGCCTCAGCCCTATAAAGGGCTGCTCCGTTCATTGTTCCTGGCCTTGCATCGTCATCGTGGAATCTTCGCTCTGGAGGATCTGGCCTGCCAGAGCCGGTTGTAAGGTCTTCTCATCTCGTGGAGCTCCTCGTCTCGTCCATTGTACCATGTTATGTCTTCGTGCCTGAGGTCCATGTCCAGGTGTCTTCGTGATCTCCTTCGTCCTGGTGTTCCTGCCTTCCGTGATGTTCCTTCCTTCACCTCGTCGTCTATGCTCTCGAGCCTTCTGGGTACCGGTAGGCCGGGGGGTCCCTCAGATGCAGTACTCCTGGGTGGACTGCCTGCCGGTGGACGGTTGTCTTGTGCTCCTGAGCCATCATGTCCCGGATGTGTGTTCCTGTGCTGTCCAGCTCCCATCGTGGTCCATGACCAGTCTGCAAGGGCTGTGTAGGGCATGTAACAGACAGGGGTGGTCCATGACTCAGTCTCGCGGGTGGCCTGAGTAGGGCGCCCTGAGAGACAGTGCCAATGCCCATGCCTTGTGTTGCCTTCTTGGATATCAAGAGTCTTGTCTGGATTGCCGTCCACATCGATCCCAAGTGTTCTACGTCATGGAAGCTGTTGCATCAGCCTTGTGTCCTCGCCATGGATGCCGTTGCATCAACCCCCGAGTCTTCGTGCCTTGTGATGCCGTCGCATCAGTCATGTGTCTTCGTCTGGATGCCATCGCATCAATCCACAGTCATGTCTTCATGTCAAGGCCCATCTGCCCTCAACCTCAGGCCAGGCCTGCTGCTCCATGCTGCTCGCAGCAGGTCCGAAAGGGCCCGGAATGGTCGGAGGACCATTCACCTTCCATCATCCTCGGATGTTGGCCATGGGAGCTTGCCGGCCTGGCGGAGGGTAGACCGTCAGCCATGCGGAGCCACTGGCAATCCTTGGCTCGGCTCAGAAGGTCTGGGTCAGGCTGAGGCCCATGGGCACACTAAACCACCAGAGTATAACACCAATTAGTCTTAAATGTGCTACTTGCTAACTTCTTGGAATGCCCCCTAGTCCTACTATTATTCGAAAGTGTATATAACTGAGTCGCATCTACTCGTTCAGACTTCTCATGATCTTTAGAAAGATATTTTTTTAAAAGATGAACAAATTATGAATACATGCAAAAGATTACATGAACGGACAGAAGCCAGGGCTAAAGCCTTGAAGATTGTCACTACTGCTCACGTTTCAAATTTGTGCTAATTTAGCCCCTTTCTGTTAAGGAAGAGGAACTAAGATAAAAATAAAGCAGTAATGAAGAAGGAAGAAACTTGTATGTGCCTGTACCTTATCTCAGCCACAGCTGTGGCTGAGTCCTGGACAGCTCAGTAAACTGCAAATAGAGATTGGCATTACTGAAGAGGTCCAATGACAGTTTCCTTACCTTATTGAGAAGATTCAGAAGAGGATTCTGGCTATACAGTGAACTGGACTGCAGAAAAGTTCCAGATGTGTTCCAAGAGCATTTAGAGTATAGAGCAGTTCTGAACCCTAACACACAGCCAGATACCCATATACACCTGAAAAGAATCCACATCTTGTTCATTTATCCTTTTTCACATCCATACAGAGTAATTCTGATTAAGGAGAACAATGACATTTAGTTTAGGCTTCAAGATGGAATACCTGTCATGTATATCAATGAAATGTAATTAGAATAATGTCAGAACACTGGTAGTAGGGTAATCTATCATGGACATATTAAGGGGGAGACATACTTTTAATGAGACTCACATACCCCTAGCTCAGTGGTTCTCACCTTTTTTCTATCAGGACACACCTGAGAGATGACGCTCACATGCGTGACACACTGAACACATGACCATCATGGGACTAAATATAAGCATATGATCTGCATCCACAGGAGTCCCCTGCTTCCTAACCATGGGTGCAGAGCAGAACTAAGACATTTCCCTGCACAACTCACAATACAAAAAAAAATTCTAATTCTGGTGTCATCTTAATAAGAGCATCACAAACTCTCTTCCACTACCAGTACCAGGTGCATTGTAAAATAATACAAACAAACCCCACTCTGTACACGTCTATCAAACCTGCTGTACCTCAGCAGCATTAACTCCAAGAAATGAAACAGCAATAGCCCTACCCATCAAAAGGCAGCAGTTCACCACCAGTGCAATATAATTTTGAGAAAATATAACAAATAAGGTTGATACAGACCTCTAGTAAAGTACCTCATCTCAGTCACATACACACAGAACACAGACAGACCTGCCTTCACCAAATATAGAATAAAAGCCCACAAATTACAAATGTGCAAACAAAACCTGGACTGGAAACCCCAAGACCACCTTCTGCATGCAGTGCAAAACTGGAGACTAGAAACAAAAATGTATTTCCTCTTCCACTAAACAAAGTGCAAAGAGAGAAGAAATGATTGCTCCGATGCTGCTTGCGGGCCCAAGCCACGAGCAGTCTCATAAGAACATAAGAAAATGCCATACTGGGTCAGACCAAGGGTCCATCAAGCCCAGCATCCTGTTTCCAACAGTGGCCAATCCAGGCCATAAGAACCTGGCAAGTACCCCAAAAACTAAGGGGTAGATTTTCAAAAAACGCCTAATAGGCATACTTTTGCTGGCGCATCAGGCGCCAGCAAAAGTACGCGTGGATTTTAGTAGATAACGCGAGGGCCGCGCGTATCCACTAAAATCCTGGATCGGCTGCGCGCAAAAGGCTATGATTCTGTATAGGGCCGTCGCGCGCCGAGCGCGCAGCCTACCCCCCGTTCCCTCCAAGGCCGCTTCCGAAATCGGAGCGGCCTCGGAGGGAATCCTCTAACGCCCTCCCTCTCACCTTCCCCTCCCCTTCCTCTACCTAACCCAACCCGCCCGGCCCTGTCTACCACCCCCCCCCCCCCCCTCCCTTTACCTTTCTCCGGGGATTTACGCCTCCCGGAGGGAGAAGTAAATCCCCGTCGCGCCAGCGGGCCTGTTGGGCGCCCTGAACGCGACCCTGGGGCGGGTACGGAGGGTCGCGGGCCACGCCCCCGACCCGCCCCGGGGCCGGTAGCCATGCCCCCCGTACCCCACTCCCAAAACGCTGCCCGACAAACGCCCCCTAAACGCCGCGACGACCCCGGTGCCCAGCCCCCGACATGACACGAACTGCCCCCCCTCGGAGAACCCCGGGACTTACGCGGAGTCCCGGGGCTCTGCACGCGCCGGTGGGCCTATGTAAATAGCTCACCGGCGCGCAGGGCCCTGCTCGCCTAAATCCGCCTGGTTTTGGGCGGATTTAGGCGAGCAGGGCTCTGAAAATCCGCTGCCTAAGTCTATTCCATGTTACCATTGCTAATGGCAGTGGCTATTCTCTAAGTGAACTTAATAGCAGGTAATGGACTTTCCTCCAAGAACTTATCCAATCCTTTTTTAACCACAGCTATACTAACTGCACTAACCACATCCTCTGGCAACAAATTCCAGAGTTTTAATTGTGCGTTGAGTAAAAAGAATTTTCTCCGATTAGTTTTAAATGTGCCCCATGCTAAATTCATGGAGTGCCCCCTAGTCTTTCTATTATCCGAAAGAGTAAATAATCGATTCACATTGACCCGTTCTAGATCTCTCATGATTTTAAACACCTCTATCATATCCCCCCTCAGCCATCTCTTCTCCAAGCTGAAAAGTCCTAACCTCTTTAGTCTTTCCTCATAGGGGAGTTGTTCCATTCCCCTTATCATTTTGGTAAACCTTCTCTGTACCCTTCTCCATCGCAATTATATCTTTTTTGAGATGCGGGCGACCAGAATTGTACACAGTATTCAAGGTGCGGTCTCACCATGGAGCGATACAGAGGCATTATGACATTTCCGTTTTATTCACCATTCCCTTTCTAATAATTCCCAACATTCTGTTTGCTTTTTTGACTGCCGCAGCACACTGTACCGACGATTTCAATGTGTTATCCACTATGACACCTAGATCTCTTTCTTGGGTTGTAGGACCTAATATGGAACCCAACATTGCGTAATTATAGCATGGGCTATTTTTCCCTATATGCATCACCTTGCACTTATCCACATTAAATTTCATCTGCCATTGGATGCCCCAATTTTCCAGTCTTACAAGGTCTTCCTGCAATTTATCACAATCTGCTTGTGATTTAACTACTCTGAACGATGGTTTTCAGCGAACTCACAAAAACCAACGCCAAGTTTATCGGCGTCAATTTCCCTTAATGCCATACGGTGGTCACGGAAACCAATGCCAGGTTTATCGGCATCTGTTTTCATGACCGGCATATGGCAGACCCCCTAATTTAAATATTGCATGGCGCCCCCCCTTTGGGGCGCCATGCGCGCGTTAAGAGAATGGGTGCTGACTGTTCAGCACCCGCTTTCTACGTGCCTTTATTGCAATCGGCCCCTTAGCCAGTTAGAAATTATCGGTTAAGTTATGATGTATATTCAGGGGCATGGCAAAGCCGCTGAATATACACATATACATTTATATGCAGTTAACCAGATAAGTTTACCCAGCTAAGTTTAGACCTGCTCTATGGCAGGTCTAAACTTACATGGATACTTATCTGGCTAACTCTGAATATCAGTAGTTAGCCGTAATAAGTTATATGGCTAGCTCACTCCGCCCCCCATCCTCCGAGAACACACCTATTTTTGTGTGTGTGTAACTTTTAGCCATATAAGGGACTAAGCAGTATCACTGAACGTAGACGCATTTTCAGCGGCCGCAACTTAGCCGCATAAGTCCAGCTATCCAGCTAAATTGTGCTGAATGCACTTTGAATAACGGGTCCATAAAAATTAGCATATATACAAATAAATAGCATCTACTCACAAATTGCTAGTTTATAAACATTAAACATACATGCATATTTTGCTTTTGCATGCACATATGCATGCATAAAAGGGGAGCAGTCTGGGGGGGTTCTGGAGCATGGCCAACATCTACACGCATAAATTTCTATTTTAAAAGCTACATGCATACATTTGGCACATATTTGTGGAATTTTACACCTGCTAATTATCTTGCATAAGTGATGTCAAATGTGTTTACTGTGTACTATTGATTGGGTGTGAGATCTGGCTGAACTGGAAGGAGTTCAGCTTGAAGAACCAGAAGGGTCTCAATGACCTGGAGAAGGACTGATGGACTAATTGGTAAAATTGATAATTACGTTTATGCATGCATGTGTTAAAATATACCGACTTCTGTACGTAAATCAGGATTTGCATGTCATACTTTATTTTCACACACTAAATATATTCATATATATTTTAAAAATATAGTTTAGCAAACTACTTGTATTCAATGCACTGAAATACTCGCTTTCAGTGCATTGCATGTATTTGTGCATAAGCATACATATGCGTGATTGTTACAGGGTAGAGATATCCTTATTTTATAATATGCATGTGATACGCATGAGTTATAAAATACTATTGTAAATCTGTGTGTGGCCATATGCATGCTTATATGCTGCCACGCACAGTTGTTTGAAATTTATCCTCCAAGTGAATTGATAAATTAGTAGGTATACTAAAAACAGATTTGGTCTTCCATTGGCTGAAAATCCATTCTTTTCCACATGCTTTGGTCATTTTCTCTCAAGGATGTATTTATAAATGATGTTAATATGTTTTTGAGGGAATATTATGATTCAAATAGCTGATAATATAAATATTTTTTTACCCTATAGGTGTATCAGTTGTCTGGACCCTTTTGAATTATCTTGGATTTTATCATGATTGTTTTTTATAAAACATTTTACCCCGATGCAATCATTATTGCCTAAACATGGCCATGTCAGGTTATGAATTCTAATTTGATATTTTATAAATAAAATGAGTTTTTACTACACTTACTAATTTATCTGTTCTCTTAATTGTATCAAATAAGTACATTTTGGGGCAGATTTTAAAAAGTTGCGCGAGCGCGTACTTTTTTTCACGCAGCAGGCGCGAACAAAAGTACGCCTGATTTTATAAGATACGCGCGTAGCCTATAAAATCTGGGATCGGCGCATGCAAGGCTGTGCAAAATCGGCAGCCTGCGCCCGCCGAGCCGCGCAGCCTGCCTCCGTTCCCTCCCAGGCTGCTCCGATTTCGGAGCGGCCTCGGAGGGAACTTTCCTTCGCCCTCCCCGCACCTTCCCCTCCCTTCCCCTACCTAACCCACCCCCCTGGCCCTATCTATCCCCCCCCCTTACCTTTGTCGGCAAAGTTACGCCTGCTTCCAGCAGGCGTAACTTTGCGCTCGTCGGACGGCAGCCCCACTCCGTCCTCCGGTCCTGGGGGCTGGTCCGGAGGCCTCGACCATGCCCCCGGGCTGGCGCCACACCCTCGGGCCCGCCCCCGAAACGCCGCATCAGTAGGCCCCGCCCCCGACACGCCCCGGGACTTACGCGCGTCCCGGGGCTTTACGCGCGCCGGCAGCCTATGCAAAATAGGCGCGCCAGCGCACGCGGGCCTTTGAAAATCCGCCCCTTTATATTTATTTATATTTTTGCACATTTTTTTTCAGCAGTTCAAAGTGGATTGCATTCAGGTACTGTATCCCCAGAGGGCTTATAATCTAATAGGGTCATTCATTAAAGCTTTATCGCATGCATTAGGGCCCTAACACACGTGATAAGGCCATATCGCATGCAATATAATGCTAATTAGGGGGAGGGGAGGAGTCTGCAATTGTCTTCGCTGCGGGTGATAACATTACCATCAGCAGTAGCGCATCGAATGGCACCACCTTTTATGGTGACGCTATTCAGTGCAGAAGCTGGGAACAAAGACACTGCAGTGGTTTAAAGGCTGCAGGTTTTTGCTGCTGGATTCATCATTCATCAAGCCTAAGGGCCTCATTTTCCAAGCACTTTACCGCGTGCGATAAATTCGCAAATCAGGGGGCGGGGGTGGGAGGGCCACCTACTAACTCGGGGTGGGGATTAGGTATGAGCGTCGGGGTTGGGGGCCACTTTCGCATTCCACATGAGACCTACGGACAGAACAGTGGTCTCTAGTGCAGATTTGCTGGCCGTCGGAGTGAGGACGCTCACTCCAAGCGGAGATTTGGCCAACATTCTCTCCACCTAGCATGTTGTTGCCCAGGTAGAGTGTCCATCAAGCTAGGTAGAGAGAACGTTGCCCAAACCACTTCTTGGAGTGAGCGTCCTCACTCCGACAGCCAGCAAATCTGCACTAGAGACCACTGTTCTGTCCGTAGGTCTCATGTGGAATGCGAAAGTGGCCCCCAACCCCCGACACTCATACCTAATCCCCACCCCGAGTTAGTAGGTGGCCCTCCCATAGGGGTTAAAATACCTATGTAGGGCATAGGCACTATAGTAAGTCTCTCTCTCTCTCTCTCTCTCTCTCTCTCTCTCTCTCTCACCAATGCGATATTGGAAAATAAGGCCCTAAGTTTGTACCTGAGGTAATGGAGAGTAAAGTAACTTGCCCAAGGTCACAAGGAGCAACAGCAGGACTCAAACCCTGGGCTCCTGGTTTGTAGCCCACTGCTCTAACCACTATGCTACTCCTCCACTCAAATTTATTATTTGGTTTCCTATTTTTGAGTACTAAGAGAGAACATAGAGGACAAATCTGTTAAAACAGTGTTTCCCAATCCTCTCCTGGAGGCACACCTATCCAGTCGAGTGGTCAGGATTGCACCAATGAGATAGAATTGCATACCCTGGTTCTCCAAGGTACACATTTTTCTCACACATATTCATTCTGGATATCCTGGAAACCCAGCTGGTTAGGTGTGCTTCCAGGAGAGGATTGGGGAACACTGTGTTAAAAGTTTGGTCAATGCACTTGAGTACATTTGGCTAGTTCACTTAAGGGTATACTTTTCAGTGAGCATGAAAGAAAAAAATAGAAAGAATTAGTATTTTGACAAATTCACTTTATTGCAATCTGATCAAAATATTAAGGATGTGTACAGTGATTGGTTTTTCATTTGGGGGGGTTTCCATTTTTTTTAAATTGTTTTTTGTTTGTTTTACATTTTAGCATGTGCCATTTGCAAATACCTCACACTGAATGCAAACAGCAACCATTACATGCAAATAGTGCACTCGAAAACAGAAAACAAAACAAAAATGAATTTCATTTGCATTTTTTTATTAATTTCATTTTGAAGCGACACAAAATGAAGCATTCTGTTTCACTGCAGTTTTAATGTCATTTCAATATAAATGAATATACCTACAAAATACAAGGGAAGAGCAAAGAGGAAAATATGCAGGAAAAAACTACAGGTTAAATTGCATCAGATACTTGATCTAATGGGGCATCAGGGTCTTCCCAGAATAGGGTCTCTGACTGAAATTTCAACATTCAAATCTGTTATCTTTTCAGGTCAGACTAAATTGATTTCTTTGTTTCTAGCTAGTCTAGTTGATTATGATCATTTGCATTATCTTTATCTTATTTAGACTTTCTTATTAGCATTGTTTTGCTGTTGTCTTCTGATAATTACCAAAATGTAGGTGGCATCAGATTTGACTACCAATCTGCATTGAATTGTTTATATTTTACCTGTTTAATATAAATAAAGGCTGGGCAGAATTATATGCAAAACAAATCAAATAAATGAAATAGACTTGCTACTTTTCCATATGCTGGAGTCTACAGTGTAAAAACCTGGAGAGATCATTCCATTTATTTATTTGTTTATTTACTTACGGGCCGATACAGTAAAAATCGCGGGAGAGGGGGTGAGCGCCCGCTCTCCTGGCGGGCGCACAGGCCACTCTCCTGTGCATGCGATTCAGTAAGTTAATTTATTTAAATTAGGGCCCGTGGTAAAAAGAGGCGCTAGGGACACTAGCGCTTCCCTAGCACCTCTTTTTTGACAGGAGCGGCGGCTGCAGGCAAGTTTGACAGCCAACGCTCAATTTTGCCGGCATTGGTTCTCAAACCCACTGACAGCCACGGGTTCGGAAACCGGACGCTGGCAAAATTGAACGTCCGGTTTTCAACCCGCGAGCCGCGGGCCCATTTAAAATTTTTTTTTTAATTTTTTTTAACTTTTAGGACCTCCGACTTAATATTGCCATGATATTAAGTCGGAGGGTGCACAGAAAAGCAGTTTTTACTTCTTTTCTGTGCACTTCCCCGGCGCCGGCAGAAATTAACGCCTACCTTTGGGGAGGCACTAATTTCTTAAAGTAAAATGTGAGGCTTGGCTGCACATTTTACTTACTGTATCACGCGGGAATGACTAATAGGGCCATCAACATGCATTACTGAAAAGAGGTAAAGCTAGCGGGTTGAAAATGTGCGTCCAAATGCCGGTTAACAGTGCGCTCCACCAAAGTTTCCTGGATGTATGGCTGTTTTATTCTCTTGCCAACACATACCATAAAGTAATCAGTTGTGAGTTTAGAAGTTCATTACCTAGAAGCAAGGCAGCAGCTGAGAAAGAAAGAAGCAGGTGTTGCGCCTGTCGATTGCAGATGGCTGTGGCCTTTGCTGCTCACCTCATTTTGCCCTGTAGCTCCGATTCTGGCAAAGATGGCCACCACTGCCTCTGCATGCTCAACTCCCTGGCGTTCCCGGGATGGCGAAGGCGATCCTGGTCGCCATCTTGAATCTGGTGTAACTTACGGCACACGCACACGCGCGCCTGCCTCCATCTTATCCACGTCATGGCGGGAACCTCGGGGGCGCCCCCTCTGCATGACGTCACTGCCTACGTGTACTTAAGCCTACCGGACCTTCCTACCATCGAGTTAGCAAGGATTCCATCTTGCTCAATTCCAGTCTCAGAGATACTTCGCCTCGCTGTTCCTGCATTCCAGACTGAGCGACTCAGGTACCCACTCCTCGGGGGCCTTGCTGAGCTCAGGGCTATCCGCTCCTCGGAGACTCTTCTCTGCGAGTCTCACCTTCACCAGCTTAGTGAGTTCCTCTTGCTACTTCTACGGACGACCCTTCAGTGTTCCTGCTCTGGGTCTCCGCTGCTGCTACAACGATATCTCTACTGCAACTCTATGGAGTGAGTACTAGACCAGATCTACAACTCTGCTTCTCTCTTGCTGTGTGGATCCTCGGGTTACCCCGCTCTGCGGACCACTACCGGATCCACGCTGTCTTGTGCCTGCAGCCAACATCTACCTCCGACCTACCCCGTGCTGCGGACCACTACCAGAGAAATCCATCTTAGGTCTTCCTACTCAAGGACTGAGTTTGCAAACCCGCTCCTAGGGTTTCTCTTTGCTGTATAATAAATATTAGGGATGTGAATCGTTTTTTGACGATTTAAAATATCGTCCTCCAACCTACCCCTTGCTGCGGACCACTACCGGAGAAATCCATCTCAGGACTTCCTACTCAAGGACTGAGTTTGCAAACCCGCTCCTCGGGTTTCTCTTTGCTGTATAATAAATATTAGGGATGTGAATCGTTTTTTGACGATTTAAAATATCATCCGATATATTTTAAATCGTCAAAAATCATTAGAGGCGATATATAATAGGAATTCCCCCGATTTATCGTCAAAAATCGTAAATCGGGGGAAGGGGGAGGGGAAGGGGGAGGGTGGGAAAACCGGCACACTAAAACAACCCTAAAACCCACCCCGACCCTTTAAAATAAATCCCCCACCCTCCCGAACCCCCCCAAAATGTCTTAAATTACCTGGGGTCCAGTGGGGGGGTCCCGGTGTGATCCTCCAGCACTCGAATCGTGTTGCCGTATTGCAAAATGCCGCCGGCCATACGGCCGCCGCCATTTTGCAATATGGCAATATGGCCATACGGCCGCCGCCATTTTGCAATACGGCCCGAAGTATTGCAAAATGGCGCCGGCCGTATGGCTATATTGCCCGTATTGCAAAATGGCGCCGGCCGTATGGCCATTTTGCAATACGGTAACACGATTCGAGTGCAGGAGGTCGTTCCCAGACCCCCACTGGACTTTTGGCAAGTCTTGTGGGGGTCAGGAGGCCCCCCAAGCTGGCCAAAAGTCCCTGGGGGTCCAGCGGGGGTCCAGGAGCGATCTCCTACGCTCGTGATGTCGGGGGACAGGAACCAAAATGGCGCCGGCGCTACCTTTACCCTGTCATATGACAGGGCAAAGGTAGCGCCTGCGCCATTTCTATCAACGCACCAGTGGCCCGAGAGTGGAAGATCACACCGGGACCCCACCACTGGACCCCAGGTAATTTAAGACATTTTGGGGGGGTTTGGGAGGGTGGGGGATTTATTTTAAAGGGTCGGGGTGGGTTTTAGGGTTGTTTTAGTGTGCTGGTTTTCCCCGCCCTCCCCCGATTTACGATTTACACGATATTTAAAAAAACAAAACCGCAACGATCCGATTCCCTCCCCCCCCCAGCCAAAATCGATCGTTAAGACGATCGATCACACGATTCACATCTCTAATAAATATATCTCTGACTCCTGTGTTCAGCCCTATGAATGTCGGTATATTAAAAATTTCATAAATAAATAAATAAATAAATATCACTGCTGAGACCCCGCCTGTCGTGGAGAGTCCCCACAGGGCTCCTCCCTGTGGGTGGAGTCAGCTCTCTCCATTACTCAAAGGCCCACAAACCAAGTTCAAGTATAACAGCAGGCTGGAGGAAGAAAGCCACAGCTGCAGAAAAAATTAGCAGAGAGAAAGAAAGCAAAGAAGGGAAAACAGCTGGAACAGGACAGAGGCATAAAAATTGCTCCTTCCATTCCACAGCACCTGCTCTAGTGCCATAAAGAAGAAGATACAATAAGTATATTTGGTTTATTGCATATGCTGAGTTCAGAAGATAAAAATCAAGAGTTAGTTAATGGTAATTGCCCAGCTGAAGACACATTTTTATTCAAATTCAGCTTAATAAGACAGTTCTTAAATAGCTCATTTAAAACAAATCAAAGAAAATTCTTTGTCACTCAGCGCATAGTTAAGCTCTGGAATTCATTTCTAGAGGATGTGGTTACAGCAGTTAGTGGGTTTAAAAAAGGTTTGGTTAAGTTCCTAGAGGAAAAATCCATAAACTGCTATTACAGTAATTAATAAGCAACAGTAGCTTGTGATTTATCTAATGTTTGGGTACTTGCCAGAATCTTGTGACTTGGATTGGCCATTGTTGGAAACAGGATATTGGGCTTGATGGTCCCTTGTCTGATCCAGTATGGCATTTCTTATGTTCTTATGATTGTATAATCTTTATTGTTGAAGAATTTGAAAGTGAACATTTATTTGATACCACCTGTTCTGTTGAGAGATATAAAGTTTATCTGTGTCAGTGGTAAAGGCTGCAGCAACCTGCAACCTCAGAGACTTAAACTTTACATAGGACAACAG
The DNA here is from genome assembly GCF_901001135.1 of Rhinatrema bivittatum. NCBI lineage: Eukaryota > Metazoa > Chordata > Amphibia > Gymnophiona > Rhinatrematidae > Rhinatrema > Rhinatrema bivittatum. The sequence continues at coordinate 255,418,053 of NC_042615.1, read as the reverse complement.
TAAAATTTGATAATCTTTAACAAAAGAAATCCAAGTTAACTGGAGAACCAGAAAAGCTACCCTTATTTCAGTTATTGTGCCAGGGAAGGAATATGCTGCAGATACAGTCAGTGCAACTGCTATAAAAGACACACTAACCATCTTTTTATTCTCTCTAGGGATGTGAATCGTGTGCCCGATCGTTTTAACGATCGGGTTCGGCTGGGGGTGGGGGGGAAATCTGATCGTTAGAGATGTGAATTGGGATTGGTTCCGATTCCAATTCACATCACTAATTTTTTTTTAGTGAGGCCCGCGCCGATAAAAAAAAACCCCACCCGACCCTTTAAAATTACCCCCTTAGCCTCCCCCACTCTCCCGACCCCCCCCCCCCAAAAACTTTTTACACATACCTGGTGGTCCAGGGGGGCCGCGGGGAGCGATCTCCCGTTCCCAGGCCATCAGCTGCGCTAAAATAATGGTGCCGATGGCCCTTTGCCCTTACCATGTGACAGGGTATCCGTGCCATTGGCCGGTCCCTGTCACATGGTAGGAGCACTGGATGGCCGGCGCCATCTTTAAAGATGGCTGCCACCATCGTAAAGATGGCCGTCGCCATCTTTAAAGATGGCGCTGGCCATCCAGTGCTCCTACCATGTGACAGGGGCTGGCCAATGGCACGGATACCCTGTCACATGGTAAGGGCAAAGGGCCATCGGCGCCATCTTTATGAGTGGCAGCCGATGGCCCGAGGGCGGGAGATCACTCCCCGCGCCCCCCCTGGACCACCAGGTAATTTTAAAAGGTTTTGGGGGGGTCGGGAGGGTGGGGGAGGCTAAGGGGGTCGGTTTAAAGAGTCAGGTGGGTTTTTTTTTTATCGGGCCATCGGCGCCATTTATATTAGTGGCAGCCAAAATGGCGCCGATGGTCCGAGAGCAGGAGATCACACCGGGACCCCCCCCCCCCACTGGACCACCAGGTAATTTAACATTTGGGGGGGTTCGGGAGGGTGGGGAAGGGTAAGGGATTGGTTTTAAAGGGTCGGGTGTGTTTTTTTTATTGGGCCACGGCGCCATTTATATTAGTGGCAACCAAAATGGTGCCGATGGCCCGAGAGCGGGAGATCGCGCCGCCCCCCCCCCCCCCCCCAACTGGACCACCAGGTAATTTAACATTTTGGGGGGTTCGGGAGGTAAGGGATTGGTTTCAAAGGGTCGGGGTGGGTTTAGGGGTTGTTTTGGTGTGCCGGTTTTCCCGCCCTCCCCCCCAAATAATTCCCGTGCCCGATTTAACGATTTTGACGATAAATCGGGGGAATTTGTATTGTATCGCGCACTCTAACGATTTTTGACGATTTAAAAATTATCTGACGATTTTTTTAAATCGTCAAAAAACGATTCACATCCCTAATTCTCTCTACACACAGAGAATAGGGGAAAAAATTGCTTATCTTTTATTTTTCCCTTTAGCTAGAAATACAGAACCAACAAGTCTGCAACCACACCGAGTTAACACTGCTTTTAAGTACACCTTCAGAAGATTGTCATGGAGAGTGTACTGAGTCCCTCCCCATTTTATTTAATTAAAGCACACATAACACATTGAAGAAAGAAGAGAGATGATCTACAAATCATCAATCCACCGTCTGCATCAATTGCAGGACTTGGAGAGAACCAAAATATAGGATCAAGATTCAGAAACTAGCTATAAAGAAACCAAGCTACAGAATTTGAGCTAAGTATATTTGCACCACAGGAAATACACAGGCTCAAACAGTGTACACTTACACACACAAAGAAAGAAACAGCTACAAGACAACTCTGAGAAAACAAGGTTTAATCAAGTAAAATACAAATAGTAATAGACTTCAGCTACAGTCTTAAAGTTTAAAGTAAAAGATACCTTTTTGCTACTGCCTGGCAGCAGGAACAGGGACAGTAAGTGAATACAAAGAATCAAATTCTTGAACTTATTGTTCATATTTTTGTTAATATTTATCACCTTAAAGTACTTACAGAATATTTACCTGACAGTTATTCTTGAACAAGTCATTCTTGATTGAAGGACAGTGAACATACTGCCATCTCAGGAATAGTTGCATCTTTAGTGTATATAAAAATATCTTGTATATAAAAGAAATTTTCAGCATTGCTATCAACACTGTTTATGGTTCTTTGCGTTTTATTGCTGTTCTTGCTAATAAATCTTGTTTACTATACAGCAGAAGGAATCCAGTTATTCAGTACCCTTCCCCCTTTTCCCTCTTTTACCCCTGCTTGGTGTACCACAAGTATCGGTGTTGGTACCGGTCCTGTTCAATATCTTTGTGAGCAACATTGCGGATGGGATAGAAGGTAAGGTTTGTCTTTTTGCGGATGACACTAAGATCTGCAACAGAATGGACACGCCGGAAGGAGTGGAGAGAATGAGACGGGATTTAAGGAAGCTGGAAGAGTGGTCCAAGATATGGCAGCTGAGATTCAATGCCAAGAAGTGCAGAGTCATGCATATGGGGAGTGGAAATCCGAATGAACTGTATTCGATGGGGGGGAGAAAGGCTGATGTGCACGGAGCAGGAGAGAGACCTTAGGGTGATGGTGTCTAATGATCTGAAGTCGGCGAAACAATGTGACAAGGCGATAGCTAAAGCCAGAAGAATGCTGGGCTGCATAGAGAGAGGAATATCGAGTAAGAAAAGGGAAGTGATTATCCCCTTGTACAGGTCCTTGGTGAGGCCTCACCTGGAGTATTGTGTTCAGTTCTGGAGACCGTATCTCCAAAGAGACAGAGACAAGATGGAGGCAGTCCAGAGAAGGGCGACCAAAAAGGTGGAAGGTCTTCATCAAATGACTTATGAGGAGAGATTGAAGAATCTAAATATGTACACCCTGGAGGAAAGGAGGAACAGAGGTGATATGATACAGACTTTCAGATACTTGAAAGGTTTTAATGATCCAAAGACAACGACAAACCTTTCCACCCGAAAAAAATCAACAGAACCAGGGGTCATGCTTTGAAGATCCAGGGAGGAAGATTCAGAACCAATGTCAGGAAGTATTTCTTCACGGAGAGGGTGGTGGATGCCTGGAATGCCTTTCCGGAGGAAGTGGTGAAGACCAGAACTGTGAAGGACTTCAAAGGGGCATGGGATAAACACTGTGGATCCATAAAGTCTAGAGGACGTGAATGAAGAGTGGGTGGCTCGCGGGAATGACAGCTACTACCTGGAGATAATACCCTTATTCAAAAATCACACACATGGTTAATGCGACTCCAACATTGCTCTAAGCTTCAACAGCAAGAGGAAATGTGGAAAAAAGGATTTGCATTCACAAAAAAGCGGGGAGTAGCTTGCTTGTTACGGCGGTTACTACCCCAAACCAAATAAGCCTGATACTTCACTTTCAATGCATATCCAGCATTCTCCCCTGCTTTCAATGCATATCCAGCATTCTCCCCTCACTTTCAATGCATATCCAGCATTCTCCCTGCTTCAACGGCAGGGGAGAAAGACTGATACTTCACGCATATCCAGCATAGCTCTCTGCTTCAACGGCAAGGGAGAAAGACAGATACTTCACACATATCCAGCATAGCTCTCTGCTTCAACGGCAGGGGAGAAAGACAGATACTTCACGCATATCCAGCATAGCTCTCTGCTTCAATGGCAGGAGAGAAAGACCGATACTTCACGCATATCCAGCATAGATCTCTGTTTCAACGGCAGGGGAGAAAGACCGATACTTCACGCATATCCAGCATAGCTCTCTGCTTCAACGGCAGGGAGAATGAAGAAAAGTGGATCTATATACAGACAACAACCAACAAGGACTGAATAACATAGTCTGGGTAAACAAATAAGAATGGGTGTAGTTTGCTTATTGTGGCAGTTACTACCCCTAACTAATTAAGCTAGATATTTCACTTAGATGCAGTTCCAACACTGCTCTCTACATTAATGGTGGGGGTGGAAGGGAAATAGAACCAAAAGGTTAATAAGAGCCAAGAGAAACAGATAAGTATGAGAAAAAAAAAAGTGTGAACCTTGCTGGGCAGACTGGATGGACCGTTTGGTCTTCTTCTGCCGTCATTTCTATGTATGTTTGCTCTCCCTCCCTACCTGCAGGAGATGATATTGGGTGGGGTCCAGTCCCCTCACTTGCAACACCCAATTGGAGGGAGGGCTTCTGTTCTGAGAGTGTTCCCTGCCATCTCCATCATAAGTCTCTGCCCTATATACCCTCAGTCCACATACAGATACCATAGCAGAAGAGGCTTCCCTTGTCAGGGTGGCATACATTATATCTGATGTAAACCAAAAAAAGAGGAGATATTAAAGAGATTAAGAGCCATTACCATGATAGTATACATAAAAAAAAATATGAAGTGTAAATTGGGTTTTGCTTGTTTTAAATTCCTTTTTTAATTAAAAACACTATACAGTTCAAGATAATTAGTATCATTTCCATTTGATTCGTTCTCACCTCAATGTGGCCTGCTCCTTTCTGAGAGATTACAAAGTAGTATATAGTGTATGGAAATAAAACTGAATAACAGGGTTGATAAAAAGCTATTCAATTTCTTTATCCATCTGTTCCCCGGTGCTTCTGGCTGCTGTACAGGCATGGGGGTGTTCAAAAAGAAACACTGATTATTTGCAATCCTGATCTCAGGCTTAAACAATAAGCTAGTTTTATTTTTAAATAATCAGCCGGGATTGTCCGTATGGAACAACGAAAATGAATCCCATCGTGGCACTAACTCAAGTGCACAATTTTATTTGCATGTGAATGTATAACTAATGATTGAGAGATAATAATTGGTTGAACAATGGTTGCTTGTAAGAAGCAGGAGAACCAGCCTGCGTTTAAGAAATTAAATGTTCTTGGAAGAATATAAACTGCTAATGTTGATAGAATATTCACAGCAACAATGATTCTGTACCGTGTGTACCATCACACCATGCTCTTTGACATTTTCAAACTTGTCATTCTGTATTTGAAGGTATAAATATAGAAGGCTAATATTCAAGGAGTGAGAGCCATGTTTCTGTTTTTAGATATCTAGTACAACACCAACACACACACACACACACACTCACTCACTCACACACACTATATCTCACACACACACACACACACACTCTCACACACACACACTCACACACACTATATCTCACACACACACATTCTCACACACACACTCTCTCACACACACACACTCACACACACACACACACACAAATATTATATATGAAATGTGACCCAACATCATTTCTCATCTTTTGCCCCTTTTAGCATACATGGGCAAATAATGTAATCTGTCATAGACTCTAATTGTAACATTTTCTTTGAAACAGCAACTATATGAGCTAAGGATGGCATATGATAATGCTCTTAGGGGTGATTTACTAAACTTTGGTTTGTTTAACACAGGAAAAACTACTGTGGGATTTATTAAACTGTGCTGCCAAGAACTGCAGGTTAGTAAATCCTGCAGTAGCTTTCCATGCATTCCTGGCCTTGGCAACACACTAGACTGGCCCCCACATCCTGGGACCACCAGCTTTTAAAGGGCTCAGCTGGCCCCTGAACCCCCCAGCCTGTCAATGAATCTTTGGGGGGTCTAGTGCCCCCCCCCCCCCCATCCCAATGTCCCTTCTGCATGCTTGCATGGCAAAAAAAAACCCAACTAAAACAAATTTTCCCAGCCCTGCCCCCATAAGACTGAAGCCCTACTCCCTTGCCTAAAAAAAAAAAAATGCCTCCACATCCTCTTCAGAACCCATCTCCCATGCCTCAGGACTCCCCCAAAACTTACTATATAATCCCTGATAGTATACTGGTGTCAGGAGCCCTTTATGGGCTCCTGCCCCAGCAGCACCATTTTCAAAATGGTGCCAGCTGACTCTAGGTGCATCATTTCCCCTGTCATGTGATGAGGGCAAAGGGGGCACCAGAGGTCAGCTGGTGCCATTTGAAATGATGTCACTGAGGCAAAAGCCTGTAGGGGATGTTCCTGCTATCAATACTATCTAGTAAGTTTTTGGGGGAAGCCAGGGGAGTGGGAGAAGGTGGTCTGGGAAGGTTGGAGAGAGACTGTTTTTTTTTAAGGGGGCGAGGGAGACTTCAGTCCTGCAGGGATGAGGGCAGGGCACTTTAATTTATTTTATTTTTGCCGTTCCAAGGTGCAGGGGGAGGGTTAGGAAAAGGGGCCCCACTAAACCCCAGGGATTCCTTGAGATTCCTGAAGCATTGTGAAACACACATTCCATTGCTCTCGGGAAAGTTAATTATACCTTCTGAGGTATAGTTAATTGAAATCAAATAATGTGGCTTGTCAACTTGTGCACTTAGAGATAATGTACACAATTTCCCATTCCACACTAGTGCATTTTAATGTGAGGTAAACACTGTTTACCTCACATTAACACATTATCATACCTTAGTCAATGATCTCCTTGGTCATGTAGCTATCCCCTGTCCTTTTTACAGGGCCAAAGTGGGTTTAAGTCCCATTTAAGGGATCTTTTAGATGTTGATATAGACCTTTGTCAGCAGGGAGCAGTGATTTGCTGTAAAAAGGCATTCCATACACTCTAGTGTGCCCAATGGTTTCCATTTACTATTGAGGTAGAATAGCTGCAGATATTTACGACAGATAGAAAAATAGTCTTTGAACAGTCATAGTTTTTGGTTTTATTCCATAGAGTGTCCTCTCTCTCCCCAACACCATGGAGCTAAGGTGTGGCCTCTTACTGACAGATCTAAACTGAAGCCTTCAGGATCACAGGGGACATCATTTTGTTTAAGGCAGAAAAGAATATTTGTGCTCCGCTCATATGAACAGATCCAGACGTCGCTACTATTTGGCCACTAATGCCAAAACTCTGCAATAGTCCCCCTGGTCTCACAAGAATAGATATATTGGCAGCTTTTGGTATTCCAGTGCTCAGATGCCTCCTAGTTACAATTCTCATATATAAGGGTCCAGTTAAAAGCATGAACTGATGAGTGTTTCAGGTTCTCTGAACATGCTCTTCATTTCTCAGGCATCTTCACTCCTGGTGGCTCTCTCAGTCCTACAGGAGAAGACACCTCTGGAAACACTGTGGAATCCTAATACACCCCCAACTGGACTAAAACACTTCGAAGTCCATATACAGAAGCATTTAGATGGATAACTCAAAAGTTATTCAGCTAAATGAATATTTGGGCAATCAGCCAACTATGTTTTAGCTGGCTAGTAATTTAGCTGGCTAGAATTTAGCTGGCTAACTGGGTCATTTATTAAAGTGCATTAGGGCCTAAACGTACATTAAATGAGGTCTAACAGGTATTGGGCATGCGATAAATAGTGCAACGCAAGCTAGCATAAAAATTTTAAATGTAGTATGCATGTGGGAGGGGTTAATGCAAATTAAGATGTTCTACCACATTCTGAAATAGTTTAATGGACCCTAACTTGGGATTTAATGTCAGAAATAACCACACCTTTTATTTTGCGGTACCAGGGGAAAAAACGTTTTATCACGCGCCAGCAGCCATAATCGCGGATCATAGCTATTATCGTGGCGATTATTGAGCACGCGATAAAAAGAGGTATTTTATCAGACACACCTACCAGGCCCTCCTGGGCCAATAAGACACCTGTTCTTATGTAGCCTGTCTTCCTAAACCCATAATGTTTGTGGTAAGTTTACTTATTGGGGGGCTACTGGATGTCTCAGGTGGCTCGCTGCTGACAAACAATAAGAGGAACAACAACCACAAGAACAGGAAAGGACAGTTCCAACCCTCCTACGGAAGTCCCCTGCACTGGAGCCCGAGCCGTTGGCTCTGCAGGGAGAGGGTTGTGGGCCACGGCAGCACTTGGCACACAGGCAGGCATGGTGGAAGAGATACAGGGAAGGCATCTTTCCTCCACGCGCCTCATTGTTGGGCATGCCAGAGGAATATGTGGTTAGCAGGTATCGGCTCAGTTCTTGGGTTATCCTGGAATTATATTAGAAATCAGATGGGATCTGGATCCGGTCATGGAAAGGCCCCTTGATGTGCCGGGCACCACCAAACTATTGGCTTCCCTGTATTTCATGGCAACCGGCTCCTTCCAAACGACAGTAGGGATCATGGGGGGAATGTCCCAAACCACTTTTTCCCAGTGTCTGGACCAGGTCATAACGGCTGTATCTGACCACCTGAATCGCTATATAGAATTTCCTTTGGACGGGCAGGACTTGATGGACTTGAAGAGAGGCTTTTATGCCACTGCAAACTTTCCTAATGTTCTGGGAGCTATCAACTGCACTCACGTAGCCATCATTGCACCCTGTGACAGGGAGGAGATCTGCAACAGAAAGCTCTTCCACTCCATCATTGTGCAAGTGGTCTGTGATGCTCGAATACACATCCTTGATGTGGTGGCCAGGTACCCGGGAGCTGCACACAATTTCCTTTATACTTAGGTAATCAGGCCTGTATGAAAATTTTGAGCACAGCCTCTATGGTGACAGTTGGCTCATAGGTAAGAGAGTTACTTCTTTCTCTATTCTATCTCTAGCTATGTGTTTGCAGCAAACAGCACAGGCATGGGGGGGGGGGGGGGGGGGGGAGGCCTGTGGGGGATGAAACTGCATTGCTGACATGACAAGTAGCTTGTGAAGTTAGGTCTGCACACCATTGCACCAGGGCCTGGCTTTCTCTTCTTGTGCTCCAGAGGCCTGCTAATATTTTGAGGCCAAGCAATGCATTTGCCATAAAGCTTGGTGTGTGCACAGCCACTACACACTTTCCACGGCTTCACTGTAAAAAGTGGCGTTTTCCAATCCTCTCATTTAGAGCAGTTGAAATCACACAGGTTAATCACAACCTTTACATGTCCACACTGCTGGTACTTGCAGATCAGGTGTGGCCTGTTAATGAAGGGTCAGCCAAGATGTCAATCACAGTTTGTCTTGCCCATCACACAAGTAAAGCAGAAGCAGCATTTTGGGGACTAGCTTATTCCCTGCATCCGGGCTGACAAATTTGTATCTCTGGAAGACATACTGCAGAGCAGCCAGGGATGTGCACATTCAGACCACGAGATAGAGGTTTTTCTGCTAGGATAGGTGCGGTGGCTTTGATGTACTGCTTCAGAGTTTGATGACTGCTATGATCTGGTAGCCTTGGCTTGGTTGTGAGGGGCTGCCACATATTTTGTAGAATCCATAGATGCATTTTATTAGTCAGGAAGATTTGACCTAGATTCAGCTAATGCTGTACGGGTCATATAGTGTTCCAGAAAAAGGTGGCATGAACTTAAGGTAGGGAAATAGGCTTTTAAGGCTCAGGCTAGCTTCTACTGTCTTACAGCAATGCCTCTTTGCCTCAGCAATAGGTCAACTCCTCTTGGAGAAGTGCTTTGCCTCCACATTCCCGGTTCCTGGTTCCTGATCCTAGCTTCCTGGTTCCTGGTTTCTGCTGTGTGTCATTCCTGTGCTCCTGTGTCTTGTTCCTGGTTCCTGGCAGTCTTGGTTGTCACCTGAATTTGTGTCTTCATGGTCAGTTTTTTCTTTGTCTGTCCTCAGGATCTTATCTTGCTCCTGTGGTCCCTAGTCCTCCCTGTTCCTGTTTGTTTCTCATCTCTTCAGATTGGACTTCTGGCTTTGACCTCAGACCAGATATCTGGATTTGACTTGAATTGGACTTCTGGCTTGACCTCGGATCGGATGCAATGCTGCTTGACCTCCACCTGCCCCTGATCTTTGCCTGCTTCCACTTCTGACTGAACTCCACCTGCCCTGACCACTGCCTGAACCATTGCACTGCAAGAAATCTGCCTGCCTCTGACCACAGCCTGAACCTGACCTTGTTTGATTGCTGCCTGTCCTGACCATTGCTTTTCCTGATTCCGCTTCCTTCTCTGTGCTGTCCTGCAATGACTTCATTGTTATGAATCTTCACCTCCATAGAAGCCCGCCTCTAATACCAGCCAGCCTCAGCACCCAAGGGCTCATTCTAAGGGGCTGGTATTGGTGAAGCTCCAGTTGGGATCTGCTTCAGCCAGCTTCACTTGCCAGTGGTGGGGACCTGCAGGGCTCCTCCCTGCAGGTTGCACCAACTCCACCTTGGCCTAAGGGTCCATATCCATAACACCCTGTATTTATCCCATGCTTTCTTGAATTCAGATACTGTTTTTGTCTCTACCACCTCCACTGTGAGGCTGTTCCATGTATCCACCACTCTCTTTGTAAAGAAATATTTCCTAAGATTATTCCTGAGTCTATCCCCTTTCAACCTTATCATATCCCTCGTTCTAAAGCCTCCTTTCCATTAAAAAATGTTCACCTCCTGTGCATGGAAACCTTTGAGATGTTTGAATGTCTCTATCATATCTACCCTGTCTTGCCTTTCTTCTAGGGTATACATGTTTAGATCTTTAAATCTACCCCAATATGCTTCAAAACAAAGACCATTGACCATTTTAGTAATCATTCTCTGGATCGACTCCATTCTGTTTATATCCTTTTGAAAGTGCGATCTCCAGAACTGTACACAGTATTCCAAGTGAGTTCTCACCAGCGACCTATATAAGGGAAATATCACTTCCCTTTTTCTGCTGACCATTCCTCTTTCTGTGCAGCCAAGAATCTTTTTAGCTTTTACCAACACTTTATCCACCTGTTTGACCAACTTAAGATCATCAGATACAATTACTCCCAGATCCTGCTCTTCCTTTGTGTTTAGAAGAATTTCACCTTCAATATTGTACCTTTCCCTTGGGTTTTTGCATCCTAAATGCATTACTCTGCATTTTTTTTAGCATTAAATCTTAACTGCCAAACCTTAGACCATTCCTAGAGCTTCACTAGATTACTCCTCATGTTTTCTACCTCTTCTTGGCTGTCCACCCTGTTACAGATTTTGGTATCATTGGAAAAAGGACAAACTTTCCTGATAATCCTTCTATTATGTCACTCACAAAAATGTTGAAAGAACTGGTCCAAGGACTGATCCCTGAGACAAACTGCTGGTAATATCAACCTCCTCAAAGAAAACTCCATTTACCACTACCTTTTGTTGCCTCCCACTCAGCCAGTTTCTAACCCAGTCAATCACTCTAGGTGCCATACCAAGGACACTCAATTTATTCATGTTTTTTGTGCAGAACTGTGTCAAATTCCTTGCTGAAATTCAAGTACACTATGGGGCGGATTTTAAAAGCCCTGCTCGCGTAAATCCACCCGGATTTACACGAGCAGGGCCTTGCGCGCCGGCGCGCCTATTTTCCATAGGCCTGCCGGCACGCGCAGAGCCCCGGGACTCACGTAAGTCCCGGGGTTTTTTGTCGGGGGCGTGTCGGGGGCGGAGCCGATCGACGCGGCGTTTTGGGGGCGATCGACGCGGCGTTTTGGGGGCGGGACGCGGCATTTCGGGGGCGATCGACGCGGCGTTTTGGGGGCGGGATGCGGCGTTTCAGGGGCGGGCCCGGGGGCGTGGTTTCGGCCCGGGGTGGTCCGGGGGCATAGTCCAGGCTGTTTCAAATGTATTTTAGTGTTTTTATCACACATGCTTGCAGCTAATTTTCAAAGATAAACTATGCAGGTCAGTGTCGCTTTGACAATTGGCTAGTATAAAGTAAAGGTGCTAAAAATGCCTGCATATTTTGAACTTGAGATTTGTGCAGGCAGCCAAGAGGAAGGGAATAGTACATGTAGTTTTGGAAATCCCAACTATGCATGCTGTTTCCCTTCACTGACTTCAACACACCTCAGAAATGCCTCAGTTTAATCCAGCTAAAAGTATGCTCACTTTGGAAGCCCATGTGTACTTTGTAGTATGAGTGTAGTTTTCAGCCACTCCAGTTTACCTGGATAAATTGCTTTGAAAATTGCTCCTTTTGGGGGTAATTTTAAAAGTGGCTGCAGAAGTGCAATGTCTGAGGGTACATTTTACTTGCAGGCTTTGCACCAATTTTCAAAGAGAAAGTACATGCCTGCTTTCATCTTGACAATCATCCCAGAAAACAACTACCCACACATTGATGCCCAGTAAAGTGTGCACGTAATTCCAAACTTAGCCCCAATCCCACTTACAAGAGCACCTCTTCTCATTGCAGATAAAAGAACATACACAGAGGCCTTTATACACATATGGGGCAGGCAATTTTCTAAAAGCCATTTCCACAGAAATGGCAGAAATCAAAATCATAAAATGATAAGAACAATTGCCAAAGATACCAGATACTGAACAATCACCAAAGCAAAGACAGACTACTACACCAGTCCCATCAATGAAGCAGAAAACTCACCTAAAGAACTATTCTGAACCATTGGCAAAGCCCTGCAATCCCACTTCTCCATAACCTCCATCCTTCATAACTGAGACCCACTGTAACAAGTTGGCCTTACACAGAGAAAATCTCCCTCATTCAAACGGAACTGGATAAAATGCCAGTACAAAACCAAAGGCTGATAAAATAGATCCCACCATTTTATACCTTGTCCACCTTTTGCCCAGTATTAATATTAGACATTGACTCCCTGCTCTTCACTTTCAGACCAACCACCTGCTTAGAAGATCCCTGCCTCTCCTGGCTCATCAAGCAAGCTAAACATGCACTTCTCCACCACATTCAGACTATAACAAACACCTCACTAGCAGAAGCCCAACTGCCATGTTGCCTGAAAAGAGGAATCGTGGAACTCACGGACCTGAATAACTACTGACCTGTCTTAAACCTCCCCTACCTAAGCAAAGTAATTGAGAAAGCAGTTCTATTGCCAGAAGCAGACCACCTGAGCGCTACAAAGGCCCACAGTCTCTTACTCTCAGGCTTTAAGCCACATTACAGCATGGAAACTACAGTGCTAATTCTGGTGGATGAACTCCGACTTTATCTTGAACAGGGGAACTCAGCTTTACTCATACTTTTGGACATTTCAGCAGCCTTCAACACGGTCAACCACATCCTCCTCCTCACCAGACTACATTATATAGAACTGGATGGTTCTGCACTTGCCTGGTTCGCATTCTTCCTCCAAGACTGTACTCAAACTGTCTCTATGGAATAAGCACTCTCTGAATCTCACTTTTTTGTGCTGCGGAGTACCTTGAGGCTCCATCCTTTCATCCACACTGTTTATCCTATCCCTAATTCCCTATGTGAACTCATCAATAACTACTACATCACCCATTACGCCTATGAGGATGATATCCGACTCTTAATCCTACCGAATACAAATCAGGATCAAGTTATTACTCACCTCAGTGGTTCCTTAAGAAAACTGTCAACTGGCTTTGCCAAAATAAACAGCCTGAATTAGAAGAAAGACTCTGTTCACTCTCTCTCAAAAGTGGTCCTTAGAAGAACAACTCTCACACTCAACTCACAAGTCTGGTGTCTTGGCTTCATACTAGATTCCCAGCTCACTTCCAAAGGCCATGTCTTTTCAGTAACTAAAATGGCTTTCTTTCACCTCCACCAACTCCACCACCAGTAAACACTACTGGACAGCATTGCCATCATCATTGTTAGTCATGCTATAGTCATCTTGCATCTTCTGGACTACTATAATGCATTTTATGTAGGATTTCCCAATATCCTAAACTGCTGGCTACAGCTCATACAGAACGCTGCTACTCGCCTGATAATGAAGGTACATGAATTTGACCACATCACCTCAGTACTGAAAAGCCTACACTGGTTGCCCACATTCTACAAAATGTAAAAAGAGTCCAGTGTAGCCCCAAACAAATCAATGCATACCAAAAGAGGAGTACAACAACAAAAGGGGCGGATTTTAAGAGCCCTGCTCGCCTAAATCCGCCCAAATCCGGGCGGATTTAGGCGAGCAGGGCCCTGCGCGCCGGTGAGCCTATTTTACATAGGCCTACCGGCGCGCGCAGAGCCCCGGGACTCGCGTAAGTCCCGGGGTTTTCGGAGGGGGGCGTGTCGGGGGCGGGCCCGAACCGCGCGGCGTTTTCGGGGCGTGTTCGGAGCGTTCCAGGGGTGGGCCTGGGGGCGTGGCTATGGCCCGGGGTGGTCTGGGGGCGTGGCCGCGCCCTCCGGACCCGCCCCCACGTCGCGTCCCGGTGCGCTAGCAGCCCGCTGGCGCGCGGGGATTTACGTCTCCCTCCTGGAGGCGTAAATCCCCCGACAAAGGTAAGGGGGGGGTTTAGACAGGGCCGGGCGGGTGGGTTAGGTAGGGGAAGGGAGGGGAAGGTGAGGGGAGGGCAAAAGAAAGTTCCCTCCGAGGCCGCTCCAATTTCGGAGCGGCCTCGGAGGGAACGGGGGTAGGCTGCATGGCTCGGCGCGCACCGGCTATACAGAATCGATAGCCTTGCGCGCGCCGATCCAGGGGGCAGATTTTAAAAGGAGCGCGAATAGCCTACTTTTGTTTGCGCTCCAGGCGCAAACAAAAGTATGCTGGATTTTAGTAGATACGCGCGGAGCCGCGCGTATCTGCTAAAAACCTGGATCGGCGCACGCAAGGCTATGGATTTTGTATAGCCGGCGCGCGCCGAGCCACGCAGCCTACCCCCGTTCCCTCCAAGGCCGCTCCGAAATTGGAGCGGCCTTGGAGGGAATCCTCTAACGCCCTCCCCTCACCTTCCCCTCCCTTTCTCTACCTAACCCACCCGCCCGGCCCTGTCTACACCTCCCCCTTACCTTTCTCCGGGGATTTACGCCTCCCGGAGGGAGGAGTAAATCCCCGCGCGCGAGCGGGCCTCCTGCGCGCTGGGCAGTGACCTGGGGGTGGGTACGGAGGGCGTGGCCACGCCCCCGGACCGCCCTGGGCCGTAGCCACGCCCCCATACCCGCCCCCAAAACGCTGCCGACACGCCCCCGAAACGCCGCGACGACCGGGCCCGCCCCCGACACGCCCCCGACACGCCCCCCTCGGACAACCCCGGGACTTACGCGAGTCCCGGGGCTCTGCGCGCGCCGGTAGGCCTATGTAAAATAGGCTTCCTGGCACGCAGGGCCCTGCTCGCCTAAATCCGCCCGGTTTTGGGCGGATTTAGGCGAGCAGGGCTCTTAAAATCCGCCCCCAGGATTTTAGCGGATACACACGGCTATGCGCATATCTACTAAAATCCCGCGTACTTTTGTTAGCGCCTGATGCGCCAGCAAAAGTACGCCTATTCGCGCGGTCTGAAAATCTACCCCAAAGTGTATAAAATTGTAAACAAACAGTAACACAAAATATATATCTACATCTTATCTAGATCTTTCTCTCTCTCTCTCTCTCTGAGATGTAAAGTGTCAGCAAGCCTGCTGGGGTATCCAGCATTGCACAGACCATTGGTCATTTCGATCATCCACCTTGTTTGCCAAAACAATTTTTTTTGAAAAGTTTCTAAATGCATATAAAAAAATAAAAAATACACAACAGTCTAGACTTCCATTCAGAAAGCACAACATGGCCAGTGTTTTGCAGACAATTGAAACATTTCATTCAAGAAAAGAAAGGTCTACAGACTAGAAATTTTGATGATTTGGCCCCTGAAGAAGCAGTGGCTTCAAAACACTGACCGTGTTGTGCTTGTTGAATGGAAATCTAGACCGTGTGTTTTTTATGTTTTTATATGCAATTGGCAGTTGAAACATTTTGTTCAAGAGAAGAAATGTCTACAGACTGTAGAAGTTTTGATGATTTG
Source organism: Rhinatrema bivittatum (assembly GCF_901001135.1). NCBI lineage: Eukaryota > Metazoa > Chordata > Amphibia > Gymnophiona > Rhinatrematidae > Rhinatrema > Rhinatrema bivittatum. The sequence goes on along the minus strand of NC_042615.1, from coordinate 255,402,430 downwards.
GCTCCTGAGGAAGCAGTGGCTGCGAAGTACTGGCCATGTTGGGCTTGTTGAATGGAATTCTAGACTGTGTTTTTTATTTTTTTATATGCATTTATAAACTTTTCAAAACATTCTGCAATCACTTTTGCCCTGATTTTCTATAACTTTTGCTCTGATACTTGCATTAACACTTGTACCTCTTTGGACTGCCAAAATATTTATTTTATGTATTTATTTTAAAATCTTTTGTATACCACCATTCAAAGAAATATCATAGTGGTTTACATGAAAACCATACATAATAATAAAAATACATTGCTAATAAAAAGCATAAAATATAAATAATATAATTGCAAGTAAATAAAAGGGTAAAAGTAACATAAAAAGAAAATATTTAAAAAATTAAAACAATAAAAATAAGAAATGAATGATAAAAAGGATTAGAATTCAAAAGATCATATTACAGCAGTTTATTCATAGCATACTATGCTATGAAAAACTCCTCTTTTTACAACCAGGTTTTGAGCCCTTTTTTAAAAAGTTTTGTATCATTTAGAGTTCTTAAATATTCAGGTAGCATATACCAGAGTACTAGATCTGCTAGAGAAATGGCTTTTTCTCTTACCTCACCAATATGAGCTAATCATACTGAAGGAACTTCCAACATCCCTCTATTTTGAGATCTCAAAGTTCTTGCTGGAGTGTAAATATGCAATCTGGAGCCTACTCATAGAGTATCTATCTGTATTGTATATTAATGTATGTATTAATGTAAGAATCTTAAATTTAATTCTGACTCTGATCGGGAGCCAGTGTAAACCAGAAAGTAAAGTAATTTAGCAGCAGAGTTCGGCAATAATTGTAAGGGTTGTAGACTTGATAAAGGAATGCCTAAGAATAAAGAATTGCAGTAATCTATTCCAGAAAATTTCCATGCCTGTAGAACTGTCCTAAAATCTTCCATATGAAGTAATGGTTTTAAATGTTTCAACATCTGTAACTTCATGTAGCCATTATGTACTACAGTGTTAATATGACTTTTCATGGAGAGATTAGTGTCTAACATAACTCCCAGGTCGCAAACAGTGTTCTCATTAGCTATAGAGTGATTCCTAAATTCCAAATTAACATGGTCTGGTTCATTTTTTGTTCTTGATAACATAGTAATTTCTGTTTCTTGAATGTTTAACGGCAAACGGTTATGAGACATCCATTGATCAATGGTGCTCAAATACATCTTTAAATATTCCAAAGTTTTAGTTAAGGTGTCTTTTATTGATTTATAAAACTGAATATCATCTGCATAAATAAAGAAATTAAGTCCTAATCCAGCTAAAAGCCTACATAACGGAATCAGATATAAATTGAACAACATGGCGCATAAGGCTGATACTTGTGGTCCTCCAGTATTCATTTTTTTAAGGAAGAAATAGTGTCATTTATGTACACTTGAAATGTTCTATCTTGCAATAAGAGTGAAACCATTTAAGTACTATACCAGACAACTGTAATTCTTCCAGGCAGCCCATTAATATGTTATGATCTATGGTGTCAAAGGCAGAGGAAACATCAAGAAGAAAGGAGATAGTCTTGTCCGCCATCAAAACTTCGCTATATAGTATCCAATACTGATAGTAATAATGTCTCAGTGCTACCATTTTTTTTAAATCCATATTGATTGGGGAATAATAAATTAGCATCTTCTAAGTATTCGAAGTGTTGTTTAAGGACAAGAAATTCAATAAGTTTGGATATGAAAGTTAAATTAGAAATGGGATGATAGTTACTTTGACTGGATCTAACTTCTGATTCTTCAAGATAGGTTTTATTAAAGCTGTTTTTGTTTCACAAGGGAGGATTCCTTCTGATAATGATAAATTGGTCAAAAATGGGGAAACCTCTTCTCTAATTTGTTTTAATGTATTAATTGAAATTGGATTAAGTTTACAGAGAGTGGGATTAAGTTTAATAAAAGCCTGCTGTATTTCAAGGATAGAAATATTAGAAAAATGTGTCCAACTTGAATCTCTATTGTGAATGTTTGATACAAACTTAGAAGGTGGGGGAAGTTTACTGATAATATTTTCTACTTTCTCTATGAAAAGATTAGCATGCTCTTCACTACTGAAAGGTGACTGAACATGTCTGTCCGTTAGAGTCATGGGTCTAGTTAAAAATTTAACTGTAGAGAAAAGTAACTGAGTATTAAAGCCGATGGCATGAATCTTATCTGTGTAATATTTCTTTTTGGCCTCGTTGGTCATTTTTCTATATTTTCTTAAAGAATTTCTATATTTTCCAAGTTATTATTTGATGTACATTTTCTCCAGGATCTCTCTCTGGCTCTCAGAGCCTGTTTACAATTTTTTAGATCACTGTTATACCATGGATAACCTTTGCTGGTCTTTCTATGTTTAAACTTGATTTGTTGAATTAGAGCTAAAATGTCTAACACCTTCTGGTTAATGTTATTCCAGGTACTAACAGCAGAAACGCAATTGTGAGGTAGATCATTATCTAGTTTTTTTTTTTTAAACAGATCTTTAAGTTTATCTATATCTATCTCTCCACAGTTTTCAATAAAAGTAGTTTTTCTTTAATATAAGCTGTGGCTATTTTATTTAAATGTGTTATAAAATGAATCTTAAAATAATCTGACCATGGAATTGGAATTATAGTAATTAAAGAACTATCTATCTCAATATGACCTTGTTTACAGAAAGCCAGGTCTAAGATGTGGCCTGCTTTATGCGTTGGGCCTGATATAAATTGGCATAATCCAAATGCAGTCATGGTTGACAGAAAAGTTTCAGTAGTTGCTGTGAGTGGAGTCATATCTACGAGTAAATTAAAATCTCCAAGTATAATTGTTTTGGATAAATCTAAAGAATTGATTACTTCAATAAGTGGTGATATATTGTGCATTAATAGTCTGGGTAGACTGTTAACTGTGCAGATATTCAAAGTAGAAGATTTAAGTAAAAGTACTTCAAAAGGTGGGGCTATATCAATTTTATATGGCATTAAATTTAAAGAACCTTTAACAATGACCATAATGCCACCCCCTTGTTTACCCTCCCTTGATTGGAAAAAATAATTATAATCAGGGCTTGAAGACCGATTAACCAAAACTTGATTGTGATTCTTCAACCATGTTTCAGTTAAACAAATAGTAACTGATTGGACATTGAGCAAGATAATGGGAAAAAAAACTTGCAGGTGGAAACATTGATAAGCTTATTAGTGTTGATTGTTATTAAAGACATAAGCTTATTAGTGTTGATGCTCATAAGAATGACGATGATTATGAATATTTGCCAAGTCACCATATTTACCTCAACCATGGATAACAGATATGGGGAGGTTCTCAGCCATCTTCAAGGGTCAAGAAGGATTGGCACTGAGAGTTTTTTGTTGTTTTTTTTTAATCCAGTTAATACAGGAGCAACAGAGATGTAAATAATAAGTGGTAGGCGTCAAACTTTACCGGCGCACAAAGAGGCAGGCTCCTTTGTTGTGCTCCTTCGTGCGCATGACGCTGGTACATGCACCTCAGCGTGGTACACCTCCAGCATTAGAAGACTCCTTGTATACCTGCGCCGATTGATGATGTCAGCTCATGGGTGGGGTTGCTGGTCTGGGGAGTAGCTCAGAGGAGATGGTAACAGCGCATGAAGGCCCTTAGATGATACTCGGGACAAGATGGTGAGAGTCAGGAACAGGATCTATTGCTGTAATGTGCCTCCAGCATTAGAAGACTCCTTGTATAGCCCAACTTTTCCTGCACAAGAAACAAGGATAAATCAGATCTATCAAGCAAACCACTGACATAAATCTGCTATAATCCTCTCCTCTTCCCACTGGGACACTTTGTATCTCCTTGTCTCAGAGTTTACATAAACATAATAACATTTTATGTATATCTTATTCTGATGCCCTGCACCTGATTTATTTGTAGCTCACTTTGAGCTTTCTTAATGGAAAAGGTTGTCATAAATAATGATGTTGATGATAATGTTTTACTTACAGAAATGGCTTCAAAAATGACCCTTCCTATGTCAGATTACTCTTGTACACTTTATACCATTTACTGTTATGCTGCCTACTATTAAAAACATGCATAATGCATTTTAGGACACTGACATTCACCTCCCAAGTATTGTGGCTAATTATGAAACACTGGACCAGTGTCGGGCTGGTGTGTTTGCACTAAGGATCTTAGGAGATGAATCTCAAGAGACAAGTGCTTTTATTTGCATTTGAAAAACAGCAACAAAAAATTCATTGCATAACCAATGATTATAATTATTAACGTACAAACAATACATTATTCACATTTGTATCGTGTGCAGTCAGCATCCTTTATTATATGAAGGTTATACTATTATTACAAAAATTTGTGGTTTCAGCCATACAAGTGAATCTTGTTTGATATTCTGATAGAGTCTTTTCACTCTTGAAGTTGTTTGTTGGTTTGTTTTATTACTATTAAAAAAATAAATGTTGGAACTCAAAAATAAAGTTTATAAAATAAAGTGTAATAGTGCACTTGTGTTCTCTGTCACAAAATAATGTCTTGAGGATTGATCTTTCCTTTGTAAAGTGTCTGGCCTAGCAGTGCTAAGTATTTCTGCAGAGAAGACTGTGGCCTTTAGCACATGTTGTTCCTCGCCCACGCAGTCTGGAGCAACAGAAAATAAAATCAAATTCTTAACATATTGGTTATAAAAACAAAAAATAGCTTTCTTTCTTTCAGGGACTGACAATCAGACTCTCTGACCTTTTAATTAAGAGACATTTACCATAAACCAACACAGAATGCGTTATACCATTAACAAGCACCCACTCTGCATCTCAGGCAGATGCTCAATATTTAGTTACATACAGCAGGTCAAGCAGCACATAACTGAGGATCTGCTGCTGAATGGTACCAATAGATTTATTTCCCGTGTTCAGGCCCCAAAATTAGTCTGCCAACATATTACCCCCACCCTATGATTAATGAAACCGGAGGGATTAAGAAACACGAGAACATATTTATTTGGATTAGCAAAAGACTATAATTTCCTGGCATTTGTAGAGGTCACATGGGGCCGTTTTGAATAGCCTGTATTATCTGTAATGTACATGGGCACTTTTAGCATGTGCACATTGCAATCAGTTTTCGAAGGGACACAAAGGGGCAGATTTTAAAATCCTTCACGCGTAAATCCAAGTGGATTTACGCGCTTGGGGGGGGGGGTTTACACACGCCGGGCATATTTTCAAAAAGCCCGACGGCGCACATGTAAATCCCAGGGCTTGAAAAAATGGGTGTGGTGATCTGGGGACCGGGTAGGGGCGTGACCAGAGGCCTCTGTTAGGACACTGAGCTGGGGGATCGCGTGCTGGCACTTGGCCGGCATGCGCAAGTTACTCCTGCCTCTGGCAGGTGTAACTTCTGCAACAAAGGTAAGGATTTTTTAAAATTTTCAGACTGGGGGAATGGTTAGGTAGGGGAAGGGAGGGGAAGGTGGGGGGGCAGAATGAAAGCTCCCTCCGAGGCCGCTCTGATTTCGGAGCGGCCTCGGAGGGAACGGGGAAAGCCATTGGGGCTCCCCTAGGGCTCGGCGCGTGCAAGGTGCACTAGTGTGCACCCCCTTGCACGTGCTGACCTTGGATTTTATAACATACGCGCAGCTGCGTGCGCATGTTATAAAACTGGGCGTACATTTGTACGCGCGTAGATTTAAAAATCCGGCCCAAATTATGCTGTTCCCCTTCGAAATTGAACAGTCGCAAATTGCATGCACACTAAAAGCACCTGAGTGCCTTGCACCTGCTATTTATGCAGGATGCCAAGATGGGTAAAATTCCACGCATTCTTTTGGAAATGCCAAGTATTCATGCTGTTTTCCTCTCCTATCCTAAGCACACCACCTTACCAATTCAGCTGATAGTATGCTCATTAATGTCTGTTCTTGCACATTATTAAGGGAGAAGTCCTATTAGACATAATGGGAGCTGCAATAAATAATGAGGTCGATTTTAAAACAAGTGGGTGTGCATCCATGTGCACGTGGTTCCCAGCATGCGCACATGGCTGTGCCGATTTTATAACATGCCCCACCCCCTGCCCATCCCACCCAGACCCTGCCCCCGACCCGCACCTTTTCGCTGGCCCAGAACCTCTGCACATACTGAGAGATATGCACGTGGCCGGGCCATTTCTAAAATGCGTTTGGTGCGCGTACAGCCTGTACGCGCACATATGCCCCGGAGTTTTCACGTGCCTGGCATCAAATATTCAGGCGAAAGTGTATCACATGCCACACATTAGTAAATAGATCCCTATGAGTCTATTCATTCATAACCAAAAGTAACATGAGCTTATTGTGATATTTTGCACCCATTCAATAGCGATACATGAGACTTTGAGCCTTAGCGAATAATGTGATTTCTTTCACAATAGCTGTTCCTTAATGGTCTTAACATGATATGTGATTGCAATTATCCTTTCTGTGGATAAGTGTAACTAGATATAATGTTAAGCTTTGTGTATACAGTGGGGGAGGGGTCAATATTCAGAAGATATGTTCAAAATAAAATTGATTTTTAATGGTATGAATTTAATCAGTTAAAAATATCTCCTGCTAACAAAACTGAATATGTCCATCCAAAATCATTGTGTATGCAAATTTAGCCGGTTAAAAAAGGGGCTAAGTTAAGGCAAGTTTTGTGCCATTCCATCTAACCAGATATTCAGCCACACACTTAACTGTCTAAATGCAGCTCAAAATCCAGACAAAATGAACAGGTGAAAGCTAATCAGGTACTTTGCTTACTCTGCAACAGCTATATCAACACTGTGTGGTCTCAGTGCCACCTATTACTCAAAGCCGCACACAGAGGCCAATGTAATAAGAACTGCGGCAAAACAGGCGCTAGTTATGAGCGTGGGTTTTGATCACCGCACGAGGCTGAAGATGCTGCTTCCATGGGATGTAAAAAAAATAAAAAATTATGCAAATGATTTGCATGCAGAAACCCACACACATACAGAGAAATGCGCATACCTAAGAGTGGTAAGGGCCAATGTAATAAGCGGCCACATCCATGCTCAAAACCTGCACCAGTAATCTGCGCATAAGAATGAGCGAGAGAAGGGGTCTCCATATTAAGTGAAAGTATGACCCCGGAAAGTATTTTTAATATTTCAAATAACTGTGCTGCAGAAAACATGGCAAATATTTTCATGGATGATAATTCACACTGGCATTGCAGCGAGATAGGTGCTCAGTTGGGCACCAATCTGGGTGCTCAGGTGCCGACATAGGCACTCAGCCGGGAGCAAATATGGACGCTCTGGTGACCAGAAAGGTGGCTAGCAAATGTTGCCACTCAGGCCCTGAGCCAGGCGCTTAGTTGGTCGTAAATCTATATGAGCGAGTGCCCGGAAAGGTGCCTAGGGAAGCATCTACCTAAGCTGGCCGCTCCAATGCTGAGAAAAGCACCTAGCGATGCTGGCCACTTGGACGCCAAGATAGGCGCTCAGCTAGGTGGTTTTCAGGACGATCGAATGCCGACATAGGTGCCCTGAGTCGGTGTTGACACTTAACTCGTTCCCTGACCATGGCAGTTAAAAATCCACTCCCTGCATTGCCTATGATTAGGCAATCACCTCCTTTGCATGCAGTTAGCATGCATTCACGCATGAAAAACCGCAAGTCTGTAAACGCATTCATACACACTTTGTTCCCACACACAAAACCCTTACATCCCCATATAGGGTTTTGCATGGTAAAATGCGTGTAGAAATGCACATAGTTTGAAAGGCGCCAAGCCAGCAGACGCTTGTGATGGGGAGAGCTACCCACCAGTGCTGATCACCTTGTAACAGCTAACATCCAAGGAAAAAAGACAAAAAAAAAAAATTGAAAAAACTGCCTTTGAAACTGAGAAGAGATTTCTGTGGGGAAAGCCATGATTCTGAGACCCGCACCCTCCCCTGACATCATCGCAAACAGATCCGGGCAGTTTGAAAGGCGCCAAGCCAGCAGGCGCCATGCGCCAAAGGGGTGCAACAAAGGGGCACTCCCCTTTGTGCACTCCTTCGTGCAACCCTTTGTGTTATTTGTTTAATATGCTCCTTGTTATACCTTTTGCTTAATTGTTAAGAACTTTGATTTTGATGATTTTATTTTTGTAATCTCTTAGCCTCAGGTACAAAGATTTTTGGTTGTAAGCCCTTTTAGGGGATAGTGAATTACCTATTGTACCTTATTGTAAACCGATGTGATATCTCTTTTTGAAATGAACATCGGTATATAAAAATCGTAAATAAAAATAAATAATATAGGCGTGCACAAACCTGCGGCAGCTTCAGCACACCTTATTACATCAGCCCCTCAGAGACAGGAGGCCAATTGCAAGGTATAGATTTTTTTTCTATTGTTTATTATTTATTTTTTAAATTATTATTTAACATAGGGGCAGATTTTCAAGGATTTACGCATGTAGTGGGGTTACGCGCGCCGGACCTATTTTCAAAAGGCCCGGCGGTGCACGTAAAGCCCCGGACGCGTGTATCTCACAGAGCTTTTCCAAATGGGCAGGCAAGGGGTGGGACGGGGGGGCGGGAGGGCAAGGTAGGCGGTCCAAGGGCGTTGCGGGCAGTCCAGGGGCATGGCGGAGTGGTCCAGGGGTGTGGCCCGGCGGTCCGGGAGACGTGGCCGAAGACTCCAGCACAGGGGGATTGCACACTGGCACTCGGCCGGCAGGCATAATTTGTGAGATAAAGGTACGGGGGGGGGGGGGGTTTCGGGCTGGGGGGCAAGACAGGTAGGGGAAGGGATGGGAAGGTGGGGGGGGGGAAAGGAATATTCCCTCCAAGGACCCTCCGATTTCAGAGCGGCCTTGGAGGAAGCGGGAAAAAGCCAGCTGGTCTCCCCGAGGGCTCGGCGAATGCAAGGTGCACTTGTGGCACCCCCTTGTGTGCGCCGACCCCTGATTTTATAACATGCGCGCGGCTGCACGTGCATGTTATAAAATTGGGCGTACACTTGTGCGTGCCGGGTAGCGCATACCTTTTAAAATCTTCCCCATGGTGTTTTAATCTCCTTTGCATATTTTTCTAAGAAGTCACAGAAAATAAATTCTACACTATATAGGTAAGTTTATGTATTAATATAGGAAATCAATAAATTTATATTATATACTGGCTCACGTCCTCAAATTTTATAACCAAAACAAATTTGCATAACAACTTGAGGAAAACTGCAGACAAGCAGATTATATGTTAACATTAACAGTTCAAAAAATCATTCTAAAAGACAACAACCAGCAGAGAGTGGTATCAGAATATTGTATAGTGCTTCCAGTCTCATGGGCTCTTGCCCTTACAGGGCTACAACCCCTCTCTTGTCTAAACACTGTTTCACGTCATTTACCAACTCTCTGGTGGCTTGTCCATTTAAATTGTTTATTTTTTTATTTTTTAAGTGCAAAAAAAGCCTCCCTTAAATTACCCGTATTTTTAAAACACTCACCTCACATTTCCCACTATCTCTACTCACTAAAACATGATATCCTCTCTGATATTTATTTCTAATTGTACTTATCTCTTAAACTGCGATCATTTTTCACATGAATATCGGCTACTTTGCCCAGATGACTCGCCCGACATTGACAATGTTTCGGCGCGCTCTTCGCGCCTGCTTCAGGGGCTATCAATCGTTCTCAACCACCCGCGGGGTCTTAATAAAGAAGTAGACTGGACGGTATACTTGTAGCTGATAGATTGGATTGTTATCCACGTTTCGAGCATAAAACAGCTGACATCCGGTAGAGGCAGAGAGACGGCGTCTGAGCGCCATATTTGAATGAAGAGAACACAGGAAGAATCATAATAAGCTGAACTGTAAGTTTTGTTGCGTAAGTTAGGATAAGTGAATTTATTAAAGCAAAAAATTATTATATTCATGTTCTTTTTTAGAAGTGGTTGAGAATGATTGATAGCCCCTGAAGCAGGCGCGAGAAGCGCGCCGAAACATTGTCAATGTCGGGCGAGTCATCTGGGCAAAGTAGCCGATATTCATGCGAAAAATGATCGCAGTTTAAGAGATAAGTACAATTAGAAATAAATATCAGAGAGGATATCACGTTTTAATGAGTAGAGATAGTGGGAAATGTGAGGTGAGTGTTTTAAAAATACGGGTAATTTAAGGGAGGCTTTTTTTGCACTTAAAAAATAAAAAAATAAACAATTTAAATGGACAAGCCACCAGAGAGTTGGTAAATGACGTGACTAAACAGTGTTTAGACAAGAGAGGGGTTGTAGCCCTGTAAGGGCAAGAGCCCATGAGACTGGAAGCACTATACAATATTCTGATACCACTCTCTGCTGGTTGTTGTCTTTTAGAATGATTTTTTGAACTGTTAATGTTAACATATAATCTGCTTGTCTGCAGTTTTCCTCAAGTTGTTATGCAAATTTGTTTTGGTTAATATAGGAAATGACAGCAGAAAAAGACTCAATTAGTCTATCCAATCTGCCCAGCAAGTTGTTATGGGTTTTTTTTTAGGATGATCATCAAAATATTTGAATGCTTCCTCTTGCATGCCTTTCACAAAGGTAATCTTACACACAGGTCGATTTTCAAAAAGGTTTGTTTGGCTAACTTTTTAAGATAGCCAGACAACCACAAGATTTGAATATTTTGCCCCCTCACCACTGAACTTTTACCTAGTCATCTAAAATTTAGGTGGTCAAAAAGAGGCAGATTGGGTGGTAAGATCTATCTGCCTAGTGACGAAATTCAGCACTAGCCAGATTAAAGCAAGCCAGGTAAGTCTGATCAAAGAAATCACTGTCCTAATGTTTACCTGGGTAGAGTTACTATAGCTGAGTAGATTTAGCAGCAGACTGAATCTACTCAGCTACAGTAACTCTTCCGAACAAAAGCAAAAGTAGTCCATGTGCCTGTAGGTGAAGAATCACCTGAGCTAAAAGATTCCAAATTATCCCTGTCAACTGAAAAGCAGGCTATTAATACAAACAAAGAACATACTTTGAAATGTCTGTATGGCAATGCCAGAAGTCTAAGATGTAAGATGGGAGAATTAGAATGTATAGTAGTGAATGATGAGATAGACTTAACTGGCATCTTAGAGACCTGGTGGAAGGAGGACAACCAATGGGAGATTGCTATACCAGGGTACAAATTATATCTCAATGATAGGGAGGAGCAACTTGGTGGCGGAGGTGACACTTTATGTCCGGGATGGCATAGAGTCCAACAGGATAAGGATCCTGCAAGAGAAAAAATGCATAATAGAATCTTTATGGATAGAAATCCCTTGTGTGTTGGGGAAGAATATAGTGATAGAAGTAAAGTACCGTCTACATGGCCAAAATGATGAGACAGATGAAATGCTAAGAGAAATCAGGGAAGCTAAACAAATTGATAGTGCAGTAATAATGGGAGATTTTGATTACCCCAATACTGAGTGGGTAAATGTAACTTAAGAACATGCTAGTGAGATAAAGTTCCTGGATGGAATAAATGACAGCTTTATGGAGCAATTGATTCAGGAATCAACGAGAGAAGGAGCTATTTTAGATCTAATTCTTAGTGGATTGCAGAATTTGGTGAAAGGGGTAACAGTGGTGGGGCCACTTAGGAATAGAGATCATAAAATGAACACATTTGAATTAATAACTGGAAGGGGGAAGGTAATTAAATCCAAAGCTTTAGCACTAAACATTCAGAAGGGAAACTTTGATAAAATGAGAAAAATATTTAGAAAAAAAGTGAAAGTTGCAGCTACAAAGGTTAAGAGTGTGTAACAGGCATGGACATTGTTAAAAAATACCATCTTAGAAGCACAATCCAGATGTATTCCACGCATTAAGAAAGGTGGAAGGAAGGCCAAATGATTGCCGGAATGGTTAAAAGGTGAGGTGAAAGAGGCTATTTTAGCCAAAAGATCTTTCTTCAAAAATAGGAAGAAGGGTCCATTTGAATGAAACAGGAAAACGTATAAGCATTGGCAAGTTATATGTAAAATATTGATATTGCAAATAAGTGACAAAAATACTTGCATTCTGTATGCCTGGTTAAAAGAAATCCCAGAAATGCTGCAGTGGTTAAAAACAGAGTAAGACAGGGCGAGAGAGCCAGCCTGAGGTTTTGGTCCCATTCATGCCTGCTTAACTTCTATGGTTCTGAAACAATAGCAGAAGCAGGCTGCAGCCACGTCAGAAGTCAGAGCAGAAGGGATTCAGCTCCTCATTGCAGAGGAAGCAAGACTCATAGAAAAAAACAACCAACCACAAATAGAGTGCACTGAGAAAGTTGCATTTGTACCTTTTGGATCAGCCATGTCTGCAGGAAAGGGAAAAAGGAAGTGACATCAGCACAGATCTCCATTGATGAAAATCACTCTGGAAAAACCAGAACAAAACTATTGAAACCAGTGCTACCTAAATGTGAGCAAGCATTGAGAAATCCATTCATATAATTTTTATTTCAAAACGAAGCTTTAAAAAAGTTTTAGAAGATAAAGTTGGATAGTGTTTCACAGGAAGCAATTGGAGCCAGTGCAAATCTATGGGAGGTCAAGGAACTGCACCATTCAGCTGGCACCACAAGGTTCCGTGTGTCAGTAGTTCCCTTGTAACAGGCTAATTTGCATGGATGCTGATGTTAGCTTCTCAAGCAAGAAACCCTTGTGTTTAGCTTTTTTTTTGGTGAAAAGGCTGTGCAAGGATCAAGGAACTGTGAGTTAAATGTGTTTCATAAAAGTTTATTACTGTGTTTAATAAAAGTTCTAACCGGATGATATTAATTGTCAGACTTCTGCCATCTTAAAGAGGTTATAAAGGGCTCCAGTAAGAAGTGATTAAAGATACATTAGCACTATGTGAAGAACTATTTTCTATTTTGTGACCTTATCCAGGGTAGTAATCCTCCTTGTGGAAAAAAAAAAGTCACGTGCAAGAAAGAGACTGGTCTTGTGCAGAGGCAGGAGCTTACAGCTGGAGTTCTGCCTTGGAATTAGGGGAAAAGGAGAAAACCCTGTTTGTTTCAAACAGAAATAGTGGGAACAGAGGGAGAAAATCTATCACTGTTAAAGCCTGAGTAAGTCAAAGAGTGGAGGAGACTGTGAAAATAAGAAAATCTACTGTCAAGGTAAGGAAGAAGTACAGACAAAGTTAAAAATAATTAAATGACCATGAACATAGAATTTACTTGTTGTAATCAGGAGTGATTTACAAGTTAAAATGTTACTGGGAACACTATAAAGTCAAGATTGCAAGCAGAAGGGGAGAATTAAGTGCATAAGTGTCACATAGCACTGAAGCCAGTTATCTCCCAATGTGAAACTTTTCTGCCAGAAGGGACAAAGGATATAAAGCTGAACTGAAGCAGTGAGAAGTGACTGTACCCCATTTTGCCTTCTATATACTGAGATGTGATGCCACTGAAGAAAAATCAATGTTTTGAGCCAGTGTTACTGTTTGGTGAGCAGTCAAAAGACATTAAGCAGGTCAATTAAATTGATTTTTTTTACCAGGTCAGGCAAAGAGCCAAACTTCTAAAGAAGACTTCAAATTCAGACAAACTCCTTTCTGCACAAGGAAGGAATGAGATATTTTGAAAGAGTGACTGGAAAAATAATTATTGTTTATCCTATTTTATTAGTTAGAATATCAGTACATGGTAGGTTCTTGTGCACACATGGGGTAGATTTTCCACATAAGCGCACCGCGACCATGTGCACGCACTTCACAGCACACACACATGGATGAGCCGATTTTCTACCTTTTGCGTGCTGGATCGCACATGGTGGAAAATCCATGGGCCGCACCACACGCACATGCACTCCGGATTTTATAATCCGCACGCATATGTTCCCTCCCAGTCCGCTCCAATTAAGGAGCGGACTGGGAAGGAACTTCTATCCCCCTACCTAACCTCTCTTCCCCTTCCTCTCTCCTCCTCACCCCCTAAACCCTACCTTTTTCTCTTTTTCTTCTTTATTTTGCAACTTACTTCAGCTCCCGAGCTGAAGTAAGTTTCTTGCGCCAGCCAGCTGCCGCTGCGTGAGTCTCCAGGACAGTGAACAATAGCGCTGTCCCGGCCCACTCAGAACATGCCCCCCCCCCAGCCCGCCCCTTCCAAGAAGCCCAGCACTTATGCACATACCGGCCTTTACGCGTAAAGGCCAGATTTTACACGTGCCGGGAGTTAAAAATCTACCCGATAATATGGCCACATTGTTAGATTTCCAGAAGATATACAGTGAGAGGCAGATAATTTCTCTTTTTGATTTCTTAAAGTCAGGCCATTAGGTTGTTCCTGCAGTTCCTGAAAAGCGACCAAAGAGTAGAGGACCAGAGTAACAAAGCCAGAAGTGCTTTACTCTCATTCAGCACCACAAGCATCTATTTGGAGCATCAAAGGCAATGCACCCTACATCCTACAACTAACTTTGCACTCTCACAATTCACTAAAAGTACAAAATAAACACATAACAGAATTGAAGGAAGAAAATTATTCTTACATAAGAGAAAATGTTCAAAGATACTGCAAGCTAGAGAGCAGTCCAAAGCATGAAGTTCAAAGAACACATTGGTGTTAAGCAAACTACAGTATAAAGTACAAGAGTGGACAATATTGTGACTTGCGGGAATAACTGTTTTGAATGCATCTTGCTTCTTTTGAGAGAAACATAGTAGAAAATACTAATTACTATAGGGGTAGATTTTCAAAGGGTTACACATGTAGCTCTTTAAAATCCCCCCTTGCGTGAGCAGAGCCTATTTTGCATAGGCTTGGTGGCGCGCACAAGCCCCAGGACGCGCGTATGTCCTGGGGCTTTGAAAAAGGGGCGGGAAGAGGCACTGGTCCAGGGGCGGGACCGAGGCCTCCGGCACAGCGTAACTCCTTGAAATAAGGTAGGGGGGGGGATTTAGGTAGGGTTGGGGGTGGGTTAGCTAGGGGAAGGGAGGGGATGGTGGGGGGGAGCGGAAGAAAAGTCCCCTCCAAGGCGCACAAATGTACCGCGGGGTACATTTGTGCGTCGGGTAACGCGCACAAATGTACCCCGCATGCGCTCGTTTAAAAATCTGCCCCATAGTGACTTAGCTGTAAAGATTTTTCTGATAACTGTTCTGATATCTCAATTGCAAAAGATTTAAAGTGAATTGCTTTTGGTACTCAACAGCTGTTGAACCTGGTTTTTAACATCATTGCCAGCTGGTTAATTTTTTTTTATTATTTGCATTTCATAATTGTTATCACAATAAAGCTTTTGTTAATTTTAAATGATTCTTTCCTACATAATATCTTTCTTATTCTCTGCTTCCCCTCCCAACCTCCAGGAGCTCCACTGGCTGGGTGGGATTTCCCATTTCTTCTAAATTACCCAGTCAGGAAGAGGGCAACATGTGGAACCCCTTTAGTTGAAACTCGACTCCAGTACCATCAAACTTCCCCACCGCCAGTATCTTGTTCCTTATAACAGCTAAGTTTTAACTGGATAAATCCTTACCCATCTAGAACTTAACCTGGATAAAAATAGAGGCAGGGTGGGGGCACTCTGGGAGCATGGTTTAAATGTATCCAGCTAGTGAAGATATTTAGTGACAACTGATAAAGTTATCTGGCTAAATCTGGTCAGAAAAATAGCAGGCCTAATGTTAGGCAACTAATTAAAAAAACCTAGCCCACCGAGCAGGTACTGATTCCACCATCCCCCAATCCCTTACCTTTAAAAAAGTTGTTGGCCAAATCCCCATCACCCATTCCTACCCCTACCCTCTGAACCCTCAAAAATGCCCTCCCCTTCTGGGCCGTGTGATAGAGCTTACCCTTCCTGGCTTATTAATGGCGAGATCCAGATTCAGTCACTGTCTAGATGGCAAAGTTAGTCAGATAAACCTTGGAGGCATATTCAGTAATGCAGCTGCACTATTGAATATATCCGGCTATCTTAAAGTTAGCTGATTAACTATAGCAGGCTAACTTTAGGACAGGTCTTTGGCCCAACCAGACTTAGCCGGCTGGGCTAATTTAGCCAGCTAACATAACTCCTCCCCAAAATGCCTCTAAGTTATTCAGTTAAAATTTTAGCTGGATAATAAGTTAGAAGGCTAAATCCCTAAATATTAATTTAGCTGGATGACTTCTGAGCTATCCAGCTAAATGCTTCTGAATATGGACCTCACAGATTTTTCCACTTCATGCCAGATGAAAAGACCAATCACCTTTCAGAACTGAGTACCTTTAAGTGGTTTACTTCCAACTCACCACACCACTGAATATTGACTTCTTAAGTTTTTAATATTTTAAATCATCAAATACACACACACATATTTTGGGTTATTTATTCCCTGCTTTCACTCTCATTGCAGGTGCCTGTTCCTCATCAACTTTGTGTCCATCATATCAGTTTAGATCAGTGATGACTATGAGGACAGGCTCTTGCATTATGCTTAAATCATCAACTGTGCATGAATCCTATAACAAATAACACTGAAGCAGGTGTGCTTTGATCTGTTTTCGCAGTTTCTGTTCTGGGCCTGGTCAAGATAGCTCCACTTCTGAAGGTCTGTTCTGTTGCAGCCAATGCCAGATTTTCTATGGTTCTTTTGTCTTGGTGGAAGAGTCTCCATTATGTGCAACTTCTGCTATTGCTTGCAGTTTTGCTTTCCATAACTGGAACTGCATATTCTCCAGAAATGAGCTGAAATTACTTCATTTGAAATGGATATCAGGTGCATTGTGGCAGCTGAGCACACAGGAAACATGCCACCACATCTGTTGCAGCAACCTTGCATGTTTGAACTGTGAGGATACTGACATTTTTGGTAGATGACTTCCTGCATCTTGGGAGAAACAAGTTCACATGAATGTAATCATCAGCTTCACCACATCTTATAGAAGCATCTTTGCACTTTGCATTAGCACTAAGTATTAGCTGTGAATGTGAGAGATTGAGATCATCTCCAACATGCCATGGTTTACAAATGAAATTCATTCCTGTCAAGATATGCGCAAAACAAACCCAACTGGAGAAATTGCCCCAAGGAAAGTAAGCTATCAGATAGAAGCATCTTTGCACTGTGTATCTTCCAGTTCTCCTGCTATGTATACAGGCATTTGATGAAATCTGGCATGTAGGAAACAATGGCATCTATAAAGCTGCAGAGGATTCATCCATAAAAACAGAAAATTAATTGGTATCAGTCATAATTATCTTCCACAACCCTAGGAAGTCTGCATATCTACAGATACGCTGTTAGGAGCTACATGCGAGTCCAGAGGGGCACCCAACTACTCATATAACTGTGATAGGAGGTTTTATCAGACATAGCCTAATCCAGACAAAGCCTGATCCAGTTTAGAATGAAGTTCAGTGTCTCCTACAATGTCCATTTAAGAGTCCATAAAATGTCCATAGAAGATTAGGGAGACATATGTAGTCACAGATTTATAATTCACAGACAAATCCAGATTAGCTAGACTAGGCAGAAAGGATACTCATGGTCCTCTTTTTTAGGCAGCCTTTTATTACAATCAATTATCCCATTAACTGTTTCAGCTATGAAATACTGTTGAAAGTCCAAGAGTCTATTAAATATCCCTTTTGTACTCTCTGTTGCAAAGGAGGTGGACCCTTGGACCGAGGTGGGGTTGACGCTACCCATAGGAGGGATCCTACATGTCCCCACCATCGGCAGGCAGAGTGGGCTGACTGATGGAGGCTGGCTGGAGCTTCGCCAATACCAGCCCTTGTTCCCCGCAGGTTGAGCTTTGGGTACCGGGTCCGGCTGGAGTTAGGTGGGCCTCCATGTGTAGTCATCGATGAGAAGATGGAGAGGTCAGCCTAGAGGCAGCAGCAGCGAAACAGAAGTACTGGACGAGGCAAAGTCCCGGAGACCCGGGTGCCAATAGGAACCAAAGTTTGACAGGGGGCACCTGAGCAAGTACAAGCCGAAGCCTGAGAGACCAAGTCCAGGACAAAGACAATGGAGGTGTCGTAGAACAAGCTGAAGTCAGGGCAGGCGGTAATCAAGGAGCGGTGGCAAGGCAAGGCTAAAACCAAGTCCAAGAGAGAAGCAATAGCGTGGTCAGGCGAAGCAGAGGTCTGGACTAGGAGATGATCAGTAAGAACATAAGAACATAAGAAATTGCCATGCTGGGTCAGACCAAGGGTCCATCAAGCCCAGCATCCTGTTTCCAACAGAGGCCAAAACCAGGCCACAAGAACCTGGCAATTACCCAAACACTAAAAAGAATCCATGCTACTGATGCAATTAATAGCAGTGGCTATTCCCTAAGTAAAATTGATTAATAGCCATTAATGGACTTCTCCTCCAAGAACTTATCCAAACCTTTTTTGAACCCAGCTACACTAACTGCGTGGTCAAGCGAAGCAGAGGTCTGGACTAGGGGATGATCAGTAGCCTAGTCAGGCAAAGTAGAGGTCTGGACTAGGAGATGATCAGTAGCATGGTCAGGAGAAGCAGAAGCCTGGACTTGGAGATGATCCATGACGTGGTCAGGCGAAGCAGTGGTCAGGTCCAGGAGAAGATCAATGGCGTAGTCAGGCAAAGCAGTGGTCGGGTCCAGGAGAAGATCAATAGCGTAGTCAGGCAAAGCAGTGGTCGGGTTCAGGAGATTAATCCGTAAGGAAAGCTTAGATAGCACGAACACAGGAATGAAGAAGACAAACCAGGAACAGGAACTCAGAGGGATCAGGAACCAGGAACACGAAGGAATCACCAGGAGGCAATGAAGTACACAATCAGTGTGGAGACCTGTTGCAAAGGCGACTAACAGGAGCTGAGCCCGGCCTCATATTCCGGAGCTTCAGCAACATCATCATCCGGGGCTGTGGCCAAATTCCTGCTGCGGGCCCTTTAAAGGAAGCAGAGAGGCGCGCGCGTGCGCACGCACCTAAAGAAGGGTGCTGCACTGGATGGCGGCATCTCTCTGCGGACCACACAGAGAGGCCAGCTGTGGAGTATAGGAGTCCATAGTAGAACCAGGAGTGGCGGGGACGGCCCCGGGACGGAGCTGGCGGCCTACAGCCATGAGGGAAGTGGAGCCAGACACTGGATTAGGCAGCAGAGGGTAAGAAGGCCTGGCTGCGGGCCTGCTGCGGCCGGCACATGCAACACTCTCTTCATGGCCATTTATGATCCCCTGAAAATACTTATATTACATGATTTTATTCATTGCCTTACTGAGGACCTTCACCCCTCTCCAGTATGTAGCTTTTAGTTTTATATAAGCTTGAGACTTTGCAACATCTAATTGTGTTGGTTATACATTTAGTTGATGTGTGCTATTTGTGCAAAATTGCATGTATTGTATAGACAGAAGTATGCTGAAGTAATCCAAGATATGTAGACATTTTTGTAGTTGTATGTTAATTAACATGTTTTCACTTTTGTGTTTTTCAGGAGGATGAGTGTGCTGCAACATCCTGTTCTTCAGATATGTGGTCCCCAGGTTATCCTTCTTCCCAAGTGTAACCCCCTGGGCAGAAAAACCTGGACAGTGGATCCAAGGGCTCACAGCTCAGTTTGGACCTTAATTGCCCAGTTCTCATTCCAGTATCATCTGTCTCTGTGACCAGAAGGGGGAAGTTCAACTCCAAGGTCCTTTTACATTGTTTATCTCCAAACCACTCGTCCAGTCCTCTATAAATAGCACTGATGATCTCTTAACAACAGTAACAGCAACGATCGTGCTGAACAAAGTGTGAGTTCCAACTCAATTTTATTGACAGGATGCAAAAATGAATTTATGATTCTTTACAACTTTTTGATGATAATATCCAATGTATTCTTACAGAATGCCTTTAATAAATTTGTGACCTCTTTCTTCCAACAAACTCCTCTAAATACCTCAGCAAGTTCCTTATGTAATCCCTGTGCTGGTTGTACCCAGGATAGTGGTACCAGAGGCCATATCTCAAATACAGTTTCAATTATTAAACTTTCCATTCTGTTAAAGTGTCTTACTTCAGGGTTCCCTGAAAGGGGGAAAAATAACTTTCAAGATCCTTTGCACTGCAACACTTAATTCCCAGTTCACAGTTCTTGTATACATCACTGATAAGCGTTAAAGTCACTTTGCAGTATAAAGCTCACTAGAAGCTGATTTTGGTTTCCAACAATACTTTTACTGCTATGTTGTAAAATGATGAAATATTCTTTACAGCAGTTCCCTTCTCAATGGTACAAGTTCTTGAAATAAATGTATTTCTTATAGTCTGTGTTAAGATTTAAATGTTAAAGTCAATTAATTTGGTCTTTAATCTTATGTTTCGACCTTCCCATTGGCATAAGGCAAGTTTTATTCTTCCCTCCCAATGTAGGTGAAATATTAATGGCGAAAGCCATTTTACACAGCCATTTATCTCCTACCACTCCATGTAGTTTTCTCCTCTGAACTCCTTAGTTTCCTCACAGTACCTGAATGACACTTAGGGGTCGATTTTCAAACCCCAGCGTGCATAAAAGCCTGGGGTTTATGTGTGTGGCCAGGCCTTACGCGTGCCGGGCCAATTTTCAAATGGCCCGGCCACGAGCGTAAACCCCCGGGACGCGTGTAAATCCCGGTGCTTGAAAAAGAGGTGGTCTGGGCGACGGGGCGGTCCAGGGGCGGGGCTAGAGGCACCCGGCACAGCAGCCATTTGCCGCTGAGCCGGAGGATTGCCCGCCGGCAGGTGCAACTTGGCCCTGCTCCGAGGCAGGAGCAAAAGGTGAGATATAAAAAATCAGGCTAGTTAGGACAGGGATAGGGGGAGGGCAGGATAGAGGAAGGGGAAGGGAGGTTAGGCTAGTGGATTGGGAAGTTCCCTCCCAGTCCGCTCCTTAATTGGAGTGGACTGGGAGGGAACCGGGGAAGGCCCCAAATTGTCGCCGCGCATAATTGCTTATCTTTAACCCCCCCCCCTTGCGCGTGTCGATCTGGCATTTTATAACATGTGCGCATATGTTATAAATCGCGCATCCATACGTGCGCGCCGGGTAGCACATGCACATGGATGTGCGCGCCTAAGTTCTGAAAATCTACCCCTTAGTGTATTCCTCTTCTTTCTTCCAATATCAGAATGATACTCTTGTCACACCTCATGCTATGGCCTGCGCTGGCTTTCAGCAATGGCAGGAGGCCTTGAAACGCTGCATCCTCAGCTCTGGAACTGCTCTATAATCAGCATAAATTAGGATGAAAATCGGTTTAAAGCAATGATCACCTTTGGATGAAACCAGGAATTTATAGGAGAAAATTGGTTTAAATTGCAAATGGACTCTACCTATTTTATATCTCCATCCCCTCCCCCCACCCTCATAAGTCATTGGAGTGACAGTCCTTGTTGAAGGACTATGAACAAGAGCTTTTGCTGAAACTTTGCAACCACAGGCCCTAAAGCTAGACATTAGATGCTGGCATTATGCAATGACTGGGCTTTTCTCACACTAGGAGCTGGGAACATGGGCTACACTGCCCAACCAAGGATCAGAAGACTTGTCCTGGGAACTGAACCTGGTCCCTTAGAATGACAGTACATAGCACATATCCAGTGAGCCACTGGACCCACACAGCAGGCTCTTTAAATCTATTTTTGTTTATAAAAGAAAAAAAATAAAACGCAAAGAATTTTTTTAAGTGGTTTTTTTTTCCCTGTTGTTCTTTTGAAATGTTTTCCTACGCCAGTGGTTTTGAACGAGGACTGAAAACATGTTCTCCATTTTCTTCAACGTGTTCCTTTAAAATAATTTTCAAATGAGGACACCTCCTGTCTCTCTCTTTGCCCTGGCATATACAAAAATAACAATAGAGGAAGACTATGTAATGGTTTTATTGGACATCTCAGTGGCATTTGATGCTCTCAATCACGCCATACTACTAAATTGATTAGCAGAGGGTTGGGATTTCTGGGGCAGTGTTTCAATGGTTCCTTCATATCTAACAGACCATGCACAACAGGGGTCAATAGGCACTGCTTCCTTTAAATGGCATGCCATCAAAACCAGAGTGCCATGGGACTGTTGGAATGCATTATAAATTATGTGCAGATAACACCATTTTTCATTCTGAAGTCATTGTCTTGGTCTGAAATATCTAACTGGTTGTCCATGTGCTTCTCTTCCATCAGAGCATGCGTATCACACAATTTTCTGGCTCTTAAACTGATTCTTATTTTAAGCAGGTTTCCTGCGAGCAGCACTCCCATAGTTTTCAAAGTTAAGAATTATACCATTCAAGTATCCTCT
The DNA here is from genome assembly GCF_901001135.1 of Rhinatrema bivittatum. NCBI lineage: Eukaryota > Metazoa > Chordata > Amphibia > Gymnophiona > Rhinatrematidae > Rhinatrema > Rhinatrema bivittatum. The sequence continues at coordinate 255,380,172 of NC_042615.1, read as the reverse complement.
TCAGTGTGTAAGCTGGAAGTATTGCTAGAGCACATATTAGCTATGAAGACCCAGAATAAGGCCTTAGTTACAACTTCCCTTTTTAAATTATGGATGCAGTGCAGGTTAAAGCCTCTCCTTACCGAATTTTAGATCAGTTTTGTAAACCCTTGTTCTTTCAGGACTAGACTATTGAAATTCTCTTTTGATGAGTATTCCAGCAATTATGATGGTTCAGAATAGTGCAGCTAGGATATTAACTGGTACACCTCTTTGGGAACACATTACTCCGGGCTTGAAGTCACTACATTCTTTCTGGACTGGGTCTCATATATCATATCTATGCGGATGATATTCAGTTTTTCTTTCCCTGCTGCACTGACCATCAGAGTACTCTGTTATCTCTTTACTAATCCACTATCAAAAGTTGGCTCCGACTCAATATGCTTTCTCTAAACTTAGCTAAAACTGAAATCCTGTTTCTTAGAAGGAAAAATGAGAATCCTTTCTTATCTAATTTAGATTTTTTTGGTCACTCTCTATCAGTTGTCAAGCCCATATTCTTGGGGTGATAATTGATACTAATCTTACCTCAAAAGCCACACTAAAACTCTTGTACAAAAATCCTATTAGAAGTTTAGGGGGTCATTTTTCAAATCGCGATGGGAAGTTATTGCGAGCGTTAGGGCATTATCGCATATGATAACGACCGCATCATGATGTTAAAAAGTAAATGAGGGGAAGGAGTTTGGGCGGAGTTTAGTTAAATGAGGGGCTGGTAGCGCTGCAGGTGATAATGTTTCACACATTAACGCCGGCAGTAGCACCGGAAATAGCTACACCTATTTCCTTGGCACTATCGCCCTGCCCCGTTTTTGCCTGTCTCTCATCATTACACTATATTTATAGCGGAATGATAAATCCTACGGTTAGAATGCTATGGAGCCTAGTCATATCTAAATCAGGCAGATTTTGGGTTAGTAGTGCAATCATTAATTCTCCCCAATATTGACTACTGAAACTCTCTTTTTCTTGGTTTACCCCTTTAAACCATATTCAGAATTCTGCTGCCAGAATAATTTTGGGGACCTCTCACTTTGAATATATCACACCAGTCCTGAAAGCCCTCCACTGGTTACCTGTTCAATTTCATATTTATTATAAAACACTATTATATACAATGCTTTCAATAATGATGTTTCTTCTATCATCAATTTGTTGCTCAAACTTCACAGACCTGTGAGAAATTTGCGATCAGAAGTGCAGTGCTTGTTAGATATCCATTGTCATAAGGTCATTCGCCTAGCTGAATCCAGAAAACGCATGTTTATCAGTGGCAGGAGCAGAGTTGTGGAACCAGGTCTTCTCCAAAAGCAAGCATGCTACAAAACCTTCAAAAAAGATCTCAGGACTCACTTATTCAAATTAGCATTCAGCTGATTTTATTGGCAGATACTAATTTGGCTCCAGGGTTGCGCCGTGTATTAATTTGACAGGTTTATGGCTAAAGTAACAAACACCATCCAATGCTTCAGTTATGTAATGATTATGCAGTCACTGTCTCGTTCTCTTTTTAGTGTTGTTGATTTATTTTATTTTAATACTGTTTTGATTATATATATATGTAAACTCTGTAAGCCTCTCAGAACATAGGATGACGTGGCATAGAAATATTTTAAATAAATGTGGCCCCCCCCCCCCCGACTATGAATTACCCCTAAGCTTGGGGTGGGGAGTACCTGATGAGAAATAATATTTATGATTTATCTTAGGGTTCGAGGCCTGAGTGGGGGATGAGAAAGGGTCCTGATCACCCCAATACCACAATTCTGTGCTCTTCCCAAACAACCTCTTACTTGTGCTACCACATTAGAATAAAACAGTAGTTAACTCTTTTACTAGTATTCTGTAAGTAGACAGTAAATCCAACCAGAACATTACATGGCAAAAGTACAGTAGTGAAGTATAATATAATAGTTTTCTTATTTTAAATTAAGCAGTGCAAAAATAGCACTGGGTATGGCCTGTTAGCCAGGGCAACCAACATACTCACATGGATAGTAAAAGAAATATATAAGGAATGCTAATAGAGAAAGACTGGGGGGAAAAGCAGTGAAGTACACAGCTTTCAAAAATTGCCTTTACCCCTGAGTACTCAGAAAGGATTGAGGAACAGATCCACCCCAACATTGTAAAGGGTATACCCTGTCCCAAACACAATTGTTTGGGACAGGGTATACCCTTTACAGGTATACCCTGTCCCAAAAAATAAGCAAGAAAATGAAGAAGTCCCTGTTGATTGTGGAGCTGCCTAGATGACAAACCAAATAGATGAGCACTGCACTGTTGTTTAAGGTTTCTCTCTCCTGGGAAGCTTCCCCAACTGGTTTACTTGGTACTAAACAGAAAGCTGGCCTGGTTTCAGTCTCTTACAGAAAGACCACGCTCCATCAGCTTCTCTATCCCAGCCCTATCGCATGTGGCTATACTTGGCTTCGGCTGAAAGGCTGAAGCAGTTAAGATGAGATACTGAATTTGTGACAAAAGGCAAGGAAATAAACCTTCTTCCTCCTCTGCTAAGATACTCTCTGTGCAAAGTATAGATTACTTAACTCAGTCTCTTAGGAGGGTGATCCAGCCATGTGCTCTTGGGCCTGGATATCTCTGAAAAGGAAGTCTTTCAGTCTTTCAGCTCCTGACTCCTCTCTCCCTTGTTGGGATTTTACATGTAGCTTGGCTACGAAGCAAGAACAGCTGTCTGTTTCTCTATTTTCTCAAAGTGCAGATTTCTGTCTCTCCCTCTCAATGATTAGCTCATCAGCAGAACTGCTTTCAGGACTGCCAGATGTACTCCTCACTTCCTGGCTCCTGAATCCAACTCCTGGCCATCCCCACCTCTCACACACAGACAGAGCCAGCCAAATTTGACCTTTTCTACCTTAAATGATCTCCCAGCATTCCTTTGGCTTCCTCCTCTGCTGGCCACCTTAAGCTGTTCTCTGGGCAGGCTAACAAGTACAGCCCTTTTCCCAACTTGTTAATGCTGTGACTGCTGGATGCTGGTTCTTGCAGAACATTTGTCATTCACAGGAAAGCACACAAGGGTTTTTTACATATTTTTATATTCTTTCACCTTGGCTGTGGTGGCTTGCACTCTCTGCAGGGTTGAAAACCCCTTTTTGACAGGTCTAAAACATATCCCTCAGGACCAGACACAGCTCGGTCCACATTGTAAAGTTCCAACACATGAGAAGCTGAAGGGGGCAGAAACATGGTTTATAGTAGCTTACTACATAAATAAATAAATTTGTTACCAGTGAAGTAGCATATTAAATATAAGATCTTGATATTAGCACACAAATTGCTGTAAACATTGCACAGTGGATAAATACCATTCTACATGTTTATGCGCCATCTCGTTCACTCCAGTCTGCAGGTGCTGGTCTACTGGAAGTTCCTCCCTTCCATTTGGTTCACCTGGATGAAGCTACAGAAAAGACTTTTTCAGTCATGGGTCCAGCATTATGGAAAACTCTTAAAGACAATGTGAGGACAATCACATCTACCACCACCTTTAAAAAAGCTGTAAAAACTTTACTTTTCAGGGTGGCTTTTGGTATGGATGCTGTGGTATAGCTGTTCAATCAGGGAAGACTTTTTTGTATTTGCATTTGGTGACCATGTGGCTAGTAACCAAGATTATTTGCCGAATTTCAGCATTGTTTTTCCAACTTGATTTTGGCAGAAAGTACTCTGATATACAGTTCATGTGCCTGGATTGTTTGTTTTTGGTCTTAGCCTTTTAGTTAGTGTTGTGTTTTTATTTATGAGTGTGTTTGATATAATTCATCTTGAACTTTGGGAAATGAGCAGAAAAGAAACTTTGTAATACATAAAAATAAATAAAAGACCTAATGAGCTTAGTAGCAATTTCCATTGTTACAGTCCATTTACATTTCATTTTAGTCATGATGTAGAAGAACTTTAGATTACTTGAGTTTTAGAGATGTTTTCAACATTTTTTAGTTTAGTCTTGGCCACTTTAACTCTATGTCGAGTTTCTATCAGATCTCTACCAAGAACCATGCAGAATATTCCATTTGTGTGAGGAGGAGTCACATTAAACTTATGGGCAAGTAATCCCCCCTGTGGAAGAGTGTCCTCGGATAAAAATACTCTGACCACCAGCTTATGTCATGGACTTTTTTGTTATCCTTCCCAGGGGCAGCTTCGTGGCTGTCTTCTGATTCTTTGATTGTTCAAGTTTTAATGCCTCCATAAAGCCTCTTATTTTGGATAGGGGAGTTTCTTTCCACCCTCCCTATCCCTTTTATATTTTAAGCTGGCCTGCAGGATATCCTCCCATTAGCAGGGGGAGTCAGAGAGCAGTGCTTATCTGCTGCTGCTTCTGTTTTCCCCTCTGCTGGCTCTCTTATTCTCCACAGCCTTCAGCTCCCTCCCTACTTCTCAATAGATCCCATCTCAACGATATTTGCTGATCATCAATCCTTCTCCTCTGTCCCCCTCCTCAGCTTTTTTTCAATTTATATAGTTTATTATCTCTTTTTATTAAGACTTTTATTGTTCTGTTTTTATGTTTCCATTTTAAACTATGTATATTTTTCATGTAAACTGTTTTGACTGACCAATCTAGTTGTAAAAGTGGTATATAAACCCTTTTAAATAAACAAATCAATAGATCCTATGCAATTGAAATTGCATGGGGGACCCTGTGGACTCACAAGTCCTGCTGGCCCCATGCAGTTCCAATTTCAGAGGGAAACAGGCATAGAAGAAAGAAGCAGCACCAGATAAGAGCTACTGGAAGAGGCAGCTGAATTTTCTAGGAAGCTGGGGGTGTTGGGAAGAAAAGAGAAAGTACTGATACAAGAAGTGTAGGGGGTAGGGTGGAGTGCAGTGAGAGGGTAGGAGATTATATCAGGGAAGAGGAGGAAAGGGTAGGAAAGGGAAGGTGATGTAGTTGATGTCAGGGGATAGAGGGAGGGGGTTAGAGGGAGGGGGAAAAGGGGAAGGTAATTGTAATGGTGATGGTGCCAGGAGGGTGGAAAGAAGGAGCAGGAAGTGGAAGGTGATGGTAATGATTCTAGTGGGGTGAAGAGAGGGGAAGGTGTTAATACCAGGGGGTGAGGGGGGGAAAAAAGGAAAGAGAAGGTGATAATGCAGGGGGGTAGAGGGGAGAGAAAAGAAAAGAGAAGGTGATGATGCAGGGGCAGAAGGGAGAAAAAAGGGAAGAGAAGATGCCAAGGGGTAGAGAGAAAGGGAAGAGAAGGTGATGATGTTGGGGAGAGAGACAGGAGGAGAAGGTGATGATACCAGAGGTAGGGGGGGAGAGCAAAGGGAAGAGAAGGTGATGTTGCCAAGGGTGATGGAGAGAAGACGAGGACAGCAGGAGTGAAGGGGGAGGGAAGAGAGGAGAAAAGTTGGTGATGATGGGGGAGTATAAGTAAGTTTTAGGGATGCAGGGACCTGTCTGCTACAGGTCACTTCCAGTTCCCCTCCCACTTCATCTCACGATCCTAAATTCAGGAAAAGACAAAATGTTCTCCGCAGAATTAGACTTTTATTTATTAGATTTGGCAGGATTAGCATTTAGAAGATAACAACAATTCTTGTCTTTAACATCCTGGCTACTACGCAGCAGTTTATCCTAAAGAAGGTTCTGTCCCATGGGTGGTAACAAAACAAGCCATAAACCTTAGCCTGCTTAATATATTAATACTTATGGCTAACTTACTTACCCCTGGTCCCAACTTCAGGTGATTTCCCTCTGTTTACCTCTGAAGGAGGCTCTGGTTGGAGGTCTGAAGAACTGTCTGGGAAGGAGACTTGCTTCCAGGTCTGGTACTGGCAGGGCTGCCATGCTGTCTTGGGGGGGGGGGGGGCTTGTTTCCGGGTCTGGTACTGGTAGAGCGGCTGGGCTGCTCGTGGCTCTTCACCGCCTCAGTCACCGACCAACCCCAGGCAGGGGGCCTCCTCTCTCCGAATAATTGGTCTGTTTGATTTCATTGTGTCCTGAAAACCCACATCTTTTTTCCCCATATTGCCCTGATAGTCCTGAGTGGAAAGAGCTGGCAAAGTAGCAAAAAATTTCTGATGCCTGCACCAGATGCCACCTCTGCACTTTCAAAGTAGCTTCTGCTTAGTGGGGCTGCAGTGCATAGATGGAATTCATATCCACGTCTGAAAGGATTTCAAATCTGAAGTCATATTTTCTGCATGCAGTCATCATACTTTACAATTTTTGTTCCAGTTATCAGCCAGAGACACTCTTCCAAATATGATTTCCATTAAAAATATGAACATACGGTATATCAGTTGTATTAAAATTTAAATTAGCTGTGTCATCAGCTGAACAATGGAAGAATGGTGTATGCTATAAGAGTTATCACTTTTATATTTAATTTCTTATGAAAGCCAATTCAATGTCTGGATGATAGCTGGAAGGTAGACAACTTACACATTATTAAATTATAATATTTGTTGCATGCAGAATATACTTTCAGTATTGTACGCTAAAATATATAGGATTAACCCCACACTGCATACAAAACCTTGAACAAAACTTCAAAAGTGTTCATGGGAGGATTCTCCTTTGGATGGGGAAATAAGTGGGCCTTCCTAATCTCCATGTTTTTCACTGACATGCAGAGTTGAACTTTATTTTCCATAGAGTCATGCTGTTTTATGTCAATCTCATAAAACCTGGAATTTCCCTCTTAGCTGGGCATTGCAAGGCTCTCTATGTGTTCATTGTACAATATTCAGAACACAGCACATGCTGTCTTTCAGCTTAGATACTCCTGAATTTTTATTGCCCTAAAGGCTACTGTGAATACAGCCTAACTATGCATTCCTTTCTGTATACAAAACCATAGGGGTCGATTATCAAACTTGTGTGTGTACGTCCGCCGTCCATGTGTGCGCAGTTCCCGGCACGCGCATATGGATGCGGCTATTTTGTAACATGTGAGAGTACCCTCCGATATTCGCAGAAGCGCCAGCCTGAATCAAAGGAGCAGGCCAGGGGGCATGGTCTGGGTGGGGAGGGGAGGGGCCAGCTGGGACAGTGGCCATTAGGCCCTATCCTAGGGAAGCGCATGCCAGCAGCCGGCCGGCACGCATAGCTTACTTCTGCTCCAAAGGAGCAGGTAAGTTATAAAACAAAAAAAATGAGGGTAAGTAGGGAGGGGTTAGGGGTCGGGAAAGAGAGGGGAAAAGGTAGGAAGGGTAGTTAAGGGGATAGGAAGCAGACTGGGAGGGAACTGGGGAAGGCCCTATTGCGTTGCCGCACATATGTTTTTAAAATTCTCCCCATTGTGCGTGGGAGAGGCCACCCATCCACACGTGTGTACGTGGACATTAAAATCCAGCGCATATGTGCACGTAGAAATCATATTTTATAAAATGTGCGTGCCGATGCATGCATGTTGTAAAATAGCCACATCCATGTGCGCACGCCAGGAACCACTTGCACATGGATGCACATGTGCAGGTTTGAAAACTGACCCCTATGATTCTGACACATTGGTTGAATAACATATTTTGTAGAGAAAAAAATTCTGTTTTGTTGACTCTAAGGAAAAATAAAGTTGGAAAGCATAAAAGAAGCAATGTAATCTCTAGGTGAGAATGCCTGACCCCGTTTACAGTAAATACGCTGATGGCTGCATATGACCGCTTCCTACTAAAAGGCAGAGGGGAAGCACTAGGGTAAAATGTTCTATGGGAGGAGAATAATCCTGTCCCTCATCTTCATGCTGGCCTTCACCATAGGTCCTGGCGGAAGGCGAGAAGGCGTCTTAGCAGAGAGACAGAATTCTGGACCTCCTCGTTTGTTTGTCCTGGTTACCAATTGCAGCATGCCTCATACCAAAAGGAAGTCTAAAATTCAGGAGCCGCTCCCAGTAACACTCCAATCTGACCCTTCACAGAAAAGGATTGTTGGGTTCCTTATCGCAGCATTCGATTATTTGCCGGGGATTGGTTTCTTGGTCAAGGGAGCCACGGAGCGAGCATCCGCTCTTCCGGATGCTGAGATTACGCTGAGCCTTGGGGCACAAATCACATCACCTCCTCCTCAATGAGTGACATCTGCAGGGTTTTCCTCTGTGGGTCGCAGATTAACCCTAGATCAATAGTTGCTAGGGAGTATCTTCCTGCTGTTATCATGAGACACCTGGATGATGCACTGGTCAGTCCTTCAGCAACCATGGGAGAGTTTGGTGCTTCAGTGTGTGGTGTGGAATCGATGGTGAGACCCTGGGCTCAGGCCTTGACACTGCTGCAGAAAGGTAAGGAGTTTGGAGACATTTCTTTGTCTCCTAACAGCCAAGGCTTGGAAAAGTCTGTATTTCATCCCCAATTGGATACATTTTTTGTTGTGACTCTCAGTTTGGTCACCCACTTTCTCTTTTCCATCACGGGGAAGCTATACTTCAAGGCCCTACTGGTGAAACCAGAAAATATCTCTGAGGAAGTTGAAAGACACACAGTGAATTTTTTTTTCCCCAACAGATCTACTGTATTTAGTAGAAAATGATAATTGACAGAAAGTCTTTACAGAAGGCTAAGTATTTACACATCATTTACATGTCCATTCAATGAGCTTAGTGGCTGGATTTGATCTCCTGTCTTCTTAGTATACTGAACAATGTCAAAATCTCTTGTGGCGAAATGTCTGCATAAATACCACTCTTTCTTTCTCTTCAGCAAATCTATATAGAGGTATTTTATTGGAGCTAATTGACTTCCATCTGACTGCTACCCAGTCTATCAGATGTCAATATAACTCTCCCTTGGCTATCCATATTGGGAGTAATAATCAAACAGCCATCATTGATGCAAACACCATGGGGTAGATTTTAAAAATTTGCGCGATCGCATACTTTTGTTCGCGCACCAGGCGCGAACAAAAGTACGCTGGATTTTATAAGATATGCGCCGAGCCCAGCGCGCGCTGCCTGTTCCCTCCGAGGCCGCTCCATGTTCCGGTCCCGGGGGCTGGTCCGGAGGCCGCGGCCACGCCCCCGGAACACCCCTGGGCTGAAACCACGCCCGTGTCGCCGCCCCCGACATGCCGCGTCACTCCGGCCACGCCCCCGACCAGCCCCTTTTAGTAAGCCCCGGGACTTACGCACGTCCCGAGGCTTTCTGCACGCCTGCGGCCTATGCAAAATAGGTGCGCCGGCGTGCGAGTGCCCTGCGCGCGTAAATCCGGAAAGATTTACACGCGCAGGGCTTTTAAAATCCGCCCCCATGCATACATTTTACATATGGGGTTTGCACCAATAATCAAACCAAAACTAAGCACATTGCTTTGATTATTGCCCCAGGAAAAAATATCCACATCGGCTTTTTCTGCAGGTACCATCTCCCTTGAAAATGCTATCAACTTGCACTATTTTCCTCCCCTGGCCTAAACAAGTCTGAAGAATAACTCCAGATAATGTGATTAAAATTGCACACCTTGTAAAACACTATGGGCTGGATTTTCAAAAGGTTACACGCGTAAATCCTCCAGATTTATGCGCGTAACCGGTCATATACGTGCCGGGCCTATTTTCAAAAGGCCTGGCGACGTGCTTAAAGCCCCGGGACGCGTGTAAACCCCAGGGCTTGCAAAAAGGGGCAGGGAGGGGGCGGTCCAGGGGGTGGGGCGGGGTCAGAGGCTCCCAGCACAGCGGCCATTTGCCACTTATCCGGGGATCGCACACCGGCAGTTGGCCGGCGCGCGCAACTTACTTCAGCCCCAGGGCTGAAGTAAGTTTTACAACAAGAAAAAAAAAAGGAAAAGTTAGGGGAAGGGAAGGTGGGGGTAGAGAAGTTCTCTCTCAGGCCACTCCGATTTCAGAGCGGCCTGGGAGGGAACGAGGGAAAGCAACGCGGCTCAGTGCACACAAGTTGCACAATTGTGCACCCCCTTGCGCGTGCCGACCCCAGATTTTATAACATGCATGCACCTGCGCACGCATGTTATAAATTCGGGCGTAGATTTGTGCGTGCCAGGTAGTGCGCGCACATGTATGCCCGCGCTTACCTCTTAAAATTTACCCCTATGTCTAATTTTACCTGCATTAAGGATGGACAATTTTCAAACAGCCCATTTATGTGAGTAAAATGCTGTTTTACCCACAGAAATGGCTTTGATTATTACCCTCCTCATATTTTAGGATCTGGACCTTTCTCCCAGATAACGGTGCCACCAGAATTGGTGGGAATGGCTCTTTCACTTGACAATGTCCAATAACCTTCAATAACAGATGATCTCTGAGCTATTTTCAGCCTCAACTGTTTCTCTGGATATTAGAGATGTGAAAAAAAGTAACAAACTGGCTGATTTTCAGTTGGTTGATTACAACTGAACCAAAACATCATCTTGACAGAAAATGTCAGAAAATTTTCAGATCGTTCATTTCAGCAAATAGTGTGTGACATTTGCTGAAGAAAATGGTTCAAAAAGTCTGATAAAAAAAAAAAATCCCCTGAAATTTGATTCAGCTAGAAATGGGCAAAAAAAATGAAATATTCCAAATAGAATTCAATTTTGGTTCCTTGCATGTGCCTAATACCAATCTTGGAAAATGAAGATCTCTAATCTCAGTGTAACAGCTCCAAATGTTACACTTACAGTTTTTGCTTACTGGTATCTGTTTCATCTGAGCAGGGTAACAGCTTATAGTTACCACTTGAGATCTTTGAAAACAAATTTCAAAAGCCATTTACCCAGGCAAATTAGCTGTCTGAAAACTTCCCACCCTTGCCCTGAATAAAAGTTCACGAGGGGATAAACACAGTGCATATTTTTACCTATCAGAAAAATAGGCAGGCTTGGAGGCAGGGTTATGTCAGGGAAGGCAACAACCTGCATAGTTTTGCATTTTCAAAACTATCAGGGTCATTTATCATTTTACATTAGGGCCTATGCGTTAAATAGTGCAATACACATTAGTATGCAAATTTCATATTTGTTAAGCAAGTGGGAAGAGTTTGGGCAGAGTTAATTGTAATAAGCAGCTCCTAACTCAATTGCAATAGAGTAACACACAGCAACATAGGTTTTAACACCAGAAATAACTACATCTTTATTCTGTGCATGTTACTGACCAAAAAGGAGAGGGGGAGGGGAGGGAGAGAGAGAGAGACCAATATGTAACTTAACTATTTATACCATTGTAAGAGGGAGCACTTTTGAACTCAGGATGATATTTGGGGATGGATGGACAGTTTTACATATACTGTAGGAGGTACGAATAGCAAAGTTGACATCACTGAACATTTTCTGTTGTTTGAATTGATAAAAGGTATAAGAGGAGTTGATTTGTACAATGCATTCTCTACCTAGCTTCAAACAAGCTAGGGAGGTAGAGAGTGCATCAAACTAGGTAGAAAGTACATTGTACAAATCAACTGAAGCTAGGTAGAGAATGCAGTGTACAAATCAACTCCTCTTGTACCTTTCATCAATTCAATCAACAGAAAATGTTCAATGATGTCAACATTACTGTTCATACCTCTTACAGTGTATGTAAAACCGCCTGCCCCCCCCCCCCCAAACCTACCCCACCCCTCAAACCTCACCCTGAGTTAAAAGTGCCCCTGTGGAGAAATCAGCATGCAAAGCAAAAATTAGTGCTGGTGCAATAAATTTATCACACCTTGCAGAAATTGCCCATATGATGCAGGAGCTGGGAAATTAGCCTGCCCAAGCTGGCTTTTTTTTTTTATTGTGGGCACTATTTCTACTATAAATATAGCATTTGGATAAATCTAGGGGTAAGCTTGTTGAGCTTGTTGAGCCTAGGAGGAGGCATACACTAGAGCACCAGGGCTACTTTGCTAAATCCAAGGGTGTCAGAAGTGTTGGCCAGCCTCCAAGGGGCAATTCTTGTCAAAGGGGAGGAGTTACGGGGTTGGGAGTGGAGCCTGCACCCAAGGGTTTTACAAACACCTTTTTTATTACTTCAGTTGCCTCCAGGGGTAGGGTGGGACAGGGGGGTCTACAGAGATCCCCCGGAGTCTTTTCCACATTATGAGGGGTGTTAGTTGGGACCAATCGGCCCCTTTAAGGTATGACCCACAGGAACATCGGGATATGCGTTAGTGTGCTGATGCTCCTGGGGGAAGATAGCTACGACTCATGAGTTGTAACTAACTTTGAATTAAATACTGCGACTTGCAATTTTTGAAGCAAGCTACATTATTTTATTTGCATGTATTAGAGTAGTGGTGCCAGGGTCAGAATAACGCAAAGTATTTTAAATACTGTGCATTATCTCTATGTTAGGCCATTTACCATGTGGTAAACATCATTTACTGTGTGGTAAGTGGCCTAACGCAGCTTTGTAAATGAGGCCCTTAATTTGATTTGTAGAGATCCTATCATACCTCTACCAGTAGCCACAAGGAATATTCCATTGTTATGGAGGGAGAATGGAGAAGTAATCCCCATGGGGAGCCCAGAATGGTGTGTTCTTAGAGTATATACACTCTCACCATCATCTTAGGGTGTGGAATCTTAAATTTACCCTTACAGGCTGTTCCCTGATTTTGTTTATTATTAAGGAGGAAGGGCCTCTGGGGTCTCTAGGATTGAGACCTGGGTGCAGAAAGGAGACAGAGAGCCCTTTTTGTTCCATGAGAGAGGAGTTTTTTCCATCTTCCTCATCTCATGTTTTGGTTTCTTCTTTTTGGATCTTTTATTTTATTCCATGCATGAGTATTAAGCAAGAGGCTCAGTGTATGTAAATAAAAGGAGTGGTGTTTCTAATCCAGAGAACATGGGAGGTCTGTGAGTAGTTCTGAATAGGAGTGGGTTTTCATCTAATCCTGGAAGAAGAAGAGGTGGGAGAGAAGGAGACCATTTGGAAGTACAGTAAGTTCCTCATCATCATCTCAAGGAAATTCAAGGAGAAGAGAGAGAAAGGTGCTCATCAAGTACTGTGAGTAGTAAGGAGAAGAAGGAAAAATGGAAATTTTTTGGACAATGTCTATGATATCATCAATTTGACTAAAAAAGGACTATCCCTCCTTAATTGGGAGGGAGTTGACAAATTGCCCTAACATTGAAGAGGAAAAGCAATTTGATTTATTAATTGGAATTGAATTGAGCCATCAATATAAATTCGTTAAAAAGAAAAAAGGTCACAAATCTTCTTTTAAAAACTATAGGCCTCATTTACTAAGTCTTTTTTCCCATAGACACAAAATAGGAGGAAAGCCTTAATAAATCAGTTCCTAAATTTGTAACATCATTCATTGAAACAACTAAAGCTGTAAAGAACTTTCATCAACTTCATCATTCATCAGTATAAGTTATGTTGCAAACCATCCCTGCTTCCAGTGCGATCATTAGTGCTGTTTACAGCTGACTTTTACTTGGGTCTTACTAAATGCAATGCACAGTGCCTAGAAGAGAATTCTTCCCTCCACTCATGGAATCATGGACACTCAGTTACCCAGGTAGAGAGTCCATCAAGCTAGGTTGAGAGAACGTTGCACAAATCTCATCTTTGGGTGGGTTTCCTCACTCCGTGGGTCATCAAATCTTCACAAGACAGCACTGTTCTGTTCATACGTCTCACTTTGAATGTCAAAGTAGCCCCTAACCCCCTACACTAATACCTAAACCTCACCTCACCTCTCTCTCTCTCTCTCTCTTTCTCTCTCTCTCTCTCTTGCTCTCTCTCCTGGCATGTCCCATTTATATCCCCACCCAAGGGGTACAATGGATTATGCCAGTTCCTTCCTTGTTCTAACAACAGGTATATATTAATACTGTTCTAGTGTGACTATAGGTCTTAACATTTGTAATGAGGTTTTTTTACCTTTATTTTGACCACAGATTTGAAACACTGTTGTGAATGCATTCACAGTGCAACTTCCTTGACATGACCTTGAGATCTTCAGATACAATCAGAGCTGCGAGCCTTCCAATGTCTACTTCCTTCGTTATTGCGGATTGATTGTATTCAGTCACTGAAGGCCTTCTAAGTTTGAGTAGAGCTGCCTTTTAACAACAACAAAAAAAAGAACATAAGAACCAGATTGAATATGGCAAGGTATTCTCTGAGTTTGAAATGAGAAGAATCACCACTTAGCTAAGGGTAAGCAGCAAATGTCATATTTCAGTATAACAGAAATATAAACATTTTATTTTTAAATTGTTTTCCCTACAGAAGATGAATTTTTCCTTATACTTTGATAAACCTGATTTTGCATATAAATAATATTGATGCATTTAGTGCTTCTGAGATTTCTACATTGACATAGTGACTTGGCCAATGTAAAGAGAACTAACAGACTGATGAACAGTGCAACCTGTAGTTTAGTACAGACAAAATCAAACATAACTAAAAATAAATATTTTTTTTGTATCATATACAAATAAAATAAATCACTGTCTGCACTATTCTGATGCTTTGCAGTTGTTTAATATACTTTGGGCCCAATATTCAGTAAGCCAGCGGATAACCAAATAACTTGACCCAGATATTCAGTGGGATAAACGTCCCACTGATTATCCCCGAATACTCTGAAATGTCAGCTGAAGGAAAAAAGCAATTTTCTCATAGGTGGCAGCATTAGCCTATGTGATAGCCAATGACGCTATCAGGCAGGCTGATCTCATACCAATCTGTCAGTGCACACCACACAAGCACTGATAGTTAACCCACTACAATGCTTGCTAGACTATTGGGGCACTCCTGGTGTCATGCACACTCTCTTTCTCTCTCATAATACTAATTTTCAGAACAACTTCTGTATGTAAAAGCAGCATAAACCATAGCAATTTCCAAAGCCTATTTATGTGCAGAAAAGTCCATTTACGTGCAGAAAACTTTTTGAAAATTCAGTGATATTTCAAAGGAATCATGCATGTAAAAGTAGCAGTTTTGAAAAGACCATTTATGTGTGTAAACCCCAGTTTTATGCATGTAAATCCTTTTGAAAACTACCTCCAGATAGAATTACTGGACAGCATCTACATCACTCACACACATATGCATGCACAGACACATGCAGACACACTGCAGTGTAACAGCAGCAGGGAGTCTCTGTGGCAATCAGTGATAGCATCCAGCAGGTAGGGTTTGTACATGGTTGCACTACACCATCTGTTACTCTATTAGCCTGCATAGTCTGGCACACACATTCTAGCAGGAAGTCCTATGCAAGGTGTGCATTGCAGATACACAATATGAGGTAGATTTTAAAATGCCAGCACGCACCAAAATCAGAGGATGTGCGCCCGAGTCAGGCTTGCACTCACCAATGAATTTTAAAAGCAACCCATATGTGTGTGTGTATATCTCGCACTGCACGCACATCTCACTCGATTTCAAAAAGGGGTGGGGTGTAGGTGTGTTCTGGATGGGGTGTGGGTGTTTTGTGGCGTGGCCAAGAAATACGCACATAAATACTTACATGCCCAGGTGCATTCTCAGGTCCACTGCCACGTAATTTTACTTCTGCTATGGAGAAGGTGTAAGTTGTAATAAAAAAAAACCAGCCATTTTGAAGAGGTTTAAAGATTCTGGGATAACTAGGGGTTTATGATTCCAGTCCCAGCAGTCCATACAGGGTGTTTTAAATCCAAAATAAAGCAGAGTATGACAAAAAGCTAAAATTAAGAACATAAGAATATAACATGTGCCATGCTGAGTCAGACCAAAGGTTCATCATGCCCAGCATCCTGTCATTCATAGTAACCAGAAAACAAGAAGGAAGTTGGTCTAACAAAGCCGCGAGGAATGAAAGGAAGGAATAGCCAAAGGTCCTCAAAAGATATTTATTAGAAAATGATAATCCATGAGTGCCCTACTCTAGGCCTCAGTTTCACCCAATGGAGGGCTGCTTCAGGGGCTATAATAAAATAATCATTGCAGAAATAATGTTATTAACAATTAAAATCATAATACACAGATACATAAATTAAATTAACATAGAATAATAAGCATACAAAAAATTATAGTCATATAAAGTGACTGTTGAAAATACAATTACAAAAGGGTACAATCGTATTCTGAAAAACGGGGGGGATATGGGAGGGAATGTATAGCAGCAAGACCATGGCACAGATTATAAATGGTTTTTTACCTGTAAACAACAGAATGTCACATTTAAGATGCACTTTTCAATCACTTAAGCCTATTAAGAGAAAATAAAAAATCAAATAATGTATCCAAAAAATACATATCTTAAAAAATATTATATGTGTAAAAATGTACCTTATTTAAGATGGCAGCTAAAACATTAATAGTAGATACTGTTGGTATGCTCATTCCATAGGAGTTCATAAGCAGGCTTAATTAAATAAAAACAATTAAAAATTAAAAAATTAAAATTGAAATAAATGTAATGAGTTGTACAAAATACATTTTAAAATGTTGACGTTAAAATGCATTGTTACCTCTTTTCAGAATACGATTATACCCTTTTGTAACTGTATTTTCATCAGTCACTTTATATGACTATAATTTTCTGTATTCCTTCCTTTCATTATTCATAGTAGCCAGTCCAGGCAGGGCCGGATTTAGAATAGGCAAAATAGGCACATGACTAGGGTGCCAAAACTCTGAAGGTGCCAAAACCTGAAATCCCCTCTGCTGCTTGCTGATTTCCAGGGGTGAAACCCATCACCTCCAGTTCTCTGCCTAAGGGTGCCATAATCTTAAATCTGGGCCTGAATCCAGGTCACAAACACATTGCAGATCCCAAAGAGTAGATCCATTCCTTATTGCTCTCTCCCAGGGATAAGTAGTTGTTTTTCCAAGTCTACCTGTTATTGTTCAGTGTGGTTGTGGACCCCTGGGTCGTAGTGAGAGTTGGCTCCATCCACATGGAGGAGCCCTGTGGGGTCTCACTACGACAGGCTCTAGCCTCAATAGACAGACAACAGTAATAGATTTTATTAAACAGGAACGAAGGATTCCCACTAGGTGGGCATAGACTCAGTCAGGAGTGAAGTGGTGCGAAGCTGGTCCTCCTGGTAGTGGTCCGTAGAGCGGGATACTCCAGGGCAGCTCCTCTGGAGTGGAGATGTTTCTTAGATGTGATCCGGTAGTGGCCCGCAGCATGGGTTACGCCATAAATTGGGTGGAGATGAGAGAAAAGCACTCGTAGCAGAGATGATGAAAGCACTCACTTGGTAGAGATGAGGCAGGTAACAGAAAGCACTCAGTAGTGGCTCGAGGTATGGGGGTACACCAGAGGTCATGTCACCAAGGTGGTAGATGATGGTACTCACAGACAGAAGTAGTAGATTCCTGCAGAGGAGATGGCCCTCTGAGGAGCGGATAGCCAGAGCACAATAGGCACCCGAGGAGCAGGTACCTTAAGTCCATATCAGTAGTTAGGAACGAGTACTGCGAAGCGAAGAGAAGATCTCCGTAGGAGTGGAATCAGACAAGACGGAAGTCCTTGCTAACTCACTGGATATCAGG
Source organism: Rhinatrema bivittatum (assembly GCF_901001135.1). NCBI lineage: Eukaryota > Metazoa > Chordata > Amphibia > Gymnophiona > Rhinatrematidae > Rhinatrema > Rhinatrema bivittatum. Next base: position 255,362,731 of record NC_042615.1, on the reverse strand, counting down.
AAGCGTAGTGTTTAAAATACCTCTTGGCAGGTGACGTCACAGGTGGGAATGCCCCGCCTTGATGGGAATAAGACGGAGGCTGATGCGCACGCGCACACCCTAGGTAACTCCGTCATCAAGATGGCATCCGGGATCATCCATGCCGCCCCGGGGACGCCGGGGAGAGCGGCGTTTGCAGGCTAAGGTCGAAAGACTCCTTGAAACCACTGGAGCAAGCAAAAGAGAGGTAAGCAACAGAGGGTCACAGCCGTATGCGACCGACGGGTGCAACACTACCCTGGCTAATAATGGTTTATGGACATTCCTTTAGAAACTTGTCCAAACATATTTTAAAGTTAGATGTTCTAGATGCCTTGACCACATCCTCCGGAAACAAATTTCACAGCTTGATTGTGCATTGAGTGAAAAAAATTCCCATTCCAATTTGTTTTATATCTGCTATCTGTTAGTTTCATGGAGTGTCCCCTTAGCCTTAGTACTCTTTGTAAAGGTGAAGAACCATCCCCTATTTGCCTATTCCTACCTCACTCATGATTTTAAAAATCTCTATCATTTCCCTTTTCCAAGCAGAAAAACCCTGCTTATCATTTTTCATAAGAGAGCCCTTCCATCCTTATTGTTATTTTTGTTGCCCTTCTCTGTACTTTTCCTAGTTCTGCATTATCTCTTTTGAGACAGGGCATCCACAACCATGGATCAATGTAGAGTTTTTATTATATTTCTCATTTTATTCTCCATTCCTTTCTGAATAATTCCTAACATTCTATTTGCTTTTTTGACTGTTACCACACACTGAGATGAGGATTTCAACGTATTGTCCACTATGAATTTAAAATCCTTTTCCTGGGAATGACACCTAATATAGAGCCCAACATTGTGTACCTATAGTTGGAATTATTTTCCCTATGTGCATCACTTGTCCATATGTCACACCACAACAAAACACAAGATCAACGAACAAAGCACTACTAGAAATTCCACCAGTTACAGAAACCAAACTGACCACAACCCGTGAAAGATCATTCTCAATAGCAGGCCCCAACCTTTGGAACAAACTCCCGGACAACATACGACTACAGAGTGATACAAAAAAGTGATACAAAAAAGTTCAGAAAACTCCTCAAAACCTGGCTTACCAACAAGCCTACAGAGATGGCATTGGATAAGAAAATGAAAGCACAAACATCCCCCTACTCACTCACAACCACCAATCACAGAATCACTCCAAACCCACACTGTATATAAATCATCTAACAAACTGCATTCGATAAATCTATCAGCCATCGACCTTTACTTCCACACAACCCCCTCCGTATTCCCCCCCATTTCCTTTCATCTTAATCATTTCTCTCTATTCAAAACATAAACTTTAACCAGATTGCAATCTGTGACTACATATACTACTAATCCATACATCAGTTAAATGTTATCTGTTATTGTTCCTGTTAAACGTTACAAGTATTACTGTTTCTTCTGCATAACATTATGGGATAGATTTTAAAAGCCCTGCGCGCGTAAATCCTGCTGGATTTACGCGCGCAGGGCACTCGCGCGCCGGCACACCTATTTTGCATAGGCCGCCGGCGCGCGCAAAGCCCCGGGACGCGCGCAAGTCCCAGGGCTTCGTAAAAGGGGTGGGAGGGGTCGTGTCCTGGGGCATGTCGGCAGACAGAGGTGGGGGGGGGGGATTTAGGTAGGGCTGGGGGGTGGGTTAGATAGGGGAAGGGAGGGGAAGGTGGGGGGACGTGGAAGGAAAGTTCCCTCCGAGGCCGCTCCGATTTCGGAGCGGCCTCGGAGGGAACAGAGGCAGGCTGCGCAGCTCGGCACACGCAGGCTGCCAATTTTGCGCAGCCTTGCGTGCGCCGACCCCGGATTTTATAAGATACGTGCAGCTACGCGTGTATCTTATAAAATCTGGTGTACTTTTGTTTGCGCCGGTTGCGTGAACAAAAGTACGTGCGCGCCTACTTTTTTAAGATCTACCTCTATATGTACGGTTGTTTCAGATGTAAACCGTTGTGAAGGCCAGTTCCAAACAACGGTATATAAAAACACATAAATAAAATAAATAAATAAATAAATAAATAGATTTCATCTGCCATTTAGATGCCCAGTCCCCTAGTCTTAATAGATTTGTGCCAGCATACCAGCTCTGATCCCAGAATGCATCTGATCAGCAGGGATATATAGCCTTCCAGACCTGCCACCTGTACTCATTTTCCCAGGTTGATGCAGGATGAAGCCTCGTTTTCTTTTCTTGGTCCTGGTGACTCTTCTCTTTGCCAGCCCACCTGGGAATTGAAACAGTGACCGTCTGCGTGCCAGTTGACTCCACAACACTTACCACCTGAGTGACTAGGCCTGCTTTTTGCATAAGAATTTGCTTGCACTATCTTTTACTTTTCCTGTAGAGTATTTCCCCTTGCAGAAGTTTCAGACAATGAAAGCTTGTGCGGATAAACTGACTTTTTTGTTGCACATTTTTTGCTGATTCCTCACTTTAAACTCTGCTTGAAATCCAAACCTTAATAACGCATATTTTGCTAAGACTAAAAATTACAAGAGACACAATAAACTGTAGCAAACATAAAATACATTCTAAAAGAGGCTTTCTTTTAAAGAGATTTCAGCAGATGGTGATTCAAAGCTTTCCAAGAAAACATGTCTCATCCTTAAATCCTCACTTCAGTCTTATAGCTTGCTTGGTCCCTGGAGGCTGACAAAACTCACTGCCATAGTCTTTGAAAATGTTGATGATAGATTGTTGTTTAATGGTCCATAAAGGCAAACTGATAGTATCTGTTGGAACATGTCCTATAGGTAGTGATATCTTTTTTTATATACTTTTTCGGAACAGTTTTGTTTTCATTAGAACTAGAATATTCTATTATCTGAGCTCTCCCAGCCACTAGAGATTCGCTGGCTTCATGTGCTCTTATCCTTTCTTTTCTAGAGAATGCTGTCATGATAAATCTCACTAATTTAGTGAAAATGTTTTGAATTTTCAGGGCTTTTTTTCTACTTAATCAATGTTAAGGCAAATTGTTCTCCTTGTTCTCTTTTGTTCTTCTAGACAAGTCAAAAATGGGCATTTTCAAGGTGCTATTGAACTATTCCCTTCTTCCAGCTCTTCTGAGACTATTGATGCCTGAATGCAGTACCAGATCAGAGAAACAATAATAAGATGTTTCCGCTTCCTTGTTTTAATGGAATAGAACAGATGAATATTTTTAAATGTAAATTCAAATATTAAGAAAGGTCAGATGTACCAAATAGAATTTCATCTGCATCTCTTTACACTTGAGGTTAGATAAAAGAGAAAGAGGAATAAATTTAGTTTGATGGTGCCTTGTTATAGAGTCCATCAAGCTAGGGTGAGAGAACATAGTAGAAATTTCATCTTTATGAGACTTTCCTCACTCTAAATGACGTCAAATCTTCACCATGGTGTATTGTACTGTTCGTAGATCTCACTCTATGTGCAAAACTGGCCCCTAAACCCTAAACCACCACCAACACCTCACCTCAACCTATTAGATGGTCCTCCTATAGAGATATAAATACTTAACTACTTTTTCTTACCAATGTGTTAGTAATGCTTTTTTATGAATCTACCTGTCAGTCTGATCAGACTGACCTCTTGTTCTAAAGTTATCCAGATAACCTTTATCCAGCTAAATTTATCCAGATATATTCAGTGGCATACTTCTCCAGATATGGCCCACTGAATATCTGGATAAAATTGCCTGAGTAACTTTATTCAGAATTCTTTTCTGCTCGTTATTGAACATGAATGTTTTTATTTTTATAATGTACAATAAATGATGGAAATGTTTACCAATGTGCTTCAGACTTTTCTAATTCTTGTCACAGAATCTAAGGATAGGATGGCACAGGAAACTGTAGGGTTGTGCCTTAGATCTTCTGTACAGTATTATCCAACCTTTCAGTGGGGAAGAGAGCAGCGCATCAGCTCCAACAGTGCCTAAGGGTGGCAAAAATCTAAATCTGTCACTGCCTCAGCCCCTCCTTCAGTCTATTCTTTAATGAGATTAAGAATCACCTTTGAATCTTCTCACCTAGTGTGAGGTATATTTTTTAACTAATTAGCCATACACATTACTCAGTTGATTAAGTAATCCCTTTGAAGCCTCTCACCTAGGGTGAGGTATGACTAATTAATCAGTATCACACAACACCCAGGGAAATTTTAAGCAGCTTTACTTCCTTGTATTAGTCCAGGGCTCAGCAGCTCACTCTTCTAGTGTCTCCACCAGAGGCTGTCTCCACTCAAGTCATTGTGACTTTCTTTCTTCAACTGGACTTGTGATGTGGAATGTAACGTTCAGCATGTGAAATATTCACTTAAAGGCTGTGTAAATAAAGTTCTTAGCAAAGGTGATAGGGCACCAGAGGGAGCCCTAAGAATTAAAAAAAAAAGTTCACCATTCCTGTTCCTGTTCAGAGTGTGTGGTCAAATCTCTCTAAATAAACTAGCACATAACCATCTACAATGTGACAAGACTGATTAATATTTCTAAAACTAAGAATTCTCAACAATGCTTGGAGAAAAATCAGATCAATGCATACCAGGCTTCATGTGTTGCTTTCTGCCTATTGGGTTTGTTTACTGCAAATCCTGCTACTGGTTCTGCTTCTTTTACATTAGAACTTGGCAATTGTAAACCTTATTTCCTGGCCCTTCAAATGTAAAGTTCAACAACAGGTCTGTTTCCCATGAATAAGCTAACATTCATGCAGATGGCACCATTTTTCCACAGAAGACTTTTTATAATTGCTTGATTGACAGGTCCTGCAAGTAACAGTCAAAATTGCCCAGATTAATTTCACATCTTCACTGACTTGAACTGCCTCACTGAATCACCGATTCTCTTCTGGATTTCAACACCTGATCTGCTTTGTCCACTTCTGAGTCTAAGAATAGCACTTGCTTGCTTGTCTATGGTAGCCAGAAGATGGACAAATAATATAGTTCAGGTTGGATGTGGTGAGAGGTTTCACTGAGCTATGTGGCAGATGGGAGAGAAGCATAGACCTCCCTCTGAAAGAGTAATAGAGGATTTAATGTCTGTGCTGTAGTAGCTCTGGGATGTATGTTCCAGTTAGTACCATGGCTTTTAATAACTCACTAACGGTTAGGGAGTGACAAGAGTGTATCCTACAAAACTTTATGCTGCAAATAAAACTGTAGATACAAAGGTAAAAAAGAAAAATGTCATTACTATCTTACAAGAGTTAATTGTCTTCCCCCTGTCCACCATCCCATTTTTTCCCCTTCATAATGCTGGTCATACAGGAAACTACTGTGAATAAACCACAGGTATTAGTGATGTATGGACATTAGTTAATTGGTTCATTGCAGGCTTGTCAGTCTGTTTGAGGAACTTGGTGGTGCTTTCAGATTTGGTCGGTCTACTTTTTACATCTTGGTAGATTTGACAAGCTGGCTTGCTTGTTTATGTTTGTGGATATTAATCTTACTGTCCTAAATCTATTGGGTTTATGGTTGCAAGTTATTGAGTAATGTATGTTATTTATTTGTTTGTATGTTTTTATTATGTTTATGTATTGGATTTTACTAGTTATGTGACTGATTGTTGCACCCATCGGTTGCAGACGGCTGCGACCTCTCATGCTCACCTCTTTTTTCCCTGCACCGTTAATCATTGGGAGAACGGCGGCCTCTGCCAACCAACGCCGACTTCCCCGGTGTCCCTGGGACAGCGTGGGCGCTACTGACCACCATCTTCCTTCCAGCATCACTTAGACGCGCGCACGCAGGGCCTTCTTATGAATACGTCATGGCAGGAACCTCGGGGGGCGTCCCCTTCCGATGATGTCAACACCACTAGTGTACTTATACTGACTGGCCCATTCCTAAGACGAGTTAGCAAGGAGTTCTCTCGCTTGTTAAATCCGCTCTAACTTGGATCTTCTATTCCAGACTCTCCTCCTGGCATTCGGATGTACTGAGTACCCGCTCCTCGGGGGCTCTTCCACGTCTTGGCTATCCGCTTCTCAGAGGGCCTCTTGCCTGGGACTTCCTGACCCGCTCCTCGGGTATCTCTAGTGGGACTTTCTTGTGTGAGTACCTTCTCCAACTTCTATCAACTTACTGAAGATTCCACGGCGTACCCCGTTCCTCGGGCCACTACCGTTCTTCAGTCTCTCTACGCTACTCTATCTGAGCCTCAGGATACTGTTAAGGTTAATGGTGTTTGGGTGGATCCTTGGACACTGTGGCAGCTGACCACGCCCACGGGGGGCAATCCCGTGAGGGACCACAGTGTCAGGATAAACTCCGGACAGACAAACACAGATTTGAATCTTTTATTAAAGAGTTTTATGGAACCACCAGAGGTGGAAGTAGTGAGTAGTGGTTGTACAGCCCGGCTGGGCGCGTCTCTCACAGAATGCTGGAACAGCGGATTCTCTGTAGAGCAGTGCTGTAGTGGAAAGAGGCTGAGAGTTATGAGCACACAATAAGATTAGCATTCAGAGTCCCAAATAAAATAGGAGAGCTCCGAGACAGGGAGAGCAGGCCCTCGAGGAGCGAGTACCTGATCCCTTAGAGCAGAGAGACTCAGTGGTGTTTGTACTCACTAGCAGTAGCAGAGATTTCACTAGATGAGAGATCTGGCACCAGAGCAGAGAGCAGGCCCTCGAGGAGCAAGTACCTGATTCCGGTGAAGCAGTACTGTAGAGAGAGATGTTTTTTGTACTCACTGATGGTGACTGTAAGTTAGTTCTTCCAAGTAGAAGGGTAGAGGTTGCAGGCAGCGACACAGGGAACATGGGCCCTCGAGGAGCGAATACTGGTTTCCTGATAGCACCTGAAAGAAGCAGAGAGGCCCCCGAGGAGCGGGTACCCTGTTTGCGACCCCGAAGGTTACTAAGAGTTCCAGATAGAGCTGGAGTGGCAGAGTAGCTTAGGAACGAAGAGCGAATCCCATCCGTACGAATCCTGTTGCTAACTCAATGAGCTAGCATATACTAGCATATACCAGATATACCCTGGAGTCGTGATGTCAGAACAGGGGATGCCCCTGAGGTTCGCACCAATGTGAAGTTAAAGATGAGGGCGGCGTGCGCGCGTGAGCGCCCTAGAGGTACCTTGAAGGAGAATGGCGGGAGGCAGCACCAAAGCCGGTCCAGGGATGCTGGAGAGAATGGCAAGCAGATGCTGCAGCGGCCACCAGTCCGAGGTGAGCGGGAGGAGCCGCAAGTAGAGAGAGGTAGGAGGGGCGAAGCCGTCGAAGACCGATGGACGCAACAAATACTTCACCATCCATACAAGGTCTATGACCTGGTTCCTGTATCTCCAACCTCTGCCTCCTTGGCAGCTATAGTACAGCTTCCTCGGCATACCCCGCGCTGCGGGCCACTATTGGATCTGCACTTAGAGGTATTACATCAGCCTGCAGGAATCCCTGGGTATACCCCGCGCTGCGGGTCACCACCGGACCTTGGTATTACATCATCATCCTGACCACTGTATTTGCTCAAAGACTGTGTTTATTACATTTCCCGCTCCTCGGGTTAAGTACTATATTTTCTCCTTAATAAAGTCTCTCTCACAGCTGTGTCCTACGTCGCTGAGACCACGCCCACCAACGGTGAGGCCCACAGGGATCCCTGTGGGTGGAGACATCGCTCACCTCGGCCCAATTCTTCAAAACCATAACAGATTGCTAAGTCTATGGACCCAGATCAGCTCTCAGCCCTTCAGGCCATCCTTGGCCTGGCCCAATGTCTAGCTGAACAACAATGGACACTAGAGATTTTGACTGACGCCTTCAATCAGCTAAACTCTCAGCTGAACTCTACATGAACGCCTGACAAGGCCCTCTCCTCTCCTACAGTAATGCCTGTACGTCTCTCTGTGCTCTTGCCAACGCCTACACACGTTGCAGGTGATCCCCTGTTATGTAGGGGCTTTCTAAATCAGTGCTGCATTCACTTTTCACTTCAACCTATCTATTTCCCAGACATAGTCTCCAAAACCACATATATTCTATCTCTGCTAGATGGAAAAGTTCTGGCCTGGGCTTCACCTCTCTGGGAACGTAATGACCCCATACTCCAGGACTTAACAGGATTTCTCACACTCTTTCGTTCAGTATTTGACGATCCCACCCATAAGACCATCGCTGGATCCGCTCTCCTGCACTTACAACAAGGTACCAAATCTTTGGCTGATTATGTTATTGAGTTTAAAACCTTATCCTCGTCTTCCTGGAGGGCTTCAACCCCTGCATCAAAGATGAACTTGCAGCACGTGACCTCCACGATACCCTAGAGTCTCTCATCGATCTCGTTGGATGAATCGATCAAAGCCTGTGTGAATGCTCACAAGAGGTTCCCGTCCTCGCTCGATGCCAGTTACTCCGACCACTCCTTCACCTCAGACTGAGGAGGAAGAGCCAATGCAATAAGAATGAAGCCACCTTACGTCAAAAGAGAGACGTTATCAAAAGAGACTTGGCCTCTGCATGTACTGCAGACGATCAGGCCACGCGATACCTTCCTGCCCCATCTGTACGGGAAACTAGCAAATGGATCCACCGGAGAACTCTTCCTAGGTCTGACTTCTCCATCTCCTCCACTGACACTTCCAGTCTCTATTATTTCAGAGACCCTTGAATTCCACACGCTAGCCCTCATAGATTCCGGGAGAGGCGGAAACGTCATACTCCGTCAACTCGTAGAGCACCTACGAATCCCTACAGTTTGGACACCCTCTCCATTACTACTGTCATCCATACACGGAGAGCCCTTACCTGGTGAGGTCTCGTTTACTACCTAGCCGCTTCGCCTCCGCACTGAATCTCTGCGTCCTGAAACCATCACATGTTTAGTCCTGGACAAGGTCATTCATTCGGTTGTACTTGGGATACCATAGCTTCAAACTCACTCTCCGCAGTTTGATTGGACTACCATGGAACTTTCTCAGTGGGGAGAGCCTGCCATGGAAGATGCCTAGAGACAGTAACACCAATGCCTTGCCTGGCTACTACCACCTCTCTTCCAGGTCTACCTCCACAGTACCAGGCCTACCAGGATGTGTTTTCTAAACAAGCGGCGGATATGTTACCACCTCACCAATCCTTTGACTGCGCCATCAACCTAGTATCAGGTTCTGAACCTCCTAAAGGAAGGGTGTACTCACTTTCGTTATCTAAGACAAAGGCCATATCTACTTACATCCAAGAGAACCTGGCAAAAGGGTTCATACGGCCTTCAAAGTCTCCGGCCAGAGCCGGATTCTTTTTCATGGGCAAGAAGGATGGATCCCTTCACCCATGTATAGACTACTGTGGATTGAACGAGATCACCTTGAAGGACCGCTATCCACTGCCGTTGATCTCCAAACTTTTTCACCGGCTCCAAGAAGCCAGAATATTTACAAAGCTGGACCTCAGAGGAGCATATAATCTTGTTCATATAGACCGGGACGATGAATGGAAAACAGCTTTCGATACCTGAGATGGCCATTTTGAATACTTGGTCATGCCCTTCGGCCTCTACAATGCCCCGGCAGTATTCCAAAACATGATGAATGAAATCTTCAGAGACATGTTGTATGATTGCGTAGTAGTATATTTGGACAATATACTTGTCTTCTCTCGGGATCTTCAGACTCACCATTTGGACGTTTCCAAGGTTCTTCAGAGATTCAGAGATAACCATCTATACGCCAAACTAGAAAAGTATGCCTTCCACCAGGAATCAGTCCCATTCTTAGGATACATCGTGTCCAGTCAGGGCTTTCAGATGGACCCGCACAAAACTAAAAGCATTCGGGACTGGCCTCAACCTACGGGGTTAAAGGCTCTACGCCGCTTTCTAGGATTTACCAACTACTGTAGGTCATTCATTCATCACTACTCCACTCTGATCGTGCCTCTCACCACCATGACATGCAAGGGAGCCAGTCCCTCTCAGTGGTCTCCTGAAGTGGTAACAGCCTTCCAGGAACTCAAAAAAGCCTTCCTTCTGGAGTCATATATTCACCACCCTGATCCTCGACGACCTTTCATAGTCAAGGTAGATGCCTTGGACATCAGAGTTGGCGCTGTCCTCAGCCAGCACAGTGATACTCATACGTCCCCCCATGCTCTTTTTTTTCTCGGCATTTCTCCCCTGCTGAGTGAAACTACGGTATTGAAAATAAAGAGTTGCTCGCAATCAAGTTGGCATTCAAGGAGTGGCACCCATGGCTTGAAGGTACTCAACACAAAATTACAGTTTTTACAGATCTTAAAACCTCGAATATCTGCGTCATGCACAACAGTTGAACCACAGACAAGCTTGCTGGTCATTGTTTTTTAACAGATTCAATTTCCTTCTGAGATATCGCCGACAAGAACACCCGTGAGGATGCTCTCTCCCGCTCATTTACCCCAGAGGATATCCAGACACTCCAAAGCACATCATCGACCCTACTCGGGTGCTCCTGTCAGCCACACACACAATGCCAGTCAGAAAAACCGTGGTACCCCGGGCACTCAGGAGAAAGATTCTCAGATGGGCTCACGACTCACGTCTAGCTGGTCATCCTGGGCAATCCTGAACTCTGTCCACTTTGGAGAGGTACTATTGGTGGCCTTCAATGAAAGAGGGCATCAGGACCTACGTGGAATCTTGTGCTATGTGCGCCAGACAGAAATCACCTGCTGGTCATCCCTGGGGCCTTCTCCAACCTTTGCCTGCTCCGACATATCCACGGACTTTATCGTTGATCTCCCTGTGTCTAGTGGTAACAACACCAAATGGTTTACTGTTGATCGGTTTTCCAAAATAGCACATTTTGTGGCTCTACCCGGACTGCCTTCTGCTCCTGAACTTGCAAAACTTTTCATCCATTATATATTCCGTTTACATGGCATGCCTAAGCACATACTCTCTGACCGAGGAGTACAATTCACAGCCAAGTTCTGGAGATCTCTCTGTAAGAAATTTGATATTTCTCTGGATCTGACTTCCGGCTATCACCTGCAAGCCAATGGACAAACCGAAAGGATGAACCGCACTTTAAAGCAATTCCTCTGGTCCTACGTCAACTCAAGACAGAACGATTGGGCCAAACTGCTCCCCTGGGCAGAATTTACGCTGAATTCACATCGTTCAACCTCCACAGGATCTTTGCCTTTTCAGTTAGTCTAAGGCTGCCAGCCCTTACCTCACTACCGAAACCCTTATTGGTGACCTCTCCGGCCGCTCAAGCTTCAGCACAGGAGTTACATCAGCTATGGAAACACACTAAAAGCCTGCTTCAAAAGGCTTGACAAACAGCGAAAAAGTTTTATAATGCCCATCATAGAGCAGCTCCTCAACTTCAGCCCGGAGATAAGGTGTGGTTAAGTACCCATTTCCTTCGTCTCAAGTTGCCTTCAGTACGATTTGCACCTCAGTATATAGGACCATTCCCTATACTACGTCGCCTGGGTCCAGTCACATACAGATTGCAGTTACCATCATCACTAAAAGTCCACAATGCTTTCCACATCTTCCTGCTGAAACCGCTCATCTTGTCCAAGTATTCCAAGAAGACACCTGAACCACAGCCCCCCTCTGCAGAGGAAGACATAACCTACCAGTTAAATGACATCTTAGATGTGCGGTGGCATGGGAGATGTTGGGAATATCTTATTTCCTGGGAAGGATTCGGACCAGAGGAAAACAGCTGGGAACCTGCAAGTAATATTTTGGACAAATACCTAATCAGGCAATTCCATCTGGCTCACCCCAGAAAGCCGAAACCCGGGGGGGGGGGGTACTGTTGCGCCTGTCAGTCGCAGAAGGTTGCGACCTCTCATGCTCACCTCTTTTTTCCCTGCACCGTCAATCATTGAGAGAATGACGGCCTCCACCAACCAATGCCGACTTCCCCGGTGTCCCCGGGACAGCGTGGGCACTGCCAACCACCATCTTACTTCCGGCATTACTTAGACATGTACGCGCATGCACAGGGCCTCCTTATGAATACGTCATGGCGGGAACCTTGGGGGCGTCCCCTCCCGATGACATCACACCGCTAGTGTACTTATACTGACTGGCCCATTGCTAAGACGAGTTAGCAAGGAGTTCTCTCGCTTGTTAAATCCACTCTAACTTGGATCTTCTGTTCCAGACTCTTCTCCTGGCATTCGGACATACTGAGTACCCTCTCCTCAAGGGCTCTTCTGCATCTTGGCTATTCGCTCCTCGGAGGGCCTCCTGCTTGGGACTTCCTGACCCGTTCCTCTGGTATCTCTAATGGGACTTCCTTGTGCGAGTACCAGCTCCAACTTCTACCAACTTACTGAAGATTCCACGGCATACCCCGTTCCTCGGGCCACTACCATTCTTCAGTCTGTCTACACTACTCTATCCGAGTCTCAGAATACTTCACCATCCATACAAGGTCTACGGCCTAGTTCCTGTATCTCCAACCTCTGCCTCCTTGGCATCTATAGTACAGCTTCCTCGGCATACCTTGCACTGTGGGCCACTACCGGATCTGCACTCAGAGGTATTACATCAGCCTGCAGGAATCCCCGGGTATACCCCATGCTGCGGGTCACCACCGGACCTTGGTATCTACATCATCATCCTGACCACTATATTTGCTCAAAGACTGTGTTTATTACATTTCCCGCTCCTCGGGTTAAGTACTATATTTTCTCCTTAATAAAGACTCTCTCACAGCTGTGTTCTACGTCGCTGAGACCACGCCCACCGATGGTGAGGCCCATGGGGCTCCTCCCTGTGGGCGGAGACATCTCTCACTTCGGCCCGGGGTTCACCAATTCTTCAAAACCATAACACTGATGTATTGTATGAATTACATAATTTAGTACTACAAGATAGCATACAAATGTGAAAAAAAAAATCCATCTGCAGAAATTCAAGAGAACATGGATCGGAATTCAGAAGAGCATGGGACAAGCACAGAGGCTCTCTGGGGACGAGGAAGGGAGGAAAGAACTATAAAGCTGAACAGAAGATGTGGATCGGCTGCATGGTCTTTATCTGCTGTCATGTTTTGTTTCTATGTTACTGGGGTTGTGTAGTATTGTCCTCCACGACACATTTCACCTTGGTAGCTTTTTTCCCTGGCATTGGCATTTGCAAAACAAAGCCTCAGTGGGTTTTTTTTCACAGGCACTAGAGCTGTAAAGGTCTCATCATTCTTAAGCTCCTTTTCAACTAAAGTTGCTTTAGTCACATCACGTAGGAGTGACATCCTATAATGATCCCATGCTGCCTGACCTTCAGTGCAATGGCCCTGCTGTTTTCTGTAGTAACCAGTGTTACCAAAAGGACAGCCTTTGGGAAGAAACCAATCAGGCTGAGCAATTCTGTTTCTTTTAGCAACCAGATGAGCTAGATTTAACACAAAACAAAAATACAGTTATTCATAGCTCATGCTGAAGCTACAGGCATAGCACATAGATTTAGATTGTCTACTCAGTCTTTAAAAAAATACATTTATTATAGGGATAAACAAAATTCTACATTTTGGACTTCACTTGACAAAGAATTTGCTAACTTACATTCACAGCATATATTCTAGTAACTGTATAATGATGTTTGTGGCATTTACATGAATGATGCGGAGCAATACATCGGCTTATTGATAGACATGGTTGTAAGTTTCCAACCACATTTACAGCAAACAGTGGACAATAAATCTTGCCTACTGATTTGTTGTGATTGTGGGTGCAAAGTGTCAACCACACGTTCACTCGTGATCATGGTTGCCCATCACTAATGGACAAGTGGGACTCTACAGCTTGTAAATATGGGACAAAGAGTGGAATGGATAAAAGAGAAGTGTCTACTAGACAGCTAAATGTTGAGATGCAGGAATGAAAGAGTGTATGTGAACCTGTAAACTTCTGGCTCTCTGGTCTAGCTGCCCACTCTCCAGCATCTCTCTTATGGCTGATAGAATATTCAACTAAGTATAGGGGCCATCCATAGACTGGGAGTGCAGCAAAGCCCACCTGCACCCTGATGCTCTGTTACGGCTATGGCTGCTGTGCAACCGCCTCACCACCAGGGATCCTTCAAGAGCAGGCTCTCCTGGCTGGCCCAATCCATCTGCTGTATGTCTTGGATGTTCCTTTATAGCCCTGCCTACCCTAGACTCCAGTGCTTCGGCATCGAGCTTGTTGGGCTCCCTGCTCTAGCCTTGCCTTTCTGTGTGTGGCCTTCGGGCCTTCTGCCTTGCCTTGCTGTGTGTGGCCTTCGGGCCTTCTCCTTGCCTTGCTGTGTGTGGCCTTTGAGCCTTCTGCCTTGCCTTGCTGTGTGTGGCCTTTGGGCCTTCTGCCTTGTCCTGCCTTGCTGCATGTGTGTGGCCTTCTGGCCTCCTGCCTTGCCTTGCCTTACTGTGTGTGTGTGGCCTTCAGGTCTCCTGCCTTGCCTTGCTGTGTGTGTGTGGCCTTCGGGTCTTTTGCCTTGCCTTGCTGTGTGTGTGTGGCCTTCGGGTCTCCTGCCTTGCTGTGTGTGCGTGGCCTTCGGGCCCTCTGCCTTGTCGTGTATGTGTGTGGCCTTCGGGCTCTCTGTCTTGCTATAAGGTTCTTGTGACCCTGCCTGGACCTTGACTCTGTTTGCCTGCCGCCTGCCTTGACCCTGCCTGGAATTTGACTCTGTTGCCTGCCGCCTGCCTTGACCCTGCCTGGACTTTGACTCTGTTTGCCTGCCGCCTGTCTTGACCCTGCCTGGACCTTGCCTTTGTTCCCAGCCAGTACTCTGCTCCATATGTCACAGCCATCGTCCAGCTCCATACACTCCTGCCGCATCACATTCCTTCCCAGCCATCATCAGAAACCTTCCAGCTATCCCTGTCTCTTTCCACCTGGAGTCATTCCTGAAGGTGGTGTTCACTACACCGGATCACTGCCCAAGCGTAACAGTATGCCAAAGCCACCCTCCAGAGAGAGAGATAGAACCCTGCCAACCTGGTGAGTCAACTTTTTCCCTCAGACCACAGCATGCCTCAATCTCAAAGGTTTTATACCTGCAATTCCTGTCAGACCTTGAATTACCCAAGCTACCAGAACTGTCTAGCCTGTCAGCTTGCAGATCAGGAACATTGGGTCTGCAGTAACTGCTACAAGAGAAATGTTTCTGTCTACCAGGAATGTTTGAACTGTTCTACTCCTAAGCCTGGATGGTGGAAGTGTGCGTGTATCCCAAGCCTATTACCTCCAGGCAAACCTTGCCCCTGTTGCTCAGCTATAGAACCAGCTATTTCATTAGGAAAAACAGCTCGACTACCCTGCATACTGCTTCTGGTCCAACTAAGAAGGTTAGGACTATTGACAGCTCAATACTTCATGAAACCCTACAGGAAACTGCTCCTAAAAGCACAAGCTGTCTTCTAGAAAGCCCACAAACTCACCTGGACAAGAAGGCTCCCGTGACTGCCATACGGGGGTTTCAAAAACAAGCTCTCCTAAAGCGGAAAAAAGCTAATTAACCCGAGCAGAGCTCTGATTCCCTTCATCTGCAGCCTGGTCACAACTAACGAACTGTGCCTCAAGACGTTCCAGAGCTGCCTGTTCTTTTAACAAGCTGCCTGTCCACCCTTCAGAACCAGGGAATCATGATCTAGGCTCCAAGGATCCATCTCTGCTTACCAAGTCCTTAGCCATCCAGTCTTTATCCTCCCTTCGTTCCATCACAAGTACTCCCACTATTGGTGAACCATCCATAACAGATTCCATTACCCTGCTGTCTGGGGAGGGGTCTGAACCGGCCCTGCTGCCACCCCTGGAGGGGTCCGAACTGGCCCTGCTGCCACCCCTGGAGGGGTCTGAGACCGCTTCGCTGCCCCAGGAAGGGGTAGAATTCATCACATCACCCCAGGAGGGGTTTGAGGCTGTTTTGCCACCCCAGGACAGGGTAGAATTCTTCACTTCTCCCCAGGAGGGGAGTGAAATCGCTGCATCAGCTCCAGAAGAGGTTGAGCCCACCTCGCTACCTCACGAAGGGAACGAACCTGCCACTGCAACTCAGGAGGGGTTGAAAATTACCATGCCACCCCAGGAGGGGTCTAACTTAATTATCACTCAGTACCCCCTGCAGAGTTGGGACCCAGGAGGAGGGGGAGGCCTTAGGGTGGGGGGTACTGTTACGGCTATGGCTGCTGTGCAACCGCCTCACCACCAGGGGTCCTTCAAGAGCAGGCTCTCCTGGCTGGCCCAATCCATCTGCTCTATGTCTTGGATGTTCCTTTATAGCCCTGCCTACCCTAGACTCCAGTGCTTCGGCATCGAGCTTGTTGGGCTCCCTGCTCTAGCCTTGCCTTGCTGTGTGTGGCCTTCAGGCCTTCTGCCTTGCCTTGCTGTGAGTGGCCTTCGGGCCTTTTGCCTTGCCTTGCTGTGTGTGGCCTTCAGGCCCTCTGCCTTGCTATGTGTGTATGGCCTTGGGGCCCTCTGCCTTGTCGTGTGTGTGTGTGTGGCCTTCGGGCTCTCTGTCTTGCTATAAGGTTCTTGTGACCCTGCCTGGACCTTGACTCTGTTTGCCTGCCGCCTGCCTTGACCCTGCCTGGACTTTGACTCTGTTTGCCTGCCGCCTGCCTTGACCCTGCCTGGACCTTGACTTTGTTCCCAGCCAGTACTCTGCTCCATATATCACAGCCATCGCCAAGCTCCATACACTCCTGCCGCATCACATTCCTTCCCAGCCATCATCAGAAACCTTCCAGCTATCCCTGTCTCTCTCCACCTGGAGTCACTCCTGAAGGTGGTGTTCACTGCACTGGATCACTGCCCAAACGTAACATGCTCAGTATCCGCTAAAGCTTCTGCTTTCCCCTGCTCAGCCAGGTCCCACCAGAGTGCTGTCAAAAAGAGGTAAGAGTGCACAGCATTTATCCAGATATCACTACTGAAATGCATGCTACTCCACGCTGCCTGAGATAGATTTTAAGAGCTACGCAGGTGCATATGTGCACATATTTGCTAGCGCACGTACATGGATGTGTCGATTTTAAAACATACGCGCGTATATGCGCATATATGCGCACATGTTTTAAAATTGGCTATTTGCACATGCAAATGCACATGATTTCATACTGATGCATGGATCTGCACACAAATGCTGTCTTGCTCGCGTAAATGGGGAGGATTTTACTAGACAGTTCACCCAGTTAACCAATCGGCTTTCCTAACCCCTCTATTACTTTCAGTGGCGTAGCCACGGGTGGGCCTGGGTGGGCAGCTGCCTACCCAATTTGGACCCAAGCCCCACCCAACTGGATCCGGAAGTGGAGCACCGGACCTGCAAGGCCGTCATGGGATCCCATCTCCGGATGGCAAAGAGGAGGACCCAGGGCCGGTGCGCCATTCTGTGCATTTGCATGGCACACATGGGAAAGTGATCCTGCGGTCGTATGGCCCACCGATCTTCCTATTTTGGGGGGAAGGAGAGAGCAGAAACACTGCACACAGCTTCCACTTCCTCCCCCTCTCCCCCAAGCAGGAAGATCGGTGGGCCATATGGCCCAAAGATAGCAGGAGGCCGGTGGTAGCAGGAGAGGCCAAATGATCTTCCTGCTTGGGAGGGGGAGGAAGCAGAAGCTGTGCGCAGGCTTCAATGTGTATGTGTGGGTGAGAATGGGAGCTTGGGTGTATGTGTGTGTGAGAATGGGAGCTTGAATATATGTATGTGTGGGTGAGAATAGAAGCCTGGGTTTGTGTGTGGGTGAGAATGGGAGCTTGAATGTGTGTATATATGGGTGAGAATGGGAGCCTGGGTTTGTGTGTGGGTGAGAATGGAAGCCTGGGTTTGTGTATGGGTGAGAATGGAAGCTTGAATATGTAGGTAAGAATGGGTGTTTGAATGTGTGTATATGTGGATGAGAATGGGACCTTAACTGTGTGTACGTGTGGGTGAGAATGGATTTGTGAGAATGGGTGAGAATGGGAGCTTGAATACGTGTATGTGTGGGTGAGAATGGGAGTCTGGGTTTGTGTGGGTGAGAATGGGAGCTTGAATATGTGTATGTGTGGATATGAATGGGCACTAAAATATGTGTATGTGTGGGTGTGAATAGGAGCATCGGTTTGTGGGTGAGAATGGGTTTGAGTGTGTGGGTGAGAATGGGTGCCTGGATGTGCATCTGTGTGCACATAAGAATGTAAGCCTGGGGAGGGGTGAGAAAGTGAGAGCTTGTATGTGTGTCTGCAGAGAATGTGAGCTTGTGTGTGGGGGGGGGGGCGGGGGAGAGCATGTGAGAGTGAGAGCTTGAGTATGTGAGGGAGTCCATGAGAGAAAGCATGTATGTGTGTGTGTGTGGAAGGGAAAAAGACAGTAGTAGAAGAAAGACACTAAAAAGGAATTAGGAACTGAGCAACAAGGGCAAAAATAGGAAAAAGAGACCAGGACCAACTGATTAGAAAAATACAAAGATCAGACAACAAAGGTAAAAAAAAAAAAAAAAAAATTATTTTGAGATGATAGATATGCCATCTTTAGGAATGTGCATTTCTTATATTTTTATATTTTGCTCTTTCTTCAGTATTCCACTGCTTAGAGACTTTAGTTTCTCAGGCTTTCTATTTTGATTTTATTTGCATGTTTCTGTTTCTAATTTGTGGTCTCTTATTTCTATATTAGGTAAAGATCGGTCTCTGTTTTGCCTGTATGTGTGACTGAAATGCAGTATTTCTGCTAGCGTGTAGTTTCTCCATAGTAGTAGTCCAGCTTGTTCTGTTATTCCCGTTGGTGATGTATTAATTTTCTAGGGCCTGGTGTAGTATTTGGATTGCTGCATTTTCATAAGATTGCTGTTATTTGAATCCTGAGAGTCAGTGCTGTGACTCTATGGCAAGGTTCTAGATGCCTCTTTCTTTGCAAGAGTTTGTGTTACTTCACAAAATAGCAGTGGAGGGTTATTTTTTGCTGAGGTGACACCAGAATTTGATATTTTTTTTTCATGTTAGTTGTAATGTGAATTGCCCTAGCTCTGCGCTGCACCTGTTCTGATGATTAATTATATTTTATTGTATTTATGAAGATTTCTGGTTTTCTGCAAAGATGGTTCATGAAAGAATACATTAATTTTTGTTTTATTACATGATTGGATCTGATTGTTTTCTATACTTGTGCATTTATAAACTGCAATAATTATAAAATAAATTCTGATTAATAAGGAATTTTTTTTTATTTATATTTTATTAATTTTCACAATTTACAATTTATGAGAACAAAGAAAAAAGTGGCATATGTATTGCAATTTCCATATAATAAAGTAAATAAAATATAAGAATACACTATACACTTTCACAATTACCTATATTTAGGAGGAGACAAAGAAAACTAAAACTTTAGTAACCAAATCCAATTATAGAAAAAAAAACAGAGAGAGAGTATTTAATTTTCTATATGGCTTCTGTCTCTGATACAGAAGTTGGATGTTTATCTGATAGGAAAATTTCTAATTGCGTTGGGTCCAAAAAACCATATTTTCTTCCATTATAATTCAACAAACACAAACATGGAAATTTTAGAAAAAAGGTGGCACCTAGTGCCACAACTCTAGGTTTTACTGTCAAGAAAGTTCTCCTCCTAGCCTGAGTGGCCCTAGCCACATCAGGATAGATTTGAACACGATGTCCACAGAATAATATATCTTTAACCGAGAAATATTTTTAAATAACTTCTCCTTATCCTGTTCGGATACACACGATATTATCAGAGTGGCTCTCTTATTTATCAGGTCTACCGAATCTTCTAAGAATGTCGATAGGCCTGGTGAGGAGGATTCTTCCCTAGCATCTTGCCCTCTAGAATCTCTAGGGGTTTTATAAGGTAAATAAAAAATTTTTGATAATTTTGGGATTTCATCCTCCTCATATAAGAGGTTCTCTTTAAGGTATGTTTTGAATAATTCCCAAGGGGATAGGAGCCTAGTCACTGGAAAATTTGTTAATCTTAAATTTTTTACTCTTATTAAATTTTCCATATATTCAATATCTTTATGTATGATCAAACTATCTTTGATAAAAGCATTCTCTGATGCCTGTATCAGTTGTATCTTATTAGTGACCATTACCATATCCTTTTCACATTTGTCAATTTTCTTCTCGTGATTTTCTATAGACATCTTGTTTTCTCTAATAGTAGCCATTAGTGAATTATTCATCTTAATAATATTACTATCCAACTTCATTATCATTTTTCCAAGATCTTCTAAGGTTAGTTTCCCCTGGGTTCCCCCAAAGGTTCCCCCAGAGGATAAACTAGCCTTAATACCGGTAGAATTAGACTGCTCTAATAGAGAGGAGATACTTTTCTCAGTCCAATTGGCTTCAGCCTGATTACTCAAGCTATCGTCCTTTTGGACCAATCCTACCAGTACTTCAGCTAGATCCGATGATAATACTCCAGCTGGTTGCAGGGGAGACTTTGGGCCGTCGCCAGGACTCAGGGATGCATAAGACTCTGCTCCCCCACTGTCCTCTATGGGCTGTTCCACCATCCTTACCACGTGGTGGTTCATGGGTCCAATGCATGTTAGTTGACTAGGTGAGGAGGTTATAATCCTAGCCTTCCTTTTTCTCCCCATAAGAGGTAATTAAAAATACCGAAAAACAAAACCAGCAGCACCTTCAGCCAGTCCCCGGTCTTCCCCAGTCTAAGCCGGTCAAAGCCGTGCACCCCTTCGGCGCGCGCAGCTTAGGCGTGGCGCCTGCGGCAGCGGGGCGCTGCCCCTCCAAAGATTTTATAGCGAGGGGGGGTGGGGTGGGCATCGGACTGACGTCACCTCCCAGCGACTCGGTCCTCCGCGGTTGATTCTCACCAGCTGATGCACGTCTCAGAAGGAGCGGACACCTCTCTCTCCTTCACGCCTCCTCCTGGCTCAATGCTCTCCCTCCAAAGGAATTTTGAATGCTGGTAAGTGTTTGAAATAATTGAGGTCAAATGTTTTAAAGTTTCACGCATGATGCATAATGGCTGTTGCAAATTACTTAGAAAGCCATCCTAGGGTGCTGTATATGGCATTATTTATCAATAAGAAAACAACTAGTAGGTTTCAGACTGCATGCCTATAGCCTACCCATGTTAACCTTGTGCCCACCCAAAAAATCAATTCTGGCTATGCCACTGATTACTTTACTTAACTTTTACCCTGTTAGGCCAGACCCTCTAGAGCAGTGGTTCTCAACTTTTTTTCTGTCGGGACACACCTGACAGATGATTCTCACATGCATGACACACTGACCCATGATCGTCACGGGGCTGGATGTAAAAGTACAGTTTGCATCCACGGGAACCCCCCTGACCCACAATAATGGATGTAAAGCAGAATTATGACATTCCCCATACAACTCACCCTACAAAAAAGATATTCTGGTTCTGGTGTCGTCTCAGTAACAGCAACTCAAACTCCTTCTACTTCCAGGCTCAATAGCCCTACTTATGAAAAGACAGCAGTTTACCACCAATGCATGTCCTCTTGAGAAAACATAACAAATAAGACTGATACAAAAGCTTACATGCTAGTAAAATATCTCATCTCAGTAACAGACACAGAACCGACCTAAAATACTCCCAGGATCTGTAGTAATGCACATAAACTAATCCGCACACAGTTACACCTGTATTATGGAATACACTCAAACAGGAGCAACCCTATCTATGAAAAGGCAAGACTACAAATATTAAATCAGGCCCTAAAAACCAATACACCTCTTATTAGGAAAACAGAACTAGCAAGCAGCTATAGATCCCCACACAGAAATAATTGTAAAACTATACTAATAAGCAGAATAAATGTTTCAAAACAGCTATGAACAGAATAACATCCAACAAATAAAAACTCATAAAAACTATTAAACATTCTCCAAACACCAATAAAATATTTCAAAAAAGCAGACATCACATAATATTAAATAATTAAAATGGCAGTCAATCAAGAAAAATAAACGTAAAAAGCCACTTTTACTTACCCCCTCCAGCAGCTCTTCTACTCCCCTTCCATGCAGGCCGTGGCACACACCAGAAGCAGCAGTAGAAGCTAAGCTCTATACTCATGGTCCTCTTCCTTAGTGCCCATGGTCTCTCACACACACACCATACCAGTCATGCCCCATGACCAGTTTCTGTCTCTCACACACCAATCATCTCCCAAACAGTCTTTGACACACACACACCAGTCACCTTCCTGAACAGTTTCTCTCATGCCATACACACACAGAGGCTTCCCACTCCCATGTTCTGCTTACATATATGGATATATGGGCTTTTCACTCTCATAATCACTTTCTCTGTCTCACACACACACACACACACACACACACACATACACACACACTCACTCACCAGTCTCTCACTCCCATGCTTGTTCTCTCCACATGCACAGGCTTCTCATGCCCATAATCACTTTCTTTCTCTCTCACACACACACCAGTCACCTGACCTCTTTCATGCATACACACACATAGGCTTCCCACTCCCATGTTCTCTTTCAGATATACAGGCTTCTCACTCCCATGCTGTGTCTCACACTCACCCAGGTTTCTCACTCCCATGCTCTCTCTTCACATGCACAGGCTTCTCATTCCCATAATCACTTTCTTTCTCACACACACACACCCACCAGTCACCTGATCTCTCTTATGCATATACACACACACACACACACACACAAGCTTCCCATTCCCATGTTCTCTTTCAGATATACAGGCTTCTTCCTCCCATGCTGTATCTCACACACACCCAGGTTTCTCACTCCCATGCTCACTCTCTTCACATGCACAGACTTCTCATTCCCATAATCACTTTCTCTCTGTTACACACACACCAGTCTCTCTCTCATTTCCATGCTCGCTCTCCACGTGCACAGGCTTCTCATTCCGAATCACATTCTTTCTCTCACATTCACACACACCAGTCTCTTTCTCTCACACACACCGTCACCTTACCAACCAGTCTCTCTCTCTCATGCATGCACACACACACAGGCTTCCTACTCCCATGCTCTCTCTCACATAATCAGGCTTCTCACTCCCATGCTTTCTTTCACACACACACACACACTACACCAGGCTTCTTATGCCCATGCTTTCTCACATACCCAGATTTCTCAATTCCATGCTTTTTCTCTCTCTCCCACACACACATCAGTCACCTCCCTGAGCAGTCACTTTCATTGTCTCTCACATATACACACACATCAGCTCTCTGACCAGTTTCTCTCAATCACACACAGGCTGGCTGGCTGCTTCTCTTTCTCTCACTCACTTTCTCTCTCCCCCCCCCCCCCCCCCTCCGAGCACAAATGGTAGCTGCAGCAGCCTCCTCCTTCAGCCCCTGCAGGCCAAGAAAGAAGAATCCCATCGGCCGTGGGAGGCTCATGCTGCTGTCTCCTTTCCCGATTACTGGCTGCTTTGATTGCTTGGGGGCCGCTGCTGCCGCTGCTATTTTTACACGCGGCACAGCTCTTTCTCCTTCATGTGCACCGCGTATCACTTCCTGTTCCGGGTCATGGGGGGGGGGGGGCGAGTGAAGAAGAAAAGGCCAGCCGCAGGTACCACTGCTGCCGTTCCCACTGGGCTTGAACACACTGATAGCCCGGTGGCAACGGCAGCAGGGAAGGAAGAGCAGCGGGAGAGACCGGGAGCACGCGACACACCTGCCGGTGCTTGGTGACACACTGGTGTGTCGCGACACACCGGTTGAGAAGCGCTGCTCTAGAGACCATGCTAAGTAGCCTATATTTTTTTATTTTATGACTTACACACCATCCATAGCAGAAGTAAAGCTACACAGTGATTTCTGTGCATAAATCGGTATGCACAGAAATCATGCCTTAGCCCTGGCCCACCCATGCCCCGCCCAGACCCTGCCCCTTCCCCCAAAACAATTTGTGTGCATAACGGGAAATACTCGCATTGTCACAGCCCTTTTAAAATCTGCATGGCGCGTGCGCATCTGGGACACGCGTGTATCTCCTGGTTTTGGCACACGCATGCCTTTAAAAATCAATCAGTCAGTTGCACCTAGATGTGACTACGGCACTGGTTTTACAGTCTGCGATGACCTTCCTACTAAATGTACTTCTGGAGAGTACTTCATAATTGGGGGCTAACATGTACAACAGACATTTAAAATCCACAGTCTCCACTACCTACAGGAGCTGGTCATCAAGTGCAATCATTTCCCTGATGCTCTTTATGATGCTGCTAGCCTCTTGCCCCAGGACAATGGAACACCATCTCATTTCCTCCATGGTGGGTTCTGGCTTTCTGACACATGGCAGAGGGTCGATATCCTCCCACCTAACTACTGAAGGGGCCATGGGATCACCTTGGGGATCACCCCCTTTCCCCTGGCTTTTACCTGGAGTTCCAGAAGGGGTCCCCAAGCTAGCACTGCCATACTCCCTGATGCCAATGCTAGTAGGTGCTGCTTCTCCAGGTGATGCTGTATACCAGCATTTGTGAGTTGCCTCATTTGCTTTCCTTGACTGATATCCTTAATGCAGTGAATACACTGAGCAAAATACAGGTCCCCCCTCACTTTGAAGTACCTCCAGATTAGGGATTTCTTCCACATTCCCTTCTCTGCATTCTTGGGGGATGATTCTGGCACTGGAGTTGAAGAAGAGAGTGGGGCCCTGAGGAACAATGTCAAGGGCACTCACGCTGTCTACCTGCACTGCCTATTCTTCCTCACCATTTTTAGTTTCCTCTATCTCTCCCATCACTGAAATTGAGGCTATGATGATACTAACTAATCCTCCAAAAGTTTCATCAGCTAGAAGCTCTTCAATGTCTGATTCAGAGAATCCTGTATAAGGTTCTGCTGCAGAATTAGTTGCTGCAGTAACTAAAGAAAAGTGAGCTGCTGGTTTTGGGCATTGATCTTCTACTAATCCTGCTGCTCTGCTAATGCCAGTCTTGGATGGTTCTCCCATCATTTACCTCTGCTATAAAATAGCAGGGAGAGGAACAGGCAGCAATGTACATTCTCTCCATATCTCAATTTTTCTGCTTGGAGCTGCTTTCCTCTTCTGACATTCTAGACTTGAAAAAGTCTCTCTTCAATTTAGGTGTGGACAGCCTTTTTTTTATTGCTGTCCCTGACAACCCTACCAACATTCCCTCCTCTGCCTTTCCCTGATGATCGCATTTGTTTAATCAATGCACTGCCTACTGGGAGTTTGGATATTACAACGAATGTTTTTATTTAATTGTACTGTAACTATACCCCCACTCACAGCCTGATTATGTGAGAGAGAGCATGGGAGTAGGAAGCCTGTGTGTGTGTGCATGCATGAGAGAGAGAGACTGGTTGGTAAGGTGATGGTGTGTGTGGAGAACTGTTTGTCACACACACACTCAGACAATTAGAAGTACCCTGTAATTTACTTGTTCATACAAGGCTCTCTCTCTCTGGATAGGACACTGAGTACAAGGAAAAGCAAAGGGAGAGGTTTTCTGAGAACCATCCAAATGTTCTACCAAATAGCATTGGAACAGTGAGGTCCATATTCAGCTGGATAGACATATCCAGTTAACTTAGTCTTTATATTTAGCAGCATGACTGCACTGCTGAATATATCGAGCTATATTAAAGTTAACTGGATAAGTTTATCTGGCTAACTTTAGGACAGGTGTACGGGCCAACTAGAGTTAGCCAGATTAGTTATCTGGCCAATTCTGAATATTGGAATTAGTTAGATAACTTATCTGATTAACTCAGCTCCTCCCAGCTACATCCCTGGAATGACCCTCACTTATCCAGTCAAATTTTAGCTGGATAAAAAGTTATTCGACTTGAATTTAGCCAGATAAGTGCACAAATATTCATTTAGCCGGATAACTTCTGAGTTACCCTTACTCACAGTATCACTCTGCTGTGTATGTGGAGAACTGTTTGTCACACATACACTCAGACAGTACAATATGGGGTAGATTTTAAAAGGGTTACGTGCATAAGTTATACGCGTAACCCTTTAAACCCCCCCCCCTTCCCTGCACGCACCAAGCCTATTTTGCATAGGCTCGGTGGCACGCGCAAGCCCTGGGACGTACGTAAGTCCCGGGGCTTTGCTAGGGGTGTGTGTTGGGGGGGGGGGGGGGGGGGGGGGGCGTGTCGGGGGGGGTGGCGTGACGTTCGAGGCGTTCTGGGGGGCATGGTTACTGCCCAGGGGCGTTTCGGGGGCATGGCCAAGGCCTCCGAAATTGCTCCCGGGCTGGGGAATCATGCGGCAGTGGTGGCCGACCGGTGCGTGCGAGTTACGCCTGCCTGGGGCAGGCGTAACTTTCGCGATAAAGGTAGGGGGGTGTAAGTAGGGCTGGGGGGTGGGTTAGGTAGGGGAAGGGAGGGGAAGGTGGGGGGAGGCCGGAGGGAACGGGCAGTGCGCGCAGGGCTCACGGGTATCTTAAATATCTAATAAAATCCGGCGTAATTTTGTTTGCGCCTGGTGCGCAAACAAAAGTACACGCGGGCGTACTTTTCTAAAATCTACCCCTATGTGTGAGCTGTGCCACAGACAATGCTGTGCACTAGTACTGACATTGTCCAAACACAAAAAAAATCTTCTGAGTCATCTGGCTAAATGTTTCTGAATTTGGACCTCAGAGAGTATAAGTCAAATGGATGACCTCCCTTGAAGTACTTGAGGGAAATGAGTGAGATCCACAGTGTATTGGTACGGTGGTCCATCAGGACTATATTTATGGACATACATTCTGAGGCAAAGCACAGATAAATTATTTTATTTCCACTATAACAGACTAGCCCTGTGCACCTGGGTGACTAACCTCACAAAAACTCACTGGCCCGATATTCAGCCGGCAGATAACCGGATAAGTAAGGCTTATCTGGCTATCTTTTAGCAGGTCAATTTGTGGGCAGGCAATGAGAGGATTGATATGGCGTGACTTAGCCAGATAAGTTATCTGGCTAAGGGTCGATCTTCAGCCTTAGATGGATAACTTATCTGCCTAAGGCTGCTCAATAGAAGGTCTAAACTTAGACAGATATACTTATCTGTCTAAGTAGTGATTTGACCAGGGATATTCAGCAACATAGCTGTGCTGCTGAATATCTCATCTAAGTTAGCCAGATATGTCTATCTGGCTAACTTAGATAAAACGGACAACTTTTGAATATTGACCCCATCAAGTATTAGAGGAGCCCTTTGCTCTTGTATCTGAGAAGCAGGGGTTTGCCTCTACTGAAATTAAAAGTGGAGATTTATTTATTTATTTATTTGTTCAACTTTATATACCGGCTTTCAAATACATGTCAAGGCGGTTTACAAACATGGAACTTGCAGTAGCAAATTCAAAATAAAATGAAAAAATAAAATAGAATAAACAACTTATCTAAATTTTACATTCTTTCAATAGCATTAAGTTAAAATTATATTAAAGTTAAAACAATAAAAACACTTTAAAAACTAGTACATTTAGAAGTAATTCTATAATAAATGAACCCGTCACCCAACGTTCCCTTTGATAACATTACCCAATGTTCCTCATTTCAGTGTTAAAATTAATAGCTCCACTTCTTCCACTAACATATCCTAATAACAGATCAATTAGTTTGACTAAACGCCTGCTGAAATAGCCAGGTCTTTATCTGTTTCTTAAAGCTATTGATGTTGTCCTCTAGGCGAATATCAGCTGGGAGGGAATTCCATAATCTGGGACCAGCCAGAGAGAGAGACCTCTCTCTCACTGAACCCAGATGCGCTAATTTGGGAGATGGAATTGTTAGTAATGCTTGCCCCAGTGATCTCAGATTCCGGGCTGGCACATGTATACGTAAGGAGGCATTCAACCAATCAGAATTGGAGCCATAAATGGCTTTATGGATTAGTGTAAAACACTTGTATTGGATACGATACTGTACGGGAAGCCAATGTAGCTTCATCATCACGGGAGAGACATGATCGCATCTATTTGTATCAGACAAAAGACGGGCCGCAGCATTCTGCAGTAATTGCAGTGGGCGAATAGTAGATAATGGAACTCCAAGGAACAATGCATTGCAGTAATCTATTTTCGGTAGTATCAAGGCCTGTAACACAGTTCTAAAATCATTTATATGTAATAATGGCTTCAATTTTCTTAACACTCTTAATTTATAGAAGCCATCCTTTATAATTGCCTTTATTGATGCTTTCATGTTAAGTTCAGAATCCAGAATAAGGCCCAAATCTCTAACATCGTAAAGAATCTTGTGAATCGATGGAAAAGTAGAAATATCTACTTTTATTTTTTCAGTAACCTTATTAGAGATAAATAGAATTTCTGTTTTTGAGTTGTTTAATGCTAGGGACATCTGTGTCAGCAGCTGTTTTATCGACTTAAAGTAGATGTCCCATAGTTTTAGCGTGGTTGCTAAAGAATCTTTTATTGGAATCAAAATCTGGATATCGTCGGCAAACACATAATGAACCAAACCCAATCCTGCCAGAAATCTACAAAGAGGGGCCATGTAGACATTAAACAGGGTTGGTGAAAGCGAGGAACCCTAAGGGACACCCGTTTGAAGGTCCACTGTCTTAGATATTGTTGTTCCTAGTTTAACTACATACGACCGGTTGGTAAGAAAAGATTTAAATCAAGCCAGCATTTTGTCGACAAGCCCAACTTCCTGAAGTCTTAAGACAAGTGCTTCATGACTAACCATGTCAAACGCCGCTGATATATCCAACAGAATCAACAAATAGGAGGTATTTTGATCAAAGCCTCTTTGGATAGTATCACACAGTGAAATCAAAAGAGTCTCGGTGTTGTGAGCTTTCCTAAAACCATATTCTGCTGGAAACAAAATTTGATGTTCTTCCAAATACTCCATTAACTGTCGGTTTACAACTTTCTCAAGGAGTTTGGCCAAAAAAGGAAGTACTGAAATTGGCCGATAATTGGCCAAAATTTCAGGGTCTAGATGGGCATTTTTCACAACTGCATTTTTCAAACTATCTGGGAATATGCCTTCTTCCAGTGATAAATTAACTATATCTGCCAGGGGTTTGGCAATAATATCTTGCACTAACTTAAGATATTTGATGGGCATCTTGTCTAATGGATGTTTAGCAAGTGTCATTTTTTTGATTAAATTAACAATTTCTAACGAGGAAACTGTCTCAAATGCTGACCAGCTAGCTGACGGATTAATAGGTAGGGTAATCTTATGAGGATCTTGGGTATTTACCTCTTTTAACACAGCTAAATTTTTTCTTTAAAAAAGAGTGCAAATTCATTGCTCTTGTCTTTTAGATTGTTAGTCTCAAAAGAGGATTTTCCTTTTACCTGAGTGAGCTCGGATACATAAGAAAAGAGCATCCTCGGGTTAAATTGGAATTTGTGAATTTTATCTGAGTAAAAGTTGCGTTTAGCAGTATTTATAGCTTCTCTGTATTTCTGTAAAGCTGTTTTATAATTACCTAAAGAGGTATCATTACGATGTTTCCGCCAGAACCGTTCTAATTTTCTTAAACCTCTCTTAAGCTCTTTTAACTGGGAGGAAAACCAGGGGGCTGTGTTTTTGCCATACAAGGAAATCCATTTTTTGCTAGAAGGACATAGTATATTAGATAATTCTATCATAGCACCATCCCAAGATTTCACTGCATTACAAATGTTAGATCTATCAAGGGATTGAACTACTTCTGGAAAGCTAGCAATTAGCTCATCACTAGAACAGGTTTTATTTATCTCAATTTCAATTTTATCCTTTGCTAGTATTTTAATCTGGGGTACTTTTAAGGAAAGAGTTGTGGTAACTAGTAGAGATGTGAATCGTGTCCTCGATCGTCTTAACGATCGATTTCGGCTGGGAGGGGGAGGGAATCGTATCGTCGCCGTTTGGGTGTTTAGAGTATCGTTAAAATCGTTAAAATCGTGAACCGGCACACTAAAACCCTCTAAAACCCACCCCCGACCCTTTAAATTAAATCCCCCACCCTCCCCAAATGCCTTAAATTACCTGGGGGTCCAGCGGCACACTAAAACCCACCCCCGGCACACTAAAACCCACCCCGACCCTTTAAATTAAATCCCCCACCCCAAATGCCTTAAATTACCTGGGGGTCCGTAGCGGCGGTCCGTAGCTTAAATCACCCCCGGGTCCGTAGCTAAATCGGGGGAAGGGGGAGAGCAGGAAATCCGGCACACTAAGTCATGGTGTCTTCAGCTGGCGCCATTTTGCAAAATGGCCGCCGCAAAATGGCGGCGGCCATAGACCAATACGATTCGACGCAGGAGGTCGTTCCGGACCCCCGCTGGACTTTTGGCAAGTCTTGTGGGGGTCAGGAGGCCCCCCCCCCCAAGCTGGCCAAAAGTTCCTGGGGGTCCAGCGGGGGCCCTGGAGCGATCTCCTGCCGTGAATCGTTTCCGTACGGAAAATGGCGCCGGCAGGAGATCGACTGCAGGAGGTCATTCAGCGGGGGTCCGGAACCCTCACTGAACGACCTCCTGCAGTCGATCTCCTGCCGGCGCCATTTTCCGTACGGAAACGATTCGCGGCAGGAGATCGCTCCAGGGCCCCCGCTGGACCCCCAGGAACTTTTGGCCAGCTTGGGGGGGGGCCTCCTGACCCCCACAAGACTTGCCAAAAGTCCAGCGGGGGTCCGGAACGACCTCCTGCGTCGAATCGTATTGGTCTATGGCCGCCACCATTTTGCGGCGGCCATTTTGCAAAATGGCGCCGGCTGAAGACACCACGACTTAGTGTGCTGGATTTCCTGCTCTCCCCCTTCCCCCGATTTAGCTACGGACCCGGGGGTAATTTAAGCTACGGACCGCCGCTACGGACCCCCAGGTAATTTAAGGCATTTGGGGTGGGGGATTTAATTTAAAGGGTCGGGGTGGGTTTTAGGGTGTTTTAGTGTGCCGCTGGACTCCCAGGTAATTTAAGGCATTTGGGGGGGGGGGTTCGGGAGGGTGGGGGATTTAATTTAAAGGGTCGGGGGTGGGTTTTAGGGGGTTTTAGTGTGCCGGTTTTCCTGCCCTCCCCCTTCCCCCGATTTACGATTTTTTGACGATAAATCGGGGGAATTGGTATTGTATCGTGGCCCTAACGATTTTTGACGATTTAAAATATATCGGACGATATTTTAAATCGTCAAAAAACGATTCACATCCCTAGTAACTAGATAATGGTCGGACCATGGTACTGGTAGACTCTTAGGTATGGACTTGGCTTCCCACGCCTCATTTACAAATACCAGGTCCAACGTATGACCTGCTCTCTGCGTAGGGGTGTTTACTAATTGATCAAAGCCCAGAGCTTCCAAAGTATTTAGGAAGATTTCACAGCTGGCCGATTGTGGGGACATATCCACATGTAGATTAAAATCCCCCATAATTATGGTGGGTATATTGGAATCTATTGTGGATGATAATAATTCAATAAGTGGGGAACAATTATGGTCCAATAACCCTGGAGGTGTATAGACTAAATAGATATGTAGGAGGCTCGATTTGAATACAGCTACCTCATATCGTGATGAACTGTACATCATATCGTGATGAACAGTACATCATATCGTGATGAACTGTTACCCCAGTTGAAATGTGGACTAAGTATGCATTGGAAAACCTGAAATTGCCTCAAGCTACTTTACCTCCATTATCAAAAATTTATTATCTACCCATGAGGAAAAAAGTTCCTGTTGAAGCTGGAGAGATGCGAATACTGTCTCTATTAAATTTATCTGAAATATTGGAAACATCTGTGGAAAAAGAGGCCCAACCAGCAACTCTGATAATAACCTTTTTGTTGGACTCTGATAGGGATTGGGTTCTCAGAGCATACTTCCGTAATAAAGTTGAGGAATTCTTAGGTATGAGGGTGCAAATATTTCCTGATCTCGCAAGAGAAACACAGCTTAGGAGAAAACAATTCCTAGAATTAAGAACAAGAGCGATACAATTGGGAGCACAGTTTTTCCTTATATTTCCTTGCAAGTGTCTCATTAAATTTAAAGATGTAAGTTATACTTTCTTTCAACCTTTTCATTTGGAAAAGTTTATAAATGGTAGATTGAGTGTTAGGACCGAGAGTAGCCCCACTCTAGAGCATGTGTAAGCCTCATAAAGGATTAAGTGTTCTGTTGAATTTACAATTCCTTCCTAGAGCTTTCAGCAGTAAATTGTTTTTGTAATATTTTCTTTATTGATAAGTCGTCTCATGTGTTGAACTCCCCCAATGTATTGAGGGCTACGAGATGTATTGATAGTAATTAAGTTGTTTATGTGGGTACAATGGGGTTGATATGTAATACTTTATTATCACTACATTGGTTTTTCTTTTCAATAGTATACAATGTATCATTGAAAAACTCAATAAATAGTTAATTATAAAAAAAAAAAAAAGGTAGAGATAAACAACACTTTGCTTAAATAATTTAGTTTGTGCTTGATTTACCACAAATCCAGAAGATTAATGTGGTATACGTTTAAAAACAGAAATCCATTTTACATAGGTACATTTTAATATAAAAAATAATAAAAAGTCCAACAAAAAGGCATAAAAATACATAGAAATATATAAAAAGCATATCCATATAGTAATAATTAAAAATATACAGCAACAAATCAAAAGATTTTTTTCTCTATCAACCAATAATACCAAGATAAATTCTAATCAATACAAATAAAGAACAAAGAAAACAACTACCAAAACATTTCTGAAACACTGATCCATAAATTTTCTCACTCAAATACATATTTTCCATTTGTTAAGACTCAAACGTTTTCAGGAAAAGCCAGGCCCATCTTTAAAAATGGCACGGGCCATCCAGTGCTCCTACCATGTGACAGGGGCCGGCCAATGGCATGGATACCCTGTCACATGGTAAGGGCAAAGGGCCATCTGTGCCATTTTGATTAGTGGCAGCCGACGGCCCGGGAGCGGGAGATCGCTCCCGGGACCCCCACTGGACCACCAGTTACCTGTAAAAAGCCAGGCCTTTCTCTTTAGCAAAATTTTAAATAATTATTTTCTTTTCTTAGTTCCAGAAGAAGAGAGTTCCAAAATTCAGGAGCTAAAAGCAACACATTGTGTGACTTTTAATCTAATAGCTGAAGAAGATGGCACAACAATAACTATTGGCCCATTTCTAAACTTCCATTATTAGGTAAAATAATTAAGTCAGCGGTCTCACATCAGATTAAAATCTATTTGAAGGACTCTCAAGGTTTGGACCTGGCACAATCTGACTTTTGTTCCAGATTTAATACCGAGACCTTGTTCATTTCGTTAATTGATGACATCCTTCTGCTGTTAGATTGAGGAGAGTCAAGTTTCTTGAGCCTCCTCAATCTATCTGCAGCATTTGATACAATGGATTATGAGATTCTGGGATCAAGACATAAGTCATTGTGTATTAGGGAAAGGTAAAATGTCATAAATGGATCCCTTTTTGTTTCATTTGTGAGTCCTCAAAACAAATGGAAGAATCCCACAAATAAAACAAATATTATCATCCCATTCATTTATGTTTCCCATTCTTTTCTGTGTCCAATAAAGTCTATGGCTCTGCAGCAGGTGCAAGTAACTATAGCTACCAGACCTTCCCTGTGTGACCTCACCACCTTGTCAGAGTTGAGTCAGGGCACTTTGGCAAGGAAACCACACACAAAACAAATCACAATGAGGTATTTTTATAATCTAGCTCATTGCTATTATCTGTAAAAAGTTTTTGGGGGGGTCGGGAGGGTGGGAGAAGCTAAGGGATTCGTTTTAAAGGGTCGGGTTGGGTTTAGGGGTTATTTTTGTGTGCTGTTTTTCCCACCCTCCCCCAAAACGATAAGAGAACCCCCACGAAAAATATCGTGGGGTTTTCCTATCATTTTGGGGGAGCCCCCGATTTCTGACGATTTTGAAAATATCAATGATATTTTCAATCGTCCGAAGCCTGATTCACATCCCTAATGCTGGATATGCGTGAAGTAGCGGTCTTTCTCCCCTGCCATTGAAGCAGAGAGCTATGCTGGATATGCGTGAAGTAGCGGTCTTTCTCCCCTGCCATTGAAGCAGAGAGCTATGTTGGATATGCGTGAAGTAGCGGTCTTTCTCCCCTGCCATTGAAGCAGAGAGCTATGCTAGATATGCGTGAAGTAGCGGTCTTTCTATATATATATATATATATGGATATAAATATATATATAGATAGATAGATAGATAGATAGATGTAAATCTATTTTATAGATTTACATCCATAAATCTATAAAATGTAGTCAAGCACATGCTCTCACTTTGGGGCCGATGCAATACAGTGCGCTCAGCCGAGCACACTGTATAACCTGCACTCCGACGTGGGTTAAATAGGCGCTAATCCACCCCCTAATGCAATAGGGGGATTAGCGCCTATTTAACCCGTGTCGGACGCAGAGTGAATGTAATAGCGCTCATCACATGCAAATGAATGTGAATAAGCCTATTACTCACTCCGCATGCAAAAAAATACATGAGCGTCTAAGACGCACATTTATCGCTCAGCTATTACTACCTGCCTGGAGCAGGCGTTAATAGCTGAGCACAGGTAAAAGAAGTACAGAAAAGCAGAAAAAACTGCTTTCCTGTACTTCTTTTTTTAAGTTTAAAAAAAATAATAATAATTCGGCAGACCGCCAAGTTATGAAGACTGACGCCGGTTCGGCATCCGTTTACATTACTGGCAGACGGCCAGTTATGAAAACCGACGATGAGTTTACCGGTGTCAATCTTCATAAGCGGCAGCCGTGACCCCCCTAATTTAGATATTGCATGGCGCTCCCCTTGCGGGCGCCATGCGCACTTTAGGAAAGCGGGCGCTGACTTTTCAGTGCCCGCTTTCCGCGATTTATATTGCATCGGCCCCACTGTCGGCCGTGTTGAGATAGATGAACGTAACTGGATTTAGAGAGGATTAGACTGAAGTGAGTTCCTCATGGAATGAGCTGGCAGCAGAGTTCCTGATATCAGGAGTACCCTCAACAGCCTCCCTTCATTGACGTTTGGCTAGAATTTTCCTGCACTAATCAAGGAGCGCCACACCATCACACCCTCCCCACTTACAGGTACATTTTAATAGGAGCAAGCATGCACCCATTGGACATGCGAACAAAGATGCGCTTAATTTTATATTGTGCGTGCAAGTACAAGCAAATCATTTAAAATATTCCTGCCGTGCGTATGTGTACAGCCTTTATGTGCATATTTTAACATACTTGCACAAGTGATCATGTGGAGAGAGAGAGGGGAGCACTTTCAACTCAGGTTATGTTTTGGGGGGCAGTGTTTCAAGGGTCTACAGATCCTTGCAATCTAGGCAGATGAATATAACACCGCCCCCCCTCCCAAAAAAAAAACAACTCACCGTGAGTTGAAAGTGCCACTCTTACGGTGGGAGATAGAGTGTCATATTGTCTCTCTCTCTCTCTCTCTTTCCCCGGTGTTCTGGACCCCTTTGGCTCAAAATCTCCAGACTTGCACCTCATCAGGACCAGTGGTAAAGTTACACAGGTAACATGGCAACGCACGCCATGATCAGCCCTGCCCCTTTTTTGACTCCTTATTCTTGATGCACGCACAGGTAAGCTGCGCATACTTCCCAGGTTCTTAAAAATTCCTGTTTTTTCATGCGCGGCCCATATACAAGTGTATGGGGCCATTTTTGAGCGAGCAACGCTTATATAATCTACCTGTTACTGGCCACCAGTAGTGTTGGGACAACAGTGGCTGAATGACACAGTCCACCAGGGGCTCAAGTCTATACAAATGGAGTTATATTTGCACAACCATTGACTGGAGGCATTGCAGAAGTCCATGAACATTTCAAAGGTAGTGTATAAAATGTCTGATTGGCAGCAATAGTCCATAGAGAGACTAATAACAGCTGATTCCAATCTCACCCTCACCCTCTGGCAGCACTCTGAACAACAACTTGTCTACCACTTCCACTGAGTACTCACCATCCACACCCCACAGAAGTCTACATACCAGAGTGTGATGGATCAGAAGTGGAAGAAGTGAAGTTGTACATTCATTGTATAAAGGGAAGAGGCCATAGCTGAAGAGTCAGTGGAGTATCAGTGTGCCCAGTGATGTTTTCCTGTTGAAGAACTGTCTTTTGTACCTTCTGTGGGGATTTCCCATTTGTGCATTTGTCTACTTCTAGTAGTAAAAGACATTTTAGGTGGGTAAGATCCCTGGTTTTGAGATTTTGTAAACATTTTTTTGTACCAGCACTATCAGAATTCAAACAGCAGCAGCCTTATCTATGACACAGCAGCAATGTAGATATCATACCATGCTCTAGAACACTAATACACTTCCTACTGGGGTTAACAGAATAAGCCGTACTGCTAAAACGCCCTACAGAAAAACTGCATGCCAGCAGAAATACTGCACTTCGGTTACACATGCAGAACACAGACAGACCCTTACCTTATACAGAATAAGGGATTACAAATTAGAAGCAGAAACATGCAGACAAAAATAAAATGGAAAGCCCAAAAGAACAAAATTCAAATATGTACTGCACATTCCCAAAGATAACAACACATGCCAATCACTAAAAATTAAATTATTTTTTTTACATTTGCTATCTGATCTTAGTTTTCTAATTGATCAGCCCCAGACCTTTTTTTTCCACGTTCCCTTTCTTGATCTTTTCCCAATTCCTTTTACAGGGTCTCTTTTTTTTTTCTGTTTCTCCAACTGTCTTCTTCCCTTTCTCCCTCAAACACACATTCAGGCTCTCATTCTCACATGCTGTCTCTCTCTCTCTCACACAAACACACACACAGACACACAGGTTCTCACTCTCATATGCTATCTCATACACATAGTTCTCAATTTCTCATGCTGTTTTTCTCAGACATACATACTGGCTCTCTCTTACACATGCTGTCTCACTATCACACACATACACACACACACACACACAATTATTTTCACATATAGTCTCACACTCAGGCTCTCACTCTCACATGCTCTCTCATACAAACACACACTCTCTCACACACATGCTGTCTCTCACACACACAGAGGCTCTCACATGCTGTCTCTCTGAACATTCAGGCTCTCACTCCCACATACAATCTCTCAACTCACTCTCAGAAACACACACTCTACAGGGCCTCAGCCTCCCTATTGCCTCTTGGCCTCCGTTTTGTAGGTCGCCGTGGGATGGGCTCTGTGACAGCCCTGATCCTTTCAGGCCACTGTGAGATGAGATACGCAGCAGTCCCGCTTTGTCTCGGGTTGCCGCAAAATGGGATCCGCAGTGGCCCTGCCACAGATGCTGCTCCTCTTCTGCACACGGGCTGACGCTCCTCCTCCTTCCTGCTCACACGGATCCAGCAATGTTTTTCTTCCAGCGCTGCACAGGCAGGAAGGAGAAGGAGCACCTGGAGGATTGGGTATCTCTTGTTTTCTTTGGGATGTGAGCTTTATCACGGCCCCGCTGATCTTCCTGCTGTGTGCGACTGCAAGAAAAGCGGTGCATGGCCGCGTACATACATAGCTTAGAGGGAACAGTGGCTGGCACACATGATGGGAAGGGCAAGCTACTCTGCTCAGCTACCAATGGGATAAGGTCTACCAGCAGCCACATGATCTCTCTTCCTGTTTACCAGCAACCACATGGACCTCCTTATGTCAGGCATCAATGCCCCCATATGGCCCTGCACCTGGGGGCTTTGTCCTCCCTGCTCCCCCCTCGGTATGCCACTGCTGCCAGCTGATCCCTTTAATAGTATGTATATATATAGGCCGATGTAATAAGGCAGTAACAAAAATCAGCGCTAAATTTTTATTACCGATTTTTTTTTTTGCTACTACAGTAAATATTTATTTTATGTCTGATGTAATGAGCAAATGAGATGCATAGTGCAAAGTAGAAAAACTGTAACTATGATGTTTACTTCCTTTATAACTTCAAGAGTTAGAGGTGGAAGTTAATTTTAACCCGCACTTCTGACCATTGGAGGATTTTTGTTCCGGTCCTGAGTAATCCGGGACCCCTGAGATAAGAGATTCTGCCCCAGGAACAGAAACCCTCTCGCATAACTTAACACTCTCATCACTATTATTATTTATTGATAGCTTATCGTTTTAGATGTTTCTGCTTTTTTGTGTATGCATGCTGTTTTTATATATATTATATGGCATCTTGCCTTGAAGTTTACACTGGAAAGGCAAGAGATAAAGTAGAATACCTAAAGTGCAAAACCCAGGAATGGCTAAAAGTTTCCTTCTGGAATCTGGGTCACTTGGTAGTTCTGTTAATCCAGTTCCATGCTTGCCTGTGATGTGTGTGTGTGTGTGTGTGTGCACATGAGATGCTCCTCTAGGTAATAAACTGTGGCAGGTTATCCAGTGCTGTCAGTCAGTTCCATGGTGCTGGGGTTGCCATGACAACCCACAGCAGCTCCATGGACCTCACGCTGTGGATTAGTGGCACTTGTCAGCAACCAGCACTGCATGTACAAGAGCTGAATCATGTGGCCAGGCACTATAAAATCCCAATAGAAAGCAACATCGGAGAAATAAAGGCTGTTGTTGGATACCCACAGCGATGTTCTCTCTCATTATGGCTGTTTTTCAATCTCTTCCTGTTTAGTCTTGGGGAAGGCAGTAATACAAGCTCTATGATTACCGCTCACCCTCATCAAGGCAGGTAAAATTGTGAGCATTGTTCGATGACTAGCATCCTTCTGCCTGCATTGGTGTTCCTGAGGGCGGACCTTGGTGGGAGTGGGGGAGGAACTCGCACATAGTGTTGTGTAATGAAAACTACCCAACTCGTCTCAGAGGGAAAAATGACCCACACTGAAAAAAAAAGGCGCTGCAGGTAGTTTTTCTGGGGACAATTAAAGGGCTGAATTTAAGATGGACAGAGGACTCGGGGCAAGGAATTGTCTCTTTCTCCTCCCCATAGAAATCAGAGAGCAGGATGGGTAATCACAGTTGTTGGGCAACTTCAGAGTTTGGTGTCCGAAGTGCATGCCTTTTCTTTTTGGCTATTCCTAAATCCAGCCCCGGACAATATTCAATGCAAAACTTCCTGGCTAATTTTGCTATGGTTATTGGTACAACCCCCACAGATAAAATCTACCCACGCGGCTTGTAACAACATAGGTAGGGTTTTTTTTATTATTTATTTATGCATTTTCAAACTATACAAAACAAAAGAAAATCTTTTGTTCAGAAAAACAATGGATTACATTAACAAAATAATGAAAATATGAAGAAATGTCAATAATTTATATCCAAATCCAATCCAAAAGTGGAAAAAAGGATAAAAGGGGGGAAGGAGGATTGGAAAACCGTTAAGGGAGAAAAGAAGAAAAAAGAAAGATAAAAGTTAAGAAAATTGGCCTTTAGCATAGATTAAATTTAGCGGGGGAAAAAAAAAATATATATAGCCCACTAAGGAGGTCATACTTAGATCAACAGAAGAAATAAAAGAAACCACAGGAGTGAATCTATCAGTAACTTCAGGAGAAGAAGTTTCCAAAAATTCAGTCAAATTAGGAACTTGAGCCTCAGGAATCACTGAAGAAACTGAAGCCTTCTTAGCAAGAAAATAGCAAAAGTTCACAGAAGGCAAATGATCCGATGAGAAACCTCTGACCTCTTGAAAATATCTTTTTAAAGCAAGAAAATAGCAAAAGTTCACAGAAGGCAAATGATCTGATGAGAAACCTCTGACCTCTTGAAAATATCTTTTTAAAGTGGAAAAAGGGATTTCTCCTAAAACTTTGGGGAAGTTCAATAAATGAAGATTAAGATGTCTAGCCTTATTTTCAAGATGTTCCAGTTGGTTAGAGAGCATAATGCGATATTTCACTGTAGCCAAATTGAAAGCCTGTAATTCTTTTACAGAGTTTTCAAGTCCTGTAATCTTTATAGATACGCCAGAAATCTGATCTTGAAGATCTTGAACTTTTTCCTGAGAGGAAGTAGAAAGGAGATCAATCTTCTCATTGATTAAATTGAGAGTGTTCCCAAATCCTACAACCAAGTCCCAGATAGAATCTAAAGTCACAGTCTCCAGATGAGAAGAAATTTTAGTGCTCACCGGTTGTATTATTGCCTCCTCCTTCACGGAGCCAGGATGCCAGAAATCCCAGCAGTCATCCCATCATGCCTCAAAGGAGAGGAATCAACTGCAAGCTAGGACCGGCTGTATCAAGAAGGCAGGGAAACTCTGCAAAAGATGTTGAGCTAGCCAAGAACTCCTCCATCACCACAGCAACACTTCAATTGTCTCCACAAGCAGTCAAGCCAGCAGGAACCACTCCTCTGTAAGCCAGAGGCAAACTCAGCACAGGGCTTAGAGACACCTCCCCCACAGGCAGTCACAACTCTCCCATCCCACTCCACACATCAGGCTATTCGGTTCTCTGAACTTCCACTGCAGTGGCCAAGTAGGTAGTAATAGTTTGCTGTCCTGGGGAAGAAGAGGGATCAGGAGGGAAAACCCTAACCTGCCCTTTTCACGTGGAAGTCATATTCAAAGAAATCTTCCAAAAGTAACTCGAAATCAGGGAGAGCAAACAAACAAGGCCACTTCTATGCTGCCATCTTAACTTCCCCTCCACAACATGGGTAGTTTTATTATTTACCCCTTAACCTCCAGCCCTCATGCCCCCTTCCTTTTTCTCCCTCTCCTAACATGCTCTGCCACACTTCTTTTCATATTCACCCTGCATATTCTACTCCCATTCACACCTTT
Source organism: Rhinatrema bivittatum (assembly GCF_901001135.1). Classification (NCBI taxonomy): domain Eukaryota; kingdom Metazoa; phylum Chordata; class Amphibia; order Gymnophiona; family Rhinatrematidae; genus Rhinatrema; species Rhinatrema bivittatum. The sequence continues at coordinate 255,322,020 of NC_042615.1, read as the reverse complement.
ATTTTGTCAAATGTTGTCCTGCTCAGTCTCACCTTCCATCACCATTGTTCTAACATTCTGAAAGCAGCAGCAACACGTCATTGGTCAGTGGAGGTCACATGTTCAGCCAGGAAGGCAGTGATTATCTGCCGTTCTGACTAAGCAAGCCAACCAAATCCTACAGGGTCAAGGCGCATACCACCCGCAGAGCTGCAATGTCTGCAGGTACTTTTTACCTACAGTCTTCATATCGAATTTTCAAAGTGAAGGTCCACGTGTACTCCTGCACTGCAATGCAGGTAAAAGTCTGCACGTTGTGGGACTCCGTGCTGACTTTTGCCCACCTACAGAGTGGACAGTTGTGGGACAAACAATTTATGTGGCTAAAACAATTTTACCCAGGGAAGCCCCTTTGAAAATGGCCTTCAATAGGTCTGGGTTTTCCCCAATATCAGTAGCAACCTATTGTGAGGGTAATTTTCCAAGCCATTTCTGCACAGAAAAGCAGTGTTTTATGCGCAGAAATAGGATCTCTGAAGATTGTTTACCCTATCAGTGTGTAAAGGCATGCACAAAGTGCCACCATGCAGGTAACTTTATATGCAGTTAGGAGAGGCGTTCCCAGGGCCAGGGCCTGGCATGTGTTAGCACTTAGGCACCTACTTCTGAAGTTTTCCCACAAAAAACATGCCCACAAATAGCAGGTGCAGGTCTGCCTGCATCCCTTTTTCCAGTCAATTTTTGAAAGGAAACTTTTTCCCTTTGAAAATTGGTGTACACAGTAATCAAGGTGCGGTCTCACCATTATGACATTTTCCGTTTTATTAACCATTCCTTTCCTAATAATTCCTAACATTGTTTGCTTTTTTGACTGCCGCAGCACACTGAGCCGACGATTTTAAAGTATTATCCACTATGATGCCTAGATCTTTTTCCTGGGTGGTAGCTCCTAATATGGAACCTAACCATGTAACCAGTGGTGTAGCTATGGGTGGGCCTGGGTGGGCAGTGGCCCACCCACTTTCCATTCAGGCCCACCCAAATTTGTTTGCAAGACACTGCAGCCAATAAAAAGCAGGCAGCATCAGCAGGCACCCAAGGGAGAAAAAAAAATTAATAAAACCAGCTGGTGTGTTGCGGCTCCCGGTGTCCCACAGCCTCAGTAATACTTCCCTTTACCTTCTTCCTGCCCCCACGAGCCAATTGGAAGCCTCCTCCGTTCTTCTTGCCCCCATGGGCAAATCGGAAGCCTCCTCAGTTCTTCTTGCCCCCGCGGGCCAATCGGAAGCCTCCTCCCTGCCAGTGGGAGGAGAAAGCTCTGATTGGCCGGTGGGGCAGGAAGAAGGGGGGCATCGGGCTGGGAGGAGTGGCAGTGTTCAAGCCACGGGCTGGAAGTGCTGAAATGTGGAGAGCCACAAAGAAAAGAGGCCAGCCGCGCCAGGAACCACAATAGAGTAGGGATTCCCCAAAGCGATCATGCAAAGGCCTGTTGCTCCAGGGAGTCTCCTCTTTCCCCCAGTCAGCGTGGCAGAACCGCATTTAAAGTAAAAGTGGCACTCAGCCATGCTGATTTCAGATGGGGCAATTAGAGCTCCCAGCGGCCGTAAAAGCAGGCAGATGGGGGGCCGCGGGAGCCCAGGGATATCCTGACAGCCAGAAGAAAGGCTTGAGTGCTGTGGCATATTTTTCTAAAATAAATGTTTGCTGCTTCAGTGCGGCTGAGAAGGCAGCGGCAGCACTAGAAAATCTGCCACTGCGAAATTAAAGGAGAACACAGCACTGGGGCTCTAAGCAAAGTGTGTGTGAGAGACAGAGTCTGGGCAGGGAGGTGACGGGTGTGTGTGAGAGACAGAGTCTGGGCAGGGAGGTGACTGGGGTATGTGTGAGACAGAGACTGGGCAGGGAGGTGACTGGGGTGTGTGTGTGAGAGAGAGACTGGGCAGGGAGGTGACTGGGGTGTGTGTGAGAGACAAAGTCTGGGCAGGGAGGTGACTGGGGTGTGTGTGAGAGAGAGAGACTGGGCAGGGAGGTGACTGGGGTGTGTGTAAGAGACAAAGTCTGGGCAGGGAGGTGACTGGGTGAGAGACAGAGACTGAGCAGGGAGGTGACTGGGGTGTGTATGAGAGACAGAGCCTGGGCAGGGAGGTGACTGGGGTGTGTGTGAGAGACAGAAACCGGGCAGGGAGGTGACGGGTGTGTGTGAGAGACAGAGACTGGGCAGGGAGGTGACTGGGGTGAATGTGCGAGACAGAAACTGGGCAGGGAGGTGACTGGGGTGTGTGTGAGAGACAGAGACTGGGCAGGGAGGTGACTGGGGTGAATGTGAGAGACAGAGACTGGGCAGGGAGGTGACTGGGGTGTGTGTGAGAGACAGAGACTGAGCAGGGAGGTGACTGGGGTATGTGTGAGAGACAGAGACTGGGCAGGGAGGTGACTGGGGTGTGTGTGAGAGACAGAGACTGGGCAGGGAGGTGACTGGGGTGTGTGTGAGAGACAGAGACTGATCATAGGGTTTAATTGGTGTGTGTGTGTGTGTGTGTGTGTGCAGGGTCGGTGCTTCCATTAGGCAAACTAGGCAGTGGCCTAGGGCGCCACAATTTTGGGGGGTTGCAAACTCCCACCAGCACAAGAGGTCCTGCGACAAATCCAATACCAAAGGAAGGGGTGCTGTGCCGGAGCTGCTGCCAATACATAATCCAGGGAAGGGGTTGCATTACTGAAGGTTCGCCTAGGGTGCCAAATACTCTTGCACCGGCCCTGTGTGTGTGACTTGTGGGCCCTAAAGAAGAGGACCGTAAGGACAGAGCTTCAGCAGCCACTGCTGCTCCATGTATGTGCTTTCAAGGGAAAGGAGTAGGAGAGTTGCTGGAGAGAGTAAGTAAAGGTAGCATTTTAAGTTTATTTTTCTTGATTGACTGCCATTTTAATTATTGAGTATTATGTGATGTGTCTGCTGTTTTGAAATATTTTATTGCTATTTGCACAATTTTTAATAATTTTTATGAGTTTTGTTGGATGTTATTCTGTTCATCAGCTGTTTTGAAACATTTATTAGTAAGTTTTACAGTTATTTCTGTGCGGGGATCTATAGCAGCTCGGCTTGTTCTGTTTTCCTAATAGGAGGTGTATTAGTGTTTAGGACCTGATTTAATATTTGTAGTGTTGCCTTTTCATAGGTAGGGTTGTTATGTGTTCCATAATGCAGGTGTAACTTTGTGCAGGTTAGTTTCTGTGCATTATTGCAGATCCTGGGACTGTGTTAGGTGCTATATTTCTCTTTCCATTTCTCCAGGTTTGCACTGCATGCAGAGTGGCTTTTTTTGGTTTTCCATTCCAGTTTATATCTCCATATTTATAATGTGTGGTCTTTCTGTACTTTGTGAAGGGTGTGTGACCGAGGTGAGGTATTTTACTAGCATCTAGGCAATTGTATCAATCTTATTTGTGGATGCAGAGTGTATGTTTACATGATGATAGCTTAGTAAATGACAGGGCTGGATAGTCTTTTTCTCCTGTCTACCCAGTTATCCTCTCCACACTGCTAAGGATACATCCCAGCTGTCAGCCAAAGGGTGTAACCACCTTCAAGACATCTCTTTATCCAGAACAGTCTTTTTTCTGTTCTTCCTTTGTAAAGAAATGGGGATGAATGTCAGGAGCCCCTGGACTCGATTCAGCAAATGTCACCATGAGAGGAAGACTAAAACTAAATAGTTGAGCCATAGGAAAGGAAAAGATGTCTTCAAAGGTATTTATCTGTTTTATTGATACAGATTAATAAGGTATTTGCTTAATTATGGTAAATATTTTGGTACAACATTCCAAAGGGTTTTAAAACATCTCACAGAATATTGTGATGTATGATGAGATATTTGTCTTTATAGTAGACTAGTATATGGTTCTTTGTAAGTTATGGGACACTGCCACTTGAGATCTCTTCAAGTATAATTGAACTGCTTCCATAACTATATATTAGGTTTATCATTGGTAGCTGCTTGAAGTAATTGAGTTTAAAATATTAAAAGTATAACAGCTGTAGCAGATTTTTAGAAATATATTGTCAGGTGTGTGTGTGAAAGTATTTATCAATAAGAATATGAATTCCATGGCTCAGACTTTGTTTAGTGTCCACCCATGTTAACCTTGGGCCCAGCCAAAAATTCATTTCAGGCTACGCCACTACGGTGTAACTACAGCAAGGGTCATTTTTCCCTATATGCAACACCTTGCACTTGTCCACATTAAATTTCATCTGCCATTTGGATGCCCAATCTTCCAGTCTTGCAAGGTCCTCCTGTAATGTATCCAGTGGATAGTTAAAAGGAGTTAAACTTTCCTTATGCAATCTAAGGTTGCATTAGAGGTAAAGAAAACCTGAGTTCTGGAAAGCAAGGCGACTGTGACGTTTAAAGAGAATATTGAGGTGCGAACAACAGATTTGGGAATAAAAGTCAAAAAATCCATGGGGGCTGCAGGAAGCTGTTGGTAAAGATAATACTAACTTTATTATCTAAAATGGAGAAGTGATGAGATGCCGCAATCTGAAGGTTATACATTTTGCAAAAATGCCTCTGGTATCTGCTTCGGAGATATTCAAAAGATATTTATTAGAAATTGTGAATGTCCCAGTACCAGGGACATTCCTAAATGAAAGGGTATATTATCTCCCTTCATTTAGGAAGAAAAAGACTGAGGCTTCTTGACCTGAACCGTGCCCAGTATCTGATAACAGACTCGATCTGACAGCTTTCTTGGAAATGCTGGCTAGGAATTTGGAAAAGCTTTCAAATGTAGTTGTGTCTCTGGCATGGGATCCTGATATAGTCTAGTTGCTTATAATTTTTTAGGCACAGGGAGAATTATTTCTTAAGATGAAAGTTAGGGTATCACTGGGCAACAAATTTTCACAAAAGTCATGTTACGGAAACGAAATTAGTCAATTCTTATACATTTCCATGTGCTAAACACGAATGTGACTGTGAAAATGCAAAATTGGCTCTAGTTTTTTTGTAATATGCAATAATATAATTACATCTTGAACTGTATGCCAGTAGCTCACTGGGCAACAAATTTTCACAAAAGTCATGTTACTGAAATGAAATTAGTCAATTCTTATACATTTCCATGTGCTAAACACGAATGTGACTGTGAAAATGCAAAATTGGCTCTAGTTTTTTTGTAATATGCAATAATATAATTACATCTTGAATTGTATGCCAATAGTAGGAGACCTAGGGTTAATACCGTTTGAAAAATGAAGTCATAGACTACGTCTTAGATTTCTTTGCTTGTCTCTTGTACACCTGTTCGGGAGCATCTCTGCGGAGTGTCCAGCAGTAGTCAGCCAGCATGAATATTTCAAATGCTCACTCTTTCTGACTGGGCTTCATATAATACACAGCTGACGTCAGCTTACTCAGCAGCAGCATGGCAGTAGAACTGCATTGCATCAGAAAATGATGGAATAAACTCTGGATGATGTGTGCATGATGGTATTATGCAATATGATGCAATATTACATCATTCTGGGCTAATTTACAGTCCTACTGGATAAAGTTACATGACTAAACATAGAAAGTGAACTATATTAAATATCTTCAAAACGAGAGCCAATAAAAACTCTTCATGGTCATATTCGTGTTCAGCACATCAAGATACTACAGAGTATGACCTTTTTAGGTCAGTAACACTTTCATTGTTGCCCAGTGATTCAGAAGGCTACTCAAAAAAGGCAGTTTTTGTTAATGAGGCCCAGGGTAATGCAGTTGGGCACATTGATTTATAAACATTTACCTGCAAATGTCTAGTTAAATGTATTTATTTAAAATTGCTTATGACCCACTTATCACAGCATAAAGCCATCCGAAGCAAGGAACATAATATAATAATGCCTCCTATGTATTCTTTTAACCCAGATCAATTAACTGTTTCCCTAAGTTACCAGATGGTGCAGCGAGGCAGCTATTGACCCCTTCATCCATGGCTTCACCAAATATCTTGAACTCTTCTCTACTTTCTCAAGCATTTATATATTCACTATGCTCTTTAGTTTTCTTTTTCCTTGTTACCTTCAGCTACATACTTTTCGGTTTGTGGAATTGGCTTCCCCTGTACAAATGAATTTGAATGAAAGCATTAGTATCCTAGTGTATTTTTCTTCATTTTTTATTTTATTTTATTTTTATTTATTTATTTATTTATTTTGTGATTTCTTTGGTCATTTTACTTAGCAGCTTGTAAACGTTCCTTCTCTAGGTATTCTTGAAAGTGTATTAAAAATCTTATGAATTAAAAACTTAAAACCAAACAAAAGATGGTACGTGTTAAAGTTCATTTTCTTGAAATGTTTAATGTTTACAGCTTTTCTTCTGGTTAATCTGCAGGATTATACTTCAGCACATTACAGCTGCAGTCATTTTCTGTTGATTAAGTAGTGATATACGCTGCTGCCATCTGCAGGTCATATCTGTAATTTCAAAGGCAAGATACAAAATACCTATACTTCATTTCGTCCCAGAGAAATGAAGTTCACATGTTAACAGAAAAAGAATTCTGAGAAAGGTTTATATTTGCATGAAAGTCATTGGTGTACAAGAGAAAAGTGATGGAAAAAGATAGCATTATTCTTTATAATAACAAGTGATAGTACAACTTAAGAAACAGTTTCCTTTCTTGGCAATGTATTTTGAACTGTCACCATTTTTTGTATGCTGACTTTTTTATTTTTCTCAATAAAATCTATTTTTGTTTGGAACACAAGACCATGAGTATGAACTGGTTATTTTCAAGAGTTATCCCCTTTAGGGTCCTAAAGGTTATCCTGTCCCCATCACTGAATCTCTGTTCCCAAACTCTACAATGAGTGGGTCAGGGAGACCTTGGAAGTGTGATCCCCTTCGCCAGAGAGTTTACAAAGAAAAGGAAGGCAGAAAAACTAGAGGGAGAAGAGAAAAAAACTTGCTGCAGGCCTGGAATCTAGTGGATAGTTGAAGGGAGTTAAATTTTCCTTATGCTGCTTGAAAACTTTGTACATTATATTACATTTTTTATTTATATACTGCACACTTAGAAAACAATGAAACAAGTGGAAGTGACAGCTTCATATCCTGAAACTTTGGGGATTTTCTTCCAAAGTTAGCATTTTCTGGTACATATGGGAGTGCCAGGCAGAAACCACTATGTAGGTTCTTATGCACCTACCTGTAGGAAAGGTGCATCATCATCTGTTCAGTGATTTCTAGCGCCATCAAGCACACCTGAAACATCATCTCTCATCTAGATTTTTCCTTCCTTCTCCTGCTCTTTCTCTCCACTACCATTGCCTCCTATCCTTTCTCTTTCCCTTCAGCAGCTTCTCCTCTAACCTCTGCACAGGGCTCTTGACTTTTTCTCCTTGTGCCTCTCTAAGCTTACTCGCTGTGCCCCGCTGAGCCCCACTCAACCCCCATGTGCTACTTTATCCTTCTCTCCCTCTATCCCTCTCCTCCCAACCTCTTCAAACTTATGAAAGGCACAGCATAGCAAAGTGCTACGGGCCGGGGTGAATGGTGCTTTTCTCAAATCCGCTCATGCCGAGGAGATTTAGCACAACAGCAACTGGCGTGCCAGAGAGAAACCTCTTCTTCCCCATTACACTATTCAAATACTGCAGTACTTCTGTGGATTTGCTGTTTGTTAAAGACCTTTGGCCTTGAGAACTCAGAAATTCTCCCAGAGACATGGAGCTTGGATTCAAAACCCAGAGGCTCCAAATCGAACCTGGACTTTACAGATAGGCGTAAGCTCCCATCTCAAGCACAACAAGCAGGGTTTAATTTGTGGGGAAAAAGGAAGTGGAACTGTGGAGAAGGAGTGAGGCACCTCGGCACACACTGACTACAAACAACACCGATCATGAATAATGATAGACAAGACATTTGGAACTCAACTCACAATTTAAAAAAAGGCAGCTGGTCTTGCAAATTTTTGCCTTTTTAAAGGCAAACACAGGGTTTTGAGAAAACACAGGCAGGGACCATAACATATTCCTATGTCGAAGCACTATAAATAAGCCATTAATAGTTTATGTTGCAGGCATGGACTCTTGGACTGAGGTGCAGTTGGCGCAACCTGCAGGGTGAAGCCCTGTAGATACCTACCTTTGGGTGGCGCAACTACATGAGGCACAGACCCAACTTGAGCATCACCTACACCAGGCCTCATTCCCCTTAGGTTGAGCCCTTGGGTGCCGGGGCCAGCAGGTCTTAGATGGGGGGGGTCTCTGCTGATGATCTGGAGTGCTGTAAAGATGCTCAGATTACAGGTCAGGGACCGGGGCATGCTGAGTTCAGAAGTAGTTGAAGAGCAGGCAGTGGTCAATGGTAGGCGGAGTTCAGGCAAAGTCCAAGGCAGGACGAAGTCAGAACTGAATAAGTGCTGTGGTGATCAAAAAAGCAAACAGATTGTTAGAAATTATTAGGAAAGGAATGGAAAATAAAACGGAGGATGATGCCTCTGTATCACTCCATGGTAAGACCGCACCTTGAATACTGTTTGCAATTCTGGTCATCACATCTCAAAAATAATATAGCTGCACTGGAGAAAGTACAGAGAAGGGCGACCAAAATGATATGGGGCATGGAACGGCTGCCTTATGAGGAAAGGCTAAAGAAGTTAGGGCTGTTTAGTTTGGATAAGAGACGACTGAGGCGGGATATGATAGAAGTCTACAAAATCATGAAAGGACTTGAACAAGTTAATGTAAATCGGTTATTTACTCTCTCAGATAATAGAAGGACCAGGGGGCACTCCATGAAGTTAGCAAGTAGCTCATTTAAAAAAAATTCTTTTTCACTCAGTGCATAGTTAAACTCTGGAATTCCTTGCCAGTGGATGTGGTTTCAGCAGTTAATTTTACTGGGTTTAAATAAGGTTTGGATAAGTTCCTAGAGGTTAAATCAATAAACTGCTATTATGGTAATTAATAAGCAATAGTAGCTTGAGATTTATTTAATGTTTGGATACTTGCCAGGTACATGTGACTTGGATTGGCCACTGTTGGAAACAGGATACTGGGCTAGATGGACCCTTGGTCTGACCCAGTATAGCATTTCTTATGTTCTTATGGAGATCCATCCAAGGGAAGGTGGGACCGATAAGCAGGTAGGGAGGCAAGGAACAGCACAGGCAGGCAGCCCTGACCCCAATGGAGCAAACCCTGACACTGGGGAAAGCCCCTGCACGAACGCACAGCAGACCATTATGTTCTGCCTGCTTCTCCCTTGGCCCTCCTCAGCCATGTGCGTGCCCAACCTCTCTACCTTTAAAAAGTCCACAGCGGGAAAAGGCCAGCAGCGCCCGATGATGACCTCACAGGCATACGCCTATAAAAGGCCACTGCTGCAGCTCCTTCTTGCCTTGACAATAAGTCCACTACTGTCAAGCAGAGTGAGTTGCCTCAGCATCCCTGCCTGTGTTCCTGGTCTTTGTCTCTTCAGTTCCTAGTCTTCATCTCTTCAGTTCCAGGTCTCCTGCGTCCCTTGATCCAGTGATCCTCATCTCCATTTGTGGTCAGTTCTTTGTGTGATCTTCATCCTGTGGTCAAGTCTTCAGTTCTTCAGTGCATGAATACCAATATACCATGTACCTCAATGCAACATTACAGATTTTCAAACTATACAAAATACCCATGTACTTCCATTTGCCGGCTAAGTATGCGCACATCCTAAAAGGATGAATCAAGGGGTGCTTGAAAAATATGCATGTACATCAAATTATTAACATATACAATGTGTATAAACCATCCCACCAGCATGTGGACATTTGCACCAATTAGTTAACTGGGTAAAGGGAAGCACACTTTTTTCTTCTTTGACTTGGTTGGTTGTATGTTGTTTGGTGGTTTGAATATTCCTAAAATGAGTTTTTATGTGTGGATTCAGAGTCTTGGGCATCAGAGGAAGTGGAAGTAGCAGAGTAGGAGAAGAAAAGGAGAAGGAGGAGGAGAAAGAAGAGAAGATATTCTCTAGATAGGATCTGTACGCCCAGAATACGCTCTTTTGGGTTTTCGTATGAGAACTATCTGCAATCAAGTGGGTTGCAGGATCCAAAGCAATAAAGTTTTACCATAGGAGAGTCATGTCAAACAAATCTAATTGATTATTTTGACTAGGTGACTAGAGAATTAGATCAAGGGCAGGCACTTAATATGATTGACTTAGATTTCAGAAAGGCTTTTGATATGGGCCCACATAGGAGACTCATAAATTAAATTAGCAGCCTGAGAGTGGGTGCCAAGGTGATAGAATAGATTAGAAATTGGTTGACTGACAGAAGAGAGTGGTTAGTATGTTTATTTTGTAATCCACCAAGTATGTTGGATCATGCTGACTATAAATCAATAATAAATAAATAAATGGAACTCACTCTGAGGAGAAAGTGGTGATTAGTGGAGTACCTCAGGGATCAGTTCTGCTCAATAAGTTTGTTAGTGATATTGTAGAGGGGCTAGAAGGAAAAGTGTCTTTTTGCAGATGACATAAGATCTGCAACAGAGTAGACACCCCTGAAGGAGGAGAGATGATAAGAAGTGATCTAAGACAGCTTGAGGAGTGGTCAAAGGTTTGGCAGCTAGGATTCAATGCCAAAAAGTGCAAAGTCATGCATTTAGGGTTCAGAAATCCAGCAAGAGACTGATGTGTATGGCCTTGAGAGAGACCTCGGGGTGATAGTGTCTGATGATCCAAAACTGGTGAAGAAATTTGACAAGGTGATGACTGGGGCTGCACAGAGAGAGAGAGGCATAACCCCAGGAAAAAGGAAGCCTGCAGTACTGTATTCAATTCTGGAGACTGTATCTCAAAAAGGATACGATAGGTTAGAAGCAGTCCAAAGGAAGGCAATCAAAATGGTGTGGGATCTGCACCAAAAGACATATTAGATGAGACTTAAGGACCTAAATATATATACCCTGGAAAAAGAGAAGAGAGGCAGGGGGATATGACACAGACTTAAGTACCTGAAAGGTATTAATGTTTGTTTGTTTATTTATTTATGTATTTATTATTATCCATCCTTCAAAAAACAGTCCAGGGTAGGATACAAAACAACATATATAATTCTCATAAAGCAAACAAATTAAATATAACAAAACATTTGTGCTAAAGTATTTATCAAAGATGATAAATCAAAGACCCACAGAAGGAAAGATAGTTCAGAAAGATATCAAAACTTCAGTGAGCACCAGCAAAGGCCATATTAAATAAATGTGTTTTCAGGAGTTTTTAAAATTCCTTTGTACCTTTCGTGAGATGGATGTTACAGGGTAAAGAATTCCAAAGGGATGGGCCATAAATAGAAAAGGAATGCTGTTGTGTAACCGAAAAATGCGCTACTTTAGGAGAAGAAATGTCAAGGAGATATTGTCCAGTATAATGCATCACGTGAGAGGGAGTATGAATACGTAAGATGGACTCAGTCTAGGGAGAGGAAGCATTATACAATAAATTGTGTATAATTACCACATTTTTTATAGTGAGTATAATAATGTACTGGTAGCCAGTGATATGATTTAAGGGTAAGCAAGATGTGTTCATGTATATTCATACCTGTTAATAATTGGGCTGCTGAGTTCTGAATTATTTGAAGTGAACGTATAGTAGTTTGAGGCAAACTAGTGTACAGAGATTTGCAATAATCAATTCCTGGTAAAATTAAAGCCTGAAAAACAGTATGAAAATTTGGAAAATCAAGGAGGTACTTTAAGTGATGCAATATTTCAATTTCATAAATGAGATCTGGACCACACATTTTACTTGTAATTTCATAGAGTCTAGGGTCTAGATATATTCTTAAATCACGCACCTTTGGGATAATGCAATAGAATTGTCATCATACAAAAATAATGAGGGAGTAGGATATGGAAGCTGTTCATCCAAAATAATGATCTCAGTTTTATTAACATTTACAGTAAAAACAAACTGTAGAATGGAGCCAGGTTTTAATGGAAGTAAGACATATTGAGACAAATTGCATCATATTATGCCATGATGCTTTCAGAGGAAAAGAAAACTGAATATAATTAGCATAGAGTTTATATGATAAGCCCAGCTGGGCTACAAAGCGGCATAGTGGAGTCAAATAAATATTAAAAAGTGCTGCTGAAAGGGCTGAAGCCTGTATCACTCCAGATGTTATTGGATGCCATGATGCAGTGAATGTTCCAATTTTAATCTTCTGAAATTGATCTAATAGATATTACTTAAACCAAGTGAGTACTGAACTAACTATCCTAATGTCCCTTAAGTGAGAGACAAGAATGGTATGGTCCAAGGTGTCAAATACTGCTGTGATATCCAGTAAAATTAGCATATAACAAGTATGAATATCGAAGTCATGATGAATGGTGTCTAGACTGGAGATTAACAGCATCTCTGCATTATGAAATTTATTTATTTATTTAAGGGATTTTTATATACCACGGCACATTTGAAACATCACTTCGGTTTACAATAGAACATAATGCAGCAACAGAGTTTACATAAAACATGTATGAATATAATATATATATGGAAGCAGTAATTAAACATAAATACTAGGATTGGGGAGCATACAGAATAAATACAGCAGAATAGGATGATACTTAATAATTAAACAACTTCTGCAGGGAGGGCATAACTCCATAACATCAGGCAGGTACAGGCGAAACTGTTAGAGGAGAAGGGGGAGATTGATTGGGACTTGGTATTGTGAGGGAAGAAGAATTGTAGGATATCATCAGAGGGTGGGGGAAGTTAAGCGTTAGTCAAGAGTATGCTTATTTGAAAAGCCAGGTTTTGAGGTTTTGTTTGAATTTCTTGGGGCATGATTCCTGGCGTAGACTAGGTGGCATTTTGTTCCATAGGGCTGTTCCTGCAATGATAAAAGAGCGTTCTCTGGTGGCGACAAGTTTGGTTAGTTTGGGTGAGGGTGTATGACGTTTTGCTTAGTGTTGCATTCTGGTTGGTCTGTTTGGATTGCGGAAGGTGAATTGCTCAGAGAACCATTGCATACTGTGGTTAATGGCTATTAATCAATTTTATTTAGGGAATAGCCACTGCTATTAATTGCATCAGTAGAATGGGATCTTCTTAGTGTTTGGGTAATTGCCAGGTTCTTGTGGCCTGGTTTTAGCCTCTGTTGGAAACAGAATGCTGGGCTTGATGGACCCTTGGTCTGACCCAGCATGGCAATTTCTTATGTTCTTATGGATTTGTGTATGAGTGTGAGGGATTTATATATTATTCTGGAGATGACTGGTAGCCAGTGAAGGAACTGGAGAACGGGTGTGATGTGATCATGCTGGTGTGTGTAGGTGAGTATGTGGGCAGCGGCGTTTTGCAACAACTGCAGGGGTTGTAGTGCATTTTTTGGGAGGCCTAGGAGGATAGAGTTGCAGTAGTCGAGCTTAGAAAGGATAGTGGCTTGTAGTACTGTGTGAAAGTCGTAAGGGTGTAGGAGGGGTTTGATTCTTTTAGGGTGTGAAGTTTAAAGAAGCCGTTTTTGATGGTGGAGGAGATGAACTTTTTTAGATTGAGGTGGTTATCAATCATTACTCCAAGGCTGCGGAAATGTTGGGATGTGGTGGAAGGAGGGGATTGAGTGTGTGGTATTGAGGTGTGGGAGGAGATGTTGTGGGGAGATATAATGAGGAGCTCAGTTTTGGTGGTGTTAAGAGCCAGGATGTTGTCTGAGAGAAGTTTGTTTATGTCGGTGAGGGCTGAGTTCCAAGTTTTAAAGGCATTCAGAATTGAGTCATTGATGGGAATGAGGATCTGCTCATTGTCCGCGTAGATGAAATGTGGGAGGCCCAGTTTAGAGAGGAGTTGACAGAGTGGGAGGAGGTAAATGTTGAATAGTGTGGAGGAAAGTGAGGAGCCTTGTGGCACTCCTTGTGACAGTCTGATCAGTTTAGATTCACAGTGTCCGATTTTTACACTGTAGTGCCTATCGTTAAGGTATGATTGGAACCAGAGGAGGGGGGTACCAGTGATGCCAATTTCTTTAAGGCGCTTTAGGAGGGTGTTATGATTGACAGTGTCAAATGCGGCTGAGATATCTAAAAGGGCAAGTATATAGGATTGCCCCTTGTCCAGAGCTTTGAGTATGTATTCAGAAAGGGAGATGAGGAGGGTTTCGGTGCTGTGATGTCTGAGAAATCCAAATTGAGATGGGAAGAGGATGTGATGTTCATCAAGGTAGTCAGTAAGCTGCCGATTGATGATATTTTCCAGAATTTTGGAAAGGAAAGGGAGGTTAGAGACCGGGCGATAGTTGGCCAGCTCCGAGGGATCGAGGTCTGTTTTTTTGAGGATAGGTTTTATGATGGCCTGTTTAAGTTGCGTTGCAACCAAGCCTAGGGAGATGGATTTGTTGAGAATGTTTGCAATGGGTTTTACTATTATATTGGGGATAGAGAGGAGTGTCTTAGTTGGGATAGTGTCGGAGGGATGTATTGCAGGTTTGATTTTTTTGAGTGTGGATTCTATTTCTAAAGTGGATGTATATTCGAAGGTAGTCAGTGTGGCTTTGGTGTTTGCAATTTGCGTGTCTTTCGAAAACCAAATTGATGTTGACCTAGAATGGAATACTCAACAAAGAACTGAGATAGTTGTTTCAGGACAGCAGATTCTATAACCTTTGCATAGGAATCAAACCTTTTCAGATGGAAAGAAAGCTGTAGGATTAGGGATCATGATATGAAACTCTGAGGAGGCAGACTGAGGAACAATGTGAGAAAGTACTTTTTCCACAGAAAAGGTGGTGGATGCATAGAATGCCTTCCCAGAAGATGTTATGAGGAAATAACTATAGCAGAATTCAAAAAGGTATGGGATAAACACAAGAGGATGAAGGGAGGAAATGAAGAACAGAGATAACAGGTGGTAATTTTGCGTGGGTAATCTGCATGGAGCAGCAATGTAGGCAATGTAAAGGTATACATAGCCAGGAGGAGACTTCCAGCTCCCCCTCTCCTTCGCTCTCTGGAGGGTACTGGCCGAGCTACAGAAACTTACCACTTACCTTATATGCAATACAAAAAGCCCAGGAAAGGACACTTGTTTGTCTCAGAATCAGACTGCTTTATTTTCAGACATTTCAGGTTTACCACTTAGAATGAGATAGATAACAAATGCCACTGCAGCCCTTAACATAGCATGGGCTTATACTGAGTAAAGGTCTGCAACATTAATGAACATAAACATATCAAAGACTTCAACTTGCTTCAAGTATGTTAATTAATAAACATAATTAACTAGCCCCCATGACTTTGAAGATTACCATCAGTTATCACCTTTATAGAAGTCCAGTTTGCAGATCTGTGGGAGATGCTGTGGATTACAGAGGATGGCCCTGGGGTGGCAGCATACATTGAAATCTGTTGTCCTGGCCACAATGCAGCATGCAGGACCTTCTCTTTACATGAGGAGACCTCGGGCAGGCTGAAGTGGGTCTCTGGCTATAGGGAGGGGCAGGCAGCCATGATTCAGGCGTCATCTTCTGGTGTTAATGAGTCTCTCTCCGCTGTAGCTTTTAACAGTCAGAACAAGAATATGCAACAGTTCATGTATAATCAATCAGTGCATGAAAAGGGGTCATTTCTTCATTTCAGAGTGCTGTCCCTTTCTCCTATCAGTGGGAGGCTCACTGCTCCTGCTACTTGGTTACTCCAGAGAAGGATCTGGTCCAGTCCCCCAGTTTTTATGGGAAAACATCTTAGTACATCTGGCATTTTTTGTTTGAAAGTCAATTGGGTTATGCAAAAAGACATACTTTTCCTACTAACCTTTCCTCAATATTGCTCCGAAGACACTGAACAGAACAAGCTCCAGGATTGAACACTAAGGCCCTCCACTAATTACCCTTTTTTCCTTAAGGCCAACTCCATTTATTGCTGCTCTCTTTGTCAATCCCTCAGTTTCTAATCCAGTGAACCGCCTTGGAGACTACTGCTAAAATGTTCAGTTTATTTATGAGCCTCTTGGTGGGACAATATTAAATGATTTGTTGAAATATAATTACTGTATACTACAGTAAGTGTTTGTCTTAATTCTAATTTTCTAGTTACTAGTTACCTCCTGTAATATGCTTTTGGCAATACTAGTTCTAACAGTGTAAAACAAATAAAAGATGATGACGTTGATGACGATAACATGCCCTTCTCTCCAGTCCTATGGAACTAGTCCCACCCAAAAGATTCAGTCAATAGATCTGTCATTGGACCCTTCAGAACTTCTCTGGCCTCCCTTAATATCCAAGGAGATTCTTTGGTCACAAACTAGATTGTGAATAGCTAAGTAATGGCAGACCAGACAGTTCATCTATGAGCAATGGAAGCAACTCCAAACTTGTATGTGGAAGTAAAAGTATTGAAGGAGCCTTTACTCCCTGATTAGTGATGGCTTTGAAAAGGTGACAAGAGACAGAACTGAAATAAGCTAATCCTCCACCCAAGCCTGGATTTGTCATTAGGCACACTAGGACCTGTGTTTAGGGTGGCAAAAATCTGAGGGTAGCAGACTGGCTGAAGATTTGCTGCCTTCCTGCGGTTCTGAATCTAACTTGGTAGAAAACAACCCTCTGCTTCCTTTATCCAACTCCTCCTCTCCCCCAGGCAGCATACAGGGAACTGGAAGAGAATGGGTGAGCCAGGAGGCATAGCGGAGAAAAGAAGAACTACTCTGTTCCCTTGTCCAATAAAAATAAAATTAATTATACAGACAAAAGCGAGTTTGGAAAACTAATTTAATTTTATAATGTAAAATAAAAGATGAAATTGTTTGCTAATATGCTTCAGAAATTTCTAATATTTTGCCACAGAATCTACCCTGAGCTGCTGCAGGAAATTCTAGGGCTGCTCCCTGTTGTCTGACCTTACAGGGCAAGGTTGACAACAGCACCAAGCTTGGCAGAATCCTAAATCCATCACAGCAACCTTCTGATATGTACAGACCCTTTTAGGTCCCATCCTTGCCCACATTCTCACAGTATATACAGTATGTGTTACGATTCCTGCCCGCGGACCCCAACCCGCGAGCAGGCCTCTCCACCTACCTTGTGCTGCCGTTCCCAGCGAGCAGGCCTTTTACCCCCGAGCCACCGCCAACTGTCTTTGCAACCTAGTGCCACTGCTGCCAATGCCAGGACCTCCCGCGGCAGGGAGCCGCTATTATTGCTGCTCCTCCTCGTCCCAAATCGCTGCGCTGACCACCTAAGTGGCCAGGGGCTGCCGTGCCCATGCGGTCCAGACTGCTGTGCTTTGGACCTCCCAAGCAGCCGAAATCCTTCCTGAACAACAACGGGAAGCCACTGCGACATCCTCTTTGCGGTCTGGTGCCACCATCGGGGCCTGCCTGCTCCTTCTGCGTCTGCATGCAGGGAGGGTGCTGCTGTCCGTGGTCCTGTGTCCTCTTCCTGGTCCTTCCTAGGCACTGGTGCACACCTCTTCAAAGCTATTTAAAGTGCCAGAGGCAGGAAAAGCCTATGGCCCTTGTCGCTGACGTCATCAGTCCTTGCCTAGTTCAGCCCTATATAAGGGCTCATCTTCAGTCATTCGAGGCATTCGGATCAGCTTGCACATCGTTGTGTTCTGTTTGCTGGTCCAGGTTCTCCGTGGTCTTCATTGCATAGATGGCTTCGTGTTCAGTGTTCTTCATGTTCCTGATCCTGATGTTCTGGTCTCCTCGTCATGATGTTTTGGTCTCGTCCCTCATCAGAATTCCTTCGTCTGTAGTTTGGGATGTTTCCTGATATTCTTGATGTTTGCAGTCCAGCCCTGATGTTCCTGATGTCCATGCTCCTGATGTTTGTGTTCCAGTCCTGACGTCCGTGATGTTCCGTGATCCAATCCTGACGTCTGTGATGTCCCGTGATCCAGCCTTGATGTCCTGTACCTTTGATTCCTTGATGTCCACTCTTCCTCGTTTGTAACGCAAGCCTCCGGAGGGTAATCCTTGCTTGAAGCCAAGTCCTGTCTTGGTCCTGTGTCTTGAACTTTGCAGGCCCTTGGATTCCTTGTGTCTGCTCTGTCCATGTGTTGGACTCTGTTTGGTACCTGCATCAACAAAGCGTGGTCCGCGACCAGCCATGAACGGCTGTGTAGGGCGTGCCCCAGTGCAGACCTCTCAGTTTCTGGGACATGTCCTTCTCACTTGTTCCATTATCTCGTCTAGAATCTGCCCCGCATCAAGAGTGGTCTGTGACTAGTCTCATGGGTGTGCTGTGTAGGGCGCACTGCGTCGCAGCCTCAACCTAGTACTTGACTTGATCCTGACCCTTGAACCTGAGTCTTCATCTCCTGAACCTTGATCCTGAGTCTTCTTCCAAGTACCTATGACTTCGCCTGAGTCTTTGTCCAAGTACCTACATCTTCACCTGAGTCTTCGTCCAGGTATCCATGTCTTGTCTGGCCTCTGTCTGGCCTGCCTCTTCTTGCCATTACCAAGCGGCAGGTCCGAAAGGGCTTGGAATGGTCAGAGGACTGTTTGTTGACCATCATTGCATTGTTGGTCTTCTTGTAGCGTTGCAGGTCTGGTGGAGGGTCAGTATCTTCAGCCTTTTGCTGCTCCATACGTGCTGGTACCAACTCACCTCCCGCAGTGTGTCTTGGGGCTCCTCCCTGAGTCAGGCCTTGGCTCAAGGTCTCACATTCCTCTCCAAATGGATCGAGCTTCCAAGCTCCTGACCAGGCCTGAGGGTGCGCTTCGTAACAATACCCGAAGGCCATAAGCTCGGTCCAGATGAGCGCACTCCACAACAGTATGTTAGTACAATATATGAGAGATACAAAGTACCAAAAGATTTCTATTAATAGGTCAGTACTTAAACATGATATGATCCTAAGGGTGGCTGTGGTGTCATAATGAAATAGTCATTCTTTCCTTAGTACCCCAGACCCCAACCACCTTGGGATAATTAGATTTTTACTGTGATTTTTAGAGCATGGAATACATGCTATCCTAGAACGTGTGTACTACAGGAGTGGCCATCTTTGGAAATTAAGAGGCACAAACAGGTCTAGTTTTGAAGATATCTATAATGAATATGACTGAGGTAAATTTGCATTCATTGTTTCCATTGTATGAAAATATATCTCATGCATATTCATTAGCGATACCAAGAAAATCACGCCTGTTTTGGGCCCTGAGGACCAGAGTTGACTATTCTGCATAGTGGAGAATGGACCTTCAAGCTATGTAAAGACCTGAGTTTTATTTGTGAAGGAAATAGTCCTCTTTGATGTGCAATGCTAGTTATAAGCGAGTGAGGTTAAGGCAAAATGAAGATGAAACCCGAAATCTACAACAGTGTAGATACCCAGGAAAGTGTGTAAAACATAAGGAGGAATCTAGCAAAGCTTGAAAAATGGCTTAGAAATGGGGGTAAGCATTCCAAGCAACCCGGTCCTCAAGTGTCACAAAAAGGACTGGTTTTCAGGATGTCCATAATGAATATGCATGACATATATTTGCATGCATTGCCTCTGTTGAATACAAATATATTTCATACATATTTATTGTGGATATCCTGAAAACCAGATCTGTTTATGGTACTTGAGGACTGGAGTTGCCTACTCTTGAACTAAAATCTAGCAGGTAAAAGTTAATGTTAAATAAAATGCAAGGTCAAGCATTTGGGCTGCAAAAACCCAAGAAGTAGATTTTAAAAGCCATGCACAGGCGCACATGTGCGTGCGTTTGCTGGCGCGTGCATATGGACGTGACTATTTTTAAACATACATATATGTGTTTTAAAATTGGCTATTCGCAAGTACATGTGCGCACAGGTTTCATATTGATGCACACATGTGCACATGCACAACGCAATTACCTTTTTTCCCCAGTTGTTCCTAGTTCGCCCCAGAAAAGGAGAGGACTTCCTAACCTCCCTAGCTAACTCGCCTCCCTTTTACCCTATTAGCCCCGAGCCTTAAAACCCCGCTGACTATGCTATTTTTCTTTATTTTACAACGTACATGCTGTCCTTAGCAGAAGTAAAGTTACGCGGTAGGAGTCCCCAGCATGCACTTGTGCGCATAAAGACTTACATGCAGACTTCACGGTACAGTTCCGGCCCACCCATGTCCTGCAATGCTCTGCCCCTTTTGATGTAAAAAATGTTTTTTGTGGGCATACCAGGAGATACGTGAGTACCCGTGCAAGTTTTAAAATCCAGGCGACGTGCACCACACCAAGTCACACACATATCTCCTGGCTTCAGCACGCATAGGAGTTCTAAAAGCTACCAGCAAGGGAGCAGTACAGTGTAAGGGGGTGAAATTCTACTAAGAATGAAACAAGAGTAGGTTCTGAGGGTGATCATATCTGATGATCTTAGAAGAACAAACAGGTGGATAATGGGACAGCAAAAGCCAGATAGATGCTTGGATGCATAGAGAGAGGAATGATCAGCAGGAAATAAAAGAGATGCCTTCTCTGTGGCCGGCCCTCAGCTATGGAATTCGATTCCAGACTATATAAGACACCTAGACAACAGGAAGGAATTCAAAAAGAGTATAAAAACATACCTTTTCAAATGCACTTTTAATATTGAAGACACCTCTTAGTTGAGCCATGCCCCAGACCTTTTATTTAACTTTAACTTTATTTTTACTTTTAGATTATTTTCTTTTTTTACTGAATATATTTCTAATTTTTTATTTTATTTATTTATGTTTGTGATATATTACTATGTATTTTTACTATGTAAACCGTTTTGATTATACTTGTATAAAAAAACAGTATATAAAAGATATTAAACAAACAAATAAATAAATAGATGATATTGCCTTTGTATAAGTCACAGGTGAGACCTCATTTGGAATACTGTGTACACTTCTGAAAACTGCACCTTCCAAAGCAGGATGAAGTTGGTCCAGAGGATGGCTACTAAAATAGTCAGTGGTCTTTGTTGAAAAGCATATGGGAATAAAATTAAACATATAAACATAGAGGAAAGGCAGGATAGGGGAGGTATGATAGAGACATTTAAACATCTCTGAGATATTAATGCACAGGAAACAGGCCTCTTTCAATGGAAAGATGACTATGGAACAAGGGTTCATGGAATGAGCGTGAAAGAGGTTAGATAGAAGAGTAATCTAGAGAAATATTTCTTTATAGAAAGGGTGATAAATGCATGGAACAGCCTCCCTGTGGAGATGGTGGAGACCAGGACAGTATGGGGTAGATTTTCAAAGGGTTACGTGCATAGGTTATGCGTGTAACCCCCGAAAACCTACCCTAAACCCCCTCCTGCGCGCACCGAGCCTATCTTGCATAGGCTGCCAGCACGTGCAAAGCCCCGGGACACACGTAAGTCCTGGGGCTTTCCTGGGGGGGCGTGTCGGGGGCGTGTCGTGGCCTGCGCATCATCGGGGGCGTTCCGGGGACGTGGCCGCAGCCTCTGGACCAGCAGGCGTAAAGTGTGCAACAAAGGTAGGGGGGGTTTAGATAGGGCCGGGGGGTGAGTTAGGTAGGGGAAGGGAGGGGAAGGTGTGAGGGGGTGGAAGGAAAGTTCCCTCCAAGGCCGCTCCGATTTTGAAGCGGCCTTGGAGAAAGGAGGCCGGCTGCGCAGCTCGGCGCGCTGGATGACGATTTTGGGCAGCCTTGTGCGCGCCGACCCCGGATTTTAACAGATATGCGCAGCTACGAGTGTATCTATTGAAATCGGCGTACTTTTGTTACCCCTATGTGAATTCAAGAATGCATGAGACAAGCACAGGGATTTCTGAGGGAGAGGTAGGGATTCTAGAGCTGAGTAGTTTTGTGGATGGACAGACAAGATGGGCCATGTGATCTTTTTCTGCTATCATTTTCTATGAAGCGATGTGGTGGGATTTCTGCATGTACAGTATATGAGTCTTTCAAAAATGATGTAGACCACCTTAAGTAAATTCACTATAAATAAATATACAATTTTTTTTTCATCAACTAATTATTTTTATTTTTCTTTAACCCCCTATTGATTTCTGTGAAAATGGGGTGCATAATTGCTTTTTAAGAGAGTTAAACGAGGTTGTGTGATGGCTGAAATGGGGAAATATTTTTGGTTTATGCCTTCACTTTGTGCTGACATTCTTTCTGAATGCGCTTAGTGTGTTTCTTCCAGATGTTGGAGACATTATTAAAAGCAACTCTGCATATTCTGAAAGGGATAATGTTTAAATTAATCTGATAATTTATAAATGCTAGACTGGGCAGGGTTCAGTCCAAAAATATGGGTAAAGGAGGTTTACACATTTTCCCCAAAATACACACAGCTCCTCACCAGCATTTCTTAATACTACATGTGACTATTTTATTTTCCACCAAGTCGCTCTATATGTTTCCACTTCAAATTTAGGTGACCTGAGTCCTTAGCTAGAAGCTCAGAAATTGAATAGAAATGGAAAGCATTATCTAGTGACGACAGACAGCCCAGATGGCAAAAAAAAAAGCATGCATTCTGGGCTCTATCCAAGGGAATGTCTCTGTGCTGTAAACATGCACAATTCATTAACATGCAGAAAAGGAATGCATGCAAATAACCCATTTATTTGAGCAGTCACTAATAACACTGTGCAAGCCCTTGAGCTCCTCTACTGTTTTCTCTTAGGTTTTCCCAGCACACATTTTGCTTGGGCAGACGCTAATTCAGATTACTTTATTGGCATAACAATTGTACATCCATTGCCAAAGTAATACATAAAAATAATTAAAATTAAAAAGGGAAAAAAATTACAAAATAGTAACAACAGTAAGATAAAATTGAAGTGTATGTAAAGGTCAACAAAAAAGGACAGTTCCCAGGTTTGGGTGCTAATCTGTATTATCCCTGGTCATTATTGCTACTTTGGCTACTCTTTCTCCTGTTCCCCCCAGGATTATACAGAGTTTTTTCCTATTCATTCTTTTGTGGCAAATCTTTGATGTTTCTCTGTCAGCTTTCAGAAATATGCATCTCTGATATCTTTGATATTGCGCAGTTATTAGATTTAATTATTTGGTTTTTAATGTGTCTGCTATTTTTAAATATTTTATTGCTGTTTGGAAAGTTTTAAATATTTGTATGAGCTCTTAATTATTGAATATTATGGTCATCAGCTGTTTGGAAATAATTTATATTTCTTGATTTGATTGTTTGATGTTTTATCAGGAATGGCAGCGTTTCTGTTTTTCCATTGTTGCACTGCAAACATTCTGACTTATTGTGGTTTCCAGTTCAATTTTTGTCTGCAAATTTCTGTTTATACTTTACGGTCTCTTTATTCTGTATTTCATGAAGTTGTGTCTGTTCTGCATGTGTGACCAAGGTGAGATATTCTTCTAGAGTGTAATTTCTGTGTAAGGATCTATAGCAGCCTGATTTGTTCTATTTTCCTAATAAAAGGTGTTTTAGGGCCTGGTATAGTATTTGCAGTGTTGCTTTTTCATAGAGTAATTTCTGTTTGAGTGCTGTTTTGTTATGGGAGTTGTTGCGTTGGTGGTTAGCGGGCTGCCCCCACAAACTGTCACGCTCACCTCCTTGGCCAAAACCTCCTGTCTCTGCTCCTGACTTCATGCTCCGATGTGGCAGAAAGCTGGCAGTCTTACATGCCACCAGCTCCATCTTGACATGCCCCTCCCTAGGTGCACGCATGCCCAGCGTTCCCTCATTTAAAGGGCCAATGAAGGGAAAGCCCTGACAGCGCCAGATGATATCACCCCTTCAAGTCTATATAAGGTCAATGCCGACACGCTCTCACTGCCTCAGCAACAGATCCCATTACTTTGCAGTAAAGTGTGTTTCTTTTCATCTCTGCCTTGTCTTCAGTCCTCGTCTTGGTGTCATCTTCAGTCCTTGTTCCAGCCTTGTTCTTGGTCTTCTCCAGTTCATCTTTGTTAGTGAGTCTTCTTCCTTGTTCCCTCTGCAGTTGTCCTTGCCTACCTGCCCATCTGTCCACTGTCTTCTCCCATGGATGGATACCTGGTACTGACCTCTGCTTGAATACAGAATACGCTTGACATCCACCTACTTCTACCACTACCTGTCAACTTTCATGGACCACCCTTTTGCCACTAGCATAGACCCACCTAAGTCCTACCCCCGGTACCCAAAGGCTCAACCTGAGGAGAACAAGGGCTGGTATAGGTGAAGGTCCCCTCGAGTTTCTGCTCTGCCTGAGTCTGCCTGCCGATGGTGGGAAACTGCAGGGCTCCTCCCAGTAGGCAGCACCAATCCTACCTCAGTCCAAGGGTCCACAGATGCAACAGAAGGTTTATTATTTCATTGTATTTTAGTTTATTCAAGGCTTTCACACCTGACACCCATCACACCTGACAATAGGCTTAATACCATATGGGTTCCAAGTGTCTATTTTTGCGGGGTTTTCTGGTTATCAACATAGAATTGCATATGCTTCTGTAAAACAAAAAACAAAATGTTGCTGGCTACAGGGATAGTCGTCACCATTTTTACATTTCAACAAGTAGGGCAAGAACACTTGGGGATTGTTCCTGCTCCATTTAGGTGTTTTGAATCCATGGATGGGGTAAGATAGGTTTGGGGGGGGGGGGGTCAGTTTTGAAAGTCTGGATCACTGGAGGGATTTTCTCAGTAGGGGATGGGGAGGCCTGGGTCAGAGTGTGACTGACAGTTTCTACTTTATGTTAGTTATTGGGAAAAAATAACACAATTTGAGTGAAAAAAATTGAACTGGGAGTGGGTGGTGGCCCAGCAGCACAGTAATTGTTCACACTGGGCAGCAAAAATGCTAGCACCAACCCTGTTAACAGAAGGGAGAGAGGGAGAAAGTGGAATGGAGTAAGACTTGAGCTCAAGAAGTTTAGAGATTGTATTTTTTTTCCTTTTTCCTGCTTGGACTGTATGCTGAGATTTTTGCTGAGTTTTTCCTACTGGAAGCTTGTGTATTTTTGAATTTTGTAATAAATTTTAATTTGCTTTGGAGCAACCATTGAGTGTGGACCTGTTTGTTTTTCTGGTTAGTGCAAGTCTCCCCTTTGGCCTTTTAACTTTTGCTGCTCACCATTGGACTGAACCCTGGTATTTTAATCCATTCCGGAGCTGAAGAAGGGTCACCCACCACCTCTGTAGCCACCGAAAGTGACTCCCTGATGAAAGGAGGGCTACATGTACTTGATGATGGTCTATGTTTTGTATGTGTTGCTTAGGTGAAGTATTCTGCTAGACTGTAATTTCTTTGGAGGGATGTAGAGCAGTCCAGCCTGTTCCAGTTTCCAATCTGCACCTCCCAATAAAAGGTGTATATTAGGGAAGAGTATTGGTATTCTAGGGTACGCTGTAAAGTTTGCATTGCCTCCTTTTCGTAGGCCGGGTTGTAGCTGTTTCAGTGCTGCTTTGCTTTGGCAGATTTGCTGCATGTATTGAGTGGGGTTTGGGGGGGGGGTATATTACTTCACAGAATACTTGGCAGTATAGAGAGTTTGTGTTGCTGTTATTAGATGGCGACAGAATTAGAATATTCTTTTTTGTATGATGTGTAGTAAGGAGAAGCGTCCTAATTCTGCTCTGCATCTATTATTAGGGATGTTTCTGTGGATGTGGAGTGTCTGCAGATCCGGAGGTGTAGGATTTCTATTTGGTTTCTGATCTATTTGTTGCGCTCGTCGGTCGCAGGCGGCTGCAACCTCTCATATTCACCGTCAATCATTGGGAGAATGGCGGCCTCCGCCAACCCAACCAACTTCCCCAGCATCCCCAGGACAGCGTGGGCGCTGCCAACAGCCATCTTACTTCCAGCATCACCTAGGCACGCGCGCACAGGGCCTCCTTATGAATACGTCATGGCGGGAACCTCAGGGGCGTCCCCTCCTGATAACGTCAACACCGCTAGTGTACTTATACGGACTGGCCCATTGCTAAGACGAGTTAGCAAGGAGTTCTCTTGCTTGTTAAACCCGCTCTAACATGGATCTTCTGTTCCAGATTCTCCTCCTGGCATTCAGATGCTCTGAGTACCCTCTCTTCGGGGGCTCTTCCGTGTGTTGGCTATCCACTCCTCGGAGGGCCTTCCTGCCTGGGACTTCCTGACCCACTTCTCGGGTATCTCTGCTGGGACTTCCTTCTCCAACTTCTACCTACGTGCTGAAGACTCCACGGCGTACCCCGTTCCTCGGGCCACTACTGTTCTTCAGTCTGTCTACGCTACTCTATTTGTGCCTCAGGATTCCATCACCTATACAAGGTCTACGGCCTGATTCCTGTATCACCGACCTCTGCCTCCTCGGCTTCTACAGTACAGCTTCCTTGGCTTACCCCGCGCTGTGGGCCACTACTGGATCTGCACTCAGAGGTATTTACATCAGCCTACTGGAATTCCAGGGTGTACCCCACACTGCGGGCCACCACCAGGACCTTCGTATATACATCATCACCCTGACTACTGTATTTGGCTCTAAGACTGTGTTTACTACATTTCCTGCTCCTCGGGTTATGTACTATCTTTTCTCCTTAATAAAGTCTCTCTCACAGCTGTGTCCTACATCGCTGAGACCACGCCCACAGATGGTGAGGCCCAGGGGGCTCCTCCCTGTGGGCGGAGACACTTCTCACCTCGGCCGGGTTCACCATTCATCAATTCATCAAAACCATAACACTATTCTGTATAGTTTGGAGTTAATACTGCTTTATCATTATTTCACAAGACACATATTCACAAAGGGGTTGAATTATCATTAGCCTCATACTGCCGGCAAGACCTGCAAGTGAATTCTGTATAATAAGACCTATGTTTGCCATGTTGGACAATGGAAATTTCCACATGGCCAGTCCTCCTTTTCCTCTTCAATATCTTCATCCCCTGTCCTCCTCCTTAATCAGACGGGTAAGTCTTAAGCACTCCCCTGGTAAAAAGTGATGGAAGTAATTAGAGCATACAATGCAGCTGGTTAAATAAACAAGATGTATTTTTTCCTAAATAGTTTTTCAGAGTTCTGATTTAATGGATTTTACCTTGACATCCTCTCTCAACAAAACTCAGAAACGCTGGCATGTCTGTAATCTTTCCATCTAGTACCAGAAAACTTCTGTTTACATTCATTTGTCACACTTGAAAAGCACCATCTTTCAAAATGATTATAAACCAACACAATTAATAGTGGCCATTTCAAAATATTAGTTTGACTAAGCAAACAGGAATTATTGCACGTAAAGAAAATAATTGCCACTTTTGGTTGTTACAACAAGAACAATTGATATAAATAAAAGTGAGATAGGAAAAACTGAGGAGAAAATCTGTACTTTCGAGGTCCATTATTTTGAGTGTCAAAATTTCTAATACTTTTAATCACGTAGTAAATGTTGTGGGAGTCTCAGTTTAGTGAATCCTTGGGCCGACCTGCTGGAGACTAGGAAGAGATGGACAATGTCTCTGATGAACAGCGGGCCGGAAGGCAGATGTTCAGGCGGGACGTAGATGCTCTTCACCCTGGAAGCTGGTGCTCCCTCGGGAGGAGCCCGTAGGAGCCCAACCGCTGGGACTTAGGTGGCTTCACCCTTGGAAGCCGAAGCCCCCCCCCCCCCCCCGGGAGGAGCCCATAGGGGCCCGGCTGCTGGGACTTAGGTGGGTTGTGGATCAGGACAGGTAACTGGAACCAGACTAGGACAGTAGTGATACTGTAACGGGGTACGGGTTCTGGAACCAGGCAGGAACTGTAGCAGGACTCGGGTACTGGAACCAGGCAGGAACTATAGCAGGCAGGCAGGAACCAAGCAGGTACTGTAGCAGGAACTGAGCGACGAAGCCAAGCGGGTCACTCTGGGGCACAACGCAACAGGAAACCAGAATGCTAACCCATTGCAAGGCAAGGGCTGGATGGCCGCGGCCGGCTTATCAAGGCCACGGCGTCTGACATCAGGAATTGGGAGGAGTCTGTACTGCGGGAAACGGGCTACAAAGGTGCCCAAGTGGCGCACGCGCACGCCTAGGAACAGGGCGTCCACTGGAACCTTCACTGCGGCACTGCCCCAGCAGGGATGCCATCAAACAGGCCGCAAGCCAGGACTCCGGAGGCAGGAGCAGGTCCAGGAATCAAGAGGTAAGGGCCTGGCCGCGGTGCTCGCAGCCAGGACCGCAACAGTACCTCCCCTCTTACGCACCCTCTTAGCCGGTCCGGGTTTACTGAGGTGGTCCAAATGAAACTGCTGTAATAAGTCCTTGTCGAGGATATTACGGGCCAGCTCCCAAGAGTTGTCCTCGGGTCTGTAACCCTCCCAGGCGAGCAAGTATTCCAATCGGCGTTGATGGAACCGGACATCCAAAACTTCACGTACTTGATACGTAACCTCGTCCGGGACTGAAGGGTCCGAGGGTTCAGGAGCCCTGGAGTGGTATCTGGACAACACAAGAGGCTTCAACAATGACACGTGGAACACATCATGTATGCGCATGGAGGAGGGTAGACATAGACGGTATGAGACCGCTCCCACTCGTTCGGCGATTCGGAAAGGCCCACAGAATTTTGGGGCTAATCTTCGAGAGGGAATACATATCTGTAGATTTCTGATGCTAAGCCAGACACGGTCTCCTGGGAGGAAGATAGGTGCTGGTTGACGATGCCTATCCGTCCACTTCTTGGCAGACAGGGTGGCTTTACGGATCTTTTCCTGGGTAGATTTCCACAAAGTACGGAGCTGGCGAGCTGAGAGTTGCACTGCCGGGAGTGTACTAGGTTCAGGCGAAGGTAGGGGCGGACGAAGTTGCTTCCCATAAACAATGAGGAACGGGGAGCTTCCCGTAGCAGCATGTGTGTGATTATTATACGAGAACTCCGCCCAAGGGAATAGCTTGGCCCAATTATCTTGTCGTTCGTTCACAAAGGCACGGAGAAACGCCTTCAGGGTTCGATTGGTTCGTTCCGTTTGCCCATTGCTCTGAGGATGGAATGCAGACGAAAGACTAAGTTGCACATTACAGCGCTTACATAGGGCTTTCCAATAGTGGGCTGTAAACTGTGGTCCTCGATCGGAGACGAAATCCTGAGGAAGGCTGTGAAGTCTAAAGATGTGCTGAATGAACAGACCAGCTAGGTCAGGGGCAGAAGGAAGTTTTGGCAAGGGAACGAAGTGCACCATCTTGGAAAATCGGTCCACGGTTACCCAGATGACCGAATTACCTCCTGAGACAGGAAGATCCATGACGAAATCAGTGGAGATATGTGTCCAAGGCTCCAACAGGATGGGCAATGGTTGCAACAAGCCCCTAGGCTTCCCAAGGAGGGGTTTTTGAACCGCACAAGTAGGGCATGAGCCACACAAAGCTTGGATGTCTTGTCTCACCGTCGGCCACCAGTAGAAACAGTTTAACAAATCTAATGTCCCTTTCCAACCAGCATGGTCCCCAGTGAGGGAGTCATGGGCCCAAGCAAGGACTGCTCTCCTGGAGCGATGTGGAACGACGGTCTTCCCTTGGAAGGACACCAAGGTTGCAGCAAGGCTAACTTTTTCAGGGTCCAAGATATACTGAGGTGTACCTGGGGTCTCTTTGACCTCAGAAGAGCGTGAGAGCGCGTCAGCTCGAACATTCTTAGAGCCGGGTCGATAGCGTAAAGTAAAGTCAAACCGATCAAAAAACAGCGACCATCGGGCTTGTCTTGGATTCAGGCGTTGGGCTTGCTTCAAGAATGCTAGGTTTTTGTGATCGGTGTAAATCGTGACCGGATGGTTGGCTCCCTCCAACCACTGTCTCCATTCTTCCAGGGCAAGTTTCACGGCTAGCAACTTTGTCGTCTACACAGTAGTTACTCTCAGCCGGGGAGAATTTCTTTGAGAAATATGAGCAGGGTAACAGCTGTCCAGAATCAGAGTACTGGCTCAGTACGGACCCCACAGCCACATTGGAGGCATCAACCTCCACCACGAAGGGCCGGCTGGGATCCGGATGACGAAGGCAGGTATCTAGTAAGAAGGCTTCCTTGAGGGCCTCAAAAGCTTGGCAGGCAGAGGGAGGCCAATCCAACGCGTTAGCCCCCTTTCGGGTGAGGGCAGTTAATGGAGCCACAATACGGGAGTAGTTGAGGATAAAGTGATGGTAGAAATTAGAAAAGCCAAGGAAGCATTGCAATGCTTTAAGACCCCTGGGCCGGGGCCAAGTCTTAATAGCCGCCACTTTCTCAGGATCCATTAGAAAGCCTGCTGCAGAGACTATGTAGCCTAGGAACGGCAGGGAGGTCTTCTCAAAACTGCACTTTTCCAGTTTCACGTATAGGCCATGCTCCCTAAGTATCTGGAGCACTTGGCGGACACGTTGACGATGTGACGGCAGGTCCTGGGAGTAGACTAACACATCATCGAGGTAAACAATTACACAGGTGTTCAGAAGGTCCCGCAACACCTCATTCATCAGGTTCCTGCCTGGGGTATTACCTCATTCATCAGGTTCCTGCCTGGGGTATTACATAAGCCAAAAGGCATCACAAGGTACTCGTAATGCCCATCTCGGGTATTAAATGCGGTTTTCCACTCATCTCCTGGATGGATTCTGACCAAATTATAGGCTCCTCATAAGTCCAACTTTGTGAAAATCTTCGCTCCTTGAAGCCGATCAAGGAGCTCCGGGATTAACTGGAGCAGGTAGTGGTCTCACTTGGTAATCAAATTTAGGCCTCGATAGTCTATACACGGCCTCAGTGAACCGTCTTTCTTGCTGACAAAAAAGAAGCCCGCCCCTGCAAGCGACTTGGACGGGTGGATAAACCCCTTGGCCAAATTCTCTGCAACGTACTCGGACATGGCCCGGGTCTCAGGTATGGATAAGGGATAAACCCTTCCTCGAGGGGGCATGGTACCAGGTGGCAAGTCAATAGCACAGTCATACGGATGATGCTGCGGAAGGATCTCCGCCTTGATCTTGGAGGATACATCGGTGAAGTCCTCATAAGGTGCAGGGAGACCCACAGCCGAGTGCATCAACGGAAGTGAGGGGGTCCTAGGCACCTTCATACAATTGGCTAAGCAGAAGGGACTCCATTTAACAATCTGTAGCGTATCCCACTGAATCGGGGGCGAGTGTTTCTGTAACCACAGCAACCCTAGCACTACAGGGTGGACAGCCTTATCCAACACTAGGAAGGCTATCTCCTCCAAATGGATCGCCCCGGTGTGGACCGTAATGGGTGCCGTGGACAGCTGGACAGGACCGGGAAGGAGTGTCCCCTGGATCGAAGTAATTCATAATGGGATCTCCCGCCTATGTGTAGGGATTCACAACTGGGAGACTAAGTCGTGCAGGATGAAATTACCTCCGGCTCCAGAGTCCAGGAACGCCATCGTCTCAAAGGAGCCTCCGGGGTATTCCAGAGTAACGGGAACAGTGCATTGAGGAGCTGTAGCACAGCCTAGGCAGAGCTCCTCCCGACCTCCTAGGTGTTGGCGTTTTTCCGCACGCTCCTGGCAGCGTGCCAAGAAGTGACCCTTCTGGCCACAATATAAACATAACTTCAACGAATGGCGATGTTGTCTTTCTTCAAGAGAAAGCGGGGCCCAACCCAGCTGCATGGGTTCGCTGGTGGGGACGTCTGGACGAGAGCTCTTAGGAGAGGGCGCAGATCTTAGCCCACGAGCCGGACTATGGCGAGAAGAGTGCTGCTCCTTGGCCCACTGTTGTAGGCGGCAGTCTATGCGAGCAGCCATCTCGATCAAGGCATTAAGGTCTTCCGGCAAGTCTCGAGCCACAATCTCATCCATAATGCGACCGGAAAGGCCTTCCAGGAAGATGGCCTTAAGACTACCATCCTGCCAACCTACTTCCTGGGCTAAAGTCTGAAAGTCCATTGCATAGTCTGCCAAGGAGCGAGCCCCCTGATGGAGTTGCAGTAGGTCAGAGTTAGCCGTGGCTACTCGGGCGGGCTCATCAAAGGCCTGGCGAAAGTTCGTGATGAACAATTGTAAATCCATTAGTGAAGAATCGTTTTCCCAAAGGGGAGAAGCCCATATCAAGGCTTTCCCATCAAGCAAGGACAGGATGTAAGCCACTTTCACCGCATCCGAAGGAAACTGCCGAGGCAACAGGGAGAACCGTACAAAACATTGGTTCAGGAAGCCGCGGCAGGTCCTTAAATCACCAGCATAGCGGAAGGGTGCTGGCAGCTGAGTCACTGACGAATCTTGGCCCTCAGGTGCTGGATCTGGGGCAGAAGAGGCATCCAGTCGGGCCGACAACTCTCCTACCGAACCAGTGAGGACTTCGAGGCATTGTTGCTGATACTGCAGCTGCTGGGCCAACCCTGGCAGGTCCAAGGGAACAGGTGCATCTGCCAAGTCCATGGCCTTGCAATCTGTTGTGAGAGTCTCAATTTAGTGGACCCTTGGGCCGACCTGCTGGAGACTAAGAAGAGATGGACAATGTCTCTGATGAACAGCAGGCCGGGAGGCAGTTGTTCAGGTGGGACGTAGATGCTCTTCACCCTGGAAGCTGGTGCTCCCCCGGGAGGAGCCCGTAGGAGCCCAACCACTGGGACTTAGGTGGCTTCACCCTTGGAAGCCGAAACCCCCCCTGGGAGGAGCCCGTAGGGGCCCGGCCGCTGGGACTTAGGCGGGTTGTGGATCAGGACAGGTAACTGGAACCAGACTAGGACAGTAGTGATACTGTAACTGGGTACTGGTTCTGGAATCAGGCAGGAACTGTAGCAGGACTCGGGTACTGGAACCAGGCTGGAACTGTAGTAGGACTCGGGTACTGGAACCAGACAGGAACTATAGCAGGCAGGCAGAAACCAAGCAAGTACTGTAGCAAGCAGGCAGGAACGAAGCAGGTACTGTAGCAGGAACTGAGCGACGAAGCCAAGCGGGTCACTCTGGGGCGCAACGCAACAGGAAACCAGAATGCTAACCCATTGCAAGGCAAGGGCTGGATGGCTGCGGCCGGCTTATCAAGGCCGCGGCGTCTGACATCAGGAATTGGGCGGAGTCTGTACTGCGGGAAACGGGCTACAAAGGTGCCCAAGTGGCGCACGCGCACGCCTAGGAACAGGGCGTCCACTGGAACCTTCACTGCGGCACTGCCCCAGCAGGGATGCCATCAAACAGGCCGCAAGCCAGGACTCCGGAGGCAGGAGCAGGTCCAGGAATCAAGAGGTAAGGGCCTGGCCGCGGTGCTCGCGGCCAGGACCGCAACAGTACCTCCCCTCTTACGCACCCTCTTAGCCGGTCCGGGTTTACTGAGGTGGTCCAAATGAAACTGCCGTAATAAGTCCTTGTCGAGGATATTACGGGCCGGCTCCCAAGAGTTGTCCTCGGGTCCGCAACCCTCCCAGGTGAGCAAGTATTCCAATCGGCGTTGATGGAACCGGACATCCAAAACTTCACGTACTTGATACGTAACCTCGTCCGGGACTGAAGGGTCCGAGGGTTCAGGAGCCCTGGAGTGGTATCTGGTAGGGATGTGAATCGTTTTTTGACGATTTAAAATATCGTCCGATATATTTTAAATCGTCAAAAATCGTTAGGGCCACGATACAATACCAATTCCCCCGATTTATCGTCAAAAAATTGTAAATCGGGGGAAGGGGGAGGGCAGGAAAACCGGCACACTAAAACCCCCTAAAACCCACCCCCCGACCCTTTAAATTAAATCCCCCACCCTCCCGAACCTCCCCCCCCCAAATGCATTAAATTACCTGGGAGTCCTCCGTAGCGGTGGTCCGTGGCTAAATCGGGGGAAGGGGGAGAGCACGAAAACCGGCACACTAGATCGTGAGGTCTTCAGCCGGCGCCATTTTTCAAAATGGCCGCCGCAAAATGGCGGCGGCCATAGACGAAAACGATTCGACGCAAGAGGTCGTTCCAGACCCCCGCTGGACTTTTGGCAATTCTTGTGGGGGTCAGGAGGCCCCCCCAAGCTGGCCAAAAGTTCCTGGGGGTCCAGCGGGGGTCAAGGAGCGATTTCCTGCCGCGAATCGTTTTCCGTACGGAAAATGGCGCCGGCAGGAGATCGACTGCAGGAGGTCGTTCAGCGAGGTCCGGAAATCTCGCGAGGGTTCCGGACCTCGCTGAACGACCTCCTGCAGTCGATCTTCTGCCGGCGCCATTTTCCGTACGGACAATGGCGCCGGCCATACGCGTATGGCCGGCGCCATTTTCCTTACGGAAAACGATTCGCGGCAGGAAATCGCTCCTTGACCCCCGCTGGACCCCCAGGAACTTTTGGCCAGCTTGGGGGGGCCTCCTGACCCCCACAAGACTTGCCAAAAGTCCAGCGGGGGTCCGGAACAACCTCTTGTGTCGAATCGTTTTCGTCTATGGCCGCCGCCATTTTGCGGCGGCCATTTTGAAAAATGGCGCCGGCTGAAGACCTCACGATCTAGTGTGCCGGTTTTCGTGCTCTCCCCCTTCCCCCGATTTAGCCACGGACCACCGCTACGGAGGACTCCCAGGTAATTTAATGCATTTGGGGGGGGAGGTTCGGGAGGGTGGGGGATTTAATTTAAAGGGTCGGGGGTGGGTTTTAGGGGGTTTTAGTGTGCCGCTGGACCACCAGGTAATTTAAGGCATTGGGGGGGGGATTTAATTTAAAGGGTCGGGGGTGGGTTTTAGGGGGTTTTAGTGTGCCGGCTCACGATTTTAACGATTATGACGATACTTTACACACACAAATGGCAACAATACGATTCCCTCCCCCTCCCAGCCGAAATCGATCGTTAAGACGATCGAGGACACGATTCACATCTCTAGTATCTGGACAACACAAGAGGCTTCAACAACAGGAAACCAGAATGCTAACCCATTGCAAGGCAAAGGCTGGATGGCCATGGCCGGCTTATCAAGGCAGCGGCGTCTGACGTCAGGAATTGGGCGAAGTCTGTACTGACGGGAAACGGGCTACAAAGGCGCCCAAGTGGCGCGTGCGCGCGCCTAGGAACAGGGCGTCCACCGGAACCTTCATGGCGGCACTGCCCCAGCGGGGCTGCGCCACCAAACAGGCCACAAGCCAGGACTCCGGAGGCGGGAGCAGGTCCAGGACTCAAGAGGTAAGGGCCTGGCTGCGGTGCTCGCGGCCAAGACCGCAACAGTAAAATAATGTGTTTATCCTGTCAATACTGCATAGCTAAAATAGTGCAGCCACCAAGAAGAAACAGCTTATTAAGCACCTGCATGCTAACCAACTGAAGAAATAGCAACTGTAGGGAAGAGGTGTTAAAGTCCAGGAGAATAATGCATGCCTTTGAGCACAAACAAAGCTCCAGGCTACCTCTATCCTGAAGGCTCACCTCACTGGCTTGTCTTTCAGGATATCTCTAATTAATGTGCATGAGATATGTTTGCAAATCTGTTTATATATTTAGAATCATTTAGAGTCTGTCATATATCAAGTTCTTGGTGTAGTACAGCGTAATGTAAACCAGCATTTAATAAAATGCATTCAGCAAATAAAGTCAACACCTATCTCATACCTGTTCATTGTAGCTACCCAAAAAACAAGACTGTGTGCCTCCTCTAGGACTGGGTTGGAAAACAATATTTGTGGTGGGTTTTTAGTGCTGACAGATGCACTTTGTAGCAATTAAGTTACACTGTCAGCCCATAAATACACAGAGTTGCAAATACAGCATCTGAGAGCAAGGAACCTACTATTCTCTAATCAGCATGTCTATGGCTTTTTCCCCAGACTAGATCAAGACCTACACCATCACATCAATTTCTACTCGAGAGACAATAACAAAGTGGACCTCTGGTAGGAGAATACTGCAGCTCAAAATAACAAGTAATATTGCTTCCACACCAAGCTGGAAGTTTCCCAGAAGTTGTTTTATTCTGAGGTAAAAAATTGACAAATAATAGCAAGCAGTTTGGGTCTATGCATCAATGTTGTTACAATAAGGTTGAAAATTTTCAATTGCAGATTAATTGCTGAGTATAAGCAATTAATGCCCGGTTCAGTTCTAATGTAAAAAGAATATTATGTCTAAAGTGGTGCAAATGACTCAGATTCTACAACATACACACATTGGACCCATGGTTGAGTAAGTGCTCTCCATTGTCCAATCTAACAGTTAACTCTACTAAGCAATCATAGCTGGGCCAACCCTATAGATTTTTAAGATTTGTACCTTCATTCCAGATCAAAATAGTTATAGAGGGTTCAGTCCCACTAATAAACAGATTCTACTTATGAACCCATGAAGTGCTGATTGCAAAGTGTGCTAATCCCTAGTTTTCTACAAGTTGAAATGCAGTTGTCATATTCCCCAACACAGCCAATGCTTTAGTAAACAGCTCTCCTCTGCAGGATACTTCAATATAGTGAAGTAAGCACAAAACGCAGCCTGTGCTTTAGCAGATTGTTTATCCCTTTGTGGCTTTAGCAATCCAGGTCTCCTTGAAGGGGGTTTTCCACCATTCATCTCCCACTTCCATCGGCTCTGAGTCTGGCTCAGGATTCACCAGCACCTCCACCTCCATCTCCTCTATGTCTCCCTCTGCCTCTATTAGGACTCCTTCCAGTTCCTATCTGCCCCCTTCTTCAGGCCACCTCCCCCTGTCTTCCCAGTACACCTGGGGTTCCCCTCCTCCGTGATGATGTGAGGTCTGTGAAGTCCCTCCCTCTTTGTTCTCAGAACCTCCCCCTCCACCAGTGAGGGAGTTTTCCTCCTACCTGATAATTTCTTGTCTCTGAAGGTTCCTTCTGGGTTTTCTTTCTGGCCCAGCTTCTCCTACTGGTTTCCTCAGGCAACCTCTCCTAGGGTCTATAGTAACCATCACAAAAGGTTTTGCAGCAATAGATGCTCTTACCTGTCACAATCTGAAGAGTTATCAGACACGACCCTTCCAGAAAGATTGCTACCTTCTAGAAGCACAGAGATAATGTAACTGGTATTTAACTGAATGCCCACCTTGACAGTGACTTGAATTCTTTAACTGCAAAGAGCTGTATGTTTTGAAAAGTAATATTTGCTTGCATTAAGAACTGCTTGTGCTAATACTCTTTCCATCTTTATTTCAAAATACAATTCCCCTGTAGTCCGAGCAGGGCCACTGTGCATATACTGATTGCA
Source organism: Rhinatrema bivittatum (assembly GCF_901001135.1). NCBI lineage: Eukaryota > Metazoa > Chordata > Amphibia > Gymnophiona > Rhinatrematidae > Rhinatrema > Rhinatrema bivittatum. The sequence continues at coordinate 255,285,037 of NC_042615.1, read as the reverse complement.
TTAGCCCCACACCCACTGACCCCCAGTTCCTGCTTTTCTTATGTAATCTTCCAAGGGCAGAGGGCAGATTTTTTTCTGAAACCTTGTTCGATCAAATAAAGTGATAAACTAAGGGATTTGGGAAAAATTCTTCACAAAAATGCAGGTGTCCCACATCAAAATAAAAGATTTGACCCAATGCCAATAATTCATAGTAATAACTGAGTGGGGAAAGAGCTCCAGTCCTTAGGCAGACCATTTCTTGATTTGATTTAGATTCTGCCTTTCAGCCACGTTAAATCTGGAAGATTAGAATTGCGCCATCTATCTGTAGCTCTCTGCAGTGCCGCAATAAAGAAAGAGTTGACTCAGCTTAAGGATGACCTGGCTAAAATGTGAGTTACCTCTCTCCATGTACAGCATCCATAAAATCTGCCTCGAGATGGGTTCTGGAAGGATAAGACTTGTGATACATAAACTCCCCCCCCCCCCCCAACCCCCCTAAAAAAAGATACACATATAAAAATGCCTTCATGGTGTTAGAAACAGATGGTACCCCAGAAAAGGAATTTGAAGTAGTAATACACATAATAAACAGCCACAGTACATAGAACTCTAAAAGATTCCATAAGAACAGACAACTCCTTCTGCTGCTGATTCTGATATCATAAGCATTAACCTGGGGGTACATTTGGTGGGACACAAAATTGTCAAAATACCTACCACTACCCATTGACAAGTGGGACTACAAACCAGATTCTTAGTATTAAAGAAGCAGAAAGAATGGAGTCTAAAGTGGATTTCATTATCCACTTGGGGGATGAATGACATGGCTAGATATGGAGTCAGTGTAGTTATTTATTTATTTTTATTTAAAAATCTTTTAGCCCGCAAATCCAATAACTTTCAATGCGGGTTACAATAAAAACACACATATTAAAATTCAAAAACATACAAATGAATATAATGGATTTTAAGAATTTATGGGAGGGAGTTGAGGTATCTGATAAAAATCGTAGCATTTTCTGGGGTACCTCATATTCATGGTAAAGGGGAGAAAAAGGTAAGTTATATTGCCAGTACACGGCTCACATCTTTGTGTAAAGAAGAGAGTTTTAATTGTAACCCTTTTTTTGTGGATGGCATATTTTCCCTAAGGTTCATAAAATAATTTATTTCTAGAGCTACCTCCATAGTCTCTTTTCCTCTCTTCGTATCCCAAGTGGTGGGTACTTTCTGTTGGGAGGAAGGATAATCTTCAGGCCCAGGGCATCAGTGAACTTCCATGAACATGTGTTACCATAGCTCTTTGAGGCAAGAACCTTGGCAAAAAGAGGCTGAGTTCACTGGATGGGTGTTCAAAATAAATTTTACTGTAATTGATCTCAAAAGAATTAATAGGAGCAAATAATAACATGTCCTTTAGCCAAGTAGGAGTACAGATCTATAGGGTCTCTACCTCCATGGATGTGTCCCTCAGTGTAGGGTCTTGAGACTTTCTTATCTTCCACAGGGTGGATTGAATAGGTGTCCCAAAATGGTCAGATTCTCCAAGGTGTGTCCCTGTCTATTCCCCACAGTACCTGAGGTCCACAAGTACTCCTGAGCTTCACTCTGACAGTGCCCTGCTTCCCACGGCTGGAAAGTCTGGCGGGGGTCTCCAGATGTCCTTCTCCTTTTTCTCCCTTGAAATCCTCTTTGAATGATAGCAGATGCAGCCCTCCAGGAGGGAAGGCCAAATACCGAAACATTCTTCACAGCTTTCAGCTCTGGGAAAGGAAGGGTGACAGAAAAAATTCCTTCATTCCCTCTACAATAGGGAAAAACTCAAAATGGAAAAATTCCTTCTCTCTTCAACCCTGAATGGGCACTGTAACCTCCTTTTGGTCTGGTCAAAAAGGTACACAGCCCCTCCTGACCACCCTGAGCAGGGGATTCAGCCTGCCAGGAATTGTGAAGGGCAAAACTATAACAATGAGAAATCCTTCTATCTCTCTCAAATCCCACCAGTCCACACAAGGGGCCTCTCCCTTCCTTTGCTGAGGGCCCAACTTGGAGAACACACTGACACCGCTCCTTTTCATTTGAAAGCAAATCTATACTGCCACACATCAACCTAAGTAAGCCATTGTGCCTCAAAGGCTCTCCATTCCAGACATCCTCTTGGGGGAGGTGCTGTATAGAATGGTATGCCCCTTTGCAACTGTCGACCCAAGAGCTGGGAACTAGCACCATCTAGTGGAGACCACATGGTCACTACACAGTGTATATGTAACTCAGCACATACACACATTAGGCATGTGCAACCTCCATAATTTTGTTTCTTTTTTTATTTGCTTGTTTTTTTCCTGGTATCATTTTGTTTCATGTTTATTTTATTCTGTTCCTTTGCCAAAATTAAATAAACATTAAAAAAAAAAAAAAAAAAAAAAAAGGAACTATCTCAGGCCCCCTCAACTCCTCTCCCACCCATCTCAAAAAAGTGCTGGAGTCAGGAAGCACCCCAACCCCCACTTACCTTGTCCATGGGCAGGAGGGATGCCAACTCACCTTCTGCTCCTCGGTTGTCACCCAAGACTGGTGCTGTAGTAATATTAAAATGGCACAAGTCTCAGGCTCGGCGGGCACCATTTTCTTGCATAGCCAGGCTCTGGACCCCAGGCCCCAGTAAAATCTTTTTTTGGTGGGGGATTTGGAGGTCCTGAGCTACATGGGGCAGCTTAGGGAGGCCTCAGGGACCTCCAGAGTACCTCTGGTTAGATCCCAGGACAGCCTCAGGATGACCCCAGAGAAGCATTGGGTTGACCCATGGAGACCTAAACTAGCAGCAGAGGGCATTTTCCCCCTTCTTTTGCGACTTTTTTTCAAAACAAAACAAAAATAAAAGCAACAAAATGTCATTGGTTTTTCTTTCATTCCATTTTGATAATGTAATGAGCCAAAATAAGAAATGTTGTTGACATTTCCTATTTCATTTCAAACAAATGCATATCTCTAAGATGAACAAGTAGGCACTCCTAAAGCTACGCCTGGATTTTATAAATTGTGCAGCGAGAGTCACACTGTTTATAAAATGCCGCTTATTATTTCCCTGAAAGCACATTCATATGTTTTTCAGTACACCCACATTTTTGTAATGCTGGGATCCACCCAGTTTATACACCTATTTCTATAAAGGTATGTGCACGTATTTTTCACATTAAATATTTATATCATGTGCCTGTAATAATCCGCAGTTTATGTGTGGAGTCAAGCATTTTATAGAGGTGATTGATGCATGTCCGTATCTCGCTTACGAAAATATTTACTTGTGCGTGTACTTCCAAGCACCAGTTCATCAAGACTACCACCAGTCAACCCAGATCTTCACTGGTTCACTCACACCCTCCAACACTCACTCCAGGCCCCCAGAACACGCTCAAATACTGCAGACAGAAGTCAGATTTAATATCTGTGACTTGATTAACAGATGTAAAAAAAATGCCCACATGTATACGTGTAACACTACAATATAACCAAGAAGGCGGCACAGCTGGAGAAGCAGGCTGGGTAACAACAGTGGTCCAACAACACAGCAAAGCACTGAACTAGAAGACAGGCAGGACATGAGGAGCAGGTTGGGTGGCTTTATAATCCCAAGGCAGGGAAGGAGACGGATTTTCTTTTGTTTTTATGGTTTTCTTTTGAGGGCCAAAATTCCCCAGTATAACCAGAAAAGGACAGGGCAGGCGGAGCAAGCCAGGCAGTATCAGCAAGAAGGCAACTGGCAACAACACAGCAAGGCGCCAAGGCCAAAAAGTATAGGTATTGGCAGAGACAGATTTAAGAGTTTGACACCCCTAGGCACTGTCGGGCCAATTCAGTAACCAAAGAATGGTTGAGGAAAAGGGATCTTAAGTATTAGTACAGGAAGAAGAAGATCTCAGAAATGGGCAGAAGAGGAGAGGGGAGAGGGCCAGGGATGGGGAGAGGAAAGGAGGAGGATTAGGAATGGATTGAGGAGAAGGGGAAAGGACTTGGGGATAGGAGGGAGGAGTATCAGAAGGAAAGAGGACTGAGATGGGGAGAAGGAGAGAAGGGGAAGATCAAGGAAAGGGGGAAAATAAGGAATCTGGGATGGGAGGGAGGCCCTGGGACTGAGAAAGGGGGAAAGGGAGTAGGAAATGTTGGGGGGTGGGTTCCAGGAACTCAGGTGAAGGGGGAGGAAAGAAGGGAGGATCCAGGATCTGGGAGATAGAATCTGAGATCAAGGGAGAGAGAACCTGAATTTCAGTGGGTGGGGGAGGGGAAAGGAGACAAGGTAGGTATCCCTACTGTGCTCTAGTCCTGTTCCCCCTTATAATTCCTCTCAATCTGGCCCACACACCCCAGCATCAATCTCTTCTCTCTCTCTCTCTCTCACTCACACACGTACACATACGTACACACACACACACATACACAAACACACACACACGTACACACACACACACATACACACACACACGCACACACGTACACACACACATACACACACACACGTACACACACACACACGTACACACTCACACACACACGTACACACACGTACACACACACACACACACACACACATCCCTCAGCCTCTCTTCTCACCCCCAGTGAGCCCCATTCAGCCCCTCCTAATCTTACCAAAATGATTCCCCTTTGTGCTCCAGGCTCAGTCCTCTCCCATTTTGTTCCCTGCATGCTGCCTGGGAAAGGAGGGGCTGGATCAGAATGCAGCGGGCTTATTCTTTGGCGAGTGAAATCCAGCACAGCTGAAAGGCAGTAAATCTTCAGCCAGCCTGCTGCCTCCCCGATTGTTACACCCTAGGAAAAGGCCTAGGGTGCCTCTTGACAAATCCAGACCTGGGTATTGGTTTGGTGTAAGCTGTGCATTCAGTCCTCTGATACTCACATGGGAATTCAGGAAAACCCAGGAGAAGGAGATTTACCTTAAAGGAGACCAACTTTTCCACAAACACTGGTTCCAGCTGTGAATAATGTGAACTTGTGTTGTCCCCTGCCATTAAGAATACTCATTCACTAGACATGCTGGTTGATAGACAGGAAAGGGAATGCTGGGTAATCTTGGTGAGATCTAGCCAGACTGAGGCTTTGTGTACCCAATATGCCAATGGGTCTGGGGTCTCCATTGCAGGGGGTGATACTCATTCTGTTGCCAACGACTGAAGCTGTAGCCTGTGGCAGGAGAGAGAGCCCATTGTGTGGGGCCACAGAGTGATGGCAGATAAAGATGGGAGAGGAAATGCTAGATTTCAGGGTGCAGCTGATGCTGACAGTATTGTGGGGTAGCCCACTGTTTCCTCTGCTGCATCCCCTCTACCTCTCTTCATCTGACGCCCGCCCCCCCCTTCTTGAACCCTAGCCATCAGCTTCTTCCAGTATACCAGAGTGCCAAACTGGAGAGCAAAACTCGTTTTCATCCATGATCAACATGTAAGGATCTAGCTGGGTGTTAGTATTCGTGGTAGTTGTGGGTGGATCCTTGGGCCAGTGGCAGATGACCACGCCCCCTGGGGGGGGAAGATCCCGAGAGGGACCACCGGTCAGGCTCAGAGTATGGAGACAGACACACACTAGTTCTTTTATTAAACAGCATATGGAACCACCAGAGGTAGCAGTAGTGAGCTGGAAGTGCCCGGCTGGGCTGTAGTCCCTCAGATACTGGAACAGCAATCCTGGATAACTGAGCTGTAGAGAAACTGAATATAGTGAGTAGGCAGGGTATGCAGAGTTCAGGAACAGAACCTTGATGGTAACACTCACACAATGTCTCTTAGAAGCAGCCCAGGAGCTGGAATGAAGTAGGCCCTCAAGGAGTGAGTACCTGGTTCCAGGGAACACTCTGAGAGAGAGATGGTAACTCACTGGTGTTGTAGGCAGCGATGACTTCCTGGCAGAAGTAGTATTCAGTAGCAAGTCCGGGAACGTGGGCCCTTGAGGAGCGAGTACTGGTTCCAGACTGCGATCTGAAAAGCAAAAGAGAAAGCGAGGCCCCCGAGGAGTGGGTACCCCTAGTAAGTCCGAGGAGGCAGAGTAGCAAGGTATGCGGAGAGCAAATCCCATCTGCCGATACCTGGAGGAAAGCCCTTGCTAACTCGATTCGTTAGCGATTTCAGAGACCTTAAATATCCAGTAAGGATGACGTCACCTCAGGGGGATGCCCCTAAGGTTTGCGCCACTGCTGGTACTTGAGTCGGGGCCGCGCGCGCGCCCTTAGGCTGCTGGGAAACATGGCGGAGTGCAGCATCTAACCGGTCTGGGGACGCCAGAGGGGAACTGCAAGATGACGCCTCGGCAGCTAAACCTCCAACAGTCAAAGAGGGAGTCACCAAAGAGGTAAGGTGGGCATAGTGGAGACATCAGGCAGCAATGGTCGCAACAGTACCCCCCTTCAAAGGGCGATTTCCTCTTCGGGTACCAGGCTTGGGTTTTGAAGCATGCGCGAGGTGGAACTGACGAAGCATCTCTTTGTCCAGAATATTGGTCTGAGGCTCCCAAGAGTTCCCACTTTAGAAGGTATTCAAAAGTATTGCCTCTTTTACGAACATCCAGGACCTCTTCGACTTTGAATTCTAAGTCATTTTCTGTATTGATGACAGGTGGATCTTGAGGTTTGGAAGAAAATTCGCTGAGTATGAGTGGTTTCAGAAGTGAAACGTGGAAAGCATTATGAATATCAGCAGCAGTGGATTGAGCTGCTGGGAAATCACTGAGCTTCAGTGGAAGTGGCGGAGTTGGGGAACGTCCATAGCCCACTTCAAATGATGACACAGTAGTGGATCTTTCAGCTTGATGAGGGGACTCCTTAAGTCTTCCACTAGACGTCTGAGAATGAAGTTGCCTTCTGCCCCTGAGTCCACCGGGGCAGGAGTCTGAACCGTGTCCGGTCCGTAAGTCAAAGAGACTGGAAAAGAAAGTGGAGGAGAGGGCGCGGTATGGCCTAAGCACAGTCCTCCTGCAGGACTTAGGCCCATCCGTTTTCCAGACGAATGGAGCATGTAGAGACATTATGGCTGGGCTGACCACAGTACATGCAAAGGCCGCGCTTTTTCCAAAGTCTTCTTTCTTTGGAGTTAAATGTCCATGACCAAATTGCATCGGTTCATCTTTATCAACAGCAGGAATTACTGGACCCATCCGAGGTACGGATATAGAACTAGCCTGTTTCAACCCAGGTAACACCTTAGGCCGGAGTTCCTTCACCTTGTCCCGGAGCCAGTGATCAATCCGAGTGGCCAAGGCTACTAATTCGTCCAGCGAGTCAGGTGTTTCGCGAGCAGCCAGCTCGTCCTTTAAACGGGTATCCAGGCCTCTGCAAAAGAGTGTCTTGAGACATTTGGGGTCCCAGCGGAGTTCTGCCGCAAGAGTTTTGAACTCGATGGCAAATTCAGCCAATGATCTGCTGCCTTGCTTCAATTCCACCAAAGCAGAACCGGCTATAGCAGTTCGAGCAGGGTCACTGAAAACGGATTTAAACAAGTCCATAAATCCTTCTATGTCCTGCAAAATGGGGTCCTTGTGCTCCCACAAGGTAGATGCCCAAGACAAGGCCCTACCATCCAGGTATGAAAGGATGTAGGTAGTCTTGGAAAGAGCCATAGGAAATAAAGATGGCTGTAAGGCAAAATGCATGCAGCACTGGTATAAGAAGCCCTGGGCCTTCTGAATTTCACTGGAAAAGCGGATTGGAGCCGCCAGTGGTATAGCAGTTTTAAAAGTTACCTCCTGTAACTGACCTTCATGGTTGGAAGCTGTGCCTTGAACCTTCTGTGTGTGTAGCTGATGAAACGCTGAAGTAAGTTTCTCCAAGGCATCTTGCTGCTCCACAATGCACAGGGCCAGGCCCGGTATGGCCTGCAAGGCATTAAGTTGTGCCGGATCCATGGAGTTAGCAATCTGTTAGTGTTCGTGGTAGTTGTGGGTGGATCCTTGGGCCGGTGGAAGATGACCACGCCCCCAGGGGGAGAAGATCTGTCAGGCTCAGAGTATGGAGACAGACACACACTAGTTCTTTTATTAAACAATATATGGAACCACCAGAGGTGGCAGTAGTGAGCTGGAAGTGCCCGGCTGGGCTGTAGTCCCTCAGATATTGGAACAGTGATCCTGGATAACTGAGCTGTAGAGAAACTGAATATAGTGAGTAGGCAGGGTATGCAGAGTTCAGGAACAGAACCTTGATGGTAACACTCACACAATAGTTTCTTAGAAGCAGCCCAGGAGCTGGAATGAAGTAGGCCCTCGAGGAGCGAGTACCTGGTTCCAGGGAACGTTCTGAGAGAGAGATGGTAACTCACTGGTGATGTAGGCAGCGATGACTTCCTGGCAGAAGTGGTATTCAGTAGCAAGTCCGGGAACGTGGGCCCTCGAGGAGCGAGTACTGGTTCCAGAATGCGATCTGAAAAGCAAAAGAGAAAGCGAGGCCCCCGAGGAGCGGGTACCCCTGGTAAGTCCGAGGAGGCAGAGTAGCAAGGTATGCGGAGAGCGAATCCCATCCGCCGATACCTGGAGGAAAACCCTTGCTAACTCGATTCATTAGCGATTTCAGAGACCTAAATATCCGGTGAGGATGACGTCATCTCAGGGGGACGCCCCTGAGGTTCGCGCCACTGCTGGTACTTGAGTCGGGGCCGCACCGCGCGTGCGCCCTTAGGCTGCTGGGAAACATGGCAGAGTGCAGCGTCTAACCGGTCCGGGGACGCTGGAGGGGAACGGCAAGATGACGCCGTGGCAGCCAAACTTCCAACAGGCAAAGAGGGAGTCGCCAAAGAGGTAAAGTGGGCGTAGTGAAGACGTCGGGCAGCGACAGTCGTGACACTGGGTGAGGGATATGAACTGATTTTGCAGTTGCAGCTGCAAGAGTCCATGAGCACCAACACTTCTGCTGCCAGTCCCTGTTCCTGCCAAAGACCATGTAACCTCTCCCTCACGATATTGATTATGGGGATGACCTCACCCAGGGTGGCTGCTGTTGAACTCAGATCTATTCTCTGTGGCATCCTTGTAGTGCTTGAGGACTTAAACCGCCTGAGTCATGTGTAACCAATCCTGATGCCCCCAGGGACGATTCACACTGATCTCAACATCCACAGACAAATCATGAAGGGGTCGCTACACTAACCTCTGCATCATCAGATAGGAGGAATTCCACCTGGTGCCTGGCTGAAGATTGCCCCTTCCTGCTCAGCCTAATGTATGTGTAGGCTGTCACAGCATGTGGACATCTAGCCGGGTTGGGAAGAAGCATTCCCTTGGAGATTTTATGGTCAAAGGAGGAAAAGAGTGGATGTACATGATATTTTCCAAAGTATGCATTCTATTTTACCCCACCTCATCTGCCCGTAGAATTAGCAGGTGCAAAGCAGGTGAGTGTTTTTAGTATGTGCACTTTACACTAGCTAATTTTAAAAGTGAAGCTACTCTTTAAAAATTAGCTGCAAGTACACAGGACAAAAGGACCCAAATACTTTGCAAGTACACAGGCTAATTCAAAGCTGCCCACCCTAGAAATGCCATTTCTCAGATTCCCCACTGCAAATTTAAGGCACATCCAGCCCATATTTCCTCTTTGCAATTGTCTGTATGCTATGCACCGCAGTCAATGACTGTATGTTTCAGGGTCATCCTTCATTTTTGTAGCAGCTTGATACATTTGCGCAATTGTGATTGCTATCAAAGGACACCGGTTACTGGGTAACAAGCCTCTCACTCATGAAGTGGATAAATAGAGCAAGGATAAAAGCAAATAATGGAGAAAGCAGCTATAGAAAGTGTTCTTTTACACCTCAGCACTGCTCTTGAAGCAACAGGCAAGCTGAGCGTTAAAGGAGAAATTTCAACAGGTACATGGGTGATAAAGCAGCCTTTTATCTAGCTGAGGTCTTGGAACAGTTCACCTTCTGTTGACTCTCTTGTCCTGTGAAGTGTTCCTCTGCTCCATTTCCCAGGCAGGCTGGTTGACGGATTAGCTGTGATAAGAGAACTGAGAAACCACATTGCTGTTCTCACATCATCCTTAATAAAATAGGGAGGGGAATTTTCAGAAACATTTACCCAAGTTAAAGGGTATTCACCCAGGTAAAAGGGCTGTCTGAAAATTACCAACCCTCCATGTGGGCAAGAGGATGTGTGGGGATCAGCAGCGCCTATTTTTGCCCGCAGGAAAATTAGGGTAGGATCAGAGGTGGGGTTAGGTTGGGGAGACAAAATGCCCATAGTTTCGCATTTGCAGTACAATGCATGTTGTATTTAAGGACTAAGGTATATGCAGAAAAAGAAAGTGCAAATCTCTGCAGGTACTTTTTCCATAGTCAATTTTCAAATACACACCTCTTTGTATCAGCATATGAAACTGTGGGTAGCTGCTACAACTGAGGGTTTGATAGAAAATATTGTGAATAATTGAGCATCTTCACCCAAATTGGGCATCAGCTGGAAGCTCACTTACTTGTCCTTGCTGGTGTTCACATCTGGAGGGTCTATGAGGACTATGATATGTGGACCTGGAAGAGCGACATACCCTCTGAAAGTGTTTCCATTTTTCACAACCCTGGCAATTGGCACCTTTAGCTGCCCCAAGTACTTTGGTGAGGGAAAATTCCATCACAATTTTAACCCTTGACAGCGGGTCTGTCAGACTGAGGCATATATGGCAGGAGCTAGGCAGGAGAGAGATAGAATGCGAATAGCCCAAACATTTCAGTTCGACTACAGAAGTTCTTTCACTCAATTACTTGTGCTTTGGTCTCCGTGACTTCATTTGCTCTGAGGTTTTTGCAATATCAGGATCCCTTGGAATATGTCAATTTAGTTTAGCAGATAAACAGACTTGGATGATTTGCCTCCTTATTTCCTGATCTGTATTTGCAAAATTACCAGAGAATTCGAAATGGCACAAGTGGGAATGAGACGTCCATGTTTTCAATTTCTTGTTAATTGACTTGAGAGAACACATATTGCTCAAAATCAACATTCTGAAGAGATGTGAAATACTTCGGTGAAGCTGCCCTAGTTTAGGTGCATTAAGCATTATCCCCTGTATCTCATAAGGTCTTGAAGATTTAGTGTTGTACATGTCGTCTTCTGCAAAATAAAGGAGCACGGCCCGTGGTTTTGTGTCATTTTCTTCTTCCATCACTACAGATTTTCTAGTTCCCAATGAGTTATGTTTATAGAAGGAGATTCCCTGGGAAAGCAGGGAAATGTGGTACATGGTGAATGAGAGGAAGTTCTGGAGGGAAAAACCAACAGGAATTCAAAAACTGAGTCTTTGAAATAGCTAGATTGACCTCTGTTTTTTTGAGGAGAAAAAAATATCAAAATAGGTTAGAAAAATATAATTGTAACTTCCCTTGTCTCTCAGCACTTCAGATGGCATTGCCTATAGATTATAGATTGGCTTGTTTTCAAACAGGCCGATACAGTAAGGACGCATAAGAAACAGTACGGCAGTGCCAGGCGCCCGCTCGTTTGCCGCGCGCATATTTTGGTTCACATACCGCTCGATTCAGTATTCAAATTAGACGCAAATCCAAGTGGCGTCCAAAGTGCGTCAATGAAGCAGTAGGCGTTCGCAATCCATCTTACTGTATACAGCGGTATACAGTGCATATACAGTATCCAGGGTGCACTGGTACCTGTCATTTCAAATGTCATTTGAAATGTCATTCCACCAGGTAAGTGGGTGGTTCTTTTCAACAAACCCCGCATGGAAGTCCGAGGTCGTGGCTTCCGTTCATGGATGTTCCGGTCTCTTTCCAGGCATCCATGATCGGAGGCCCCGCTGCCTTGAGCGCCCGACTGGATGTCCGAGGTCGCAGCTTCCGTTCATGGACGTTCTGGTCTCTTTCCGGGCATCCATGACCGAAATGTACGGGGGTCTGTGCTTCTGTCTGTCTGGTCCATTTTCCCTTTGTATTCCATGTACTCCTCTTCTGTTTTGTAGATTGTCTCTTTGTATTCCATGTGCTCCTCTTCTGTTGGTTTGCTTTTCCCTTTGTATTCCACGTGCTCTTCTTCTTTTGATTTGATTTTCCCTTTGTATTCCATGTGCTCCTCTTCTGTTGGTTTGATTTTCCCTTTGTATTCCACATGCTCCTCTTCTTTTGATTTGATTTTCCCTTTGTATTCCATGTGCTTCTCTTCGGTTTGGGTGATTTCCCTTTGTATTCCGTCTGCATGCACTGCGTGTGCTCCTCATCCTTGGCGGTCATTCTGTTCTTGATTATCATTCTGTTCTTGATTATCGCCACAGAAGTTCTATGCAATAAATAGTTGAAATGAAACTTGTGCCAATTTTTAAACTCAAAGATAAATATAATTGTCAATAAAGCAACTCAGTCGATATTCAAAGTGAAAAAAAATATATTCGCAAACTATTTACAAAAACTATTTACAAAAACATGTCTCTGTTTAATTTACAATTGTTGGCAAACATTGCCAAGCATTTATTTTTTACATTTATATATACATATTTACATATGGGATGGGAATGGGAAAGTTAAGGGAAGGGACCACGCCATGGGGGAAGAGGAGGCTCATCATCATTGATGTTGATCTGGCAGTGGCCATCCCGCAAGAGCCCACACCATGACCCCCAGAATGACCGGATGCATGGACTTTTCAGGATGAGGAACGAGATCTCCTCCTGATGCAGAATACCAGTGCGTAGCGTGAGAGGCTTGGTACACGTAGCGATGGTCCCTGGAAGAAGTCTCCCCTGAATAGAAGACACACGGAGAGGGGGTCTTTGGGGTTGAACCCCAATCTGGAGTTGCTGGACCAAGTCTTTGAGTATGAAGTTCCCCCCGGCTCCAGAGTCGATCAGGGCTAGCGTATCGAACTCTTCTTCGGGAAGGAGTAAGGTTACCAGAATGGTGCACGGGGAGGCAGAAGTGGTGGGACCTAAGGTTAGCTCCCCAACTGTCCCCAGGTCCGAGCGTTTCCCGGAGCCAAAGTCGGAGTCCAGGAGCGAAGCTGGGTCAGAAGCCAGAAGTCAGAGATCCAAACCAAAGCCAGGGGAGAAAGCTGAAGACAGAGTCGTGGGACGGAGCCGGGTCGGAAGTCAGAAGACAAACCAAAACCTGGGGCAGAAGCTGAAGACGTGTCAGGGAACAGAGCCAGGTCAGAAGCCAGAAGTCAGCAGAGACGAACCAGAGTCCAAACGCAGCAACTAGTTACTCAGGGGAACTGAGTAAACCTTGTTGCAAGGCCCTGAAGATGTCCAGAAGCAGGGTTTAAATACCCTGATAGCGTCTGACGTCATCCGAGGCAGGGCTAGAGTTTTCCTGCACTGGCCCCTTTAAGAGGGACTCCTCCATGCGCGCGCGCTTCTAGGGGGCGGGGCCAGCCACAGCGGATCGTCGGCATCTCTCCCGAGGAGGGAGAGACATGCTGGAAGCTCTGCAGGCCCGAGGAGGCCCCGAAACGGCCCGGGCCATCCCCGAGATAGGTGGAGGGACCGGGGTATGGCCCGGGACCGCAACAGTCGGGTCTTCATAAACCAGTGCCAAATGCACTTTTCACTCCAAGCCTCTGCCCATTCCTAAAAGACCACGGATTCACATAGCCACTGATTTTATCACGGATCTCCCTCCTTCAGAAAAGAACACGGTCATTTGGGTTGTAGTAGACCGTTTCTCCAGAATGGCTCACTTTATTCCCCTTCCTGGACTACCTTCCGCCGCAGAATTAGCCCAGCTATTCCTACAACATGTCTTTCATTTTCATGGACTGCTGGTAAGCATAATTTCCGATAGAGGAGTTCAATTCACGGCCCGATTCTGGAGAGAACTCTGAAAGAAATTAGAAATTGAATTTGATATTTTTTCAGCTTACCACCCCCAATCCAACGGTCTTACTGAATGGACTAATCAATCCCTTAAGACCTTCCTTTGATCATATGTTAATCAACGTCAAGACAATTGGGCATCCTTATTGATGTGGGCAGAGATGTGTCACATCATGTGGCTCAGGCCACTGGAAAGACGCCCTTTTTTGTCGTATTTGGAAGACACCCCCAAGTTCCACTACCCATCACTACACCATCAGCATGTCCTGCAGTTAACCAAACCATCCATTCTATGGCTAAGCTTTGGAAGAAGACACGATGCCTCTTACAAATTTTGAAAATGAAGACTCAAGCCGATAAAAAGTGGAGACCGACTCCTCAACTTCAATCTGGAGATCTGGTTTGGTTAAGCACTCGAAATCTTCATTTGCGCATACCATCTTTGAAATTCGCACCCAGATTTGTTAGTCCTTTTCCTATTGACAATCAAATCAACAAAGTCACATTTAAACTTAATCTACCATCATCTCTATGTATCCATGACGTTTTCCACATTTCACTTCTGAATCCAGCAATTCTGTTATGGCCCTCTAGAAAGAAAAAAAACCAGTACCTAAATTGTTGAAAGTGATACACAATTCGAGGTCAAGGAAATTTTGGATTCTAGAAGAAATAAAGGAACTCTACAGTATCTGGTCTCCTGGAAAGACTATGGGCCGGAGGAAAACACGTGGGAGCCAGCCCACAATATACAGGCTCCCCATCTGCTCAAAGAATTCCATCAACGCTTCCCCCTCAAGCCCAGACCTAAAGAAAAAAGAAGGGAGCCTTGCGGGGAAGGTACTGTTACTGTTCAGCAAGGCTCCAGCATGCTCCCGCGGTATGCAGCTCTACGGCATCATTCAGCTCAGCGTGGAACCGCACGACTCGCAGCGTGACTCCGCCCCCTTTTTGTCGTCAGCAGCCCAGCCAGAAGTTCCCGCAGTAGTGCAGGAAAAATACTGTATTTAAAGGGAACTCTCCAGCACAGCGTCGCCTCGGCTACAGGCTTGCATGTGCTGAAGCTTCGGTGGTTCCTGCCTGCATTCTTGTCTGCTGTTTGTCTTGACCCGGATTGCTCCTCAGACTTGACTTGTCTCACTGCCTGCCTTCAGATCTGTTTGCTTTGGAATTTTGTCTGCTGCCTGCCCCGACCCGGACTGCCTCTTGGACCTGCCTTGCCTTGCTGCCTGCCTTTGGATCTGTTTGCCTCGGTACTCTTGTCTGCTGCCTGCCCCGACCCAGACTGCCTCTTGGACCTGCCTTGCTGAACTGCCTGCCGTCGGATCTGTTTGCTCTGGAACTCTTGCCAGCTGCCTGCCCTGACCGGACTGCCTCTCGGGCAACCCTGATCATCTCTCAGAATAAGGTAAGGCGGTTCTCTACCTTTGTTCCACTATCAAATCCGTAACATATAGAGTAAGCAAATGGCAGAATATTATATACTCTTTTACTACTCTCTTCTGTCAAGTTTTCCAAATGGCAAATCTGTTGTTAGAGAAGAGCAATATTCAAGCCATTGACGGAGAATTCAGCTGGAGAGTAGGCAGAGTCTTTCAATTCAAAGCTGGAGAAGCAATGCATCACCTTGAGTAAGGACAGTATGAAAAGTTCAAGACAGAAGGCTTATAATTCTATACCAGGGCCCTGATGTAACTTAGACAATAGTTTGACTTTGCTAAATCACCTTTTAAGATGTTTTTCTTTCTTTTCACTTGGCAAGAACCTACCCTTGAGTGAAGATCTGTCCAGTTTAAATGAATAGTTTGGATTCAAAAGCAGCTCCACATGAAAGATTTTTTTATAATGAACTATTGCTTTTGCATAACGTAGCTCCAGCCAAGAGGAACTAACAAGTGCTGATAAATGGAGCAAATGCATTCAACACTAAGGCACCAAATCAGAAAACGATTGTGCAATAGGTTTTTGCAGTTCCATTAGCAATTCCTCCATGAACTGGCTGCTCACTTCCTCCATCCCTCCTGTCCATCTGAAGAGGCTCATCACTCTACCAAGCTTCTAACTAAGCATATCTTTGGCCTTTTTAGAAGCAGATTTTTGGCAGTTGATCATACCAGAGGGTTTCTAACCCTTGTACCTATTAAGGAGGCCGAAGCAATAAGGTGTGCTCAGCAGACCACATAGTTTAACCTCTTGAGTACTGGGACAGAACCTTGGTTGAGATGAAACAAGCCTGTATGGAGTTCTCCCAAAACTCTTTTCCATTTAGTTTGATTTTGATTATTATTCAAGCAGTCCGGAAAATAATCCCTGTAGTTACTGACATAATTTCGGAGACAAAACCTGATTTATTTTGCATTATTGAATCCTGGCCACTTGAGACTGATTGTCTTCTATTGAAACAATTGGAATTCTCTACAACTAATCCCAGCAAATCAGCCTCTACCACAAACTACAGGAATCACTTCACCTATCCTTAAAGGGAAGAAAAGAAAGACAGTAAATGAGCACTTACAACAAGCAATATAAAAAAAAAAAAGGTCAAATAACGTACCAAATAGTATTCAGATACCTAAAAGACACTAATGACGCCAAACCTCATACTCTCTCTCGGACCGATACAGTAAAGTCCGCAGGAGAGCGGGCAAACGCCCGCTCTCCCAGCGCGCACACAGGCCACTCTCCTGTATGCACAATTCTCTATTCAAATGAGGCCCGGCGGTAAAAACAGGCAAAAGGAGGCGTTAGGGACACTAGCGCGTTCCTAGCGCCTCCTTTTGGACCGGAGCAGTGGCTGTCAGCGGGTTTGACAGCCGACGCTCAAGTTTGCCGGCGTCGGTTCTCGAGCCGCTGACAGCCATGGGCTCAGAAACCGGACGCTGGCAAAATTGAGCATCCGGTTTTCAACCCGACAGCCGCGGGCCGACTTCAAATTTATTTTTTTTTTACTTTTCGAAACTTTCGGGACCACTAACTTAATATCGCCATGATATTAAGTCAGAGGGTGCACAGAAAAGCAGTTTTTACTGCTTTTCTGTGCACTTTCCCGGTGCCCGAAGAAATTAGCACCTACCTTTGGGTAGGCGCTAATTTCTGAAAGCAAAATGTGCAGCTTGGCTGCACATTTTGTTTTCTGAATCACGCGAGAATACCTAATAGGGCCATCAACATGCATTTGCATGTTGCAGGCGCTATTAGGTTCGGCGGGTTGGACGTGCGTTTTCGGCCCCTTACTAAATAAGTGGTAATGTTAGCGCGTTGAAAATGCGCGTCCAATGGCGGGTTAACAGTGCGTTCCAACGGAGTGCACTGTACTGTATCGGCCCGTCTGTTATTAAAGAGCCCAATTCCTGTTCAGCAATAGCTGGTAAGGAAGCACCCTAAGTATCCACAATTGAAGCAAAACACTGTGAAAATGAAAGATGTAATAGAGAAAATTGACAAACTGAAGCGTAACAAACCTCTGAGACTGGACAGTATTCATCCCAGAGTTCGGAAAGAATTCAAATATGAAATTGCAACCTGTTACTAGTAATGTATAACCTATTTTTAAAAACAGCTGCAATACGTGAAAACTGGAGAGCAGTCAATGTAATGCCAGTTTTTAAAAGGGGCATCAGGTGTGATCTGGGAAACTATTGACCGATGAGCCAGACGTTGGTCCTGGGCAAAAGGGTGGAAGCTATACTTAAAAACATGGCCTAAAGGGGAAGAGTCAACATGAATTTATCAAAGGGCATTCTTTTCTTATGAATCTATTTGATATTTTTGAAATCTCAGAAATGAATTCCCTCTCTGAAAAGACTTCTGAGGGGAACTGTGAATCAACAAACACACTGAAGTAAAACAACTCTGCTTTTATTATTGCAGGAACCAGGACTGATTTAAGAAACCTTTGCATAAAAAGGTAAACATGTATACAACACATACACATATAAATTGCAATTCATGCTGAACAATATGGATTCGCAGAACATAAGATGTTTTAATAAAAAAATAAAGTGAAAACATACATAATCAGTATGAACCAATTTTACAGTAATACTCTGCTATTAAAATAATAAACTATGAATAATGTGTATCTTTGTATTTACTGGTACCAAGGCCTGGTATACCTTTAAATTATTACATCCTTGGCTATATCTCTACATTAATCACTTGGCCCAGGAATATAAGTGCAGTTGTTCAGGAGTCCTCTACAGGTACATGCTGTGGTGCTTAATGTTCTTTGACCCACAAGGGGTTAGTAGCCACATGATATACCCTTGGCATTCTAAGGGTAACAGACAATAACGATGCACAATGCGGGTCAAATTGGTATAAGCAAAGTGATGTCCCTGGGCTACAGTGATGGGACTGGGGATTAAAGGGTTAAAGTTCAAGTAACATAGGAGCCGATGCAATACAGTGCGCTCAGCCAAGTGCACTGTTTAACCCACAGTTGGATGTGGGTTGTGTAGGCGCTACCTTATGCAAGAAGGGGATTAGCACCTCCACAACCCGCGTCCAACGCAAGGTGAAACTAATAGTCCTCATCACATGCAAATGCATGTGAATGAGGCTATTAGTTATTTACTCCCAAAGCAAAAAAAAAAAAATGTGTGTCCAATATGCACATTTTTGCCCTCAGAAATTAATGCTTGCCTGCAGCAGGTGTTAATTACTGAGTACAACCAAACATTGTACAGAAAAGCAGAAAATACTGCTTTTCTGTACAGCCTCCTACTTAATATCATTGCAATATTAAGTAGGAGGAACAAAATATTTAAAAAAGGTAAAAAAAAAAAAAAGTTAAAAAAAAAGTGCCGACGTCCGTTTTCCTAACCGGCGGACGATTGACCACTCACAGGCTCCTGCTGTCAAGCAGGCGCTAGGGGCCTATTTGAATATTGCATGGCACCCCCAGGAGGGATACCTGGGGGCACACTAGGAAAGTGGGTGCTGAACACTCAATGCCCGCTTTCAATGCGATCATTTTGCATCAGCCCCATAGAATGTAGTTTTAATTGTAATCCACAGGCTTATATGTGATGCAGAAGAATTACCTGTATGTATGCCTGCCTTTGTAACTCACCCTTTGTCTGTGAGTGTTAAACCTGTACACCATTGGGATCTAGTGATTCTCACATGGAATGACGGTATATAAAACACTCAAATAATAATAATAAATAATAACTATCTTTAAGGTGGTGGATGACACAAAATTGTTCAGAGTAGTTAAATCACAAGCAGATTGTGATAAATTGCAGGAAGACCTTGTAAGACTGGAAAATTGGGCATCCAAATGCCAGATGAAATTTAATGTGGATAAGTGCAAGGTGATGCATATAGGGAAAAATAACCCATGCTATAATTACACAATGTTGGGTTCCATATTAGGTGCTACAACCCAAGAAAGAGATCTAGGCGTCATAGTGGATAACACATTGAACTCGTCGGTGCAGTGTGCTGCGGCAGTCAAAAAAGCAAACAGAATGTTGGGAATTATTAGAAAGGGAATGGTGAATAAAACGGAAAATGTCATTATGCTTCTGTATCGCTCCATGGTGAGACCGCACCTTGAATACTGTGTACAATTCTGGTCACCGCATCTCAAAAAAGATATAATTGCGATGGAGAAGGTACAGAGAAGAGCTACCAAAATGATAAGGGGAATGGAACAGCTCCCCTATGAGGAAAGACTAAAGAGGTTAGGACTTTTCAGCTTGGAGAAGAGACGGCTGAGGGGGGATATGATAGAGGTGTTTAAAATCATGAGAGGTCTAGAACGGGTAGATGTGAATCGGTTATTTACTCTTTCGGATAGTAGAAAGATTAGGGGGCACTCCATGAAGTTAGCATGGGGCACATTTAAAGCTAATCGGAGAAAGTTCTTTTTTACTCAGCGCACAATTAAACTCTGGAATTTGTTGCCAGAGGATGTTGTTAGTGCAGTTAGTATAGCTGTGTTTAAAAAAGGATTGGATAAGTTCTTGGAGGAGAAGCCCATTACCTGCTATTAGGTTCACTTAGAGAATAGCCAGTGCCATTAGCAATGGTAACATGGAA
Organism: Rhinatrema bivittatum; assembly: GCF_901001135.1. Taxonomy (NCBI): domain Eukaryota; kingdom Metazoa; phylum Chordata; class Amphibia; order Gymnophiona; family Rhinatrematidae; genus Rhinatrema; species Rhinatrema bivittatum. The sequence goes on along the minus strand of NC_042615.1, from coordinate 255,265,194 downwards.
TAGACTTAGCTTTTGGGTACTTGCCAGGTTCTTATGGCCTGGATTGGCCACTGTTGGAAACAGGATGCTGGGCTTGATGGACCCTTGGTCTGACCCAGTATGGCATTTTCTTATTTTCTTATGTTCTTATGAATTTGCAGCTCAGAAATCTGCACAGAGCCTAGTACCCAAAATCTCTTTTTCTGTATATGTCTGAGAAAAGCTATCTATGTACCCAAGGACAGCTGCAGCCAGTTCTGATCTTCATTTTAGGAGCCGTTATCATCCCATGCAAATGTTGTAAATAGCAAGCAGCTCTCATGTCACAAAACTGCACCACTGAACAGTCCAGCAGCAGCTTTAGCTAAAAGAGCAATCACAGTAGAGACACTGCAACTCCATGTGCAGTTTATCCCAAACTGTCTGTTTATCTTCCGCTGCACAGTCTAAATAGGAAGCCTAGGGGATAACAAGCCTATTTGAGCAGAGTCAGAGTCGGCATATCTGTTCCTTTCTCAGTCTCTTTCCAACTGCTCTTCTCAGAAAGCCTGGATAGAATTGAAAATCCTCCTCCTGTGCTCATTAGCTCTTTCAGTCATATGTTCTGAAGTGTAGTGCAATCATATGATGCAATGACAGACTGAGGCAACCATATTGTAGATGTCTGCAGAGGTCTCAGAATCATTAAATCATTAGTGTCCAAGCTGCATCTCTGTGACAAGCATAAAGACAAGGTAAGGAAGCACTACATAGATTTGTGGATTGGGGTGAGCAGGTCAATATAGTGCACCTGGATTTTCAGAAGACTTTTGATAAAATAGTGGAGTACACCAGGGATCTGCACTACAAACTGTGTTGTTTGACATATTTATAAATGAACTGGGAAAGGGAAAAATCAAGTGAGGTGTTCAGATTTGCAGATTTTATTCAAAGTTGTTAAAATACGAGCGGATTATGAAAAACTGCAGACTGGGGGATTGGACATCTAAATGGCAGATGAAATTTAAAGTGATATACAATGGAGGGGAAAAACTCCTAACTATAAGTACACAAGACTGTATTCTGTATTAGGAGTCACAATCTAGGAAAAGGATCTTAGAGTCACTGTGGGCAACACTTTTAAATCCTCAGCTCAGTGTGCAATAGTGGTCAAAAAACAAATAGAATGTTAGGAATGATTCAGAAGGAATGAAAAATAAAACAGAAAATATCATAATTCATAAAAACATAAGAGCATAAGATATACCATACTGGGTCAGACTAAGGGTCCATCAAATCCAGTATCCTGTTTCCAGCAGTGGCCAATCCAATTCACAAGTACCTGGCAAGTACCCAAACATTAAATAGATCCCATGCTACAAATTAGGGATGTGCATTCGTATTGACCGCATATGTAAAACGCTACTCATATTTTTTTTTAACTTAAAAAAAGGATTCGACATATACGATCGGATTTCCCACATATCCAACATAGCTATGTTGGATATGTTGGAAATCGCGATTGTTGAGCCAAAATAAAAATTTAAACCCCCTCACCCTCCTTAATCCCCCCCCCCCCAGACTTACCACAACTCCCTGGTGATCGAGCGAGGAGTGAGGACGCCATTTCTGCAATCCTTGGCGAGAAGCATGTAACGTCGCGCCACGTCGAGTGACGCGGCGCCACGTGATTCCCGGCGAGTTCGCGCCAGAAGGCTCGTTCGGCCCAAAAAGAACTTTTGGCCAGCTTGGGGGGGCCTCCTGACCCCCCCAAGCTGGCCAAAAGTTCTTTTTGGGCCGAACGAGCCTTCCGGCGCGAACTCGCCGGGAATCACGTGACGCCGGCGTCACTCGACGTGCCGCCGACGTCACATGCTTCTCGCCAAGGATTGCAGAAATGACGTCCTCACTCCTCGCTCGATCACCAGGGAGTTGTGGTAAGTCTGGGGGGGGGGGGATTAAGGAGGGTGAGGGGGTTTAAATTTTTTTTTTTGCACATATGGACATATACCCAACTCATTTAATTTTTTTTATGTCCATATTGACCGCAAATGGGACCCCCTTTGGACATATGGACATATGGACATAAACGTTTGCTCTGCACATCCCTACTACAAATGCTGGCAACAAGCAGTGGCTATTCCCTATTGATTAATAGCAGTTTATGGACTTTTCCTCCAGGAACTTATCATAACCTTTTTTAAACCCAGCTACATTAACTGCCTTAACCACATCCTCTGGCAATGAATTCCAGAACTTAAGTGTGCATTGAGTAAACATTACATGAGGCCCTAGAATACTAATACACCACCTACTGGGCAAACAGAAAAAAACCAGACTACTACAAATCCTTATAGGAAAACTATATCCTAATCAAAATACTGCACCTCTGTCACACATATGCATCACAGACAGATCCCTTACCTAATACAGAATAAGGGACTACAAATTAGAAACAGAAACATGCAGACAAAACTGAAATGGAAAGCCAGAGAAACCAGACTCTGTGAATTCTGGAATACTGAAGGAAAAGTAAAATATAAATATATAATAAATGCACATTCCCAAAGATGGCATATTCCAGTTGCTGAAAGGCAAAATATATACTTTTTTTACTTTTGTTGTTTTGATCTTATTTTTCTAATCGGTTGGTCCCAGTCTCTTTTTTCCCATGTCTGTTTTTTTCTTATTCATTTCCAGATTTGTTTTAATCTTTCTATTTCTTCTTTCTCCTCCTGTCTTCTTTCTTTCCTCCTTCATACACACACACAGGCTCTCTCTCACATGCACTCTCTCACACACAAGCTTTCTGTCACACAGGATCCCACTCTTACATGCTTTCTCTTACATACAAGCTTCTACATACAAGCTCACACTCTCATATGTTCTCTCTCACATGCAGGCTCTCATTCTCACGTGCTCTTAAATGCAGGCTCCCATTCTCACAAACACACACATACAGGCTTTCAATCTCACATGCTATCTCTCACACACAGGCTCTCATGCCCACACACACTCAGGCTCTCACTCTTACATGCTTTCTTTCACACATAGGCTCCAACTCACGCACACACACACAGGCTCTCGCTTTCACATGCTGTCTCTCACACGCAGGCTCCCATTTCCCCCTGAGACATACACAGGCTCTCACCTTTACATGCTCTCTCATGCACAAACACACATAGGCTCTCATTCTTACATGCTGTCACATGCAGGCTACCATTCTTTCACACACATTCATGTTCTCATTCTCACATGTTCTCATATGCAAGCTGCCATTCTTTCACACATACACAGGCTCTCACTCTCACATGCTGACTCTCACACAAAGGCGCCCATTCCCCCCCACACACACACATACACAGGCTCTCACTTTTACATGCTTTCTCACACACAGCTTCATATTCCCACACAAACACACAAGCTCTCACATGCTCTCTCTCACATGCAGATTGTGACTCCCATACATATGTACACACACACAGGCTCTCATTCTCACATGCAGGCTGCCACTATCACACACATAAATACATAGGGTCCCACTTTTACATGCTCTCTCTTACATGGAGTATCCTACTCCCAAACATCCGTAAAGGCTATCTCACTCATGTGCTCTCTGTCTCTCACCTCTATATGCTCTTTCTCTCTCTCTCTCACATATACATTCAGGCTATCATACCCACATGCTCTCTCTCACACTCACACACACCCAGGCAGGCTCCAATTCACATCCCCCACCCAATCAGGCTCCCATTCACACACATCCACCCCTAGGCAGGCTCCCATTCAAAAGCATCCCCCCCCCCCCCGCAGATTCCCATTCACACACATATACATACACACACACAGAGGCAGACTCATTTACACATATACCTCAGGCAGGCTCCTATTCAGACACACAACCACACACACACACCAAGGCAGGCTTTCATTCACAAACACACACACCCAGGCACACTCCCATTCACACATACTCACATACACACAGAGGCAGGCTACCATTTGCACACACACACACAAACACACACGCACACATACACACATGAACACACACCTCCAGGCAGTCTCCTATTCACATACACACACACCCAGGCAGGCTACTATTCACACACACACCCATAGGCAGGCTACAATTCACACACAAACACACACATATATCTAGGCAGGTACCATGCACATAAACACACCTCCAGACAGTCTCCTATTAGCATACACACACACACACACACACATCCAGGCAGGCTCCTATTCACTCACAGAGACAAATACAAAACACAGGCAGGCATCTACTGGCCACATATGTTTTGAATGCCACAGGGCCAGCACACATAGGGCCTCATTTACTAAGCATTTTTTCCATAGACACAGACCAGGAGAAAAGTCTTAGTAAATGAGGCCCATAGAGAAGTGGGAGAATGGGCTCCTTCCTCTTCTCAGCTGACAGTGAGATGGGGTCCACCAGCAGCCTGGTGGCAGTGGCGGACCTCTTCCTCTTCTCTGTTGCAGCTCCCCTAGATGTGCACGTCTGGCATGTCTTCTGCGGCCCTGTAGCATGGTATCTCTTCTTGGGCTGCCGGGCAATGCTGATTAAGTAGGCCTGAACCCGTAGCTACACCACTGGGATTGGAGGATTGCTTGTATCCTTTCCAGGGAGTTTTCCTATTATAAGGGAAGCTCCAGAAATATTTGGTATATTTATGTTTAAAATGTCCCTTTTACATTAGTTGGCCTGGCTATTTTTCATTAAGGGAGGCCAGTGGCTGGCCGGACCTTTAAACCAACAGTTTAACTGCCAGTATTCTAACCACCAGCAGCTCTGCAGCAGCAAACCCTACTCTCACCTGTCATTCCCCTCTCCTCCCCCCCCCCACCCACCACCACCGTGGATCTTTGCTTTGGAAGTAGCCCAGGGCCAGTCCCAGGACCAGCTATGACTGTGGTGGTCGTAGCAGTAACAAATTGTCAAAACATGCTATTCTAAGGCTCTGTGGTTTCCCCCCAACTCCTGGTTCGATATAGGCCCATATGCCTTTTCAAACTTGTTGCTGTTGCCTCCACTACCACCATAGTTGAGTCTAGGATTGTTCCCTGTCCTGCTTCCAAAGAAAGGTCCATGGGAAGAGTGGAAAGTGTACTTATAAAGAAAAAGGTCTATAGAAAGGGGAAGCTGTGCACATGAATAAATGAGTGTGTGTGTGTATGTGTGTGTGTGAAAGAGAGAGACAGGAGTCGGGGGGAATTGGTTCTGTAGGCAAGGAAGAAATGAAATTGGGGGAGGTGTGCTGGCCAGTTATTTATATTTTCAGTGTTGCCAACTCTAGTTTATAGCTCAATCAGAACCTGCCTCTACTGGTCTATGGCACCGAACACCTTCATTCACAACTACCAGGGGATTTTCCCCTATGTTATATCCCCTCCCAACTCACTAAGCCCAGTGATTGCAGTGACATTCCATGACCAGTTAGCTATGCTCCAGGTCTCCTTCTGGAATACTGCAAATCTATTCACCGGCTATCGCCTTTGTATGCTGACTGGGACTCCCTTTCCCCAGGAGCTGTACACACTGCCTTCTCAGCATCCCCAGGCCTATCTCTTCCAGGGACCGGAAGGCCCCACTCAGGAATCAAATCCAGATCCTATCAGTCTTACTGCACTTTTAAGGCAGAATTTTCAAGCCCATTTATAGAACCCTGTTTTATGTGCGCAAATGGTTGTTGCAAAGTTGACCTGGACCCAGTGTGCAAGGCATACAGGGACTCACGGGACTCGGTTTCTCCGCGTATTTGCATGTGAACTGGAGACTGGCATGCCAGAGGGCAGAGTGGCAGTGAGTTTGCAGGTTAGCTGTAACTTTGTGCGGGTAAGTTCCTGTGTTTACCATGGTACTTCCATGCAAAGTTTCAAAGCTTAATTTGTGTGCATGGATTCCCGTGGAAAATTTGAAGTTAAAAGTCTGTGCATAAAAGGCACACACAGACTTTATCCCACCATGCACGGTTAGACAATGACCCTCTTGAGACTCAGAACTGATTCAAAGAGATACAGTGGGAAATTTTCACACATTGTGCTAGAAGCTCTGCATTTGATTGGCCTGGTAGACAGTGACTGGATATGGGAAGGAAAAGGAAAAGGAGAGGTGCTAGCATTAATGACTAGAAAAGGGCTGTAAACATACGAGAAGTCTATAACATACCTTTCATTCCAATGAAGTATTTCTTCCAAGTCAGTTCATAGGGAAAATTTAGCTGAGAATATAAATTTTTGCCCATGGTTCTTAGCATTTGCAATGTACAATACTTCCAAAACCACGGACATGCCAAGATGTTATTTTTTTTTAATGTAGAGGGAGAATATCTTTTTTTTTTTTTCAGTGAATAGCAATCACTAAATCAATTTTTTCCTCAAATTTACAAAAATGTAAAACATAGGCCTCGAAGTACTAAACAATTTTACCATAGAAACAAAGTGGGAGAAATTCTTCGGTACATAGACCCCATAACAGCTTAAAAAATGCATGCTGTTCAGCAATTTAAAAAAAAAAAAAATGTTCCTTTAACATGAAACCACAAGAAGGTAGTACCAAAACAGTGCCAAGCACAATCTTAAACTTTTTCTTTTCTTTCTTTCTTTTTTTTTTTTTTTAATGTTTTGAAACCGTGCTAATGGTGCCTGGGTTACTCAGTTCTTGTTTGTTAATGTTTTGGTTAACTAATGTCATCCTTTTGAGATACAAGTCATTGTGTGAAAATGAGACCCTCGGCTTGTACGTATTGTTTCTCTGGCTCCCAGCTCATCTCTGCTCATCTCGTGCATTGAGCGAGGGCAATGCAATTCAAAGCGCTGGATGTGTTCTTTCCGTAGCAAATGTCCTTAGATCAAGGTGATACCCATGGTCTAATGATGCTGACCAACCATCTGATGTCATCTGCTCAGGGACTGGATGAACTGGGCCTTAGCTTCCTCCTTTATTGTCAATGGACAGCAATGGAACTGAGCATGGAAAGGAGACCTGAAAGCAGTCAGCTGAGCTCACCACAGCTGGACAGAGCTGAAGAGCCACACATGCAGCCAGCCCAATGGTTTGGAGAATTCCTGCTCATATATTATTATTAGATCGGTTTGTCCTTTACATATTTTTTCACTGTCTTGAGGAGTGCACTCTTATTTCCTTTCCCCAGTAGTCTCATTTCCACATGATGACTTTTATCAGCAGAGATGCTTTTTGGGTATTTTTTCAGCTATACCTTCTTTCAGCTCGAGTAATTAACACACTGCACTAGATCATGAGAGAGGTGAACTCCTAGGACTTTATTTCACCCTGGATAGATCACTTTTTCTCCTTGTGCCTAACTTTATCCAACTGTGTGTAGCAATAAGAGTAAGTTTGTTCCTTCCCATTTAGAAGTTTTCATGCAGTCCAGAAACCAGAAATTAGCCTTCTAAAGTTATTAACCCCAGATATGGCTCTATGTTGGCTTCCAGAGTATTAGACTATAAAATGCATTGGGATAATCTTTGGATTAAAAGGAGCATGGCTTTTTTTCCCGGGGAACTTGCCAGTACTGAGTACCGGCACCTATTCCTCCACCTGCTTAATTTGCCCAGTGGTCCCTCACAAAAAAATCAAAAATATATATACATCCTGCATGTGAGTACTGGCATCTTTTTTTCCGTAAAACACGGAAAGAAGCTACACAGATTGAAATAATTAGTGTTATTATATGCGATACAACATGAAAATGATATGATTTTACTGCCGTAAAAATATAGATTTAGGGAAAGCTCATCTTCCTAGTGAATCTTTTTTTTTCCTGGTAAACAGGAGCTCACTGTGGAAGGATTTCATTGTAAACTATAAGCCATCACTTGTACAGTATCTTTCTTTCTTTAAATGGCATTGGATTTCAATCTGCACATTAAGACCTACTTCTTAAAGTTAGAAACTGTTAGTGTGTAAGTGGAACACCTTTTCATAAGTATTCAATGGATAGTAACCTACCGCCAAGTGGACAATAATCATCGCCACGAAGAATGAAAAGTCAACCTTGAGTTGCAAGCATGGCTTAGGAAATTTATGGTTGTGCTGATCTTTAACATATTTTAAATAGGGTCCAAACACACATGGAATCCAGTCCAGTAAAGAAGAAGGGAGAGAAACCTCAGAGCTTTGCAATGGAAATAATAGTTAACTTGGAGGTAAATTCAGGTGTTTATATACTGACACAGAATTTGCTAAATGTTACAAATATCGAACTCAAACATAATATATGTGTACTTCTTTCAGGTATCTGTTAAATAAGTTGCACTGCTGAACTTTATACAACTATTATGCAAATGCTATTGAACAACATAAGATACGGTAACGGAATATTCATTCAGCATGTGCTTTACAAACAGTGGATGATGGGGGTTACTAAAAGGCTGCTACTCTATACTCTTCTCTTATACAAGGGAACAGAAGCTTCTACATAAGTCCTGAGTCCGATCTCTTTTCTTTTTTTGTCTAACAACAAATGTTTACTTAGAGCTTGCACTTTAAAGTGCAGATTTTGTGACAGGAGTCTTTATAACAGCTCTGTCATTCTGAAAAGAAGGTTTATTATATTTACCATCTGCACATTTTGTCTCCTGACTATCAAAGACTCATATTTAATAATATGTCTTGCAAGAGAAAGTAAACATGGACATTTCCTAAAATTGAAACATCATTAATTCTCAGGCATGCAGTTTTTAATTCTATATTTGTCACTGATTTATTTTAAAAGCTAATTTTAAAGAGATTTTGTCAGCACATGATAGGAGTAAGTCAGGAAAGAAACAACCAATTATTTACTCTGCAGACCTTGCTAGTTTTACTTCATATTCTGCACTATTGTGGTCCTTTTGCTCTTGGAACACCAACATGACTCAGAGAAATAATCTTTGACATTTCTGTAACCAAACATTATAATATAGGAGCTGACCGAATAGTAGACTGAAGAAAGTATGCCATAGGCAGCATTAAGGAAATTGTTCTCCGTGCGGTTCTGCATGAATCCTCCTACAATGGCAACCCAGACCACATCACTAGAAATCCAACAAACCACATAGATAGAAAGCAAGGACAGCAAAACCTTAGTGGCCTGGGCTGTGTTTTTGTTGTGACCGCTGTAAGTGCTCAGCACACCTCTGACCTGTCTCCTGTGCTTGCAGATGAGGTCAATTATGAAGACGTTTAAGACAATCACCAGGATGATCAGTATGAAATCCAGACTGACTGACGCATATGTCGTAAATATAATGAAGATATTATCTGATGTGGCTAAGCAGTTGGTACTTGTCAAATACGTTATGGTCTGGTTGTACGTGTCCGGCATGTTGTCATACAGGAGGTATGGAATATGAAAAATGATGCTAAAGATCCAGCAGCCAGCAATTGTCCAGTTGACATATTGCCCCTGATGCCTGTGAATGAATCGTGACCACTGGTAACCAGGTCTCCTAATTTTGATCAAGTGGATGAAGCTCAAGTTCTGCACTGACCAAATGCTGACCAGCCTCAGAGTATGGTAAATGTAGAGCAGGATCCTGCAACCCACCACTCCGAAAACCCTGGCGCGGAAAATGAGGAGGAGTCCAGGGATCTCCTTATAGCAGCAGAGAAGAAAGTTCACCAGAGCCATGTTGACTATAATGCTATCCACAGGCTGCAGTACTTTGTACCTGATGGCATTGCTGACAAAGGCAAAGAGGACAATGAGATTACCTGTGGTGCCAAACAGAGCCAAAAAATAAATGACAATGGAAGCAGGATCCGGGGACTTTAATATCATGTTTCCTTTATTTCCTCGGCTTGTTTCAATTGTTCAACTTGTCTTTTCCTTGCTTCCTTTCCGCACTCTTTGTCTTGCCTTGATGGGTTTTAACATTGCACTAACAGTGGGTTGTTGGGATTTTTTTTTCTCCTCTATACCAACTTTTACCTTGTGCCCATGCTGAAATAATGATGCTGGTCTGGGTTTGGGGGGGCTTTCTTTTGCATTTCCTTTTGTATTTTGTTCTACAGTGATGAACAGCTCTTTTATAGTCTCTAGTAGAGAGCACTGATAGGTGCAGATCCTTTATTTGCATAACCATGGTTACCTTATTGCAGCCAGAAAGGTTTAGTCATGTATAATGCAGGCTAGATGATGACTAATAGACAATATATAATGATGATAAAATATTGTACATACAGCTGAAATAGAAGAAAACCAAGACCAAAGCAGCTTCTGGTTTGCTATTAATTCAGTGGAAACGTTTGTATTCTGCAACAATGGTTCATTGTGTTCGTATTCCCACTTACTTTCTGATACATTATTAGCTTCTTTTCTTAAAATGAAACCAGAGCATGGCATAAATATCTTGTTCTTCTAGACAGATGGGCTTATTACATACATTTTAGATTTGAAATATGTTAGTTTCTGTGAAGGTAATTAAGGGTGATAGTGGAAGATACAATGGATTCTTTTGTGTGCAAACCTGACCCCTGGCATCTCCCATGAGAACTCACCCTCCACTCTCTGACTGGGGCTGACCTGCCACCCAAGATTTGCACCGTGTTCAGACAGCACTGGGACTCAGAAACAGAAAATATTCTATAGCTTATTTCATACTAGAAAGGAAAATCCCAGGCCACCTGGAATTTAAAAACCCATTGGGAGTAATTTTCATATGGCTCACATAATTGCAAAGTACACAAGCAGTTTAAGCTTTACTCAAGCTTTCAACGAGTCTCAACCTATGGTGTTTCTTTCTGAAAATTAGCATACGATAAGTGCATTAAAACCTCTCGCGTTCTTTGCATCTGCTCTTTTGTGCTAATGATTGGAGAGAGTGAAATAATGCACTGACTTTTCAAAATGTCATGTACACATGCGATGTAAGCACACCCTCTGGGAAATGCCTTCTTGCAGCCCAGCAAGCCAGAGGAGGACAATTTTCCACCAAGCCATTTGACCTGAGTAAATAGCTATATCCAGTCAATGAAGATATGGCTTTGAAAACTGCTCTCTTTACTTATAGTTTACAGAAAGTACACGTGATCTTATAATTGCATACATTAAAAAAATCAGTTATGCATGTGACATAAGATGGATACAGGATATTTTAGAATACACTATGGCAAGGCTTCCCAAACCTGTCCCAAATCTCCTGTATATTATCGTTTGGATAGTCTAAATACCCAGCTGGCTGTGGGGTCAACAGGACAGGTTTGGAAAGCTCTTCACTATAGACCAGTGGTTCTCAACCTTTCTAATGCCGTGACCCCGCAATACAGTTCCTCATGTTGCGGTGACCCCAAACCAAAAAATAATTTTGGTGGCTACTTCAAAACTGTAATTTTGCTACAGTTATGATTCGGAATGTAAATACCTGATATGCATTATGTATTCTCATTGCTACAAATCAAACATAATTATACATTGGGGAACAGTGTGAACTACATCTTATAGTGGTCTCTTATAGTATAAGACCGATGTAGTTCACATTTTTAAATGTATGGTGCTTTGTGTAAGTGTAAGCTGCTTTGTGTACTGTGTAATGATTACACACAAAGCACCTTACACTTACACAGTATTGTGTGTATGGTGTGTGTACTGTTTTTACATTATTAACCTTTTTTACACCAGCAGGCTGTCTCGCAGGCTCTCTTGGCTCTCCGCCTCTTGCCTCTCCGCCTCCTAGGCTTCTGTCCTCCGGCGCTTGCTGCGTCCGCCCACTGATGACGTCAGCAAGCGCCGGACACATGTAATGCGCTGCTATGGACTGTGGAGCGTTCCCCCCGCTTCCCCCGCCCCTTAGGCCCCGGACGGATGATGCAATCACGTCTGCGCATGCGCGCAGGCATTCAGTTTGGAACGCGCATCCATAACGGCGTGCGTTCCAGCTGAATAGCGCTGCTGCAGACGGTAGTGCGACTTCTCAGCGGCTAAAGCCATCGGAAATATGTATTTTCCGATGGCTTTAGGCGACCCCTGTGTTTTGGTCATTCGACCCCCGCCGGGGTCGCGACCCACAGGTTGAGAACCGCTGCTATAGACAATAAAAGAGGTTCAATCTATTTTTTGAAGAAGGCACTTCAGTTAAATCAGATCACAGAACTGGAAGATCTTGATATTCTGTCCTGTCTTGATCTATGTCAAGAGGCAGATGAAGAATGAGGTGCAGAAAACATTTCTTGGAGATCAAATACCTTTCAATTATAACCTCACACTATTGGAAAAAAAATCCTGTCCTTGCATAATGCTGGTCATTCACAAAGAACTTTCAGGTTCCTACGAAACATTTTTCTTGTATCGATTTCACACTACAACCAGAAATCTCCTTCTAACCAAAAGACACCTGGTTCACAGTTTTCAGATCTTTCAGAAGCTTGACAGACTTACATTAATAGTCAAATTTAATGTTCTATAACAGGGGTGGGGAATCCTGTGTAGATGATGGACTATAACATTAGCAGTCATGAGCCCCTTGGTAGGCCACAGTAGTAAGGGATGGTGCATGAGTAAAAGTAGTAGCCCATGCCACAATCTACAATTTCCAGGTGGAGAATGGGGGAGAGAGTGAGAGCTGTAGGTAGAAGCAGAGCAAGAGCTCCCACCACAATCAGGTGTTTCTGGGGGTCTTGCCATGGGCTGGATGAGACTGAGTGGTCCCTTACTCCTGTCCCACATGAATAATTTCTGGAGCTTGGCTCCCCTTTACATATGTAAAATGCTTTCTCCCAGGACAAGCAGGATGGTAGTCCTCACATATGGGTGACAAAGCAGGATGGAGCCCAATCACGGAACACTTTTGTCAAAGTTTCTAGAACTTTGACTGGCACCTACTGGGCATGCCCAGCATGGCACTAAACCTGCAGCCAGCAGGGGTCCCCCTTCAGTCTTCTTTTTTCCGAGCAGCAGTAGCCACGTGGGTTAAGGAGCTCCACAGAGATTCCTGACAGGAATTTTCCTCAAGGAATTACTGAAAACTTTCATACCCCACAGGGGTCCCCCTCTCAAATTTTTGCATGTAAAATGCTAATTGCAGTTACAAAAGTCTTGCGTTTCCTTGGACAGCAATGGCATAGATGATACAAATTTAGTAAAATTCTAAATTAGAGCAGAAGGAAAGGAACTTAGAAGTTTCACACAGATCTAATGAAGTCTTCTTTCTGGAATGCATGAGTACTCATATGTACTCACCTGTGTGCATCCAAAAAAGTACCTGTGTCCTACTTTTCATGGCTCCCATGAAATGTCAAACCAAAAAAAGAACTATCCTAATTTCCACTAAATCATTATCCAAAAAGGAAATATTATTGGAAAATATTTCACAAAATACCGCTCCCAAAGAATATTGTCAGTAACCTTTTTGTTAAATCTATGACCGCATCATCAAGCCTGACAGCGTGCTCCCTGTATATTCAAAGCGGGGGCCGCCCGGACTTCTAATCATCTGCGGCATTCATTTTCTGTTCTTGCTGTTTTTTTTTAACATTTCTTATATTATTTTTTCTTTTTTATCCAGTAATTCTGAAAACAATTCTCTTATCTATCCTTGTGTATGAATTGTCATCGCTTTTATAAGTCTCAAAACAGCCCCCATACTTTTCTGTGAATCAATTGCCAAACCATAAAGGGGTAGATTTTAAAAGAAGCGCGATCAGCCTACTTTTGCTAGCGCATCAGACTCAAGCAAAAGTACGCTGGATTTTAGTAGATACGCGCGGAGCCGCGCGTATCCACTAAAATCCCTGGATCGGCGCGTGCAAGGCTATTGATTTTGTATAGCCGGCACGCGCCAAGCCGCGCTGCCTAACCCGTTCCCTCCAAGGCCGCTCCGAAATCGGAGCGGCCTCGGAGGGAACTTTCCTTTGCCCTCCCCTCACCTTCCCCTCCCTTCCCCTACCTAACCCACCCGCCCGGCCCTGTCTAAACCCCCCCTTACCTTTGTCGGGGGATTTACGCCTCCCGGAGGGAGACGTAAATCCCCGCGCGCCAGCGGACCTCCTGCGCGCCGGGCCGCGACCTGGGGGCGGGTACGGAGGGCGCGGCCACGCCCCCGGACCGCCCCGGGCCGTAGCCATGCCTCCGTACCCCGCCCCCAAAACGCTGCCGACACGCCCCCGAAACGCCGCGACGACCGGGCCCGCCCCCCGACATGCCCCCGACACGCCCCCCCTCCGAAAACCCCGGGACGTACGCGAGTCCCGGGGTCTGCGCGCGCCGGTAGGCCTATGTAAAATAGGCTTACCGGCGCGCAGGGCCCTGCTCGCATAAATCCGCCCGGTTTTGGGCGAATTTACGCGAGCAGGGCTCTGAAAATCCGCCCCAAAGTTATTAACTGGTGTAACCGTGCATGTGTATTCATGGAATACATGGTTTCCTTGACCCAAAAAATCCCCCTGTCATGATCCTCATAAACCCACTGATGTCTTGAAAAATTGGTATGGATTGGATACAAAAACAAAACGTTATTTGGTGGCATGGTTTGTGTGAATATTAATGAATCCACCTATTAATGGAATACATGGATCTCCTAAAAAGAATCCTTGTCATAATCCTCATAGACCTTTCACATCTGCTGAAAATTTGGTGTGGATCGGATGTCAAAAGTTATTAGGCGATGCAATTGCATGCATATATTCATGGAATATGTAGATCCCCCAAATATAATACTCTCTTAATCCTCGTGGACCCCATGATAAATCCTAAAAATTTAGGGGGTAATTTTCAAAAGGAGTTACATTCGTAAATGTAGCTACTATTGTAGCAATTTTCAAAAGCCATTTACTCAAGTAAAGTGCACTTATGTGAGTAAATCCTTTAGACAAGTCAATGGCATATATTGTAGCAATTTTCCAAAACCCACTTACTCAAGTAAAGTGAATTTACTCCAGTAAACCTGGTTTTTACTCGAGTAAATGCTTTTTAAAATCAGGCCCATTGTGTGGATCAGTTGCAAAATAAAAATATTATTAAGTGGCATAATTGTTTGCATGTATTTATAGAATGTGTAGATCTAAAAAAGTACCTCTTCATGTCTTTCCTCATGTCTTGAAAATTTGGTGTGGATCAGGTGGGAAACAAAAATATTATTAGGTGCATAATTGCTAAAAAAAAAAAAAAAAAAAGCTAAGTAGCACCATTGCATTGATGTATTTATAAAATATGTAGATTTCCACAAAAATACACCTGCCATGTTCCTTTTGGACCCACTGACATATGGTAAGAGTTAAGAACTTGCCATACTGGGTCAGACCAAGGGTCCATCAAGCCCGGCATCCTGTTTCCAACAGTGGCCAATCCAGGCCATAAGAACCTGGCAAGTACCCAAACACTAAAGGGTAGATTTTCAAACCGCGCAATTTGGCCTACTTTTGCTGGCGCATCAGGCGCAAGCAAAAGTACGCTGGATTTTAGTAGATATGCGCGGAGCCGCACGTATCCGCTAAAATCCGGGATCGGCGCGCGCAAGGCTCTGGATTCTGTATAGCCGGCGTGCGCCGAGCCGCGCAGCCTACCTCCGTTCCCTCTGAGGCCGCTCCGAAATCGGAGCGGCCTCGGAGGGAACTTTCTTTTGCCCTCCCCTCACCTTCCCCTCCCTTCCCCTACCTAACCCACCCGCCCGGCCCTGTCTAAACCCCATCCTAATCCCCGCACGCCAGCGGGCCGCTAGCGCGCCGGGACGCGACCTGGGGGCGGGTACGGAGGGCGCGGCCACGCCCCCGGACCGCCCCGGGCCGTAACCACGCCCCCGGGCCCACCCCCGAAACGCTGCCGACACGCCCCCTAAACGCCGCGCGGCTCGGGCCCGCCCCCGACACGCCCCCCTCGCCAAACCCCGGGACTTACGCGAGTTCCGGGGTCTGCGCGCACTGGTAGGCCTTTTGAACATAGGCCTACCGGCGCGCAGGGCCCTGCGCGCCTAAATCCGCCCGGATTTGGGCGGATTTAGGCGAGCAGGGCTCTTAAAATCCGCCCCTAAGTCTATTCCATGTTACTGTTGCTAGTAATAGCAGTGTCAGCTTAATTAAGTCAGCTTAATTAACTCAGCTTATTTAATGGACTTCTCCTCCAAGAACTTATCCAATCCTTTTTTAAACACAGCTACACTAACCACATCAAAATAAATCTTTATCATCCAACATGGGGCTGAAACCCATGAGCCAGAGATTAAAGGTCTCACACTTTACCATTTGAGCTAAACAGGCTTGTTTGGTGTACATTAGATGCAGAACTAAAAAAAAATTATTAGAAGATGACGCTTGTATGCATGGTTTTGTAAAATATGTGGGTCTTGAAAATATACTCATGTCCAGTTCCTCTTAGGCCCCTTGACAAGCCCTGAAAATTTAGTGTCCATAGGAGACCGAATGGGAAAGTTATTAGTGGTGGGACAAACACACACACACACACACACACACACACACACACACATACACACATGGTGACTACATAGCCTACATCTGTTCATAAAGTAGACAAAATGTGAGTTTTCATGTCTACACTACTTGCTTTTATTTATTTATTTATTTATTTATAATTTTTATATACCGACATTCTTACATTAAAATGCAAATCATACCCGTTTACATAAAACAGAAAAAGCAGGAAAAAATATTTCCATGGTCAAATACAGAGAACATTTATAATAAAATTGTTAACAAAGGCATAAGGTAGGAACTTGGAGGTGCGTGGTCACACATCGCAGTCACCCATTTCCCTCATCTCCTGATGATAGTTCCGTTTCTTTTTTATTATTTAAGATGGTGTTCACTTCTTGCGGGGGCCCAGGATGGAGGGTGGCCTCCCCGCTCGCTGGCGCCTGATGGTGAGGCACTTTTCAACCGCCGCCGGAGCTCACAGTGACGTCGGGGGAGGGGCGTGGTCACACATCGCAGTCACCCATTTCCCTCACCTCCTGATGATAGTTCCGTTTCTTTTTTATTATTTATATTTTCAAATTATCCAGGTGAAATCACAATGGGGAGCCAATAGAGAGCAACTAGCGCTTGTGAAATATTATCAGTAATCTATTATTTATGTCTGCTAAAACATTCTGTGGTGACAAAGGGATTGTAGCAAATACTGATGCAACAAAATGAATCTCAGAACACTTTCTATTCTAACCACTTCATACATGGTAGCACTCTAGAACAGGTGAGGGCAGGAAAAGATTGAAGAAGCCATCTAGTCTGCTAAGTTATTTTGTCTGCATTGCTAAGGATATACCCCAGCTACCAGTATGAACAGAATGTTACCTGGTAGACTGGGTGGTCTCATTAGTCTTTTTCTACCTTCATCTACTGTGAAACTGTTACTGCGAGTGGCGTGATTGGAATAAAAAGCGTCCTGAGATTTATCTTGTGCATGAATAGCTGTTACAATCATCCTGGTGGTCTTGGAGGAGGAAATCGGCATGATCTAAAATAATCCTAGTCCACCAGAGATATTCCAAGCATTTACAAATAGTGGAAAAATTTTAATTATTACTGCTCCATATTCAAATTACTTACCAACATTTTGATCCATTATTGGACATTTATAAGGCAAGAGATACCTTGAGCAACCCCTGACCCTCATTTACTAAACAGTTTTCCAATAGACACAGAATGGGAGAAAATCCTTATTTGCAGCAGTACTTTCCCGAAGAGAGAAAGAAGGAGGTATCCTTATCCACTTCAGAAGAGACAAACAATTGATAGATAAGGACGCACCAAGCAATCAATTTTTTTTCCATTTATATCTTCAAATGCATATTAAACGTAGACTTGAACCACTTAACAGTTTCCTAACCGACATATAAGCTCTAATTAACACATAGGGGGTAATTTTCAAAGGAGTTAAGCATGTAAATGTGACATACTATCGTAGCAATTTTCAAAAGCTATTTACTCGAGTAAAGTGCACTTACTTGAGTAAATCCTATGGACAATTCAATGGCATATATTGTAGCAATTTTGAAAAGCCCACTTACTTGAGTAAAGTGTATTTACTCGAGCAAAAACCAGTTTTGCTCGAGTAAATGCTTTTTAAAATCAGACCCATAGTTTCTCTTATTAAAATTTGTTACCATTCTATGTTGGCACATGTTTAATTTGTAATCTATACCAATTATAGTTTTTTTCTTATTGTGCCTTTATGTAAACCGTTGTGATGGTGAATTAACGACGGTATAGAAGAGTTTTTAAATAAATAAAATAAATAAATAAACTGCAGACTCCTTTTCAATTTCTTTCAGCTCCCCTTCTAAAATTTTTACTTCACAGTTTATGTTCAGGCTTACAAAGTACATCTCTGCTACATTCCTGCTGGATTGAGGGTGACCAAGCACAATTTCAACAGAAGAGTTAGGCAAAGCAGAATTAGTACCATTAAGCAATACAGGCAGACAAACAATACCAGCCTGCCTTCCAGCCTCTAAGTCAAGATGAGGCTGAAGGTTGGGCTGAGATCAGTTTACAAAGTAGACAATCTGAGGAGGGAAAAATTGAGTAACAAGAAATAAACCAGGAGTGGGTTGGAAGTATGAACAAGGCAAAAGTGACGGGAGTCCAAACCAGAATCAGGAAACACTGAAAACAAGGCTTAAAAACAGAGCAATCAGACTCTCTGAACTATTGAACCAACAAAGCACTGGCAGGAGCTATGGTGAGAAGCAAGTATGTCAGCAGATGATTTTTATTATCAGACCTATCACTAAATTCTTGCTGTTTAGTTGGAAACTCATTCTTATTTATTACTGAGACCTTTGTTGCTGCTAGTTTGTGACAAAAGGCAAGGAAATACATAAACCTCCCTCCTCTTCTAAGATACTCTCTGTGCAAAGTTTAGATTACTTAACTCAGAAGAGTGATCCAGCCATGTGCTCCTGGTCCTGGATATTTCTGGAAAGGAAGTTACTCAGCCTCTCGGGCTCTCAGCTCACTAAACTGACATTGGACTCTATATGGCTTCTTTAAATGGACTTCTGCCACAAATTTAAAAAGGTAAGTGTCATTATATGGGATCTTTCTCTTTTTGCACAAGTTAATAAAAAAGAAAATTTTAACAACAAATTAAAAAAAAATAGTGTTGCACTTCAGTAAGAGACCTATGATTATAAACTTGAGCTACAAGACATTTAAGTGCTTGGTGCAAACAATTGTAGCATCAATTCACTGCTCATAGGTGAATTTGGGTAAGATCTCTTGTTTTATGATGGTCTCAACTATATAAAATGTGTGGTGTCACTGCATTTTGGTGGTTCTGTTGATATTTTTGTGATTTTTTTGCCACTGAAAGTTTGGGTTTGTTATTATTATTATTAATAAATGTTGGTTATCTTTTCTTGTCCTGGTAAAGTTTCAATTCGGTGTTCTGAGGTCTGAGAAACATGACTGAAATATCATTCTGATAAATGCTCAGTCAGTAAAAAAAAAAAAAGATTTCAATGTTATACGATCTTGTGTAAGCCTGGGAGAAGGAACTCATTCTATGAAATGCTGGTGTTTTCCTATCACTTTAGTTTATGTCTTACCTACTGCCCCTCAGGTCGCCTGCATGGTAATTTCTCTCTCATCTTTGAACAATTGCTTCAATCCAAGGCAGACCTAAACAAAATGATCATTCTTAGGGATTTTAATTTGCATATAGATGATGTTCTGTTGTCTCCTTTTTTGGACTGAATGTCTTCTTTAGATTAGGAACAAGTGATTCATAAACCAACCCATAAATATGCACATTCTTTAGATCTAGTTTTTATTAATAGTTCAATCCTACAGGCTTATTTGCTGAATACTGAAATCTCTAAAGTCCACTGGTCTGGTCATTTTTAATTATTTATTTATTAAAGGCGTTTATATACCGATTTTCTTGATACAAATCAAATCAACTCAGTTTACATCGAACTAAGCAGTAACTAAAACCAATCAATCAACAAGAGGCAATTTGAAGGAGTATAAAGTTACATTATAACAAGGATGCCTTAACTGGGAGAAGGAAATAAGAAAGGGAGAACGAAGATAGAGTACAATATACAAGAGAGTATGGGAGGGAGCCGTCCTCATGATAACTTGTAAGCGTGATTTAGATTACCTTTCATTACCCTTTCATACCCTGTCGTTGATGCCACTCCTGCAGCTGATGTGTCTCTGTAGCAGTCTTATAAAAGAGGATACATTGATACGCAACAATTTGGGGGAGCTCTGATTCAGGCTCTAGTTTCCTTCGAACAGCCGGATGTTGACTCTGCCAGGGGTGGCTCAAGGCAATCTGCTGCCTGAGGAGAGGCGTGGCGCAAGTCAAATCACCGAGATGGCCAAGGGGGGATGGGGCTGTCACCCTTGGAATCCGGCCCATTTGATGATTTGAAACGCCGGGAAAGTGAGCAGGCAGGGGTCAGAGTTCCCAGAGGTTGTGGCAGATAAGCGTGTCAGTCATAGGAAGTTGGCAACCCTGCCACATTCCTGGGAACCCTACCATCTGCTTCCCAACCTTACCCAGCATTTGTACCCTGGGGAAGTGGGAGATGGATGAATGATGAGGTGCACTCTCTAGTCCTGGGGGAATTCTGCGCTACTGCAGAGCACAGAATTTGCACAGAATTCCCATTTTTCTGCGCAGAATTGCCAAATTCTGTGCAGAAAATGGTGGAGGAAACCCTGGCATGCCGTGAACGTAGACGGAGTGCACGAAGATGAAGGCCCTGGCGCGCTGTTTGCAGTGAAGATGAAGGGCCCCCCCTCC
This sequence comes from Rhinatrema bivittatum, assembly GCF_901001135.1. Taxonomy (NCBI): domain Eukaryota; kingdom Metazoa; phylum Chordata; class Amphibia; order Gymnophiona; family Rhinatrematidae; genus Rhinatrema; species Rhinatrema bivittatum. The sequence continues at coordinate 255,244,501 of NC_042615.1, read as the reverse complement.
CCCGTGTGTTGCACTCCACTCGTGGCAAAGATGAAGGCCCCGGCACACCATTTGCAGCGAAGATGAAGGCCCCGGTGGGAGTGAATGTGTGTGTGTTAGAGGAGAGGGAGAGGGGTGTGAGAAAGGGGAGGGGCATGAGAAAGGGGAGGGGGTGTGGGGGAGGAGATGGGGTGAGAGAGAGGAGAGGGGAGGGGTGTGAGGGAGGGGAGGAGGTGTGAGAGGAGAGGGGAGGGGTGTGAGGGAGGAGAGGAGAGGGGTATTGGGGAGGGGTGAGAGAAGGGAGGGGAGGGGTCTGTTGGGAAGGGGAGTGGTGAGCGAGTCGGATAGAGAGAGAGAGAGAAGGGAGGGTGGGGGTGAGAGAGGAGGGAGGAAGGGCGAGGGTGTGGTGAGGTGGAGTGTGAGGTCGAGAGGAAAGGGGCGGTGCCGCGCGGGTGAGGGGTGTGGAGCGTGGCGCTGGTGCGCGCGCCGGGGAGGGAAGGGGTGTGAGAAAGGGCGGGTGCGCGCGGGCGGAAGGGTAAGAGCGCAGGGGAGCGGAAGATGTGAGAGAGACCAGAGAGGTGAGAGAGCGGGGCGGAATGCTGAGTGGGGGCCAGAGAGATGGAACTACATGAGAAGAATGTGAAGAGTGTGTATGTTGGTGAGAGGATCTGGGAGTTCATGTGTATGACAAAGGGATCAGTGTGTATGTGAGGGGTGCTAGCCCTGTGTGAAGAGATTGTGTATGTGTGAGACAGAACCTGTGTGAAGGGGTGCATGAGAGAGAGACATAGGTATCCTGTGTGAGAATGTATGTGTGAGAGAGCAAGGGAGCTTGTGTGGGTGTGTATGCAAGAGAGAGGGCCCTATATGAGGGGATGTGTGTGTGTGTGAGAGAGTGAGGGAGCCTTCATGAGGGTGTGTGTATGTATACTAGAGAGGGAGCATGTGTGTGAGAGAGGGAGGGACAGAGGGAGCCTGTGTGAGGGGCAGTACTGAGAACAGAGTCAAACTCTGAGACTGGCGATAGAGTGGAAGGGGTTGAGCCTAGAGGTGGAGGGGACAAATACTGGCAGGTGGAGGAGTTGGGGCCTGGGAGGGCAAAGTGACCAGGGGAGTAGGGAGAGCGAGTGGAAGGGACACGCTTACAGTGAATTTCTAGGGAAATTCTTCTCAAAATTTTCTGCATCTCCATTAATTTAAAATGTAATTACTTAAAGACTGTCATGTAAATTGTGTTATTTTGACCAATATAAAGGGAGTAATTTATCAAAGTGCTATATGATGCTTTTTGAGAGAGAGAGAGAGAGAGAGAGAGAGAGAAAGAGAAACTAGGCATAATATCCTCACACCAGATAGGTATTTATATCTCTATGGGAGGCCCACCTAGTAAATCGAGGTGAGGTTTAGGTATTAGTGTAGGGGTTAGGGGCCATTTTGACATTCAAAGTGAGATGTACGAACAGAACAGTGCTCTCTTGTGAAGATTTGATGACCTTCAGCGTGAGGAAACTCACCCAAAGATGAGATTTGTGCAATGTTCTCTCAACCTAACTTGATGGCTTCTCTACCTAGGTAACATCAAGCTAGGTTGAGGGCATTCTCTCTCTCTCTCTCTTCCTCTTCTATTACCATAAAACACACCCCTTTTTCTTATCATATGTGATATTTAGTGCATTTTGATAAATCCAGGCCAAAGTTTGCAGAATTTTACATTTTTTTGTGCAGAATTCCCCCAGGAGTAACTCTCTCAGGGCTGGTGCAAGAATATTAGGTTCTTGGCAAGCCTTACAGCTTTGAGCCCCCACCCAGCTCTCACCACACGCAATTAAAATTATTCATTAATAATACATTTTACATGAAAAAAGGACATTCAAAGAACAGTCTTCTGATATAAAAATATCACTTACAACAACATGGATATTGTATTTACATGCACTGCACTGGTACCAATGAGGAAACCCTACAGAAATTACACAGTAGAAGAATACCTCACCTCCATTACACATCAGAACACAGACAGACTCACACCAAATATTTATTTATTTACAGCTATTTTTAACCTGCCCATTACCAGACACCTGTTCTGGACGGCTCACAATAAACACACATAAGAAATAAATAACAAAAAGCAGATTAAAGTGACCATAAAGTATAAACAGAAACATGCAGAAAAAAACTGAATTGGAAATCACAAAAAGTCAGTCTGCATGCTGAGCAGCAATGAAAAAAAAAACAACCCAATAATATCAGGAAATATAAAATATCAATCATAATGGTAAAACCATAAAATAAAACAAATATTTCAAAACAGCTGATGAATAGAATACATTATATAATTAAATTGATATACATTTTTTAAAGTTTCCAAATAGCAATAAAATATTACAAAACAGCAGACACATCAAATAGCATTGAATAATGATTAAAATTAATATGGATAAAAAAATTCCCAGTTTTCCATACCTGAGAACTTTTTATTTCCTATTACCCTGGATTAGTGGGAAAAGGGGGGCTACTCTCTTTCATATATATATATATATATATATATATATATATACACTATCTAATATACATATGTTCAGCCTCAGACACACACAAACACATCCGCTCATAGTTTCTCATATATTCACACACAGATGCTCACACACATTCTCTTACATGCTCATGCATATGTGCACATACTGACTCACATAATCCCTCTTATTCCCCCTCCCTTCCATCCCGTCTCACTAACTTCCTTCTCTTCCTTTCCTTCTCACTCACCCCACTTTTTCTTTCATCCCCTCTCACTCACTCAGCTGCCCTTTGCTTCCCTTCCCGCTAACACTCACCCCTCCCTTCCCTCCTCTACCCTCTCTTCTTACTAACCTCCCTTCCCTTCCACCCTCAATTACTCACACCCCCTCCCCTCTTATGCCATTCTCTCCCACTCATCCTGCCTTCTTTTCCTTTCCCTCACACTCCACCTGATTACCTCCTCTTCTCCCACACTCTACCCACTGGGTCTCTTCTTTCTTTCTGTCTGCAGTGTGTGAGAACCCTGCAGGCATATCATAATTGTGCATCAGCACAGGGTTTGTCTTTCTGCTCACAAGGCCTTGGATCCCCAAGGGTATGTCATAATTTCACGCCACCACCACAGTCTATTATCTGCCTGTGGGGCCTGGTATTCCTGCAGGCATTCATCAACTGGAGCCGAGGGTGTATTTGTATCTTTATGCACAGTGAGGCGGCTGCCGCAGAGGTGTTTTGTGGCGCACATTTTGCTGTCTAACATCATCGCTTTGCCCTGCCTAATGATTGAACCGCCCTTGTCTTGATCCTTCAAGAACAAATTAAAGTTGTGCTAAAATCTGGTGTTTATAAATTGCACTTGCTTTGGGGTCTTTTGTTCTTTGTTGAAATTGACTGATTCTCATGCAGTAGTTCAAGCCCTAGCTCTTCTCACACTTCATTATTGCAATTCTTTATATACTGGCCTGCCCTCTTCTACTTTGAGAACACTTCAGCCTTTGCAGAACTCAGCTGCCAGATTTATTAAGGAGGAAGAAGACAAGATATCACATTTCATGTTCTATACAAATTACAATGGCTACCAGTTCAATTGCGGATCATTTATATTAAGGTTGCTTTACAGGTACATAGGCTGCTTTTGATTTACTGTCTACCTTGGATTAACTCCATGCTTCATGTTTACAATCCAACTTGCAATTTACGTTCCACTCAGAGAGGACTGCTTATTGTTCCCTCTGTTCGGAAGGCAAGACTAGCTCAAACCCATGAGAAAACCTTTTCTATGGCTGCTCCCATGCTCTGGAATTCAATCCCTCAGGCTTTACGGCTTATAGCCTGTATTAAAACATTTCGAGCATCCTTAAAAACCTTTCTATTTAAACAGGCCTCTTAATTTCTGGGCTATATTCTTTTGAACTTCACTGGACAGACTGCTCTGTTTTTGTTACTCTTGTGGTGTTTTGTATATTTGCTACCATTCTTATTGCATGTGTTTTTATTTTGTTTTACTTGTATTCTGAGTGTTTTGTTTTATGCCACTTAGGGCTTTGGCAGTAGGCAGCATAAAAATCAAATTATATAAATACATAACTGCCTGGTGACTTTTTCCCCCCCTATTTTATATTCCACCAAAACCTGCCTGGCCTGGTCATTGCAGCAAAGGTTCTGGGCCGGGGGCCGTGCACTTGGGCTCCTTCCAGGACTTTATAATAATGGGCCCTGAATCAGACCTCTTGGTGTCACAGGGTTGTGTCTCCAAAGAGGTTTATTATGTGCACACCATTTCAGGAAAGTACCTCATGCATAAGCTAGAGCATGTCGGATACGAACTCAGTCTCTCGAATTTACCGTTAGTACTCGCTTCAGTGCTTGCTTGCATTGTGCCAGAAAACTTCGTAAGATGCAAGATATATAGGCAATATATCAAGGTGTACTTGGAAGCTCTTTTTAATCAGGCTTGTGGCGCCCAGTGCAATTGGGACTATTCCTGTATCTTTCTGCCACATTTTCTTGGTCTCTGATTGCATCATTTGGTATTGGAGGATCTTCACTCTCACCCTATGTGGTACCTGATACTCCTATTAGCAATGCTATTCTTGTGATTTTCTCCTTTACCACAATCTCACCCTTAATCAATGGCCTTGACTCCTTCCTCCTCAGGGGGGCTGTGTATGCTGCTTCCTCTAGCATCCCCAGCCAACCTGGGAACTGGGAACCTTGACTCGTGGATAGAACTGCCACTGAGCCATCAGGCCCGCCCTTTAGGGATCAATTTTGAGCAGCTTGCCTGATTACACAGTACACGGCTATTTTTACCACATATACTTAGTAGCAAGTAGTTTCCTTTTAATTTGCGCAGGCGGTGGGGGAAGGGGAAGAGGGTGAAAAAAACCTGCATACTTTTGAAAATGCCAAGCCCACATGCTGTTTTACTCCTCTGACCTAACACACCCAGAGGAACAACCCTTTCTAAGATGACTAAAAACGCACATGGTATGAGCACAGCTGTTCTAAGGGGGTCAGTTATCAGACAGGCCAATTTACCTGGGCAAACAGCTTTGAAAATTGTCCTCCGTAGGCATACAAGTACCTGATCACAGAAAACAGAAGGGCAGGACTCGGATTGTAGCAAGCGATATGATAGACGCCTTCCTGCTCTCTTAGCATCATCTATAAAAGCTGCACAGCCAAAGTGCAAATACTAGTTGCCGGTAAAGAGCTGTTTGCTTAGCTGCTGGTAAGCACAGGCTTATCGGCTGCCACCATTTCATTTTCCAGCCATCCTATCTGCACTTTGACACGGAGAGCTGCACAATTTTCTCTACTGCTATTGCTGGTTCTGACTGACTAAATACCGAATTTTTGCCTTATTCACTTTTGGGTAAAAGCCTCACAGTGTTTTTTCATTTTCTTTTTGCTTGTACACATTTTTCAATGGAATTCACCTCCTTTTTTGATAGCACAGGAAATTATATATTTGACCAGAGGATACCCTATTTGCAAGAAAAAGTACTGTTTGGTCCTGCTTTTGTAGGAAACTTAAATCTGGCTTTAGAGGACAATTTTCAAAGCCATTCACCCACTAGAATAGGATGTCTGAAAACTAAGCTCCCTCCAGATATCTAAAATTTCATGGTTGCTCCACATGGTATGTACTGTTACCTCACTGGGAGGAGGTGTTCCAGGTCAGGAGAGGAAAGACACATCTTTGCATGCACTTTTCCAGCAATTATCTACCTGCAGGAAAACAGGTGCAAGTGTCCATGCTTACTTCATCTCCTTTGCAATTTGCATTTGTAACCTCCGTAACCCTCTGTCTTCTTTATGGGTTGCAGATCTCAAGTGTTCTACCTCCCACAGTCAACTGAACATTTGACATGAATGCCTGCACTGTCAACAAATCACATAGAACATGCCAGTTGAGTTTATTTATCTGATTTACATTCTACTTTTTGGCACTTCAATGTAGATTGCATTCAGGTACTGTGGGTATTTCCCTGTCCTCAGAGGGCTCACAATCTAACTGGGTCATTCATTAAATTGCTTTAGGGCATTATGGCACGATAATAGGCTCCAACGTATGTTATATTGCGTATATCGCGCAATATACGCAATATTTTGCATGTCCCCGCCCATATACCCTCCCTTATTACAATGACCTTCTTTGCATGCAATTTGCATGCATGTATAATGCAAATGTATGTGAAGAAAGTCATTATTAGGCAATTGTATGCAAATATTGTATGGTGGCCAACCGAGAAGGTGGTCAGATGTGATAAAATAACAATTCCTCCCTGGGATGCTTTAGATGTGTGGCAGGAGGCCTGGGATCCTAATGCGGGTCCCGAGGCTCCCACTACACATTTAATGCATCAGGGAAACAAAATTTAAAAAATATGGCTAAACGGGGAGGTTGAGCAAGGGTCATTGCTGACCCCCGTTTCAACCTAGGGACGCCAGCCGAGGCGGTCCCGTATCCCCGATAAAAAAAATAACGTTGACAGTAAGCACGCGGCGGCGGCCCCCCATATCCAAAGCCCCCCTCTCCCCGACCCCCCAATAGCCTCAGACCCCTCCCCTCCCCCTGAATCCCTCAATTGACATATCCATCTCCTCTTCCTTCTCCTCTTCCCCCTCCCCATAGCCTCAGCCCCCCACCTGACCCCTCCAATTGACATATCTAAAGATCCACTCCCCTGACCCTCAAATTGACATATCCAAAGCCCAGCTCCCCTGACCCTCCCAATAGCCTCAGCCCCCCCGACCCCCATATTCACATATCCAAAGCTCCCTTCCCCTGACCCCCTGATTGACATATCCAAAGCACCTCACCTCCCTGACCCCCAATAACCACAGCCCCCCTCCAACCTTCCCATGACCCCCCCCCCCATTGACATATCCAAAGCTCCTCTCCCCCTGACTCCCCTGATATATATAGACCCCCTCATCCACCATTCTGAGCCCCTGACCCCTTCCAGAGACCCCCCTTAGCTATCCTCGATCTTGTGGCGGGGATGGGTGCACTCTCACACATGTCCCGGTTGGTGCCAATTTCCAAAATGGTGCTGACCTCATCTTGCCCCAGCCATGTGACTGGGATAAGGTCCGGGGATAAAACTCAGGCCATGAGGGGGGAAGGGGGAAAGGGGGAGAGAGGATGAGGCTGTTAGGGGTCCAGGTGGGAAGGGGGCTTTGGATATGTCAATTGTGGGGGTCAGGGGGAGGGAGCCTGATGCTATAGAGCGGTCAAAAAGGAGGGTGGCTTTGGATATGTTAATTGAGAGCTCGGGGGAAGGGGGAGGGGGATATGTCAATCAGGGAGTCAGGGGAGGGGGGCTTTGGATATGTCAATTGGGTGTCAGGGGCAGAGGGAGGGGGGCTGAGGCTATCGGGGGGTCAGAGGGGATGGGGAGGGGATGTGTAAATCAGAGGCGAGGTGGAGGGAAATTTGAATATGTCAATCGGAGGTCAGGGGGAGGGGGAGGGAGGGCTGAGGCTATCAGAGGGTCATGGGAAGAGGTTTTGGATATGTCAACCAGGGGGAAGCTATTGGGGGGGGTCTGAAGCTATTGGGGGGAGGGTCAGGGGGAAGGGGGCTTTGGATATATCCATTGGAAGGTCAGGGGAAGGGAAGGGGCTGAGGCAATCGGGAGGGGTCTGGGGGAGGGGTCTGCCACCGCTGCTTCCATGCGCTTAACTGTCAACTTTTTTTTCTTTTCGAGAGACAATATTGTGGGTGCTCAAGAACAGATTAGGAGCAGAAATGGGAGTCAGCAATGACCCCTCTCAACCTCCCCATTTGGCCGTGGGTTTTTTTTTGGTGGCCAGCAGCCCTTTAAGACTATGGCAGTCCTGTGAGGTTGGGGTCGCCATCACATTAAAGAGCTGCTTGCATTGCGATGTCTTTTGCGTTGCGATGTTTAGCCATGACTCAAAAGAGCACACTATGCAGCTGTATTGTTTTTGAGGGAGGGGCCCCACTACCATGATGACACCCTCCCCCTGTGATAGTAGGAGCCCTCCTACAAGGACAAATTGTGTTTTGATGAATGTAGGTCTAAGTTTGTAACTGAGGCACAGATGGTAAAGTGACTTGCCTGAGTTTACAAGGAGTAGAAGTGGGATTTGAACCCTGGTTTCCCTGAATTGTAGCCCACTGCTCTAACCACAGGTCTACTCCTTCTTGTTTATTTTTCTATCTATAACTAACAATTACAGTACGTTGATAGCACGGGACTGTGCTAAACTTTAGTCAGTTAAGGAATTCTGCACAGCCGATGCTCTGGTTATTTGGTACTTAACACTGGTACTTAAACTCTACCAGACCCAAGCATTTGGTTCTCATTTACTGAGGTTCCTTGTTAACAGCTTAACACGTCACATAGTACTCACTACGACCAATCTGACTGAAAAATCTCCATTTTAGGAGGGATCCAATTAAGGGTTTTTTTTCCTGACATAACCTCCCTGAAGCTCATACGTGCTCTATTGGGAGCAGGATGAATTAGACATGGGTGGGTATCAATAGAGCTCAAGCAGCACATCCTGCTACTTTCAATTCAACTGAAGAACTCTGCCAAGGGAGAAAACTTCCACGACAGGAACTTGCTTGCAGCACATGGTAAACTAATGCTGATTTCAGCAAATGGATGATGGAATATCCCATTTCTATTAGTAACTATGGGTTACATGCTGTCTTTGAAAACTGGAGCAAAGTCTGCCGGTAAACATGCATGAGCTTTATACAAAGCCATTTGAAAATTGCCCCCTAATGTCCAACAGAGGGGCAAAAACAGCTATATCCTGAACCCACGACCGCACAGCATTTATCCTTTCCCTGTGCACCCTAACATTCCAGTGTATATTGTGACTACTAACAATGGGAAGGTAGAATTTATTGCATGTACTAAGGGCAGTACAGGTGCTTTCAATAGGGTAGTCTAGGCCTAAAATTAGGAATCCAATTGAATAGGAAATTTTGTACCATCTCATTTCATATAAATTTGAAAAATGCACCCGGATTTAGGGTGATAAATTTATTTATTTATTTACTTATTTTTCTATACTGACATTCGATCTGCATATCACATCGGTTTACATATAACAATATGTCTAAGGCGAACCTTGTAATGACATAGTACATTATAACAGCTTAACTGAGTAACTGGCTACATACAGATAACGGTTTTACACAAATTATTATTATAACATGCTTGATAGCATAACTTAATACAACATATATAAAAGGTTTAATAAATTAACTATGTACAGAGGAAGGGTGGGGCATGATATTAGGTGGGAGGGGGGACTGTGGCAGGATTATTTGTCTTGAGTGAAAGCTTTCCGGAAGAGCCAGGTTTTGAGGTTTTTTCGGAAGGTAGGTGTAGAAGGATCAATTCTGAGAGCGGTTGGAAGGTTGTTCCATAAGTGAGATAGTGTATAAGTAATACACTAATTGCAAAGCAAAATCCATTCTTACACCCACTGTTGGTACAGATGGATTCCATCCTTATGTACTCCTGCTGAAGGCGAGTCATTTTGTGGGCAGTTTTCAGAACCTGTTTGTTATTTATGATTATGTTGTATGTACCTTTTTGTAAACTATCTTGGGCTCTGGCATCCAGTGGCATATAAACAAATTAATAAAGACAAAAGATAAAGCCGTTTACTTGGGTGAATATTGACTTACCCAGTTAAACTGGCTGTCTAAACATTTCCCAACCCTTACCTGGCTAAAAGTATGCCCGGGGACCAACAAGAAGCCTGCATTTAGCTGGGTAAAAAGCAGATGCTCCTGGGGAGGGAGGGGGCTTGTTTAGGTTGGGAGAAAGAAATAACGCGTGCAGATAACATTTTCAAAACCACACTCATTGGGCCTGATTTTCAAAAGCATTTACACGCTTAAAAATGGGTTTTACATATGTAAATGCACTTTATGCATGTAAGTGGGCTTTTGAAAATTGCTACTATATATAACATTGAATTGTCCATAGGATTTACCTGCATAAGTGCGCTTTACGCAGGTAAATGGCTTTTGAAAACTGTTACAATAGTAGTCATATTTACATGTGTAAACCGTTTTGAAAATTACCCCCAGAATGTTCAAGGGAAAAGATACTCACAGAAAAAGCAGGTGCAAATTTCTGCGGGTTTCCGGGACAGTTTTTAAAGTAAACATGCACTCATATTGGTGTCACGTCCACAGTAAGGGGCGGATTTTAAAAGCCCTGCTCACGTAAATCCACCCGGATTTACGTGAGCAGGGCCTTGTGCGCCGGCGCGCCTATTTTCCATAGGCCTGCCGGCGCGCGCAGAGCCCCGGGACTCGCGTAAGTCCCGGGGTTTTTTGTCGTGGGCGTGGCCGATCGACGCGGCGTTTCGGGGGCGGGCTCGGGGGCGTGGTTTCGGCCCGGGGTGGTCCGGGGGCATGGCCGCGCCCTCCGGAACTGCCCCCAGGTTGCGTCTCGGCGCGCCAGCAGCCCGCTGGCGTGCATGGATTTACGTCTCCCTCCGGGAGGCGTAAATCCGTGGACAAAGGTAGGGGGGGGTTTAGATAGGGCCGGGGGGTGGGTTAGGTAGAGGAAGGGAGGGGAAGGTGAGGGGAGGGCGAAAGAGAGTTCCCTCCGAGGCCGCTCCAATTTTGGAGCGGCCTCGGAGGGAATGAAGGCAGGCTGCGCGGCTCGGCGCGCGCTGGCTGCCCAAAATCGGCAGCCTTGCGCGCGCCGATCCTGGATTTTAGAAGATACGCGCGGCTACGCGCGTATCTACTAAAATCCAGCGTACTTTTGTTTGCGACTGGTGCGCCAAAAAAAGTACGCGAACGCGCATTTTTTAAAAATCTACCTCTAAAAGTATAAAAATGATTGTGATGCTTTTGAGGACTATATCTGCTGAAAGATGTTTAAATGTTGCAAGGGAGGACAAGGGGGGTCTTCACCCTCATTTTTGGAAGTTAATGGTGAAGATCTGTGCCCCTTAAATCTTAGGAAATCCTTCTTCTCATTTTCAGAAGTTAATTTGGAGGAAACCTGCTCCCTGTTTACAGGTATCAAACCCTAAAGTGTTCCAGCTAGATTCATGACCCTCAGACTTGGTATAAAAAAAAAAAAAGGGAATGAGAAGCATGTTGAATTTGTGGAGTTGATTATCAACACTTTACTGAGAGAGCACTCTTACCCCTATAAAAAAAAAATTATATAAAAGCAGATATAAGGCTATTATTTGAAAAACCTAGGTTAAAAATGATAGCAAGTTGCAAAATTTATACCCGGTGTCAATCATGCTGTTCCTAGCAGAATTATAGAAAAAGCAATGTTGTCACAGTTTCAGGACAGGCTGGTTTTAGGAACTTCCACAGTACCAGATTAATGTTGGTGGTGATGACTGCAGACGCTGGATGGAGAACCAAAGCTTAATATTACATTTCACAGTGTTGATCAACACCGTTGCTTAGGCACATGGCAGATGCAGGATCAAGGAGGGAGCCATGGAATTGTTGTTCTCCTTTTTACCCAAAAGAACACAATTCTGTTGTAAAGGAGGATGACAAAGCTTCTGCGTTACACTCAGTAAGGTCGATTTTAAAATCCAGACGCACGCCAAAACTGGGAGATACGCACATGTCTTGGGCCGGTTTGCTCTACGCAGATTTTAAAAAGCGCGCGAGTATGTGCTTATCTCCCAGTATGCCCACAAATCAAGAAGTTTAAAAAGATGTCGGGGGAGCGAGTGGGGTCTGAGGAGAGCGTGGGCAGGGACATGGGGCGTTCCGGGAAGTTTAACCTTGAAATGTGCATGGAAGTATTTAAGAACATAAGAACATGCCATACTGGGTCAGACCAAGGGTCCATCAAGCCCAGCATCCTGTTTCCAACAGTGGCCAATCCAGGCCATAAGAACCTGGCAAGTACCCAAAAACTAAGTCTATTCCATGTTACCGTTGCTAATAATAGCGGTGGTTATTATCTAAGTCAACTTAATTAATAGCAGGTAATGGACTTCTCCTCCAAGAACTTATCCAATCCTTTTTTAAACATACTAACCACATCTTCTGGCAACAAATTCCAGAGTTTAATTGTGCGTTGAGTGAAAAAGAACTTTCTCCGATTAGTTTTAAATGTGCCACATGCTAACTTCATGGAGTGCCCCCTAGTCTTTCTATTATCCGAAAGAGTAAAAAACCGATTCACATCTACCCATTCTAGACCTCTCATGATTTTAAACACCTCTATCATATCCCCCCTCAGCCGTCTCTTCTCCAAGCTGAAAAGTCCTAACCTCTTTAGTCTTTCCTCATAGGGGAGCTGTTCCATTCCCTTTATCATTTTGGTTGCCCTTCTCTGTACCTTCTCTATCGCAATTATATCTTTTTTGAGATGCGGCGACCAGAATTGTACACAGTATTCAAGGTGCGGTCTCACCATGGAGCAATACGGAGGCATTATGACATTTTACGTTTTATTCACCATTCTCTTTCTAATAATTCCCAACATTCTGTTTGCTTTTTTGACTGCCGCAGCACACTGAACCGACGATTTCATGTGTTATCCACTATGACGCCTAGATCTCTTTCTTGGGTAGTAGCACCTAATATGGAACCTAACATTGTGTAACTATAGCATGGGTTATTTTTCCCTATATGCATCACCTTGCACTTGTCCACATTAAATTTCATCTGCCATTTTGATGCCCAATTTTCCAGCCTCACAAGGTCTTCCTGCAAGTTATCACAACCTGCTTGTAATTTAACTACTCTGAACAATTTTGTATCATCTGCAAATTTGATTACCTCACTTGTCGTATTTCTTTCCAGATCATTTATAAATATATTGAAAAGTAAGGGTCCCAATACAGATCCCTGAGGCACTCCACTGCCCACACCCTTCCACTGAGAAAATTGTCCATTTAGTCCTACTCTCCGTTTCCTGTCTTTTAACCAGTTTGTAATCCACGAAAGGACATCACCACCTATCCCATGACTTTTTATTTTTCCTAGAAGCCTCTCATGAGGAACTTTGTCAAATGCCTTCTGATAATCCAAGTACACTACATCTACAGGTTCACCTTTATCCACATGTTTATTAACTCCTTCAAAAAAGTGAAGCAGATTTGTGAGGCAAGGCTTGCCTTGGGTAAAACCATGCTGACTTTGTTCCATTAAACCATGTCTTTCTATAGGTTCTGTGATTTTGATGTTTAGAATACTTTCCATTATTTTTCCTGGCACTGAAGTCAGGCTAACCGGTCTGTAGTTTCCCGGATCGCCCCTGGAGCACTTTTTAAATATTGGGGTTACATTAGCTATCCTCCAGTCTTCAGGTACAATGGATGATTTTAATAACAGGTTACAAAATTTTACTAATAGGTTTGAAATTTCATTTTTTAGTTCCTTCAGAACTCTGGGGGTGTATACCATCCAGTCCAGGTGATTTACTACTCTTCAGTTTGTCAATCAGGTCTACCACATCTTCTAGGTTCACCGTGATTTGGTTCAGTCCATCTGAATCATTACCCATGAAAACCTTCTCCAGTACGGGTACCTCCCCAACATTCTCTTCAGTAAACACCGAAGAAAAGAAATCATTTAATCTTTCCACGATGGCCTTATCTTCTCTAAGTGCCCTTTTAACCCCTCATTCATCTAATGGTCCAAATGACTCCCTCATAGGCTTTCTGCTTCAGATATATTTAAAAAAGCTTTTACTGTGAGTGTTTGCCTCTACGGCCAACTTCTTTTCAAATTCTCTCTTAGCCTGTCTTATCCATGTCTTTACATTTAACTTGCCAACCTTTATGCATTATCCTATTTTCTTCTGTTGGATCCTTCTTCCAATTTTTGAATGACGATCTTTTGGCTAAAATAGCTTTTTTCACCTCCCCTTTTAATCATGCTGGTAATCGTTTTGCCTTCTTTCTACCTTTCTTAATGTGTGGAATGCATCTGGATTGTGCTTCTAGGATGGTATTTTTTTTAACAATGACCACGCCTCTTGCACACTTTTTCCTTTTGTAGCTGTTCCTTTCAGTTTTTTTCTAACTATTTTTCTCATTTTATCAAAGATTCCCTTTTGAAAGTTTAGCACGAGAGCCATGGATTTGCTTACTGTCCCCCTTCTAGTCATTAAATCTAATTTGATCATATTATGATCACTATTACCAAGCGGCCCCACCACCGTTACCTCTCTCACCAAATCCTGTTCTCCACTGAGAATTAGATCTAAAATTGCTCCCTCTCTTGTCGGTTCCTGAACCAATTGCTCCATAAAGCTATCATTTATTCCATCCAGGAACTTTATCTCTCTAGCGTGTCCCAATGATACATTTACCCAGTCAATATTGGGGTAATTGAAGTCTCCCATTATTACCACACTACCAATTTGGTTAGCTTCCCTAATTTCTCTTAGCATTTCACTGTCAGTCTCACCATCTTGACCAGGTGGACAGTAGTATACTCCTATCACTATAGTCTTCCCCGACACACAAGGGATTTCTACCCATAAAGATTCAATTGTGCATTTAGTCTCGTGCAGGATGTTTATCCTGTTGGACTCTATGCAATCCCAGACATAAAGCACCAGCTTGCGCCGGACGTCCCCTACACCAGAACTTTACTTCTGCTATGGAAGGCGTGTAAGTATTAAAATATAAAAAAAACTAGACCAGTTAGCAGGGTTTTAAGGGTCGGTGTCAAAAGGGTAAAAGGGAGGCCAAATTACGGGGGGAGAGGGTTAGGAAATCCAATCTGTTAATTGGGTGAGCTGGGAATGAACTGGGAAAAAGGGCATTTGCATCGATGCACATTATTTTAAAATGCCCCCCCACTTACGCGGTAAAGCTGGCATTTGCTTGCACATGCGTGCATCCATATAAAACAGCGCATACATGTACGCGCAAAGTTGATTTTATAACATGCATGCATATATGCGCATATGTTATAAAATGGCTGTGTCCACTGGCGCAAGCCAGCATTCTTGAGTACATGTATGCCCACATGGCTGTTTGAAAGTTATCCTTAGTATCATGCAGAGGTTGCCAGGGATCTATGCTTCCCCATTCTTTTTAACTTGTATTTGCAACCTCTAACAAGGGTGATTCAGAGATATGGTGCAGAAGACTACTTTGTTTTTCATTGATGACATTCACATTTATATTCCCCTGGTACAGACTGATTGGAGGATACTGAAAGACTGAATAATTGTTTTATGGAAATTTCTTCATGGATGTTGTATGTTTTATATTTGATGTGATGTACTATTTTTTTATGACAGATGTACAGTATACTGTTGCGATCCTGCTTGTGGCAGGGCCGTGAGCAGGCTCTCACCTTTCTTCGGCCAGCCCGGCCTGACTCCCGACATCGTCTTGCCGGCACGGCAGGAGCCGTGCCGGGAGGAGGTTGCCATCATGCCGGTGCGGCAGGAGCCACGGCGGGGATCTTCCTTGCGGCATCGGGCCACTCCGGTCTTGCCTCCACAGCCAGAGGCCACCATCTTGCCAGCATGGCAGGGGCCATGCCGGGGTTCCACGGCGGGAGGCCACCGCCGACATCTCTCCAACGTGGCAGGGAGCCGTGGACTCCAGCTCCTCTTCACAGCCCGGATGCCGCAGTACTCAGCGTCTTCTTGCAGCTGGAGCCACCCCCAGTCCTCTCTGTGCGGCAGGGAAGCTGCCGCTATCGTCGGGACTTGCACGGCCCAGCTCCAGCTCCTCCCCTGCTTCAGTATTCAGCGTCTTCAGCAGGCCCGCTGTCCGAGGTTCTGCACTTCCTCTTTCTGTCTCTTCATAGGCACTGGGCCCCATCTCTCTGTCCTTCTTGAAGGGCCAGTGAAGGAGTGGGCCCTGGATGACCTCACTTCCTGGATCCGCCTCTTCAGCCTACAAAAGGCCGTTCAGTTCATTCCAAGTTGCCTTTGCGAGGAGTAAGTCCTCCTTAGGGCTCCACGTCTGCTTCTCCTCCTAGGCACTCTGTTCCGTGTGGGATCCCGTGTCTTCATCATTGTTTCATGTTCCGGTCTCTGCTCCGATGTCTTTGATGTCCCTGATGTCCAGTTGTCTGCCCGTTCCTGACATCCAGATGTCTGCCTGTTCCTGATGTCCTGATGCCCGTCTGTTTCCTGATGTCTTCAGCTCCGCTGATCCATCCCTCGTGGTCCAACACCAACCCAACTGGGTTGAGTAGGGTGCGTAGTGGCCCAGTGGTCCGAGACCAGTCTGGCTGGACTGTGTAGGGTGCTGGTGGGTCTTTTCATCCGATGGTGCCATGGAGTCATCTCACCTCTTGTCTGGCCTGCCTTGTTCCTGAGTCTGTCTTGATGTCCGTAAGCCTGATGTCCGCCTTGCCTTGATGTTCTTGCCTGGTGTCTTCCTTCCCTGGACAGGTCCTGTCCTTCAGTGTAGTCCGCAACCAGTCCGGCTGGACTGTGTAGGGTGCCCGAGGGATCTAGCCGCTTGCCTGTTCCTGTCCTTGGATTTCCGTGGCTCTGATGCCTTCTCGTGTGGTCCACGACTCTGCCCGGCTGGGCTGAGTAGGGCACCAGAATGGACATTGTTTGCCTGGAGGTTCCGGACTTTTAACCATTGGTTTTAGTCTTGCATTTTCATGCCTATCTTGCCATGCCTGTCTTGCCATGCCTTGCCCTGCCTTGCTTTGCCTGTCCGTACTTTCCCATGCCATGAGTCTTCGTTTGTCCTGCAACGTGCTGAGTCTTCGTCTGCCTTGCCATGCCTGATGTCTTCGTCTGCCTTGCTACGCCTGATGTCTTTGTCTACCTCTAAACCAGAGTCTTCATCTATGTATGTCTGAGTCTTGTCCTGTGCCAGTTGTCCTCTGTCTGACCTGCTGCTTCCCGCCACTCCCTAGTGGCAGTCTGAAAGGGCTTGGAACGGTCATAGGACCATTCAGAGACCACCATTGCGTTGGTGGTCTCAAGGAAGCGTGCAGGTTCGGTTGAGGGTCAGGGACGTCTCACCTCAAGGGCACACATCTCTTGTCTCGTGCTGGGGAGCGCCCCCTGGCACTCTCTTCCATCCGCAGTGCAACATATACAGCCTTGGATTTCCTTTAGGAGAAAACAGTGGTATAAAAGTCAAAGAATAGAATGGAATAGCAAACCCAAGTTGAACCTGAGAAAAACAGAGGCTTTGTGGGTCCAAAAGAAAGATATGCTGTTTCCAAAGCATTCTTTGTGTATGGGGAAGCATCTGACGAAGTTAAAGGACCAGTTTAAGAGCTTAGGGATTCAAATTGATCATAGACTTAGGGGCGGATTTTCAAAGGCCCGCGCGCCTATTTTGCATAGGCCGCCATTGCGCGTAAGTCCCGGGGCTTTTGTAAGGGGGCGTGGCCTACTGACGCGGCATTTCGGGGGCGGGCCGTGGCGTTTCGGGGGCGTAACTTTGCCGACAAAGGTAAGGGGGGTTAGATAGGGCCGGGGGGGGGGGGGTTGGTTAGGTAGGGGAAGGGAGGGGAAGGTGCGGGGAAGGTGAAGGAAAGTTCCCTCCAAGGCCGCTCCGAAATTGGAGCGGCCTTGGAGGGAATGGAGGTAGGCTGCGCGGCTCGGCGCGTGCAGGCTGCCGATTTTGCGCAGCCTTGCACGTGCCGACCCCAGATTTTATAAGATACGCGTGGCTACGCGCGTATCTTATAAAATCAGGCGTACTTTTGTTCGCGCCTGCTGTGCGAAGAAAAGTACGCGCTCGCGCAACTTTTTAAAATGTGCCCCTTAATATGGAATTACGGGCTACTTCTGTAGTTAGATACTGCCACTTTCATTTGAGACAACTGTGGTTGCTATGCCGCTATTTGATAAAAAGACCTTTGCAGCTTTCATTCATAGTATATTAACTTCCCAACTTGATTATTGTTATCTTTTGTATTTGGGTTTCCCTAAGTTGCAACATTGCAATCACACCACCAAAATACCCTTCCTATTTAAAACAAGGCCCACCTTCCTGCAGATCAATCTATGGTCTTAACACAGAGCCTCTTTGTGCCTGCCTCTCCTGTTGGAGTGACAACAATGAGCAGTCACTGGGTGGGGAAAGGGTCAACGATCAACTTGCTGTAACCAGATTTGCAGGTGGGACCAGCTATATGCTGTGTAAGAGGAGCTATGGGGCAGAACAGGAGGAAGGGAAGCCTGTCGAGTGCAGTAGGAGACTGACAGATGCTGCAGGAAAGAGAGGGACTGTACCCAACCAGAAGAAGTTGAGGCCATGCAGCCACTGCCAGCCCAGGACCTGACAAAAGAAGCAGGAGAAAGCCATGGAGACAAGACAAGGGATTCCAAATCCGTCATGGGAAAGACTGAGCCCGGCACAGAGAAGGTCAACACATGCCGCTGGGGAAGAGTGAGAGGGAGGTGGGGGGTGATGGAGCAGGGTAGACAGCACTGGAAAAGTGAGAAAATGATGAAATGGATGGAGTGCAATCGAAGAGGGAGAGAGAAGCAGTGGAGGGTGAAGGGACCACTCTGCACCACCACTTATTTTGTGACCCACCAGGCTCCCACTGATTCTCAACACACAAAAATTAAAACAATGTATTGCAGCTCCTTTTATTCCTCCCACCATACCAACTGTGATTCAAGTGACTGTGAGGGGCAATATAGATGAAGGAAGGGTGGGACAGAAATATGGGAGGAATGTGAAGGAAGGAAAATAAGAAGAAAGGAGGGACGGGGAATGACAATGGGGTTGAAGTTGAAGGATTTTGGAGGGGCATGGTGTGTAGTGCCTTTTGTGTGCACTGGACCTGCAAATTGTTAACAGACTTTCTGTTTCTTCTTATGGCTTATTGTCTCCTTTTATCTCCTGCCTCAGGATGACGTCAATTTATTAGCCTTGGGGAGAATGAAGGAGAATGCAAACTTCCTGAGAAATACATTAATGGCCAAATATCTATTCAGCACACTGCAACCTTTGTCCTGCTACATGAGAAAACTTATTCAGCTAGGCTTTTGATATATTTGGCTTTGTCCATGTACATAACTTTGGCCATCTCAAAATTTTGCAGAATCAAGACTATGTTAGTGATAAACAGAGAAATTCAGCTGGGGACGCCAGGTATCACAGTACCATGCTCTAATCATTGCATTGCATTGCCAACAATCAATGGCAAATATAGTTTGTGTATTCTGAAATGGAACCACTTCCTAACTGCTTATCCTAGAACAGCAGCAGCAATAGCTTTCTAAGTTTTGGGCACTGAGCACTAATGGCCTTTTGCCTAATAGCCTAATGCATCAGTCATGTATTTACAAAAGTGACTAATACCAATTTAATAGGACTATCTACAGTCAAAGTGAAAGGAAAAAGCCAGTGACTGGAATTAATTTATTGAAACAGGTAGTGTAACTAAGTCATTTAGATCATGGGACAGCATAGCAGTTTAATGATAAAGGGGATGGGATGTCTCTCCTATGATGAGAGGCTACACAGGCTAAAACTCTTCAGCTTGGAAAAGAGATGGCTGAGAGGAGACATGTTAGAAGTTTATAAAATAAGTGGGGTGGAATGGGTAAATAAAGATCAGCTATTTACCCTTTCAGTTATTTTACCCTATGAAACTAATAATCAACTGATTTAAATGAAATATTAGAAATGACTTTTTCACCCAATGCACAGCACAATCAAGCTGTGGAATCTGTTGCCACAAGACGTGATCAAGGCAACTAGCATAGCGGGGTCGAAAAGAGCTTTGGACAAATCCCCATAGCCAAAGTCCATAAAAGATTATTAGTCTGGAAGACCAAGGAGAGCTATTGCTGTCCCAGGGAATGAGTAAAAAGAAAGAGTTCATCTTTTGGGGGATTTGTCGGGCACTTGCAACCCTGACTAGCCACTCTCAGAGACAAGATGCTGAGCTTGATGGATCTTAGCCTGTCCCAATGTAGCATTTTTGATGCTCTTAATATGAAGTAAAAAACTAAACCAGTATTGCTTCCTAATGAGATTGCAATTTTTGGAAGAAGTGAACGCACTTCAGCCGAAGGATGTCTGTAGGTAGTGGGACCCCCACAAAAATTATTAACAAGGTAGTACATTACTTAGGATTCAGTTCACCCAAATTATTTTTGCTTCTGAAGTGTGAATAGCAGAAAAAAAAACTAATTAGCAGCAGTCATAAAAGCAGATATTTATTTAAGGATGACCCCAAAGTGTCTTTTACTATTTGATCCATATCTCTACATATCTACATATCTCTACTGGACGATGAAGCATGAAATAAGAATGTGGTGGTTATCAGACACTCCACAATGGGAGGTTTCTTACAAGAAGTGTATTTCCAAAATTCCCATGAACCCACTTTGGCTCACATTCCTTTCTTTCTTCTCTTCCATATCCTATGTACAGATATGTATTTTCATTATGCGGAGTTTCATTTTAGTATGTGCTATTTGAAAACAAAATACTGCAAACTAGATTCTGAAATAGTGCATGCTAAGAAGCCAACACAGAGAAAATCAGAAAATTGATAACTTATCTGACTAAAGTTAGCCAGATAATTAATCAGGGATATTCACTGGGGATAAACGTCCCACTGAACATCCTCAAATAATGTTACCTGGGTATACATACATAGCTGAATAACTTTCAAAACTAATTAAGGCCTGGATTTATCAAAATGCGTAAGTACTGCATGCGATAGCAAAAGGGGCATGTTTTATGCTAATATAGCATTTGTTGTAATTACCTATGTGAAGAGCTAAGTTGGCACAAATTGCAATACCATTTCAGAATCTGCAATAAGTGCCAACCTGTTGTATTTCCTGCATTCAACCACTGGGGGACCATTTTTAATGATCCCAGGAGAGAGAGAGACAGAGAGCCTGACCATAATACCATGGCCCATAGGTAGGTATTTGGATCCCTATGGTAGGGCCACCTAGTAACTCGAGGTGGGGATTAGGTAAGAGTGTAGGGGGTTAGGGGCCACTTTGACATTCTACGTGATACCT
Source organism: Rhinatrema bivittatum (assembly GCF_901001135.1). Lineage (NCBI taxonomy): Eukaryota > Metazoa > Chordata > Amphibia > Gymnophiona > Rhinatrematidae > Rhinatrema > Rhinatrema bivittatum. The sequence continues at coordinate 255,223,550 of NC_042615.1, read as the reverse complement.
ACGTACAGAACAGTGGTCTCTTGTGAAGATTTTCTGGCCTTCGGAGTGAGGAAACTCACTCCAAGATGAGATTTGGGCAATGTTCTCTCAACCTAGCTTGATGTTACCCAGGTTGAGAGAACCTTGCCCTCACTCCAAAGGCCAGCAAATCTTCACAAGAGACCACTGTTCTGTTCGTAGGTATCATGTAGAATGTTACTAGGTGGCCCTACCATAGGGATATAAATACCTGCCTATGGGCCATGATATTATGGCCAGTCTCTCTCTCTCTCTCTCTCCCTCCCTCCCTGCTTTTCACATTTTGATAAATGAGTATATGCTCCTGGGGAATTTTAAACTTAAACTGGTTATATTGAAATGATATGGTAACCGAAGGAAACAAAAACAGCTCCACCCTCCCAAAACACTCTGGGCTGCCAGGGCTGAGGTACAGCATTATTTTGACAAAGCAACACCTTCCAAGCAATGCTGGAAGCCACCGGACCACCAAGATCCGGTGGTCCGGATGATTTGGGAGGGCTGAATGGGGTTCTTTCTCTCTCCTCCCCCCCCTTTGGTCAACACTTAACCAGCTCTTTTATCTGAATGTAACCAGCTAAGGTACAATTATTCAGGAACACTTTCCCAGTTAACTTTATCTCTATTCTGAGGTGAAGCAGCACACTTTCTTTCTTCTCATCCCCAACAAAGAAAAACAGATATTCATTCTTATCTTCATTTTTTTTTTCATTTTCTTTATTGCATGTTTCAATTCTGCAAATATATTGCCATTCTATACAAAAAGAATCCATCGATTAAACATGTCTTTACATATTACTGGTCCATTGTGATAGTGTCTTCACCCGTTAACTCTTATGTTGATGCTGTTGCTGCTGAAGGCCTTGTCCTGGTGATGTGGGTTGACTTTTTTGTCTGGTGCAGAGTATTATTTCTATATTTATTGGAGTGACAGGTGTCAGACTTAAACATGTTCACCTTGCATGCAATCAAAAGCCCCAAGGTAGGTTCAGATGACAGTGCTGCTCTGTATTCAGGTTTATTTTTCTTTATCAGAGAGTATATTTTTTCTATGTCAGCATTGCTATGTGGTAGCACTAAAAGATGCTTGACAACTTTCTCTAACAGAGAGAAAGGATCAGATCCAGTGGACGCACATTTCATTTGAGATATTTCAAACCAGAGCTTTGCTGGTAATGGGGACCTGTCTCCAGTTTGGATTCCCTACATTTCTGTATCCTGCAGTGTTTGCTGATCTTTGAATTCTTCCAGTAGCTAGTCTACATTTTCGGATGGGAAAGCTGCCTTGAAAGTTTTTAAGCACTTAAAGGCTATTTCCATTCTTTTAGGGACATCAAAAACCTGAGCTACTTCTTTCAAAATGGGGTCATGAGTTGGCATCTTCTTCTGAAGATTCTGCCACACAGAAACTAATCACATCTGTGTTTACATCTCTCGGTGTCAGTGTAGATGAAGTAATGTACTACTTGGTTGCGAAATCAATGAATAGACTCTGTTTTTTTAAATAATTTGAAGGATTCTCTACATCTATGTGTCAGACTCTGCAATTTCAAAGGGTTTTATAAACCTGCTGAGCAGTAGGGGTGTGCAGGGATAAAAAATTAATTTTTGGGAGGTTTTTTCCCCACAAATTTTGGTTCATGGAATATTTCATGCATGTAAAAAAAACCCAAATCAAACATTTAAAAAAAAAGACCTTAAAAAAGAAAATGGGGCCTCCAAGGCCTCCCATCCCATCCCTTCCCTACCACTCGGAAAAATGCCAGGGCCAGGTTCCCACCCGGCCCCCACTTACCAAGTCCTGTGGGGATCTGCCGGTGAGGCCTAGGCCCAGGCCAAAGCCTCAGCCTTGAGTAGGCCAAGGCCATGGTAGGGTGCTGTAACCTCGGCCTCTGCCTATGTAAGGCCAACGTTTATGCTTCAGTCTAGGCTGGAGCCGACACTGCAGCCATGCCCCGAAGACTGGGTCTTGACACAAGGGTGTCAACTCAGACCTAGGTCTGACACCAGGGCCCGGCCCAAATGACAGGTCCTGACACCTGGGCATCAACCTAGGCTAGGACCCAGGTCCAGGCCGATGCCACAGCCCAGCGGCTGGGCTGTGGCATCCCAATACCAGTGCCTTGGCCTGGAGACTGGAGGCTGGGTCCTGACAACTGAGCCTTGGTCTAGGCCAGAATCCAGGCCCAGGCCGGACACCAGGGCCCAGCCTAGTGTGTATCTAATAGAATATTCCAGACATATCTGAAGAGCTTGAACCTTGGACAGTTAACTTTTTACCCTTGCCCCTATTCTCATCATACTGCCTGCTTCTACAGACACTATTTTGAGATGTAGGAGCAAAGGAAACTTGTGTATAACAAGGAAAACAGACGTGACAAGCAATACTCATTGTTCCCATTGGATGGCAAAAGGCAGGACCTTAGCTATGTGGAGGACCCCGGTGCAGACCCCGACTGATGATTTATTTTTGACGAGACAGAAGTGAGAATTCCAAAGGGGGAGGCAGATGCTGCCATAGTTGATATAAGGGATTGGGGAAATAAAATATATGCACGCCAACACATGATGGCATTTATAGATCACTGTGAACTATTGTATCGCTGCACAAAGGGAAAAGGGGGAAATTGGAAAATATATGATAAAAATATATTCAAGAGGGATGTAAGGGTGGGAGTAAATGAGTAATGAGACATAGGAAAAATATGTATCCTGGCGTCATGGAGCAAGGATTTATTACACACAATGATATTGTAAAAATCAGGTATATAAGGAGGTACAGAAAGCCTGAGAATTTTGGAGAAGGCTAGCATATTTGCTGAGGCATGTGACTACATTATTAAGTGGCACTCCTTACCTTCTTCCCAGGCTAAATGTTTTATTTATTTATTTATTTCGAGGCTTTTTTATACCGAAGTATAGCGGGATGCCTTCACTCCGGTTTACAGGATGAATAAGAAAACAGATTTTGGGATATTGCTTTTGTGCTTTTTAATAATACTTATAGCTGAGCACAAGATTATGATTATTATACAAATTATACTTATAAATGAAATGATTATAACTAACTTGTAATAATTTTCATATTGTTACTGGCATCAGGACCCAGCCTCTGGCTTAAAACGAGGCCCAGGCATAGGGACCTGGCCTCCAGGCTGGGCCACAGTGTAGGGCCTGGGTCTAGGTCCTGGCCTAAGCCAAGGCCCAGGTGTCAGGACCCAGTCTCTGAGCTGGGTTGTGGCATCAGGCCTCAATCCGGGCTCCATCCTAGGCTGAGGCTCAGGCATCAGGACCTGGCCTGGCCTTCAGATACCCAACGGATCAGGTAAGTGACTGATTGGGGGGCTCGGGTCTTGGCCGAAGCCCCGGCATTGGCCCAAGTCTAGGCTGAGACCCCGGCACTGCACTCAGTCTTCCACTGTTTTGGGCCTCAGTCTAAGCCCTAGGCAAGGCCCCAGCCTTGGGCCTACACCTAGGCCTGATGCATTCATTTTAAACAAATGCAATGAATAAGGTTTGTTTCAGTCAAGGGTCCCTCAATTCTTTTTAGGGCCCTTCAAATGAAATGAATTGCCCTTATTCATCATGGTTTTGAAATTTGTTTAAAACAAATGCATGTCCCTACTGAGCAGTTTCTTAAAGAATTCTGTAAAAACTGGAATCCTTTTTGCAGAATGCACTATTCTTGCTGAATGAATATGTTCCATTGTGCAAAGAGAAGTAACATGGAATTTACAAGTAATAAATAAGCTCTGTCTTTGGATCACATTCATATTCTCTGCAACTGTCTTTCTTTTGCTCTTGAGAAAATGCATATGATTTGAGAGCCGACAGCTGATCCAAAACCCTCCTTATTACCTTATCCAGATATAGACAATGAAGTGGCACGTGTTTTAACATCTTTCTGTTTTCAATTTCACAGAATTCACAAAAATCCTTTTGCTGTGCCATCCTTTTTAAAATGTAGTTAAAATTAGTAGACACAACAGGATCGATAGACTGGATAACCCCTTTTCAGAGTATAGGTTAATCAGTGAGGTGACACAAGCATCCCTGTGCATATACAGTCTGATTCTGATCAGAAATTAATTTCTTCAGTCCATTTATCCTTCCCATGTTCATACTAACATTATCTATGGATAATCGAATATAGTTTCCCTTTGGGATTCCTTTCTTCAAGAAGAATTATTTCGCCAGATTAAATATTCCATTTGCAATAGAATTGTCATTGCAAACCAGCATTTCAAGCATGCTCAGTCTAATTTGTCCTGATGATGGGTCAAGAAACCGAAGCAATAAAGGATACAGTTTATCTCCTTTTAGATCACTGTTTCCGTCAAGACATAATGTAAAAGAGCTCTCTCTTTATGAGTCAAGTATAGTATTCGCACAGTGTGATGGAAGGGCATTGTTAATTATAGCTGTAGTCTTGCAACGTCCATATGCATATTACTTGGCAATGCTAGAATCACTGAACATCCTTTCAAACAGTGGGCCTACACGATCTGCTGCTGCTAACAGCAGGCTGTGCTCGATTAAACATCCAGTATAAAGTGTCTTTGCTTTAATTGTTTTCTGAGAAAGTTCATTTTTTTAAGCTAACAAACTGTAATTGGTGCTAAGATTTATCCTCCAGCACAGTTACTCTTTACTAATGTGATGCACGTTCTGTGTGACCTTTACAATCACCAAGACCCTTGTGCTTAATTGAAATACCTGTGCAGCAAATTAAACAAAATATAAAATCACTTCCCTTGTGTGATCTTTTAAGAATAGGATATTCAGCAGAATAGCTATCCTTGTAGGAGCAGCTGTATTTTCTTTTTGACATCTTGTCAGAATTGTAATTAACCAGATCATTCAAAACATGAACTTGCAAGTTCCACAGAGTCCCTTGCTGGAATAATTTCTCTGTAAAAATTAGAAAGCTCTGTGTTGGACAGTGCTGCAAGAAAACATAGCCATGGCTCTACAAAATACTGTGCTAAACAGACAGTGGAAATGTGCAGATATGCACACATCCCAGATGTGGCCTCATGGACGTCCTCTCTCCTGTTTTTCCTGCTCTCAGCAAAAACACGCTTTCTTATCCTCCTCCCCCCCCCCCCCCCCCAAACACTGTAAACCTGTCTTCTTCTCCCTCTCACCACAGACCTTCTCTCTCATCTTCTTCCCCCACTCACTACAGATCTTCTCAATTTCTGTTGCAAGTGTTCTTCCTCCTGCCAATGCAGACCTTCTCTTCTTCCCATCATGCTCCAAAGCATCAAACGCCTAGGAGACATGGCTTTGCATGGGTTAGGAAAACAGATGCTCACTATGAGCATCCATTTTATCCCATCACATCCGGTGAAGACTGCGAGCCATGCACCCTGATGTCCGCTAGCTCCCTCCCTCTGCAGCGTGTTGTAATCACTTTGCTTACAGGCGCACAGACACATGGCTCAATTAAAAAAAAAAAAAAAAAAAAAGTGTATCGACGAGGTAAGGCAAGGGATTAGAAGCAACATGGTAGAAACAAGACCTGCATGTGCTGGTGAAAACAGAGCGGCCTCGGAGAGAGCTTTCCTTCCGCGTTCCCCCACCTTCCCCTCCCTTCCCCTATCTAACCCACTCCCCAGCCCTACCTAAATCCCCCCCCCTACCTTTGTTGTGTAAGTTACGCCTGCTTGAGGCAGGCGTAACTTGCGCGCGCCGCCTCGGCATCCCCCGGCACAGGCCGCAGTGCCGGGGGACTCGGGACCGCCCTCCCAGCCTGCCCCCGAACTGTCGCCATGCCCCTGGACCCACCTCATACCGCCCCCCTGACACGCCCCCGGACACACCTCCGGCCTGCCGACACGCCCCCTCCCGCCCCTTTTACGAAGCCCCAGGACTTACGCACATCCCGGGGCTTTGCACACGCCGGCGGCCTATGCAAAATAGGCGTGCTGCCGCAGGCCTTTTAAAATCTACATGAAAAATGACAGAGTATAGTCTTCTGATATATAAATATCACTTACTGCAACATGGATATTACATTTACATGTACTGCTATGATGCCAGTGAGGAAACCCTGCAAAAAAGACACTTGGAGTCCATATGGTATTAGGCCTATTGTAAAGTGTGTTAGCTTTGGGCTTGGCCCTCAGAAAGTCATGAATAAACTGAACTACGATTACAATATAGTAAAATTCCCATAGCAAAACTGGACTAACTGTTAGCACTCAAACAGTAAAAACACTATTCATAAAAATGCAACACTACAAATATTACGAAGCCCTAAAACACCAATACACCTCCTATTAAGAAAATAGAACAAGATAGGCTGCTACAGATCCCTACACAGTAACAGAATACCACATCTCCGTTATACACCAGAACACAGACAGACCCTCACCAAATATAGAATAAAGTGACCATAAAGTATAAATACAAACATGCAGACAAAAACTGAACTGAAAATCACAAAAAGCCAGACTGACAGCAGTATAACAATGGGAAAACAAACAATAAAATCAGGAAATACTGTATATAATATCAATCATAATAGTAAAACCATACTAATAAAAAAATAAATATTTAAAGACAGCAGATAAATAGAATAACATTATATAATTAAATTCATATAAAAATTTTATAAAGTTCCTAAAAAGCAATAAAACCTTTCAAAACAGCAAGTAATCTATGGGTAAACATCATGTCATACTTTGCTTTGATAGGCAAGTGCCAGGTGGCTCAGCCAATCAGTGTTCTTCAAAGCTATTAAAATCTATAACCCAGTATAGTTTGTCTTTTTCTTGTCACTGTGAATATGGGAATGAATAAATTGTTACAGTTTGGGGGGGGGGGGGGGGGGGGTTGTACTGGTCATTGCATTTTTTCAGCTCTACTTCTCATTTAAGTCTTCTAGTTCAGAGCTTAAAAAAGTTATGAGTTGAAATTCTATACTGCACACTACTTGCTAAAGGACAAAAAAAAAAAAAGGTCTGGTACCCTTTTTTTGGCAGCTTCGTCCATCTCCATGGCCCTCTCCTTGTCTGCATGGGGGACACAGAAGGAACATTTACTACCCTTACTTAATAAGCCTTCGCACGGGCTCTCTGCTTCAATGGCAAAGGGAAAAGTGGAAAAGAGGATTTGCATTCAGATAACAACCAACAAGGACTGAACTTCACAATCTGAATAAACAAATAAGCGTGGAGGTAGCTTGCTTATTACAGCGGTTGCTACCCTAAACCAATTAAGCCTGATACAGCACTTTGAATGCATATACAGCACTACTCTCTGCTTAAACGGCAGGGATAAATGTGGAAAAGAGGATTTGCATTCAGTCAACATCCAACAAGACCTTGATCTGTGCAGTCTGGGTAAACAAGCATCGGGATAACTTGCTTGATGCGGTGGATACAACACTTAACCATTAAGCCTTATGCTCATTTTTGATGCAACTCCAACATTATTCTCTGCATCAATGACAGGGGAGGGCAGGAAATTTGAATCAAACAGTTACCAACAAGGGCCCTGAACTTGGTGGCTGGAGAAACAGACAAGTATGGGAAAATAAGTGTGGGAGCTTGCTGGGCAGGCTGGATGGGCCGATTGGTCTTTTTCTGCCTTCACTTCATTTCTATGTTTCTATAAGCTTTGCGTAATTTCTGAATGGTAATGCCAAATTAAGAGCCCTCATGGAGGACTTTAACGATTCCAAAATGATCCAAGGGAGTCTGAATTGATCTGCAAGGAGCTCTCAGGTTCGCAAGACTTTGAGAACTTTGTGCGGTTCAAACTTCAGCGGGAAGCCAACAGAGGAAGAGGAGGTGGCCGGTAAGGAGTGCTGCTCACTGACTCCTGTCACCGGCAGCAGGCTATCTTGCAAAAGACAGGGGAGAAAAAAGATAGAAAGACTTTGCTGCTGGTGCCAGCTGAGGATGTGAACCACTCCCTTCTTCCCTGCATGGGAGCCAAATGTTTGCGGCACACCTGAGGTTTCTCCACAGTCCACTTCTGGTTTAAACTCTTGAATCATTGGCAGGTTGTCAAACTCTGTGGCAGGTTGGCCAGGTATCATTTTAGCTTCCTCACTTTTAAGCTGCATTTCTGCCGCTATTTAGCCCATTTTAGGTCTTGCATTTCCCTGTCTGCTGAACTTTGCTAGAATGTATGTGGATTTATTTTCCATAGTCCAAATCCAGTTAAGCAGATAGTTATTTGCCCTTGAGGTAAGTGAGTTATTCACCTGATGGCAGTGAGGGTTGTGAGATAGATTCAAATGAGACCTATCTGTCTCAGTTTTCTCACTGCTATAAATTGCTTTGTGTTCCTAATATCATCTCTTAATTAAAATTTAATTAAAATTAAAATGCATCTGGGTGCATTTTCCCCGCTGAAGGGTCTCGGAGCAGGTACGGCACAGAGGGGACATCAGCCTGGAAGCACAGTAAGCAAATGTTTTACAGCAACAACAACAACAATAAAAGCCATTTATTCCAGTTAGTTTCAAAACTTCACAGATTATGGTTTTCCAGTACATGGTAGTGTAATTTCAAATACATTTCATTTCTGAAAAAGAAATACAAAAACTTCTATCCTTGGAGAAAGGGAATTGGAAGCTGTGACTCATTTTCTATTCATATCTTTTACAACAAACTGAAGCGTGTAAGGAATTGTTAAATGTATTGCTTATCTCATAAAACACACATTGTTTATAAAGAAACGCTCAAGGAATATTAGTTTATTATGTCATCTGTCAGTATGCATTGCTTTGTCTTTAGTAATAGAGGGTCAACAAAAAGTCTGTGACTCATTTTCTATTCACATCTTTTACAAAAATAAAAATAAAAAAAGACGTGGGACATACCGCCCATAGATTTTATTAAACATGTTTATATCATACTATATTGTAAATAGTTTCAAAATAAACACACAAATTGTTATGACTTGTAGGTATGTGGGCCCTGGGCCGAGGTGAGAGATGGTACCACCCACAGGGAGGAGCCCTGTGAGCCTCACCATCGGGAGGCGCAGTCTCAGCGGATGTCAGACACAGCTGTGGAATATAGTCTTTATTAGAGAGGTAGAAAGGCACAGCCCGCGGAGCGGGGGGTGCAGGAGAAGTAACAAGATCAGAGCAAAGGGGTATACCCAGAAGGAATACTTCAGACGTGGAGATCCGGTAGTGGTCCGCAGAGCGGGGTACACCGAAGAAGTCTCTCCGTAGTGATGATGCGGTAGTGGCCTGCAGCGCAGGGTACACTGAGGGATTTCTCACTCAGAGATGGCACGGTAGTGGCCCGAGGCACAGGGTACACAGGAGAGGATCCCACAATAAAGTTGATACAGTAGTGGTCCGTGGAGTCAAGGTACTCACAGAGTGGTAGTTCCAGGAGAGGTCCCGGGGAATGGGAACATACAGCAGTCCAAGGCAGAAGGCTCTCCGAGGAGCGGATAGCCAGAGACGAGGAAGGCCCCCGAGGAGCAGGTACCCAGAGTGTCTCACACCGAAGTGCAGGAACTGGAACAAGAAGTCCGTAAGAGAGAAGTGGATTCAGCAATGAGGGAATTCCTTGCTAACTCATCAATAGGTAGGGCCAGCCAGCTTAAGTACAGCAGAGTGAAGACGTCAATCGGAGGGGACGCCCCCGAGGTTCCTGCCATGACGTGCTTAAGACTGGCCCGTGCATGCGCACGCGACTAAGTGATTCCGAAGGCAAGATGGTGGTTGGCAGCGCCCACGCTATCCTGGGAACGCCAGGGAGGTGGGCGGTAGCTGGCGGAGGCCGCCACTTTCCCCAATGGTGTCAAAGCAACAAAGAAAGTGGTGAACATTAGTGGTTGCAGCCATCTGCGACTGACGGGCGTAACAGTACCCCCCTTCTTAGGGGGGTACTGTTACGCCCTCCCCGGGGGTTTTGGTTTCCTAGGATGAGAAGTGTGGAACTGTTTGATAAGTTCCTTGATGAGGATGTTGGCTGAGGGCTCCTAACTATTCTCCTCGGGACCAAATCCTTCCCATGAGATGAGATATTCCCAACGCCTTCCGCGCTTCCTTACGTCCAAGATGTCTTCCACCTGATAGGTGATATCCTCTTCAGCCGTTAGAGATTGAGGTTTGGGTGGTTTCTTGAGAACTCAGACAGGATGAGCAGCTTTAAGAGAGAGAGATGGAAAGCGTTGTGGATCTTAACTGGAGTGGGTAACCGAAGACTGTAATTAACTGGACCCAGGCAGTGAAGTACCGCAAAAGGCCCAATGTATCTGGGCGCAAAACGAGCTGAAGGCAGTTTTAGGTGGATGATGTGGGTACTGAGCCACACTTTTTCTCCGGGGTTCAACTAAGGAGCTGCCTGGTGATGGGCATTGTAGAACTTCTTAGCCTTTTGACCAGCTTGTTGGAGAAGTTGTTTGGTGTGCTCCCAGAGTTGATGTAATTCTTGCGCTGAGGCCTGTTTTGTGGGAGATGACACAGACAGAGGCACTGGAAGAGGAGGCAGAAGTTGGCGTCCGTAGACAATTTGGAAGGGCGAAGATCCAGTAGAAGCAGACTGGTGGGAGTTTAAAGCAAAAGGGGGGCAAATCGGACCAGTCACTCTGCCTAGAGTTTATGTATGCCCAGAGAAACTTTTTTAAAGTACGGTTCGTCCTCTCTGTCTGTCCATTAGCCTGCGGATGGTAGGCTGATGTGAGGTCCAGGATATGTTGAATTTTTTGCATAATGATCTCCAGAATTTAGCTGTGAATTGCACCCCTCGATCAGAGATGATGTGTCTTGGGAGGCCATGGAGGCGAAAGACATGGCGGATGAATAGTTTCGCTAATTCTGGGGCCAAAGGTAGACCAGGTAACACCATGAAATGAGCCATCTTTGAAAAGCGGTCCACACCAGATGGTGTTGTTGTCATTGGATAGAGGTAAATCAACGATGAAATCTGTGGCTATATGTGTCCATGGCTTGCTAGGTGCAGGAAGTGGTTGAAGAAGCCTCCAAGGGCAGCCCGCCGGCGGCTTTTGACGAGCGCAAGTAGGGCATGATTCTACTTATGCATGGTCATCTTTTTTCATGGTTGGCCACCAGTAGAACCTTTGCAGAGTGGAAAGCGTTCTAGCTTGTCCGGGATGGCCTGCGAGCAGAGAGTCATGCGCCCATCTGAGGATCTTCCTTCTGAGTGGTCGGGGAACCACCATCTTCCGAGCTGGAACCATGTGTGTAGCAGAGAGGAACACCCTCGTAGGGTCGATGATGTGCCATGGAGTATCTGGAACATCTTCTGTGGTAAATGAAATGGAGAGTGCATCGGCTCAGGTGTTTTTATCAGCTGGCCGATATTGCAAGAGGAAATAGAACTGGATAAAAAATAGAGACCTGCGAGCCAGCCTGTGATTCAGGCATTGAGCACGATGTAAGTACTCGAGGTACTTGTGGTCGGTGTAAACCGTGATTTGGTGTTGCGCTCCCTTGAGCCATGGACGCCATTCCTCGAAGGCTAATTTAATTGCCAGCAATTCCTTGTCCCCAATTCCGTAATTACGCTCCACAGGGGAGAAGTGTTGGTAGAAAAACAAGCATGGGTGCAAGGTGTGATTGGCTGAGTGTTGGCTGAGGACTGCACCAACACCGATGTCTGAAGCGTCCACTTTGACGATAAAGGATCATCAGGGATCCGGGTGGCGTACGCACGGTTCTCGTAGGAATGCCTCCTTGAGTTCTTGAAAAGCAGTCACGGCTTCAGGAGATCACTGAGAGGGACTGGCATCATATTTTGAAATACTGCCAGGGCATTGCAGAGGCCAAGCAGCATTACTAAATATTCAAAATGGTCATCGCGGATGTTAAATGCGGTTTTCCATTCGTCGCCCTGGTGTATACTCCTCTGAGGTCCAATTTAGTGAATATTTTGGCCGCTTGGAGCCTGTCAAAAAGTTCAGAGATTAACGGCAAAGGGTAGCAGTCCTTCATGGTGATCTCATTTAAGCTGTAGTAATCTATGCATGGCTGAAGGGAACTGTCCTTTTTTCCCCACAAAAAAGAACTCGGCTCCAGCGGGAGATTTAGAAGGCCGGATGAAGCCTTTCGCCAAATTCTCTTGTATATATTCTAGGGATGTGAATCCTGTGCCCGATCGTCTTAACGATCGGGTTCGGCTGGAGGGAGAAAAAAATCTGATTGGTGGAGATGTGAATCGGAATCGGTTCCGATTCACATCGTTCATTTTTTTTTTAGTGAGGCCCGACCCTTTAAAATTGACCCCTTATCTTCCCCCACCCTTTATGATGGCGGCGGCCATCTTTAAAGATGGCGCCGGCCAGCCAGTGCTCCTACCATGTGACAGGGGCCGGCCAATGGCACGGATACCCTATCACATGGTAAGGGCAAAGGGCCATCGGCGCCATCTTTATGAGTGGCAGCCGACGGCCCGAGAACGGGAGATCGCTCCCGGGACCACCACTGGACCACCAGGTAATTTTAAAATGTTTTGGGGGGGATCGGGAAGGTGGGGGAATCTAAGGGGTCATTTTTAAAGGGTCGGGTGGGGGTTTTTTTAATCGGGCTATCGGCGCCATTTTTGAGTGGCAGCCAAAATGGCGCCAATGGCCCGAGAGCTGGAGATCGGTCCCCACACCCCCACTGGACCACCAAGTACTCGTAAAACGTTTTGGGGGGGTTCAGGAGGGTGGGGAAGGTAAGGGATTAGTTTTATAGAGTCGGGGTGGGTTTAGGAGTTGTTTTGGTGTGCCGGTTTTCCCGCCCTCCCCCCAAATAACTCCCATTAGTGGACACTAACGGGAGTAACGATTTTTCACGATAAATCGGGAAAATTTATATTGTATCACACACTCTAATGATTTTTGACGATTTAAAAAATATCGGACGATTTTTTAAATCGTCAAAAAACGATTCACATCCCTAATATATTTGGATATGGCCTTGGTTTCCATCAGAGAAAGTGGGTACACCCTTCCTCTGGGAGGTTCAGTGTTGGGTAACAAGTTTATGGCGCAATCAGATGAGCGGTGAGGCAGTAGAGTGTCCGCAGCTTTCTTGGAGAACACGTCTCTAAAAGAGGAGCACTGCAGGGGAAGACCTGGCAGAGATGTGGTAGTGGTCAGGCAAGGCATAGGAGTCACGACCTCTAAGCACTTTCCATGGCAGGACTTGCCCCATTGGGGCAGTTGTAAGGTGCTCCAATTGAATTGCGGTGTGTGCATTGGAACCATGGCAGTCCAACACCACAGGGTGTATAGCCTTATCTAAGACCAAAAAGGAAATGTTCTCAGTGTGCAGTGACCCGGTGCAAAGTTGGATTGGTGTGGTGGAGTAGGTAACTTCGCCTGGTAACGGCTCGCCATGAATTGAAGACAGTAGCAATGGCATAGGTGTCCAGATGGTGGGGATTCGTAGGTGTTCCACGAGTTGTCTGAGTTTGAAGTTCCCACCAGCCCCGGAGTCCAACAGAGCTAGGGTGTGAAATTCTAGGGCGTCCGAGTTAATGGAGACAGGTAGTGTTAGCGGAGGAGATGGCATGGTCAGGCCTAGGAGGAGTCCTTTGGCGGATCATAGGCCTGGGAGTTTCCCGGACAGAGTGGACAGGAGGGTACCACATGACCTGGCTGGATATAATACATGCAAAGTCCTGATCTTTGCCGATGACGCCGTTCCTTAGCAGATAGATGATTGCGACCCATTTGCATTGGTTCCTCCTCCTTGGTGCTGGGTGCAGGAGTAGTCTGAGTGGTAGATGTTGGACGAAAGCATGGAACACCTGATGACATCCTCTTGGATCATCTAGCCTCGTGTGACCGCTCACGCAGATGATGATCAGTGCACCCGGCCAGGTCGATAAGGGAATCCAAGGCCTCAGGAAGTTCACGTGCTGCTAATTTGTCTTTGATGAGTGAACTTAGACCTTCCAGGAATAAGGCACGCAGGCAGCCCAGATCCCAGTGTAATTCTGAGGAAAGAGTCCTAAACTCAATGACATAATCGGTCAGTGACCTGGCACCTTGTTGTAGATACAGGAGTGCGGATCCAGCGACGGTCTTGTGACTGGGGTCATCAAATACAGAGTGAAATAGGGCAAGGAAGCCTGGCAAGTCGTTGACAACTGGATCCATTCGCTCCCAAAGGGGTGACGCCCTGGTCAAGTCTTTTCGTCCAGGAGGGATAAGATGTACGTAATTTTGGACACTATGTCGGGAAAGTATTCAGGTTGCAAAGAAAAGTGCATGCTGTACTGGTTCAAAATGTCCCTACATAATAAGGGGTCACCTGCGAAGTGAGAGGGTGCCGGCAAAGGCACAGGAGGCTGAAAGGATGGCATATGTGAAGCAGAACTTGGCTTGGCAGGCATCGAGGCAGAATCCAACCGAGTGCTTAATTGATTGATGGCGTTAGCCAAAGTCTCTAATACTTTTTGCTGCTCTGAAATTTGCTGGGCCAGCCAGGGATGGCCTGAATCGCTGAGACCTGTGCCAGGTCCATGGAGTTAGCAATCTGTTATGACTTGTAGGTATGTGGGCCCTGGGCCGAGGTGAAACCACTGGTTGCCTGGGATCTAAATATTGTTTCAGAACAATTGATGCAGTTTCCATTTGAACCACTAGAGACAGCGCACCCAAAATACCTCACTTGGAAAGTGGTTTTTCTGGTGGCAGTCACTTCAGCCCGTAGAGTTAGTGAACTACAAGCCTTAGTTTACTATCCATCATATTTGCAGTTTTACATGCAGAAGGTGGTGCTCAGAACTCATCCTTCTTTTCTTCCAAAGGTGGTTTCGGCCTTCCATTTAAACCAAGCAATTGAACTTCCAACATTCTTTCCAAAACCCACACCAAAAACGACAGAGAAAACTGCTTCACACGCTAGACTGCAAAAGAGCACTAGCTTATTATAAGGATAAGAGAGAATCAGAGTCCAGACCTTCCCAGATCTTTCTCTCATTTAACCCTAATGTGCCAGGACTTCCAGTATCAAAGCGCACTATATCAAGCTGGATTTCACAATGTATTCTTTACTGTTATCGAAAGAAGGGCACTGTGCTATCTGCAAAATCAAACGTGCAGTTTCGACTTCCATAGCTCATTTGAGACACGTTCCTCTTCTGGATATTTGCAAAGTGGCCACATGGTCATCTCTGCATACCTTCACTTCTCATTACTGTCTCAATCATCAAGCGTCTGCAGATGCCAAAATTGGTCAAGCAGTCTTACAAACTTTTATGAATCCATAAATCTGTCAATATCCTGGAGTATAGGATCTTTGCGTTCTCACAGCACAGAAGCCCAAGACAAGGCCCTTCCATCAAGATAAGATAGAATGTAAGTAGTCTTGGCGTAGGCTGTAGGGAAGTAAGAGGGTTGTAATGCGAAATGCATGCAGCACTGGTTTAAGAAGCCTCTAGTTCTTTGAATCTCTCCAGAGAAACGAACTGGAGCAGCAAGAGGCACAGTAGTCTTTAAGGTTACTTCAGGTAACTGACCTTCATTACTGGAAGTAGAGCCTTGCTTCTTCTGTGCGTGCAGCTGATGAAACGCAGTAGTGAGTTTCTACAATGTGTCTTGTTCAGCAATGCGCAGGGCCAGGCTTGGAATGGCCTGCAAGGCATTGAGCTGAGCCGGATCCATAGAGTTAGCAAACTGTTATGGTTATTGATGTTTAGGTGGATCCTTGGACACTGTGGCAGCTGACATGCCCACAGGGGGCAGTCCAGTGAGGGACCACAGTGTCAGGCTAGACTCTGAACACACAAACGGTAACATGGAATAGACTTAGTTTTTGGGTACTTGCCAGGTTCTTATGGCCTGGATTGGCCACTGTTGGAAACAGGATGCTGGGCTTGATGGACCCTTGGTCTGACCCAGTATGGCATGTTCTTATGTTCTTAAACACAGATTGAATCTTTATTTAAACAGTTTTGAAAACCACCAGAGGTGGCAGTAGTGAGTAGTAGATGTTGAGCCCGGCTGAGCGAGTATCCCACAGGATGCTGGAACAGCAAATCATCTGCTTGACTGTGCTGTAGTGGAAAGAGACTGAGAGTTATGAGTACACAGTGAGAAACATACAGAGTCCCAGATAGAATAGGAGAAGCTCCGAGATAGGGAGAGCAGGCCTTTGAGGAGCGAGTACCTGATCCCTTAGAGCAGGGAGACTCAGTGGTATTGTACTCACACAGCGATTCCACTAGACGAGTGGTCTGGCACTGGAACAGAGGGCAGGCCCTCGAGGAGCGAGTACCTGGTTCCAGGGAAGCAGTACTGTGGAATAGATGGTAGTTGTACTCACAGATGGAAACTGTTAGTGAAGTCTTTCAAGTAGAAAGGGTTGTAGATGCAGGCAGCGACTCAGGGAACATGGGCTTTCGAGGAGCGAGTACCGGTTTCCTGATAGCGCCTGAAAGAAGCAGATGAGGCCCTCGAGGAGCAGGTACCCCATTAGCAGTAAGAGTTCCAGATAACGCTGGAGTGGCAGAGTAGCTTCGGTACGGAGAGCGAATCCCATCCGTAATAATCCGGGTTGCTAAATCGATTAGCTAGAAAAAGTGGTAGGCTTAAATATCCGGGCAGCGTGACATAATCTCAGGGGGAAGCCCCTGAGGTTCGCATCAACGAGGAAAGATGAGGGCGGCATGCTTGCGCAAGCCCTATGGTACCTTGGAGGAGCATGGCAGGAAGCAGCACCAAAGCCGGTATGGAGTCACCAGAGAGGTCGGCAGACAGATGCCGCTCAGCCAGTTGTCCGAGGTGAGCGGGAAGAGCCGCAAGAAGAGTAAGGTTGGCGGGGCGAAGCCATCGCAGACCGACGGTCGCAAAAATCTCCAAGCAGTGAGATGTAATGAGGTGTACATCGGATGTAGTAACGCGCCGCCCTCTTAATATAGGAGATCGTTGCGGTCTCCTAAGAGGATCGGAGTCATGATCGACAGAGTGAGTAGATGTGTGTCCCAGGGTTGTCGTGGCCACGCTGGCGCGATGAGTATAAGATCTGCTGAATCTTAAATGCACTTTTAAATTGTGTGGGATAAGAGTGGAATTGGAGGAAAAGCGTACAGAAGGCCTTCTGTCCATGGTATAAGAAAGGCATCTTGCGATACTCATAGAGGACTGGGCACTTTCCTGTTCTGTTTGGTAGCGAAAAGATCCATGTGTGGTACTCCCCATCGGTCGAAAATGTCATCTACTATTTGTTGATTTAACTCCCACTCGTGTGGGTAAAAAATCCTGCTGAGCTTGTCTGCTTGAGTGTTGGCAATGCCCAGGAGATATGTTCTTGTAAGTGGATCAAATTGCTGTGTGCCCACTCCAGTATGAGGAGCGATTCTTTGCATAGGCTCCAAGAACCTGACGCTCCTTGTTTGTGTATGTAATACATCGCCACTTGGTTGTCTGTGTAAACCATTACTCTCCTCCCTCTTAGATATGGGGCGATCATTTTGAGGGCATTCCGTATTGCTCTCAGTTCCAGCAAGTTGATTTGGTAAGTTCGCTCCATTGGGGACCATTGGCCTTGTGTGTCTAGATGGTCGAGGTGAGCTCCCCAACCTTTGTGCGATGCATCCGTTGTGAGGACTGCATTGTGTGGTGGGTTGGAGAACAATGCACCCTTGGTGAGGGTACTTTTTTGAAGCCACCATGCTAAATCCTTCTTCATGTTGTTGCATTCATGCCTATTCTCACCCTCGCTCCACCCTCTCTACCTTTGTGGCGACTCCCTTTGACTCTGATGGACAGATGCTGCCGCGGCTTCTCTCTGCCTCTGTATCCCGGAGTCCCCGGGCTGGCTTGACGATACGGATCCACCATGTTCCTGATGACGTAAGGGCGCGCGCGCTCCAGACTTGTACCGGCAAGGGCATGAACCTCGGGGGCATCCCCCCGTAGTGACGTCTTCTGCTTTCAACATAAAAGGTCTTTGCTTGCAACTACGAATCGAGTTAGCAAGGAGGAATCTTTCTCCACTGCTCTGCCTCTACAAACTTACCTAGGGGGTACTCGCTCCTCGGGGGCCCCGCTCTCTCTCTTCTTGATTTCAGATACAGGACAGGATCCGGTACTCGCTCCACAAGGGCCTACGTTCCTGAAGACTCAGAAGACTCCTATTGCCTGGAAGCGATCGCAGACGTGAACACTGTGAGTTCTATTCAGATAGGAACCGGTACTCGCTCCACGAGGGCCTGCGCTCCTAATCCCAAAGACTCCTTTCTGTCTAAGACGTTATCGCAGGTACGGAGATCGTGAGTTATTGCAGATTGCAGATAGGAACCGGTATTCGCTCCACGAGGGCCCATGTTCCTAAAACCCTTCACAAACTCTCTTCTTTCTCAGAAGATATCGCATACCTATATCTTATGGATTGCTATTACAGATTGCAGATAGGAACCTGTACTCGCTCCACGAGAGCCTATGTTCCTCAACTCTCCTCAGCTCTCTTCTATTCCAGAGTTACTATTTCAGACTGCTTACAGGAACCAGTACTCGCCTGTGGCTTCTGTTCCTGAATACTGAAGACTCTCTGTTGCATAAGAGGACATTACAGACATCTACAATTGTGAGTGTATCATCCACTACTGGTTATGTATCCAGCATACCCTGTCTACTCACTACCTATAGTCTCTCTCTACAGCTCAGCAACTCAGAGATCGCTATTCCAGTATCTGAAGGACTTCAGCCCTGCAGAGCACATCAGCTTACTACTGCCACCTCTGGTGGTTCTACTTCCAGTCTAATAAAGAACTATCTGTGTTTGTCTCAATACTCCAGCCTAGCCGGTGGTTCCTCTCAGGATCTCCTTTTGTGGGCGCTGTCATCTGCCATCGGCCCAGGGATTCACCATTTCTACTAAGCGGTATTATATCATCTATCACTCTGTGGGAGCTAACCCACATTAGTTCACTATTCTGCCTACGGAGTATCATCACTGTTACTCCTTCTTCAAGGGAACAGATCCATAACAGACTGCTACTTCGGTACAGAGATTATATTAAGTGCTAACTCCCTAGTGGATCTGTCTCAGATTGCTCAACTCCAAAGCAAAATTATAACAGAGTGCTAACTCTTTCATACTACAGGAACCAGCGCATACCAGGTTGCCAACTCTGCCCTCCTGGCGGGGTTAGCCAAATCAGACTGCCAACTCCTCCCCTCGGAGGAGCTGGTCGACACAGACTGCTAACTCCACCCTCCTGGCAGGTTGAGCCACAAAAGTTTGCTAACTCCTTCTCCCAGAGGAGCTGGAACCTAATAGATTGCTAATTCCGCCCTCCTGGCAGGGTGAGCAATAAAACATGTCTTGAGTCAGGGATAGGATATGAGATAGATGCTGACGATCTCTGGGATTTTAGTCTCCACTGTAGCCTGAGCATGTGAAGGCGGGTATTTGGGTTGTGTGAATGGCCGCCGCCATGTGTCCCAGAATCGTGAGTACTAAACGAGCTGATGGGTTTGGCGTAGATAGTAGTTGGAGTAGAAGCGTTCATAAAAGAAGTTTCCTCTCCTTTGGAAGGAATGCTCTGTTCCTGGTTGTAACCAGTTGCACTCCTATAAATTGAAGAGTTTGAGAGGGAGTGAGTTTGGATTTTTCCTAATTTATGACGAGGCCTAATTGTTGGAGGCATTCGATAATTTGTTTGAGATGAATTTGTAGTACTTGTGGGTTTGATGCAATGATGAGCTAGTCTTCTAGATAAGGAAATAATTTGACTCCCTTTTTTCTTAAGTGGGCCACCACCACTGCCATACATTTCATGAAAACCCTGGGAGCTGCTGAGAGTCCTAAAAGAAGGACCTTGTATTGGTGGTGTTTGCCATTGCATTGGAAGCAGAGGTATTGCCAAGATGCTGGATGCATTTAGATAGGAGTGTAAGCATCCTTTAAATCCAGGGACCACAGCCAGTCGTTGCGCTATAGAAGCGGTAGAAACGATTTGAGAGATACCATCTTGAACTTTTCTCATACCAGGAGTTTGTTTAATTCCCTGAGATTCAGAATGGGGTGCAATCCACCCGATTTCTTGGAAATTAGGAAATAGGAGTAGAAACCCAGATTGTAATGGGTTGAAGGTATGGATTTTATCACTTTCTGGGTATGAAGGTGGGATAATTCGTTTTCCAGCTGTGCCTGATTTCCTTGATTTCTTCTGAGATGGCTAAGCCAAGGGAGAGATGGCGTGGTATAGAAATTTAGTCAGTACCCCTCCCTGATTATCTGCAACACCCAAAGATCCATGGTGATAGTTGACCAGGCTTGTAGAAAGTTGGCTAATTTGCCTCCAATGAACGTAGGGGGTGGTGGCCCAGTCACCTTCAAAAAGACGACGCGGGTTTTGGATTGTTTTGCTGTGTTTGCAATTGTGCCCTGTTGTGGGAAGGCGGTAGCGGACCCATCTCTGGTGGTAACGTGTGCCCTTGGGCCACAATGCAGCTGCAGAGGAGCTCCAGCAAGCACCGAGGCAGGTGAGAGGCATCCGAGTGTAGGCTGGTGAAGATAGACCTTGACCACTGCCGCACCTGTACACAGTAGAGAGACTCAAACAATGCAATGTTTGGTCTCATGAATGGTCCTCTGATCACTCCTAGCCCTTTTGGACCTGCTGCACGGAGCAGCAACTGTGACAGAGCGAATGGTGGTTGAAGGAAGAAAACATCAACATGAAGATTGGATACGTGAGGTCTTCACAGGTACTTGATTGAAGGTAGATGAAGGCGAAGGCTTGTATAGTTTGGAAAATACTGGGCAGGTACTGTCACATCACGCGCCCTACACAGCTGATGAGAGCTGGTTGCGGACCACGCCGACAGGCACGCTCTACACAGCCAGTCAGGGCTGGTCGCAGACCACGCTGGTTATTCCTCACACAGGTAATTGAAGAAGGTGAGACGAGACTCCGGTTGGTTAGAGAAGGTGAGACGAGACTCAGGTTGGGTGGAGAAGGTGAGAAGAGGTTGGTTGGAAGGAGAAAGTGGTCTGAGGCGGGACTCTGATAGGTTGAAGAGGGTGGTTTGAGGCGGAACTCAGATAGGTTGAAGAAGGTGGTCCGAGGCAGGACTCAGGTTGAAGAAGGTGGTCTGAGGCAGGACTCAGATAATTAAAAGGAGGACTCCGGAAGGCTGAAGAGAAGGGCTGAGAAGACTCGGATTGGTAGAAAATAGGAGGACTCCGAAAGAGTCACAGTGTCCACAATACTGTCTAGGTGGCCATGCTATGTGCCCTACACAGCCAAGCCTGGCTGGTCGCGGACCACACAGATGGTTCCCAATACAGACTATTTAGAAGATTCAAACAAAGACTCCGGTGAGGCCTGCTCTGAAGGGCACCCTCCACAGCCAATCAAGGCCAGGCGCGGAGCACACCGACGGAACAAGTTTTAGGATAGAGTTCATTTGTGATAACGGAGGCAGGTGCAATAGACTCCGAAGGTCCGGCAGGATATAAGAGAAGGAAGGAAGCTCGGAGACGGGACTCGGAGCCAGGATCACCAAGGCGGGACTCGGTGAAGGAACACTGAGATGAAACTCAATGCAAGGAGGATTAAAAGTCGAAAGCTTCAGAAGGTTGTGCTGCCGAGGAAATGAAGGTCAAATACATGAATGCTGGATCCAAAGAGACCTTTAAAGAAGAAGATTAAGTTACATGAAGACATCTGGCGATGAAGATCAGGATGTGAAGACATCAGGAGATGAAGGTCAGGTTATGTGAAGACATCTGGAACACAGCTTGACGAGTCAAAAGACCAAGGAACGAAGAACATCTAGATGAAGACAAGGGATCCCACATGGAACGAAAGCCTGGAGAAGCTGGAAGATGAGAGTCCTAAGGAGGACTAGCTCCTTGCAAAGGCAAGGAATGAATAACAACGAGCCTCTTTTGTAGGGCTGAAGAGGCGACTCCCTCGATAATGTCAAAAGAGCACCACACCTTTGCTGTTCCTTTAAATACTGAAGAGAGAACGGCCTCACCCCCTAGGAGGAAGCAGGAAGCAGTGCAGCACTCTGGACAGCTGAACTGCTGAAGACACTGAAGACTGCAGGAGCAGGAACTGGAGCTAGGCCGCAAAACAGGCCTAGGCTTTCAGCTGCTCCCAAGCCACAGGGAGAGCACTGAAGGCGGCTCCATGCCGCAGGCGAGTCCAGGGATGTAGGCCCTCCTCCCACGGAGGGCCCAAGGTAGGTTGGTGGCCTCCAGGCCACATAGAAATGCAGGCAGCGGTCTCCTGGCCACATGGCAGCGCTGGAAGCGGCTCCTGCCATGTTTGAAGCGTGCTGATGGCCTCCGGGCCACTTAGGTTAAGTAGCGCGGCCCTGCTGCTTGTAAAGTATGTCGGCGGCCTCCTGGCCGCGTTGCTGGCAGCAGCATGGCTCTGGCCATGAGATAGTACGTTGGCAGCCTCCAGGCTGCTGAAGAAGGCAGAAAAAAAGGTGGAGAGATTGCCTGAGGGCAGAATTGTAACATGCCCGTTGGTTTCTGGGAAGACCTCTTCGCTGCTGGCTTTGTTGTCACTGTGGGCATTGAACTGGTGTATATGGAGTCATTCTGTAGGATTGGTAAGGCTTGAATTGACGTCTTTGATATGTGGAATGTCAAAATTATGGTAGGTAGCGACGAGAGGAAGAGGTATGCGGTATGGGGTTGGTTAAGGACTGTACTGCCACTGATTGTTCTTGTAGATGGTCTCTGAACAAGTTGTCCCCTGTACAGGGGAGGTTTGCCAACGTTTCGTGGATGTCTTCACGAATAGCACTGGATCTGAGCCATGCTATTCTATGGGCTGTGATGGCCGTTGCAGATGATCTAGAATTTATTTTGAATGATTCATAGATCGTTCTGAGGAAGTGTCGTGTAGCCTCCTCCATATCTTGTAATGCTTGAGGTGGAGTTGGTGTTGTCTCCGTTGATGGAAATAGGAGTTTTAATTGTTGCACACACTCATACATATATTGGACTATGTAAAATTGATGTTGATTTATGTGAGCTGTCAACATTGCGGACTGGAAGCATTTCTTAGCAAAGTCGTCCAAATATTAATGATCTCTCCCTGGGGGAGCACTGGAGTGTGTTTTTGTCCTCTTTGCCCTCTGTAGCGCCAACTCTACCACTATAGAGGCGTGTGGCAATTGTGGTGGTGAATAGAATTTTGAGTGTCTCATTTTGAATTTTAAATCAATTTTTCTCGATACTGGAGGAATTGTGAAAGGAGTCTCCCAAGATTTTTCCAGCAGAGAATCCAAAACTTGATGGGATGGCAATGAAGTGGGTTTGCAAGGAAGAAAAAAGATCTTTAAGATCTCTAAAGTCTCCGTTCTAGGGTCTGGAACCTTTTGCGTGTCCAGACTTAACATTGTTCCTACCTTATCAAGGATCTTTGGGTAGGAAAGGTCCTCTGGGGGGAATATGGTTCTTCTGGCTCCTCTGTAGGGTCGGAGGGATATCCCGTGGAATTATCGGGGGAGGTAGCCAGAGAAACAGGATGCGGAAATGGTTCTATGGGATCCTGAGGATGCGGGTGTGGAGGAAGAGGTGGAGAAGAATCTCCTGGTGGAGACCTAGGTGGGAGTTGAGGCACTATTGGAGATAAGCTTGGTGGGGCACTCGGTGACTCCAGATTGGGTGATGGCACTTGCGGTATTTGTAAATTTGATTGTATGGAGGCAAACAAACCTGTGAGAGCTGAAGAGATCTGAGCAATTGCCTGTTGTGTAAAGTCAGGCAGTTCCGGTAGGTTAAGGAGAGGTGGAGGGATATCAGGTAGTTGTCGAGGTGCAGTTGTCGAGGCGCAGAGAGGTCACGCCTTCGGGATACTGAGGACAGATCCGAATACACTCGAATAGACGAGGATGACGATGATGAGGAAGATAATGATGCTTCCTCACTCCATCTCTCTCTTGATGTCATTAGAGATTGTCTCTTTCTTTTTGTACCCCTGACCGATTGAGATGGATACAGAGAAGTAGAAAATCCTTGTGAGGCAGGTGACTGATTCTCGTCACTAATGTGGTGTTGCTTGGATTTTTTTTTTTAGGGTTCATTATTATCCCTATGTGAATGTATTGATGATGGCACAGAGGCAGACCTAGGATGTAGTGGTGATGGTGCCACTATCTGCTCCTCTTGTGGTTCAGGTGTTTCCGGGTCCATCTGTCATACTGGAGTCTGTGCCCCATGAGATAATTTGTGCGTTGATTTTGGGCGCTTCTGCGTTGCCTGTGTCGATTTTTGCGTTGGATGCATCGAGCCGGTCGCACGATGTGACTGCTTCGGGTGCTCTGGCGTCAAGTGTGTCGGCGTCAAAAGGATCTGCTTCGGCGCTGGTTGAGTCAGTGTCGAATGTGTCGGCATTATTGAAATTTGCTTCGACACCCACTGCACCAGCGTCGAATGCGTCGGCATCAGATGAGGTTGCTTCGACGTCGATTTTGTCGACGCCGATTGCATCGGTGCTTGATACGCATGTTTCAACGCTTGTTGAGCCAGCGTTGGAGGTTCCTGCGCCTGCTGCTTCGGCAGCGCTAAACTCAGCGATTTTGTGGAGTCTGATGGAGGCCTGTGATCTCTTCGGCCTATGTGACTCCTACCTGCCTGCTCCCGTGTTGGAGACGAGGGTCGGTCATGTCGGTGGCACTTTTTTTTATGTTTGGGCCTGTCCCCATGGATGGACCTACCAAGGCCGCCCTTTTACTCAGCGTAGCCTGCCTGGGCACTAGCCCCAGTGACGAATGCGCCTCAGAAGGGTGGGCATATGAGCCGCTGGTGCCTCGAAGTCTTTCCATCTTTTCAGCCCTTTGATGTTGGGCTCTAGGTGACATTCTGCCACAATGGGAAAAGTCCTCCTGTTTGTGGTCTGGGCCCAGACACACATAACATTGGTAATGTCCGTCTGTCACGGACATTATTTTTCTTCATGAGCAGGGCTTGAACCCCTGATGGTCGTGGCATGTTCCTTCCAATGTTTTCTGGTTTTTTTTAAACTTGTCTGAGGAAATGAGGTGTTCCGTGTGCGGGACAGACTGAGGAGAATCTGTCTTCCTGCGTGGGAACACAAGCGCAGCCGCAGAGCAAAGCTCTGCATTCAGCTTTGATAAAACTCCACCTCCTGGGCCTTGATAGACAGTCCCATCCCATCAACAGCATGGCTAATTCAGTCCTGCTATCGACGGGAAAAAATTGATCGAGTCCTGGTTTTTCTCCCCTGCATGCAGATACTTATAGTCTTAATTTTCTTAGGGAATGCAATAGGTAAATTAGAATAAGTCCCAGCATGCAGTGGGGTAAAACCAGGACTGGATCAACCTGTCCTGAAAATCTGGAGCCAGTTGGCAACCCTAAGCATGACAATCTATAGTAATGTAGTATTACACAAACGTTTTTGAGTCAATAGGGCCACTTCTGCAACTCCTCCTTTTAGTTTTTTCTAATTTCTTCATTTTATCATAATCTCACATTTTAAAGTTAAATGCTACTGCTGTAGTTTTCCTAAATGTCTTCCTTCAGTGATTATGTTAAGTTTGACTATGTTATGATTACTGTTGCCAAGCGGCCTCACCACCATTACCTCTCTCACCAGATCCCGTGTTACAGTGAAGATTAGATCTAAAGTAATCCCCCCTCTTTATTTAATACATTTTAATCCACCTTTTATAAAATATAATTCTGTTCTTATAGCATTGTGCAAGAATTATAGGGTCATAGGACACATGTTATATGGTGACCCAATCACAAAGCAAGAAGAGGTGAAACCAGTTTTCTCAGATTCATCAGATGAGGAGACTGTGGAAAGGTAGAACTAGTCTGGTCTGGCTGAAGTTGGTCATGGGTTTCCTGGTAAGCCACTCATCTATTGGCTGTGTCATTTCCAGATGATTAAATCAGAGGTTACCAGTACTTGACTCATAATTGTAGGATATTGTCAGAAAAGATGGAAAATACAGCAGAGAAACTGGTCTATTCTAGTAAACAACCAGGCTCTTTTTGTTTAGGTAAATGACTGATCTTTGTCTTGCTTGTATACCTCTGATGGGTCTCTTGCTTAATGGCTTGGTGCCCTTCCCAAATACTGTTTCTCAGCATTCAGTTCTCCTACTGGTATGATTTGGTGTGGGTGGGGGACGTTTAGCACATCCTAGCATTCTTAATTTCTTCAGCCATATCTTCATATTCAGAGTATGAAATATTCCTGCATCAGTATAATTAATAAATCAGCACAAAATACACTAGTCATCCTACATCTGCATCCTTTAGAGCCTCAACAATCCCCCTAATCATTGTTTAAAGTCTTGTAAGCCCTCCTGAACTGTTATGTCTAACCTTTAACAATGTGACTTTAATCTTGATCACAAACCATGGGACATGTGGATATTTGATGCACATTTGGAAAATTAAAGATTACCCAGTGTGTAATCATAGCCACACAGGTCAAACCATGTAATATATAATATAACTCAATGCCCAGTCCACAAATATGAAGGTTGCATCTGTCAGGTGCTAGTTGGGCCAATGGCAATAACAGGACAAAGCCCTTACAGGCCAATGCAACATCTGCACAGGAAAACGGGTTCTCATGAGCACACACTTTCCTAACGTATGCCCATCCATCTCTCCTGGGCGCACGATGCAGTAGGCAAACTAGCTGCTGCGTTAAAAAGGAGGCACTAGGGGAAACTGTGCATCCCTAGCGCCTCCTCAGCATCGGGAGTTCAGGAGAAGTGGCTGTTCGTGGATTAGGTAAATGGACACTCAATTTTACAAGCGTCATGTTTCCTAACCCATGCAGCCAGGAGTTAGGAAAATGGACCCTTGTAAATTGAATGAGCATTTTCCTAACCTAACCTAACCATTTAAAGGTCGATTTTAAAAGCAGTGCGCAGCCAATTTTTAAAATCCATGTATGTGCGGGCAGCATGCGCAGGGACTAATTTTTGCTAAATACGCAGGGTGATGCTATTGGGCCTTCACCAGTTCCTTCCCAGTCTGCTCCAATTAAGGAGCGATCTAAGAGGGAACTTCTCTACCCCACTACCTAACCTTCCTCCATCTTCCCCTCTCCTCCCCCTAAACATAACCTAAGTAACCCCACATTTTTTATTTCAGTACTTACTGCTCCTCTGGAGCAGAAATAATCTGCGCAAGCCGGCCAGCTGCCAGCACGCACATCCTTGGGACAGCGACTAATGGTGCTGTCCCGGCCTTCCCTGCCCCACCCCCAATCCTGCCCTTTCTGAGAGGCTCGGCACTTCTGCGCATATCGGTGGTTATGCGGGTGGCGGGCACTTTAGAAAATGTGCATGCTGCATGCAGGGCCCAGCCACGCCAAAAAATACTGCTTTTTTGTCATTCGTTTTCTAATCCACTTTTGAGGATCCTCAAAACTTAACGCCAGCTCTTGGGCTGGCGTTAAATAACCATGTGCGTCGGGCACATGGTTATTTTATACATTGGGGGATAATAGCTAATAGTCTCATCAATATGGCATTTACATGTGATGAGCGCTATTAGCTATCCCCTGATTTGAATCTGTGTTTTGGACATGTTGATCCCCTTATTGTATCAGGGGTTATGGACACATGTCCAACCGCAGGTTACCCTGTGCGCTAGCCTGAGTGCACGGTATTGCATTGGCCTGTTAGTAAGTAAGACATACCTAAGATTATGAAGTGAAACTTCAGCAAAAAAAACAGTCTGGTCCAGGCTGAGATCAGGGTGGGTGGTTGAATAGGAATTGAATCACATAGGCTAAATAGCGGAATCAAGTCCTAGCTGAGGTCTGGGGCAAAAGATTAGTCCAGGGATTAAACAAGTAGCAACAAATGCAGGAACAAGACCAGAACAGAGTTTCAGGAAAGAGGTTCAAAAGAGTTCAATGCAACAGCAGGAACCAAGGCTGCAGATTGGTTTAAATAGGGAAGCCAATCGGGGTTGGCCTCTGTGAAATAATGAGCTGGCAGATAGATGCACATCAAAGAAGGTAAGTTTTTTTTTTATTAGGAAGCTTAGCAGCCTGCACTTCAAATTGTGATTCATTAGTAAGTCTCTTTGCTGCTACTTGAGGGGCCACCGGTTCAAAAACGTCATAGCCCATTGACCATGAACTGAGCAGATCTAGCAGCTACTGTCCTCCTGATGAATCAAGTAATGAAGGAAACCATGAGGGGGACATGACATGAGATCCTCATACATAACTACAAGGAAGGTAGTACATAAGAATTTAAAGAGACTGTATCCATTTCTTAAAGCTAGCATAGATAAGGGAGAGATAAAGGTCTGTCAAGGGATAAGAGGCATGGTGTAACTGCCTACCTGCTTGGTCTACATGGAATTGTTTTAGATGTATTTGTATGTGACTGAACAAGTGAGTCTCCTGTTTTATGCCCATTTTTGCTGATATCTAACAGTAAGGAGGAGAATGTTTGGTGCCATAATATTCATGTCAGAGCTGAGTATACAAGAATGCTTTCCTAGTGATTCCTACAAAGAGTGCTATGAGACACCAGTGGAATTCATCCATCCTTTATATACAGATGTGGCAACTGTTCTGTGGATGCCATGGTTACCTTTCATCTCTGGTACATCCAAAGTGACTGTACTATACATGTTTGGCAAATGGTACAATCGTTCTTCCATGCAACAGGTTATATCCTCAAAGAGTTGTTTAAAAGTAACTGATTGTGGTATCATATCCAAATGTCATCTATTTTCCATTTTCACTTCCTCTAAATCTGACCTTCCCTTTCCATTTGGAAAGTTTACTCTATATTGTGAAGTATATAGATATGAATGCATGACAAATACTAAGACCACTGAAATTAAGAATGAAGTCTAAGAATTATGCCAGTTAATATGTTTTATTTGTGAAGGGAGTGGTCATCTTTAATGTGCAAAGCTGTGAATATGGGAGTGAGGGCAAGGCTATAGACCAGTAAGACCTGTTTTGTTCCTTTTTTGCCTTCTATGTTCAAATATACCAGCCCTAACTCCTGTACAGCATATTCTGCAATTTTGTAAATGTGTACATGTTTTTTCAACCAAAGAGGCATATATTTACAGATTTTTCAATATATTTTCCATTTTTCTCCATTGATTCCTATGGGATTGGACAGCATAAGTGCCTTTGAACGTGTTTAAAATGTGTCAGGTTTTTTTTAAGTGTAGGCAAGTAGTTTCAAGGTCTGAACCTTTATTTGAGCTGGCATTACAGTCAGTGTGTTCATTTCATTTCCTTTACCCAATTGCAGGTACTGGTGACATCAAGAGGGTGAATCTGCCAGCTGGAAAGGGATGATGGTCACGTATATTACAATTAAGCCAATGAATAATGTTTTATTCTATTTCTGAGATACACAGGGCCTCAGTCATGGGGTTTTTAATATAGGAAAGGATTGTTTGTTCACCGATCTTAAGTCGCAATTGTGGGTGAATTGTGATTTTTTTAGTGATCAGGGTGAAAAAGAGTAATAAGATCAAAGGTAAAGGGTAAGAGAGAGAGGGCAAGGACACTGGGGGCCTGATTTACTAAGATTTTTCTCCAATTCTGTGGCTTTTGGGGGGGAAATGTACTTAGCAAATCAGGCCTGACAGGATTTACACAGATCACACAATAAAACTGGCTAAGATGGATTTCAAACTTTGAAGACTTCCGAGGTTTGTAGATATATGTTTGAGCTGCTAGGCTATAATGATAGTTGTGTATATTTATTTATTTTTAGTTTTTATATACCGATGTTCCTGTATAATATACATATCACACCGGTTTACAAGGAACTCAAACTGACGCCTCAGTGGGCAGTTTACATTGCAACAAGATAACAAGATAACAGATAATATGGGGGGGGCAGCGGAACTTGGCAAAGGATACAGAGATTAAGCATAAATAGCTAAATAGAGGTAACTAAATATACAATATACAGTAAAAAATGTACATAAGGTGAGTTGGGTCAGAGACCAGGCTGATATTATTTTCTTCCGGCTTTTAGATTCCTGGGAAAGCTTGTGCAAAAAACCAAGTCTTTAGTTTCTTTTTGAAAGTAATGTGGCACGGTTCGAGGCGAAGGTCTAGAGGGAGCGAGTTCCAGAGTATGGGGCCAGCTGTGGATAGTGCGCGTTTCCTCAGGGAGGATTTTGCTGGCTGGGCGCGTAGCATATTTCTGTACGCACTTCTTGTCGGTCTCTTGGAGGTGTGAAGCTGAAGTTGAAAAGTTAAATTGAGAGGAGCGATGTTATGTAGGGCCTTGTGAATCATCATAATGGTTTTGAAGTGTATAGCAGGTGTTAACATAGTTCTATGCAGAGCAGGCCATCTCTTTCTCTCTCTCTCTCTTTTTTTTTTTTTACTAAGATTCTATTCAGTAGCATTTGTTTCGTTTCTCCCATTTAGTGCCCATGGAAAGGATCAATAGACAATGGAGTCCCTTGTTTTGCTGTCAGAAAGAAGAAAAATGTTAGAAAAACAACACTTTACTAATCCTAAATCCACAACAATGAAAACGTCAGGTCTTTCCTACACTGAGATGCTTTTAACAGTGGGGTAGGAGGGGAAACATATAAAACATAAGTGGGGAAAGGCAAGAGTTAAAAAGTAACCTGAAGAATACAAAAAAAAAATAAAAAATGGCTAAATACTATCAATGAAGAAAAAATATTCCACATTTGAAAAATTCCCTTTCATGTCTGTCCTTGTTGAATTTGGGAGGTCGACTGGGCCTTGTGCCCGGTCGGCCAAAGTAATATGGTGCCAGGCTCACTTAGGGAGCAGGCCCACGGTGCGTGGTTTAGCGATGGGGGGGTGTGGCGAAGTGGGTCACGAGTTAGATTCCTAGCAGGGGCTGGGGGTGGGGGGGGGGGGGGGAAGGGGAAGGGGGAGGGGGTGGGTTGGCATAAACTTTGATGGTATTTTCCGCCGGCTTGCCAGCTGTTATATTTCAAATGATGTGCTGGCTGTGAGCCATTGGCTCCCTGGTAGGTGACTCAGTGGTTAGGGGCAGGGTTTGAGCTGTGAGATGTCAGTCGGGGATCATTCGACCGGCATCTCTGCAGCTGTTAGGGTCGCTTCCCTCCCACCCGCCCTTGTTTCCTTGTTGTATGGGGGTTTGTGCTGTCGCAGCTGGGAGGTGGCTCTTCTTGAGGCAGATGGCCCGAGCCACTTGGGGGGCAGATTTATTTAATTTGTTGTTAAGCTTCGCTCCTGTTACAACTCTACTTTGGGGAAAACTGGGTTCAATTGTCTTCTACGGGCTCCTTGCTGGGTGGTGGTGGTGTGTGTGTGTGTGGGGGGGGGGTTACTGGCTCGGCTCCTTGCTGGGAGGTGGCGGGGGTCACAATTCTGAGTAAGGCTTTCGGAACTTACTAGCTGGGCAGCTAGTGTTGATCATCTTGCTGGATGGTGGCGGATGGTTATTGGAAGTTACCTAATGTTAGACATCTGGCTCTGGCACCTCCTGCATTATGTTTTAAAGCTGTGGCCCTGCAATTCCAATTTGTTGTTAGTGTATTATTTAACTCTGTAAAGGGGGTGGATGTGAGTGTGTTAATGTCCTGGCTGCCTATATTATACTGTATTCAGGTCAAACTGCATACACTCTTATTTCCAAGAACTGTTATTGCCTTGATAAGAAGTCTTGAGCGGGTTATGGGAAATGCAAAAGCAAATAATTACATGAGAAACACCAGATGTGAACTATAGATGTGCAGTGAAAAATGATAGTATGCCTTAGAGGATCTTCAAAGAACCGACAACAACTAATCCAAACAGACTGGTGCTGGGGCAGTCAGCTACGAAGGCAGAATAAATTACAAAGGCTTGATATCATAGTCAAGATGCCACCCTGATAGGACTTTCTCTAGGCCTTGCTTTTTCACCGTTGCATTGCTGCAAGGAGTATATAAGGGTGAAGGCTCTCACCTGGATAAGTAGTCTGCCTTTCCATCAATGTCAATCCTTGGTCAGGGGCCACAGACAACTTTCTTCAGAACTTGGCACTTGTATAATCTTTGTCTGCCCAATAGGTGTCACTATTGAGCAACAGCTGGGATTACTCCTTCCCCACTTCCACAGCACTAGTTGGTGTGAGGAGCAGAAGCTGGGCTCGGGAATTAAACCCAGATCTCCCCACATGGCAATGTGCAGAACCACAAGTCCATTTTTATGAAAAAATCCAAAATTAATAAATAGTCTTTAAAAAAAAAAAGTATGCCAAATTCTTTTGTGTATGGCATAATTATGTTTTCTTTAACTTTTCACTGTTCCGTGTTTTTAGCCCGTTTCCTGAAGGAAGAAAAGTGGGCTTATGCGATTGTGTGTGTGTATGCGTATACGTGCATGTGTAACTTTTCAGGAATGTCAAGAAGTCCAAGAGGATCAATGTATATGTGCAGATGAGTATCTTGGAGAGTAGACTCCATTAGTTCTGTTTGGGATGCTGTGTTCTCTTCTCTTATGCCATCATCTCACTACAGCCTCCCCTTTCTTCCCAAAATTACTTCTTTCCTATCACCTTTCTTCACACTGCCCCCCCCCCCCCAGTCTATCCTTTTGTTTTTCACTCCCTATGTCTCCACATCTCTCATTCCCTTTCTTACACCTCGTCTCCTTTCTTTTCAATTCTCTTATCACTGTGGTCTCTTACCCTTCCTTCACAACTTCTCCATATACTACATTCATTGCATTGCTAATGGGAAGCAGGTCCATTCACCGACCTTGTGAAGAAAATTCTACGACAATTGCCATAGCTTTGGGGCCTTACGTATCACTATTATTTCTTTGTTCTATGTTATGAACCTTTCTGTCCTGATCCTCATGTATCAACAGAATTATTTACCAAATGATCCTTATGTGGTACTCTGGTGCCTACCTGTGGCAGATTTCAGACCTGCCTTAGATATTTTTAGGCTTCTGTAATGATTTATGTTCTAATTTTGTGCTGTAGTTAGCATTTGCAAGCAATGAATGCTCATTCTGTAAAGCAGCAGCTCCAAAAGGGGACACAGTGGATATAAAGTAAATAGATCTCATGGTGAGCTCCATCCAGAAGCAGCAAACATATATTAAGTATATAATGCAATGTGCAGAACACTATCCCATGACCTATGAAACAGGGAACAATTGCTGACAGTTGTGTTATCTTGTAGCACACTTTGACTCTCACAACACAGCTGGACTTATTGCCATGGTTTTAGCTGATGCTCTATCATGAATCACTATCAAAAGTATAACAAGCCCTGAAATGTATCTTCCAAAAAGAGCACCTGAAAAAGAGTCAAGCAAGGGAATCCGTAAACAAAAAGCTTTACCAAAAAGTTAAGGACCCATTGTTACACAGGGTGAAGGGCTAGAAGACAAAAGCCACAGGATCTGCCTTTCAACCGGATATCGAGATTGAAACATATGTCACATGCAGGCCCGGATTTTCCACCAGGTGAAGTAGAGGGCTGTATTCACTGCCTATGGGCACTGGGCTGGAAGTAGCATCTCCTCCATTGTCCGGGCGGCACTTTCTCACAAGCATTGCTCAGCCTCAGCGGCAGTGCCCCATCAGACCCAATCTCTTAAAAATGCAAAAGCTTGCAAGCAAGCAGCATTCGGATGGATGTAAACAAGAATCACCCTCATCCTGCCCCTGTGCCTTTAAGGGAGTGGGTCTAACAGGATGCTGCCACTCAAGCTGAGCAGTACTTGTAAGAAAGTACTGCCGGGACAAAGGAGTAGACATCCCGTTCAGTGGGATGTATGTTCAGAGAAAGATTCACTCTCACCCCAGCTCCCCGCATGCTTGGAGGGAAGGGAAGGACTTGAGGTACTTAGAGGTTAATTCTGGCCCTGGTCACGTGTATCGTGTGCAGCATTCCAGCAATCCACACATTTCTAAACTGTTTTTTTAAGCAAACTTTTTTCTTTATTAGTTTAGCCCTATAAAGAACATAATTGCATCCTTCAGGGGACCCAGTCTATGGCTGACAATATACTTTAAGACAAAACAAAATCAAGGTGGATGAATAGTGACCTCACATAAGAAGGTATAATCTGAACCAGCAGAAGTGTGAGGCTCAACTGTCAATATCCCACAGTTTGAATTACTTTTGAACAGTATAAACAAGCTTTTACTCCCAAATAGAAGGTATATCAACTAAGTCCCCTGACACGGCCATGTTTCGCCAGATGGATGCATTAAGGTGTTGCTGCGAATGCTGCTGTATTCCCTTCAGCATGGTACCTCCCGAGGAAGCCATATGGCGAAACATGGCCGTGTCGGGGGACTTAGTTGATATACCTTCTGTTTGGGAGTAAAAGCTTGTTTATGCTTTTTCTACAAATGTTTGCACATTGTTGTGAAGTGTTGACTAATTGGAACACCACTGTTCAACAGTAAAAGCTACTTGAAATTCATACTGTGGGATACTGAAAATTGAGCCTCACACTTCTGCCAGTTCAGTCTGACAATGTATTTTTACCATTTTTTTCTGATTGTAAACATGCATATATTTTTCACAGTTTAAACATAACAGAACTGAAAAAAAATCTTCCTGATGAGCCAGTCATTTTTCAGTTTTATGAAATAACAGAAGAATTAGATTGGAGAATCTCTACAAAATTGAATCTGTGTTTATTGTGTCTTTGCTTGCTTTGATGTTATTTTTTATTATGAATGTCAAACTGTGCACCACCTAGGGTTTTAGTATTAGCGGCATATAAATACAAATCAATAAATTTGGTAGGCTTTTTGCAAGTTACTGTTATGATTGATGGTCAGTTGGACACGCCTTGGACTGCCGCTCCTGCATTTCAGGCTGGGTACCAGTCACGCAGTAGGATGCAGCTGGTGGTCCCAGCGTGCCAACCGCCCCTCGACGTGGTGATGCCGCTGACATGCAGTGGACACCACCATCCACACCTGAGGCTCTCTAGGTGCACGTGTGCAGCTTACTTTAATTTAAAGGCCCGCAGTGGGAAAAAGCCCTGCAGCATCCCAAGATGACGTCAACATGTTGGCCTATAAAAGGCACCTTTTGACACTGCTTCAGTGCCATGGCAATCTGCTTCCACGAGGTACGAGTTAACCAGCATCTTTGTTTTTGGTTCCTATGTTTCTAGTTCCAGTTCCTGTCATCATATTCCATCCTACTGTCCTGTGTCTTCAGCCCAGTCTCTTGAGGAATGAATCATTCAGGTCACTACGCCCCCTTACAGGAGCTGACCCTAACAAGATTGCTACTCCGCAGTCTAACCCTAACAACTCTGAACAGATGGCTAACTCCTCCCCTCTGGAGGAATAGATCACAACAAGATTGCTAACTCCAGTGGATCCGGCTTAAAGGTATAAGAACATAAGAAATTGCCACGCTGGGTCAGACCAAGGGTCCATCAAGTCCAGCATCCTGTTTCCAACAGAGGCCAAACCAGGCCACAAGAACCTGGCAATTATCCAAATACTAAGAAGATCCCATGCTACTGATGCAATCTTTAGTCACTAACCAACCTCTTTCCCTTTTAGGCAATTCACCAACTCAAACGTGTAAGGGAAACCTTGTGTGGTGATAATTTTGTCCGGAGGTAATTGATGAGGATAACCGATTTTGCAGTTATCCTGTCTTTGTGTCTCCCCACACTGTGAAAAATGATAGAGAACTAAAAATTCGATTATAGCGTAATATCAGCTTAGGTTCATAAGATCAGTGGGTATTAGTTTTCTATTAGGTTAGCAACAA
The DNA here is from genome assembly GCF_901001135.1 of Rhinatrema bivittatum. NCBI lineage: Eukaryota > Metazoa > Chordata > Amphibia > Gymnophiona > Rhinatrematidae > Rhinatrema > Rhinatrema bivittatum. The sequence continues at coordinate 255,187,873 of NC_042615.1, read as the reverse complement.
CTCTTAAATATATAAAATAAAAAAAGGAGGAGTTGATAGCCAGTATCACATTCACATAGATACTGGGAGCACTGCATCAGAGTAATATTGTGGAATCAAGATATCACTTACAGACATGAAGTAGTGAAGCACACATGTTTGTCAGCCACATTCAAGAATGCTTACTACAAGTATTAAGAGCAGAGAATATCAGGCTCGAAACGGAGCATTTCAGAGAGAATATGATATAAGTAAATTGATACTTCAATGAGGCTGTAAAGACTCATCTGAGCAATTCAACATAGCACCCGATTAAATTTTAAAGAAAAGAAGACTGTGGATGGCTAATCTACCAAGCGGCGCGGCACAAGCGCCCCGCCCAGGACACGCCCACTATCTTTGATACCTATTACGTCAGAAACAGTAGGAGCGGACGTGGCACGCACAAGTTCACCACTAGGTCCGCCAGAGACAAGAACGATACGTGTTGCAGATCAGATGAAGTTCTCCATCAGGTCCCCTAAAGCTGCCCAAAAGTAATTATGTGAAACTTCTGAAATCAACGTTAGTACAAGTTAACACTACAAAAGTTACGTAGCAAAGATGTTTATATACTCAAGTTTGATTTAAATGAAGACATAATATTATAAATATGAGTTAGAACGAAACTAACGAGTTTTATAGTTTTCACCTGAGATAGCCTCGTTCTGGCCAGAGAGGGCGGTGGACTCCCCAGTCAGGCTTTAAAAGCAGTGAGAATTGAGTAGACGCCCAGGCAGACACAGAAGGCGTCGCACGAGAAGTTAGCAGAAGCTTTTGACAAGTAAGTTTTTCAAAAAAGGTGGGTGAGAATTAGAGAATTAAGAATGAATGTGATACAGAGTAAGTGATGTTGAACTAAATTGTTTTCTATATTAAAGGACTTTAGAATGCTGTGAACCCATTTAGGACACAGCACATTCTCCCATAGTCCCTGAAGCAGGCACCTTGTGCCGAAACATGGCCCGTGTCGGACAAGCAGCTCCGTACCCATGAGACATCAATAAAGGCGACGACCTTGATAAGTATGACATAAGACTAACAGTGGGTCGGAAAAGCAGCAGGGGAGAAGGGATTTTAAGAAAAATAATACAAAATAAAAAATATCTTTTGACTTTAATAAAAGAATAATAGACAAAGACAGGATAACTGCAAAATCGGTTATCCTCATCAATTACCTCCGGACAAAATTATCACCACACAAGGTTTCCCTTACACGTTTGAGTTGGTGAACTGATGCAATCTTTAGCAGTGGCTATTCCCCAAGTAAACCTGATTAATAACAGTTAATGGACTTCTCCTCCAAGAACTTATCCAAACCTTCCTTGAACCCAACTACACTAACCACATACTCTGGCAACAAATTCCAGAGCTTTATTGTGCATTGAGTAAAAAAGAATTTCTCCGATTAGTCTTAAATGTGCTACTTGCTAAACTTCATGGAATGCCCCCTAGTCCTTCTATTATTCGAAAGTGTAAATAACTGCGTCACATCTACTCGTTCAAGACCTCTCATGATCTTAAAGACCTCTATCATATCCCCCCTCAGCTGTCTCTTCTCCAAGGGGAGCTGTTCCATCCCCTTTATCATTTTGGTTGCCCTTCTTTGTACCTTCTCCATCGCAACTATATATTTTTTGAGATGCGGCGACCAGAATTGTACACAGTATTCAAGGTGCGGTCTCACCATGGAGCGATACAGAGGCATTATGACATTTTCCGTTCTATTAACCATTCCCTTCCTAATAACGGGACAGTGCTATACCGGGGTACAAATTATATCACAATGACAGAGAGGAGCACCCGGGTTATTTTTCCCTATATGCCACACGTTGCACTTGTCCACATTAAATTTCATCTGCCCAATCTTCCAGTCTTGCAAGGTCCTTCTGTAATGTATCACAGTCTGCTTGTGATTTAACTACTCTGAATAATTTTGTATCATCTGCAAATTTGATAACCTCACTCGTCGTATTCCTTTCCAGATCATTTATATATATATTGAAAAGCACCGGTCCAAGTACAGATCCCTGAGGCACTCCACTGTTTACCCTTTTCCACTGAGAAAATTGACCATTTAATCCTACTCTCTGTTTCCTGTCTTTTAACCAGTTTGTAATCCACGAAAGGACATCGCCTCCTATCCCATGACTTTTTAGTTTTCGTAGAAGCCTCTCATGAGGGACTTTGTCAAACGCCTTCTGAAAATCCAAATGCACTATGTTATGAACACTGCCCGCGGAGCTAATCCCCATGAGCAGGCACTCAACTTCCCCCCATACTACCCTACCAGATGCGGCTGGACGCCGCCGAAGTCGGGCCTTCCGGTGCAGCTGGAGCCGCGGACTTTCCTCCTTCACGCGGTCCGGAGGCCGCCCTTGGTGTCCTGCTTCACCGCGTCCAGAGCCGCGGACTTCTCTGGCTTCCTATGCGGCATGGAGCTGCCGCCTACATCCCACACATCTTCGCGGCCAGAGGCCGCAAGCCCCTGTCTGGATTGGTGGCTGGAGCCGCCCTCGGGGCCTCCTGCAGCGGCTGGAGCCGCTGCCATCTTTGGGGCCTGTCTCCAGGCCCAGCCCTGCGTCCTCGACGACGGTGCAGGACCGCTGTCCACGGTCCTGCTGCTTCCTGCTTCCTCTAGGTGCACGGCTGCGCCTCTCTTCTATATTTAAAGGGCCCACGGCCGGATATGCCCTGGGCCCCACCTTTGTGACTATTTCCTGCTGCAGCCCTATAAAAGGGCTAGTCTTGCAATTGCTCTGTGCCTTGCATCGGAGTTACTTCTGTCTGGAGGTTCCTGCCTGCCAGAGCTTCGTCAGGTCTTCTGTCTTCTTCGTGGAGCTCCTCGTCTCGTCTTGTCATGCCATGTCTTCATTGCCTGATGTCCCCGTCCAGGTGTCATGGTGTTTCATATCCTGATGTCTCACTTCCTGGTGTTCTAGTCCTCCTTGGTGTTCGTTTTTGCTCTGGAGCCTTCTGTTCTGCCGGCCGTGGATCTCCGGGTGACGGGTGGCCGTCATGGGAGATGCCGGCAGTGGACTGGTGTCCTGTGCTCCTGAGCCGTCTTATCCTGCCAGTCTTTGTGGAGCGTCGGATGACATCAGCTTCGTCATCGTCCCAGCTTGACTGGATCCTCTCCTGCGTTTGTCGCGCTCTCCACGTGGTCCGTGACCAGCCTCCTCAGGTTGTGTAGGGCGCGCAGTGGGACAGGGTGGTCTGCGACCAGCCCATTGGGTCCGCCCGTGAAGGTGGGCTGAATAGGGCGCCCTGAGAGACAGTGCCAATGTCTACCTGCCCAGCTTCTCATCTCGTCTGGACTTTGTCAAGTTCCTCGTCTCGTCTCTGATGCCATTGCATCAGCCTTGGTGATGCAATGGCTACTATTCGCCAAAATAGACTACTGCAGTGCCCTTTTCCTAGGCCTCCCCAAATCCACTACCAAACCACTGCAGATGATTCAAAACGCGGCAGCGAGATTGCTGACCAGTACCAGCTGCGGCGAACACATCTCACCCATCCTCAGGAACCTACATTGGTTACCAGTTCATTTCAGAATTCTATACAAATCAATCACCTTAATTCATAAAACCATCCATCATCATCTTCAACTTGACCTGGAAATCCCATTCAAACTCCACTCCTCCAATAGACCAATTAGGGATATTCTCAAAGGCACTCTGAAATTTCCCTCCACTAAAGCCTCACGCCTCTCTACAACCAAAGACAGAGCTTTTTCGATAGCTGGCCCATCTATCTGGAATAGCATCCCATCAAATCTCAGACTGGAGCCCTGCCTTTTAACTTTTAGAAAAAGACTTAAAACCTGGCTCTTTCTCCAAGCCTTCACCGATCCACCAGACATTCACTAGTTTGACCTCACTCTTACCCGACCTGGCATTTACACTCAAGAATGGACTCTGATTCTTCCAGGTTAAAGCACCTATTAAGCATCTAACCGTACACTCTACGGTAACACTTTATATTTCTCCTGCCTTATCTTCCTTCCAGCTTGTCGCAAGCTTCCAAGTTCTCTTTCCCTGTTGATTGTAACTTTGACTTATTCCCTCCTATTGTTTAGCTCTCGTTTACTTGAATTGTTACTCCAGTTATTCCCTGTTAAATGTAAACCGATCCGATATGGTTATTACTATGAAGGTCGGTATAAAAAACTGTTAAATAAATAAATAAAATAAATGTCTTCAACAGCTCTGGTGTCATGTCTTCAACAGCCTTGGTGTCATGTTTTCGCTTCAACCCTCGTTTGTGATGCCGTCGCATCAACCTTGGTGTCATGTCTTCGTGTCAAGGCCTCCGTCTGCCCTCATCCTCAGGCCGGCCTGCTGCTCCATGCTGATCCAAGCGGCAGGTCCGAAAGGGCTCGGAACGGTCAGAGGACCATTCTCCTACCAACATCTTCATGTTGTTGGCGCTGGGAGCTTGCAGGCCCGGCAGAGGGTAAGACCGTGTTCTGCCATGCTGGGACACGTCGCCAACCCTTGGTTCAGTCCTGGATCTGTCTGGAGTCGGGCTGAGGCCCAAGGGCACACTAAACACCCCAACACAACACACTACATCTACCGGTTCACCTTTATGCACGTGTTTATTAACTCCTTCAGAAAACTGAAGCAGATTTGTTAGGCAAGACTTCACTTGGGTAAATCCATGTTGACTGTGTTCCATTAATTCATGTCTTTCTATATGCTCTACGATTTTGATCTTCACAATAGTTTCTACTATTTATCCCGGCACTGAAGTCAGACTCACTGGTCTATAGTTACCCGGATCGCCCCTGGAGCTTTTTTTTTTTTTAATATTGGGGTTACATTGGCCACCCTCCAATCTTCAGGTACAATGGATGATTTTAATGAGAGATTACAAATTTTAACTAACAGAACAGAAATTTCATTTTTGAGTTCCTTCAATACCCTAGGATGCATACCATCCGGTCCAGGTGATTTGCTACTCTTTAGTTTGTCAATCTGGCCTACTACATCTTCCAGGTTCACAGTGATTTCGTTCAGGTCGTCTGACTCATCACCCCTGAAAACCATCTCCGGAACTGGTATCTCCCCAAAATCCTCGTTTATAAACACGGAAGCTAAGAATTCATTTAGTCGTTCTGCAATGGCCTTATCTTCCCTAAGAGCCCCTTTAATCCCTTGGTCATCTAATGGTCCAACCGACTCCCTCACAGGTTTCTTGCTTTGGATATATTTTTTAAAGTTTTTATTATGAGTTTTTGCCTCTATGGCCAACTTCATTTCAAATTCTTTCTTCGCCTGTCTTATCAATGTTTTACACTTAACTTGACAATGCTTATGTTTTATCCTATTTTCTTCCGATGGATCCTTCTTTCAGTTTTTGAAGGATTTTTTTTGGCTAAAATAGCCTCTTTCACCTCACCTTTTAACCATGACGGTAATCGTTTTGCCTTCCTTCCACCTTTCTTAATGTGTGGAATACATATGAACTGCGCCTCTAGGACTGTATTTTTAAACAATGTCCCAGCCTGTTGAACACTTTTAACCTTTGCAGCTGCACCTTTCAGTTTTTTTCTAACTATTTTCCTCATTTCATCAAAGTTTCCCTTTTGAAAGTTTACTGTTAGAGCTGCAGATTTGCTTATTGTCCCCCTTCCAGTTATTAGTTTAAATTTGATCATGTTATGATCACTGTTGCCAAGTGGCCCTACTACCGTTACCTCTCTCACCAAATCCTGCGTTCCACTAAGAATTAAATCTAAAATAGCTCCCTCTCTTGTTGGTTCCTGAACCAATTGCTCCATGAAGCAATCATTTATTACATCCAGGAACTTTATGTCTCTAACAAGTCCTGATGTTACATTTACCCAGTCAATATTGGGGTAATTGAAATCTCCCATTATTATTGCACTGCCTAATTGGTTTGCTTCCCTGATTTCTCTTAGCATTTCATCATCTGTCTGACCATTTTGTCCAGGTGGATGGTAGTATACTCCTATCACTATACACTTACCCAACACACATGGGATTTCTACCCATATAGATTCTACTGAGCATTTAGTCTCTTGTATGATCTTTATCCTATTCGACTCTATGCCCTCCCGGACATAAAGTGCCACACCCCCACCAAGTTGATCCTCACTATCATTGCGATATAATTTGTACCCTGATATAGCACTGTCCCATTGGTTATCCTCCTTCCACCAAGTCTCTGTGATGCCAATTATGTCAATCTCATCATTTGCTGCTGTACACTCTAACTCTCCCATCTTACTTCTTAGACTTCTGGCATTGGCATATAGACATTTCAAAGTGTGTTTTTTTGTTTGCTTTAACAACCTGCTTTTCAGTTGTTTGGGCTAATTCGGAAATCATTAGTTTTGGTGATTTTTTACATATAGGCATATGGATTATGTTTGCTTTTAATGGAACCTCTCTGTTGGGATGCCCTAACTCTCCTGTTTCATTAGTATCCTTCAAGGATACATTTCTCTGAACCATGCACTGCTGAGTGACTGTCGGCTTTCCCCCTTGTTCTAGTTTATAAGCTGCTCTATCTCCTTTTTAAAAGTTAGTGCCAGCAGCTTGGTTCCACTCTGGTTAAGGTGGAGCCCATCCTTTCAGAAAGTCTCCCCTTTCCCCAAAAGTTTCCCCAGTTCCTTACAAAGCTGAATCCCTCTTCCCTGTACCATCGTCTCATCCACGCATTGAAACTCTGGAGCTCTGCCTGCCTCTGGGGACCTGCACGTGGAACAGGAAGCATTTCAGATAATGCCACCCTGGAGGTTCTGGAGTTCAGCTTCCTACCTAAAATCCTAAATTTGGCTTCCAGAACCTCTCTCCCACATTTTCCTATGTCGTTGGTGCCCACACATACCACGACAGCCGGCTCCTCCCCAGGATGGGGTGAGAAGAGTCCTCCTTCTTGGGCCCAACAAAATAAATGGAATATAGGCCTGTATTTTCTTGAGATGTAGGTACTGGAACCACAGACTGCACGCTGAGGAGTCTTGACAACATAAACTCCACTGCCTGTCTCTTTTATGGATAGCTGCAGGGAGACACCATGAAAACATCCCAAGGAACACTGCAAAACTCCAGTGCACAGTCATCTCTTATCACCTCCAGAACTCACTAGTCTGACATGATTTTGACCTACCTCTGATAAAAAAAAGAGAAAGGTGACCCCCTTTCTCCTGTTCCCAGGGGTGGGTCAGCACAAATTCATTGGGAGGCTTAGGGGGCTCCACTACCCGAACCTGTGCCCCATCTGGGCTGCCTGGGACAAAAGGACTGAGACCTTCCTAAAGGTCGAGTCCTCTAAAAGGCTGCTCCTCTGTAGGGTTGAAAATGTTTGAATCCCCTAGTATGACCTCTCATGTTGAAGGAGCATGGCATCTCTTTCTTATCCTCTGGTAACCAAGGAACATGAGACTCACCACACTTATTGGCCATTATCTCCAGCTTGCTCCCAAACAAGAGTGAGCCTTTAAAGGCCAATTGCATAAGGTTAGACTTTGAGGTTGTATCGGCCAACCAATTTCTCAGCCTTAGCTGACGCCTGGCCACTATTCCCGAAGTCACCCCTCTGGCCGAAGTGCAGACCAAATTGCAGCCTGCATCTGCCAAAAAGGCGGCAATTGGTTCCATCACTGCCCTGGAATTTACTCCAGATTCATCGACCTCCTGAGAGAGAAGTAAACAAGAGCGAGCCACCAGGGAACAACAAGCTATCTGCAGATTCATTGCCATTTCTTCAAAAGCCTCAATTCTTCTGTCCTGTTCATCTGGTCACCCTTCTATGGGGATAGTCGTCCGCTTGGTAATGGCACACACAAGCGCATCCACTTTTAGAAAGCGCAATTGCTCTCTTGCAGCTGGATCAGGAGGTACAGCCCTTCCAAGACTCGGCCCCCTTTAAAATTAGCTTCCGGGGCGCCCCATTCAAGATCAATCAATTCTTGAATGGTCTCCATAACAGCGAAGAAACATGACGCCTTACGCAAAGGAATCAAAATGGGATCTTTCTTCGCTCAGACATGGATTCAGCCCCTGGTACTCCCAGCATCTTCAAAATCTGGGAAATCAGAGCCGGTAACTCATCTCTATGAAAGAAACGCAACATAGTTCTAAACTGCTCCAATCCTGGAGGAATTTCCCCATCCTCCAGGGAGTAAGGATCGACTTTATCATCCATGCCATCTGGTCCCTATCAAGGAGACCCGCAGCTGATCTAGGTGTACTCTTAACGCTTAGATACAGCACCAGGCATGCGGGAATCCACAGCCTGCGATCCTAACCTGTCAAGATTGCCTGGGGCCAAGAACAGCGCCTGAAGAAAGGCCCACCTGTTAAGATTGCCTGGGGCCAAGAACAGCGCCTGAAGAAAGGCCTGCAGTACTTGAAAAAAATTCTACTCAAGAAAAGGCAGAGGGTTCCATGCCAAAACCAGGAGGCATCGGACTTGTGCCCACTGAGCTACCTTTCCCTGCTGATGAACCAGTTAGAAGAGCCCCAAAATCAGGTGACACCTCTGGCAGCTTTTTCCATTCCCGCAACAAGCTGAGAAGAACCAGTCTTAGTAAAATCAGGCAGAGGCAATTCTCCCTGAGTCTCCAAACAGCACTGACACACGTTAGAGGGAACACCAGGCTGGGATGCCTGAATATGACAAGCAACTCAAAGGGAAAGCATTTAGGCTTTTTTGCTAGGGGTGCCATCAGTCTGCCAAAACATGTTAACAGGCGTCTGATGAGAGTGCACCCAGCTGTGTCCACCCTGCAAAAATTAGGCACTCAACACTGTGCCTTGATCAAAGCACAGTCTGAGCTCCCACCAGGACGCTTCACATAGTGCGCATAAATAAGTGCGTGCATGTGTGCGCACACAACTGAGCACCCCTGTACGCCCAATTAGGCACACAATCTGGAGGCACAGCTGGGCACACAAGCATAAACCGACGCAAATGCAGAGGGCAGCACTTACACGGATATCGCAGTATGAAACTGGCTCCTAGTGCTTGGGTTTCAGATCTCATTAACAAAAAAGCTTTTCTACGCTGCTGCGTACTTTTAGCTAAATCTGGGTAAACTTGAACGGAACCACCATAATATAATTCAGACCTATTTCTAAAGTAATTTCTCATTATCTTTGAAACACTAGCTTCATCATAAAAAGTAACAAAAAGTACAGCTCTATCCACAATTTCAGGAGTCGAGTTTTCAAGGTAATCAGTTAGATTTTGTAAATCCAATCTTTGAATATTTATCCCGGAGACAGGGTTGTTTCTTTTCGGTAGAAAAAATAACTTTTTTACAGCTGGAATCTCATCTTGAGGAATCTTTAAAGTCTCCATTACGTATTTTTTGAAGGTCAATAAAGGGATCTCTCACATAACAATCGGAAAGTTTAATAACCTTATATTAAGGTGCCTCATGAAGTTCTCTATAGATTCCAGTCTCCTCGACATATTTGCCCTTTCAACTAACATAGTGGCATTAATACTTTGGAGACTATTCATTTCCCCATTAACTTTCTTTAATGAGTCTTCAAAATCCTGAAATCTTTTTTGATTTTCCCGTTCTTGTGTCCCAGTTTGAGCAACAAGCCTGGTTGTCTAGTTGGCTAGACATCCTAACCATGAAGTCCCAGATTGTATCAAGGGTTACAACTGCTGGTTTAATACATTGCTGTGAGAATGATTTTCTTACCCCACTTTCAGCAGTCAAGCCTCTTTCTCCCGATGTTGTAGGGATTATAGCTTCTGCTTCTCTTACTTCGCCTCTCGACGGAGTAATTTTCTGGGGTATTGATTCATCCCCAAGCAGGGCAGGGTCTTCTGGGCCACCTAGCCCGGCATTACCGGTGTTTTCCAGTAAAGCCCCGGCTCCTCTGACTCTGTCTTGCGGCAAAGCTCTCAACAGTGTTTTTGGAGTTGGGGGGCTCAACGAAAGTTCCCCAGGGGAGTAAGATGCTCCTCTCGCTTGCTCACCAGCGGGGGTTGAGACACTCACTATAGGTGAGGAAGATGCAAACTCAGATATTAACCTCTGTCCTGTCGAAAGATCCGAGTCCGGTGGATATACTCGGACCTTTCCTTTCCTCTTATGAGGCATTTAATTTGCAGAGTATTTTACCAAAAAGACCAAAATCTTGGAAATCAGGACTGGAGAGTTGCAGCTCACAAAACGCTTTTTTAAATCCTCCCCCTCTAGTCTGATGTCCGGGCACATAAACTTCTGGGCCTCCTCCGTCCTAAGCCGGACCAAGCCACGCACGCCTAAGGGGTGCGAGCGGCTTTGGCGGCGCGCTGCTTCTCCGCCGGTTCTTGTATCGGTTTGGGGCTCCTCCCACTTACGTCGTGGCGCTGTTTGGGGATGATGTTCCGGCTCTAGCAGGGCCCAAACTTCAGCGAACTCCGCCGCTTCTCCGCCGGTTCTTGTATCGGTTTGGGGCTCCTCCCACTTACGTCGTGGCGCTGTTTGTGGATGATGTTCCGGCTCCAGCAGGGCCCAAACTTCAGCGAACTCCGCCGCTTCTCCGCCGGTTCTTGTATCGGTTTGGGGCTCCTCCCACTTACGTCGTGGCGCTGTTTGGGGATGATGTTCCGGCTCCAGCAGGGCCCAAACTTCAGCGAACTCCGCCGCTTCTTGTATCGGTTTGGGGCTCCTCCCACTTACGTCGTGGCGCTGTTTGGGGATGATATTCCGGCTCCAGCAGGGCCCAAACTTCAGCCTGCCTGGTAATTTTAATGTTAGAACAAAATTACTTTTCCACTGATTTTTTTCCTATGTGTTCTATAGTAGGGATGTGAATCGTTTTTCAACGATTAAAATTATCGTCCGATAATTTTAATATCGTCTTAAATCGTTATAGAACACAATACAATAGAAATTCTAACGATTTATCGTTAAAATCGTTAAATCGTGTTAGTGCGCACTAACTCCCAGTTAGTGCGCACTAACTCCCAGTTATTGCGCACTAACTCGAGTTAGTGCGCACTAACTGAAAATGATACAAATTGACACTTTCCAGGTCAGTAAAGGTCAGTTAGGAATGAATATGTGTTCCTATTGGCTGGCTGCCCTCTTATCTATTGATGTTAACCAGGTTCCCACTGAGGTGATGGTTGGGGGGATGGGAAATGGAAATGGAAACTCAGGAACACTAACAGAAAATGATACAAATTATTGACACTATCCAGGTCAGTAAAGGTCAGTTAGGAATGAATATGTATTCCTATTGGCTGGCTGCCCTCTTATCTATTGATGTTACCAAGGATCCAACTGAGGTGATGGTTGGGGGGATGGGAAATGAAAACTGTTGGTAGTTGACAAAAAAAGTAATGTGATCAGTCAATATGACTAGAACCTGTGCCCTATTCCTGATACCAGGGGTGTTGTGATCTTCCTGCACTCAGTGCCCTATCCCTGATACCAGTCTGAGACAGCTCCCTCCCTGCATTACTAGTGAGAGGCTGGCTTCACAGACAGGGGGGAGCTGCCTGACCCTCACTCCTGACTTCCCCCATGTCCCAGCTAGTGAATGGTGTGTGGGTGAGGGGGGGGGGGGAGGATGGTGAAGTCTGAGACAGCTCCCTCCCTGCATTACTAGTGAGAGGCTGGCTTCACAGACAGGGGGGAGCTGCGTGACCCTCACTCCTGACTTCCCCCATGTCCCAGCTAGTGAATGGTGTGTGGGTGAGGGGGGGGGGGAGGATGGTGAAGTCTGAGACAGCTCCCTCCCTGCATTACTAGTGAGAGGCTGGCTTCACAGACAGGGGGGAGCTGCCTGACCCTCACTCCTGACTTCCCCCATGTCCCAGCTAGTGAATGGTGTGTGGGTGAGAGGGGGTGGGTGGATGGTGAAGTCTGAGACAGCTCCCTCCCTGCATTACTAGTGAGAGGCTGACTTCACAGACAGGGGGGAGCTGCCTGACCCTCACTCCTAACTTCCCCCATGTCCCAGCTAGTGAATGGTGTGTGTGTGAGGGGGGGGGGGGAGGAGGATGGTGAAGTCTGAGACAGCTCCCTCCCTGCATTACTAGTGAGAGGCTGGCTTCACAGACAGGGGGGAGCTGCCTGACCCTCACTCCTGACTTCCCCCATGTCCCAGCTAGTGAATGGTGTGTGGGTGAGGGGGGGGGAGGATGGTGAAGTCTGAGACAGCTCCCTCCCTGCATTACTAGTGAGAGGCTGGCTTCACAGACAGGGGGGAGCTGCCTGACCCTCACTCCTGACTTCCCCCATGTCCCAGCTAGTGAATGGTGTGTGGGTGAGGGGGGGGGGGGGAGGATGGTGAAGTCTGAGACAGCTCCCTCCCTGCATTACTAGTGAGAGGCTGGCTTCACAGACAGGGGGGAGCTGCCTGACCCTCACTCCTGACTTCCCCCATGTCCCAGCTAGTGAATGGTGTGTGGGTGAGGGGGGGGGGAGGATGGTGAAGTCTGAGACAGCTCCCTCCCTGCATTACTAGTGAGAGGCTGGCTTCACAGACAGGGGGGAGCTGCCTGACCCTCACTCCTGACTTCCCCCATGTCCCAGCTAGTGAATGGTGTGTGGGTGAGGGGGGGGGGGAGGATGGTGAAGTCTGAGACAGCTCCCTCCCTGCATTACTAGTGAGAGGCTGGCTTCACAGACAGGGGAGAGCTGCCTGACCCTCACTCCTCCGGGGTATTGTGATCTTCCTGCACACAGTGCCCTATCCCTGATACCAGGGGTGTTGTGATCTTCCTGCATGCAGTGCCCTATCTCTATTAATACCAGGAGTGTTGTGATCTTCCTGCATGCAGCGCCCTATCCCTGATACCGGGATGTGTGCAAGAAGATCACAACACCCCCGGTATCAGGAATAGGGCTCTGTGTGCTGGAAGATCACAACACCCCCGGTATCAGGAATAGGGCACTGTGTGCAGGAAGATCACAACACCCCTGGTGTCAGGGTTAGGGCACTGTGTGCAGGAAGATCACAACACTCCTGGTATGAATAGGGATAGGGCACTGTGTGCAGGAAGATCACAACACCCCTGGTGCCAGGGTTAGGGCACTGTGTGCAGGAAGATCACAACACTCCTGGTATGAATAGGGATAGGGCACTGTGTGCAGGAAGATCACAACACCCCTGGTGCCAGGGTTAGGGCACTGTGTGCAGGAAGATCACAACACCCCTGGTGCCAGGGTTAGGGCACTGTGTGCAGGAAGATCACAACACTCCTGGTATTAATAGGGATAGGGCACTGTGTGCAGGAAGATCACAATACCCCTGGTATCAGGGTTAGGGCACAAGTTCTAGTCACATTGACTGATCACATTACTTGTTTTGTCAAGCTACCAACTGTTTCCATTTCCCATCCCCCATATACTGTCAGTGGGAAACTTGGTAACATGAATAAATAAGAGGGCAGCCAATAGGAATACATATTCATTCCTAAACTGACCTTAACTGACCTGAAAAGTGTCAAATTGTATCATTTTCAGTTAGTGCGCACTAAGTCCCAGTTAGTGCGCACTAAGTCCCAGTTAGTGCGCACTAAGTCCCAGTTAGTGCGCACTAAGTCCCAGTTAGTGCGCACTAAGTCCCAGTTAGTGCGCACTAACTCGAGTTAGTGCGCACTAATCGGAAAAAACGATTTTTAACGATTTTTTAACTAAAAAATCGTGCCTAACACGATTTTCTTGCCCTGCCACACGATTTCTATCGTTAAGACGATATGGAAAACGATTCACATCCCTATTCTATAGGTCATTTTTTCCACTAAAATTGTTAGAACATTTTAATTCACAGGCAAAATAAAATAAAAACTGACAACAAAGGTCCATACCATACCTCTTTTGCTCTGTATGTTTGTGTTCATTAGAGAAGGCGGTGCGAGCTTGTCTCATGCCGCAGAAATTAACATGGGCATAAGTGCAGGGAGTGTAGGAAGAGGGTGGGGTAACCAACAGCAATGGCAACAATTTCGAATTGGTGCCTTGCCACTGGTTGTCAGTTAGGTAAAAGAAAGATTTCGGCGCGAAGCCAAGCAGTGAGGGATCAACAGTGAAGCAAGCGGCTGATTTCTGCTGCTGCTCCGGTGCTGATTCCTTGTGGGCATTCGGTAGCGGTTTGTCCAACGGATCTCGTATCTTGTGTTCGTTTGCGACACAATGAAGAGGGCGAGAGCAAGGACGTCTGGTCCCGGGCAGGGTCTGAGGCCCGACCGACGGAGCTAGACGGAGGGCGGCGTAGTTCGGGTCCCAGGGCCTGCCCAGCACCCGGGATAGGCAGCGGTAAGTGCGCTCCAGTCTGGGGAACCCCTGCCCGTCCTGGCCCCTCCAGGGGGCTTTGGCTTCCGTCCCATCGCTCCAGTCCCTTCCCCCGGGGGCCCCCCTCCCCCACGAAGCGATTCAGGAGAGAACGGTCCGGAGCCCGAGGCACCCTCCCCCCCTTACCTGGCGGTGTCAGCTCGTCTTTCACCCCCCCGTGTGGCAGGATGCCATCCGGGTTAGCCATGCAGGCATCGGGTGGAGCCTCTGTGTTTGTGCTTGACTTCCCTGGAGCGGAGGAGCGTCCAGGCCATGCCGTGGAAGGTGTGGGGGAGCCGGTGGACCTCCGTGTGTCACGGCCCCCCTCCGAACCCGCCATGGGTCCCGGCAAGCGCAAGGCCGTGTGGCATACGCGCAGGGCAAATCTGCCCCCCGGCTCTGAGAGCGGGGATCCGCCGACAACAGGAGACTTGCAGCGCCTCAGGGTCCTAGAGGACCCTGATGAGCAAAGACCCCGCGATTCCAGGTGCAGGAAGAGGGGTAAAGGTAAGCAGCTGGAACGTAGGCATGCGGGGTGAGTTAGGGAAAGGCCTGGTCCCGCTTCGGGGGTGTGCCCCTCCCCCCATCCACGAGCCCTGCCCCCCCCCCCCCCCATGGCACATCAGGGTGCCCCAAGCCACCTGGACGCCCACACCGCTGGGCTTATTTCGGACATTTTAAGGAGATATGTGGGTTCCAGACTTGGAAACTCTGCTGATAGTGCCTTATTGACTGGAGGGGATAGGGAGGGCTTTGGAGGATGGCAACCGGACCCGGTTGGCCACCCCGGGGCGGAGTTGTTTCCTGCAGACGAGTGGTTGAGGCTAGATCAAAGCGGTGAGGGGAGGGTGCGGGGTGCTTCCAGGGAGGTTTTTCAGGGTCACTGCTCGAGGTTTAGCCTTGGTACGAAGGTGCCAGGGGCGGTTGGGGGACGGGGTCCTTTCACAGATGCCAAGGAAGATGCAGTCCCAGGGACGTCATGACAAGAGGCGTGGAGAGACTGGGAGTTTCGGGCGCGGCAGGACAGATCAGTGTCTAGTAGGATAGCGTCCATGGAGTGTGCAGCGGACGTTTCGAGCAGGGGTGCAGCGGGTTATCTGGGAAGTGGAGTAGCGGACGCAGGATCAGGTAAGATAGAGCAGCGAGAAGCACGCGCACTTCCGGGTCAGTAGTTCTTCCAGCTCGTCTTCTTCATCCTCGAGCTCAAGCAGTGCAGGCCCGAGTCAATGCACAGTTTTAGTGGAAGGGCCTAAGCATGATATGGGGCACCCAGCCCTGGCTTCTTTAACTGAATTGTGGGAAGAGGTGCCTAAGTGCATAGTCACGCGTATTCGCAAGTGCAAATTCGTAAATATCTTTAGGCTGTTGGAAGGTAGACGGGGTGGGCCAAAAATTTCAAAGAACATAGTCAATTAGGTTCGCGATTTTCTGCGTTTAGCTAGCGTGGTTAGCCATTTTGACCCCACCCAGTATGGGGCTTTGCTGTCCTATGCGGACAGCATACTTGGAGCTTTTCGGGATTACGAAGATTGAGCATGTCTCAACTACGATGAAAAGTTCCATGACAAAATGGCCGGGAACAAATTTATGTCCTGGGGCACACAGGATATTCATCTGTGGCTCACACAGATGACTATCAAAGTTGTTAGCGGTACCAGAAGCATAGGGGCGACTGGTAGTTCAGTAAGCCTTAGAGCAGGGGGAGGCAAGGGTTCCTTTCGTGGTTCCAGGTTTATGTGCAAGACCGAAGCGGGAAACAAAGGTTCCGGGAGTGGGTCAGACCTCTGTTGGAGGTTCAACAAACTCACATGCTTGTTTCCAGAATGCAAATTCAGGCATGCATGTGCCTCCTGTGGCGGAGCGCATCCAGCCACTAAGTGCTCCCAAGGCCAGAGCGCTGCCCTTCCCAAGGGTGGTAAGTTATGAAGCTTTGCATCAGAAGGCAGAGTCGCCGATAGCGCTTGCAGCTTTAAACGAGAGCTTGCGGCATTATCCAGATTCAGAAGTTGCTGCTTTGTTAAGTTCGGGGTTTAGCGTTGGGTTTATCATTCCTTATGAGGGTCCGGGGGTAAAGCGAGGAATGCCAGGTCTGCCTACAGAATGGCAGATGTAGAGCGCACAAAGTTGCAGGCGGAAATACAATTAGGGAGGGTGGTGGGTCCTTTTGAGGTTCGGCCTTTTGATAGGATGCATTTATCGCCATTAGTGGTCATCCTGAAGAAGGTGCCGGGCAAGTTTAGGCTGATTCTGAACTTATCATACCCGGAGGGCTCGTCCGTAAACGATTTCATCCCACGGCAAGTGTATGGTCAAATACGCTTCTTTCGATGAGGCGATAGCGTTGGTGCACAATGCCGGGCCTGGGGCCTTGCTAGCCAAAGCTGATATAGAATCGACCTTCAGGCTGTTGCCAATTCACCCTTCGTGTTTCCCGCTTTTGGGTTTTTATTTCGAAGGCGGTTGTTTTGTTGATCGTTGCTTGCCAATGGGTTGTGCGGTTTAGTGCGCTCTGTTCAGGCCTTTACCACTTTCATCCAATGGGCCGCTATGAGGCATAACGGTTGTTCAGATAGGTTACATTATTTGGATGATTTCTTGTTCGTTGGGCCGGGTGAATCTGGCGTCTGTCAGCAGCAGTTAACCGGCTTCTTGGAAGTAGCTAAGTCTTTCGGAGTGCCCATTGCACAAGAAAAAACCGAAGGCCCGGTCACTAGATTGACTTTTTTAGGAATCGAGTTGGATTCTGTGGCCATGGTGTCGCGATTGCCGTCTGACAAGGTTGCTCAGTTGCAGGAGTTGGTTGGACAGGTCCGCGGGGCAGTCACAGTGACATTGAGGCAGATGCAATCTTTGATCGGCTCCCTTAATTTTGCATGCAGGGTTATACCCATGGGGCGAGCTTTTATTCGTAGACTGTCAGCTAGAACAGCCGGGGTGAAGGCCGGGCATTTCATTCATGTTACTACAGCAGTAAAGGCGGAATTAGGGATCTGGGAGGGTTTTTTAGATTCCTTAAATGGAGTCCGAATAATGCAGGAGGCGGAAGTATCCAATGAGGACATGGAATTGTATTCAGACACAGCCGGGCGAGCGGTTTCGGCGTATATTTTCAGGGATTATGGTGCGAGGAAAGATGGCCGGACGAGTGGGTCTCAGAGGGATTGACAAAAAATATAACATTCCTTGAGCTTTTCCCGATAATTGTGGCATTGACGATATGGGCAGGGGGTTGCAGAATAAAAAAGTAGTGTGGTGGTGCGATAATTTGGGAGTGGTTCAGGTAGTTAACAAGCAGTCGGCAAAATGTTTTAGGGGGTCGAGACTGCTTAGGGTGCTCGTTTTCCTATGCTTGAAATGGAACGTAACTGTACGAGCCAGACATGTGCCCGGCAACAGGAATTTGTTTGCCGATGCTCTTTCTCGTTTCAAGTGGGACGTCTCCAGGGCCGAAGCTCCGCAGGGAGAAATTTTCCCAGAGAACCTTTGGCAGCTTGGCATGACGTCACGTGGGACTTGATTCGACAATAGTTGGCACCTGCTACATGGAGATCTTATATAGCAGGCAGAGGAGCTGTGTCTTGTTTTTTGCGGGCTTTGGGTTGGAATGGGGGGGTAGTAAGGGAGAGTGAGGTAGTGCAGTTCATTTTCTGGGTTATACGGGAGGGTTACTCGTTGGGGTTGGTACGTTGTCAATTAGCGGGTTTTGCGTTCTTTCAAAAGCTGGGGGGTTGGGGAAATCCAGTGAGTAGCTTCTTGGTGCGACGGGTTTTGGGAGGTTGGAGTAGAGGGTGCGGGGATAGAGAGGATAGGCGACGACCGATAAGGTATGTGGACTTGTTGGAAATAGCAGAGCGTTTGGTTACGATGTGCCGGTCACAGTATGAGGTGGTGTTATTTCGCGTGGCCTTCTCCTTGGTGTTTTTTGGGGCTCTGCGGATCAGCGAATTGGTTGCCAGTTATAGGGGCAGTAGAGTGGGGACAGGCTTGCAAGCCCAGGATATTTGGGTGTACGAGAGGCGGGTCACCTTGTGTATTCAGAAATCCAAGACGGATCAGACAGGAAAAGGGTTTTTGATTTCATTGGTGCCAGCACGGGCGAGCTGCGTGTCTGGTGAGGTGCGTTCTAGAGTTTGTTCAGGTACGACCGAAAACGCGGGGTTTCTTCCTAGTTCAAGAGGGTGGTTTACAGTTGATGATTTTTCAGTTTACTCGCGTGTTGCAAGGGGTGGTGGCGGATCTAGGGTGGGACGTTAGGAGTTTCTCCCCACATTCGTTTCGGATGGGTGCAGCGACTACGGTGGCTAAATTGGGGTGGTCGGCTAGGAGGATTCAAATGTTAGGACGATGGAGGTCAGTGGTTTTTCAAACTTACGTGCGGAAGTAAGGGAGAGAGACGGGGGAGGGGAGGGTCATTCTTTGTGTTTGCTAACAAGGTCCTTTGCTTTGCAGACACTGATGGGGTGGCAGTTAATAGGGAATGTGCCTGGGTCGTGGGCCATTCTTTCGTTCACCGTGCACAGCGAAGGGCAATGAAGAGACCATATGGTGTCAACCTGAATATGGACACACGCTTGTGGAGAGTGCAGTGGTTTGGCAAAGGGGGGATGCGGTGGGGTGAATTGCTTTCTTTCCTCCAGGGGAAGGTTCAGAGATGGGATCCCCCTCGAACACTGCTTATTCACCTGGGGGGAAATGACATCAGTATGGTGTCTTGCCGTGAATTGTTGGCTCAGATGCGGAAAGATTTAAGAACAATTATGAACCTGATGTCGGGTACTAAAGTGGGTTGGTCCAATATCATAATTCGGATTAGACATCGGGAGGAGTCCTTATGGCGTAACGGCGTGAGGAAATTAAATCGCCAAATGGTTGATCCAGCGGGGGGGGGGGGGGGGTTTTGGGTACGTCACACTTGGTCGTGGGAACCGTTGGGGGGTTTCTTTTTGAGTGATGGTATCCACCTTTCAGACATAGGCATGGACCTCTTTAACAATGCCCTGGAGGAAGGATTTGCACGGCAAATGTGTTGAAGATGCCCGCAGTGGGGGAACAAGGGCAAACGGGTTGCCTTTGTTTGTGGCAGAAAAACCCGAGCCTGAAGTTGTAATGTATTGTATTGATTTGCGAAGGACATTGGGGGGGGGGGGGGAATGCTCGTGTAGCTTGGGGCTGCTACACGGGAAGGCCTAAAGAGCAAGGGGGGGGGCTGATGCTCAGGCCGCACGCTTACCCTCGCTGGTGCCCTTGTGGGGTAAAGGGGGGGGGGGGGGGGGGGGGGAGTGTTGAAGCAGGCTTACCATTGGGATGCGGTGGTAAGTGAAGAGGGGCAAGATGGCGGGGATTGTGTTTTTGGTATTATGTATAAGAAATGGTGGGCTCAGGTTGTGTTTTATAATAAACTGCGGCCTGGTTGTTTAAAGCCATGTTGATGTGCATGCGTTTTTTTGTGAAGGGAGAGAGGAGGGGGTGGTGGTCAAGGGGTGCGAGCTGCTGGTCTTGCTTCCCTATTTAGAATAGTGCAGGGACCGTCTCTTAAGCTTGCTTGTACAGTACTGCATTGAATATGTCGAGCAGTGTTATAGAAATGTTAATTAGTAGTAATAGACTACCTCAGGACTCTCAAATGCATATGCATCTGCCAAAAATAAAAAAAATGGGGCAGGGGACTAAGGCCAACCTCCATTGCCAATGTTATGCAGAACCTGCAGCATAATAAAGAGCCAACTATCCCAGCAAGACCGGCAAAGTCCATCCCACACAGGGAGTGGTTTGTTAAGCTCCCCCCTCCCCCCCAATACTTTAATAAATTGAGCCCTTATGGACACATGGTGTCGGTCCCGCTTCCGGGCTTGTGATTTTTCTAAACAGAGCAGGACATCACCAGCTCAACTGCAAACAGCACAGAGACAGTTCTGGTTACTCAGCTCCCAAGTCTCCACTCCTCAGAATTCAAGAACCCGCCCCAATTATGCAAACCACTGCCCCGCACAGCACTCATGCGTCTGCAAGGCCCACATGTGGCCCACATGTGGAGTGGAGGGAGGAGGACTGAACAAATTGAATCGGCTAGGCATTAACAAATAAATATCCTTAATTGTGGCCTGTTCCGTGCTTGTGTGACTGAGGTTTTCTTTTCCTCCTGACGCTGACGTCACGTTTACTTGCTAGACAGTTCGTTCGGCAGACCCTAGCCCCTTTTTTTCCCCGTTGTGTGGGTCAGGGTTGCCAGGTTTTCATGAAAGAATAAGCACTTTTTTCCAAAAAAAACAAGCCCAAAAAAAGCCCACAACACGTGAAATTGAAACACCAATGTCTGTGAGTCGCATAGATGACAAAGGAGCTTAGCTTTTTGCATGTTTCTCTGTTTTAGCATGTTGCAGAAGGTCTGCATGATGTGCACGAATGTCTTACTTACAAAATTTGCACATAGCCTTACTCTCATTGCTGAAAACAGGCTGAATCCATGCTTTTAATTCACGTTCCTCTTCCCACGCTTTGCAGTACTTAGCTCAGTTCTTTACTTTAGCCATAGTAGATCAAAACCATTTAATAGTGTAGCAGCTAAGGACGGAAACAGTAGGTATGAACAGGCTTTCTTACAGAGGTGATCTTCTGCAGGGAGAAGAAATGAAAGGAAAAAAAGCAAAATTAGATGAAAGCAAAAGTGATATAGAACAAAAAAAAAAATATAGCATTACAAGTTTCCATGTCACATTTTTTACCTGTAGTCAGCAGGTATGGACAAGCATTCTTTTTGTCGAAATAAGGATTTTTTTTATAAAGGTGATCTGCTGCAGGGAGAAGAAATGAGAAAAAAAATTTATGAAATCAAGTGGAATAGAACAAATTAAAACACATCAGCCCCTCTCACTCATTCCCCCCTCCAAGCACATCCCTGGCCCCCCACACACATTCCCCACTCCCACCCCCTACAAACTCGTCTTCAGTTTCCTCATGCTCATTCCCCCCTCCAAGCACCTCCCCCCCCCCCCTCAGAGCACATCTGTGGCCCCCACATTCTCATTCCCCCCCCTCCCAACATACTAATTCCTCCCCTCCTGATACCTGGCTGTAGCTGCACAGTCAGAAGATTCCTTCTCTGTTGCTTGCTGGCAGCTGCAAAATCGTGCTGGCCTTCCAGGTCTACCCAGGTGCGAGGCTTGTGCATGCCCTGCTGGTGCTGGGTTTGCCCCACAGCTGGTGTGAAGGTTTACAGCGCTGGTCAACTTACTGCTGCAATAATTTAGGGTGCGCCTGCTATGGACAGGCTTCATTGCAGCAGCAGCAGCCAATCACTGCAACATCAGAGCACAAGTCCCGCCCAACAAGCCCAAAAAAACCGCGACTGGCAGAAAAAATAACCCAATTAAAAGCAGCCCGCGAATCGGAAAAAAAAACCCGCGAATGACTAGGAAAAGAAGCCTAATCTCGCGGTAAATAAACGAGGTTGGCAAGACTGGCTGGGAATCACCCCGGCTCTTGACGTGACGTCAGGAAGCCTAAGTTCGGCTGCTCCGCAGGGGGCCAGGGTTGGTGACGTGTGAAAGATGGAGTTGACATTGCTGTACGTACTAGCTGCCGGGGTCTTGGCGCTGGTGCTGCTGCTCGTCAGCCGTCTGCGGGGCCGGGAGCAGCCAGGTAAGTGAGGCCTAAGTGCGCGCGCGTGTCCTCTCCCCAGGCGGAGGTGTTATGCCTTGGTTCTTTTCCGTGGCTGCTGTCTCCTGTTACACTTCACCGCTTCCGGGAGGGTGCCGCAGCCGCCCCCGCCGCACCAGGCTGTGCTATAAGTCTCTTATCTAATGCTTCCGTGAGCAAAGCTTGTATGTGTTTTAAACTCCTAGCTGTAAGGATTCTGGGACTTGTAGTCTTGTATGCATGTGTGCGGCAAGCTGTCCGGATAACCAAGCGCTCGAAGGCGCTGTGTTTAGGTCACTGTCTTCCCCGGAGGCGTGGGTTCAAATCCAGAACTCTTATGACGTTCTGTGCCGTGTTAGGCAGAGTTCCTGATCTCAGCTTCCCAAAGACGGGAGTTCACGCCTTTAGGTTGTGGAGTTGGTGCAACGTTGTCTTTTTGGTAGCTTGGCGTGTTCTATGCGCGTGGGGCATCTACTTCAGATTGTAAATAGTGTTCAGGTGTGGAGCGGTTTTTTTTTGTTTGTTTTTGATTTTTATTGGGGGTGCATTCGTTAGGAGAGATCCTAGGTCTGAGGCACAGAAAAGGTTGCAAATGAATCTGACTTACAGGATTTCCACAGTAAGAGTATTCATTAGATGTGTTTGCATAATTATTTTCTAAAAATTGCGCTGATTTGCAGTGGTTTTTTTAGGGTACACTTCAGTCTATGTCCTAGTTTAAGACTCCTCTTTGCCACTAATTTTTTGTATGATATCAGGCAAGCCATTTTATCTTCCTCAGTTTAACCAATTGTATTTCTGTAACAATAATAATCCTCCTCTCCCTGCTTTGGAAGCATACCTATAGTCCAAGAAGCAGAGATGTCATACCTTCCACTCTTTCGGGCCGATACAGTAAAATCTGCTGGAGAACGGGCGAACGCCCGCTCTCCCGGTGCACGCTCAGGCCACTCTCCTGTGCACGCGATTCTCTATTCAAATGAGGCCCGGCGGTAAAAACAGGCAAAAGGAGGCGCTAGGGACACTAGCGCGTCCCTAGCGCCTCCTTTTGGCCCGGAGTGGCGGCTGTCAGCGGGTTTGACAGCCGACGCTCAATTTTGCCGGCGTCGGTTCTCGAGCCCACAGACAGCCACGGGCTTGGAAACCGGATGCCGGCAAAATTGAGCGTCCAGTTTTCGACCCAACAGCCGCGGGCTGACTTCAAATTTTTTTTTTTTTTTTTACTTTTGGAAACTTTCGGGACCTCTGACTTAATATCGCCATGATATTAAGTCGGAGGGTGCACAGAAAAGCAGTTTTTACTGCTTTTCTGTGCACTTTCCCGGTGCCCGAAGAAATTAGCGCCTACCTTTGGGTAGGCGCTAATTTCTGAAAGCAAAATGTGCGGCTTGGCTGCACATTTTGTTTTCTGAATCGCACGGGAATATCTAATATGGCCATTAACATGCATTTCCATGTTGCGGGCGCTATTAGGTTCGGGGGGTTGGACGTGCATTTTTGGCCCCTTACTGAATAAGGGGTAACGCTAGCACGTTGAAAACGCGCGTCCAATGGCGGGTTAACAGTGTGCTCCGTCGGAGCGCACTGTACTGTATCGGCCCGTAAGGTGGTTGAATATAAGAAGGGTGGTAGTCTCTGGCAATCTGAAGAAGGCAAAGCAATGTGACAAGGTGATAGCTAAAGCCAAAAGAATGCTGGATTGCATAGAAAGGAATAACCAGTAAGAAAATGGATGTGGTTATGCCCTTGTACTGGTCCTTTTTAAGGCCTTACTTGGAGTACTGTATTCAATTCTAGAGCCCTTATCTCAAAAGGGATAGAGACAGGATGGAGGTGGTCCAGAGAAGGGCTACTAAAATGGTGTGGGGTCTGTATCAGAAAACCTATGAGGAGAAACTGAAGGTTATGAATATGTATACTCTGGAAGAGAGGAGGCGCAGGGGTGATATGATACAGACCTTCAGATACGTGAAATGTTTTAATGATGTATAAATGTCTTTTCAGTTGGAAAGAAATCAGTAGAACTAGGGGTCATGAAATGAAACTCCAGAAATGTCTCAGAACAAACATATAAGTTGGGTATGACACCAGCACTTGCAGCTGATGTGACCGCAACCAAGAAAATCACCTTCCATGAAAGGTACTTGAGATTACAAGAATGCAGTGGCTCAAGTGGAGGTTTCATGAGTTGCGAAAGGACTACGTTGAGATCCCATGAAACTGCTGGGGGGGCGAGTGGGAGGCTTCAATTGAAGCAATATCCCAGCTAACGAGCGGATGCCAGGCTATTGGGGAACCATCCAAACCCTGATGGTATGCCCCTATGGTGTTGAGGTGGATCCTCACTGACGTGGTCTGCAGACCAGACTCAGAGAGGGACAACAGGTAGTGCAAGAGTGCAGGAGGGGAGCAAGAGAATGGACCCAGACTGCGACCCTCACACCAGGAAGAGAACAGTTTCCACTTCAGTTTATAGGACTTCCTGGTGGAAGGTTTCCTGGACTCCAGAAGGACACGGGTACCCCCTCTGGTAGGCCGAGGGCCTCCACCATCACCAATCACCAGAGTCTGGACTTTGGGGTGAAGGAGTCTGCCCTGATCCTGGGTGATGAGGTCTGGGGCCATTCCCAAACGGATGGGGTGATGCACTGTTAGGTCCTGAAGGGTCAGGAACCAGACCTGATGGGGCCAACAGGGAGCAATCAGGATCATGGAGCCTCGATCCTGCTGCAACTTCTGGAGTGTCCTGTATATGAGTGGAAGGGATAGGTAGGCATTCAGCAAGCCCATTCCCCAGTGGCTCAAGAAGGCATCCGCTATCGCTCCTCTGCCCCTCCTGTCGAGGGAGCAAAACCAATGCACTTTCCTGTTTTCCATGGAGGCAAACAGGTCTATGTCCAGGGTCCCTCAGCGGCGGAAGATGCTGTTCGCCACCTCCTGATTGAGGGACCATTCGTGGGGCCTGAATGTCCAACTCAAGGTATCGGCCAGGATGTTGTCCACTCCCGGAAAGTATACTGCCCAGAGAGTGATACCGTTCTCAATGGCCCATGTCCAGACCTGGACTGCCTCCTTGTCAACCTGATTACTCCCTGCTTGTTCAGGTACCACATGGTTACCTGATTATTGGTTTGAACTAGAATAACTTGTTCATGAGAAACTCTTGGAATACCCGCAGGGCAGGTTGGTTCAGGAGCCGAGCATCCTGAGCCAACCAAAAACCCTGGGTGCAGTAACCCAGAATGTGCGCTTCTCACCCCATCTGAGAAGAATCGATGGTAAGCGTGGCCTGGGGCTGAGCATTCCAAAAAGGATAACCCCGCTCTAGGTTTGCAGGGAGTGTCCACCACAGGAGGGATTTCCGCAACCTTTCGGTGACTATGATGCGAGCATGCAGGTCCTGCGATGCCTGACACCACTGAGAGCACAGCGTCCATTGTGCACAGCGCATGTGTAGCTGAGTGAATGGGGAGACATGCACCGTCACGGCTATATGGCCCAGCAGCTGAAGAAACTGATGAGCAGAGACATGTGAGCAGCTGGAGACATGTTGTGCAAGAGCTGCTAAAGTCTCTGCCCTGTCCTGAGGAAGGTAGGCCCTCTTCTGGACTGTGTCCAGGTGTGCCCCAATAAAATCCAGCTGCATGGCCGGCTGAAGGTGGGACTTGGGATAGTTGATCAAGAATCCCAGGGTCTTCAGAGTTTCGATCATGAGGCGCATGGCATTCTGATCCCCCCTGACGGGAGTTGCCTTTGAGCCATCGTCGAAGTAGGGAAACACATGAAGTCCCTGCCTTTGAAGATGGGCATGGACAACTGCCAGACATTTGGTGAAAACCTGGGGCGCAGATGCCAGGCCAAAGGGCAAAACTTGATACTGATAGTGGTGCCTGTAGACCAGAAATCTTAGGTACTGCCGATCCGCCTGGAAAATGGGGATATGGGCATACGCTTCTTGAAAATCAAGGGAGCAGAGCCAGTCCCCTGCCATGAGGGGGATCAGGGTGCCTGGCGAGACCATCTTGAACTTTTCCTTTACCAAGAAGTGGTTTAAAGCTCTCAGGTCCAGTATGGGCCTGAGGCCACCTGTTTTCTTGGGAATCAGGCAATACTTGGAGTAGAACTCTCTGCCCCGTTGGCTGGTCGGAACAAGTTCGACCGCTTGAGTGGAAACGAGGGCCGAAAGCTAAACCCGAAGGATCCGAATGTCTCCTGCCATTCTCCACTTGGGAGATGGGGGAGGGGAGCGGTGTGGAAGTCGATGGAAATGCAGCCAGAAAGCCTGGCGAACGATGGATAGTACCCAGACGTCCGATGTGATCGAGATCCACCAATCTGTGAAAAGTTGGAAACAACCCCCAACCTGGGGGCCAGGGCTCCGCAGGGAAGGATGGCTCATATTCCCTCGCCGCCAGTCAAAATCCTGTGGCAGGGTTCTGTGGCGGAACCGTGGGCACCCTAGGTGGTCTCTGTCTGGCCTTGGGAACAGGCCTCTGAGCCCTGGCCCTCGATGCGGGCGGGTGATACGAGGCCGATAGGCCATCTCGGATACTGCCACGAGAGGGCTTCCTGGAAGGCTGCGTGTTGGAAGTGCTAGCCGACAATTGCTGAAGGGTTTCTTGATAATCCTTCAGCTGAGCTACAGCCTCCTTAATCCTGTCCCCAAGCAGGTTCTCACCCATAAAAGGCAAGTCGGCAAGATAGTCCTGCACCTCGGGGCACAAGTCAGAGGCTTGTAGCCAAGCCGTCCGGGCGCCAATACCTGTTGCAGCGGATCGCTTGGCTGTCTCAAAGGCATCGCAAGCTGAGCAGACTTTGTGTTTATCACACTCCAGGCCCTGCTGGACAATGGCCTGAAAATCCTCCTGGAATTGTTGAGGCAGATGCTCACTGAACTCCAGGGCTTGCTTCCACAGATTCCAGGAATATTGTCCTATGTACAGCTGGTAGCAAGCTATGCGGGCAGTAAGCATGGCGCCCTGAAGCACTCGGCGTCCCAATGAATCGAGGGCTTTATGATCGCGCCCTGGCAGAGCTGAGGCATGGGTTCAAACCCTCAGCCTTTTTCAGGGCTGACTCTACCACCACCGATTGGTGGGGGAGTTGACAGCGGTCGAACCCAGTTAATGGCTGGACTAGGTACACTACATCCATTTTTCTATTTACCAGCAGTACAGAGATGGGATGCTCCCAGAGGCGGATTACCTGTTCCTTGAAAATGTCATGATCTGGTACTGCCACCACCACCACCTCCTTCGAGGCATTCATGAACTGCAGGATCTCAAGCATTTTGTGCCTGGAGTCTTACTCTGTCAATAACTGGCCATGGCCTTGTCAAACCCCGCAAAGGAGAGAAACTCGGGGGGGGGGGGATCGCCATCGTTCTTCCGGGGGAGAAGGTTTGGAAGGCAGATCTTCCTAGTCCTCTGAGGAGGATATGGATGCCTCACCTTCCCAGGGGTCGTAGAGGCTTCACCCTCATTACAACCCTCTGGGGATGCAGGAGGGCAAAGGCCCATCGGTGTGCGCAGCCTGGGCCTCAAAGGCACAGAAAGAAGTACCGGAGGCACCAGAGGGCCTCATGCTCACAAGGGGGATGAGGGATCCAATGGCGCTGGCAGTATCGAGGGGGACTGAGGGAATCAGTGGCACCGCGTGTCTCCGGCCTGCCATTGCGCCTGATGGCCCTTCCTCCTCAGAGGAGTTGCTCACCGGTATGGGGGCCAGTGGCAATGGCAGAGGTGCACCCAGAGGCCGTTGGGGGGCTTGGGGCATCGGAGCCGGCTGCATGGATAGTATACCGAGCAGCATGTCAAGTTGCTCCAGTAAAGGTGCAAGCACCGGTGGAGCAGGCTCCTGAGGCGGAGGCAGTACCTGGGAACTGGATGCTCGAGGCCCTGCAGGGCCCAGCCGCTTGCCAGCTGCACACAACTCTCTAGCTCCTCCTCAAAAGCCTGAGAGGATAAAACGGGCTAAGGAGGAGCTGGTGGAATTGGTGCATTCCCTGGCTGAAGGAGAACAGAGCCCTCCACTGGTGCCAGTGGAGACCGCCTGGAGGCCTCGGTGGGGTCGGAGGGAATGGCCTCCTCCACCCTCGATTGCTTTGTAAGAGGCACCGAGGTCGATGCCTTCTCACGGTCAGGTTTGGAGGAAGAAGATGATCGATGCTGGTACTTTTTAGACCTCTCTCGACGATCACTGCGGTCCTTGCCCAATGCCAATGTCGAGGAACCTGACTGAGATAGCGGTTGGTCCCCCACACCTGGCTCAGGACCCAATAGGGCTGGGGTAGTAGAACCTGATGGAACCGGGACCCGGGGTTCCTTGCCAAGCAGGGTGGAGGTTCCCGACGTCAAAGTTGGCTCCGATCGTTTGGACCCGAAGAGTTTTTCCATTTTGTCAAGACGGGCCAGACGACCCTGGTGGGGGGTGGTCATCAGGGCACAGAGGCTGCAGATGCGGACATCATGGGAAGCCCCAGGCAGAGGACACAGACCTCATGGGGGTCTGTGATGGACATAGTCTGGGAGCATCGGCAGAAGTCGGTTGATGACATAGGAAAATGCAACGTATGGTCGGCGGGTACCGAAGGAAGATGCTGTTGGCAATCGACCACGATGACCGAAAAACTTACTGACCGGAGGCCAAGAAGGGTGAGGGACCCTACACGACACGTGGAAAGTAAAGAAAATCACTTTGCAGTAGTAGGTAACAAAAAGAAGTGCGAGCTCCAAAGCCTACAGAAAGGAGTCTGAAGAGGGACCCTACGTGGCCAACTGCATGCTGGGCATGCTCAGTGTGCCTGTCAAAGTTTCCCGTACCGGGCTCCATCTGATGATGTCACCCATGTGTGAAGACTGTCATCCTGCTGTCCTTGGAGAACACCTGTTACAGGTAAGCAACTCTGCTAAACACCTTTATTTGACCTCCTGTAGCCTCTGCTTCAGCTTTCAATCTCAAATATTTTTAATTTCCTGCCTGCCCAAATTATCTACCTTGGCCTCATTTCTGGCCTCGAAAGTGAGTGAATTGAATCAATGTGGGCCAAACCTTATCAAGAAATGCAATTTAGTAGTTGCTTCAGTACAGTATGACTGTAGAGTCTACCTTAAATTATGGATTTTATTTTAATTATTTTCCCTGATGCACGGTTTGGGATGAATATGCCCCCACTCTCTCTCATCCTGTACCTCTGGACTTAAGCAATTGTTTTGTAATAGCTAAAATTAATCTCTGATCTAAACAAGTGTTAGACTCTTGTTTCTGCTGACTTGAAATACCAATAGAAACCAGATTTTCCCCCTACCCTGCCCTATATTGGGGGAAGTATGTCCTGTTATCACATCCCACCTGAAAACCTTTCCGAACCTGAGCATGCAACACTCCAAAGGTGGGTGTAAACTTGGAAACGCATCTACTCCACTTTGCTTTCTTTCAATACATTTGTCATGGATAAATGTATGTTCTATCTAGGCCATTAGATGAGCCAAGCCTGCTTTATAGGTGCATGCTGTCCATTTAACATTTATAAGCATAACACAATTTGCTTCTGCCTTTGTTACGTTGGCCTCCAGCGCTGTTTTGTATATTTGAGTATTAGCCGGGCAGGCACTAACAGGCAGCATTATTTGGCTTAAAGCAGATGCATTTGCTATCCTCAGCTGATCGGGAAGACCAACGGGATGTGGCATCGGTGGCAGCAAGAGCGCGGCCTCAGACCGAGGAGCGGGGAGAAGGCATGCCAAGGAGGAGAAGGAACATGAACAGAATGATGGCCCAGAGAAGAGCACAACAGGTGGAGGAGGAGGAGGAGATGGAAGGTAAAGCTGTGTCCAGCTTCAGCTGGCTTTAGCAATTTGTTTTGTTTTTTTTTATTCTGATTGAAATCTCAAGAAGTTGAAACTTAAAAGGAAATCCTGACGTCAAAAAAGTGTGATGCTCACTAAGCATAATGAGGACAATTTTTTCCAAGCCATTTCTGTGAGTGAAACTTTGTCTCGTCTACATAAGTGAGCTCTGTGACAGTTGCCCCCCCCCCCCCCCCCCCCAAAAAAAAAAAACCTGGGTAAAATGCTACCTGGTGGTCTCTCATGTGTGTCATTTTACGCACGTTGTTTACAGAGTTCCTGTGGGTGAGGTTAGGTTGCACGTAGTTCTGGATTTTCAAAACTGTGCCTGTTGTGTCTTTGGCTGGAAAAACAAAACTGCTGGAAAAAGCAGATGCAAATCTCTGTAGGTACCTTTTTTTCTGAGGTCAATAAAGCAAAATCATGTGCATTGATGATTGGTGGAAACCCTGCAGCTAAAATGTACCCACGGAGTTTAAACCAATGCAGGTAACTTGATTATTGTCCGCAGTAGGTCATGCCTTTCAGTTCACCACCATCTCCATCATGGCAAATTTTAGCTTTCTGAACTACATTCCCAATGATGGTTAGCAGTTTGCATTTTTTTATTTCTTAATTTTTTTAAATTTTGCAAGAGTTATAAAACTATCTTTGTAAATTTAGTGATATTGTAACTAGAGTTGCCTTAGTAAATAGGCCATCAAAAATCAGTGGTTGGTCTGCCTTGGGTTTCATGGTTGAGCATCTCTGGTAGTGGAAGATCTCGGGACCCTTTTTACATGGCTTCAGTCCCCCAGCCATGATTCCTGACCACCATCAGGGAATCTCGGTGGCTAATGTGTCGATTCATCAGAACAGATTTTGGAAACACTGTCACTATTCAGTTGTGAACCTATATGGTTTTCAGAATGAGTAATGGGAAATGAATGTTTCTTTTGATTCACAGCGTGATAGAACACACACGCTGAGAGAGACACCTAAAAGTCCTTCGCTGTTCAAGAAATTTAAACTGAATGGGACCATTTTTGCTAAAGATCAACGTCTGTTTTGGTACTCAAGTTTCGCTCACCAACCATTTTTGCCTCTCTTAGATTCCCCTGCCCCCAAAACGCAGATGGCATGCCCTTGCTAGAAAGCTAGAGGGTAGTCTTCTCTGGCCGGTAAGATGGCAGTAGTGGCAGCCATCTTTACTTCCTCCCCGGGATCATTGCCTCTGTCATTCACCCAAGCCCTGCTAGCCAGCCCAGGACTGAGTGCTCTCATGTTTACAAAATCCCTGACAGCTGTTTCACAGGAGTGAGGTTATAGAAAAATTTATGGGACTTAAGCAAAATACATACAGAATTCAGTTGTTAACTTTTGAGTAGAATAAATATACAAGGAAAACTCTGCAAAAAAAAAAGAATTGGCTTTCATCTGGGAGTAAGATGGCTAAAGCTTTAAAAACCCATTTGTTTAAAGCTGTGTTTGACCTTCTGTCATAAACTTCTGTAACATGCTGGTCTTATTTTATGGTCTATATGAATTTTGAACCAATGTATTAATCTAAATAATGATCAGTTTGCCATATTTTTGTTCTGTAATATGATTGTTTTACTGAATTTTATGTATATAATCTGTATCCCACTCCAAACTATGGAGGGGTGCATAATAAATATTTTAAATAGTGGCAGCAAAAGATTGCTCTAGCTCAGTGGTTCTCAACCTTTTTTCTGTTGGGACACACCTAACAGATGACGCTCACATGCGTGACACACTGAACACATGACCATCATGGGACTAAATATAAGCATTTTCCTAGCAGATGGACTCAGGACCAGTGGGTATAGTGTACTCCTGATAGATTGAAATCTGATCAGTCTCCAACGACTGACGTCAGCCCTAGTACATATACCCCTGCAGGAAGTGCAGCTCTTCAGTATTTTCCATCTCCATAGCAGTTAGGGACTACTTGCACGCTCTCACAGCGTTAGAGTAAATTTACTGGAGAAAACCCAAAACAAGAAGAAATCTTACCTCTACAGACGAGCCCCGCTCTCCTGCGGTGACACCCTCTGGTCCCTCCCCCAGTTGAGAATTCCTGAGGTGATTTCCGCGATCCCTTGGAGTTAAGCCTCGGTCCGGCGGCCGACCCTCGGCGGGGACATAGTCCCCGATTTCGGGTGTGGCTGAGAGGCAGCGGGTGCAACCTCGAGCGCGGCGGTGAAGGTATTTCCCTCTCCCCCCGCAGCCAGAGACCGCCTGGAACGAAACCGGGAAGCGCCGAGACAAGGTAAGGTAGAAATCTTCTTTAAAGATTCCGGTCTCCGAAGCTCGAGGAGTCGCACAGGTCGCTGGCCAGGACCAGTGCCACCGGGTTGATCCGCCCTAGCAGGGCCAGGCCCCGGTTAGATCCAAGGGTCCTCCCATGTGGAGACCTCTGTGGTGGTCGCCATATTGTCCGCGTGGTTGCCAGCATCATTTTGATCTGCTCGCCGCCCGGTTCACCGCTTCGATCTGTGCACACAACGTCACAAGCTTAAGTACCGTGCGCACAAGATACGCGTGTAACACGCGCTTACTGTGCCGTGCGATTTGTGCGCACACCGCGCACATTCTGAGCGCATACCCAATCTTTGACGCACCAGAGCGCGTAACAGATTTTATGCGCCTATATCCATGGCACCACCGGAAAAAGAGCTCAAGGCTCAAGTCCTCTGCACAGCATGCCACATCAGAGCCGCACAACACAAAGAGGCCAACACCCTGTGTCTCCAGTGCGAGGAGGCCCTGGGGGATCCAGCCCAGGGCCAGTCCCAGCCAGAACTGGGTTCTAGCTCCTCAATAAGTACCCCGGTTCTAGCGAACCCCAGCGGGACCCCCAGGGACACAGAGCCTCTTAGCTTGGACCCAGCATCTATCTCCTGGGTGGAATTCTTCAAAGGCCTGCACACCTTTGTTCACATGCAGATGGAGCCTCCGATAACACGGCCACAGCCTCCACCAGAGGACCTCTAGGCCCAGAGAAGTGAATCCACCGCCCAGAAGCCCCACCTACTGGGACACGGACAACTCGGAGGAGGAATCAGAGCCCCTGGAGGAGGGGGAACTCCCTCTGGGGACAGAGTCTCACCGAACCATGAGGCGCTTCTTCACCAAGGACAAGCTTCCAGGCCTGGTCACCTATAGCCTGAAGGAGCTTGCTATCCTGGGCACAACTGCCTCAGAGGAACCTAAGCCAGTTCCCCTGCTAGAGGGACTCTAGCAGGGGAAATGGCAGAAGGGCAGACCTCCTGCCATTTCCCTCTGTTACAAGCCGTCCAACAGCTAATTGACCTGGAATGGGTTGCCCCAGATTCTACATTCAAAGGGAGACTTGCTCTGGCAGCCATGTACCCTCTGGACCTGGCGGCCAAAGACCTTCTGACATGCTCAAAAGTGGATGCCATGGTCTGCGTGGTCTCGAAGCGCACTACTATCCCAGTGGAAGGAGGTGCAGCACTCAAAGATGCTCAAGACAGACATCTGGAATCCATCCTCAAACAGTCCTTTTGACGTCTCCGCTATGTCCCTACAGATAGCGGCCTGCTGCGCCGTGGTGACACGTGCTGCCTATCACAGACCAGGAGCAACACTCCTGGGGAAGCCATGGAACCAGCAGTATCATTCCTCGTGGATGCTGCTTCCGATCTGGTGCACACCCCAGCTAGAGGAGTGTCATCAGCCGTGGCAGCCAGGAGGCAACTCTGGTTCCGAAGTTGGTCGTCCGATGCGTCTTCCAAAACGAGACTCACAAAGATGCCCTTCAAGGGATCCCTCCTGTTCGGAAGCGAACTAAAGAAACTTGCTAACAAATGGGGCGAGTCCCCACTGCCGCAGCTACCAGAGGACAGGAATAGGAGAAACCAGCGACCCTTCCCCCGAACTTCCAGGGGCAGAGGTTCCCAGCGCTTCAACCCATACAGAAACACTTATCAAGCACCTCGTCCTACAGGCAGGAACCAGTCCTTTCGGAACAAGCACTACAAAAGGGGAACCAGCTCGGGACTAGGCCCCAGCCGCACAATAAGAATCAGCTGACCCGTCCAAAGGAAGAAGCCATAGGGGGCAGACTTGCCCTATTCTACCAAAGATGGGTCGAGATAACTTCGGACAAGTGGGTCCTTACCATCATTTGAGAGGGGTACTACTTGGATTTCCTCCGAACTCCTCCAGACAAGTTCGTGGAACCCCCCTGCCATGACCCCTCGAAGAGGGTGGCAGTGGAAGCTACCCTGACCAGATTGCTAGCCCTAAAGGCCATAACCCCAGTGCCTCCACAACAAATACTGGGCATTATTCCATTTATTTTATCGTCCCCAAGATAGAGGGAATGTTCAGACCCATCCTGGACCTCAAGTCGGTCAACAGTCACCTGAAGATCCCCCGCTTCCGCATGGAAACCCTACACTCTGTAATAAGGGCAATACAACCGGGAGAGTTCCTCACATCCCTGGATCTGTCGGAAGCCTACCTACACATTCCGATCCATCAAGAACATCAGCTCTTCCTACGCTTCAAAATCCTGAACCGTCACTACCCTTCAGGTTAGCCATAGCACCCCGGATGTTCACCAAGATCATAGTGGTGGTGGCGGTGGCAACACTGAGGAAGGAAGGAATCCTCATGCACCCTTACCTAGACGATTGGCTGATCAGGGCGAAATCCCCAGAGGAAAGTCACCAGACAATCGACAAAGTCAAAACTCTACTGGAGAGCCTCGGATGGGTGGCCAGCACAAACAAGAGCTGTCTGCAGCCCTCAGTCTCTAGAATACTTGGGAGTCTGATTCGACACCAAACAAGACAAGGTCATCCTGACACAGACAAGGAGATCAAAACTGACGCACCAGTTGCGAACCCTGCTGAGCGAACCTCGCCCCACAGCATGGGATTACCTACAAGTCCTCAGTCTCATGGCATCCACACTGGAAGTAGTGCCATGGGCACGAGCTCACATGAGACCCCTACAGCGCTCACTTCTATCGCGATGGAATCCACTGTCCCAGAACTACACCGTACGTCTACTGCTCCCGGGCAGAGTTCGGACCCAACTACGATGGTGGTTACAAGACGGCCACCTGAGTCAGGGAACAAGACTATCCTCACCGACCTGGATCCTGCTCACCACGGATGCCAGCCTAAGAGGATGGGGAGCACACTGCGAAGAGCTAACTGCCCAAGGGCTGTGGAACACAGAGGAGTCGGGATGGAACATCAATCGCCTAGAAGCCCGGGCAGTCAGACTAGCTTTCCTATGGTTTGGTCACAGACTCCGAGACAAAGCAGTCAGAGTAATGTCGGACAACGCCACAACAGTGGTCTACATTAACAGTCAGGGAGGAACCAGAAGCCAGCAGGTGTCTTTGGAAATAGACCTCCTAATGTCGAGGGCGGAAGTGACTCTCCAGGAGATCTCGGCCGTCCACATGGCCGGGAAAGACAACATCACTGCAGATTACCTCTGCAGAGAGAGTCTAGAACCAGGAGAATGGAAGCTGTCGACCGCAGCGTTCCAACTAATAGTGAACTTTTGGAACACCAGCCATGGACCTTCTGGCAAACCGGTCCAACACCCAAGTGCCCAGTTTCTTCAGCCCCAGGTGGGAACCTCTGTCCCAGGGAATCGATACCCTGGTACAGACCTGGCCACAGGAGACTCTGTTATATGCCTTCCCGCCGTGGCCCCTATTGGGTGCAATTATTCACAAGACCAGTACTTCTTGAGGCCCCGGACTGGCCAAGAAGACCGTGGTACGCAGACATGCGAAGACTACTGACAGGGACCCCCCTGCCACTACCTCCACACAGAGACCTGCTCCAACAAAGACCGATCCTCCACGAGGATCCAGCTCGATTCTCTCTTACGGTCCGGCCATTGAGAGGACTCGCCTGAGGAAGAGCGGATACTCGGGGGCTGTAATTGACACCCTACTCCGAGCACGCAAATTCTCCACATCTCTAACATATATAAGGATTTGGAGAGTATTTGAAGCCTGGTGCGAGGACCACGACATCATACCACGATCAGTCAAAATTCCTGCAATCTTGGAATTCCTACAGAATGGCCTACAGAAGGGATTGTCCCTCAACTCCATCAAGGTAGAGGTGGCCGCATTGTCATGCTATGGAACAAAGAGCGACAGCATAGCCTCTCACCCGGATGTTTCCTGCTTCCTGAAAGGAGTCAAGTACATCCGACCACCCCTAAAGTGGACGGAACCTCTTTGGAACCTCAACCTGGTCCTAGATTTCTTAGCAGGAGCCTCTTTCAGAGCTCTCCTCGGCCTGTCTTTCCGACTATAAACATTGAAGATGGCTTTCCTGCTGGCAGTTTGTTCAACCCGCCGTATATCCAAGCTACAAGCACTGTCCTGCCGTGAGCCGTTCCTCAGGCTCACCCCGGGAACTATCTAGTTACGCACGGTTCCCTCGTTCCTCCCCAAAGTGGTGTCTCACTTCCATCTCGCTACCATCGCCAGATGAGCATAAGAATTCGGAAGAGGCTCGAAGTCTATGCCACCTCAACGTCGGCAGACTCCTATCCAGATACCTGGAAATGTCGGAACCCGCACGAAAAACGGACCACCTATTCGTCCTTCACAGTGGGAAGAGGCAAGTGGAAGCGGCCTCGCGAGCAACCATAGCCCGCTGGATCAAAGAAGTCAAGGCTGCCTACGTAGAAGCTGGCAAGCCGCCGCCTCTACAAGTCAAGGCCCATTCTACTAGAGCCCAGGCAGTGTCCTGGGCGGAAACCAGGTTACTGTCACCTGCCGAGATCTGTCGGGCGGCAACATGGTCCTCCATCCACACCTTCTCCAGGTTTCACCGCCTGGATGTTCAGGCTCGGGAGGACACAGCATTCGCAAGGGCAGTACTAAGTGGGTCACAGGCAGCCTCCCACCCAGTTCGGGAGTAGCTTTTATACATCCCATTGATCCTGAGTCCATCTGCTACACGCTTGGAAATGGAGAAATTACTTACCTGATAATTTCGTTTTCCTTAGTGTAGACAGATGGACTCAGCATCCCACCCATGGCTGCCGAGCAAATGATTCACACGTAAGCCATGCTTTCCTACAGCAAGGACACCCATCCTACTGGGTGTCGACGTTTCTTGGTTGAAGGCACTGGCGGTCTCCAGCTATATCCAATTCAACCGGTTCAAATTGATTAAGTTAACAACGTTATAAAGTTTATCAAGTTATTCAAATTAGTCAGTCATACATATATCCACAATGCTTTTCGAGGAGAATACTGAAGAGCTGCACTTCCTGCAGGGGTATATGTACTAGGGGCTGACGTCAGATTGAAATCTGATCCGTCTCCAACTGCTATCAGGAGTACACTATACCCATTGGTCGTGAGTCCATCTGTCTACACTAAGGAAAACGAAGTTATCAGGTAAGTAATTTCTCCAATGCTCTGCATCCATAGGAGTCCCCAGCTTCCTAACCATGGGTGCAGAGTAGAACTAAGACATTTCCCTGTACAACTCACAATACAAAAAAAAATTCTAATTCTGATGTCATCTTAATAACAGCATCACAAACTTTCTCCACTTTACCAGGTGCATTGTAAAATAATACAAACAAACCCCACTCTGTACCTGTCTGTCAAACCTGCCATACCTCAGCAGCATTAACTCCAAGAAATGAAACAGCAATAGCCCTACCCATGAAAAGGCAGCACTTCACCACCAGTGCAATATAATTTTGAGAAAATATAACAAATAAGGTTGATACAGACCTCTAGTAAAGTACTTCATCTCAGTCACATACACACAGACAGACCTGCCTTCACTAAATATAGAATAAAAGCCCACAAATTACAAATGTGCAAACAAAACCTGGAATGGAAACCCCAAGACCACCTACTGCGTGCAGTGCAAAACTGGAGACTAGAAACAAAAATATATTTCCTCCTACACTAAGTTAACTTCAAAGACAGAAGAAATGCCTATTCTCAAAACTGACATAGTATGGTCCTTGTACCCAGTCACTCCCCTCCATGCCTCCATCACCCCTCACTTCTCCCATCTACTCAATCATCTCTTCACATGCTCATATTCTTGACACCCCCACCCCGCATCCCCTGTTCGCTTTCTGCCCTTCCCTACCCAGAATACCTCTGAATACCTCTTTCCTGCCCCACACCTCCATTTCTCCACTTCCATCTCTCTCCCTACACCTTCCTGCCCAGTACATTTTCTCCTCCTGGCTCCCAGCCAGCAGAAAAGACTTGTCCAATCAGTCTCCCTCCCTCTTTATCAGCAGCAGATGAGGGCAAGAAGCATTGAGGAGAGGAAGATGAGGCAGCAGCAGCGGATCTACAGAGCATGCACCTTTCTCCCTTCTGCTCCTGTTTTCACATCCAGGCCGCATGGGGTGAAGAGAGCATCAGCATCCTCACCTCCAGGCCAGGCAGAGGAAGATAAAGTTGGTGTCCTGCCAGGCCCATATGAACAGGAGTTGGTGATATTGTGCTTTTATCTGGATGAAGGAGGAAGGAGCAACTACCCACTAGCCAGGAAGAGGAGAAGGAAGCAAGAGCAGCTTCCTGTCATACTCCTGTCCAGACTGATGAGGCAAGATCAGTCTTCTGCTGGCTCTGCGACACACCCCCTGGGACTTCTTGACACACTAGTGTATCCTGACACACCTGTTGAGAACCACTGCTCTAGAGCAGTCCTCGTTGACCTGTGAAAATTAATCTTTGACAGTTGCCCAAAAGAATATCGACCCAACCGCATTCTACCTACAGTAGTGGTTTGTAGCAAGACCTAAATTCCCAGATGTGGGAAAAACAATTTTTAAGCATGTCAGTAGTAGTCCGTCTCTACTTCCCGACTTGGGCAGAAGCCTGCCTCATCTTGCAATCCACATACAAATCATTCTTTACTTTACCAGCCTTGCTTCTGATGAGTCTTTGATCATTTCTCCCACTCAGGCCTTATCTTGTGTAGCATTAAAACTTAGCAAGAGAAAATAAACACATGGGAGACTGAAATACAGGAATGTGATCATAGGGGAAAGGGTCAAAAACTTCAAAACGTGAAGAAAAACATCTTGCAGATATAACCAAGCACTGTGTAAAATTAAAGTGAAAAAACTTCGCCTGCAAATGAAGGACTTGCCAGACACAGCGACTCTTTGACGTTCTCTATTTACAGCGACCTTGTTTTGGAAAGTTACATGGGTGTGATCCTTTTTTCACCTTACTTTGCAGAGTGATAATACAGATTTTGGTGCATAGCATGGCTTCATCTGGATTGTCATCACTGAAAGCAGTTTGCTGGTACTGGGGGAGGAAGACTTTCAATTTATTTAGGAACACACCATATTTATATTTTTCCCTGGGGATTATAACGTTTCAAAAAAAAAAAAAAAAGTGGAAAAATGACTTGTTTTAACAAAGGAGAAAAATCAAATCAAGTAATTTTTCCACTGAATATTTTTTTTTGTTAGAACATTGAAAGGAAAGATGTATAAAAACTGAAAACAAAGGTCCTTGCATATTTAGTCTTATTGAATGTTATATAATTTGGTTGTTTCTGAAAGATTGTTTTCACTTTGAAGGCTTTGAACTTTTTTGTGGGTTTTGGTGTTGTAAGGTTTATAAACACGGCTTACAGAACGGGAGGCTGAAAATACCCCCCAGCCAGGATGTTTGGGGTTTTTGTATTTTTTGGTGGAATTTCCACTGATCAACTAGAAAGTTGTTTAAAAGAAGCACATACAAATGAAACGAGAGAGCTAACAGGTGAGCAACGGCAACTATAGAGCTTCATGAAACAGAAATATGCAATACCAAACAAAAGGGCCCCCCCCCCCCCCCCAGCAGCCCATGCAAGGGGCAGTCATACAGATGCATCAGAAATGATTTGCATACCTGCAGTGTAACACGGCGCAGCATAAAAAAAAAAAAAAAAAGCAAAATGTGTGCAAATTGTTCCTGTGCCCAGAAAGTACAAATAAAGTACAAAATTTCTAGAATCCATGGATCATCTTATCCGCAATGGAGTCAAATTTGTCGCCTTGGAGTGGTCAGTTCTCATCGCATCGCTTATGATTGCCCTTACATTAGTTGCAGCATCTTTTTGAATTGTTGTTCAGAACCACATTTTTGGGAGGTGTTGTCCTAGACTCTTATCAGTGTCTGCCTAGCTCCATTCTCCTCTCCTCTATGACTGAGCTGGGAGTGGACATAGGTCACTGCTTCTCCATGAAGAGGACCAGACTTCATTCCGTCCTGTACAGGCACTTGTGGATAAGCTGCTGTCTTCCTCCACTATTTTTTTTCTCCCCTTAGTTTCTGCAAGGATGCTAGCAGGAGAATACGTGTTATGTTTTTTTTTCTTTTCTTTTTTTTTTTTTTCAGTCCTAGCAGCAGTTTTCTCTTTCTTGTCCTGTTGGGCTTCCAGCTCTAGGAACATACACCATGAGCCTTTATTTGCAACTACTTGGGATTTTTTTTCCCCCCTGTTTGCATCTATTCCAGTGCTTGTTAGTGTACTCTTTACAGGGCCTATGCACCAGAGCTGCTTCTGGACCCCTGTAATTAAATAAAGTACAGGAAAATGAAATTCAAGTGTGGGGGATTATGAGCTTAAGTTGCAGGGAG
Organism: Rhinatrema bivittatum; assembly: GCF_901001135.1. Taxonomy (NCBI): domain Eukaryota; kingdom Metazoa; phylum Chordata; class Amphibia; order Gymnophiona; family Rhinatrematidae; genus Rhinatrema; species Rhinatrema bivittatum. The sequence goes on along the minus strand of NC_042615.1, from coordinate 255,147,471 downwards.
GAAGGTTCAGAGAAAATGTGAGAAAATCCTTCCTTATTGCAGGGTGGCAGATATCTGGAATAGCTTCCCAGCAGGGGGTACTAGCAACCAAAACCTTGACAGAATTCAAGCATGCTTGAGACAAATATAGAGCACAATGGGGCCGATGCTATAATAAACGCGAAAAGCGGGGGCTGACTTTTCAGCGCCTGCGTTCTTAATGTGCGCATGGCGCCCACAAGGGGGCATAATGCTATAAACAAATTATGGGGTCGCGTTAACAAGGAGATGCTAGGGTCGCGAGCATATCTGTGTCTGTCTTCAATGTGGCCGGCTGAGGGTTGGTTTTTTGTTTTTGTTTTTTTTTTACTTTTAAAGTACAGAAAAGCAGTTTTTTTTCTGCTTTTCTGTACTTTTTTCCAATGCGCCCAGCTAGTAACGTCTTAATAGCTGAGCGATAAATGTGCATCTGAGACGCACATTTATTTTTTTGCATTTGGAGTGAATGAGTAATAGCCTCGTTTACATGCATTTGCATGTGATGAGCGCTATCTTATTCACTCTGTGTCGGCCGCGCGTTAAATAGGCACTAATCCTCCTATTGCATTAGGGGGTGAATTAGCGCCTATTTAACCCGCGTCTGACTGCGGGTTCTACAGTGCGCTCGGCTGAGCACACTGTATTGCATCGTCCCCAATGCTAGAAACGAGTAGAAGGTAACAAATGTGCAAACACCTGGGAGAGGTGATCAGCAGAAAAGTTATAGATAAAGGAAGCACAAGTTAAGTGACACTGATGGCGACATGATAATTGGGTGGCTACAGCTCCCCAGAAACTAACTGGGTTGATTCTTTTAGGTTAGTGGTTGCCAGGTATTGTTCAGCAAGCCCATGGGTAACAGCCTCACTGCAGTCATGGGCCTTAAGTGTGGCCACTAAGTGTTGCCATTGCACAAGCAATATTAAACCCCCTCCCCAGGAACCGTGAATGATTCTTCTGTAGCATCCTCGGTCCTGGCAAACCTAGGGAACAGAAGACCTGACTGGGCAATCAAAACCAGGTCTCTCAGCTGGGTATGTCGAGCAGCATTATGGAAGATGGTGGTAGTAGTAGTTGGCCTGGATAACATATTTTTTGTGCACTGCAGCTTTCTGTATACGGCAGTGATCTGTAAAAGTGAGAAAACGTTTGCACCAGAGAGGTAAAATATTAAGGCGCATATAAAGAAACCGGTGTGATTTGTATTCGTACAGGAACTTAGGTACAGAAAAATTAAAAAGAAAGAGAGAAACAGGAGTCTGATCTAGCGGTGATAACTACATTCTGCCTCCTGTTCCTGTAATTGCCACAGTGACTCAAAATTAACTAGACAAGCAAAGGAAAGCAGAGGGTATTTAAACACAAATGGCAGCACTGCACATGTTTTCTATGGAGGCAGTGATATAGTAGCGATGTATTTGCTCATGGATTCCACGTTGGTCATGCTGTGTTAGGAGCAAAAGTGCTGAGTAAAATGTTCATGCCTTGATTTTCTGAAGAAGGTAGTTTCTTAAGACTGATTCTGAAATTATGTGTAGTTAAGATTATTGAGGCGTGCAGTATACTAGCAGATGCAACCTTGTAGGCAGGTTTTAGTTTTGGTGTGTTTAAAGATAGCGGAGTTTCAGAACTCCTCTGCAAAGTATTAAAATGGGTCAAGCAGAATAATGCACCCTGGTTAGATTTGACTTGTAACAAATTAGCCAAAACTTGGAGCCCTTGTTTAGTGAGAAAGTTGACTGTTGTGCTGGGGGCCAAACTAGCCAGTTTCAGAATGTGCTGGTCCCAGAGGGGAATAATAGAAGGGTTAGTATATTTTACAGATCGACAGAATTCAAGGATATGTGATGGGGCTACATCAGTTGCAATCACATATCCCTATGTGATTTTTCTATCTTGGGGCAGTAGAAGAGGTTTTGATATTTTTTTTTATTCCTCCTATTGCTATAACCCCCACCTTTTTGGAGGAGTGGCTTTTTTGGGGCATAAAGTCCATTGGAGCATGCCCAGTGCTTCAGAGGGGGATAGTAGATCAGGAGCTAAGGAGAAGGAAGGAGGCTTAGAGATTCCTCAAGGATCTCAAGGCAGTCCAATGAGAGATTTCCCCAGGATCTCAAAGTAGGGTGGTTGGAGAGCTGGAGATTCCCCCTGGATCTCACAGAAGGCAATTCAAGCATTTGGCAAAGAGGGTTTGAAGAGATTTCTGAGAAGATTTTTGGGATTTTGACTTTCCAGTCCTTTGGGATACCAGTGCTATGCCCTTCCCATAGACACAGGTATTGAAGATCTTTTGACCCATTTGACTAGTTTAACCTATTGGGTGAGAAGAAGGATATAGACTGTAGAGCCACTAATTCAATAGATATGTATTTTTGATAGTTGACTTAAAGTTGAAGATTTTGACTTCTTGGAACCCTCTTTTGGATATCTTGCTTGGAGATTTTTCCAGACCAGTTTGTGCCTGAACTGGAACTACTCTCTAATTATCCACTTTCACTGATGAGGATATTTTCACTCAGGATGAAGGTGCAAGAGCAAGAAGGGAAGTGAGCAGAAGAAGGCTGGACGGAGAAACAATTTGTTTTCTATTGATCATTGCATGTATGTTGATTCTTATTTTTGTCATCTTGACTTGGATCCTCTTAAGACTATCTTTTTTTTGGAACACCAACTACAGACTCCAGTGCTTTCATAGAGTTTAACCCAATTGTGGACTTACTGAGATGGATGGACCTTTTTTTTTTTATTCCTGGTTTCTCCCGGTTGTGCTGGTGTTGGCTTCCTTACTTTTATTTTTCACTATTTGGCACCTTCTGGAAATCATCAATATAGGGTGTGAGAAGTGGTCATAGAAATCATGGTGAATAGTGACAGGGGCCCTAGAAGAGAAGTCTTCCTCCTCGTCCGGACCTGAACCCGGACTCGTAGCACCCCTAGTCTAGGATAATGCACAAAAACAGAGGGCTACACATGCTTGAGACAAATATAGAGGACAGTGTTAGAAAGATTAGGAGGTTACAAAATTGCAAACAATTCGGAGAGGTGATCAGGAGGAAGCTATAGATGAAGGAAGCACAAGCTAAGTGACACTGGCTACATGATAATTGAGTAGGAACCAGCAGGCTGCAACTCACCAGAAACTGTGATTATTTTAAGTTAGCCTGCTTGCTACAGTTCTCGCCTGCTTCCATTACCCGTGTCTTGCTACAGTTCCTGCCTGGTTCCAGTACCCGAGTCTTGCTACAGTTCCCGCCTGGTTCCAGTACTCGAGTCTTGCTACAGTTCCCGCCTGGTTCCAGTACTCGAGTCTTGCTACAGTTCCCGCCTGGTTCCAGTACCCGAGTCTTGCTACTGTTCCCGCCTGGTTCCAGTACCCGAGTCTTGCTGGTTCCAGTACCCGAGTCTTGCTACTGTTCCCGCCTGGTTCCAGTTCACCAGCCTGCCTGCTCCTGTCTCGGATCCACCACTCACCTAAGTCCCAGTGGTCGGGCTCCTCCCGGGGGGGGGCTCCGGCTTCCAGGGGTGAAACCTCACCTAAGTCCCAGCGGCTGGGCTCCTACGGGCCTCTCCTGGGGGAGCACCAGCTTCCAGGGTGAAGAGCATCGTCCACATCCTGCCTGACATCTGCCTCCCGACCTGTGTTTACCTAGAGACAGCTGAACACCTTTCCCAGTCTCTTGCAGGTCGGCCCACGGGTCCACTAAACTGAGATACCACAACAGATTGCAAGGCCAAGACTGAGTGTCCGCGGCCAGCTTATCAAGGCCGCGGCGTCTGGCGTCAGGAATTGGGTGGAGTCACCAATGGTGGGAACAGGCCTAGAAAGGCGTCCAACTTGCACGCGTGCCTAGGAGCAGGGCGTCCATCGGAGGTTCCCCGGCGGCGTTGCCCCCATGGGGATGCCGCCGAACAGGCCGCGAACTTTGCCAACAGAAGCGGGAACAGGTCCAGGAACGTGGAGGTAAGGGCCTGGTCGCGGCACTCACGACCGGGACCGTAACAGTGATGGTCACGTATCGTTCAGCAAGACCATGGGTACATAGATGGCCAGATGTTCGGGCAGCAACCTCATTAGCAGGGTCCTTTATTAAATCATGTTAGGACCTTATCACGGGTGTTGGGGCCCTAACGCCTGCGATAAAGCCATAATGCATGCGATAAATAATGCATCGCAAGATGCGTATGCAAATTAAAAAAATTTAGTGAAAGGGGAGGAGTTTGGGCAGAGTTTATGAAAATGAGGGGTGTTTAACGTTGCGTGTGCTAGCGTAACGCACGTGATCCCACATTTTAATGCCGGAAATAATTATACCTTTTTTCCTGGCATTATGCTGTGTGATATTCCCGAAATGGGATTTGTGATATTTATCAGGTTAGCCTGATATTTATCACAAATCCTGTTTTGGACAGGAGAGAGAAGAGTGTGAGAGAGAGTGTCAGCCTCTGGGGAGGTGCACCTATTAGTCAACTTTTTATACCACTGTAGGAGAGGCAACTAGTAACTCTGGGTGAGGTTTTGGTGGTGGCCTAGGTTTTGGGGGACAGTTTTACATGCACAGTCAGAGGTGCGAACAGCACAGTACACATCTGTGAAGATTTGATGTGATTTGGAGTGAGGAAAGGTATACAAAGATGAGATTTGTACAATGTACTCTCGACCTAGCTTGATACACTCTCTACCTAACTGCTATCAAGCTATGGCAAGAGTACAATCCTACAAATCTCATCTGTGTATCTTTCCTCACATCAAATCACATGAAAGCTGAATCGCATGTACCTGAAGACTGGAGGATAGAAAATGTAACCCCAATATTTAAAAAGGGCTCCAGGGACGATTCAGGAAACTACAGAGCAGTTAGCCTGACTTCATTGCCAGGAAAAATAGTGGAAAGTGTTCTAAACAGCAAAATCACAGAACATATAGAAACATGGTTTAATGGAACAAAGTCAGCATGGCTTTACCCAAGGCAAGTCTTGCCTCACAAATCTGCATCACTTTTTTGAAGGAGTTAATAAACATGTAGATAAAGGTGAACCGGTAGATGTAGTGTACTTGCATTTTCAGAAGGCGTTTGACAAAGTTCCTTATGAGAGGCTTCTAGGAAAAGTAAAAAGTCATGGGATAGATGGCAATGTCCTTTCGTGGATTGCAAACTGGCTAAAAGACAGGAAATAGAGAGTAGGATTAAATGGACAATTTTCTCAGTGGAAGGGAGTGGGCAGTGTAGTGCCTCAGGGATCTGTATTGGGACCCGTACTTTTCAATATATTTATAAATGATCTGGAAAGAAATATGATGAGTGAGGTAATCACATTTGCAGATGATACAAAATTGTTCTTTACTTAGGGAATAGCTACTGCTATTAATTGCATCAGTAGCATGGGATCTTCTTAGTGTTTGGGTAATTGCCAGGTTCTTGTGGCCTGGTTTGGCCTCTGTTGGAAACAGGATGCTGGGCTTGATAGACCCTTGGTCTGACCCAGCATGGCAATTTCTCATGTTCTTATGTTCAGAGTAGTTAAATCACAAGAAGATTGTGATAAATTGCAGGAAGACCTTGTGAGACTGGAAAATTGGGCATATAGGGAAAAATAACCCATGCTATAGTTACACAATGTTAGGTTCCATATTAGGTGCTATCACCAAAGAAAGAGATCTAGGCATCATAGTGGATAACACATTGAAATCGTCGGTTCAGTGTGCTGCGGCAGTCAAAAAAGCAAACAGAATGTTGGGAATTATTAGAAAGGGAATGGTGAATAAAACGGAAAATGTCATAATGCCTCTGTATCGCTCCATGGTGAGACCGCGCCTTGAATACTGTGTACAATTCTGGTCGCCGCATCTCAAATAAGATATAGTTGCGATGGAGAAGGTACAGAGAAGGGCAACCAAAATAAGGGGAATGGAACAGCTCCCCTATGAGGAAAGACTAAAGAGGTTAGGACTTCTCAGCTTGGAGAAGAGACGGCTGAGGGGGGATATGATAGAGGTGTTTAAAATCATGAGAGGTCTAGAATGGGTAGATGTGAATCGGTTATTTACTCTATCAGATAATAGACTAGGAGGCACTCCATGAAGTTAGCATGTGGAACATTTAAAACTAATTGGAGAAAGTTCTTTTTCACTCAACACACAATTAAACTCTGGAATTTGTTGCCAGAGGATGTGGTTAGTGCAGTTAGTATAGCTGTGTTTAAAAAAGGATTGGATAAGTTCTTGGAGGAGAAGTCCATTACCTGCTATTAATTAAGTTGACTTAGAAAATAGCCACTGCTATTATTAGCAACGGTAACATGGAATAGACTTAGTTTTTGGGTACTTGCCAGGTTCTTATGGCCTGGATTGGCCACTGTTGGAAACAGGATGCTGGGCTTGATGGACCCTTGGTCTGACCCAGTATGGCAATTTCTTATGATGTGTATTGTGCTGTTCAAACATCTGACTGTGCATGTAAAACTGCCCCCAAACCCTACCTAGACCACTACCAAAACCTCATCTCAAGTTCCCAGTTGACCGTCCTACAGTGGTATAAATAGTTGATTTATATGAGAGCCTTATAAAGAGTTTCCCTCGCTCTCTCTTGCCAGGAGCATGGAAATGCCTGTCTGGGCACTTCTCAAACTTGTCGCATGCATGATATTTTCAACGCACATTGAGGTGTCTCAAAAATTTCCCTTACCACGCCCCTTTTTTTATTGCATGCGCTATCCATGCAAAATTATAGCAAAATGATAAATTTAGGTCTATATTTGGTAGCTGTTTATATTATTACAAAGCTTTGTGGTAAAGACATGGGGATGAGAGGGTCTTGAGTGCTGGATTAAGTATGGGGACCTTGAGTGCTCATTCATCTGGGATGGAAGAGAATCAAGAGGAGGAAGACAAAAAAAGTAACTTAACTGAGGAGTGATATCCTGTAAGCAGTCAAGCTACTATGGCTGGCAGCTGGGATATATCCTTAACAGGATATATCTGGGCAGAAAGCAGGGTGACTTGATCCTTATTTTCCATCTATTATAAGGAAATAATCTTTCTGCTATAAAAAGTTCATATCCAATCTATTTTGCGCCCTAGCTTTCTTCAGACTTGAATTTCAGTCACAGTGGATTTCCTACTGGTAATATTACCCACACAAGCAAAGGAACTGTCACTGTAGCTTCGTTAGAGTTGGATAAACTGAGGCTTGTCTTATCTAGTGATCAGGGCAGCGTTAGCACGTGAGGTTCTGAGACTAAGCTCTGAATTTATTGGCGTATGCAAATATTGATCAATGATTCAGGCTTTCTAGTGTAGCTAGAACTGGAGTATAGAAAGCAACTCACCTGAAAGTATGTCTTAATATGACTGGGTCTCGCTTTTAATCACAGTTTTTTATCATGGAATCTGCACAGGAAGTGTTAACAGATTGGGCTTTGTACAGAAAATAGTGAGCTTGCAAAATTTAGCAAATTATACAGAATTATTCCATACAATCATAACTAAAGTTGACAGTGAAGAGCTCTAAAGAGTTCTCGCAAAGCTGACCAGGTAGGCAATAAAGTGGCAGATGAGCTGAGCATTTCTATTTATAAAGTACTGGGCATATGGTTTGGGGGTGAGGGAAGTCTAACTACCTAATTATCAATAATGGGGCTATAGTTGGCCATTTCCATCCCATAAAACAATTTTGGTATGTTTTTGTTTTTTTTTTTACATTCATCAAACCAATGTGCAGCAGTAGTTTAAAAAAAAAAAAGGCAAGTAGAATGTTAGGAATTTATTAAGAGGATTTGCAAGCAGAACAGAAAATGCTGTTAGGCCATTTATCCAAATCCATGATGCGTGCACAGTGGAGGTACTTTTAGAAAGCATTTACATGCTTAAAACTGGGTCTTACATGTCTAAATGCCCTTTATTCATGAAAGTGGGCTTTTGAAAATTGCAATTCCATAGGATTTACCCACTTTATGCATGTACATGGCTTTTTAAAGTTGCTATGATAGTATGTTGCATTGATATGTATAACTTCATTCAACAGAGTTTTCAATAGTCTAAAGTTATAACAGTATTATTAATACTGTGTGTCTGCCCCAAAAGCATGCATGCATCTTCCAGTAGGCGCATATATTTGTATATTCTTATACCCATTTTTATAAAAGCACCTATATATTTTATGCATGTAATAATTGTAATGTGTGCATAACCCTGAATTATACGCAGTATTTTATGAAGAATGCTTGCACTCCACTTATGAAAATACTTGTGCCTGTAGTTTTAACCACCTGACACCTCCACTATTTCATCCAGACTCTCTCTCCAGCATTTCACCCTGACCCCCCCTACCACTTAACCCAGACCTCTCGCTCAAGTGCAATTTCACTTCCACTGCTTCATTAGCATGTATAAAACTGTACAAAGTTCAGAAATGCATGCACATATACCACTTACAAAATAGCAGCTAGTGCGTGAACTCCAGCTCCACAAGCCCTTAAACCACCACCTCCCTTTACATTTACGTTCAATATTGCTAGTGCACACTTATTTTGGGCTCTTGCAAAGTACTACTTGGCACGTGTGACTTCCAATTTTATGTGCATACATGCTTTTTAAATTTCCCATTGTGAATACTGCATGCACTTCTGATCACAAAACGATGATTAGGATACGGTGCAATTTCCATATGAGTAGATATTTGTGAAAACTATGGCTTTTATACAATAAAATTGATGACTGAAGGGAGTATGGTAGAGGCACTGAATATAAAATTATTAAGAGGTGGAGTAAGGGAATTTATTTACTATTTCTTATAATAGAGCAAAGGGCAATACTTTTTCACACAACAAATATCCTGTGGCAATGAGTTCCACAAGCTATCTTAGAAGCAAATAGTCACTGAATTAAAAAAGGAGTTAGACATGTTCATGGAAAATAGATTAGACATTGGCCATTTAATAAAAATTAAAGCTGCTGCTACTACAGATTCAGTGTCAGCCTGCAGGGCATATAACTGGGGATGGACCACTTTACACTTAACCTGTTTCTTATACACTTCCTTTCAGTGGTTTGCTGTGACATTCAAAGTAGGGAACATAGAAACGTGTTGGCAGAAAAAGACTGTGTAGCCCATCCAGTCTGCAAATTTGTCCACATTAATTTAGCATCACTTCCTTAGAGATCCCTTCTGTATTTATCCCATGCTTTCTTGAATTCAGATACTGTTTTTGTTTCCACCACCTCCACTGGGAGGCTGTTCCACACATCCCTCTCTGTAAAGAAATATTCCTAAGATTACTCCTTTCAAAAAAAAAAAAAAAAAAGCAAGCTCATATTTTGGCTAATTCCCCTTACAAAACTGGTTACTGGATAACAGTTTCTCATCATCATGTAGAAGAGAACCCAACTTCTGTGCCATCTCTAGATGTCAAGTTTGCTTATGATGCTTGCTGGGGAGTGTGTGCTAACCTGAATACGTCCGGTGCAGGGAAGGAGGTGATCCTAAGCAGCTGCCTGCCTGTCACTAGGCCTTCCCATTAATGGTCAAACTATTACCTTTATTAAACAATTTTTACATCCCCACTGAGAGCCTGTAGCTCAGCTTAGTCACCGAGTGAACCGTATTCAGGCTTGCTGTTGGCTTAAATCTGATCATGTAAGTATAAGTTTCCATTTGAAACTTTCATTTAAAAAAAAATAAAAATGCTACAATGTGAAAGTAGTACAGCAAAGACTTTTAAACCTTCTGTGGAGTGATACTAATTTAGCTACCTCCCTGACTGATTCAAATGAAGGATAAACAATTTCCTAATACTGTCCTGAGCCATCAGACGTCATCACAAATTTCTAAATATTACTTACTTGAATCTGATTGGGATAAGCAGGAGCCTGGAATGAATTAAAGAGGTTTATTCCATTTTAATGAATGGTCTGAGAGAGGTTTCTTTGTAGCTGAAGGTTATTAAATTGCCAGTGGTAAGAACTCAAAATGACACAGTGTAACTGAGAAAATAAAAGCATACCTCTCTTGGATAATGGAAGGACCGGGGGGAACACTCCATGAAGTTAACAAGTAGCCCATTTAAAACAAAGTGAAGAAAATTCTTTTTCACTCAGCACATAGTTAAGCTTTGGAATTCATTGCCAGAGGATGTGGTTATGGCAGTTAGTGTAACTGGGTTTAAAATAGGTTTGGATAAGTTCATAGATGTTACATCCATAAACTGTCATTAATTAATAAGCAATAGTAGCTTGAGATCTATTTAATGTTTGGGTACTTGTCAGGTTCTTGTGGCCTGGTTTTGACCTCTGTTGGAAACAGGATGCTGGGCTTGATGGACCCTTGGTCTGACCCAGTATGGCATTTCTTATGTTCTTTTGCCTGTGTAACATGAAGACCTGTGTTAATAGGTAAAGAAGTCAATGAAAGCAGATAGTCGTATGCCATTTCTTTAAAGATTGTACATTTTGTAAATTTAGATAAAATTCCATTTGTCACATAGCTGCATTTCATTTGTTAGTGCTTTTTTTTTTATGAGTTTTTTAAAGATTTTTTTTTTTTTTTTTTTTTAGTTTTCTTAATGGGGAAGGAACACCAACCACAAAGGACTAACATATTAAGTTCCAGCACTCAACATTTCTCGGGATGACTCGCTGGCCTGGTTCTGCTGCTGTACCAGAACCAGAGCAGATAGGAAGTGCTTCTCTGTTTGGGCTACTTCCCCCCCCCCCCCCCCCCCCCCCCCCCCCCCCGGGCTGCTTAGGTCTTTGTGGGATAGAAGACAACACTAACCAATTGTTGGCTACAGGAGAAGAAAGGCTTCCTGCTTCTCAGCTCTATGCAGTGCACTTGTGCTGCTGCACCGACGAGGTATAGTGCAAGCAGGAACTGGAACAGAGGAAGGAAAGAACACAAGTAAAGGAAGAGAGAGCAAGTGGGGACAGAGAAGGGGAGTGAGGAAGAGAACAAGAGGGATGACAAAGGGGGATGGAAATTAGGAGGAAAGACGGCAGTGGGGGGCGAGGAAGAGGAGAAGAGATGAAGCAAAGGTGGGTAAGGGAGGAAAGGAGACTAGCAGAGAAATTGGGGCGGGGTTTGGAAAGAACATGGGAAGGAGAGACTGGGGTGCTGTTCCACTGCAGAGAGGAAAAAGCCAGGGCTTCGCACAGATGGGGGAGGAAGGCGGAGCACAAGCAGTACTGAGCTCAGTAAGAGAGGAATGGCAGTTGAAGTAGGAGATGGCGAGGGAGAGTAGGAAACAGGGAGGGAAAATGTACAAGAAAAGAGGTGGAGCATTACTGCAATGTATTCTGGGGCATGGCGTGCCAGAATTCACCCCTTTTGCACTGATATGCCTCATGCATGTGGGTAGGTGCCACCAGGAGGCACATTGGGGTCTGCATGGCAAGATGAAGCAAAATACACTCAATTTTCTTCTTCCTTCTCCTTCTCCCTAGAAGTCTGGCAAGCGTACGTTTTGGGCTATTGCAGTTGTATTTATTTCCTATAATTTATTTATTTAAATAATGTGTATCCCATTCCGTCCCCAGCTCTGGGCGTATAGCATTCCCCCATATATAAAGACACAGAAAATAACACAAAACTATACAAATATCTTCAGAAGTGAGACTAATTATTTGGGCTTCTGCTTTTAGATGTTTATAAGTTACGAATTTAGGGCCTGATTCACTAAGGTGTTTTCCCTATGGTATGTGTTTTATTTTTTTACTTTGAGTTATTTTAGAATTTTATGTAGAAACAAAGTTTTTCAGGGTTGTCCCTCCCAGAATCTCATCAACTCCATCGTCTCTAGTCTCCCCCCCCCCCCCTCCCCCTGTTTGCTCATTCTGTTCTCTTCCTTTCCTGGTGGGAGGAAGAAGGTGGAGGTCTCTTAGCTGATAAAAATGTACTCTGTACTCCGCTGTGACCTCCAAAGCACAGAAAAGGCGCAGAGACAGAGCAATGGGTCTGAGTTGGGCAAGGTGAGAGACCACTGGGAGGCATGCAGTGCTCCTCCAAGAAACATTCATGTTGCTTTTTCTTTGGATGTGCTTTGTCAGTTTAAAACCTAAAAAGAGAAACCCCTACTTATAATTAAGTCTTGGGAGCAGAAAGATCGGGCATCCCTCATGTAGCTCTTATGGAAAAAGTCCTCAGAGTCCATGCCACTCACTTTTCTGTGCTGAGGAAGTTTTAAAAACAGCAGTTTATCTTCTACAGTTGGGGTAAAATTAGAATGCAGTTTGTACCCAATCCCACCGGTTCTTTATAAGGAATTAGAAGACAATGAGAATGTTTGTTGTAGTTTAAAGACGGCGACAAGCGCCCTTCTCGGAGCACTTCTAGCTTGTAGGGTTGCTCCTTCTGCATTCTAGTATTGCTTCTAAACTGGCTAAATAAGGGTGAGGAAAGAGAGGAAGAGCTCTAGAAACGTACAGTGTGCAGGAGGAGACGCGGGGCAGCTGCAGGCTGTACACTGCCAATATTAATCAGGAGGGGGAAAAAACTGCAGAAAGAGGCTTCTGGTTTGAAGCATGGGGGTTACCATCTAGCTCCCTGGCCTTGGAGAGGCGCTGAGCCGGCCCTGATTTGAATTTGACTGCATGCATAAACCTTTAGTTCCCCTGTCTGAAGAATCTACAAGCCCAGATATGCAATGGGAGGGAAACCAGGGTGGGCTCCAGACTTTCTGTAGCCATGGGGCTACTCCTTTTTTTTTTTTTTTTTTCTCGCCCACGATAGACATTTTAATAGATTTTTTCCCCTGTCTATCAAGAGGCCCTATTCTGTACAAATATGTCAATATTATGAACGGCAGGGGAGAAGAAAAACTGATACTTCACGCATATCCAGCATAGCTCTCTGCTTCAACGGCAAGGGAGAAGAAAAACTGATACTTCACGCATATCCAGCATAGCTCTCTGCTTCAAGGGCAGGGGAGAAGAAAAACTGATACTTCACGCATATCCAGCATAGCTCTCTGCTTCAACGGCAGGGGAGAAGAAAAACTGATACTTCACGCATATCCAGCATAGCTCTCTGCTTCAAGGGCAGGGGAGAAGAAAAACTGATACTTCACGCATATCCAGCATAGCTCTCTGCTTCAACGGCAGGGGAGAAGAAAAACTGATACTTCACGCATATCCAGCATAGCTCTCTGCTTCAACGGCAGGGGAGAAGAAAAACTGATACTTCACGCATATCCAGCATAGCTCTCTGCTTCAACGGCAGGGGAGAAGAAAAACTGATACTTCACGCATATCCAGCATAGCTCTCTGCTTCAACGGCAGGGGAGAAGAAAAACTGATACTTCACGCATATCCAGCATAGCTCTCTGCTTCAACGGCAGGGGAGAAGAAAAACTGATACTTCACGCATATCCAGCATAGCTCTCTGCTTCAAGGGCAGGGGAGAAGAAAAACTGATACTTCACGCATATCCAGCATAGCTCTCTGCTTCAACGGCAGGGGAGAAGAAAAACTGATACTTCACGCATATCCAGCATAGCTCTCTGCTTCAACGGCAGGGGAGAAGAAAAACTGATACTTCACGCATATCCAGCATAGCTCTCTGCTTCAAGGGCAGGGGAGAAGAAAAACTGATACTTCACGCATATCCAGCATAGCTCTCTGCTTCAACGGCAGGGGAGAAGAAAAACTGATACTTCACGCATATCCAGCATAGCTCTCTGCTTCAACGGCAGGGGAGAAGAAAAACTGATACTTCACGCATATCCAGCATAGCTCTCTGCTTCAACGGCAGGGGAGAAGAAAAACTGATACTTCACGCATATCCAGCATAGCTCTCTGCTTCAACGGCAGGGGAGAAGAAAAACTGATACTTCACGCATATCCAGCATAGCTCCCTGCTTCAACGGCAAGGGAGAAAAAAACCGGATACTTCACGCATATCCAGCATAGCTCCCTGCTTCAACGGCAGGGGAGAAGAAAAACAACCAATAAGGGCTGTATAACATAGTCTGGGTTAAAACAAATAAGCATGGATGTAGCTTGCTTATTGCGGCGGTTACTACCCCTATTACCCCTAACTAATCAAGCTTGATATTTCACTTGGATGCAGCTCCATCACTGCTCTCTACATTAATGGTGGGGGAGGAAGGGAAATAGAACCAAGAGCTAAAAGAAACAGATAAGTATGAGAGAAAAAATGTGAAGCTTGCTGGGCAGACTGGATGGGCCGTTTGGTCTTCTTCTGCCGTCATTTCTATGTTTCTATGTTTCTTTATGTCTTTTGATGTTAAGATATTGAGTACAGTGTTTCATCTAGAGAGACTTTATAGCTATACATTTTTGCCTGATAGCTCTTCCTCAAAATATATAAATCTTCTCTGTGGCTGAGGCGGGTTAGTAAACCCTAATATGCTTTCTTGCTAGCATCTGTTTTTCATATTATTTTTGGTTGCCTTGCTATCACTGAAGAGAGCAGGCTCGATTTTCCGCTGGTTAGCCCAATAATTCTCTGCTCACTCAGTAAGCCAATGTTGTTCATCCTTTTGCCTAAAATAAATGGAAGTGCTACACACACGCTTGCTGCCACATCTGAACTAATCCCTTCCGACAATTGAAAGCTGCCCTGAGCAGGCAAGGCAGACACTGAAGACTGTGTGTGTGTGTGTAGGAGAGCTAGGTGTGTGGTTTCTACCGTGTGCCTTCATCTGGAATCTCAGGGGCTTAAAATAACCTCCCAAAAGAGGAATATGCCCTTTACGCAGAGTGAAGCTGTGGGCTGCTTCAATTGATAAGGCTGTGTTTTGCCGAAATCTTAAAAGGAGCAACTGATGAAACACTTTTGTGAAAAACAGGCTTGACAGGATGACTGTACCGATCTGTCACTCGGTTGCTCATATTTAAACCTGCCTTGTGGAAAATGGTGGGCGGCTGTAGAGTAGGAGCTGAGTAACCACCATTGTGACTTTGTGACTGATGGCCTCATTGGTGTCCACATCAGCGGCTGGCACAACGAAGCTGTGGTTTATTAAAGAGCAGAGGTTTGGAGTTCCAAAGTGAGCCAAACTGGAAAACGATTTTATAGGTATAGCAGTGCGAAAAATCGAGACGCAGCATTTGTGGGGGTGTATGTGGCGATGTAATGTCTGGCTGATGTTGCATCAGGGATGGGACGTTGCCCCCAGCTTCCATCACTTCCTTTCAGCATGAGGAAGGCAATGCCAGCATGAAAACTGCACATTCTAGGGTAGTGCTTTTTTTTTTTTTTTGTCAACAGAGGTGGGGGAAACCAGCAGAAGTCTCACTGTTGGCGGTCAAGCTCATATGTCTGGGAGATCTCCTCATTAGTGAGTGATGAGAGAAGAAAGGAAGCGTTAGAAGCAGAGTGAAGGGGAATAGGCAGGGTCAGCTGGGCAGACAGAAAGGGTCCTAGTGAGAGCTGCCGTGGAGGACTTTTAACACACACTAAAAGTAAACTCACAATCTCCAAGCACTCAACCTTTGTGCGTTATGCACTGGAAAACTCAGCCCAAGTAATCTGACTGCTCAATTTAAAGCATTTGAAAACAGAGCAGTACCCAAGTTGAGCCAGATGATGGTTTTGCATATAAATAAGGCTAGGGAGAGGTTTATGTAGAGACCTTGAGCAGATGTGCTAACTGGTTGTTGGACCAGACTTCCTCTTTGTTGGATTTGGTGGTGTGCTGTCTTTTGAGGTGCTACGCTTTCACTTCTCTGGCTGTTTTCTTATCTGATAATCTGAAAAAAAGGTCAAAAGTTCCTCTTTAGTTGAGCAGCACTTCAGGTACCCCAGAGTGCATTTGTTTGAACATACAAAATAAATACTCTTAATAGTAACTATAAGTTGGAACCCTTTTTTTCAGAAACCCCCTGTAGAAAATTATCAGTCATGTTGGTATCTCATGGCCGCGTTTTATTGCCGACACGAGGAAACGTGTTTTCAGCCAGGACTTTCTGATCTAAGGTTGTGCTAGGGTTACCACCTTTTTCTATATTTCTGTCAGTTTTCCCCTCCCCCCCCCTAAGCCTGGACGCCAGCTGTTGATAGAGACTGTCTCTAGATCAAAATCTGGCTCTTCCTCTGCTGTATAGTTTCACTCTTCTGCCTGCTGAGGCCAGAGCTGCAGCACAGCTTCTGCTGCTCCTTTGGGCCTCTCTTCTTCTGTCTGCGCTCTTCCTTTCCAGTCCCCCCATTTTCTCCTGTCTGCTGTTCTCCCTCTCTCTCTCCCCTTCTCGACTTTCTTCTTTTCTCCTTTCTGCTGCCTTCTCCCTCCTCTCTTTTAGTATGTTTGCTGTTTGCAGCAGAATCTCAGCTGTAACGCCCTTCACTTCTAGTCTGAAGCACCTTTTATAGGTCCTGCTGGCTGGACTTCCTGTGACATGCACGGATGACATCACATCCTGCCTAGTATAAAGGGAAGCTCAGAGCTACCACCCAGTGCCTTTGCAACAGGTCTCCTGCTTATTCTGCAGTGCTAGTTGCTTCAGCATGGTCCTGTCTTGTTCCAGCCTTGCCTGCTTCTGTCTGCCCTGTTGTGTTTCTCCCCCTGGCCTGATTTCTCATTGTCTTGATCTCAGCCTGGACCATAACTTCGCTTTGCTCTCCATCTGCCCCGACCTCAGCCTGGCTATTGACCTTGCTTATTTCCAACTTCCTCATACCTGGCCTGGAAAGCCCTGACAGCTGCCAGAACCTGAGGGCTCAACCCAAAGGAGAGGTGGCTGGTTAGGCAGAAGATCTTGTCTCTTGATGTACTAGCTGCCACCTGTTAAGACCTATCTTATGCTCACACAAGGTAGGCTGTGTAAACAGCGGCCCAAAGGCTCACTAGACTTACTCCATGACGGCAGTGCTGTCAGCTGCAAAGGCGGCAGTAGGAAGAGGGTTTTCTAAGCACATGGCTGATTATCTCCTACCTCCTAGGACTGATTGTTCTCAGAAGTACATTAGTAGAGGTGTGCTCAGGTATCCTCCCACTCCTGCAGCCCCAGCTCTCGTCCTCCTCGCTGGCAGCAGCAGGCTGACTCTCATCTTGCTTCTACTCCTTGCTGGCAGCAGCCAAAAGTGTCACCTAGCTCTCCTCTTGCCAGCAGGACCAGACATGTCTCGCGAGAGATGACATGAAAATCAGATTGGATGAAAATGGGACATATAGTGGTTGCAGATTGAGCTAAGGCTGATCAACCAAAACTTAGAGGGATTATCCCACCACTTAGGTAGTAGAAGCTGTCATATGTTAACCCAGCTGCAAATCTTTTATCTTACCATTACAGAGGAAATATTACATCAAATGAGTAGTATCAGCAATCTGTTTAAATTTATTAGGAAATAGGGTTGAGTAACACTTATCTTGGAAGTTATATATGGCAGTTTTTGGGCTTTCTGCATGGTTTTGATGTATCTCAGAATTAGACCTGCATGGAGCAGGATTTATATTTCACCATCAAAGAGTTCTTGCAGCTTTTTGAGACTTTGGAGGCAATTTTCAAATAGCCTGCATAGTTGTAAGCCATGTGAGCACTATGACTACACATGCTGTAGGGAAAGTTTCAAAAAGAAACTATCCACATTGTTCATCTTTTGAAAGTTAGCAAGTGTAAATTGCGCACGTTAAAAGTGCCCGAGTCCTTGACACCTGCTATTTGTGTGGGTGGCAGAAGTGGGGGAGGGGCAATATAGTCTGTGTACATTTGGAAATTGAATGTACACACGCAGTTTCCCTCCCCTGACCTAAGTTATGTTTACTTCTAGTTACGTCGGAGGAGGCTAGTTCTCAGGTCATTTTACCCAGGTAAATGCCTTTGAAAATTGCCTTTTATATAGGGGTAATCTTGAAAGGCATTTACATACATAATCCCTGGTTTAAAATTACCCGGGGATTATGTGTGTAACTAGATTGTGTGTATGTATAATTTCCTGCACTTGCGGTAGGTGTTTTGAGGGATGGAGTTTTTGAAACTCCAAGCATAAATGTACATACCGCAAATCATACCTGCTCCGGAGCAGACGCGCCTTCCTGCGCAACCCGAGATTGTTCAAAGCAGGTATAGAAGCATACATAAATCTTCCTTTGACAGTTCGGTCTAAAGTCTGTGAGTACTTTGCACCCGCAAATTTAGCCCTGCACAAACTGCTGAAAATTACGCTCTTATTGAGTTGTGAAAGTTGAGCGCTACTGTAGTAGATACATTTTTTTTTTTTTTACAAAATTTGGTGCTTTTTCTGTGTTCACTGTCAGGGCTTGTAAAATGCAAATGTTGAACTCTTCTGTATAGCTGAACTGGAAGCAGCAAAGATAATGCAAAGTGATGCTTATAGGGAAAAATAACCCTTGCTGTAGTTACACAATGTTAGGTTCTATCTTAGGAGTTACCACCCAGGAAAGAGATCTAGGCGTCATGATGGATAATACATTGAAATTGTCGGCCCAGTGTACTGTGGTGATCAAAAAAGCAAACAGAATGGAAAATAAAACAGAGGATGTCATAATGCCTGTTTATTGCTCCATGGTGAGACCGCACCTTGAATACTCTGTGCAGTTCTGGTCACCGCATCTCAAAAAGGATATAGCTGCACTGGAGACAGTGCAGAGAAGGGCGACCAAAATAAGGGGCATGGAATGGCTGCCCTATGAGGAAAGGCTAAGGAAGTTAGAGCTGTTCAGTTTGGAGAAGAGACGACTGAGTGAGGATATGATGGAGGTCTACAAAATCATGAAAGGACTTGAACAGATTAATGTAAATAGGTTACTCTCTGAGATAATAGAAGGACCAGGGGGACTCCATGAAGTTAGCAAGTAGTTCATTTAAAACAAATTGAAGAATTTTTATTTTTTTTCACTCAGCGCATAGTTAAGCTTTGGAATTCATTGCCAGAGGTTGTGGTTACAGCAGTTAGTGTTACTGGGTTTAAAAAAGGTATGGATAAGTTCCTAGAGGATAAATCCATAAACTGCTATGATAGTAATTAATAGGGATGTGCATCCTGGTTCGAGAGACCTGAATCCTGAAACCGAGTTTTCCTGAAATTCGGGAAAAAATTCATTTTCGGATTAGCGCAGGGAGGAGGGGCACATTTATTTAAAAAAAAAAAAAAACAACCCCAACCCTTCAAATTTACTTAATTACAACCTGCCCCCCATCCCATTCCCCCCCCCCCCCAAGACTTACTGAAAGCCCTGGTAATTAAACGGGGGTCCCGGGAGCAATCTTCCACTCTTGGGCCGTCGGGCCTGTCAGGAATCAAAATGGCGCTGGTGGCCCTTTGCCCTTACCATGTGACAGGGGCAACCGGTGCCATTGATCGGCCCCTGTCACATGGTAGGAGCAATGGACAGCCGGCGCCATCTTAGAAAATGGCGCCGGCTTAGTGGCAGCCGATGGCCCGAGAGGGAGAGATTGCTCCCGGGACCCCACTGGACCACCAGGGCTTTTAGTAAGTCTTGGGGGGGGGGGGGGGGTTCGTACTTAAGTAAATTTGAAGGGTTGGAGTTTTTTTTTCAGTCCGTTTCCGAAAGCGAAACAAAGTTTCCAGGTTCGGGGCGTGGACTGAAATTGTCCACCCCGAACACAAAAACGAACACGAAAACGGACCTAAAAAAAAAAAATTGTGCACATCCCTAGTAATTAATAAGCAGTAGTAGCTTGTGATCTGTCTAATGTTTGGGCACTTGTGACTTGGATTGGCCACTGTTAGAAACAGGATGCTGGGCTTGACGGACCCTTGGTCTTACCCAGTATCGGTTCTTATGAAGCAACAGGATTAACCAATCCTGTATTTTCTCTTAACAGGAAGAGGAAACAAATGGCATCCACTGCAGTGTGGCACGCCAGGGTTCTAGCATCTTCCACATCCTGTTCACCTGTATGGCCATTTTCAAAACTGGCCTAAAAAGTCAGCCTTTTGTGTCTGCTTTCAAATGTGTCGTCTTTATTTTAACCACTTTTCTATACTAAATACTCTTGTCGTGTAAGTGTGTGTCTTGACTAGATTGTAAGCTCCATGGTGCAGGGATAGTCTCTTATGTCTTCTATACAGCACTGCATACATTAAGTAGTGCCTTAGAAATGATTAGCTATGGTGGTACTTGCAAATTTATACCTAAAAGTGCATAAACAAAAAAACCTTTAAAAGGGAGGCATCACTGAAATGGGTGTGACGGGGCTTTGCCAGTCATTAGATTTGCTCTCGTGTATGTTTTTTCCATCATGAGGAGGTAGGAAGAGTTTTGCAGATTTTGGAATCTGCTGATAACCAAAACCCCACCTTTTTGGGGGGACAGGGCTTCTAGGTGTATATAATACCTTGGAACATACTCAGTGCTTTAGTGGGTTAGGAGCTGAGGAGTTGAGAAGAGCTGGAGATCATCCCTAGATCTCAAACAGGTGAGACAGATCTGGTTTCCATTCGTACAGGAGTTGTCTCAAGGAGGCAATTCAAGTGGGAATTTTAAGGAGAAAAGATTTTGAGAAGCTTTTTTTGAAAAACATTGACTAACCAGTTCCAGAGGGAAGGGCATACCCCCGGTGTCCCAAAGGACTGGGCCAGAGATCTTTTTGTCCAGGTGATCAGTTAACAGTGTGGGTGAAGAGAGAGACTAAGTCATTTGAGCCAAAAGCTCAGAGATTTGAAGATTTTGCATGGATAGTGGTGCAAGAGTGCCCAGAAGGAAGTTACACACAGTATGGACAAACCATCCATTATTTTCCTTGCCATAACTTGCCTGATGCTGTTGTAATATTGGCTTGGATCATTTTATTTAAGTTGCAGTAAAGACTTTCATTTGAACACCAACTTGGACTCCAGTTTGATTTTTGCCTAAGACTCCTAGTGCTATGGTTGAATGGAGGGACTCTTGTGTGAGCATGGACTGTATACTGTGATTCCTTTGCTCTCTTTTGGGACATTATTGCATCAGCTAGAGGTCTTAAAGGTAGCAAGTGATCCTTTGATCATGAGCCCTAAAGGACTATCTTTCTCCTCATCCGGACTTGGACCCGGACCCATGGCACCCCTGGGTGGTGTTTTCAGCACAAGACAGGGGCCAGCTATATGAGTATAAAACCTAATATATCAAGGAATCTTCACAGTTTCTCTCCCCCCCCCCCTCCCCTAATTATACTAAACATATGGTGGTGGTTCTTAAATTTAAAAAAAATATTCAATAAATAGTAGAGTGGCCCAATGGCTCATTGACCAAGCTGCCATGCGGGAGACCTGGTTTTTGATCGCTGAGCTCAGTTTCTTCCCAGCCTTGCCTGTGTGGGGCTGGGGGTTCTAGGAAGGCAGCATTTCAAGGCTGTGCAGGAGTGAGGGGGTATCAGGTTGTGACACTTAGTAGCCAGACTAAAGGTTCACGCAGACTGGATTCAGTACTAAGCTGTGGTATGCAGTCTTTTGCTGAACTTGGCGGGGGGGAGAAGTTGGGGAAATATTTAAAAATTGTAGGGAAGCTCTTAAATACCATCAGTAGAACATTCAGTGGTCTCCAGTTAAAACCGTACCAAGCAACAAGGGGAAAGTACCGTCAACATGTTTTGTTTTGTTTTTTTTTTCATTTTATCCCCAAGGTCTAAATACCTTGTTGATTTACTTAAAATTTGTGTCTGTCATTTTGTATTTTTGTGGTATGCTAATATCCGGCCAGCAAAAAATGCTATGGTAGTCATTTCATGTTTGCCCTGTAAATTGCCTTCTTGGTTTCTTGTTGATGGGTAGAAATGTCACAGTTCCTGAGTGATTTGGGGCTTCATTAGGGAAGCCTCCTGCTGAAAAAGGGAGTCTGTGCCTCTGGGACTGAAGTTGCCTGGAGGCAGGCAGCTAGGGCCGGCTCGGAGGCAAGGTGTGGCAGCAGCCACTAAGGAAGGCTGCAAGTACTGCTTCTGCTTTTGGGAGTGTTCTTGATGGCAGGAGGAGTAGCAGCAGCAGTGGTTAGACCAGAGGGGACCCGAGGGATGGCATGAGGGTCAGAGGGAGGGAGAAACCGAAAGGCATGTCGGCTGTTGCTGGTGGGATGGCTAGAGGATAGGCAGCTGGAGATGGAACACTTCAGAAGCTGCCATTTGCAACTTCTGCTAAGAGAGAGCACAGCATGTAAAATCTCTAGAAGCTGGTACTTCCCCCTTTAATGGGGTTATCACATTTGTGACGATCCCTGAGGAAGACAGCAAAACGTGTAGTGGTGCATCATGAATTCGTGCTGTATAGACGTTGAGCTTTTGGGTTCCATTTTGTACTGGAGATGTAAGCACAAAAAAATAAAAATATCAGCATATCTGTTTCTCAGATTGAAGCTGGTGCTTCTCTGTGCAGGCCGCGTCTGTGCTCCAGTGCTTCTGCTGATGGCTGCTGTCATTGGGTGGGCTTGCATGAATGGCCCCTTACTGTGAGTTAATTCTTGGGGATCATTGGATCTCTCTCTCTTTGGCCCTGTTATGACATAGACATGTCATAACAGGGCCAAAGTAGAGATTGCATTTCTGAGTACTGTCGGTAATTATTTTGTGCGTGAGTAACAAAATGAGGGTAAAGTTGCAGGAATAGAATGGAAGGGAAGGAAAAGGGTGATGGGATGGCAGTGTTCAGGCAGCTATGGGGCAGAACATCAGGGTCTCCTGGTGCTCCAGTTGGGGTAAATTGACAGTTGCATTTCCTACAGAGCTTGGAGCTCTCAGAGGCAGGCTAGAAAATCTGGATGCTTGTGTACATCCTGCCTTTCTCAGGCATCTAGATTTGACACATGGCCTAAAGAAAACCTAAAACAGTCCAGCCTGGAAGGTAACCTGTGTACAATACCTGAGTTTCTTGTTCCCCCAGTCCCCCTTTCCTTGTTTTAACAGCTCTCCAGGTTGGAAAGTGAGGAGCTGACTTGTAGCAGCACTGAATGTTCTCGGTGCTTTTCTAGGAGAGCCACAGCAAAAATGGGTGACGTGATGAGAGCAGTATGGCTGTAAACTCGGCCCTCCTGTTACTGTGAAATCTAAAAGGTACTCCTGGTTAATTCACATGTTGCACGTAAAGACGTGTCGATCATTTGTTTGCAACGGGTACAGTTTTAGGGTGTCAACAGTGACTCTTGTTTTACTGTCTTTCTGTAAAAGGGGGTTCTTGAGGATTCTGGCCTCCTTTTTGTGAAGTTCCAGAGCAGCTTGGAAGGGAATGTGCCCAGGCTTGAGAGAACAGGGTGGGAGTCATTCTAGAGAAAACAATCCACTCCACCCCCTCCCCTTCCCCGTGGCATCCACAGTCGCTGTGTTGCTACCTTTTGTATCAGAAATGAGAGACAGGCAGCTGGTGACAGATTTGCCCAGTCATGGTTAGACTAAAAGTTCCTATTTCTCCGAGGACAAGCAGGATGATAGTCTTCACACATGGGTGACATCATCAGATGGAGCCCTGACATGGAAAACTTATGTCAAAGTTTCTAGAACTTTTGTCTTGGCACGCACTGAGCATGCCCAACATACCCTGTACCACGCATCCGCATGGTGTCCCTCTCCAGCCTCTCTCTTTCCGCAGAGCTGTAAGCACCGCGGTGTGAGTGAGGTCATTTTGGAGGAGGGGTTTTTTTTTTTTTTTTTTTTGGGCCTTTTGGAAAATTTCTCTCTTTTTTTTTCTTGAATTTCTTGCTTTCTTTGCATTATCAAATGCCAGATCCCTCTAGGTGCTTCTCCGTAGTATTCCTAGTCGGGGTTTTCAACGCTTCTAATAAGTTTCTTTTTGCAGTCGATTTCCCCCGCAGCAGCGGTGCTTCAGTGCCCGCCAGCCATCGCCACCAACTGCCATCCATTTTGATTTTGTGGCCCCTCTTATTTCGTCCCATCATGGCCATGCCCTGTTTTCGGCGATGCCTCAAGTGCCCAAGGACCATGTCCATTACAGACTCCATGACATATGTGTCCTCTGCCTGGGGGCATCGCATGACATCAGGGTTTTGTTTATGCGCACAAATAACCCTGAAAGGCCATCGTCTCGGCTTGATAAGATGGAGCAGCTCTTCAGGCCGAAGAAGATCGAGGCATCTGTGGCATTGGCATCTGTGGACCTCGTAGCTGCACTGATGGATACCTCGTCATTGACATCGGTGGGACCATCGGTACTGTCGGCGGATGGGGTGCCGGAGTTTGACCACCATCGGTCTCTTCCAGACCAAGGACATCTGGTTTTTCGTCGGCCTCTACACTGGAGAAGGACTGGGCTGAGCATAGAGGGAAGCTGAAGAAGCATTTGATACCAGTACCTGTTGATGCATGGGGATGCACTGGCTTATGCTGTAATGCCCCCAAAGCGATCCCACAGTGAGGAGCACCAGTTCTGCATCTGTGCTGGAGGTCCATGTCTGTCTCCATCAGTCCTGATGTCAGTCACTGATCTGCCTCATGGGTACGAAGAGTATCTGGCCACCCCTCCTTACTCTCAGTCTATATTGATATTGGCAACGTTTAAGGGAACTAGAGCGTCGAGTCCAATAATGGTGAAGCGGGTGCCTGTTGCACCAACGGCCCTGGAGCTGGTACTGTCCATCCTGGAACTGCTGCTGGAGAAGATTAATGCGCTCATTGGTGCATTACTGATCCAGCTGGTATTAGTTCCTGGGACAGCATCTGTGCCTGGCAGGGCACAGATGTCTCCCCCTACCAATACAGTGGTTGTTGCCAGTTTCTCTGAGGAGGAAGCTCCATCTAGGCCAGCAGAGGCACTAAGGCCTGTAGCTCCCTGACCAGCTTTTCCAGTGCCTGCACCTCTGGATGAAGGCTGAGCACCTAGGACCCTGTGGCTTACAGTGAGGATGAGGGTCCCTATGACCCTTGGGGGGATGAAACCTTGGAGTCCTCCTTCGAGGGCTCTGAGTTTCTCCCCTCAGACTCGTCTCCTCCAGAAAAACGAAGGAAGTCTCTGCCTGAGGACTTAACTTCGCAGGGTTTGTGAGTGTGATGGTAGAAGCCATCCCGTTTCAGTTATTGACGGAGGAAAATGCCTAGAACAAAATGCTTCAGATCCTCCAGTTAGTGGAGCCTCCTAAGGAGATTGTGGTGGTCCCGGTACACGAGACCCTTAAGGAACAGCTGCTGAGGATATGGGAGCACCCCCTCACGGTGTCTTCCACACGCATGCGTTCTCTCTCTCTGACTCCCACATGTGCGCGCTTTTTCTCTCTCTCTCACACAGATGTGCATGCTCTCTCTCACAGATGCTCTCGCGCGCGCCACGCAAGAGGGGCTGGGAGCATGTTTCCCCTATCTGGTCAAGATCACCTCTCAGGCAGGGGCCATCAGGCCCATGTGCTTGACCATCTGTGTGTTGGAGTTGCTAGTGTTTGTCATCAAGTACCTGAAGTCCCATCTCAGCCCATCATCTCAATTGGACTTCATAGGAGCCTTGCTAGACACAGCTCAGACCAAGGTCTTCCTGCCTTGTCAAAGGGCCATCACTTTGACGACCATCACACAGAGATTCAGCAGGTGTCATCCTGGCACATGTTAAATCCGTTGGGCCATTTGGTTGCAACCGTCCATGTCATTCCCTTGGCATGATTACACATTCGCAGAGCCCAGTGGACACTGAGATTGCAGTGGTGATAAGCCACGCAGAACCTCCAGGACTGCATCTGAGTCTTCCCATTTCTCCAGGATTCGTCTTGGTGGCGGGTACTTTCAAATTTGGAACAGGGGATCTCTTTTCGGAGTCCTCCTAACAAAGTTTTCCTAATCATAAATGCGTCCAACCTGGGCTGGGGAGCTCATGTAGATGGGTTCAGCTCCCAGGGTTTCTGGTCTGATCAGGAAAGCTGTTAAATCAACTTCCTGGAGCTTTGTGGCGATCCGATACATGCTATGGGCTTTCAGAGATCGGTTGTCCAACAAAGTTGTCCTGATCCACACAGACAACCAGGTGGTATATATATATACCACCTATATACCAGCTATGTGGTATATCAACAAGCAGGGAGGTACGGGATCATACCTCCTGTATCAGGAAGCGTTCCATATCTCGTCATAGGCCCTGTCCCACGGGATGGTGCTCAGGGACATGTATTTGGCTGGGTTGGAGAACGTGGTAGTGGACAGACTGAGTCGTGCCTTCAAACCCCATGAGTGGTGGTGCCTGGACCAGGAGTTGGCGAATCGGATATTCCACTTCTAGGGGAGCCTGGACATAGATTTGTTCTCGGCCCCTTACAGCAGGAAGGTGCCTCTGTTCTGCTCCCTGTACAGGTCAGATAGCAAACTTCTGCAACCACTCAATCTCTGAGGATGTCTTGGGTCCTGGTGGCTTTTAGAAAGGCTTCCACTAGAAAGTCATATGGACTGAAGAGGTTTTCTGTGTGGTGAGAGCAGAAGGCCCTAGATCTGTTCTCCTGCCCCCCACAAAAACTGGTTGATTATCTTCTACACCAAACAGAAGCTGGCTTAAAAACCAGCTCCGTTAGAGTTCATCTCCGTGCAATTGGTGCATACCACCATGGTGTAGATGGTACAGTCATCTCTCTACATGTGGGGGTCTGCTTCTATTGAAGCCTCCCAGTGTGTCTTGGGACCTCAATGTGGTGTTAGCTCAGCTGATGACAGCTCTTTTTGAGCTCCTGCACACCTATGACCTGAAGTACCTGACCTGGGAGGTCATATTTCTGGTGGCAGTCGGGGTCAGCGAACTTCCAGGCCTTAGTGACTTATGATAAAACTTAGTGTAACTTTACCTTATCAGCTTGACCAGTTGTTGCCAAAATATATTGTCATTACAAATGGGAATGGACTCCTTATGTGTGAAGAAATGAGGAGGATAATGCAGTGTGTCCAGCAGAAAGTAGAAAATAGGCAGCTTTTAAACAGGGGAAACAAAGTAAAATAGACTCATGATGGGCAAACGCAAAGTAACCATGGTTTGTTTTATTTACCTCATCTTGCTTCTGCAGTCACCAAGTTACCTGCATGTGTTCCTTTTGGAAGCCAGTTTATCTTTCTAGGAGAACAGCTTGGCTTTTGAAGAGGAACCTACAAGCTCTTATCAGAACTAGTGAAATACTATAGAGTATATGTTGTTTTTTAATTCTTTAATCATGTTTTCCAGAGATGGTGGAAAGAGATGAGGCAACGGAGGTACAGACATCTGGGAAAATTGGAGCAAAGAAACAGAAGAAACTAGAGGAGAAACAGGCAAGAAAAGCCCAGAGAGAGGCAAGTATTTCATTTCAGAGATTTAAGTACATAACCATATATGTGTTAGACATCTTCTGTTTTCATGATTGGATAGGTAATACAGCTGGGTACTCACTAAATTTGAGCCAGTGTTTTTAGTGACCCAGCCGTATTACCGGGGTTTCTGGCAAGTTCTCGGCTGTCTTTGGGGCATGAGTCTGAACTGAGTAGAGTGGAGAAGCTCCGCTGCAGGGAGAGTAGAAGAGCAGCAGCCACTGATAAAGCTGGAGTTTCCGGCCCGTCAGTGTGGCTGTAATGTTCAGTCTTGCAAGTATGTCACAAGAACACATCTTAGCATTCACATATGGTAAAACAGTTCTTAACTACCTGAGTACAGATTTGGAATCTCAGTTGTTCCCAAGGGGATCCCAGTGGGAAGACTTGCTGCTCTCCTTGTAGGATAATGCAATCCACAAAGGTGCTTTACCTGTGTTCATGTATTTCTTGTTTAGGTACAAATACGTTTCCATTTACCTGAATATAAACTGAAGGTGGGCAGGGATGGTAAATTTGAGTCTTTTGATATAAGGGGATCATATGGGTACATCTTATTATTTGTCTGTTACCTTTGGCATGGAAAATTAATAGCAGATCCAATGTATTGGCTATAGTAAATATGATTAATCAGAAAGGTTTTAAGGAGCTTTGTAAGATACTTGTTTTCCATGGGGAAACTGTGCAAATGTCTGAGCGATGAGGGAAGACACTGAATATTTCTGATGTACTAGAGTTTGACTTTAACAATCAGCAATGTCATTAAACAAACAGTTTGCAATTGCAATACATGGAAATAACAATGAAACATTTGAAATATATTATTCAGACACATAGATGACAAGAGTTCTGGAATTAAGCCACGCAAACTGATGATCTGTGCCTTTTCTTCTTTTATTTGCCCAGGATGTAGATGACCTGTATTTTCTTCTGTTTCTACAAGTTTTATTTTTTTAATTTAAAACAACAAATGGTTTGACCCCCACCTCCTCCCCCCCCCCCCCACTTTATGAATTTCAGAAGAAGTGATTAATAAGACTGCCAGTTCTTAACTGTAGCCCCTTTGCTAGCCCTAATCACTTCTGGGGTGGGGGTTTTTTTTTTTGGGGGGGGGGGTGTTTGTTTATTTAAACTTTATAAATATTATAGATACAGTACCAGAATATAAATGGGGCTTTTTTATAATGGGCAAGCTAGAAGCCTACAGATCTCTTAATAAAGAGGGTTTCCTGTATACTTTTCATTATATTGTATACATTTTGCTTTGGGATCCATGCAAGCTATTTGTAATAAAATCACGTGTGTCTATAAAGTATATCATACTGGAATTTATGGGTACCATTTTAAAATGAATTCTTCACAAGTAGAACATCCCATTCTTCTGTACGGTATTCTCAACTCCTACCTTTCTGCCTCCTTTATTGGGAGAGTTCTTTTTATCCCATATAGTTTATCCCATATAGTTTATGTATGTATGTATATGTATATATATATATAATTTCCAAATTTCTGTCCAGCTACTGTAGTTGTGGGGAGACGAACTGAGGTGACAGCTGCAGAAAGCTGATGTGTTTTTTTCTCTTTCACAGGCTGAAGAAGCCGAGCGCGAAGAACGCAAGAAGCTTGATTTGAAGAGGGCCGAGGAAAGGCACAGAGA
This sequence comes from Rhinatrema bivittatum, assembly GCF_901001135.1. Lineage (NCBI taxonomy): Eukaryota > Metazoa > Chordata > Amphibia > Gymnophiona > Rhinatrematidae > Rhinatrema > Rhinatrema bivittatum. The sequence goes on along the minus strand of NC_042615.1, from coordinate 255,118,642 downwards.
AGAAGAGCGGTTGCGCCTTGAAGAGGAAAGGCAGGTAGGCCTCTGGTAGGCTGGGTGCGTAGGTAGATTGGACAGCTTTCAGTCGCATGTCGTCCTCGTTGCTGGAGGTCTGTCCTGTGGGCCGAAGGGGCAGAACATGGAGGCCTTCAGCTTTTTCAGCAGGCAACTTCCCACTAAACTCCCAGAGGCTGTATTCAGGGAACAGAATTGCCCCCTCTCTCTCTTGAGCACAGCAGCTAGATACTCCTTTCAGCTGGTCCTACATGGTGAGAAATCTCAACAAGGAATCTAATTTGTTACTCATAGGACTTCTTAACAGTGCCAGTTTAGATTCAGAAGAGACTCTTGTGGCTTTGCATATTTAGTTCCTGGCTTCTACCATGGTTAAATGATGGAAAGATAGTTAGTAAAGGTGAAAGAACCAACAATTAGTCATCCATTTAAAAAAGAAAGAGAGGGGTAGAGGGGTGTCAAAGCTTTTGTCATTAGATGCGTGGGCTGTGACATAACTCCTCACTCACTGGCAGGTTTTGTTTGGTGATCCTCTTTTTTCTAGACCTTTGATGAGGGTCGGAAATAGTTGACATGATTTCAAATGAAAAATTTGACTTTTTTTTTTTTAAAGAAGTATAGCTGCACAAGAATAACATTATTAAGAAGAATCTTAGAATCCTAAAAAATAATCTTTCACTTTAGTGATGCCTTTGATTTTGTAAAGCTTTTGCTAATTTGTTTGTATTTGTTGCCAGTTTGAAATGGTGGTACCTTGGAGGGGGGCATACTGCAGGAACTAGTTTTGAATCTTAACTATTTAAAAAAAAAAAAAAAAAAAAAAAAAAAGGTTCTCTGTAAATCATTAGCTGGTTGGCGTGTACACTGTGCTCTGAATCTTCTGTTCTTAGGCTTCTACCCTGCCCTTTTCCCTACCCTAGGGAGCAAAAAGCAGCTACACATCTACTTCGTGGGGAGACCAAGACACTGTTAATACTCTCCTTCACATAGCCTCCCCGTCTCGGAGGAAGGCGAAGCAAACCTTTAAACTTATTATTTAGATGTTTTCCCATGGCTCCTTGTGGGTTGAATGGGATGGGAGACCATGTCTCCTGATTCCAAATATATATAAACTTTTGGCAGTTAAATAATGGGGACAAAGGACAGATATTTCTGCCACCCTGGTGCTAAAAAGTGTGATCATCTTCATCATCATGGTTTATGCATGACACACTTTTTCAGCCAGAGAGTTCAAAGCTTATTGCAGACAGAGCCATTTTGTATGGTACAAAGGCTAGTATAGTGGAGGGATTGCAATACAACAATAATAATGTTTCCAGCAAAAGGTAAGGGGGAGCAGGTGCACAGAATCTTTGTCTTTCCACAACTTCAAAATTGCACATCTTTTGCCCAAGGAATTAATTTCATGTGACTTGTGGAAGGGAAAAGTTCCAAAAGGAAACGAAACAGTGCTAGTAAACATTTGTTCAGAAGCCTCAGTGGTACTTTTGCCCAATTCTTAAATTGAGCACTTCTGAGTAAAATCCAAGTGGTGGGTTTTTTGGTTTTTGTTTTGTTTTGGTTTTTTTTTTGTTTTTTTTTCCCCAAAGATTTTGCTTGTACAAATATTTTCTCTTAATTTCTTTAATTTCCCCGAAGTTGCAGGAAACTTAAATGCTCTGGCACAAGATGCTCTATTTAAAAAAAAAAAAAAATTGTGCAAGCAAACTGATGTGCAGACTTCTAGCAACATTTTTTTTTATGCAGAACTGTTAAGAGTTTTAGGATAGTTAAGTAAGATGGGCCAGTCCTGTTTCTATGTACGTATCTCGGCTGCTGCAGCAGTGAAGGAAATGGAAGTGAAAAAGTTTGCACGTGTGTAAATTTCTGAATATGTTCTGGGGAAAAAAAGGGACTCATGACTTTTATTCCTCTGCCTCAATCTCCCATTATACTTTCATTTCACTGTGTGCTACAGAAGGAGATAACACACATTCGAGGTGTAGCATTTTTCTGTCTTGCTAAGCAGGTTCCTGGTGAGCCGCAGCTTGACTCTCTCTGGTTTCACTTTGAATCTGGTGTAGGCATACGTCAGTCATCTGTTATGTCAATCTTGATTCTGTCCCTTCATAAATGTAATTAGCACAGTTGCCACTTCAACTGCTTCATGGTAATTTTGCACAGTACCCTGCAGGAGACAGCTTATGTTACCAAATCTGGATTCTGCACTGTAAGCTAATTGATGAGGGGGCAAACTGCTGGAGCTGGCTGTCTGCCTGGGCAACGAGGAGCATGAGCCTCCTGATGGCCATCTTAAGGAGAGCAGGAGGTAAGTTGCAGGGAAATCGTTACCTTGCTGCTTATTACAGGAGATCATGCTGTGATGATCAGTGCAGCAAGTCTGTGGCTGAGAGAGGAAGTATGTTTGCAGGCTGCTTATGGTAAAGACCCTCCCAACTTGAGAAGATGGATTGGACGGTTGCCTTGGGACTGTGGAAGACTGATTTCTAATGAGTGCTCAAACCTAATTTGTATTTATTTAGCTCGTGCCTGTTCATTGGTAACGCAAGGCGAGTCACATTCAGGTTCTGTAGATGCACCATGGAACTCGCAGTAGGAGTTTCCTTAGAAAGGATGTGTCTAAATGCAGTTCTGAATTTGTGAGCGTGGGCACCCAAGTTGTTAGAGGTTGTGGAAAACTGCTGGTGCTCCTTTAATAACTTCCAAGGATTAACCATGCTGTCTGTCAGGATTCCTTTGACTTGGTTTAGAACTGCCAGCTAATCCCACTCAGACTTTTACCAAGTCACAAACTGTGTTGTGTTTCTAAATTACAACCTTCCTCATCTACTTTTCTGACCTTTAAAACTCATTTTAAAGAAAAGGGTTTCATACTATTATTGTTTGAAATATGTTTAGATTTTATCTCTATTTATAATTTAAAATGCATGGCTACAAAAACCTACTCCTGGGGGAAATACATAATATACCTCAGTCTTTGAGTAATTATTAATACAAAAAGTTATTACTCAAAGATGTAGGCTAGGCATAGATATTCCCTACATCTTTAAGAAATCCAGTCACTGAATATTCGATTATGTTCAGCAGCCGCCCTTTAGCTGAATAAATATTTATCCGGTTAAGTAGATAGTTGGATATCTTGGAGGTGGGCAGCAGGTGGATTGTGGGGCACCTTATCTGGTTATCATAAACAGATAAGTGCCTATATTCAGCCTTATCTGGTTAAGTTAACCAAATGAGTTAGACCAGTTCAATAGCAAGTCTAAAGTTATCTGGATATAACTTATTCGGTTATATTCAGTAGCATAGCCATGCTATTGAAGATCCATTCTAAGTTATCTGCACAGTTAATATCCAGATAACTTAGACAACCGGATATCTTTGAATATTGGGCCCATAGAGTTTTAAATATTTTGAGCAGAATTACCCTAGAAGTACACTGTAAGAGTGGCCCTTCCACCTCGCTCCCTACTCACCTGGTCAGACCTCTTTCACTCTGCCCCCTCAGGCCCCAAATCCTCTGCTCTTCACTGTCTTTCCCCCTTCCTTTCCAGACAACTCCTTCCAGTCTGTTTCCCTCCCAAAGCCCTCCACTCCCACAGTTTGACCCCCTGCCTCGTACAGGCACCCTCTGTCCCTCACACACACATGCTCCCTCTTTATCTCATATACACACACGCTCCTTCTCTGTCTCGCTCACACAGGCATGCTTTCTCTCTCTCATACACACAGGCACACTCTCTCATATATACCCACACTTGCGCTCCCCCCCCCCCTCTCTCTTGACACAGTCACGCGCACACAAGCTTTCTTGCCTCTCACTTGGGCCTTCTCTGCCGCGAGGCCTGCTGATCTTTGCTGTGAGGCTTTCTCTCAAATTCTTTGTGAAAACTATAAATTCTGCACAGGAGGAACATTCTGTGCAAATTCTAGAGAGTAAAGAACTAAAGATCCTTAAATATCAATGAGGTGACCAGGCATTTTGTGAATTAATCCGGGCAGAATTTGAAGTATGATTTTGTGTTTCAGAGCTTCTAGGATCTGTGGATTTTTTTTTTTTTTTTTTTCTTAAGGAATTTCTTTTCCACCCACACATACTGCAGCTTTACCCTGTTTTACTGACCTGGATGACAGTGTTGTCTCAACAGCTAAGAAATAAGAGGTTTTTTAAATAAATAAAAATATAGAGACAAATACATAAATATGCTTGTAGAGCACGTACAACATGGTATGCATGCCTAAAAAAATAGGCCAGATTCTGTAAGGCTTTTCTCCCATTTTGTCTATGGGGAAAAACCAATACTGAATCAGGTCCAATGCAACTGTTGGGGCATACCAGATGGTCTGGTTGAGAGCCACATGAGATATACATCAGCCTAAGATGACACCACAACCCCTGTTCAAGCCTGGGCCTAATTTTTGTTTGAGACTTGACTCTCAGGCTTTGACCCCTCCGGTAGGGAGAAGGATTCGCCTGTTCCTTGAAGAGTGGTGGAAAATTATCAAGCACTGTTGCTCTTTATCGATGTTTAGCCTTCAGTCTGGGTCTGTTTCACTCGCCCCAGCTCCATCTCATGGTGGAGTCACCTCTCAGTCAGCAGACATTAGAAACTATCCCTCCCAAAGACCATGGCAAGAGGTTCTATTCCTGCTATTTCCTTATTCCCAAAAAGTTGGGAATTGAGACCTAGCCTGGATTTATGAAGAGTGAACAAGTACCTGTTACGCGAATATTTCAAAATAAATATCCTCCATGCCATCCTATCCTTCATCCAAGCAAGAGACCGGATGTGTTCCCTGGATCTGAAAGATGAAATACTGACCTACCCATCCGTCTGTCTCATTGGAAATATCTCTGATTCATGGTGGATTCTTCTCACTACCTGTGCAAGGTTCTCCCTTTCGGGTTATTGGCAGCCCCAAGTGTTTTCACAAAGTGCCTAGCAGTAGCAACAGCTCACCTTTTGTCATCAGGGGATTTGTGCTTTCCTTACCTGGATGACTGGCTGATGGTGGGTCCTTCTCAAGCAGAGATGTTGGATTCCCTGCAAAAGATGATCCAGCTTCTTCAGTCACTAGGTTTCATAGTTACGTTTGCCAAGTCAAATCTTGCCTTATCTGGAGAATCATGTTCGGTGGGGTATGGGTAGATTTTTATCCTAAGAGAGAGCCTTCCTTCTGTCAAATTGGACTTTTTGTCTTTGTGGCACTGGTTCAGAATTTGCTGCAGCAGGATCAGTTACTGACCTGAGTAATCCTTTTTGTTCATGGACACATGGTGTATGTGGTACCTATGGCACACCTTTAAAATGAGTTCTCCAATGGGCCACCACTTGGTGGGATCAGCCCTTGTTGGATCCTGTACCGATAACCACAGGAATAAAATCATCCCTCCATTAGTGACTAGATCCAGGGTGCTCCTCTTCAAGTTCTGCCTCATCAGGTAATGCTGGTGACAAATATGTCCACTGGGGGGTGGGGTGAGATCACGGGATTTGGTTGGCAGTGGAATGCTTTTCCACATTGACCCCTTGGAACTGCAAGCCATTTGACATGTGTTAAGAATTTTCTCATATCCACCTCCTTCAGGGAAAGAGAATTCTGATCCAAACCAGCAACCACATGGCAATGTTATACTTAAACAAACAAGCGGTCATGGTGTCCTCGACTCTCTGCCAGGAATCGATGAAAATTTGGGAATGAGCTTACTGTCACAGAGGTTTTCTCCAAGCAGCTTACTTTCCCGGGATTCCAATATGCTGGCAGATCACCTCAGCAGGGTTTTGTGACCCCATGAGTGGTCCCTGGATCAGAGTGTTGGCAGAGTGTTCTCTGGGATCGCCCATTAATCGACTTTTTCATGTCAGAAAAACAGAAAAATAAATGAATTTGCTCCATTCTTCAAGTTCAGATCCTCTTTATTATTATTATTTTTATTTATTTATTTATTTATTTATTTATTTATTTGAGGCTTTTATATACCGACTTTCTTGATACAAATCAAATCAACTCGGTTTACAAGGAACTAAGCAAAAAAATATAATTAACCAATCAACAAGAGGTACGGAGCATACAGTTACATTATAACAAGGGAGCCTTAACTTGGAATAAGAAATAAAGAAGGGGTGAACGGAAAGTAAATAAATAAAATAAAAACTATATACAGAAGAGGGGCAAGGAGCCAACCTCTTTAATAGATTTGATTTATATTACACCTTTCAGGCACTTCAAAGCGAATTACATTCTGGTATTTTTCTGCTCAAGTGAGATGCAGATCTGCTGTATGCCTTTCCACCATAAGGATGGTATAGAACATACTCGTAGATCAGGCACATCTTATTCTCATGGCTCTAACTTGGCCCAGGCGAAAGTGCATCTCTTACCTTGTCAGATTATTGGTCCACCCTCCAATCCCCCTGGAATCTAGTTTGGCTCTTCTAACTCAAGAGGTTGTCTGGCATCCAAGCCTTCCCTCCTCAGCTTGATCTCATGACTGTCAAATGCTCTATAGTCTCTTCATTATCATTTCCTAAGGAGGTTAAGGACATTGTGATTTCAGCCAGGAAGCCATCTATCAGAAGAGTGTACAATTTTAAATGGAACTGCTTTTCATTTGGTATCAGGTTGGCTCACTGGACCCGTTCACCTATGTTCTAAAAGATTTGATTCTGTACTTTTTCTCCCTTTCTTCTTTGGGACTCAATATGTCATCTGTTGAATATCTGTGCCATTGCCATTCACCACCCTCAAGTGGATGGAAAGCTGTTCCTCATCCATCTTCTGGTACTGAAGTCCATGAACGGTTTGTGGCACTGGTTGTGATGCCATGGGATCTCAATGTTATCTTGGCACAACTGATGAAGCCTCTCTATGAGCAGTTGGAGTCTGCTTTCTTAAAGCTTCATACCAGAAAAGTGGTATTCCTAGTCACCATCACTTTGGTTTGAAGAGTCAAGGAGTTTCAAGCATTGGTTCATTACTCTGCACAACAGGGTGGTGCTCCGCACTCACCCTGAGTGTCTGCCAAAAGTGGTGTATGCTTCTTACTTGAATCAAATCATTGTTTTGGCCATGTTCTTTCTAAGACCTTGAGTACACAAAGGCAAGAAGGCCTTCCATTCACTGGTCTATAAGAGGGCTTTGACCTATTATCTGAAAAGAATTCAATAACAACATCAGGTGTCTCAACTTTTCATTTCCTATGATCCTAACAGACTGGGAGTAGCTGTAGCCAAATGCATGCTGTCAAACTGGCTAGCAGACTTTATCACACATTGCTATGCAATGGCTGGCCTCCAGATCACACACTGTTAAGGCTTGTCAAGTAAGAGTCATGGCTACATCAGTGACTCATCTAAGAGCTGCGTCCATTGAAAACATCTGCAAGGCTGCAACTTGGTTGTTGATTCACACTTCCATAACCTATTACTGTCTGGAGAATCTCCTAAATGACAATAACCTTGGACAAGCAGTTTTGCGCATCTTGTTAATCCTGTTGTCCACATTTTATGGGAGGGGGAGGAGGAAATGTTGGCTGGGGTCTAGGTTGCTTATTCAGGAAGTGATCTGCCACACTACCCTCTATTTGGGACTCCCTGTGTGTCATGCCTTATTCAGCTCTGCTTGTCGACAAAGGAATCAAGCTTGCTTAACATAAACGGGGTTCTCTACAGACAGCAAGATGAATTAACCATACTTAATACACACCCTCCTTCTTGGAGAGTCGACTACCTAGCTAAAGCTAAGCTCTACAATGAACTGAGACACTCATGAGGCAGCCCCTATGGAAACTCCCACACACGCTCGGCAGTAAAACTTTAGGGGTGAATTTTAAGTGTTGCTCATGTTCAAAGGCTCTTATATGCGAGTAAATGGGCCGTGTGTGATCAGACATATTTTAAACATCACAATGTAAAAGAGTAAAAGAAAAAGGGGTGGCGTTAGGATGTGTCGGAGGCATGACAGCGGCGTTCCAAGGTGGGCCCAAACATTGCGCGCACAAATCCGTATTTTACTTCCACCGGCCCCAGCGAGCAGCAGCTTGTTAGCCGTGTACATTTACTGCTGTTCCTGATGAAGAGTAAGTCTGCAGAAATCTCTTTTGAGGCTTAAGATGACAGGGCGCGAGGTCTGGGTTGCCTGGGGGCAGTGCAGGCTGAAGAACCAGAGGGGTCCGGATGATTTCCAGATGGATTGGGCAAACTGGTATACTAATTGTTAAAACTAGGAATGTCCGTCACGTGAGTGTGTGTTAAAATCTGCTTACCTGCACGCGTTAATGCTGACAAAGTCCTAAGGAAGATACATGAAGTACATTAGTTTGAGTAACTGCTTAAAATAAGGAGCGCACACATATGCAATGGGCATATTTTCAATTATACATGTGCACGAGTGCGCATAGTTTAAAATTCCAGCATATGTCCACTTGCGTACCCATATGCGCCATAAATAGGCACCTGCATGCTTGTTTTAAAGTTACTGTCCCTCTGAGCTAAAGAGATGCATCTGTTCAGTGCCTGCAGATGACGACATGCATGTCGCTTGGCTAATTCATCCTACTGTCTATGGAGAACCCAATATATGTGAAGGAAACTAACAACCGATGCCTTGGAAAGTAAAATTTTATTTTAAATAATCCAGGTTACAAGTAGTAATGCCCAACTCTGGCAGAGTTTTGCCTTTCAGCTGCGTCAGGGGCTATAAAAATAATTTAATATTTAATAAATGTTAAAAAATATATAAAAAATTACAAATAACCTCTGTTTATGTAATTCATTTTATTAGTACTTTATAAATATCAATTCGTATAAAAAGCTTTTAGGAAAATATATACATACAAATATGTGGTATTTTTGTGTGTATATATTTTCCTAAAAGCTCTTTATACAATAAATAAAAATTGATATTTATAAAGTACTAATAAAATGAATTACGTAAACAGAGGTTATTTGTAATTTTTTATATATTTTTTAACATTTATTATATTAAATTATTTTTATAGCCCCTGAAGCAGCTGAAAGGCAAAACTCTGCCAGAGTTGGGATTATTACTTGTAACGTGGATTATTTAAAATAAAATTTTATTTTCCAAGGCATCTGTCCTGTTTTTTGTTTCCTTCACATCTGTGGCTACGCGTGACCGATTTCTGATTTTGTTTCTTTGAACCCAATATATGGTAAGCAAACTTGCTATTCATTCTCTGTCCTCAAGGTTTCAAACAGCTTGGATTTTCAGGATATCTCTAATATATATCCAGGAGATAGTTTTGCATGCATACTGCATCCATTCTGTGCAACTGCACAGCACAGAATTTCCTTCTAGTGCAGAATGTAGGTTTGGTGCAAGTTATGGCCACATGGCTCCCAAAGCAAACTGCACTTACTAGGAAGGAAGGAGCTGATGGAGCAGTGTACACAGCCCTGGAAGAAGAGACTGTTGTATCCATTGGGCAGTGTGATCCCTGAAGAAGGCAATGTAGGGGCAACCTGAAAGATGAGGCTGATGCACCAGTCAGTCTGCGTGGCCCCGAAACTTTTGGCAGCGTTCCGGGCTGCATGGTAGGGAAAGATGAATGAATGATTGAGTGCGTGGGGTGGAATCTGAAAAGATGGGGAAAAAGAGACAGAGAGAGAGCAAGCATGTGGTGGGGTAAAGCCTGGAGGATAGATCTGGTGGATCAATCTGGAGAAGAGAGAACATAAATTGCCATGCTGGGTCAGACCAAGGGTCCATCAAGCCCAGCATCCTGTTTCCAACAGTGACCAATCCAGGCCCTAAGAACCTGGTAATTACCCAAACACTAAGAAGATCCCATGCTACTGATGCAGTGGCTATTCCCTAAGTAAACTTAGGGGATGGATGGGGATAAGTATACTTATCCCCATCCAAAACTCCCTCAACGAAACCCTGCACTTCTGGGAGACATGCCTCACATCTATCAACGCACTCCTTTCCAACCTACACCTTGCACTCAATACTTCAAAAACTGAAATCCTAATTATTACTAATCAACCCAGCTTATCCATTCACCAACTGCAACAGAACACTTCACAAAATCTCACACCTCCGTCCACTGTCAGAGATCTAGGAGTTCTCTTAGATACACAACTTAGCTTCAAATCCCACATCAAATCACTCCTAAAAGGGGGCTTCTATAAACTCCAAACCCTCAAAAAACTTAAGCCTCTCCTCCACGCACATGACTTCCGTACCGTTATGCAAACCACTATACTATCAAAACTTGACTATTGCAACTCACTGCTAATAGGCCTTCCAGCTTCCACAATCAAACCCCTCCAAATCTTACAAAATGCCATGGCTCGCATCCTTACAAACTCAAGAAAGACTGATCATATTACTCCCATATTACAAAACCTCCACTGGCTACCAATCACCTATCGCTCTCAATACAAAACACTTACTATCATACATAACACGCTATATAAAAATAACTCCCCCTGGATCGAAGATATGCCACACTTCCACCAGGCCAACCGTCCTACCAGAAACTCCCTTGCGGGCACCCTCCACACCCCTTCACTCAAAATTGCTCACCTCACAAACACCAGAGCGAGAGCCTTCTCCATCGCCGGCCCCACCCTTTGGAACTCCCTCCCCACCGAGCTCCGACTAGAACCTTCACTTAATCAATTCAAAAAAGGAATCAAGACCTGGTTATTTAAACAGGCCTATCCCAACGCCTCTCAACCCTAGCATTTGACTTCTCCTCAACACTCATTATTTCCCTCTCCCTAGTACAGTGTCCCCCCGCCCCCCTACACACCCTCCCTCCCTCACCACCCCACCCATTTTATGGCTTCCTGATATTCAGTCACCCCCTCTCCTTCCCATCGCCACCACCTGCCCCCTTGTACAGTTCCTACCCCACCCCGCCTCCCCTATGCGCTTCATCCCCCACCCCGCGCTACCCCCCACTCTGTCGCCTCTTGTATATAATTAATTTATGTCCAACCTGGTTAACCACATGTAATCTCATTTAATAACTGTGGCGCCCGTTGGCTCTACAGTAAAGTTGTCACCTTTTAACTTCCTATCCTTCCATCTATCATTGTAATTTCCTTTCTCAGTTGTCTGTAAACCGACATGATGTTTTTTTTACGAATGTCGGTATATAAAAGTTATAAATAAAAAATAAATAAATAAATAAATAAACTTGATTAATAGCAGTTAATGGACTTCTCCTCCAAGAACGTAACCAAACCTTTTTTGAACCCAGCTACACTAACTGCACTAACCACATCCTCTGGCAACAAATTCCAGAGCTTTATTGTGTGTTGAGTGAAAAAGAATTTTCTCCGATTAGTCTTAAATGTGCTTCTTGCTAACTTCATGGAATGCCCCCTAGTCCTTCTAATATTCGAAATTGTAAATAACCGATTCACATCTACTCGTTCACGACCTCTCATGATGTTAAAGACCTCTATCATATCCCCCCTCAGCCATCTCTTCCCCAGGCTGAACAACCCTAACCTCTTCAGCCTTTCCTCATAGGGGAGCTGTTCCTTCCCCTTTATTATTTTGGTTGCCCTTCTCTGTACCTTCTCCATTGCAACTATATCTTTTTTTTGAGATGTGGAGACCAGAATTGTACACAGAATTCAAGGTGCGGTCTCACCATGGAGTGATTATAGAGGCATTATGACATTTTCCGTTTTATTAACCATTCCCTTCCCAATAATTCCTAACATTCTGTTTGCTTTTTTGACTGCTGCAGCACACTGAGCCGACAATTTTAAAGTATTATCTACTATGATGCCTAGATCTTTTTCCTGGGTGGTAGCTCCTAATATGGAACCTATCATCGTGAAACTACAGCAAGGGTTATTTTTCCCTATATGCAACACCTTGCACTTGTCCACATTAAATTTCATCTGCCATTTGGATGCCCAATCTTCCCGTCTTGCAAGGTCCTCCTGTAATGTATCACAATCCACTTGTGATTTAACTACTCTGAATAATTTTGTATCATCCGCAAATTTGATAACCTCACTTGTCATATTCCTTTCCAGATCATCTACCATATAAATGGGCTTGGACTGACGTGCCGCAAATGCGCAGTAGAGAGCAGCTCTACTGCGCATGCGTAAGAGCACGTCTGTCAGAGGGCAGCAACATGGTGCTGGGAAGGAATGAAGCGGCGGGGAGGAGCAGTGGCGACGGCTGCAGCACAGAAGGTTTCCGGGGGGGTCTCTCTCTCGCGCGGGGAGAAGAGGCGGCACAGACATAGAAATGGGAGGTCTCCAGGGGTCTCTCTCTCCAAGCATCGGGTGGGCCAGCAATGAGCCCAGTGGAGAGGCGTGCGCGAGAGAGAGACCCCTGGAGACCTCCCATGGAGCAGCGGCGGTATCTAAGCGTTCAGGATAAGAGAAGAGGGAGTGGAGGAGGGCTGAGGGAGAGGGAAGGGGTTGAGGTGGGAGGGGAAGGAAAGGGAAAATGAGAAGGGATGGAAGGAAGAAGGATGTAAGTGGGACGAGTGGAGGAGGGCTGAGGGAGAGGGGAGAAGGGGAAGGAAAGGGAAGGTGAGAGGGGAAGGAAAAGGGAAGAGGATATGACTGAACAAGTGGGAAGGGTAAGAAGTTCTGGAGAAGAGAAAAAAGAGTGGAGGAGGGCTGGGAGAGAGAAGGGGTTGTAGATGAGGTGAGAGGGAAAGGAAAGATGAGAGGGGATAGAAGGAAAAGGGGAAGTTGTGGAGAAGAGAGTGGCTCTAACTGTGCCGGTCAGACCGATGGAATCTCGCCCGTTTTAACGGGCTTAACGGCTAGTTTATATATATATATATATCGCCTCCTATCCCATGACTTTTTAGTTTTCGTAGAAGCCTCTCATGAGGAACTTTGTCAAACGCCTTCTGAAAATCCAAGTATACTACATCTACCGGTTCACCTTTATCCACATGTTTATTAACCCCTTCAAAAAAGTGAAGCAGATTTGTTAGGCAAGACTTCCCTTGGGTAAATCCATGTTGACTGTGTTCCATTAAACCATGTCTTATTATATGCTCTATGATTTTGATCTTGAGAATAGTTTCCACTATTTTTCCCAGCACTGAAGTTAGGCTCACAAGTCTATAGTTACCCAGATTGCCCCTGGAACCTTTTTTACGGGAAGGCAATGGGGTAAGTGTTGGAGAGAGAGACCTGGGGTAGTTGAGGTTGGGGAGAGAGAACTAGGGAAAGGCTAAGCTTGGGGTTGAGGAGATTGAGACTAGGAGGAAGGAAAGAGCTGGTGAGAGAGAACTGGGAGGAGGGAGACAGCAAACATAAGTGGTGAGGTCTAGAAGGGGTGGGAAGGTGGGGTCAGTGAGGTTTAGGTTGAGGTAAAGAGCTGAGGAGAGAGAACCAGGGGATGAAGTATGTGAAAGAACTGGGGGAGAGAGGGAGCTGTGGGGTTCAGCCTTGGTGGAGTGAGAGCGCTAAGGAATTGAACCTGAGGGAGTGAGGAAGTGATAAAGCTGGGATGAAAAGAAAATATAAAGGGGGTGTCTGGCCTAATACCATTACAGTACTGAAGACAGCATTTTTTAATAAGTGTCCATATTGTATCTTAAATTAAGTATCACTCAAATAGCAATTACATTGTTATTTTGATAAATAGTGTGCATAATTTGTTGTTATTTTGTGCATAAGTCCCCAAGGAGTCGCAAATGTATCTGCATATTTATTAAGGATACCCTGAAAACCTGTCCTGTTTGTAGCCCTCTAGGGCTGGGAGTGAATACATTGGCCTATAGGTAAAATAACCATTTTTCATTAGACTTGTATATAGCATTTAGGGCTGCTAAGTGGTTTACTTATTTCCTTCAGTTACAGGATAATAATTTGTGCTTGGGTTAAATCAATGCAATTTTTTTAGATTTGCAGTTTTAACTTTTTAGGGGCTCCACTGCCATAGTTAATATCTTAGTCACGTGCTCTTTCTTTATAAGGATGTGTTTGTGTCTAGCTGCTTCCTGTTAACACAGTCATGGGTTGGCATATTGTGTGTGGCACATGTGAGTCTCGAAGTGGTATTTCTACCAAATATTAGCTTTTTAAAATGTACGGGTTTTTTTTTTTTTTTTTAATAAATACATTTCTTGCCTTTTTGTTAATGTTTAAAAAAAAAAGTTCATAAGATGCAGTTTCCTAGCATGAGGCCTTCGATGAGTAAATGTCTGATATTGTTCCATGAATTTGTCAGTCGTCTGGTTTTTTTTTTTTTGGTCACACTACATACAGGTTTTATATAACATGTCTACAATCACTTACAGCTTGACCGCTGAAAGGGATGTTCGTTTAAAAGTAAAAATGACAAAAAGTTTAGATGTATGCAAACAAAAGCTATTCCAAAGTGCAGTTTAAAAAAAGTTAATCAAAACAAGCTATGTACTGTAAATCAAGGAGGAAGAGCACATCATGCCCTCCAGCTGGTTCTGGAGTGATTCCTTAATGGCTATATTAAAGAGAAAAGGTCTGCAATGCCTTTATTAATTCCTTGAGGTCCTGAATGGTACGTAATTATAAGGGCAGGGAACTCCATAAGGTAGGTCCTGCAATAGAATATGCCCTTTCTCTTGTAGAGCCAGGCAGCTCTGGGAGAAGGAATTTCCAGGAAATGTTGATCAGATGAACGCAGAGAACGACTGGGTGTATAGAGTTTTAGTGTAGCATTTATCCAGGGGGAAGTGTGATGGTGCAATAGATTATGGATGATTGAGAATAGCTTATACTGAACGTGCCAGTGGATAGGCAGCCAGTGTAATTCAAAAAAGTACTGGGGTTATCTGTCCGTAGGATCTTGTGCTGGTTCATAAACGAGCAGCAGAGTTTTGAGTCATCTGTAAAGCTCTGATGGGAGCTTTATGGCTGGCCGAAATTATACGAGGAGTTACAATAGTCCAAGGATGAAAAGATCAATGATTGAAGGGCTGTCCTGAATTCCATATCATTCAAAAAATGGTTTTATGTGACGGAGTTTTAATTTAGCAAATGAATTCTGGGTAATGGTGGACATAAGTGGTTTCAAGGATAGAAGTGAATCAAAAGTGAAACCAAGTTTACAAGCTGTTTGGGAGTTCTTAATGGATGCTTTGTCAAAGAGTAGGATGTCAGGTATGTCAATCTTTAGACAATGGTCCAGGATGAGGATCTCATATTTTCTGATGTTGAGTATAAGCCTGTTGTGAGTTAAACAGCTTTTTATGCTGGATAAACAAAGAGTAACAATTGGCAGTTGCAGACCATGATGGTTTTAAGAGGAAGAAAAACTGGTTGTCGCCAGCGTAAAGTTTATATGTGAGTCCTCCATTGGATAGTAAACAGTAGAGAGGAGCGAAAAAGATGTTAAAAAGAGTGGCAGAGAGGGCCAAATCATGTGGGATATCTGTGGGTATGCAATGCCATGTAGAGTATGATCCTGCAGTTCTAACCTGTTGAGATCTATCAGTAAGGTGAGAAGAGAGCCATGATAGTACAGACCCAGAAGTTTTGGAATCAGAGAGGCATGCGAGGAGGATTTGGTGGTCAACAGTGTCAAAAGGTGAGGTGATATCTAGGAGAATTAATGTAAGTGTTTCTGAGTTGAAACCTCAGAGCAGTATGTCCACTGGAAAGCAACATAATTGCAGCATTATAGTGTCTTCTAAAGCCAAAATGGTATAGGTCAAAAATGTCTTAAAAATTTGGTTAACTGTTTTAGAACAACTGCTTTGATTATTTTAGTTGTTTAAAAAGAAAAAGAAAAAAGGCAGAGATGAAACTGGGTGAAAGTTTGAGAGATTGGTAATGTCAGTTGAAGGACGTTTTTTTGTAATGGACGAAATATAGCCTGTTTTAAGATTGCTGGAAGAAAGCCAGAGGAGAGGGATAAATTCTAAATTTTTGTAGTGGATTCATGCGAGGTTTTTAGTAAAGGAGTAAAATATGGGTTTAAAGGAGAGGACAAGGAATTCATCTTGATTATTGTAGATAGGATTTCGGATTGGGGAACATATTCAAATTCAGACCATATCGGAATTACGTGAAACCCTGTATTTTGGAAATGTTGCACAGATTGAGTTGATCTTATTGGATAGGAACAAGGCATATGATTCACAGAAAGCAGGAGAATGACTTGTTGGCTGAGAACAGAGGAAGAGTATGTGGGCTTAATTTAAATTGTTGACAATGTGAAATAATTCTTTTGGGCTATGCATAGCACTTTGGAATTGAGGTTTGTTGCTTCCCTGTATTGATTGTATCTCTGGAAGCTCTCAAATTAGGGGAAGTGGGATTCTTTTGCCAAATGTTTCCAGTTTTTTGTAACTTTTGCTTCTGGAGGGTCAAGGCATGAGTATACCATCTAGCTTTATTTGATCGTCTGTTAGTAAATAATTTTAAGGGAGCAAGTGAGTCAGCAGTTGATTGAATCACTGAGTTCCAGTTCATGACCATGTTATCAAGTGAATTATCAGGGAAGTTTGAAAGGCAGGTAATTTTCTCCTTGAATTGTTCGGAATCAATACGCGAAAGCTTGTAAAATGTGGAAGTCTGTGCTGTTACTCAAGAAAATATTAGGATTTTGCTTTTTGGAAACTTATGTACGTGCCAGGGTTTCAGAGATCGCAGATCAGTTAATGGAGCAGATTGTGAGGGGCTGTCGGGAGACCCTCCACCTGAGTATGTGGCAGTGCACAAATTGGCCTAGGGGATGGCATCAACAGTTCCCAGGAGCCTTGGTAAAGTGCCCTCCAGATTCTTAAGGGGCCTGGCAGGTAATGATGAACGCAGTGAGTGTGCTGAGAGAGTTGCTGCATACTGGAATGCAGAACCACGTTATCTATGGGATAGATAAATCAATATTGTGCACAGATCTATAATTCAGGCGATTTTGCTGTGAAAAATCCAGTATAATCATTGACATTACAAGGAGTATGAAAGTGAATGGAGATCAGTACCATACAGCACTAGAGAGGGCATTAACATTTCCAAAACTACCCAGCGTCTTTCATTGCCACTTGGAGAAGCATCAAGTGCTGCCCAGAATCGTCCAGTTGTATTAGGAGTGCCCTTGGAGTATGTGTTCGTCAGTCCATTCTGTGTTATGCCCTTGCTCTGCCTGTATCATCTTTAACTCGGTTAGCATCACCTGCTTTCATTTTCACTCTGCACAACTGCCTCTCATTCACTCTGTACGTGTTTTTCCCCACAGAGGCTGCCAGTCTCCCACTCATCGTATATTCATGTCTCCTACTTCCTCTCCACACGCCTCTCCCACTCACTCTTCGTGATACTCTTTTCTTATCACCATACTTATTTGACCCGTCGCAGTGCTATTCACCCAAACCTACTCATGTAACTTGCTTTCTCTTTCCATATGACTCATGTGAGCCCCCTTCCTCCCTCCCCATTACTCACTTGGCTTGTATGATATCCCTATTAGTTTGACTCACATTACTCAAAATGTCCCACATCCCTCACAGTTGATTGCACAATTCCTTCCCTCCCCCACCACACACAACTTAATTGCGTAGACCCCAAAATCTATTTGTATGAAAGATCTTAAAACCCCATGTACTTGTGGGTTTAGAGATCACAATATAAACTACACAATATAGTTGTAATTTCCCATCTCAAATATTATTTTTGTTTATATTCACTCCAGTTGTTTCTCCACAGCCTTTTTGTTTTTCAAAAATTGAAAAACATGTTCCTATAAACTGCAATTATGTAAGGGTGATCTTGATTTTTTTTTTTTTTTTTTTAAATCTCATTTGTTAAAAAAAAAAAAAACAAAAAAACAAAACCCTGCACAAATCAAACTGCTTGAACCAGTTGGTACTAAATTTTGCTTTTCAGCTCTTAATTATATTCCCTTCTAGTACATGAACATTCAGTATCCCAGCTCTGTGCTCTAAGAGGTAGATTTAAAAAGAGTTGCTCATGCAAAAAACACCCACATACGCATGTATGTGGGCCATGTGCGAGCACCGCGAATTTTAAGCCTGGAAGGGCTCGCGTACGTGCATGTACGCATACCCAGAATAAGGAGGCAGAAAAGGGGCAGGTCATGGGCATTCCGGGCGCGGGTCCAAGACTGACGTATGTAACTTCAAATGTTACGCAAGCAACGCGCATAAGTTGCCTGCATAACTTTGCTACTCCGCTTCATGGGGCACAGGAGCCTGGGGGGGGAGAGAGAGAGAGAGAGAGACACTCTATATAGAGTCAGTCTGATATTCTTTATATAGGTACCACTCTAGAGGGGCACTTTGAATTGGGGTGGGTTGGGGTTAAAAGGGGTGTTACAGATACATTCAGAGGTATTCATAGTAAAACTGACATCAGTAAAAATAAATAAATATATGTGTGTATATATATATATATATATATATATGTATGTGTGTGTGTGTATATGTGTGTATATATATATATATATATATATTTTAAAGGCCTCATAAGCTAGCACTGCAGTGTACAAGTCAACTCCTCTTGTTAGTCTTTTCATCACTTATAAGAGCTATAATTCTTTACTGAGTCCCGAGATTCCCGCCGCTTATTTAAAGCGGCTGTAATAAAACAAACAAAAAAAACAAACCTCTGTCAACTGCAAAGTTGAGCTGGGAAAAATGCTGGCCACCGTTTCAACCTGGAGCCAGCAGTCGAGGTGGCCCAGACTCCCCCCCAAAATGAAAATTCACTCACACAAATCATGTACACACACATGCTGGGGTCCACCTAAAAAAAAATCATATACAGGAAATATTTCTTTACAGAGAGAGTGGTGAATGCATGGAATGGCCTCCTAGTAGACGTGGAGACAAAAGCAGTATCTGAATTCAGGAAAGCATGAGATAAATACAGGAGATCTCTATGGGAGTGATGGGAATTATAAAGCTAAATTAATTGGGTGGATGGGCAGATTAGATGGGCAATAAGGTCTGTTTCTGCTGTTATCATAACAACATAAAAGCAATGATATGCCATATTGCATCAGACCAAGGATCCATCAAGCTCAGGATCCTGTCTCCAACGGTGGCCAATCCAAGTGACAAGTATGTGGCAAGTACCCAAACATTAAATAATTGCTACTTATGTCGGCAACAAGCAGTGACTATTCTTTATTGATTATTAGTAGTTTAGGGACTTCTCCTACAGGAACCAATCCAAACCTTTTTTTAAACCCAGCTACACTAGCTGCCTTAATCACATCCTCTGGCAATGAATTCCAGACCTTAATAGTGTGTTGAGTGAAAAAGAAAACATGAATGATCAAAGTAAATCTGTTGTTTTTTTAAAGTGTTTCAAATTAAACTATTATGCATCATAGAATAGCACAATCATTAAATAAACCACAGCAGTAAAGAAATAATAAAAAATGATCCTGTTCAAAAGTTTGCATACCCTTGATTGTTTGAGCTTATAATATACACTCTAGTTGAAACATGCAGGTTGAGTTGGCAATGAAGGGTAGGTATCCACAATTGTGCCTTGTTTGATTGTAATTAGTGTCTGGGTATAAATAGTCTGAGTTTCTTAGCTCTTGAGAAACCCTTGTGCATTTCATTCAGGGTTGCACTGACTTTGGTAGTAGTTGAAGCATAGGAAAAGCAAAAAATCTGTGAGCAAATCAACTTTATAAATCAGGAAAAGGATATAAAAAGATATCCAAAGATTTGAAAATGACAATCGGTTCTATTCAAACTGATCAAAAAGTGAAAAATTATGGGTTCTGTTAATACAAAGGTAGACAAAAGATTTCAGACACAACTGCCAGGAAAATTTGTTGGGATGCAAAGCAAAATCCACACGCAACTTCTACTGAAAGACAGGCTTCTCTGAAACAAAGTGGTGTTGGTGTTTCAGCATGCACAATACAGAGTTACTTTAAAAAAAAATGGGCTGCATGGTAGAGTCGCCTGAAAAAGCCATTGGTGCACCAATGCCACAAAACAGCCCACTTGTAATATGCCATAGAGCACCTAGAGAAGCCTCAAAACTTCTGGAACAAAATAATTTGGAGTGATGAGACCAACATTGAACTTTATGGTCACAACCATAAGTGTTATGTTTGGAGAGGGGTCAACAAGGCCTATGAAGAGAAGCACACCATCCCTACCATGAAGCATGGAGGTGGATCTCTGCTGTTTTGGGGTTATGTGTGCTCAGTGGCACAGGGAATGTAGTCAAAATTGATGGCAGGATGAATGCAGCATCTTATCAGAAAACACTGGAGGAGAATTTGTGTTCATCAGCAAGGAAGCTGTGCATGGGGTGCACTTGGACTTTCCAACATGACAGTGATTAGAAACATAGGGCGAAGTCGACCCGTCAGTGGCTGCAGCAGAAGAAAGAGAAGGTTCTGGAGTGGCCATCACAGTCTCCTGACCTCAATGTCATTGAGCCACCTTGGGGAAAACTCAAACCTGCAGTTCATGCTGGACAACCAAAGAATTTACAGGATCTGGAGGCTTTTTGCCAAGAGGAATGGGCAGCTTTACCACATGAGAAAATAAAGGGCCCCATTCACAACTATCATAAGAGACAAAAGCCATCATTTATGCAAAAGGGGGCAATACAAGATATTAAGAACTAAGAGTATGCAAACTTTTGAACAGGACCATTTTATTATTTCTCTTATTGCTATGGTTTGTTTAATGATTGTGCTGTTCTGTGATGCATAATAGTTTAATATGAAACAAAAATAACATGTTTTGTCTCATCACTCATGTTTTAAATGCTAAATTAATCATGCAATCAGGGGTACACTAGTATCATATAAAACTATCTACTGTGTGTATGACTTCTGCTGTGTGCAATTTTTAGTTTCCTTTTTAATTTATAATGCCATATTCTTATTTTTTACTCTTATTTTCCTATTCTGATTTTTATTGGAGAGGAAAAGACTTCAGCACTGGCTGAAAAAGTGACACACTGAGTTCAATCGAGTTATTGCAATCATGGGTCAAAAAAACTTTTTTTTTTTTTTTTTTTAATTAAAAGTTCATTTCTCTTCCTGTATGTGTATCCTCTCTGGATACTGACATTGGTTCTATATGGGGTATCTCAATGAACGAGAATTAAGTTTTCTTATGGGCCAATGTAACTATTAAACCTCTCATTTATTGCACAGGTAATCATTTCCATGATTAAAAGTCCTCTTTATGCTGAATATTTTCATTGGTTAAACCATTTTTTATTGCTCCTGGGCTGTGGTTTCTGTCTTTGACACTGTAGTTCCAGAGCTACGTGAGGGAGCTTCTCCATACCAGCCCACTGTTGGTTAAGTGAAATTTACTTCTGTTTACTTAACTTTGTTTCCCAAATGAGAGGTTGTCAGCAGCAGGTCAGGACCCACTAAAGGGCCTCAGGAGACATAGTGCTGAGAACCAATGTTCTAGTAGGAAAATTAAGACTAAAGCATAGGACATACAAGAAGTCAGGCTATGAAGCTGGAAGGAGGAAGCCTCAGAGGAAATACTTTTTTCCCTGAGAGCATGTGGATACCTGAAAATAGCCTCCCAGCAGAGGAAGTAACAACCAAACCATGTCAGGATTTAAGCACACTTGATAGAATTGTCGTAAGAGCAGCTGGGCTAGTAGAAGAAATAGGGGAAAAGGGGCCTGAGTGTTTTGCTCAATCACATGAAACATTAGGTTCCTGAGTGTACCAGAGCCAGTAGGTTGGTCTCCTGATTTTGCAACATCTCTTAAGAGTTCCAAATAGAAGGCTGAGAAGCATGGCCGACAATAGCTTTCTTACACTGCTAAACATTAAACCACTTGTGCATATTCCACTTGTTTCAAAAGAGAGAGAAGGAAGAAACAATCATAGATTCAGCTGTAAGAGTCAGTGTCAGGTTATTCCAGGAAAAAACCTCTGCTGGAAGTGTCAACACATTGGGTACTATGCAGTAGGTTTCCAACTTGCTTTAACTAATATGCCTATAGCTCCTTGTATTCTTTCATTATTGAAGCCTGTAATGTGAGAGCTTTGAGTTGGTTATCACCTAATGCTTGTTTTTATCCAGGATTTGTGCAGAGGTAAGAGATATGGTGCACTTTGCATTCTGAAAAATTAAATCAATAAGTTTAAATTTTGTTTTCTTGTATCTCTCCTTGTTATAGTTCAGTGTTTTAAGGAGCCTGCCAGGCTATTGGGTTAAGTGAGGGGTGAGGAATTATGATCAGGATGGTAATATCTGGTCCTTGAGTCAGCAAGAGGTCAGAATTTTCAAGATATTCACCATGAATATTTATGAAATATATTCAGTCTAAAAACAGCTTGATTTGCAAGGCCTGAGTACCATGAAAACCAGGCCAGGTTGGGGACTGAACTGAAGCTGGCATTACTGATTAGAGAATAGCAGCTCAACTACATTAGTGTGCTAAAACAATTTGTCTAAATACTTGAGAAACCGTGATCCAGTATTTTCTCTGTCCTGCTATTTGCTGTTATTCTGGCTTGCATTGTCTTCCATAGCATTCAAAAATATTCATCTGCAGCAGGTAAAATAATTGTAAGATATGGGAAAGAATGTAAACAAAAAAGAAAACAAAGCAAATATTTTTCCTTTAAAGGAGTCAAGTCTACAGAATTTGTTTAAAACAATTAGTTTTTACCTGTTGATGCCAATTAGTTTTACCTTGTTAAAAAAAAGTTTCATTGTTGCAGAGTGGCACAAGGGACAGGCATGTGCCCTCCAGAAGGTCTTGTTGAATTTCTTTGACCCACACCTTTGTGCAACTAAAAAAAAAAAAAAAGCTGAAAATCTTGACACTCTCTAGCTCTTCAAATCCTGCATGTCCAGCAGCCGTTGCAATGTACAGAAATAGCCCTTTCTCCAGCTGCAGAACATGTAAGTGTGGGAAGACTTTGGACTGATTCTATCAGCTACGTACAGTTAAGATATGGCCAAAAAAAAAAGTTGATTATAAATTCTTTTTAGAGTGGACGCTGCAAT
This sequence comes from Rhinatrema bivittatum, assembly GCF_901001135.1. NCBI lineage: Eukaryota > Metazoa > Chordata > Amphibia > Gymnophiona > Rhinatrematidae > Rhinatrema > Rhinatrema bivittatum. The sequence goes on along the minus strand of NC_042615.1, from coordinate 255,095,691 downwards.
CTCTCCTCTTCTCACGAAGTAACTGCGAACCTAAGCACATCTCGGGATCTCATCGAGCCCTCTGTTTCTCTGCTCAATTAGAACAGAAGAAGGGACTGACTGGTGTCCCCCCCCGGCAGCCTACAGCTCAAACAAATATATATACTCCAGATACCAGCTTTTTTCAGCAAAATAGACCTAAGAGAGTTGCGAACGGAAAAACTTGTCGGACATTTGTGACTAGTGTTCTGTTCTAAGCAGTTACCCAGTGGTATTTCATGATCCTGTTAAAATAGATCAGCATCTTTCCCCAGCATCAGCACGGCCTTTTAGAACCTTCATACTTTTTAGCAGTCTCCTGGGTGACAAAGGAGCATAACCCGCACACCCATTCATTTCAGATCCAGCTGTCAGTAAAGAAATACACATCATGTGAGAAACATTTTTTCTTCTGTTAAATTTAAGAGGATACCAGCCTCTGAAAAGGGGATTTTTTTTTTTGAGAAATAACACTATATGACCGATAGGATAGCTTTTTCTAAACCACAGTCTGCCCTCCCACTCAGGAAGATGACAAACTCACATGTAGTGTTTGACCTTTATATTTCATGCTAAAATATTGTCTTTGCCAAATTGAACAGCCAGAAAGAAAAGGGGTCGTTTTTTTGTTTTGGGCCGAGGGATCAGGTATATGTTTTAAAGCTTCCTGCATGGCTTAAAAATTCTGTTTGCATTCAGTCTTTAATACGAGCAATAGGCTCCAAAGAGTTTGTGGTTTTTAGGAAGGAAGCAAAGTTGCTGGATCTATGAAATCCCAATATGTTTCTGCTGTGAACAGGACCTTGATCGGACTTTCTCCTTAGTACAAAGATGAGCTGAAGGAGCAACTGTGCTGTGTCCTTAGTATATGAGCTATTCCTCTGTAAGCAAACAAATATTCTGATTTCTCCAGTCTTGGTTGTGTGGGCGTATCTGTTATGAACGTGAAATGAATCATCCACCAAGAGGCAGGTAGTCTAGAATTAACATCACAAGTACAATATAACTGATAAATTAAAATGTCCCTTTTTGGAGCATCTTCATCAGAACTCTAGGACAGCAGGACTAGTTTCATCTCATGAGTTAACCATCAGCTGAAATGAGTGTTTCTGTGTAGGGGGATAGCCAAAGAGGCTGATACATTAGCTGGCATCTAGTTCTGCAATAATGTAATGTGTGCATTTTTCACACTGCGCATCAGTTTTTAGTTTGTCTTGTGCAGTTTTGGGGGGTAATTTTCAAAAGCATTTACATACTTAAAACTGGTATTTTACACACACAAATGCAGTTTAAGTGCATAAGTGGGCTTTTGAAAATTGCTAAGATAGATGCTATTGCATTCTCAATTGATTTTATGTGCTTAAGTGCATTTTAACCCATTATGTCCCAAATTTTTTTAAGAAGCTATCCTTTAAATATTCACTGGGACATAATGGGTTAAGCACATAAATGGGCTTTTGAAAATTGCTACAATGTGTATGCTACTTTTACACGTATAAATCTTTTTGAAAATTGCCTCCTTTATTTGCAAGTGCACGTTTCCTCTTGCTTAGAGGAATAATTAAACTGACTTTTAGAGTTTCTTTAAAGTTATGTATATCAGCATTCTTGCACAAGTCAGTCATAGTGATTTAAATAGACTGTTCTATTGGTGATTCTATGGTCTAATGTATTGTTGATCTCTAGTGAGCCAGTCAGTTTGTGTATTAAGATCATAAGAAGTTCTGATGCAATAATAATGAACTCCGAAGAGCCAATCCAGAATTGCTTCATAACAATAAGCAGATAGTCTGTTCTGTTGAGTTGAACACAGACATGTCTTGGTCAGAGTTTAAAGGAAAAAATGTGTACTCCAGTGGTATTCAATCCAGGCTTGGTGTTCAGGATATCCGTAATAAAAACATAAGGGTCATTGCCTCCTATCCCATGACTCTTTAATTTCCTAATGAGTCTCTCATGAGGACTTTGGATTTTCAGAAGGCATATGACAGATATATATCAACTGACTTGCCCTTATCCACATGGTTGTTAACCCCCTTCAAAAAAAAATCTAAGATTTGTAAGACAAGATTTTCATTTGCTAAATCTGTTGGCTCTGCCCTATTAGTCTGTGTCTATCCAGATGGCCGGAATTTTGTTTTTCAGAATAGCATTTTGTCCAGCACTGGCATCTGGCTCACTAGGCTGTAGTTTCCCAGGTCACCTCTGAGTATTGCATTGGCCACCCTCCAGCCCTCTGATACTGTAACCGATTATGAATGAGAGAGATGTCTTCACACTGTCTCCATTGTATGCAAATCTATTTCATGCATATTCCATTAGAGATGTCCTGAAAACTCTACCTGTTTGTGACCTTCGAGGGCTGGTAGTGAATACCATTGGTCTACCCAGATTACCTTGCAAAAGCTGTGTTCATTGTAATCTACCTGTAGAAGGAATTACATGAGTACATAGAAACAGCACTGCTGGTCAGGAATATAAGAAATGCCATACTCAGTCAAACTAAAGG